>NC_090921.1:98849545-100311057 GCF_040938575.1 Ambystoma mexicanum
TCCCTGGGTTAGGTGCTTGGCTGGATCCCCCCCCTTGGGCTGGAGGAGTCCACACATAACCCAGGATGGGTCTGTTTCCCTTGTAACGGGGACTTACATAATCAGGAGAGCGAGGGACCCCATTTGTGGGGCTGCCTCCCTGGCTCCCTGTCTGTGATTGGCCCGAGGACCTTCTGGGCCTAGCATTATTAGGTGCAGGTAGGTTTTTAGGCCCCCCATCTCCAAATCTAAAACGGGGGTGACCTTTACCTCTGCCACCTTGGCAGCAGCAGGGGTGGTGTTGGCTTTGGGGTTTTTCTGGGCATTACTTTTGCTATCTACCGGTTTCTGCACCTCATAGATCCGGGTAGCCTGTTCAATGACCCAGTCTAAAGATCTTTTCTCGTGAAAATCCCTCACGAGCTGGGTCATTATGTATTCGGGCATGGCATGAAAAAATGTATTAATGAATTCTCTACTGTCTGTGCGCACCCTTCTGGTGGTCTGCGCAAAAGCACGTTTCAGTTCCTGCACAAATTCTTGTGGGGCCTGATCCTCCCCACATTGTAAATTGTAGGCTGCCTTGCGAGCCTCTTGAGGATTTCTATGAATGGAAAAATGTTTCAGGATGGCCGCCTTATAGGTGGACCATCTTAAATGATTTTGGTCCTCCAGCCCCGCAAAGAAACTGGAGTATTCCGGGGAGAAGGTCCACTTTACATATTGAATACAGCTTTGGCTGTCCTTCAAATGGAAAGTCTCCATCATTTGTTCAAACAACTCTAAGTGCTCCCAAACAGAATACTTAGCGTTCTTATGGTAAGGCGTGATGACGCTCCTGATCGCCTTAATCTGCTTTAAGGGGTCCTTAAGCAAGGCCCTTTTTGCCTTATTGGCCTTTTTGGTTCGGGTAACCCTTGTCCATTCGTCCTCGGACTCGGAGGCACTGCTCCCAGAGGTTCCCGTCTGTTCTTCCAGGTTTTCCCGGATTCTGCGAGCCTGGGAATGGCTGGCAGAATGTGGGGACCTGGTCTCCTGTGTCCTGCGCAGTTCAGAGGAGTCTTCAGATTCCTCCTTGCTGCCAGGATTTGATGGGTACCCCCCCCCACTGACCTAACTGGGCAGAGGTTTTCAGGATGCCCTTAAGGGGCCTACTCTCCTGGGGTTCCCCACTGAACTGTACTGTACTTGGGTGCCCATACCCGGATGCCCACCCCTCCATTCCTGGGTGGTACTGGCCTATGAGCCCCATACTCTTAGCTGGATAGTAATCTGCCATCCCTGTGGCCCTGTGCTCACGTGCGCCAGGGGACATGGGGGTGGCAGAGTCCAGGGACTGAGAGGTATGAGGGCCTCTGGTACTAGGGCTCCTGAGGTTATGCTCCGGAGTTTCCATTTCCCAGCGAACCTCATCTCTATCCGCCCCTGCTCCCTGTGCAATGCAAGAGCCTGCATTTGTGCCTTCAGTTCCTCAGTTAAGGCCTTACTAGACTCTATCAGTCTCTCCTGCATCGCTACCTGTTGTTGGAGCCTATCATTGTGTTGACAGAGGGCCTCATTTTCCCTCTGTGCTTCCTGGTTGGTCCTGGAGAACTGGGCCAGTCTTTGCTGCAGGAGGTTTACCTCCTGAGCTGTGTCCCTATTGGCCTGCTCCTTTCTTGCTAGAGCATCCTCCACCCTCCTGGTGTGCTCTAACAAGTTCTGGTTTTCTTTTTGGAGGTCACCCAGCCCCTGGAGGGCCAGGTGATTTTCTTCCATTTTCCTTTTTAAATGGCAGACTTCCTGGCCTATGGCGTCTCTTTCCTGACTAAGAGCCTGCATTTGTGCCGCCAGGTCGTCCCTCTGCCTTTGGAAGGCACCAGATTTCTGGCGCTCCTGATCAAACTCTGCCTGGGTATCCAGGTCTTTCAGAATCAGTTTATTGCTCTCCTCTTTCTCTCTATCTAGCTGGCTTTGCAGGGTGACTACCTGCTCCGCGCATGCCCTGTTGAAATTGATCTGTTGCTCCAACTTTTTCTGGTTCTGCAGTAAGGAGTCCAAACTGTCTTGGTGCTCCTTCTGCAGGGCCAGAAATCTGGTATCCTGGTCTGTCTTTTCCTGTTGTAGGATGCCCATATCCTCTTTTATTTTAATGATGTACTGCCTGCTGTCATTTTCTGACTCCTGGCTCCCCTGCAGCCTCTGCTCAGAAGAGACCAGGTCAGATTGGACCTTCTCTAACACCACCTGTTGCCTATTTGCCAGATTTTGGCTTTCAGCACATCTATCCTGCATGTCTCCCATATATAGGTACAGGTATGCTGCTATCCTGGCAATCTTATTGTGTTCCTCTTTGGCTTTAGGAGCCATATATAGTTCACTCAGGGCCACATGTAATGGACCCTGATCTCTCCATAAGTCTGACCCTGTTTCAGTGACCTGTCGCGTGATGGCCTGCAACCAGGCATCCTGGCCCTGCTCAGCCCATTCACCTCTCACAAATAGTTTATGTAAGAAGTGCTCTCTGGCTATTTTCATATCTACCAAGGTCGTCATTCTAGAGATTGGTCTCTGTCCTGACTTACAGAAGTTAGTATTTTATTTTTGCAGAACAGAACTTTTCTTGGAGTGTCCCTTTTGAGGAATGCTTCACAGCGTAATGCAGCGTGGTGATCCGACCGGATGTATGTATCCCGTCAGTTAGCACACTGTATTAAGCTGCACAAGTGGTATTCTAACCCAAACGTCCGGCCGAGCCCCCAGTTTGTAAGAGGATTCAATTCAACACTACAGCTAAGTCAACGCCTAGTCTATAATACTGAATGAAAACCCTTATTGATATATCTTTATGTCCAGTTCATGCGTTCTGGATGACTACCCCTATATAACACCCCTCTCTTGGAATCCCCCTGACCCCACTGAGCCAAGAAGTAGTTCTGTTTTGCAAGTTAAAAGGTTTATTTGATAATTTAAACAATAGATAGATATATCACACTTTATAATAAATTAATAATTGAATATCACACTTAATCTGATATGATAAATATTAACAACGGAGAATCTGGCACTAACACGCTTCTCTATAATCAATAAGGAGTTGACATGAAATGGATAAGGTAGCACAGTGGTAAATAGGTACAGAAGTATAATGTGGTAGAGAATGCTTTACAGGGTTCAAGGAAATGCAAGGTTGAATGAATGAAATGCAGTATAGAAAATACTCAATATGATTTCAACAAAACAATGTAATCACTTTTCTCTGGCAATCCCCTCCCCCCCTTGATACAATGCAAGGAAATGGAAGGAAGCACACAGTTCTCAGAAATGCAATCAACTGTAATTCAGTTCACCCCAGCAAGCTTAGACTACAGAAGTTTGAAAACACAGGCCCAAATTGCTTTGATATGTGCTGGCAATGAATTAAAAAAATATGCTAAAATGCTTTTAATTCCCTTTCAGGTTCAGGGTGAGTGGTATCTAGTTAATATTAGCTCAGGCTCACTCTTGCAATGATTCAGGAATGATTAGCAGGTTAAACGAATTTCTGGCAAATGGAAGGCAAGCAGCAGCTGTTTTTACACGAGGAGAAATTTGCAAATCGCGGTAAAATTCGCGGATGCGTGTTCCGCGATTGCGGTAAAACTATAGGGGGTAGGAATGCGGTTCTAGGTTCGTAGGAAATCCACGATTCTAAGCTTTCAGATGAAAGTTATTGCAAGTCTCTAAGACAAACGGTCGCGGAGATATGAGCGATTTTGTGAAGGTCGTTTTTCAGATTTGAAATTTTAAAAGCTCAAAATGACAAGTGACAGATTTTACTAGAAATGACAGGTGACAGATTTGGAGCTATCAGGCAGTTCTACTTAGGTTAAATAGATTGAATTAGATGAATTTAAACTAAGAGCTTTGGTTTGGTACAGTTTGGCGGTACTCACAAGAGATTTTAAACAGGAAGGCGGCTTTGTCACGGTCTGGTCAACAGGTCTGGACTTCGGACGGTCTCTGGGCACAGCGTCTGGTCTCTGGAACTGCTCACAGCATCGGGGTCAGCACTCTGGATACAATGGCCTGGTCTCTGCTAGGCACCGGTTCTCTGGGTCGGGTCCTGCCTTCTCTTTGGATATTTCTGTCACCGGGTTCTTGCAAAAGTTCTTGGCAAAATTCAGACGGCTCGCCCGGCTGTCTGAAGAGTTCAGTTGCAAAAATATTTTGAGGCCTGCTGACAAATACTCTTGCTGGCAGTGGCCTTTCTGGTTAAGGTTCTGAAGTCTCTGTTTATCTTGGAGTCTAAGTGTTGGCTCTTTGAAATTTGATGGAGGTAAGTATGGATTTTTCCGGCAGAGCTTCCAGCGGCAGATGGAATTGAAGGTCTCTACCTAAGTTTCAGTGGTCCATTTATATGTTCTGCAAGTGGGTGTGTGTGTTGGTCATAACTAAACTTGCCCCTCTCGCTTGTCATTGGTCAAATTTCCATTCCTCACTTGATTGGGGAAGGAACTGTGAGTCAGAGTGATGTCATCCATTTATGATCTCTTGAAAAACCTCCCCTGTCATCTGTGCACCCAAATCTATATATGATCAAAATACATATTTCAGAGTTACACAGTTGTTTGAAATTACATATACATGGTGTGGCTGAATTTAGCCATGTCTCTGTCCAAATCTGCTGTTTCTAAGAGCTTGCATTCAGGAATGGCAGATAATTGACTTTTTAACTGATTTTTCAATTTCTGACATTGACCCAACTTTACATACATGTGCGCAGGGAGTATGGACATTAACTGATGAAGTTTCAGATTTTTAACATGCATACATTTAGAGTAATATCCACTTTTCCCGCTAACACCCCCCTGAACATACCACCGGTTCTAAAAACCTCTTAAACTGTGGGCAGAAAAATCACAAGAATTATGGTATCATTTATAAAATTTTCACATGTCCGCACCATGAGTTATTCATCTTTTTCTAAACAATATTCTGGCTACAAAGGGGTGTGGTTTCCCAGGTCACATGGTGGAAATACTGGTTTATCCAGTTCTGCCAAGCCAGCTTGCTCTCACAGGCAGTGCCCCTCCCAGCTTCTGCCAAGAGGAAGCTACATTTTACGACCGCTGTAATAAAACCTTTGCCTGAGTCAAGACAGGCTTTGTTCAGAGCTCCTGTAGAGCACAGGTAATTCAATTATCAGATATATGGCATATCCTTAGTGTGGCCAGCAAAAGGCAGATGGGCCTGGGAACACAGTTGTGACTCAAGTTTCACTCCTGATGGGGGTAGTTGCCAGGCAGAATCAAGTTCCTTAAGCCAGACTTTCAGCTAACTGTCATGTTTTTTGTTGCTTTTTAAATTAACTTGCAATTTTACACATGCAGCTAGAATGCTGATTCTAAGTGCAAAACTATGACATTTCAACAGTTACAAAGGCATGTGACACCAAACATAGGTCACTCATTTAATCTAAACATTTTCGATTTTAGTGTCTTTAAATCCAGTGCAACTTAAACTGCTGACTCCATAGCAGTTTTGTTATAAGCATTGTTTTGGGCTCTTCATTTCCCAGATTTTGTAAGCACACAAAACTCCATTCTGCCAAATGTCTGCTGGTGTTCAGTGAATATTTTGCACATATTGCAATGTTTGAAAATAGGCATTTTGAGCCTGCCTTCAGAGAAACACAGGGTGGTTTTAAAACGCCGGCTTTTGGATAGTGGTGAGTACTGGTACTGCACCCATTTTTGGGATTTAAGAAATGAATTCCCCACAATTCTAGGTTGCATTTGGCAATCAGCATTGCCATTCCCAATGGTTTCAGACTACTGTGCGGGTAGTCCAATTGTGGTTTTAAAGCGCTTTGAAGCTAACCGGCGCTACTGTTTTTCCTTTGGCAACCCATTTCCCTCATGGCAACCCGGCCTTTCATTCTCGCACTGGTGGGTGGCAAGTGAGGCAACCATTTTGGTGTGCGCACAAACTGCGCAGCTTTCCTGGATTTCGGCGCACATGTGGGTTTTCCGCCATCTTGAATTTTCTAAGCCCACAGCACCAAATGTTGTGGCATGATAGCTTAAACGTGGGTCAGGACACCCAACACACCATACCGATGGAAGTGCCTCGGAGGTGAGGGTGACCGTTGGTGTGTTAGCCAGACTGGAGCTCCACTCAGCTCTGAACCACCGCGGCAAGTGATGACGTAGCCGTGCTGCTGAGAGGGATGGTGAAGCAATAGAACGCCACACACTCGCCGTTCTTTGTGATTGAAGTAGGTCTGTAAGCGTCACGCAGGATCGCTTAAGATGTTGAGGAAGGGACTCTGCATACGCGCTTATGACTAGTCACGCACACGTAAATAAGGAAGTATCTAGCTGCAAACTCGTTATGGGAAAGACTGAGGACAACGTTGCGTGTCGTGTCGAAAGGAAGGTGCTAGTCCATGAACATGGAGCAACCCCATGTCGTGTCGGAAGCAAGGCGGCACGCATCGAGGAGTAAGCAGTAGGAGGAAGAGGCTGCCGATGATGATTCATATCCTTTCACTGTAAAGATGTTAATAGTGATTTATAAATATGTGGGTAATGCCAGTGGAAATGGGAATGCCATGCAACGGGGTAAATTGATGAATCTGAAGTACGAATCTGAGTGCAATGCAAATGGTAGTGAGAGTATGAGCATGTAGTATACTGGTATTGAAGTTTAAAGGTCACTGGATGAAGAGTAACCTTTTGAGGATTTGCAGCCACAAATGGACTTCATTAAATATTTAATGTGACTTAAGTATGAAGACCGTATGTGTTAGGTATGCCTGGGTGTGGAACAAAGAGGATTTGAGTGAGATAGAATTAACCTCTTGAGGAATTGCAGGATAACGTTGTCTGAGGCAACATGAACTTTTAGAATTTTGAAAGTATGTGCATAGAGACAAAGTAGCCTGCATTAACGTGGCATGGACTTTTAGGCACACATATATATATTTGGGCAGAATATTGTAACATGGATGTGTAATTATGTAAAGTGTTATGTGTGTGAAGTGAGTCACCAATGTTAAAAAGCGTGGCCAATGTTGGAAAGCGTGGGATAGCGTCCTATTAATGTGAAGTAAGCATGTAGGTGTAGGGATATTGTCCAAACTGAGATAAAGGGATAGCGTCCCGAGTATCACTGAAAGGACTCCTGAAAGAAAGGAGGGTGGCCTTAGCAGAACGCAAACAGCAGACGCAGAAGGAAACCAGCAAAACCTTTAGTGGGGAAGAAAGCACCTCCAGCGGGTCCCCAAGGAAAGCCTAGGCCCCACCTCCCCAAGGACTTAGTCCAACATTATGAGGAGGAGAGGGACATGTTTGCCTGTCTCGAAAAGCTGGAGTTAACTGTTTGCTTCCTGGAGCTAGAAGAGGAGTTGTGGTGTGCAGCCCTTATGAGCAGTCGACTAACGGTGATGCAATTATTCACTCTGGAGGAGAGGCCTATGCATTCTAAGATGAAAGCTGCCGTCCTCAGGAAGTTCTGCAAAAAAAACGGAGCAATGCCTCAAGAGCTTTAGAGAGCTCACCAAAAAGGGGGGTCAAACCTTTGAGGCATTAACACATCAATCCTTGAACTATCTGAGTGGTTGGGTCACAGGTAACACAGTTGGCACGTTTGAGGGAATGTTTCATTTGAATGCATGTGAGTGCATCCTTAAACAATGTGAAAATGTTCAAATTGTTTTGTATATTACATGCTTCTTTGTACTCATTATGTAACTAAGCTTAAGTCGTCTTGACCGCTACTGCGCCCGGCTACCTATGGGTTTGGCACCAAACAAACAAACAAAGAAACAATGCTGAGATGGAATTACACAAAAATGTAGTGGATAAGAATATCATGGACCCGCAGGAGCTTGCAAAGGCAGCCTGCTGGTTTTTGGCTACTCGCATCCAGAACAAGGCAGTGGCCGATGCCTCAAAACCAGATGACAAAGGCGTTGAGTAAAGTAAATCCTCCTGCTAAGAAAAGCCCCTAAAAATCTGAGGGGAAATTCCAATCACCTACATCGTCTGTTCTGACAGAAAGGAGAAGTGAGGGCACTCCTAACACTGGGGCACCTGCATTCACAGCCCCCCAGAGCTACCTTACCTGTGGAGACTGGAGACATAGGAAGACAGATCTCACCTGCAAGAGTAGACACAAGCTGGCAGTAATTAACACTACTCTCATAGAGGAGGAGGAAGAAGATTTTGAAAATGTGGGCAACTTAGATTATGAATTCTCACTCGGTCATGGGCTTTCCAAAGGTACCCCTGTATCACTGAGCAGAAAATGTACTGAGTCTCCCACCAAGGCCTGAGTACCTGCAAACACAGCAATCTCATTGGACTATGTGTTCATCAATGGGAACACAGACTCAGCAATTTTTGATACTGCTGTGAGTATCACTGCTCTCTGGCGATGGTGGGTGCTTGAGGACCACATCATTCCTGGTCTTTCCAAACTAGTTAGGGGGTTGATGGTCGCACCAGATGCCCACTGGCTATCATGGATTTCAACTGGAGGGGAGAAACCTCACAGCTCCACATTGCTGTTAAAGATGCCATTCCAGTAGAGTGTCTATTATGAAATGATAAACCTGATGCCAAAAACATTGCCACAATCACATGATCTAGGGTGAAAGCAGAAGCTTGGAAAGTAGCCCTGGAAGCCAGGGGCTCTTCCGAATGGAGATGGCGAAAGACTGGCCTCGCCCGGGCTATCCGGTCTGGAGCCAGAATCCACAGAGACCACTGCTTCTGCCATAGAGGGTCCAGTGGCCTATGAAATGCCTACTGCACATCCATCAGACTCAGTGACCTCAGGGTTGCCTACAGGGGTAGAATCAGATCATGAGGTGCATGGTAGGGTTGTTTGAGACCTCAAGGGTCTCCCCAAGCTAAGTGACTTGTCCTTAGCTGGGGGCCTGAGGCAGGCTGACTTTTGTAGGGTAACCTCAAAACAAGAGGCACAGAAAAAAAAACACTAAGGAAAAAAGATCAGTGCACCCTTTTTCGAGAAGAACAAGAGCTTTCTTAAGTATACAAAAACGGAAATGGTGACAGGGTATTATAAGTCCACTGCCACGGAGCTCCCTGCCTTCATCAATGCGAACATCACATTATAAACATCAAAATCGTCAGACATGAAGCATTCGATATGCAGTGTTCATTCCCCACCCTCATTAACTACCACGTATTTACATGCTAATAATCGCGTATAGACCCTTCTCCCATTGACTGTATCTTCTCCACCATCTTCCATCTTCTTCACACGTGGCCTCTTCACCTCAGGTTACTGTGAAATGATTGGTTAGACTTTAAAATGCACCACCCTGCCCTAGGACCTAACCACGTGATGTGCACCTGGTCCTCAACATGAGCTTGGAAGATAACTTCAAGTTCAGCCTTGCGAACAAAGCAACTCTTTTCTCATCCCAGACTCGCAGACGCCCCCATCATGCCTCCCTGCTGCCATCTTATAAACATTGGCATCACTCTTTGCTCTCCCTGGTACAAATCACAGACCTTGTTGTTCTCTACTCCCCCCCTTTATCCGGTACTCCTCCCAAGGGGTAGGCCTGGAATCCTTGCCTGTCCCGCTAACCCATCCAATTCATATAGGATTTAGGAGTATTATTCCTGGGCATCTGGTAGTTCAAATGGAATGATCATTATCTTGGGGGGCGCTGGTGTCCTACACAGTGTTGCCAGGGCCGGTTATTATAAGCGATTTTGGGCTTCTTTTTGCCCAAAGTCGCTTATAATATTGTAGGTCGCTTGTTGCGGTTTTTGTCCGCTTATTACCCCTATTAAGCACATATTGTTGCGCTTGTTCAGTTAATAGGGGTAATAAGCAGACAAAAACTGCAACAAGTACAATTACTTCACCGACGCGGATCTGATTAACAGGAATACACTGGAGTTAACTTCCCCGGCCGGCCGTCACTATCAGTTTTCTTTGCAGGGGTCATTGAAGTGAAGATAAGAAAGCTTATCGTGACGGCCGGGGGAAGTTAACTACTCCAGTACATTTATGTTCTAATTTAGAACATGAATGAGCCCTCGCCTGCGCGGGACGCAGCAGGAGGAAGCCGCACACTGATCACAGTGCATCAGTGTTCACCTCTTTATTCACACTCTTTTTTTTAAAGTAATGGTCCATTTAAGAACCTTTGTTGTGGACAAGTGCTTGAAATTGCATATTTGATACTGAAAGCACATACAGAAAAGCTAGTTGCCATAAACTATGTCGACAAAAAAAGAGTTGTGCACTATTTCAATAGTATTTGTGTGTCCGCATTTGGTGTGTTAAATGCATGTTTTTTTTTTGGGGAAGAATGTCACGTTTCACTGGCATCATATAAAGCATGCCTTTGTTAAACAATGCAAAAGGAGACCATGTCACATGGTCTTCTGTTATGATTAAGTCTTGACAGACAGCCTACAAGCCATTTTTTATAATTTTGAGGAATTGCATACTGGTATTTGTTGGCTTCAAGATGGGGTGGAAACGCAACATGTGTACCCTTTTTGCTTAACATATTTCTATAAAGCATCCTATATTGCTGGAGTACTTCAATTACACTGTGTGTACTTTTCAATTCTGAAATATAAAACAAAGTATTGTTAAAAGCCAAACATCGTGGTGAGGAGGGGAAAGGATCAGAGGGCAAATTTGTTGGGATGATTTCCCGGTTCCATGGATGTGAGAAGAGAGGTTGCTGGACTGAAGATGTTCTACCTGCCCCGGTGCTGATTTTCAAGGTGCAAGTTGAGATTACATGTGAGTTGACAGTGTCCGCCCACTTTTTTCACAGTGTCGACTCCATCCCCCTTGGGTGTTTTTGAGGCCAGCATGCAAAAAAGCTTGTTTGTTCAAGTTTTCACCCACCACAATTTGAACCCACTAACCCACAAAACCACAGAAAGGGTCTTCAAAGCACACGTCTTGTATTGGTATTTTACTTGCCATAGAATATTTCAATATAGATTTTGGGTTAAAAGGTGCACACCTTTTATACCTTGCCATCAGTGTTCTAGAAAAATCTCCTCTAGCTGTTATTTTTCAGGGTATGATTTTGTGAAAGGCAATGCTCATTTCTATTTTGAATTTTCTTCTATTAAAAAAGCTCAGTTGAATTCAATTTGCGTATTTTACTTTAGGGTGCATTCAGTCCCTGTACCTATATTAATGATCCCCACAGTTTTTTCTGGACTTGTGCCCTATTGATGACATTCAAAGACCTGTGGAATTGCTCACTCGAACTGTCTCAGTACCTTTCCAGTAAATAGGCTTTACGATTGCACTTTCCTGCAGATAAAGCACTTTGCCCTGTCTGGCCCAGGTTCAATCTCTACCCTGACATCCTTAGAACGTTCAGTCACATTAGGCATGCTTGGATTACTTAGCGGTTTCAAAAACGTGTAATGCAAAAGAAAGGCTTTTCAAAGTATGAGCTCACAAGGATGGTAGGGCGAAGACCAGAACATTGATTGACCAGAGGAGAATGACTCACCAGGGAGTCAAAGACCAGGAGTACGACAGACCAGAGGAGCAACACAGCTCACAAGAGAATAGTTGCTCGGTGGGCCCGTTTCATGCATGATGATAGGAGCCAATCCTTGATTTTCACTTGCATGCTGGTACTTGTAGGCCATGCCTATCACAGGAAGCATAAAAATGGCAGTCCAGCATTCAACGGGAGATGCCCAGACTGGCCCACATTGTCACACATGACGTGGGGCTACCTGGAAACTATGTAAGGGAGCCAAGGACCAGAAGGCTGACCGACTCAAGAAGATGAGGACCAAAGGAGAGTGGCTCCCCAAGGAGCCCAGGACCAGTTGGGCGTTGGACCAGAGAAGCCAATGATATACTTTTAAATAACCTATAGACAAGAAATAGAAACAAGAGATACTTAATGTTAGAAAATACAATTATAATAAAACATTTTTGTTATAACTCACTGTCTGTGATTTCTTTATGTATATTTATGCTATTGTGTTTTGTTTCTTACTTTTGATACTTACCCACAGCATTTTAAGTGTGCACTTGTTTTTTCAGCTTATTTGGTTGGGAGGCAGCTTGTTTTGGGCTTGTTTCGGAAGGGCATTCAGCTTATTTTTTCTTTCCGAACTGGCATCCCTGGTCCTACATCTCAGCTCGTCGTTTGGAGGCTAGGGACCACTGCCCTGGCTCCCAGGAATATGGCATTGTTACTGAGCCGAAGCCCTTCTCCCATTTGGCTGCTCGCATTCCAGCCTAATTGTACAAAGGGTTAACAGGAGCTATTTATATGTGTGTGTTGCTGCGTGTTCCTTGCCGTGCCGGGGGATTGGAATGTAATGATCAAGCCAGAGAAGAGGCCTTGTTGTTCTGTGTTTCCAGCACAGCCTGCGAGGATTCAGGCCTATTCTCAGATACAGTGCCAGTTCATGTTATATATGCCATGCTCATGCAATGTATGCTACGTGACACTGTTACAGAACAAATGGTTTCTCATAGATATATTTATCCTTCCCCACTACGTGTGTTTCCCGCCAGCCACCTCTAGCCATAAGAGGTCCTCCTACCACCAAGGCCACCCTCCACGTGCTCCCCATGTGTTAGTATATTTTCTGAAATCTAAATCGTTTGAGATGGGATCTGTACGTGCCTCCCAACTTTTTGGCTAGGCACAGAGCGACTCTGCAACCTTGGCAGATCTGAGTGAGCAGGCAGAGATGCAGGCCCAAGGGGAAGCCCCTGGAATGGTCGGGGCTGGTCATTGGGAGAGCTCTTGCCAAATCCAAGATCCGGCTCCAGCCACGACCCAGTTCATTTATTTATGTGATGTTTGTCGGATACATGTGTCCGGATTATTTATTTATTTATGCAATGTTTGTCGGATACCTGTATACGACAAACATTGCATACATAAATAAACATACAGGTATCCGATAAACATTGCATAAATAAATACCCCTATTAACATCACACACGATGCAGCCACCCAACTGCTTTCAGAGGGGAGCTGCGGGAGCAGTGCCGGGTGTGGTTCAAGAAAACGTTGCTTATGGCGAACGGAAATCACTGTGTTTGAATGGTACCCAAGGGGAAGCTTTTTTTAATAAAATGGAATGCAAATTGTGCATTTTAAAGAATATTTACTCAGCAACACTGGTCAAAACTATTTTCCGCTTAGTGAAGTAACTCATCTCCAGTGCCATGTAAGTGGTTTAAAGTGGAATTGATATATAGTTTGGCAAAGAAGCAGCAGAAAGAAATATTGCAGTTTTAAACTATTCATTTGGACATTTCCTTTGATCTGAGGTCAACTTCGAGCTCCTCCCCCATCCCGGCCCTTGTGGGATCCCCACCAATTATTTTTCCATTTCCACCACTGGGAATGTTCAGGGATTACTTGGAGAATGGTATCCTATACAGTGAACCCAAGAGCACTGAGTCAGGTGCCAGCTGCCTTGGTTGTCATCCCATGCCAAAGGAGGTTCCTTTTGGACTTGGCTCACGACATTGCGTTGCTAGGTCAGAGAACCAACAGGCTGTCTGCCCATTTCTATTGTCCTCAAATGGAGTCAAACATAAAAGAATTTGTCAGGTCCGGCCACTCTTGCCAAGCAACCGGCAAGGCTGGCAGAGTCACCAAGGCCACAATAATTCCACTACCCGTGATTGGGCGGCCTTTCGAGAGAATAGGTATGGACACTGTGGCTCCTTTGAATCCCCAAACCTCCTCAGGAAACTGGCATATTTTGGTTGGGGAAGATTATGCCACTACCGCTAAGGAGCAGCAAAGCCCATGTAGTGGCAAAGGCCCTTGTGGCATAATCTCTTGTGTAGGGTTCCCAAAAGACGTCATTGCTGATAGGGGATTCACCTTCATATCAGTGCATGTAAAGGCTTTGTGGGATGAGTGTGGAGTAACCTACAAGTTCGCCAAAGCCTTTCACCCACAGACCAACGCGCCCGTTGAGTGGTTCAACAAGACCCTCACAGACATGGAAGAGCCCCTCAGGAGAAAGTGGGATATTCTCCTGCCAAGCATCCTGTTATCTTACTGGGAGGTGCAACGCAACAGAATGTGTTGGGTTCAGTCCCTTCAAGCTCCTGTTTGGCCATCCCATTAGAGGTCCACTAACTCTGGTGAGGGAAGGATGGGAGGGTAATCCCCAAACTGGTTCCCACGACATAGTGAACTATGTGCTTTGCCTTCGATCCAAATGGCCAAATACAGGGACTAGAGCACCCAGAAAATGAAGGATAGCCAGGAGCTTATGAAGCACTGGCATGACCAGAAGGCCACCATGACTGAGAACACACCAGGCCAGATGGTCTGGACCATGGAACCAGTCAAACCAGTGTCTTGCATGGCAAGTGGACTGGATCCTATGTGTTGCTGGAGTACATCAGTGAGGTTAACTTCCTCATTGATACCAGGGCCCTGAGGAAGACGCATCGGGTGCTCCATGTGAACAACTGAAACCCAATTACAGCCGGGATGACTTAGTGATTGCGAGACCCGAGGAGGAGAACTATCCACTCCCCAACTTGTTACACGCCAAGCCCACTGATGGGTCTCCGGGAGGAGTTCAGACCACCACATACCTGACCAAACAGAAATTGTGGGGCTGCCAGTCTGTTTGCAGTACTGCTCTTGCTGACTCCAGGGAAGATTTATTGGTGTTTCCATGATATCGGCACTGTGGACAACGAGCTGGTGGAAAGTAGGATCCACCGGATGTCTGACAAGGTCAGACACACCATCAAGGAGAAAGTCTTTAAAATGTTGACCTTAAGGGTTATCAAGCCTTCCCGAAGCCCCTGGGCTAACCCGGTAGTACGGGTCCCTAAAAGGTCCAATAGCGTGAAAACAGAAGACAGCTTTGGTGTGGACTACCGGGGGCTGAACTCTGTCATGAATACAGATGCCCACCCTATCCTTAGGGCAGATGACCTGATTGATTGTTTAGGTGCTGCCAAGTTCAAGAATACCTTCCATCTTACGGCAGTGTATTAGCTGGTCGCTCTGACTGATCAAGCAAAAGAGAAGTCTACATTCTTCACCTAAGAAGGGCATAACCTGTTCAAGCTCATGCCATTCAGACCAAATAATGCCTCTGCTACTTTCCAGAAGATGGTGAACCAGGTCCTGACAGGGCTCGAAGACATCAGTGTCGCCTACTGTGAGAAACCTGAGGGTGGCCTCACACCTATTCCCTTTGGATGCTCTGTACAGGTGGCCAGGGAAAGGCCATTGCTTTTGGATCCTGACCCTGGGGGTGAAAAAGCAAGGGAGGATCACCTGGGTGGAGGGTTCTTGGGGAATGCAGACCAAATGTCCTCAGGTGAGACTCAGTATTTCCCCTTTCCATTTCGTGATGAACCCTTAGTTCCAGATGCCTTTGTGGGATATTGTTAGCCCAGTCCCTTTGGTCAAAGTAACATTAGAAGAAATGAAAAGCCTCGACGACCCAGAAGGTGGGTGAGAAAGAATAGGTGGCCTTCCGTCGAGACATGTTATCCCCCTTTCCCTAGTGACAACCAACCCAACTCTTCCCCAACCTTCATGAGATGGGCTGTTATAAGCAAGTTCCCCTCATTTCTCCACAATTGGCACTTGGCAGTACTGGGGCCAAGAAGAGGCAACTACAAGCAATGAAGACTACACTCCTGGTACTGGGATAAGGAAGATGCCTGCTAAGAGCTGTGAGGGTCAGACATGTCCCTTTGATTGTGGTCAGGCATCGCTAATTTGACATTCACACCTACGGTATGTCAAGGGGTTGCAGGTGTGTAATAGGAGACCAGTCCAGCAAAGAATAGAGTGATAGGAGAAGTAGGGAGGAGGCCGGTGCAAGCAGCAGAGAGCCTTATTGGAGCAGGACACAGAGACGCTGGGGAATGCCAAGAGAGGCGTTCCTGGAAGCATGGTATGGGGGTTGAGACTCCCTTGGGCAGCCTGAACGGGGTGAAGGAAGCTGTGTGTGAAGGCTGTCTCTTTCCCTTCTGCTTGTTCCCCTTTGGTGAAGGATCAACACAGGAGTGTGTGAGGGTCATGAGCTAGATCCCTGCCATCAAAAGCAGAAGCTGTGTGATACGTACTGCAGCAAGAACTGTTAAAGCAACCAGTGAGTTTCTGCTGGATGAGAAACCCGGCGCACGAGTGTGTGAACTCTATTATTCTGGAATACTTTGAATCTGAATGGTTGCGTGTCTCAAACAAACACGTTTTCGAAAGTCTATGGTCCTTTCATTGTCAATTGCCGAACTGCCGGGTATACTTTGTATCAGAGTGGTCACGTGTGTCAAGAAACACTTTTTCTAAGGTCTCCAAACACTGGGCAATTCAATTAAAGCAAAACGAATGCATATTGAAAAAAGATACTAAATACAGAACTGAATCAAAACTTTGCCAAGCAAAACGAAAAAGTATTGAAAAATAGATAAAGCGAAAATAAACCATAAGCAAAATCCATAATTATTGAACACCGAACTGAATCAAAACTTTGTCAACAAACACGATTAAGACATTTGGAATCCAGACTGAGAACATGACCTTAAATACAAGCAAACCATTGTATGTTGAGTTCTGAAACGAATACAATTTTAAAGAATAAGCAAGCCAGTGTATGCTGAGTTCTAAAGTGAATGTAACTTTAAAGAATTTGCAAAACAAAAGATGGTGAAGCTTGATTCACAGTGGAACTTTAAACCTTAAAAGAGTATTGATACCAACTTGTGGAAAAGCTACAAACTACAGGAACAAATATTTGAAAACCGAATTAACTGAACTTTAAGAAGACAAGGATATTTTTTCTTTTGAACTTTGTTGCTCAACAAAACCAAATCTGGGGAAGGGAACCTTTGAGATTTGAGACATTTGAGACCTTTGCTGAAGTGAGAACGGAGTCTCAAGGTTCCCTTGTGTTGGAACAGTGTTGCTTAGAACTTGGGGAAGGGAACCACAAGTCCTGATTAAGACTATACCACCTTGAGTCCAAGGAAGGTAATTTTGAGACTTTTTGTGGAACTGTTTTACACTTGGGGAAGGGAGCTGAAAGGCATCTGTGATCTGGAAGAAGCTCAGAACTTTCTGTTGAAGATTATTTTGTTGGAGAGAAAACCGATATGCCAGAGGTCTGGGGATGGCTACGAGCTTACCCGTCCGGCTCCTAAGGGCCCAACAACCCTTTCCCAAGAATAAACAGTGGACTCAGCCAAGGGCAAGTGAGAACTGTCGTTTATTTCAAAAACCGACAGGTACCATACAGGACAATCACAATTCTCCAGCAAACCCCCTTCCCAAACCTGTGTCAACCCTTTTTAATACAGAATGTCGTCATGATTTGGACCCTCCCTGAAAAGCCTATCACACTTAATCATTGGGTGCTCGGAGTGGTAGATCCTATAAAGGGTCAGTATGGGTCTAATTTTACTGGACCTGCCCCGTCCCCGCCCCCAAGAAACTTTCTATTACATTGTTGCAGAGTTATAGTCCTACCATTGGCCCTTGCCCTCTGCCATCCACCCCTGGATTTCTGTCTCCTAATTGGTTGGGACTGGTCTCCGCAGGACTAGGACCCAGTTCGGTTCTCAGCCATCTGTGTACCTCTTCAAGGTGATGTGAAATTACTATGGGCCTCATTATGAGTACGGAGGTAGCCATGGCGTTAATAAGGGCATGGCTGCCTCCATAACAGGGTCCAGTACCAGGTTCTGTAAATGAGGAATTACTGGGTCATTCCAACCTTGGAAGACCCGGTAATTCCTCATTTACAAAACCATTCCCCATTCCCATTTGAGCCCCCATAGACATCTGTTCCGTGTCCCGCTAGGGGACCTCATAATCAGGCATCCTGTAATGAACAGTGCCGGTCCCGTACCGGGCCTGGTCATTACGGGAGAACAAGCCTTGTAATGAGGCCCTATGTGTCCCAAATGTATCTGGTAGTAACACCACCTTTGCCTACAATTAATGCGCTCCACATTGCAACATTTCTTTCACTTTTCATCTGGGTTGCTGAGAATGTTTTTTCTTCTCTCCATGGGTGAAAACCCATTGTCTATTTTGGCCCCATCAAGTGGTTGTGGACCACAAAATGGGGCTCTTCTGGTCTGCATTTATAAGGATTTATTCCTGCCACTGGCCCCTTGTCGTTTGAAGCTTGGAATGTGCTTGGTTATCTCTGACCTTGGTTGTGAGCTCTGTCTTCCTGCTTCGTGCAGCCTGAGTCTGCTTCCCTCGTTTGGTGTCCTGCAGCTTAAGGCCTTCTGTGACTTTCATTAGACTTATAATATGATTAACACTCTTAGATTGTGCTATGCTTTCTGTAGGTTAGCCATATGTGGTTTTACCAGGCTCCATATGTTCTCCTATAGTTCCCTAGGGTTCATTGCTATAAGCATCTGCAAGCATGCTCAGGATCTCTTTGTTGCCTTGCGTTTAGCGTTGCTGCATTGGGCTAATAAGGAAAATAATAAAGACTTTGCCAGTATGTATATGTATCTGTCCTCTATCTACAGAAAGGTGTAAGCATGTTCTTCATGTATGCGAGTGAGTGTTTGTATAAGCTGTGCATGGTCGTAAGTGTTCTTCATGGCTAACGCAGCTATGTCGTGGTGTCACTAATGACGTCAGCACAGTGGCTTCTTGGCATTTAATCGATGCAGTCAATTATGGTGTTTGGACCCATGATTACTGTCGAGTTACCTGTATCCGTGAGGACATGCACTGGATAAGGTTGGAATGGCTGCTGACTGAATACCTTTCTGCATACCTGTCAGTCAGTGGTGCACTTGGGGGTTTTCCAAATAATGAGTGACTTCTGGTGTTCTTGACTCTTCGAGCCGTCATGTTCATTTGGGTCAGAAGGGGCATTCCTGGGAGCCTCTCTTCAGTTTTCATTTGGTTACTGACATCCCTACACATTGTAGAGATTTAGTTGTGAGGGCAAGTCTAGGTTTTGGACACAGACAGATTCCTAAATTGAACTCTTTACTTAGTTTTATTTAAGTAGGCAAATCACACAATAGGCAAGTGAGGGCTTTTGCCACCCTGACCTTTAAATTAATAAAGTGTTTTATTTTTAATTCTGAATCTGTTGTCTGTGTCTTGCTTCATGCTGCCTTCATACTACCTAGAGGACGTTGCAGTATTCAGCTACGCCTTGGAAGACCATCCATCTGTGGGAAACCTGAGGGTATTCTCCCCAGCAAGCCACGAGAATCCCTTATTCAGGCGGCCAGGACACAGCCATCGCTGTTGGATACCGTTCCTGGGGGTGGTCCAGTGGGGGAAGATCGCCTGGATGGGGGAACCTGGGGCTATGCTCAGAAGAATGCCAGAGTATGCTACCGGGGTTGAAGACTAGGAGGGTGAGAACCCTGGGGCCTTTGTGTGCTGTGCTACATCTGGCACCCTTTATCTCATAAAATCTCCTGTATTAAAATCTACCAACCCCCTCCCCCCATCTGGTAAATCCCCTAGGAGAAGAGATCCGATTAAAATCATCTCCCAGAAACCCTGCTTTCCCATTTCCTACCTGGAAACTCTCAACCATTTATCTCTGCATTCTTCTGATTATTCTTTTCTGAACCCTCAGTCTACCCTGACAAGACACTACCGGTCCCAGGATCCCCTGTGTTCATTTCACGGTCCCAGTTATTCCCATGTGACTCAAAAACACCAACAAACCAGTTGCTTTGATTATTACTTTCCAAACTCCCAGTCAAATGTAACCTACCCTTCCCAGATCTCCATAACCCTAATTTGAGGGTCTTTCCCCTTTCCCTTCTGACCCAGTAAGACATCGGGAAACTCTACCTAGCCCCTTTTCCGACACAAATATTCTTTACACCACAGAAAACAACAGACTAAGCCCAGAACCATTTACCTGACACATCCCAACCCTAGCATCAGGCAAAGTCAGGCAATAAACCTGAATCACACACACCTGACGGCGCTTTCCTTTCCCCACATGGATAAAAGGTGGAGTCAGGGAGCACACTATGAGCAAGTCGAGAAAGGCAAGCACGGCTGACAACACGATAAGACGGCTAATCGAAAGCGACAGTGCAAAGGACGGACAAAGACGGTGGGAAGCAAGACGGAGGCAAGGAGAGAAGTGACCTTGCCCTTTTTGCCCCAGGCCTTCGGAACCGTTGTCGAAGAGAGTCTAAAACCGTGAACAATAGAACAAGTGTCTTGCGGCAGATGTCAACAGTGTACGGGGCAGACCTACGCAGATAGGCAGGAGCGATTGAAGCTCACGTGCCGTGGTACCGGCCTTGACTCCAGAGGAAGAAGAAATTCCAAGCGGTACATTACAGCTGGTGAGTCGGAGGGAGAACCGATAAGAACCGGGCTTTGTTGAGAGAGAATCGCAAAGTGGCAAGTTTGAAACATATTTCATGAACTGTGAACTACTTGTAAAGATTGTTAAAGGGGGAGACAAGCTGCCAAGGAAACCCAGCACCATGTGGGTGCTAACACAGGAGACTCTGGTCAATCCCCAACGAAGTGAAACTACAGATACCAGAAGGCTGTAGGAGAGCCGCCAAAGATAGGTCAAAGTGGTCATACAGGAGGTCAAGCAAAATCCTCGTACAATCAAAAGCCTTTGATCTACAATCTGATAAAAAGCCCGGCATTCAATTGCATTGTGAAGGAAAACAAGGGACACAAATTCCAGCAATCTAGAAGTGAGAAAAAGGAAACTGGCAAGGGTGAACCCGAACCCGGAGAAGGGATACCAGTAAAAAGGGACAAAGTGTAAAATAACGAACGAACGAACGAACGAACGGTGTTAACAAATGTGAATCCGGTGGGATGTCCATGTGAACTGTTTGAAAAGACATTGAGAAACCAAGGAAACTGAATCCCGCTAAGGAGAAGAGAAAGCCATAATGAACCCGGAGAAGTAAGGCTGAAATTTGAGAGGTATCTGAGCGCGACCGAGGGAGATCCGGGGTGAAGCTATTAACCAAATACTGGCAGTCGAGAGAGGTACGAGCCTGAATGGGGGAGATCCAGGGAGTAAAGCAATCACCCAAAGTTTATTGAGAAAAAGAACAGACATACAAATCAGCCTATGTGAACTGTAGCTAAAAGTTGAGAAGGGTTAGCACCCAGAAGAGGGGTGCCCAGGGGTGAACCATTATCACCCTAACAAACTTTAATTTGGTTAAAGGAATGTTTGATTTGTTGTTTGAACATACCAGGCCAGAAGGCAAGAGACATTCAGAGGAAATGAGACTTGGCCATCGACGGTCCTGAGAACTGCCTTTGGAAATGACATCTCGTGCTGTAGACGTCCGAGATTGTACTGCGCTCTAAGCTGCTATCCTACCCCGTTCTTAAAACATGAGGAAGGAGAGCAGGCTACCGCCTCTTGGCTTATTACTTGAGAACACTTCTTTATTTTCTTGAGAAATATCCCACACCCCTTTTTGTAGTAGTTGTAATGTTTGGCAATAGGTTTCTTAGTATAAACCCCTTTGATTTGACACAACACCACTTGGACTGCCTTATTTTCCATTTGATGCTTGTTCCCATCTTAGATTTAAGTTTAGATTAGATGTTTTTCCAACCTGCATACAGCATTAATCGTTCAATAAACGCCCTTGAACTATGGTCACCTGTTGTCTGTCTTACTTGTTGCCACCATGAGTTCCTTACACATCCCATCTGGAACAAATGTTTCAGGCCATGCATAAGCTGGCTTAATTAATAAGGCTTCCAAGTGCCATGTAGCACAGGGTACTGTAAATTATTTAGGATACCAAGTGGGAGGCGATAAGAAACAGCCTCTCCAGACCAACGTCCAGGAGGTGATGGATTGGGACATCCCCACCACCCAGACTCAAGTGAGCCCCTTCCTGGGCCTCACAGATTATTCTGCCCTTTTATCAAGGAGTACAGGACTCTTGCCCTCACCTAAATGATGTAATTGAAGGAACTGCCGAAGAAGGTCACCTGGACCAGTGCCTGCCAGTCCTCCTTCCATTGCTTGAAGTATGGCTTGTGCCAGGCCCCAGTTCTAAAAAGCCCAGATTTTGGGGTTGAGTTTATCATCCAGACATATGCTTGTGAATCTGGTACCAAAGCAGGGCTAGCACAACTGAACTCTGAAGGAGCAGAACAACCATGTGCGTACCTGAGTAGGCACTTGACCAAGCGAGAGCGCACTCAGCCACCATTGAGAAGCATGCTTTTCTGGTGGTTTAGGCGATACGCAAACTGAAACCCTACATTTTTTAATCTAACTTCGCTGTACAAACTGACCACAGACCTTATAGGTAACTTCTGGCCATGCAGGGAGAGAATCATAGGTTAATGCATTACGCCATATTCCCATAGGGATTGGACATGTCAATCCAACACAAACATCCAACATCAACCTGGGTCCCAGCACACCAGTGTAAATGTCCTCAGTTGGTACTTTTGCCAGGAGTATGAGCCAGAACATTAGACGGGCATGTCTCAAACTTTTGGGTGGGTGTTGTCTGAGAAATTGCCATCTGGCTAGGGTGACCAGACCTCGCTTTTGTGATTTTATTAATAGATAAAATGCTGCAGGTAATTCCATCTCCAAAAAGGGTAATGTACTGATCAGATCCCCCTTGTCTGGGCTCCATGCCAAAAGCATAGGGTTCTTGAGCTCTGCTGCATCATTAACCTGAGCTGCAGCACCTGCTCTACCGGCGGCACAGAGCAGGTTCACTGGGCACAGGTGTCCCCTCAACAGCCACAGTGACAGCAAAGTCTCTGCAGCACAGAGGCGGCATTTAAGACAGCATTTAAGACAGGAGTAGGGTTAGAGCAGAGCAGGCAGAAGGGCTTGGATCATGGGAAGGAGACTTCCACTATTTAGCTTCTCTCTCCTTCTCTCTCTCCCATTTGTAACGTTTTAACCTATCATGCCCCTTGAATCCCTCACCCCTGATCTATCAATGAGCCAAGAACTAGGCAGGCCGGTGTACAGAAAATATATTGGTATTTATTTAAATTAACAGTAATATAAATTAGCACGCATATATCAAAAACACCACTTTATCTGTGGCACAACACAATCAACTTCTCTCAGCATAAATAAATCACAAAAGGGAGTTAAAAAGAATACATCACAATTCTTATTCTCTGCAAATTTCACTTCACAAAATAATTACACTGATCAATAACAAAGGCACTTATGTGTGCGATTTTGATTTTGGATTTCAGACCCCTCCTTACTGAAAGGACTGTTTGGGAAAGCTGGATGAAAAGGTTGGACTGATTTAAGAACAAACACACCCCTCTTCCTTAAAGATGTCGGGGTTAGCTAGACAACAAGGATTACCCAATTAAATTATAGGCTATTGTTTGCAGTGCACACTGGGAAGTGAACTTTGTTAATTTCTCTTTTTAAGAACGTTCACCATGTAGTGTTCTGCCAAATGGGGAATTCATTAAATCAATATTTTTGGTTACATAGGCTAAGAATCTACACAGTTTTGTCCCCCCCCCCTGCCCACTATAAAGGAAAGGGATTCAAGGCAAGCAGACTCCGCCCCCTTTTTGTTTCCCAGGGCTCAGTTCTACTTAACTTAACAAGCCCCTGTTTAAGGTTTTGAAAAGCCAGCTGCCTCTCAGGACACTCTGGAAAGATAAGGCAGGGGTCTGGTATCTCCACTTTCAAAGATGGCCTCCCGCTCTCCACCATAGGACCCAGTGAGCTTTGAGGCCTTCCTAGAAATAGACAGCTCAACCCAGAGGCACTCTCAGCAATCTCCCATGGTGTCTCCTTACAGCTGTCAGATGGTATGTTTCAGCAGCCTTCCTGATGGTCTGTCTCTTCTCTCTATCATCCTGCCTTTCTCCTTTTTCTGTCTCTCTGTCATAGTGCAGTCCCCCTTATATAGCAGCGATGACACCACCAATTTTACAAGCTTGGGGAAGTATCCTGCAATAATCCTTGCCACTAGGATTTGACAGTTACCCTTCTCTCTTCTCCCAAACCCAACCTCCAAGTCAGGATTGGTTTAGGGGTTTGGAGCGACATATGCAATTCCCATTTGTCATCATCCTTTGTTCTCCTTTCATCTTTTTGACAAAAATTAGTTATGTATTACAACTTTATAATTTTACTAGCAACTGCCAGACTAAACCGATTTTCCGTTTCCACTATTAATTAGATAAACTGACCACCTAATCTGTATCATGTAGCACGGCCATGTGGCATCTTTTTGCTGTTTCCATAATGAGCACAACAATTATGAATATGTACGTTATTAAGCATATCCCTAATTTCATTTTCCACCAACTCACCAACTCTCACATTTGGAACATGTTCATATCAGACAGCAAACTAGTTTAACTGGCCATTACAGTTCACAGAGTCACCCGAAGATGAATTTTATATCCCCAAATTCACCTGGAAATTACATTTAAAAAATGGTACATAGATGAAATCCATCCGCTTTATGATGTCTGAGAAAAAGGCCTTAATGATAATAGTCCTTTTAAATAAATTGTGAATCTTTATGTGGGACAAATGGCCCAGCCTCCTGCCTTCCGGCCATTTGTTTTCACTGGGTCAGCCTGTGCCTGTATCAGTCTCCTTTGTGTTCGAAGCTTGCTCTTTGAAGTGGGGTCTGGGAAGGGTAGGTTACATTTGACTGGGAGTTTGGAAAGTGATAATCAAAGCAACGGGTGTGTTGGTGTTTTTGAGTCACATGGGAATAACTGGGACCGTGAAATGAACACAGGGGATTCTGGGACCGATTTTCACACATATTAGTCGTACTCCAGCCAAGGATGATTTTTCTTGAAGTCCATGCTTTCAGAGCCAGCAGGGCTGGAGAACACTGAATTTCAACTACTTTAGCAGGACATTTTATAGCGATTGGTCATTAGATGGGAGATGTGACATCCAGGCTGGAAGTGGGAGATGTCCTTGTGAAGTTTTGCCCAGAGCCAGCAAAAGGTTCAGCCTTGGCTGACATTTTTTTCATGAAGACAAAGTGGCTCTTTAAATGTCACTGGAAGTTTGTAGGTGAAACATAATATACATTGCTTTTGTCAACCAACACATCATGTTTTGTTTTCCTGACATTTTTCTGTGTACAGTGATATTTCTTTCACTTTTATTTTTAAAACCGTTTTGTACACACTTGGGCTTGCCCTTTTTGTTTTCAGTGTTTATAAATCCTGTTTTTCATGTGACAGGGATCTTTGATCCCTCCTTCCTTTGTAGATTAAAATGCTGCTTATCAATTAGTAATGACAGGTAGGCCCTTTCCACATGGCTCTTTAACTTTACTTGAAAAACAAAAACAAATGCCAGGCCGTTTTTATTTCAGTGTTTAAAATCTTGCTTTTCATGTGAAAGGGACTTCTGTTTGGGGTCTTTAAATGCACCTCAAACCTTCCTGTCCCCTCCAAGTCCTCTGGAGCAAATCATCTAAGGTGTGACATCAGAAGGGCAAAGTATACTTCTTCTAAAGGCAGGGCTTGAGCAACTAAGGCAGGATAGCTTTTGTCCAAACATCTGGGCACCTGTATATTTAAAAGAAGGGTAATCGCACCCCTCCAGCAGATTCCTTCTGGAAATACACCTGAGAAGAACTCACTGGACCTCCGTTGAGAAAGTCGTACTTCCCAGAGCCCTCAGCTGGAGGCAAAGAAGGAACCATTCAGACGGTGAGGGGGCAGAAGAGCAATCTGCCCCTTACCCACTCCAAGGGCACATTGGGGGCGATCCTTTGCTATGGATCAGGATCTGCCACTCTGCACAGGAGAGCAGACCCTGAACAGAACCATCCTGTCCTTGAGTCCCTCTGAGTAGGCCTCACAGCCGAAGATCCCTGTTCTGCTGCACTGAACCAGTCGCACCGTGTTCACTGCACCTTGAACGTGAGAGAAGACGGTGTCGTGATAAGCTGCTAGGCGCTTGCAGTAACCTGCATTTGCACTAACCCACTGAGCTATCTTGTGTGTACTAGAGCCTATTCGAAGCGTGGAGGAAAATGCTGACATCAACCAGGACTCTCGAACTGGGTGAGCCTGCATGCTTGCAAGGGGTTAATTGCAAAGGCCTTTTCTGAAGACATAAAACATCTAGCACAAGAGGCTCTGTGCAGCCCTTGGGAGTCAGGCATAGCTTTGCTCGTCTTCGCTCTGCGAGTCAGGTGCACTGATAAGGCAAGAATGCAAAACACAGTGCCCGAAGCCTGGGAGCCAAGGCTGGCTGTTTCCAGTCTTGTAACTTTCCAAGCAAAAAACATGTTTACTGCAAGGAGGGGAGAGCCTAGAAGCTTCTCGAAGAGCTGACACGTCATGATGATTGACGTGCAGCTCCTAATAAGAGAACTATACTTGGACCAGGGAGGGGGGACTCATCCTGGACTGTTGGAAAGACGTGCATATCAAGGACAGTGCCTGGACGACCAGCTGTGCGCTATCAGGGCCGAGGCTCCTAACATCACATCCCCGCTCTGGTGTAGGACTGTGGGGGCTTGGCCAGTCCTCCCCTCCTCTGCTGAGGAGTGCCGGGCACCTGTAGCGGCGAGGGTCCTGGGTGTGATCAGATCGTACCTTCATCTACATTTCATTAGGAGCGTAAGACCAAATAATTGCATATTCATCTGTGATTGATAATTGGCATTATATAGCTTGCACTCTCTATTTCCACATTATTATAAATTGCTGCTTAGTTTTCATTAGTCATTGTAGATAATAAATGCAAGCACCATATTCTGTGTGATTGGCTTTTTTCCAGACTGAGTTCATCGTGCTTCTTAAACCTTATTTGTGTGGGAAGGTAATTAGGAGTGATTTACTTTGCACAAAGGGCTGGATCCCAGGGAGGTGCGGGTACTGTTTATCACTACATTTGGCGCTGTGAGCAGGGTTTACGAGCACGATGCCCTTCTGGAAAAAACATGCAAAAGATGAATGCAATGGGGAAGATAGTGCACTCTGTCACATTCCAGGATGGCCGGCATCAAATGCTTGGTCGGGTGTGGCAGATATTTTGCATCGGTACTCGGCACCGAGGGCATGGGACATGCTTGAAAATGATGTTTCCCTGGCGGTAATTAGTAAGTGCTTGGAGAGTTTACCGCTTGAGAAATGCAGAAAGGAGCTAAAGGCAGCAGGAAACATAGGCTGGTTATTCCTGCAGGCGCTCAGAAAGGTGCATGAGAATGAATTGCTTAAAGATGCTCAGATTCGTAAATTAACAGACGAGATATCCCTGCTCCAAGAGCAACAAATTATTATGAGAGAGACCCTTGAATCGTCCGTTAAACGGGCTGATCAGATGGAGGACAGGTGTGCCTCTTTAGCTGTGCGTGTAGCCACGCACAAGCACAGACAGCGGCGGGGCAATCCGTCAAAGATAAGGATTCGCGCGCTAATTAGGAAAGATAACTGGGACCCAAATTTATGGTCGGGTGAAGTCAGTGATAGTGAAACTGAGCAAGCACATGACTGGAATGAGTCTGTTGAAATTAGACTTGCTGAATTAAATTGGTCTGATGAAGAAGAGCTGGAATGTGCTCCAAAGAAATGTGTTTATCCAGCACGGCCGTTAATCACTAACAAATCAAAAGGCCAAGCTGGTGGTGCAAATATTCAAAATACAAGGATTGTCCGTGATTATACACAGACAGAGCTTTTAGAGATTGCTAAGTTATTTAGACAGAAGCTAGGTGAAGCACTTTTGACTTGGTTCCTTCGCATCTGGGACACGGGTGCCGATAGTATCTTCTTAACCCCAAAGGAACTGTTAAAGATGGGTTCACTCACTACTAATGTGATGTTGGGACAGATAGTGCGCGGTGCGCTCGGACAGCAAGGTTCTCATTCCTTGTTTAATTGGCTTCAGACTGCCCTAATGAATCTGTATGGGAGTCCAATGGATATGGAAGAGAGTTGGGGCTGTTGGCAATCACTAACTGAAGCAACAAACCAGCTTAGAGAGATGGGTTTGCAGTGTGCACTGTACAGTGCAAATTTTGCAGGGCCTGACATGGAGTTGTTTACAGCTGTCATGCGCGCACGTTTGTTAAGAAATGCACCGAGTCACATGAAGGGCGCATTGCTTTCATTGCTGGGTCCAGCGCAGGGCAAAGCCATTGGTGAAGTGGCACTCCTGTTAGGGCAACTAGAAGGGCTGGATGTACGCAAAGCAGCGCGTTTAGTGGCTGCAAACAATGATTCAGAAAAAAAGCGTGGTAAAAATGTAAAGTCTAAAGAGAAAGCTGATACTGTTGAGATCACACGCAAACAAATGTGGGTGGACCTGCTAAAAGCGGGAATTCCAAGGGAAGAGATAGATGGTAAACCCACATCTGAGCTGCTGGAGAAATGGAAAACAATTAAAAGACAGGGACGGGAAAAAACTAAGCCCTCTGCACCCTCTGAAGAGGAGGTGTTGAAGCCTAAAGTGCGAGCAAAAGGTTACCCTGATTTGGCAAAGAACAAGTGGGAGGTCCCAGACCCCATTTTTGATTGAAGGGCTGGCTCTGTCTTTGAGGTACGGTTAATAAAGAGAACTAGTCCCAGAGACAGACGCCCTTTTGTGCCACTTACCTTGTACTTGGATGAGAAAGTAAAACATGTTTTGGCTCTATTAGACACAGGAGCTGAGGTAACCATTCTGAATGGCAATCCCAGTAAATTGTCTGGTCCCAGAGTTTTGGTCAATGGTTATGGGGGAGCAGAAACTGTTGCAAAAGCCTTTAATGTAAAAATGTCAATTGGCGAGGGATTGCCTTTCACAGCAAATGTTTTGATTGCAGATATACCGGAGTACATCCTTGGCATGGATGTGTTGTTGGGCAAAAGTGTGACTACAGATTTAGGCGAATTTGTTTTTGGCAATCGAAAAATCCATGTGAGAGTTATTAACCCCGTTGTGGTTGGGCATGCCAAATGGTCCCCCTTGCATTTACCTCCTCCTGCTGACCCAGTGTGTGTGAAACAGTACCGGTTGCCAGGTGGACATAAAGAGATTGGTGAAACTATTGAGTCATTGGTGAAAGCTGGCATAATGAGGCCGGCAGTCAGTCCATTCAACTCGCCGATCTGGCCTGTCCTACGCCCGGATGGAGCATGGCGTCTGACAATTGATTACCGCATTTTGAACAAGAAGGTGCCGCCCTTAGCTGCGGCGGTGCCAGACATCATCACCCTGATTGAAAACCTTACGAGAGAAGTGGGTGAATGGCATGTTGTCCTTGACCTGGCCAATGCATTTTTCTCCATTGATATTGACACTGAATCACAAGACCAATTTGCTATCACTTGGGGAGACAGACAGTTTACCTTTACTAAATTGCCCCAGGGGTATGTGCATAGTCCCACTCTGTGTCATGGATTGATTGCCAGAGACTTAAAGATGGTGCAATTGGATAATGTATTTATTGCTCATTACATTGATGACATCATGCTGACCAGTGTTGAGAAAGAACATGTAGAAAATGCTGCTGAAAAGTTGATCACACACATGCAAAATCGGGGGAGGGCCATAAATCCCAAAAAGGTACAGGGGCCTGCTCAAGAGGTGAAATTTCTAGGTGCAATCTGGTCTGGGTCAGTTAAGAAAATTCCCGACCCGGTAATTGATATGGTTCAGCAGATGGCTCCACCAGCAGATAAAAAAAGAGGCACAAAGATTCATTGGGTTAATGGGGTTTTGGAGAAATCACATACCTCATTTAAGCCTGATACTGAAACCCATTTACAAAGTCACCAGAAAGAAACATGACTTTACATGGGGCCTAGAGCAACAGACTTCCTTCCAACAGGCTAAAGACGCATTGCAAAATTACATCACGCTGGGGCCCCTGACGAAAACTGATCCTTTTGAATTGGAAATTCTTGTCTACAATGACGTGGCTGTGTGGAGCTTGTGGCAAAAGCAAGGACATAAAAGAGTGCCACAGGGGTTCTGGTCAAGGAAACTCACAGATCCTATGACAAGATACACTCCGCTTGAGAAACAAGTTGCTGCAGTGTACTGGGCTCTAGTTGAAACTGAAAGAATCACAGGCGAGCAACCAGTGACAATTTGCACAGAAATTCCAATCATGGGCTGGGTGCGTGACACTGCTGCAAATGGGAAAAGTGGCAGAGCACAAGACGCCACTCATGTCAAGTGGAAATGGTATTTACAGCAACGTGCGAAAGCTGGCCGCACAGGGGTTTCCAGACTGCAAGAACAAATGCTGGAGGCAGTAGATCTGGAAGCGATGCCTGAACCAAACACCCCTGTGGCATTGCCAGAATCTCCCTTCAAAGTCGCACCCGCCTATGATACATTGACAGAAGAAGAACAAAAGTCTGCATGGTTCACGGATGGCACGGCAAAGTATGATAAAGGGCAAAGACACTGGCAAGCTGTCGCATTCCAGCCCCATCGAGAAACACTGCTAATGAGAGAAGGTGTGGGAGGATCAAGTCAGTATGCTGAACTGCAAGCAGTGGCCTCCGTGATTGAACAGGTGAAGGAAACAGAGACTGCATACATATACACAGACAGTTGGGCCACATATCAAGGCCTGACACATTGGGCACCGGCATGGAGAAGAGATGGTTGGCAGATCAAGAACACGCCGATCTGGGGAGGGCCAGACATCTGGGAAGAGATGTGGTGCAAAGGTGAGAGGTGCAAAATCTGCATTGGGCATGTCGATGCACACATGCCCCCTGACACCTCACTGGCTGCCCTGTTCAACAATGAAGTGGACCAAATGGCAAAGATTCGCCCAGTGACAACACCGCAAGAAGCTGAGGTGCTGCAAGGGATGGCGGATTGGGCACACCAAACCTCAGGGCATCTAGGGCAAACAGGAATTTATCAATGGGCAAAAAAGAGACAATTGCCCATTACCATGGATCAAGCCAGACAAGCTGCCTCCCAATGTTCCGTGTGCAGTGAAGTGAAGCACTACCCTCTGGAGAGGAAGCCTCAAGGCCCTTTGAGAAGAGGTGAAAAAGCTGCTAGCGTATGGCAAGTTGACTACATTGGCCCTTTACCGCCCGAAAATGGAAAGCATTATGTGTTGACCATGGTAGACACATACTCTGGACTGTTATTAGCTTATCCAGCCGCCCATGCAGATCAACGGGCTACCTTGCAAGGCATGGAATACCTTATCAGACACTATGGCATCTCGGATGAAATCCAATCAGACCAAGGCAGCCATTTTGCTGGACACAATGTGCAAGACTGGGCACTAGAGCAAGGCATAAAGTGGACACTGCACATCAGCCGATACCCAGAATCCTCTGCTCTGGTGGAACGTAGCAATGGGATTCTCAAGCAACAAAAAAAGAAGCTGACTAAGACTCACACTCTCAAGGGGTGGTCCAAACATCTGGCACATGCACTGTTTGAACTGAACAATCGTCCACTGGGAAATCGCCAGACACCCTTTGTGAGACTGACAAGTGAGAAAGTGGAATCTACAAAGACTCTTGTTGTGTGGAAAACCGACAAAGAAGCTAAGCTGCCTGTGCAAGCCACTGCAGGCAGCATTGGACTTGATCTATCTACCTGTGAAGATGATGTTATACCGGCGGGGCAAACCAAATCCATCTCGCTGGGTATTGGCATCAAATTGCCGGCTGGCACTTATGGACGCATTGCTGCACGATCCAGCCTGGCAAAACAAGGCATTGGCATATTAGGAGGTGTGATTGATCCTGATTATAGAGGGACTGTTTCGGTACTTTTACATAATGCTGGTGCATCTGCAGTACCATTAACCAAATATGACCGAATTGCACAATTGATTTGTGAACAAGCAGTTGTCCCCCTAGTAGTAGAAAGCAAGCAATCTCCAGACACTACATTGAGGGGGAAAGGAGGCTTCGGTAGCACCGGAAAAAAGGTGTGGGTGCACCATCCTAACAAAAAGCCTGAGGCTGGGGAAGTGCTAAGTCAAGGTGTTGGAAGTACTTATGTTGTACTTTTGCTGCATAATTCTGACCTACCTGTTTATATTCCCGCTACTAGGCTCACACCACGAACGTAGAGCAGTATGAAGGGGATGGGACTTGCCTTGCTGTGGGTGCTCCTGGCCTGCCAAACCAATGCTTTCTCTGTAAAGAGTGGGTTATTGCAAGACACTACATGGACTCTGAGAATCGCATGCACTACACCTGATGCTCCAGTCCTGCGTGATAACTACAACCGCACCGTAACCTGTGAGAAAAGCGTTACAAATGAGTATCCACATGGAACTGCAAGAGTTCTAGATGGGCACATTGTCGGACACCATTTATCACTAACTCATATGACTGGCGCCTACGAGATCTTAGGTCCGAAAGTTTCAGTGAATGGATCAAATAATCTGTTTGATGTTTCATGTTTCTTTTGCCCCAAGAACTGCAATGAGTGTACTCGCCAAGATTTTTTGGACTATAACTTAACCAAATGCCTTTTATACAATTGTACGTTGAAACAGCCTCTACCAGATGGTAGTATGGTGTTTGTATCAAAAACCAATATTGTACATGGTAGGCATCCCACTTGGAGGATGGTGTTTTTCAAATCACATAAAGTGGAGACAGTCAGCATGCTAGATTTTCCAGTAGTAAGACAACATTTAAATTGCAGACATGTGATGCACGCTTCCATTATTTCAGAGGTACACTTAGACATAGACTTGTCACGGGGCAATGTCTCCTTAGTACTACCAAGCTGCTATAAATGGAGTCAATTTCTATGGCCCATCACCAAATTGCGCGTAGCTAGGGGTTTAGATTCATTGATTGCGGGTGCAGCGGGAGTGGGAACGGGGGCTTTAAATGCTTTTGACATAGAAACTGTGCGCAACAAGTTAGCCACTATGGGTTCTGATGCCAGCGGCGCTATAAAACTTCTGGCTCAGTGGGGCCCATTGATAAGTCCTACCCTGCGCAACACTGCTACAAGTATTGGCAACCATTGGAAGTGGCAGAATTTCAGCTATGAAGACATTTTCTCTGCCATAGGGCAGATCAACAAAACTAATAAAGACACACGATGTATTTTATGGCAAACTTTGCTAAATCAGCAGGTGTTGGCTTTCCGCTCCGAATGGGGGCGACTATCTTCAACCCACTGGCACACAGAGCTATAGTTACCAGCAAACATATGGATTAAGCCGCTTGCTTTTGATTGCATGAATAACACCTGCCATGCATTAATGCAAGTTAGTAGGACCGCTTATGCTCTAGAAATATGGTGCCCTTTTATAGTATTGCCTATGAAAATCAATGGTTCCTGGTGGGTTCCGCAAATACGAGGGGAATGGTTAGACAGCCAAAACTACACCATCCACAGTCACACCTGCATGCCCTCGGATCAGGGGTGGGTGTGTCCCCTAACTGGGAGGGTTCCGGACCCATGCATACATCCCGTAGCAGGGGAGTGCACCTGGATGCAATACCACATAAATGGGACTGACATCTTTCAAATAGATCAGCATACAGCTTGCGTAGTTACTAATCATTCCTTGCTTATTAACAATTATAGGTTATTAGGGAATCCTCAAGTATTTTGCGTAGATCAAGTTGTGACTATCCTAGACATTGTTACTCATACCCTATATTCTTTAACCCAGTGGTCTCACACTACTCTGCATGCTGAGCTCACGCATTTGCTTAACTGGACTCTATCCTATGGAGTGATTACTGCCCGGCTTCAAGCTATTAGACAGTTTGCTCAAACTGCTTGGAAGGATTTCCAGACGCTAGCTACCTCAGCTATTTCTGCAGAGTACAAGCTAATAATAGACAGAAACCAATTAATCAAAACTGCTGACCATCTGCAATCTGTTACTACTCACCACTGGTGGGATATATTCACTGGATGGTCTCCCTCCTCCACTAAGCTGCTCAATATAATACTGCACCCATTGCTGTGGTTGCTGATTTCCCTAATATTCATACTTATCATCTTCATTGGGCTCTTGCGCAGAATGTCTTTCCTTTATACTAGAATGACTGCGCTAGAGAAACGCTTAATTGGCCTACAGCACACTGTGCATGCTTCCAGATCATGGAACTGAGTCAGCATTTTCAGGCCTCACTTCGAAAGGGGTGGAATGTCGTGATAAACTGCTAGGCGCTTGCAGTAACCTGCATTTGCACTAACCCACTGAGCTATCTTGTGTGTACTAGAGCCTATTCGAAGCGTGGAGGAAAATGCTGACATCAACCAGGACTCGCGAACTGGGCGAGCCTGCATGCTTGCAAGGGGTTAATTGCAAAGGCCTTTTCTGAAGACATAAAACATCTAGCACAAGAGGCTCTGTGCAGCCCTTGGGAGTCAGGCATAGCTTTGCTCGTCTTCGCTCTGCGAGTCAGGTGCACTGATAAGGCAAGAATGCAAAACACAGTGCCCGAAGCCTGGGAGCCAAAGCTGGCTGTTTCCAGTCTTGTAACTTTCCAAGCAAAAAACATGTTTACTGCCAGGAGGGGAGAGCCTAGAAGCTTCTCGAAGAGCTGACACGTCATGATGATTGACGTGCAGCTCCTAATAAGAGAACTATACTTGGACCAGGGAGGGGGGACTCATCCTGGACTGTTGGAAAGACGCGCATATCAAGGACAGTGCCTGGACGACCAGCTGTGCGCTATCAGGGCCGAGGCTCCTAAGATCACATCCCCGCTCTGGTGTAGGACTGTGGGGGCTTGGCCAGTCCTCCCCTCCTCTGCTGAGGAGTGCCGGGCACCTGTAGCGGCGAGGGTCCTGGGTGTGATCAGATCGTACCTTCATCTACATTTCATTAGGAGCGTAAGACCAAATAATTGCATATTCATCTGTGATTGATAATTGGCATTATATAGCTTGCACTCTCTATTTCCACATTATTATAAATTGCTGCTTAGTTTTCATTAGTCATTGTAGATAATAAATGCAAGCACCATATTCTGTGTGATTGGCTTTTTTCCAGACTGAGTTCATCGTGCTTCTTAAACCTTATTTGTGTGGGAAGGTAATTAGGAGTGATTTACTTTGCACAAAGGGCTGGATCCCAGGGAGGTGCGGATACTGTTTATCACTACAGACGGTGGTGCTGGATTTTGCGCTCCTCCACCAATCCGAACTATTGCTTGCACTCTCGAACCAGTTTGACGCTGTATCGTGCCCTAGCTGAGCCCAACACCTGCTAGGCCCAAATACACTGCTCGATGCCGGGGTCTGATCTGAACCACTGGAGAGTCACACGCCAACTCTGCCCAGTTGTTACAACCATGGCTCGACCCATATAGACCTCGTAGGTTCCGCCTCACCAACACGCACATCAGCGCACCCAGATCACCATTTTGACGAATGTCACCCACTGACTCAAAGCGCTGGAGCATCATGCATCAACCCCTCCCAACGGCTGAAGCCTGACTTGGTCTGGCCCAGCTACAAATAGCTCCTGGGGCCGCCCTGACCTTCATCGCTGAGAGGCCTTCTGTGCTGAGTGACTGCATTCACCACAACTCGATGCCCGCTTGCTGCTTGGGCCCACACAATCCACTGAGCCCAAAGTGAACTTGATCCTCTCGCATTAACATTCAATACCGGGCTCGACATCACCAGCCCACCAAAGAACCGCAACCAGTTAATGTTGACGACGAGCTGCCCTTCAGTCCACTGGAACCTTGGAGACTGGTTAGGTCACCTCAGCACCTTCCTTCGCCTAAGACATATCAGTTCTGTGGTTGGCATTTGTCTATCTCTCCTGTACTTTCTTTAGTCTGTTGCTTCCTGTCTGTTCTTCTAGGAGGGTGGGGTTTTGCTATTTTGTTCAATTGCAGACGGTGTGCTTGAGTATAGTGTATCTATTTTTATAGAAGCTTGATTGGACATTCCCTTTATTTTGGACTGTGTTACTCTGTTTTTTGGGTCGCTACTGAATCACATTTGCACCCTCTTAAGAGCATAGCCTTTTCCCGGCCTATGTTACCACAGGAGAAGGGGCTATATCTCCCACCTGCCCCTGTTTTACCTTTATGATTGTGTTGTGTTTCGGTTTGTAGAAGTGTGAGGGCTGAGTGGCCCATTTTACCTCCTCTTCCTTGTACTCCTGTAGCGCAGAATTCAATTTGTCACACCATGTAGCTGGAATCAAAGTACCAATATGATGAGCAGAGGTGTAGCCCGGGGCTTGTGCCTTTTCCCCTTATCATGGATGGGGTTGCAGTGTGAGCGTCAGTGCTCCTGTGACTGCCGCGAGCCTCAGTGCGGGGCCCAGTATTGGTGGTCCGCCGAGCTCCCATATTTGGGGCCAGCATTGATTATCTTAGGGCTACTCCCAGTCCCTTTGACCACCCCACTATCAGCCCCAAAGGTTAGGCAGGGGACTGTGTCACAGGCCACAGACAGCAATACTTTTCAGGCTTGAATGTCAGCTCATGTGATGCCATCGAGATTGGATTTCATACCTAATGAACACAGCCTCCTGTATTTTCAAGCAGTTTGGTTTGCCTTGTGCTGGGTATCTTGCTCGTGGATGGACTGACCTGTACTCCTGATAAGCTCTAATGGAATACATGTAACGAGTTGCCTTTCTAGAGCAAACACGTGTCCATGTGTGGCCACTTGTGCGTGCCTGTACAGCATGGGCATGCAAACCAGTATGAATCATCCCCCTGACCCCAATACCCTGTAACCATGTACCTTCCTATGTATTCTTGTTCATATAATCTAGCGCTGTGATACCTCCGGGTCTGGGCGCAATCACCAAATAAATAAAACAAACGGATAAATAAATAAATAAATGGTGTGGCTATCAGTAGCACCAATGCAGATTCTTTCACTGGTTTGATAGCTCCATTGGTGGTTGTTTGGGTGCACAGTTTGGTGCCTTTACACATAAGAATCCAGACTGTAGGTAAAGGGTGAAGCATAACCACGTTTCCTTCTGGATACTCAGTGAGAAGCTACACAGAGGCTGCATGCTTGCCAACAGGAAGCACGTCGTTTGATTACTGTGGTGCGACTGGTCACCGATCATCTGTTGGGGGCGTGGGGGGAGTTAGGGGGGTGTAGAGGCTCTGGCTGCTTGCCCTTATCAGAAGGCTTGCATGTGAGCCTGAGCTCCAATAGAATCCATCAACCAGTTGACACATTTAAAGCCCAGGTGGACCAACATTCTGGCATCACCTTTCCAGCCAACATTGGGGATTGTTGACTCTTGTACAGGAATGTGATGGAAGCTGCCCAGAATGCTAACCAAGCCCAGCTCGGGAGGCTGCGGGAAGTGGGAGATCAACTCTGGGCCTTGAAGACGGAGCTGGGGGATTCACATCTGGCACCTTAAGAAGGATGTGTGACTGACAGTGGCGTCGCCAGGAGTCAAATATATGAGGGGCACAGGGGGGCCACAGACAAAAGTGGGGAGGGGGTGCGCCGCCTATGAAAGGGAATGTGTGACGTCACAAGCACTCCTGCAAAGAGGCTTTTGTGCACACCAACTACCCACTGCACCTCCCCTCCCATCAGAATGCAGGCACGAAACCATTCAGTGACTAATGGCCCGTCATTAGCAGTTTTGTGCGCTACAATCTGATTGGAGGCACTGGTCTTAGCTGCAGAGGGATCTGAACTGTTTTGATTGTTGTGCTTATGAGTCAAGCCAAGTGCCTATGAAGACTTATGACAACCTCCACATACCAGTACACTATGCTGTTGTTCAGCTCTGGTGTTGTGTTGCATTAACAGTGGAAAGAGAGCAACCCAGCTGAGGTATGAGGGGCACAAGGGGGGCACAGGATTTCAGAGGGGGGGGGTCAGGACCCCCTCCAGCCCCCTCCTTCCTAGCGACACCACTGGTGACTGAGTCTGAATGTTTCTCTGCCAGTGCTATAATCTAGCTCTATATATTTAGTTTTTATATAGCACCAAAACCCAGAGACCTCAGAGCACTGACAGGACAGACGAAAGACATTGAAACAAGGAGTCGAGTCTGTTGGCAGTAGGGGTGGTAATCACAGGCCTCGTGGGGAAGAAGATGGCAACATGTATGGTGAATAGCCCCGGGGCAGAACCGTCAGGTCTCCCAAGACCTTTCTGCAGAATTCATCAAACGTTACCCAGGGAAAAAGCACAGCTCGTTTAATACGGGGCTTCAGCAGACACCTCCATTATGGGAGAGGCCCAGTTCTCTGAACAGGTGCAGCTTCTATTAAGAGTTTAGTATTAGCAAGAAGCAGCACTGTTGACACACATGCATTTCACATCTTCACTCGGGTTGTCAACCTGCTGGCTACAAAGGAAACTGAACCACAAAGTCAATCTCTTTTTAAAACTTTGAAATGGTGAACAATATGTTGTTTGCTAAATTGTTATTGTTTATTTGTAAAGCGCTTATACACAAGTGAAGTGCTTCAAAGCGCTTCAAGGCGGGAAGGGAACAAGGGGTCGTCATTCTTAGGCCTTGATGATTCCGAATGCTCTTCCCAATGCAGAAGGACGTGTTTTTTTGTGGTATTGTGCATTTCTTGCACATAATGCCTGCGATATGTGGAAAGGCTGTGGGAAGACCTCTGGGCTGTGTCTTTAGCTTAAATGAACAGTAACTCTCAAGGCCGGCTACAGCGATCTCAAGTTGAACCATATCAGGTGTGAAATAATCAGCCAGTCCTAGTCTTCAGGCGCACTTTGTATTGCATTCTGGAACTTGTAGTCCTCATTTATGATATGAACAAACTGCAAGTACTGTACAAGAATGCAAAATGACAATCGTGAAAAGAAGCTCCGGGCTGCAGCAGGCGACTTGCAAGCTTCTCTGTGAGACTTTTCGCACCACGTGCTTCTCTCCAGTGAAGTGGAGTAGGTGGGAAAAGTAGGCAGTGGGTTGTCAGCATCATGAATTAGATACTCAACAGTGATGCTATGCTACTTCCCATGCAGATGCCATTGTGGGGCAACACATAGGCATGTTGAGGTGCCCCTGGCATGCATGGTGGTGTGTGCAAATTGTGCATTTTGTGATCATTTCGAGGGCATTTAAGTCGTGCTCCCAAAAATACATCGGCTGCTGGCTCCGCCCTCTCTCACAACTGAAATGTTGCCAGCTGTGATTTACAAAATATCCCATTCAATATTGTCCCAGCCAGTTCGGCTCCCGTTTGGCTCTGGCTCGGCCCTCGCCATGAATAGTCTGGCTCCTCCCACCCTTCTAAGTGCATGCTGTAAACATCGGCTCTTAGGAAAACCTGGTTTGAGGACGAGCTGCCGAGAGTGGAGTTGGGACATACACGCCTGATTAATAATTGATGATGGGAACGCCTAGGGGTTGGTTCTGGGCACAGGATTTGGCTGGTGGAGCGTTGGGACACACTTCCTGCAACATCCCCGGTCAGTTAGGTGAGATTTCCGCCTTATCGTGGAACGGGCAGGTCGGCGTGGCCTGGGACGCCAAGGCCAGGGCGCCATTCAGTGGCACGTGCCAGAGAGGGCGAAGGGCGCCTGATCGGGTCGGAGGTCAGTTTGGTTTCTCGACCTTTTGGGCATTAGAGGTGCAGCAGCAGGTTCTGAAAGGCAGCCCATGCGGGGCAATCACCCCTTTAGCATTCCACTCTTAATCTCGGATACTAGCCCCAGTCAGGGGATGACTGGATACACAGAAGACGTTTTTTTTGGCATGAAGCACTCATGCATCAAATATCGATTTTCCATTTTTCTCCCGCCCACCTCCTTCGCATGAATCGCTGAAGTAAACGGACTATATGGGCCTCATTACGAGGTGGGAGGTAAGGGATTACCGGCACCGGTAAGGGCACCGTTGCCGGTAATCCCTTACCGCCCTACTACGAGTTCCCTTTGCTGGTCCTTCCTTAACGCCTGGTTTTTGCAGGCGTTAAGGACGGGACCCGCAAAGGGACTCTAGAGCTAATAACGGTACCGCAATTTGCGGTACCGTTATCAGCGCCTTCCCCATTCCCATTGAGCCCTATGGGGGCTCAAATGGGAATGTGGAAGGGCCCTGGTGAATGGGGAATTACCGGTCCCTCCGACCTCGGAATGGACCGGTAATTGCCACATTCACCAAGGCGGAGTCGGAAGGGTTTTGGAGGCAGCCATGGAGCTAATAGCTCCATGGCTGCCTCCAACCTTGTAATGAGGCCCTATGTGTTCTATGTCACCCCTGTTGGGAGACATAGGCCCTCATTACGAGTTTGGAGGTAGTCATGGTGCTATTAGCGCCATGGCTGCCTCCAAACCGGGCTCCTTTACTGGGTTCCTGCAATGGGGACTTACCGGGTCATTGCGACATAGGATGACCCGGTAAATCCTCCTTGCAGGAACCATTCCCCATTCCCATTTGAGCCCCCATAGGGCTCAATGGGAATAGGGATGGAGGTAACAATGGGCACATTATAAGTGTCCCGTTGCTACCTCCTTCTTCCACTCGCGGGACCCGGAAAGCACGCCTGGTTTTACCAGGTGTCCGATCCGGGTCCCGCAATGGGAACCCTGTAATCGGCCCTGACGGAATGAAGGGGGCCGGTCCCGTACCGGCCCCCTTCATTCCGTCAGCGCAAGCCTCGTAATGAGGTCCCTGGTATCTCCCAGTGTTGTTGTCCTGGTCACATGGGGGAACCATGTGACCAAGTTAATAAAAAGAATGAGCCGCTTCCCGCTCATCAGTCGATCTCCACCAGACTCCGGTGTCGTTCTTTGGTGCACCCTGCTGGTGCAGCACCGTGTGCAGTAGGCCCAAGGACGGGGACCTGCACGAGGTCGTTGCCCCGGCTGGGCAACGAGGCCCTCTCAATGGTCTAGCCATGTGACTATGGCTAAATGGTGCCCACAGAGCCAGGGCTGCAGTGCGCTGGGTGCCCCCAGCCACATGGGCTGCTCCGGTGCCCCGGGGCGAGCAGGATAATCCCTGCTCCTTTGTGTGAGCGCAGCACTGGTGGTCCGTGTCGGGTGGTCCCGACACATGCAGACGCCCGCCCGGTGATCCGGGGCGGGCCCCACAACAATATATATACATTGTGTACAACTTTCCAATTGAAATATTTGCCACGTTTTGAAATGTCCTTCTAAAATATTTGGCGAGTAAATGCAGTGCAGAATTCGGTCTGTCAATTTATGAAGAATTGTTTTGACAAGTCCAAGCGATGCAAACCAAATTGCATGTGACTAATTATTGATAAGAGTGTTTGAGGAGTTGAAAGTCGCAGGATTTCGTTTTCTTTGTGATGCAAATAATGTCTTTTTTCCTGTGACCGCCGCCAGGGGGCAATGCTGTCATTGCTTTTCAGATGAAAGGCCACGGTTCCAAGACGAGTGTCATGCACAGGTGAGAGGTACTGCCTTTATTTGAGGGGGGCGTGGCTTGTTAACAGGGTTACCCCTCTTTACATCACCCCACCATGCCTTCCTGTGATAGAACAATCACCCCTCAATTCACCTTAAAAGTTGGGAGTGAGCCAGGCGGTGCGACAGCAAGAACCCTGAGGCAGAGGAGGGTGGGGGACTACACATTTGTACTCCCAGGGCTATAAGTGGGGTAAGAAATCGAGGGCGGGGGCTCATTTGGGGTTGTGGCTTGTGGGATCGGTGTGGCCTAAACTGAAGTAAGATTCGCAAACAAATATATAAATACATATAAGCATTTATATATTTGTTTGCGTGCCTTTCTATGGTTTGTGTACTATGCAAGACATATTTTATAAACAAAGAACTATGTAACATATTTCTATGTTTATAAAAGATGGCTTGGAAAGTACACAAACCATAGTAAGGTACGCACACAAATATATAACCTTTATATATTTGTGTGCATACCTTATGGTTTGCGTACTTTTCAATCCATCTTTTATAACGCTTTGCCGACAGACAAAGCCTGAGGCGTCTTTTTCCGTCGGCAAAGCTTTATAAAAGATGGCTTCAATTGTGTACTTTTCAAGCCATCTTTTATAAACCGCAAACTATTTCAAGGAATTCACAGATTCGCCGAGGGTTAAAGACGCCTAGGCGACCTGGGGAAACAAAGGCACAGTAACTTCCTCTGGCGACCCCTCGCGTCACCAGAGGAATTTGCAGTTACTGACAGAAAGAAGTGCCAGCCAATCACAGCGTCACTGTGGCTGGCTGGCACTTCTGTCAGCTTGCCTGATTTAATGCGGGCGCATCTCCCATCGAGGCTGCAGCGGGATAATGTGTCCCGCCAACGTTATAGTGGGACAGGGGGCCCCGGCAGGGCACCGGCTCAGCAGCAATTTTTTGGAGACTGCCGGGCGTCCAGCCAGGGTTGGCCCTGGCCCACTTAAAGCACTGTGTACTCCAGGCACCGCACCAGCTGCTTGCTCATGTTATAGAAAACCTTGCATGAACGCTACAGTTGGTTTGTGCAGGTGTAAAAAAAAATGTGGCCAGTGCAACAGCTGTTTCAATGCATTTTTTTCAATTTGCACTGGCGCAAAATAATCTCACTGTGTCGGTGCACATTTTCTATAATGCAAGGATTATAAGCTTCCAAGGATAGCTTTGCTCTCACAAAAATGTCAGTGAAATATGTTGTGGGGGGTTGGCTAAGCAATGTACATTATATTTTCCCCCACAAGACTCCATCACCTTGGAAAAGGCTCCGAATACCAGTAAGACCAGTTTTTGGGCTCAGGCAAAAAACTCAATTGAAAGCCTTGCCTCTCACAGAAGTCGCACCAATAAGTGAACCATTCCACAATGACATGTGATATGGCTCAGGGTGTTATAATTCTCTGCTCTGCTGGACTGGAAGGCAATACTAGCAGGGAGAACAAAGAAAGCAAGCGTTGTCAGAGCTTGACCAAGAAGCGTGAGCTCCTCCAGCGCCCACTCCCAAGGACAAATTGACAATCTTCAAAGGGTATCATAAAAGTCTTTTGTTGCAAGCTGAGAAACATTTGGCTGTGGGGGATGAAGCACCGCCCTTCCATATGTGAACGATCCTCCAAATTGACATTAAAGGATTGATTAATTTTAGGCATTTTTTTCCAGCACTCAGAATAAGAAATAATTTCGTTTTATGATATTTTTCAATGTGATTTACAGGGGATTCTGAAGAGACTAAGTGCATGTTCCTAGTACTTTGTGGTCTGAAATGGCCAGTAAAAACTCGTTTCTGGCTGATTTATAAATGGGACAAAGATGAAGATTGGTGGAAAGATGGAAAATCAGAGTATGAACATGCTTAATCATCTGCAGAAATATAACTTATGCATTTCATTAAAAGGACAAGAATGTGCCAAGGGGCCATGCTACCTCACACAGAGTTGGTGATCAGCTTGCCTAATTCCCTATGACCCGCTGAAACCGCCTATCTATTTTCTGTGGCGGTGGCTAGTATAAGTTTGAAGTTATGATACATAACTCAGTTTTGCTAAAACGTTGACCGGAGAACAAAGAACTATAATAAATGACAAACAGACAGATGATGCTCTCTTCCCTTGAACCAATAAGGCTAGGGGGCGGAGAGAGGAATGGTAGGCTGTCATATCCCAGGGTAGGAGTAATTCTAGTGTACTTCTCCCAGATTGTAAAATGAATGAGGACATTTGGCCTATGTAAGGGAGGACTATACTAGACACACACACACACACACAAGAATCCGGGGAGATAGGGGAAAGAGGACGGAGGCAGCTGATCCCATCCAGGAGAGTGCAGAGACCGTACCCCTTGCCTAGCTGTCCAGAGAGTCCTGAGATCCAGGTGGCTGTCCAGAATCCCAAACCAAGGCCTACTTTGTAAGTAGCAAATAACCCCAGCCCCAAATTGCATAAACCTCTACTTTTGTAACATTGCATCCAATATTTCCCCCCATTGAAACACCATTGAAAATCCCATTGAAATCCCATTGAAAGTCCCAAATTGCCAGTATAATTCATTCACCTTCTCTTAATAGAATCTGTATTAGCCTGTGTATGTTAGCGTATTCTCTGTGATAAATCTCTCAGTTGTCTGTAAAAATCCTTAGCATTATTTTGAAGTAAATCAATGAATTCCCCATTTGAATTCACGGTACGAGTTGGTTAAAATTCAAAATTAACCCCCTTGTGTCGGTGTCTTTCTTTAATAACTATAGTCATTAAAGTAAAGCCTCAACAGCATTAGTCGCTGTGTAACTGAAAACCGAATTTGCCTGTGTATTGCGTCCATTACCCCATGAATTCCTGATTTGCATCGGTCCTATTAAAACCCGATCCGTAGTCCCACTGAGAGCAACTTCTTTTGTCTAGAATCCTATCTGTTATGTGCCTCTGTCCTTGCCCATGAAAACCGATTTGCGATTTTGACAGCTAAACCCCTTCCTTAGTTGCATGTCATTGCAAATGCCATGTAAAACGAATGTCCATTTGCCGTTTGTATTTTTTCCTTTGGCATTTGCTTCTCCCCAAAATTGATTTCCTTACCTCATTTACACGTTGTTCTGTGTACTGATTAGTAGTCTCTAAGCTTCTCTATCTTTTCAAGTGTAGCAACACAAATTTTCTTTTATTGTGTTAGGATTTCTGGCCCAATTGTTCTGTAGGAATTGTTGCAATTGTGTTGCCACAACGTTGGTGGCTGTTGTAAAATTGTTGGATTTTCCATTTTCATTAAACCCTAAATCAATAAATATCTTATTGATTCACACTGGCCTGGTTCCTAGTCCATTGTGACACGGGGTGTTTGTGAAGGTGGGTGCGGGATGGATTGGGGGCCTACTCAAATAAAAGAACCAGTGGTTTATTAAAGATAAAAAGTGCTTTTATTGTGCGCCACATTCATTGTCAGGGGAAGGAGTCCCTGGCGGGAGTGTGCCGTGTTATAAAACCGTGACAAAGGTCTCTTATTTAGCTGCATTTTGAGTATAGCCATTGTCACTTTTTAGCTGAATTTCTGAATATAGGCAGAGTATTCCAAATGTTGATTTCACATCACTAACCAACACTACTAACATTTTCTGTTATCATGCATACTCACCCACAAACACCAAACAAAACACCCACGTAGCTCTATCGCAGCAGAAACCCAAAAGCACCATCATTTTGCACACACACAGCAACACTCAACTAAAAACAACACACTCCAGAAAACTAAACCAACTACACAAATATCACCCCACATACACTCATTCAACAAACACCACCTAACCCATACCAACTAAAAACAAACCCAGCACGCAGCGACACATTTTCTGAAGTGAAGTTACCAGCAACACGCTTTCTCTAGCGCTTTCCCTCTCCATCTTACTAAGTTGTCCCAGCCCTACTTCCTTTTCAGATCCACCCGAGATCCCGGAGACCGTGGAAATGGCAGTGGTGCTCGGTAAAAATCACAATAACAAAACATATATATTTTGGGGCCTATTCATGGAAATATTTGCACGGAAAATATGGTACTTGTGCGCTAAACTGCGTTCAAAATCGTATTTGTCGATTCATGGAATCTAATGCGTGCGATATTCCTTGGACTTGTATGGATTTCACGTAGGCTTGGCTCGGCACATCTCTGCGAGCGGCCGAGTGCCATGCGCGAGACTCCACGCACAGCATGGGCGAAGCCTGCGCAGAGGGCGCAGTATGGGGCGGAACTCTGAAAATGAGGAAGAACAAGGGGAAAAGTGGGCGTTTACGAGGGTTGGGCCACAGGCAGTCCATAGCACGCACACAAATGCGCACAGCAAAGCATATTCATGGATGTGACCGTGCAACCTCTGTCTTGCAAAATGCCCACGCAAATCCATCGATCTCTCCGCCACCTGAAGGCAGGCGTAAGTAAACTTGCGCATCGGATTCACAGTGTGGAGGTGAGTTTGCATGTCGAATTTAGGGGTGTGTGCACGCAGACGGGGTTCCGATCAGACTTAGCAGTGCGCGTACACTCCATAGTGGGGTGCTGTGCCAGTTTACGAGGGTTCACATGCAGATATTCTGAGTTATACCCGAGTTACAAAGTGTCATACGCATGTTGTTGAGGTGCCGGCAACAGTTATGAGGGTCCCTGCGCAGGGTCCCCGAGATGCAGGCTTGCTTGCAGGGGACCCCACGCAATGTTTGAAGGGTGCATGTATTCGCACCAGGGTGAGCACGCAAATGTTTATGAGGGGGCGTGTCAGGCGTTCAGGGTGTGACTTGCGAACACGGTTACTTTGCGCAGTTAATTCCATTAATTTTTGATTCTGCGCAAAAGCTCGCGCAGTGCTGTTCTCGGTGCGTGGCAATTGTGGGAGAAGCGCACACTTTTCCATGAATCGGGCCCTTTGTTTCTATTTGTTTTTTTTTGGCCCTGGTATACGTCCTAATTTTTTATACCATCATAAACTGGCTCACTGCTTGCTCTCATCTTTATGCGATTGTACAGGCGTCCTTCGTGAGAATGCTTCCTCGATCTGCAAATGTGTTATTGTAAGTCATTTCTGATTGAAATTGACGTCCCTGTTCCTGGGCCAGCTATGATGCGGTCAAGACCTTTAGCAGTCCGATTAGCTGACCATTTCTGTGATTGCATATCACACAGTTCTGGAAAACTCATTAACACATGATTCCAGACCTCAGTTGTGTCAGGCGGAGACACTACCTGATACATTATGGCGAAGGAGGCAGCTCCTTCCCCGAGCTGTGGCTGACCTCTGTGCCCTGCTGATGCTACGCCGTGCATTTTATGAGCCCTAGCAGAGATTACTCAAGTACACGTGGACTGTCGACCTAAGATATCACTTATGGAGGTGATAAACACAAGGGCTAGTGCAGAAATGGTCACATGGAAAATGTACATTCCCGACACAAACACTGTAACATCAACGTCCAAAGGCTCAGTGCAAAGATTTGAGAATTCTGAACGTAAACATGGTTATCGAACATGAAAAATAATCAGGTGCTCCAGGTGCAAATCCACTTAATCTATGGCAGCGGTCTGCAACCTCTGGCACTGCAGATATTTTGGGCTACGACTTCCATGTTCCCCACCATTGACTATGCTGGCTAAGGCTGATGGGAGTTGTAGTTCAAAACAACTGGCAAGCCAAAGATCACGGCCCCTTCATCTATGGGGTCATTGGGGCTTACCAGAAAAAAGGCTCCAGTTCCCCCCAGATGTGAGACTCATCAAGAGCGGTCTACAATCTTTCTTGTCCCTTAAGCCTAAGCCCACTTCCCAAATACTAGGTGGCCCATTCGGAGGGGGAATTCCCACCAGGAACACACTGCATGTGGTAAATAGCCTCAGGACATTGGGTATCACGAGGGGTGCATTTCTGACCACGTTTGACGGATGGCATTGCATGTGAGACAGCAGGGCTTTACACCTCAATAAGGGCCTTTGTGCATAACCATTCTCAAAGGACGTCTGAACGTGAGCATCTATTGGCTGGTGGATTAGGTCATAGGTCACCTGGAGACCTATGACCTTTGATGCTCACCTTGCATCTGTTTGGACTGCAGGCATAGAGGATGCGCCAGCAAACTTAACCTAAGGGAAAAGGTTTTATCATTAGGTTGTGCCATTAGGTGGCGGTGAAATATATCATTTTTAGAAAGTGTTTCTACCTATAATCATGTGGGAATTACCCCTAAAAAAATGCTGCCATACTCCCAATGAGCCGCTGTGGGACTGCGGAGAAGTGGATTTTGGGGGCTTGGCGGGTGGTTCGAGCAGAGGGCAATAATGGCTGCCTCTGGCGTCACCACTAGGGGTTGCCACATTGTCTCTAGAAGCAGTAAATGTTTGCCCCATTAGGCATCAAGATGCCATTTTGACTTGGGCAGCAAAAATCATTGCACCAGGAAATGCAATCAGCCCCGGACAAATGTCTAAGACTCCCATCCCAAAATTCCAGTTGACAGTTTACAATGGTTCCTCCTGGATCAGTTGCAGCTTTTTGGACTGGGTGATATAAAAGAGATTTCTATGAATTGGTACCAACAGACAAGACTGGACACCAATAAGCAGTTTCTAGATGCAACTGATGTCAATTGGAATTTTCTTTGAAGCAGTTGAGTAGATGTTCCAAACCCCGTGGATCAAGAGCTGGAAACGCCGTGGATCAAGAACTGGGAACCCAGTGGATCTAGAGCTGGAAACCACGTGGATCCAGAGCTGGAAACCCTGTGGATCCAGAGCTGGCCACCCCATGGATTCAGATCTGGAGTTGGCTATCAGTCATCTGCAGTTTCCTCCCCTGAGGAGCATCTCATCAATAAGGGCCCATTAATAGAGGCGGCTGGGATATGCAGCATCCCCGTCAGAACTCCGTGCTCCCCAAATCTATTGACTGAAAGTGCAAGTCCGTCCCTTCACCATTCCTGTGGGCTGGGAAGGGAATCATTACTGCTACACACCACCCCTCAGCATCTGTGCCCCACTCAGGGTTAACTTGAGTAGCTTTGTATCTAGGGCAGGGTTGTCCAACTCCAGGCCTCGAGGGCCAGATCCATGTCGGGTTTTCAGGATACCTCTCATTAATAATCATGAGATAAATTTGCATACTCTTTAGGGCCTGCAGAAAAAGTAACTCTTTGGCTCTGCTCATTCTCAATGGACCCATGTCACAAGCACACTGGAAAGAAAATGAGACAAATCATAGATGCCCAATGCTTCTTCTATTTTCTTTCAGAGGGAGATGGAGACCACCTTTAATTTAATCTTTCCTACAGGGCATTATCCCTCCTGCTCCAGTGCTCCTGCCTCTGTCACGATGCTGTATTCACCTGCCGCTCTTCTAAGCCAGTCTGGGGTTCATCTTCTAACACTACCTACCTCTTTTCTATCCCACAGTTCTCCCCCGTCCCCCTCTATGAGTTTAGTCCTGGCAAACACTATTTGGCATTGTACTGCTGTAAGATGGCAGCTTCCCAACTGAAAACCCATTGCAAATATTGGAACATTGATTTGAAGTAACACAGGTGATGTATTTTTCTACATTCCTTTAGTGGATTTGTCACTGGACACCATTCCCCTTTAACAAGGCAGAGATGTCATTTAGGGTTTGCCAAGAGTAGAGGTTGCTGCGTCTATGTCGCCCTTGCTGCCTCTTTGGAAGGACAGGCTATCCCTGATAATTAGCCAATAGGAATACAGAATTGGTGCATTTCCAGTCAGGTGACCGCAACAGAGATGTTGCAGGTCACCTTACTGCAGCCGCACAACCATTGGGCTGGGCTCTGTGAACCAATGGTTGGTGGTGTGGCAGAGGAGAGCCTTTTAATCATGGAAGAAGCTTGGGTAGCTGCCATGTAAGGCAACAAAACCCAAAAATAAAGAAGATAAAAGGGAGGTAGCTCATCCAGGGTCATAATGCAATAACACTGCAAAAGGCATACATGGTGGACGAGTGGAGCAGCAATCCTCAGAAGAAGGCGGCGGATCTGGGCCAGGACACACTGCTCGGGAACAGAGACCTGGGTCGCGGTAAGATGAACCAGAACCACATGACCGGGCCACAGGATGAGTAACATAGGTGCTTGAGCATCTGACACAGTGGTGTAAACCAGTTTACTAGGGAGATTGGAGGAGTTGACCATAGGAGTTCTGGCCCTGAAATGGACCACCTCCTTGTGGAGAGAAGGAAAGTCAACAACTTCACTTCCACCTTTCAGGTACGAGTTCACATCAGAGCCTTCTGATGTGCCTCAGGGCTTCGCCCTTTCCCCCACTTCTTTTCAATACATGTGTCTTTCCTCTCTTGAACCTGATTAGATGCTATGGGATATGAAGCTATGAGATAGTAACCTTTTCAAATTTGCCCTTTGTCACGTTATATTCAGTGGTCACACTCAACTCAGAGAGTTCCTTTCCCCCCCAAGCAAGGTGGTGCGCACCCAAATCGCTTATACAGATTCAACTTTAGTGAGTCCTCCCACTTGTTTCGCACCACCCCAACAAATACCCTATGTACCACCAATGAGATGGGAACCACGCCGGTCTATAGTAAGAATATATATATTTATTTAAGGTTTGACAAAATGGAATAGCAACCAAAAACCTCAATCACCAATACTGTGGCAGTACACAATATCACAAATTCAAATTTCTTGCACCAACTCACTACTTATATTTGTAATGAACTGACAGATACTATAACACACAGGTAACATTTTAAAGTTGTGTGGGAAACCTGACAGTGTCTCTCTTACTGATCCCTGGGGATCTATCATCCAGGTGGACAGGACACGGCCATCTCGATGATATGGCAATTGGATCCAGTTCCTGGAGGTGGCCCAGTGCGGGAGGATCACCTGGATGAGGGGACCTCGGGGATTGGAAGTGGGATACCGATGGGTTAGATGTGGTACCCCCTACCCTATAACACTGTTTCCCCATCCTATTCAGAAGTTCTACCCCCCCTTTCCAACACAAACACGTTCCTACACCTACACCGTGACAGACAACGGACTAACACCTGGCGGCTCTTTCCCTTCCCTACAGGGATAAAAAGCAGAGCTCAAGAGCACACTTTAGCAAGGCCGAACAGACGAGGAAGCAGCAATTCCGGAATGGCAGTTCAAACGGAAGAGAACGGCAGAGAGACCTGGAGAGACGACGAGGAGGGAATTGCCCTTGCCATTTTCAACGTAGACCTGCTAAGCCTCTGAAAGGGAAATCATGAACCGGGAAGTCCAGCTGCCGTGTGGTGCAATAGGTGTCAACAGCACAAAGGGTCCTCCCACCCTGATAGCCAAAGTGGGGAGAAGCACTTGCTGCCGTGGTACCGTCCTTAACTGCCGAGACAAGAATTTCCAACAGGTCAGCACAGCCAGTGAGTCGGAGAAAACAGATAGAAAAATCGAACTGTGCTGGGCCCAAGGTTGCAGGTGGCAAATTGGCTAATTGAACATCAAAGAAACCCTAGAAAAAGTTTCAGAAGCAGAGTGGTCAGACATCGCGGGACAATTATTCAAAGGACTCTGACTGAAGCCCTTTTTTGGGTTGTGTTCGTTTTGTTGAAACTATGACAACCAAGAGGCCCTAGGAGAGGCTAGTGTGAAATGTTAAAGTGGTCCTACGAGGGTCGAGCAAATGCCCTTGTACACTCGAAAGTCTTTGACACATTGGAGAAAACTGATTCAACTGAAACTGGAAATTGTGAACCCGACAGAGGGATGCCTGCGAGTTGAAGGTAAATAGTATTATACCCATGAACAGTTTGATGAGAAATGTGAACCTGGCTGAGGGATGTCCACAGTGGATAGTTGGTAAAAAGGACATTGAGAGTGTTGAATATGTTTCTTGAGTGAAAGACCGTAGTGAACCAGATTGAGGGAGGCTAACGCTGCAAGGAGGATCAGAGCCCCGCTGAGGGGATCCAAGGGGTGAAGAGCAATTGCCCAACGTGAAAGGATTACAAAAGGAACTTTTTGTTTGTTTATCGTTTATGGTGCTCAAAGGTCCTGCCTTGGCCCGTGCTAAAAAATGTGGGGAAGGGAGACCCCAACCATACCATCCTGACTTATTATTTTGTGAACACTTATTTCTTTTCTTGAGAACATTATCCCACACTATTCTGTAACTTAGTTGTAAGGACTGGCAATAGTTATTCTTTTTTAGCATAGGCCGTTTTCTTTGTCATGACGCCACTAGGACTGCCTTATTATTATTTGATGGTGATAGCTTGCTTGCATCAGTTTAATAAACACCCTTGAACTGTGATCATTAGTGTTGTCTTTACTATCGCCACCATGAGTTCCTTACAGTTGGCAGTCATAATTTACACCATATTTAATTGCAAATAAACCAATAGAAAACATTCACAATACAATGGAAACATTGTTTTGGCTTTATTTGGAGAAAGGCAATGTTCGGGAAAGAAACTCAATGGGAAAATCATTTTCGCTTTTATTTAGGCTTTTATCTAAAAAGTAAGGTTTGGAAAAGGAAATGAAATGGGGAAATAATTTTGTGGGCTTTTAGTTGAAAGGCACGGTTGGGAAAAAGTAACTCAATGGGAAAATAGTTTTTCAACACACCTAAAATGAGATGTTAGACTTTGTAATTCTGACTTTGGAATCACTGGGACTAAATAGGAAAATTAGTTTTGCAAAATTTGTTCTCCAAGGAAATGCAGGGTTTGGAGATTCTGGGGTTGGATGCAAGGGAACCAATGGGAAATTTCATTTGACCCTCTCCCCATATGCTTGAAAGGGAGCATTTTAGGATTACTTCCCTTCTGGACAGAAGTCAGAGGTTTCAGAAGAACAGTCACCCAAGTCTTTATTGTCTATACTTGCTCTAACACGCTGGGCATGTACTTTGTTAGTTTCAAACTCTAACAACACTCATCCCGTAATTTTCTATACAGGAATTAATTGATTTAACTTCAATTCAATTGGCTAAGGATCTACACAGCTTCTCCCCTCCCCACAATTTAATGGAAAGGATTAAGGCAGGCAGTTCCCAACACAAATTCAATTTAAATGGATAGTGTGATTTTCTATAGTGGAATTAATTTGGATTGGATTTAATACAATGTGCCAGGGGCCTACCGAGTTTCACCCCCTGCTCACTAATGGAAAGGGATAAAGTCAGGTAGCTGGTGCAGAATTGAGGGCTTTTGGATTAATCTACTTACATGGTAGGCCTTTATTACGGGGCATCGAGGGAAACAGCACAGATCTGGTCAAGGGCTCCAGTCAAGGGTTTTCTCCTGCACGCAGACTTCCTCTGCCTCCTCTGATGGGATCTCAGATAGCTTCTAGATTTCCATGTCACTGTCTCCAAGGCAAGGATCGAGGCCTCTTTGCTAGTTGTTCCTCGCAAGAGTCCAGCAGTAGAGTTCCTCCAGGAATAAAGACAAAAAGCACCCCTCTTCTGATGCAAAATTGACTTCTTATAGGGCTGATGACACTCCTATATTATCATTATTCCCAGGGTAAGGATTGTCTAGCACTCACCTTTCACCTCCCACCAAGACACCCACTGGCTGCTGATAGGACCAGAAGTTGGTAGTTATGGGTTATGGAAGCTGAAGGAGGAGGAAAAATGCATCATCACAAAATGACAGGTGGGTTTTACCTTTTTGGGCTCTGTAAATCTAACAACATGGCAGCTATGCTAAGTTTCCAGATAACTATATGAATCTATATATGTTCAAATTCTACATTTTATGGCCAGCCGGAAATTCAAATTTTATTTCGGCATGCCCTCCCTAGGTGGAGCCACCATTTTACATGCTTTGTGGCTGCGCCGTAATAGTTACAGCTCTGACACTACATACTTCCAATGTTAACTTCACCGTCTACCACTTCACCAATTTTCCAGTTTCGTCAGACTTGTGAAAATGCCAGAATCATTATTTTGATCAGAACTTAAACTATGTACACCACAAAAATGTTGTTTCTACATGGCCCAGACGGGCTCTTCATACCCTTTAATATGAATCTGGACTGGGCTCACTGGGACACATGGTGCTCTTTATATTTAGGAAAATGTGTTCAATGTTAAACATTATGCATTATATGGGAGGTAGTTTCATTTCTGGCCACCACCTTATCCCCTCTAAGGTTCCATTTCTCCTTAAACATGTGACCAGGTCATCTGCTCAGGCCAATGTTTATTCTACCCTCTTCTCCTGAGCTTCAAAGAGTCTTTGCTCTGGACTAATGCACACTTTATGGGGGACGCGACCTTAAAGGTCATTTCTTTTAATCATGTTATCTGTAAATCCATACCGTCCTGCTCTCTCTTACACTTTTTTAAATATTTTTAACTGAAGCCCCTAGCCTGTTTCCTTGATAATCACTGCCCCAAAGGTCTTGGGGTTGAAGTTTCTGCTCACAGAGAAAAACAAGTTGCAGTTCACAATTCTGAAAGGCTATCATATTACATTTACCCACCGTCTAAATGTAACGTTCATTACTGTACTAGGGCCTGCTGGCAAGAAATAAACTCTTTCTTTACATAAAGTTTGAACAAAAATAAGTTCCCTCTGGATATTAGCCGCACAGATAGGCCATAGTTACATATGAAACCTGTGATCAATTTTACACAAAGCGACAATCCCTATAAATTTTGTCATTTTATGTGATGAAATGAAGTCTTTATTCCTGAAAACGCAATTGGTCCTTCAACTTTACTTCTTAAATGTAAGGCATCATTCCTCCTTTTTAGCTTCTAAATACCCAGTGTTTAAAATGTATCTTTTCTTTGCATGTGCACTGTTGCAGTTTTAAATCTGTCACATATGCTTTTACACAAAGTCAGAATCTGCAGCAAGCATGTCTTTTTGGAATCCATTGGACAATGATAGTAATATTTCAGTCGCACTTTTCTTAATCTGAGTGCCTGTACATTATAACAAAATGGAGGAAGGCTCATTCTCGCTCATTCACTAGGCCTTATGTCGAAATCAATGTTTTGTACTGACTTTTATATTTCAATAGAACTCCACACTTATCCAGCTTCACTCTCACAATCGGGCGTAGCATGACCTCTCCATTTCTGTCGCTCTGGGGCTACACCAGGAGGGGTCGTGGCGGTAATGGCTCGGGAGTTCATTTTAAAAGCCAGAGCAAATAAAGGACATTTAACAAGGGCACAGGGCATTACCCTCGGTGTAGCCCGTGGAGCAAGTTACTAACGCCATTAGCACCCCAAGTTACCAAAGCGGTAACCCAGTGTGCTCATAGCTGGGTATTTTCTATGAATGAACGGGAAGACTCTTGGCGTCCCATTCATTCATAGAAATGACAGTCCCAAAATGGCCACCACGGAAATGGAAGGCGGGTCTCCTTACGGAGCCCCTGTTCCATTTCCGTTCCAGCCGGTAAGTCGGGCTGGGGAGGTGGGTTGGGAATATGAAAAAAACAGGAAAGGCGGGTGCGGAGAAGATGGTGGTCCGGATGGGAGAGGCATCCTGCGTGTTCCAGGGAACATGGGCTGAGATCAGCAGTTTAAGCATGCGATCGACGGAATCTGTTTAGCTGCTCCCCCCGCCCTGGGTGTTAATGGTCCATAACACCTTGTATATTTGTACCTCTTTGTATATGAGCACATGGTTCGCCTAGGACCTGCGCAACAGATTATTAGGTTTCTTCATATTTTCTTATATCGGTCCTGAGGTTTCATAAATTGTGGGCCTTTGGTAAATCCAGTATGGTTATTGACATTAAACTTTGGAATAGCCTTCCACTTGATATTAGGAAAAGGTCCAACTTAATGCAGTTCAAGAGCTGAACACCTACCTGTTCAACTTCTGCTGGTAATGTGGTCTGATCCTGGTTTTCCCTTAATGTTGGCTTGTGGTATTGAGTGCTGGAAAACCTTTCTTTGGTAGTTGGCCTATCGTTATTGAATTTGAAATCACCCCCTGGTCTACTGAATTGCCAACACACCCTACTGTCATCTCAGGTCAGTAAAAGACATGGGGGTATTTTTGACTGTAAATTATCTCTGATTCCTTAGGTTCCTCCAGCGGTGCAGGCTGATGTTCCGGCATCCCAGAACTCTGAAACAGATAGTCCTGCTCCTTTAAAAGGAATGGAAGACCTTGGCAGACCTTGCACTGGTCCTCTCCCTAATTGACTATGCCAAGGGACGGTCAATACTGTAAGAGGATTCAATCCAACACTACAGCTAAGTCAATGCCTAGTCTGGGATACTGAATGGAAACCCTTATTGATATGTCTTTATGTCCAGTTCATGAGTTCTGGATGACTACCCCTGTATAACACCCCTCTCTTAGAATCCCCCTGACCCCACTGAGCCAAGAAGTAGTTCTGTTTTGCAAGTTTAAAAGGTTTATTTGAGAAATAAAACAAAATATAGATACCACGCTTTTATAATAAATTAATAATCAATATCGCCCTTATAAATATAATGTTAATCAACAATGGGTAATCTTACACTAGCACACTTCTTTTCTTTATAATCAATGAGGAGTGGGTGTAGGATGGATAAAGTAGCAAAAATACTTTTATGATTTCAAGGGAAAAGCAATGAGGAATAAAATGCAGTACATAAATACTTGAGATGATTTTAGTAAAAGATAATATAATCACTTTTTCTCTGGCAATTCATCCCCCTCCCCTATGCAATGTAAGACATGGAAGTAGATGGAAAGAGGAGCACACAGTTCTCAGGAATGCAATCAAATACAATACAAAATTCAGTTCCCCCCCAACAAGCTTAGAGAAAACCGGTATGAGTTGTTTTAAAACACAGGCCCAAGTGCTTTGAATGTGGTGGCAATGAAGTAAGAAATATGCTGAAAATGCTTTTAATTCCCTTTAGGAGGTTCAGGGTGAGTGAGAGATACTTGGGATGAGTTCAGGCTCACTTTAGCAATGATTCAGAAATGGTGGGTAAGAGGCAAACAAATTTTTAGCAAGGAAAGAAATGACTGCTGATGGTCACACGTGGCTGGATTTTTAACCAAATCGCAAATCGTGGTAAAATTCACGAGTGCGTGAATCGTGATTACGGCAAAAGTATAAGTAGTAGCAAGATTGGTTCTGCACAGTTCTGCTAGGTACTCACAATATAAATTTAAAATAGGCCTCGCCACGGATCTGGTCAGGTTTTGGACTGGACTCCGGTTCTGGTCTTGGCACTTCACAGTGATCTGGGTCAGCTCTCTGGTTCTGCTCACAGCGGTCTGGGTCACTCTGGATCTCTGGTCTGGTCTGTCCGGATACAGCGGTCTATGCACGGCTCCTGGATCTCTGCACTGGTCCTGGCAAAAGTTCTTGGCAAGGGATTCAAGCAGTTCGCCCGGCTGTGAGTAGCATGCAATGATTTGAGGCCTGCTGCAGAGAACTCAGCTTGTGGTTTTAGGCCTCTGATTTAGGTTCTAAAGTATAAGTTCTAGGTTCTGGAGTATGTAGCTGGAGTCAGTCTGGAACTGGTATCTTCTGGATGTTGTGTGGTCTGGCAAAACGCTTCGCAGCAACTGGATTTGAATGTCTCTACCTGTCCCAGCAGTCTCTTTATATGTGTTTTGAAAATGGGTGTGTGCCTGGGCCTGGCCAAGCCTGCCCCTCTATACTTGTCATTGGCCCAATTTGTCAACCTCCGGAACCTCGGTAGATTTATCAATGATGTTAACTACCTCCTTGGCTTCCTCCTCACCTGAGTCTTCTGGCGAAGTGTCGTGGCGGAATACCTTTTTTCCAGTCTTCTTCTTTTTAGAGAAGAGGTATGGTCGTCCGCGGTGGGAAGCCACCCTGATTCCCTGCCAAGCAGGGAAGCAAGAGGCTTCCTTCCCGCAGGGACCGGGTAACGAGGGAAAAAAGCGGATGCTTAAAAAAACCCTCGGAGAACAAAGTCACGATCCTGTAGCTTTTAGTGAGCGAAGTGCAGCAATTCAAGAATGGCTGGATCGAGGGTCTTGAGCAGGCGATGGAAAGCAAAGCAGGTCCTTGGAAGAATCCAGTAGTGAAAAATGATGGAGAAGAGGAGGACAAGGGGCACAGAGAAAACCAGAAAGAGGCGAGGCGCCAAGGAAGGGAAAGAAACAAAGAAGGCGAACGGCGAGGTGACGCCGACTGGAGATCAAAGGGTAGCAAAGCTGGAACGAGGAAAAACACAACGGAGCAAGCAACTCAGAAAGAAACAAAGTTGCAACGCACCGAACCCGGAAGTGGGCGGTGCTTAAATAGTGAAGCCGGGAAAATGAAAAGGAAAGACTAGAGCGGCAACCTGGGAAAGGAACAGGGAAAAGCAATGGATGACCTAATGGCGCCGCCAACGCCAGGCGTTCCATAGCTTCCACCGGCGACTAGACGCCGACGGCATGACAGTATGCCCCCTTCCAATGGGATATCTCCCCGGCTTGCCTGGGAAGAGACGGTGAAACCTCTGAACCAAAGACGGGGCATGGACATGGGAGACAGGTTCCCAGGAATCCTCAGAATGGGGGTAACCTTTCCAATGGATGAGGTATTCCAGGCGCCCACCCCGAAAGCGGGAGTCCAATATGGAGGCCACCTCGTACTCTTCCGGGGGTAGAGTAACCGGAGACGGAACAGCCGGAATGGAGCGGTGATAGGGATCTGGCTTAAACTCCCTCAAAAGAGAGGAATGAAAAACAGGGTGTAAGCGGTTCATGTGTTTGGGCAAAGAAAGCCGATAGGCAACTGGGTTGATCCTACGTAGGATGGGAAACGGGCCCAGGAATCTGGGAGACAACTTAGAGGGGTGAAGCCAACGTGGGAGGTATTTAGTGGATAACCACACCTTGGTTCCCTTCTGCCAAGTGGGGGAAGGCAAGCGCTTGGGGTTAGTCTGGTTACAATAGCGCTGACTACTTGCCCGAAGACTATTGATGGCAGTCATATGGGCTTCTTGCAAAGAAAGGAAAAGGGAGTCTACGGAAGGGACCGTAGAAGGGACACGAGAAAAGGAAGGAGTGAAACTGGGATGATACCCATAAGAACAGTAGAAAGGGCTAAGACCAGTGGCACTGTGAACAGCGTTATTGTAGGCAAACTGCAGTCGAGAGTAAACTAACCCAATTGTCCTGCTGGTTGTTGGTGAAGCAACGTAGATATTGCTCAAGAGTAGCGTTTGTCCTTTCTGTTTGTCCATTGGTCTGGGGATGGAAACCAGACGATAGTGCACGCTCAATCCCCAGTCTCTTACAAAGTTCTCTCCAGAAGTGTGACGTGTATTGGGGTCCTCTGTCTGAGATGATCTTACTGGGGATTCCATGTAAACGGAAGATCTCTCTTGCAAACACGGTTGCCATCTCTGCTGCCGTGGGTAACCCAGCCAAGGGTGTAAAGTGGGCCATTTTAGAGAAACAATCGACCGTGACCATGATACAGGAACATCCTTCTGAAGCGGGCAGTTCTACGATAAAATCTGTGGAGATAATACTCCAGGGTCTCTTCGGTACCTCACTCTGCTGTAGGTAACCAATGGGTCATTGGGTAGAATGCTTGGATCTACAGCATACAGGGCAAGAGCGGACATACAAGTCCACCTCTTTCAACATGCCTGGCCTCCAAAAACTCCGCCGAAGAAGTTCCAGAGTGTTCTTCGCCCCTCGGTGACCAGCCACAAGATCGTCGTGACACCATCTTAGTGCGGTGCGTCGTGTCTGGGAATCAGGTAGGTAGAGACAATGTTTCTTGAATCCCAGGCCATCCTGTATGGAGATGTCATCTGAGTGAGGAACGGTATGAGAAATACCCTCAGATTGTGTGCCTTTACGTACCTTCTCCAAAAAGGCATCTACGGTATATACGAATCTTACGTCAGGTAGCAGTAGACTGGGAAGTTCCCTGTTCGTTACACCGGAACCTGGCCTCCGAGAGAGTGCATCTGCGAGAATATTCTTAGATCCCGGGAGATAGGTCAATAGAAAGTCGTACTGGGAGAAGAAATGGGCCCAACGGGCCTGACGTGAATTGACGCACTCCATACTTTGTAGGACTTTGAGGTTCTTGTGATCCGTCCTTATTTCAAAAGGGTGTGTTCCTCCCTGTAGTAGATGACGCCATTCTTCGCAAGCCGTCTTCATGGCCAAAAGTTCCTTCTCGATAACAGAGTAATGTGATTGACTTTCATTCAAAGTTTTGGAAAGATAGGCTATTGGGTATTCAAGACCAGCATGTTCCTGTAAGAGGACTGCACCCAAAGCAGCTGACGAGGCATCGGTCTCAACGATGAACCTTAATCCTTGGTCGGGTTGCCGAAGGATGGGTGCAGAACAAAATTTTTCCTTTAACAATAAGAAGGCTTGATCAGCGTCTTGAGTCCAGGAAAAGGGTTTGGACGTCTTCTTGAGTAGACTAGTAATAGGGAGAACCGTCTCCGAGAATCCCTGTATGAATTTGCGATAGAAATTCGCAAGCCCAAGGAATCTTTGGATGTCCTTAACAGATACCGGAGTAGGCCAATGCAAAATAGCTTCGGTCTTAGTTGGATCCATGCGGATGCCTTCCGCAGAAAGAATAAACCCAAGGTAGATCACCTGAGAAACTCCAAAGACACACTTCTCTATATTGGCCTTGAGCTGGTGGTCCTGTAGCCTTTTAAGAACCTGAATGAGATGAGTGTTATGGATCTGTGCGGTCTTTGAGAATATCAAGATATCATCAAGGTAGATTATGACACTGTGAAAAAGAAGATCAGAGAATGTTCTGTCCATAAAACGCTGAAAGATAGACGGAGCATTAACCAAACCGAACGGCATTACTCGATACTCGTAATGACCGAACGGAGTCCGGAACGCTGTCTTCCATTCGTCCCCAGGATGGATGCGTAAAAGATGGTAGGCTCTTCGAAGGTCGATCTTAGTGAAGATCCGTGCTCCCTGCACCGCCTCTAGGATATCCTTCATGAGAGGCATGGGATAACGGTCTCTTACTGTAACTTGATTTAGGCCCCGGTAATCAATACACGGTCTTAATTCATCTGTACCTTTTTTCGGAACAAAAAACAAAGATGCCCCCGCAGGCGAATGGGAATGTTGAATGAGACCGTGTTGTAAATTTGAGTCCAGATAGTCCTTGAGAACTCTCTTCTCCTTAAGTGAAAGAGAAAACATGCGGCCAAACGGAACCACTGCATTGGGAACCAAGGTGATATGGCAATCTTCGGGTCGATGTGGGGGTAGTTCTTGAGGACCTTCTCCCTCAAAGACCTCCGGATAATGAAGACACACCTTAGGAATATTGTTCACGGAACGAATATCAGTCAGGGTAAGTGGGTCTGGAAGAGTATGGATAGTTGCAGCCACGGATTGTATTGAGCAAGACTTCATGCAAAAGCTAGAAGAAAAAGACAGTTGGTTCTTGGTCCAATCAATCGTAGGGTTATGTTTCCGGAGCCAGGAAACTCCCAGGATGACAGGGAAGTGAGCGGCTCGAATCAAGTCGAATTGGATGGTCTCAGTATGATGGAGAATCTTCATGGTCATAGGTGCGGTGGCATGAGTGATTAGACCGGAGCTTAGCGGTGTACCATCAACGCCCTCAACCTTTTGGTCTTCCTCCTTCTCCAGACGACTGATACCGGTCTTGTCAGCCCAGACGACATCCATGAAACATCCAGCTGCTCCGCAGTCTAATAGAGCCAGGACCTCGAATGTCTGATGTAGGTGGTTCAACTGGACTGCAATGACCATGAGCCGATTATCTTCGGAGGAGTTGATGGTAGGTGTTATGGACAAAGAGACATAGGGACCAGGATAGCCCCCTCGGTAACTGGTCCCTACTAGTTCCGAGGTATGGCGTTTCCCGACCTGCGGGGGGGTACGTCCGAACAGTCCCTCAGAACGTGGGTGTTGGAACCGCAGTACATGCATAGATTGAGGTCTCTGCGCCGCTTCCGTTCTTCGGGGGCAAGCGGTCCCCTGGTAGTTCCGATCTGCATGGGCTCGTCTCTTACCGGACCCGAGGGAACGGAAAAGGACGTAGCCGGGTTGGAGGTAACGGAAAAACCACGTTGTCTCCGCCGCTCAGACCGTCTTTCCGATAACCGAAAGTCCAGCTGGAGTACCGTGGCCCAAAGCTCCGTGAGCGTAGAAGGGCGGCTAACCCTAGCAAGTTCATCCTTAAGGTCTTCTCTGAGGCCTCGACGAAAGATTGTGTATTGGGCATTCTCTTGCCAACCCGCATCAGCCGCCACCCTTTTAAATCGGGAAATATAAGACAAAAGGTCCATGCTTCCCTGACGGATATCCAGTAGCTGTTCACTGGCTAATATGGTAGTCTCTTGTTGTTCAAACGCAAGTTTGAACTGGGCGGTAAATCCAGCATAATCCTGAAGAAGAGGACTGGCACTGGTTACTAAAGGGGCTGCCCAAGCCAGGGCATTCCCGGTCAAATTGGAAATGAGGAACCCTATGCGGGCTTGGTCTGAGGCGTAAGACTGAGGTCTAAATGTGAAATAGATCACGCAAGCCTCCATGAATTCTTTGAATTTGTTAGGTGTTCCGTCGTATTTGCCACAGGACAGTGGCATAGGAGGGAGATCACTGCGTGACTGCTCAAAGCGGTCTAACCTCTGTCTAAGGGTAGTGTTCTCCGTCTTTACTGCCTGTAACTCTTGAGTGAGGTTATGAACAGCAGTTAGCAGCTCTTGCACCTGCTCAGGTGAGGCCATGGTTCTTAACTGTTGGCGTTGCAAACTGTCAACCTCCGGAACCTCGGTAGATTTATCAATGATGTTAACTACCTCCTTGGCTTCCTCCTCACCTGAGTCTTCTGGCGAAGTGTCGTGGCGGAATACCTTTTTTCCAGTCTTCTTCTTTTTAGAGAAGAGGTATGGTCGTCCGCGGTGGGAAGCCACCCTGATTCCCTGCCAAGCAGGGAAGCAAGAGGCTTCCTTCCCGCAGGGACCGGGTAACGAGGGAAAAAAGCGGATGCTTAAAAAAACCCTCGGAGAACAAAGTCACGATCCTGTAGCTTTTAGTGAGCGAAGTGCAGCAATTCAAGAATGGCTGGATCGAGGGTCTTGAGCAGGCGATGGAAAGCAAAGCAGGTCCTTGGAAGAATCCAGTAGTGAAAAATGATGGAGAAGAGGAGGACAAGGGGCACAGAGAAAACCAGAAAGAGGCGAGGCGCCAAGGAAGGGAAAGAAACAAAGAAGGCGAACGGCGAGGTGACGCCGACTGGAGATCAAAGGGTAGCAAAGCTGGAACGAGGAAAAACACAACGGAGCAAGCAACTCGGAAAGAAACAAAGTTGCAACGCACCGAACCCGGAAGTGGGCGGTGCTTAAATAGTGAAGCCGGGAAAATGAAAAGGAAAGACTAGAGCGGCAACCTGGGAAAGGAACAGGGAAAAGCAATGGATGACCTAATGGCGCCGCCAACGCCAGGCGTTCCATAGCTTCCACCGGCGACTAGACGCCAGCGGCATGACACAATTCTCCCCTCTTCCATGATTGGGGGAAGGAAATGTGAGTCAGAGTGATGCTGTAGGTTTTATGGGTCAGAGGATCCTCTCCTGGTCAGTTTGCCCACACATCTATATTTGATTCAAATACATCCTTCCCAGATATACAATTTGTTGAAATTACATGTGCACATTATATATTTCTTATGGTCCATGCTTGTCCGCCTCTGATCTTGCTGGGGGCTTGCATTCAAAAATGACAACATTTTGCGCTTTTTAACTGGTTTTGCAATATCGGACATTTACCGAAATTTACACACATGTGCGCAAGGAGTATGGACATTAATTGATGAAGTGTCAGATTTTTAACATGCAGACATTTGGAGTGAGACCCTATTTTCCGCTAGCAACCCCCCAGAATACACTACAGGGTCCTAACGCATCTCAAAATGTTCACAGAAAAATCACAAAAATAATGATATTACTTATATAATTCTGACAAGTCCGCACTTTAAGTTATCTATCTTTTTAAAATTATGCCCTGGTCAAAAAGGGGTGTGGCTTCCCACATCACAGGGTGGAATAACTGGTTTATCCACATCCCCCAAGCTCAGCTGCTAGCAGAGGCACTGCCCCTCCCAGTTTCCCCTAAGAGGAAGCCACTTTTACAACGCCCCCAATATAACATTTGCCTGAGTCCAGGACAGGCCTTTGTTCAACTCCCTGTATTCCCCAGCTGCTCCACCCCTAATCTAATCAACAGGGCCATGTGACCTCAGGATGCAGCCAGGCCTGGCAGCCAGGCCTGGGAACACAGCTGTTGATCCAGTATCAACTCCTGTCGGGGGTAGTTGTCAGGCAGAATTCAGTTTCATTAAGCCAGGTTTCAGCTAAATGTCACTTTTTGTTCCCAGTTTTCTACATTCAAATCAAACTGACAATTTTTACCTATACATTAAATAATTACTCCCTTCAAGTCATTTCAGAATATAGTTTTACATTGTATCCACCTCTTAGCAAGTCTTTCCTTGGTCTGGTTTTGTTTCATTTGTTCAGTTTTACACAAAAGTCTGGTGGTTTTAAAACGCCGGCTTTCTGATAGTGGTGAGTACTGGTAATGCAACCATTTTTGGGATTAAGAAAATGAATTCCCCAAAAGAAGGTTGTATCTTTGGAGTGGTCTCGTGCCAACTGCGCAGTTCTCCTATTCTGGCGTGAAGGTGGGCGGCGATAGCTCATCCCCACATCCACCCAGTCTATTGATTTAGTTTGTTCTGGGATAGAATAATGGGGGGCGACAGCTAATCCCCACATCTACCCAGTCTATTGATTCAACATGGGTCAAAACCCATGACAAATCACCCCGCCCGACTGCGCTTTGATTCAAGTCGAGGGGAAGTCGGGTGCAAAGGAGGTTTTGAGCCCTTGCGCTGGTATGTCCCCATTATCTTCTTCCAATCCTGTAGGTGGCACAGTTCAGCATCCTTTCCTCCCTCCAGTCAATCAATCAGTTCTCCTTGCTGGTCCTGATGGGAGGATTGGGCGGTACCCTGGGCCCCTCGGGTCTCGGCTCCCGGTCCCCGGTCGTCCTCCTTGGTCAGTCTCCAGGTTTTCTTTCTCCTAGGACAACAAAGGAAAAGAGGCAATATCTATTCGTAGACATTTTTCCACCACTATTAATGGTGTGGCAGACATATACATTTTATACTTTAACATACCTAACATTTTACTTTTGAGATACAAGTTATCATTCAAAGACAGTGGCTTACAAGAGTATAATATTTGAGAGACTATATGTGGGATATTTTAGGGTTGGAACTGAATTAATCTGGAGCGGTCCCCTCTGGTATTGCAGAGGACTCCTCCGGTTGCTGCAGAGTGTGCCTGGGATGGCAACACTTTAGCTGATTTATATGTACCCACTTGTCTTCCCCCTCTGCCAAACCGCCTTTGGGGATGCAGATCTTGTAGGCCACAGGGGAGATCTTGTCTATAATTCCAAATGGTCCCTTCCATGTAGGCAAAAATGTTCTCTGTTTTGCCTGGTTTCTTTGGAAGTTGTTTAAATAGACCCGGTCCCGCACCTGATATTCCTTCCTGGAAGTTTTCAGGTCATAGTGGGTCTTCATACTCTCGGCTGATCTTTCTAGATTCCGCTGAGCATAAGCAAAAGCATGCTGAAGGTGTTTCCTTAAATTCTCCACATACTCATGAGTTGTGGAGGCATTTATCAACGTTTGCTCTTGGGTTCTGTAGAGTAAATGCTGGGGAAGCACCATCTTGCGTCCAGTCATCAACTCAAATGGCAACATTTTGTTTGCAGATGAAGGGGTAGATCTGATGGCCAACTTGGCCCAGAATCTGCCACAAACTTTTTTAAGATGCTCACAATGGTTCGGTTATATCTCTCTACTGCTCCAAAAGAAGCTGGCCGGTAAGCAATATGTAGCTTTCTTTTGACCCCCAGTATCGCCCACATCTTTGTCATTACTTCACTGGTGAAGTGGCTACCCCTGTCTGACTCAATCCTTTGATTTGAGGTAGACCAAAACGGGAAAAGATGTGGTTAATCATCAGGGCAGATGCTGTTTCTGCCTTGCAGTTTGGGGCTGGGAGACATTCCACCCACTTGGTAAACAAGCATGTAACAGTCAACATGTACTTGTTTCCTCTAGACGGGCGAATCACAGGGCCTACAAAGTCGATTTGCAAATCTGACCATGGCAGTGTCATCCCCCTCTTTTGGAGAGGCGCACGGTGTGTGAGGGATGATGGCTGAAATTGTGCACACACAACACACCCCTTCAAGTATTGGTGGAGGTCCTGCCCCATGTGTGGCCAGTATGCAACCTCTCAAGATTTCCAGTGTTGTGTGAAACCCCCTATGACAGGCGGTGGCCGCATCATGGGCCTGACTTAACATCAGGCTTCGGAATGAGGTAGGAACCACCCACTGATCATGGCCAGCTTGGGATTTCCTTACCAACAAACCGTCTTGGATTCGGAACATTTTTGGACATTTCATCAACACTCTTTGGTCCTCTTTCCCAATGTAATCGGTATCCATCAGGGGAAAGTTCTCAGGGTCCTCAAGGTGTTGGTAAAACTTACCAATAATTGGATCCCCCTTCTGAGCTGTAATTAAATCAGCATCAGGGCTCTCCTTACTCCATTGTGCAGTTGAAAGATCATTGTGAGCACTTGTCTGGGACCTAGTGATAGCGGTGACCTGGATTTCCCCCAACAGGGACTCTATTTCGATTAGATCCCCTTGGATGGCCCCGGTTTTGGCCAGCTGATCAGCGAAGTCATTTCCAGTTTTGTCTGGTCCCTCTACTTTGGAATGACCCTTGATCTTTTTCCAGTAGACGTTCATCCCATTCGATGTGACCAGATCATCAATGTTTTGGATTAACTTCCCATGTTTCAAGGGTTTGTTATTAGCACATAACATGCCTCTGGTTTTCCAATTAACCAGGTGCTCCACGAACCCGTTCCGTACATAATCCGAATCTGTGATTATGACCAGTTCTTGGAGTTGATGTTGGACAGCAGTGATGATGGCCTGATGCACAGCCATCAATTCTGCCACCTGACTACTTCGGGGACCAATTTTGTATCCAGCGGAGGGTTCTGGGAACTCCTTCACCCATGTATTCCCTGCGCCAGCCACCAGTTCTTTCTCCCCGTCGTTGTCAACATGGTAAGAGCATCCATCCACATAGACAGTGGGCATTCCCTCACACTTGTCTTCTTCAAAGACTTTGTGTGGGGAATTAAGGTATGCCTCCATGTTGTCCTTGATTTTTAGACTTTCGTCCTCGAGACAGTTTTCTCTGGCACAATCATGCAAGTCAGCCAGACCTTGCGCGAGGGGACTCTTCTTGTTTTGGCCATATCTGACCTCCACAGGAAAGCCTTGCATTGACAGAATCCAGGAAGTAATTCGGGAATTACTCACATTTCCGGCCCGGATTCTGTCACTTAGGAGATATTGCAGAGGCTGGTGTGAAGTCTCCACTATGATGTGTTCCCCCTGGATAAACGGGCGGTAATTCTTCAATGCCCACACCGTTGCCAGGAGTGCCTTCTCACAATCGTTGAATTTTTCCTCCACAGAGGATAAAGTTTTGCTCGCATAGGAGATTACTTTATTGACCTTGTCATGCTTTTGGTATAATACTGCCATCAAGCACGTATTAGAGAACCCCGTCTCCAGGAAGAACTCCTTGTTTCTGACAGGGTAAGCTAGGCAAGGGGCTTGTGACAGGCATCTTTTGAGTTGTCTTACCGCCTCAGATTGTTCTGGACCCCATTCCCACTTGACACCCCCTTCAAGAGATGAATCAGGGGTCTAGTGATCTCTGCGTAGCCTTCAATGAACTTTCTGCTGTAATTAGTCAGTCCAAGGAGGCTCCTTAGTTCCCGCAGAGTCGTGGGGTCTTTCAGTTTTGAAGTGCTTCCACTTTCTTTTCCTGTGGACAGAGACCCTGAGGAGTAATCTCATGCCCCAAGAAATTAACATGGGTTCTACACCACTGTGCTTTCTGAAAGGAAAGTTTTGCTCCGGCGGCCCTCAACTGGGTCAGAACATAACGGATCTCCGCTATGTGTTCCTCCACAGATGAACTTTTGATGAGGACATCATCTACATAAGCCAGGTTACCCCTCGCAACCAGGTCGGGCATGGCCTTATGTAGGAAAATGTTGAATTCATTGCCGGAGTTGAGGTATCCGAAGGGAGTCCGGGTCCATGTGTACTGCTGGCCCCCAAAGGTAAAAGCCAGTTTGTATTGGTCCTCCCTACTAACAGGCACGGTTCAGTATCCATTGGTCAGGTCTATTGCTGTGAATACCTGTGACCCCTGAATCTGGGCCAGCCCTTGGTCAATGTAGGGCAGAGGCCATCGGGAAGTATGGACCCGTTTGTTGAGCTCCCTAAGGTCGGCGCAGAGTCTCCACTGGCCGTTTGGCTTCAATATTTCCAGCACCGGATTATTGAAAGTGCTGTGGACTGGACGGATTATTCCCCGGGACTCAAGGTTCTTAATTATTTCAGTAAGGGACTCCATGGATGCGAGAGGCAAGCGATATTGCTTCACAAGCAGTGGAGTCATTCCAGGGTCCATGGGAATTGTTGTGGTGTGGATGTCGGTGCGACCACAGTCATATGAGTCTACCGCAAAGAGATCTTGGAAATCCAAGAAAACTTGTTTCAACTTTTGCTTCTGTTCCAGAGTCACACAGGCATCAGCTAGGTTGACTCTCTCTTCCACCATCTGCCTGAAGCCTGGAAAGACTTCTGGTTTGGTTATCTCAGCGGCCTCCTCCAGCTGGGTGGAGAAGTCCCTGGTCAGAGTGCTGATTTGGACTGGAGGCTTCAGGTGGGAAAGGCAGCCCTCATGGACCTGGAAAATCACCTCATCCCTCCTGAAGTCACAAGTCACATCTTCCTTACCGTAAGGGCAAGAAGTGTACACCAGGAAGTTCCCCCCATGCCGGGTGAAAATCCTGTCTGGTGTTGTTTTGTCATCACTGTCACTGTCAAAACAGTCCTTGGGGATTGGTCCTAACAGTTCATTTCCTAGATCAATGGAGAAATGTCGGTCATCAACCGCCATTCCAATAATGGTGCCTGCGGCTAGAGTAATACTCTTTAAGTCGCTGTTATCCACCTCTATTGGAATGGTGTCATGTTCTATATTGACTAGTGTAGTTGGGTTTACCCCCAACCCTTGCTGTTGGAGAGAAGCATTTAGATGTATATAAGCATCAGGGTTTTGCAATTTTTGTCCTCTTTTAACTTTCACTTCCAGGGAGAATTGTCGGGTCCTTTCCGGGATGGTGACTTCCTCTTTGATCTGAATTTCAACTGCATAAGGTAGCAATTGAGCTGACCTAAATGCTTTTTCTGGATCATCAAAGCCCATGGGATTATCCGCTAATCGGGACCAAGCTTTGAAGTTTATTAGGTCCAAACTAATGGCAAAGCGATTGAGAATGTCACTGCCTAAGTAAAAGGCGGCAGTGACGTCTCGCACGACCCAACAATTATGGACTATGCTCTTGTTGCCAATGGAGATTTTGAGCATACACCTGCTTGGCAGGAGATGTTTGGAATTAGGTGCTTCCAGGTCCATTTCCCATTTGTCTATCAGTTTGAATGTGGGAATGGCTGGATCTTTTGGGAGTTGGCGGAACATGGCTTTGCTGATGAAGCTCTTACCGTTGTTCACACACACTCGAGCGAGAACAGGGTCCTTCCCATCATTTAACTGGACAGGGATGAACAACTGCTCTCCAATTTGCTGAATATCAGCCAGGCTCTGAGCTGATTTCACATCTTTCTGGACTATAGGAGTGGGAGTTTCTGATTATGAATTAGTAAAGAATTTCAGGGTGTTTCCTTCCAGTGTGGAATACCACCTTAAACTGGAAGGAAGGTTGATTTTCAGAAATAGAGAGGACCCCCCATCACCAGTCTGTTGTCCTACTGCTATTACTGTCACGTCTGGAATTTGGTTGTTCTGGAAGTGAAATTCTACTTGGTCAGATTTTTGTTCAACCATGTGGCAGGTGCTGTTTAAACTAACATGGTTGACACTCTGTTTTAATTTTATTGGTCGGCTAGTCTGGGTCCAGAAGACCTTGTTTACGCAATCTATTAGGGGTGACAACCTTCTCAGGATGTCATTCCCTAGTAAACAAGGGGTGCCCTCTGGAGTCACTACTATGACCGGGTGTTTCACCTTGTGTCGCCCAATTTTAATGTGCAAGTCTGCAGTCCCCTCAACGGGAATTTCCTTCCCGTCAAAGTTCTGCAGTTGTCCAGGAAGAGAGGTGAGAGGAATTCGGTAATTCTCCCTCCTTCCTGCACATAGTTCCTCAAAGGCCCTTTTGGACAGAAGAATAGCTTGGGATCCAGTGTCCACCAGTGCCAAAATTGTACCCTGCCCCTGTACTTGTACCGGGACATAGTATCTTCCCTCCTTCTCCTCAAGGGGCACAGATAATGCACATTTTTGGACAACTGGTGGGCTAACTTTCTGGTTTTGGACATTGCTAGAGAAGAGATTTGGGCAGAATTCTGTGGAGAGTCTTGGGAATCTGAAAGAAAAAGTTGGCAACTGGAGATCAGAGCCATTGTGGGTTCCCCTGGTTCCGGTTCTGGGCCGCCCACCCTTTTTGGAGGCAGTCACCAGGATGGGTTTGAACCAGGGGATTTCGGTATTGTGGGTTCTGGGATGAGATGATGGGCGGCGGTAGCTCAGTCTCCATATCTCCCCAGTCTGGATTGGAATCCCTTGGGACCCATTTTTCTTTGGGAGGAGTTCCCCCATCTCTGAAGGAGAAGATCCTTTTCCCAGGATCTTCTGAGGATCCCTCTCCCTCAAATTGGAAGACATGTACCTCCTCCACAAAGTGGGTCTGTTTGGGTCCTTTGTTTCTCCTACCCCCCCTCTGCTCCTTGGGAGGCAGGCTTTCAGGGGCAGGAGATTTTGTTTCCGGTTCCTGGTTTTCCAGGGGCTGTTTACAAGTTGGGAAGGAAGCTTCCTCCAAGGCTTTACACCCCCCTTTCCCTTGTGCCTCCTCCCTGGGAACCGGTGGGTTATCGGGGTGCTGCCCCCGTCATTGTTCTGGAGCACCAGGTTCGAGTTTGGGGCATTCTGAGGTGGCATGCTCATCTGAGGGTTCTGTTGAGCCCTCAGTATGTGACCCAGATCTCGTGCCATATTTTGGACCTGGCGCTCAAGTTGTGAAACCCGCTCAGGCTGATACGGGGCTCTATTTTCTCCCCTGGGCTGATCCCAGGAAGGGTAGCTACCCCTTCTCTGGTAGTACCCCTGGTTGGGAAGATTTTGGTACCCCTCCACCCTTGGCCTCCCCTCTCCCGGATTAGGTTGTCTGGGCTCAGGGAATTGGGGAAATAAGGATGGATGATTTTGGGGCTGGAAATTGGGTGGACACCTGGGGAAAAAGTTCTGCCCAGGAGAATTTCTGCCCTCCTGTGGGAAGTTGGGAGGGAAGTTCCCTTGGTTAGGTGCTTAGCCGGATCACCCCCCCTTGGGCTGGAGGAGTCCACACATAACCCAGGATTGGTCGGTTTCCCTTATAGCGGGGATTTACATAGTCAGGGGAGCGGGGGACCCCATTTGTGGGACTACCTCCTCGACTCCCTGTCTGTGACTGGCCCGGGGGCCTTCTGGGCTGTGAATTATTTGGTGCAGGCAGGTTTTTAGGCCCACCCATCTCCAAATCTAAAACGGGGGCAACCTTTACCTCTGCCACCTTGGCAGCAGCAGGGGTGCTGTTGGTTTTGGGGGTTTTCAGCGCGTTATTTTTATTTTCGATAGGCTTCTGCACCTCATAGATCCGGGTAGCCTGTTCAATGACCCAGTCTAAAGATCTTTTCTCATGAAAATCTCTCACGAGCTGGGTCATTATATATTTGTTGAGAGCATGGAAAAATGTATTGACAAACTCTTTGCTGTCTGTGCGCACCCTTCTGGTGGTCTGCGCAAAAGCACGCTTTAATTCTTGCACAAACTCTTGTGGGGCCTGATCCTCCCCACATTGCAAATTGTAGGCTGCCTTGCGAGCCTCTTGGGGATTTCTGTGCACAGAAAAATGTTTCAAGATGGCCGCCCTGCATGTGGACCACCTTGAATGATTTTGGTCCTCCAGCCCCGCAAAGAAACTGGAGTACTCTGGTGAGAAGGTCCACTTTACATATTGAATACAGCTTTGGCTGTCCTTCAAATGAAAAGTCTCCATCATTTGCTCAAACAGCTCTAAGTGCTCCCAAACAGAATACTTGCCGTTCTTGTGATAAGGGGTGATGACACTCCTTATTGCCTTGATCTGCGTTAAGGGGTCCTTAAGCAAGGCCCTTTTTTGCCTTATTGGCCTTTTTGGTTCGGGTAACCCTGGCCCATTCATCCTCTGACTCAGAGGCACTGTTCCCAGAGGTTCCTGTCTGATCTTCCAGGTTTTCCCGGATTCTGCGAGCCTGGGAATGGCTGGCAGAATGTGGGGACCTGGTCTCCTGTGTCCTGCTCCGTTCAGAGGAGTCTTCAGATTCCTCCTTGCTGCCAGGATTTGATGGGTACCCCCCCCCCACTGACCTAACTGGGCAGAAGTTTTCAGGATGCCCTTAATGGGCCTACTCTCCTGGGGTTCCCCACTAAATTGCACTGTGCTTGGGTGCCCATACCCGGATGCCCGCCCCTCCATTCCTGGGAGGTACTTGCCTATGAGCCCCATACTTCTGGTTCGATAGTAATCTGCCATCACTGCATGGAAGCAATTGACTCAGGCACTGACTAGTACATCTGGAGGCCCCAAACTAGCCAGTGCAAATGCTGCAACCTCGATTCTGAGTAGAATTGTTTTGCTGATTCAACCTCCCCAACTTAATAGGGCAGTGCAGCTTAGAAATATACTGGGAGTTTGCTTAGAACTGTTTAACAGTAAACTGTCCGAATAATTTTTATATATCAGTGTGAGAGTACACAAATATTGTGCTGTAATAAACTGGCCTTTTAGCTGAAATTGTTCAGATCTGGGTGCATACTGCTATTGTGAAGACTGGGAGTATACTAGATTTTTTATATTGGAAACCCGGCTGCAATAGGACACTGCAGGAATTGTCAATGTTGTTATACAATGTTATTCTGCATAATGGGAAAACGCCACGATTGTGAGACTCGACTGGCATAGTGCAAATATATGTGTACTGTGCGTTGAAACTCAGGGAGTTTTTTGGCTGTACATACTGGCATTATACTGCCTTAGTTAACCCCGAAATATACTGCACTTGTCAAATTGGGTTGTAATGAGATGGTTAAACTCGGAATATACTGGGATTTTGAGAGCTATACTTGGCCTAGTGTTGCTTAAAACCAGCAAATATCTTTTTCATTGAAAAGCAGACTATCAGAGTATGTTTTTCTTGTCTACGTCACATGGACTGGAACCAGGAAGAGCTCAATGAAAGATGGGCTTAGTGAAATGGGGTGCCATGATGAGAAGAAGCATCTGTGAGTCGCCCGTGAACCAGGAGAGTGAGAAACGGCAGCACGTGCGGTGGTGTTTGGTGATGCACAGTTAGTGGACGCCAGGATTCAGCCCACTGCACTGAGACAGACGGGGGTGAGCACGGAGCCTGCCCGCCGCTCACGCTACAAATCACCAAGAGAAGCTGTGATTCTCGAATAGACTGGTCGACATGTTCACCATGTGACCCGCATCCCAGCTGAACTGGCAGAAGATTAGGAGTGAGGAGACATCATTGACAGACTCAACTGGGACTTCAAACCAGTCTGAACGAACACCAGAAAAGCAGAATGGCGATCAAGGCGGAAGTTAAATGGTGCAAAGACTGGGATTATGGTGACGGCAGCCTGGACCACCGACTTCTAGTCAGTTTCTTTGGGTCCCTGCCCGCTCCCGGTCAGTTCTGTTAAAGGTTTATGCATTAAAGTCCAGGCCTCCAGTTCCCGGGAGCTGAAAATTGCATCAGTATGAAACTCTGGGTTTTTTAAGCTAAAAACCCTGAGGAAGACTTTGCCATTTCTCACTCCCTGAGTCTCGAGCTAAGGTGGTTGCAGCCTCAATTCTTGGGACCATTGATTACTGTAATGAAATCTATCTGGGCCAACCTACTTTTTTGGTTCTTAGACTGCAGCTTCTACAGAATGCTGGTGCCCACCTGACCCTTGGAGCAGGCCGAATGTCCCACTCCCTCAATCTTCTCTAACAATTACACAGGCTCTGGGTGCGTGGACGTATTGATTTTAAGACTCTGGGGGTCATTACAAGGTTTGAGGTAGCCATGGTGCTAATAGCACCATGGCTACCCTCTTACCGCATACCGGGTCCGGGTTCCTCGAATGAGGAATTACCGGGCCATTCCAACCTTGGAGGACCCAGTACTTCCTCATTCAAGGAACCCAGACCCGGTCCCTCCCATTTCCATTCAAGCCCCCATAGGGCTCAATGGGAATGGGGAGCATGCTAATATCGAGCCCATTATTAGCATGCTGGTCCTTTAGCGGCTCCCACTAAGGGCGCCTGGTAAAACCAGCCGCCCTTAGCGGGACCCTCTAAAGGACCTCGTAATGTGGCAGTGAGGGGTTAACGGCACCGGCACTGGCACCATTACTGGCGCCGTTAACCCCTTACTGTCAAGGTCGTAACAGACCCCCTCTGTGTATTACTCACCGGGCTAAGTATTTGCAGACAAAACTCACTGCTTGGTTTCGTTCCCGGCATCTTCGCTCAGACTCTCGGAAACTCTTGATAGTTCCTTGTTTTCGAAGAACTCCAATTGGAGGTTGTGCTCTCTCAACCGTTGCTCCTGGTATCTGGAACTCGCTATCAAATAATCTGCATAGCATTGATGACCACTTAGCATTCTGGAAAGTTCTAAAGATGTATCGCTTCTAGTTCCTGTATTAGTTGGAGTTTCTGGAGTGGTTCTCCTCACCTCACAATGTTTTTTAGTGCCTAGATGCCATTGGCCGTAGCTTCCACTTTATAAATGTTATTACATTACATTACATTACAAGGCTGAGAGAGTCTGAACTAACCAGAAAATTGGGAAAGCCATTGGATAGGCTCAGGCAGCGCTTCAAGAGACACATCATTGGCCGCCTTCCCGGTCATTGCGGGAGATGTTGTGGGAAGAACTACCAAGACTAAGGGGGAGGCCAATGACTGAAGTGTAGTTTTAATCTCAGGGCGGGCAGATAGGAGAACCTAGGTAATAATACGGGGGCAGAGTGAAGACCCCAGAAACTTTAAAGATTAGCTCATTATGGGCGTTTAGGAAACAAGTGTGAGATGCTTTCTTCTGGGAACCATAGAACAACATGTCAGTAGTTTTTAAGAGGACCACAAACTGCCCTACACTCAAGTAAGGAAAATTGAACCGAACATGAAAGGCGGAATTCTAGGAAGTATGGCACAAAGAAAAACTGAAACAGATGCGACGCATCCATTCTGGGAACCATTTTTGAATTTTTTATTTTGGTTTTTTATAGCGTGGACCTAGCTAGGAAGCAACTGAAAACTGTACATGCCATTAAGGGTTTACATATGAGATAAAGCTGGGGGTGTGTATAATATGAGGCAATGGAGGATTAGGCAATTGGGGGAGTTGTGATGTTGGAATGCCAGCACCCTAGGTGGCGCCTAGGTATTGCCGGAAGGCTAATGTCTTTTATCAACCTGACCTGCAAGACAGTGCATGCATCCTGAATAAATGGTCTTCAAGTAGGCAGGGGCATAGCAAGAAAAGGCCTGTTTCCTGTTTTTTGTATGTGTGCCAGTTTCGTCTGAAGCCTAGCTATTCTAGAAATGTGGCCAACCTGTGTGTGTGTGCAGCGAAGTAGGATTCCGTACGAGCATTGGTTGCCTTAAAGATATTGCAGGCAGTCTTAAAGACTATTCTAGCTGGGATGGGAAGCCAGTGCTGCTCACGTAGGATCAGGGAAATGTGGTCTAATTTCTGGTTTCTCATTATGATTCGTACCATGGCGTGTTGGGCGGCACCTGCCCTAAGTGGGACCAGGTGCGTTGCTGGAATACCAGTGAGCAGAGATGATCCCCCATTGATGTTGGAGACTACCAGAGCCTGGACTGTGGCTCTTAGGTCCTCGGCTGGAAGGAAGGGTTTTATCTTCTGGAGGAGCGATGACTGGTACAAGCAGTTTGTGCTTTTTTGTTGCTATGGTGTCAGAAGAAGGGAGTGCTGTCTATAGTGAACCCAAGTGATTTGGCAGTTGGGGGCCAGCTGAGCTACAAAACTCGGGTGGTGCATGTTGTCTTTGTGGGATTGTGTTTCAGGTATGCGCTTGCCATCGAGGGTAGGATGCAAAGTAGCCAATTTATGAGGTGTCCTGACTACCGCTGACTTTTAGGTATCATTGGGTATCACTTACATACTGGTGAAGTAAAATATCAGGGTCATTGAAAAGCCATCCCAGTGGCCCCATGTACAGACTAAAGTTCAGCGGGGAGAGTAATCAGCCTCTTGGGATCGCACAGGCGATCGGGTGGCGGTCTGACCTGAAGTTCCCCATCTGGATGGCTTGGTGCCTCTCCATGAGATTAGAAAGCCATTTGAGAATTGTGCTTGAGAATCCTATTCTGCTTGTGAGTAGGCTGGTTACTGGAAGGTGGTCAACTGAGTTAAATGTGGTGGAGAGGTGGAGGAGGACCTGGAGGTGCCGCATATGACCAGGATGGTGGCTGCTTTAGTACTACATTTGTTTTGGTCCGAAACAAGATTGGTAAGCACAGAGCAAGTTGTGCTGGTTAATACAAGCAGAAAAAATATGAAAGCGTCCTTGACCTAAACAATTGTGAAATGTTGCACTCTGGAACAGTGATTCAAAGTGATAAGGCATCTTACACTCCAGTAAGGAAAATCAAGTGCATCCCGGGAATTGTAGTACAAAATCCAAAGCCACATGTATGTGACAAACTAAGCCAGCATTAAACTCTGCATCCTGGGATCTATGGTACTAAATCCCAAAGTATCCTACATATAAGCAAGAATTGAAAGAAGTGAGAAAACACAGATTTAGGAAATGGGGTAAGTTAACCATTGCACTATAACCCTAAACAAGAGTTGTAATAACTAAGATTTATTCTAAGTTGAGATGTGAAAGTAAGAGTGTAGCAGTATTCGGAAACAAGGTCAGAGAAGAGCCTATTCAACGTCAGAAACACCACAATCTAATTAGGGAGTTATTGGATCCTGATAAGATCTGTCACAATCTATGATGCACAAGTAAACCTGAGGAGTTTCAATTCTATTACCCTCCAGTGTCATGCTGCCACATTCGTGGACTCACTGACGCGGCCAACAAAGATCTAACCAGCAATCATATGCAGGCTAGTACCTGCAGCACCAGGAGGCAGGCAGGGTGGTAGCAGCTGGAATCAGGGGAGGCCTCCACGTGGCTGCGTGAACACTGCTGCTTCTGCCATGGGAGCAACTATATCAGCTGGTCTGTGCCTGCACAGGGGAGCAGCACCCCAGTCTCACAAATGTGCATTATGATGATGCCCCTCATTACTGTGGCAACAATGCCGGAGACCACATGCTCCAAACTTGTAGCACATGGGGATTTAAGCCCTGTTGACACAGACATAGACATGTCATAACATGCTCCATCTGTTGTGTACTTCACATGCCTTCATCTTCTGTTCTCTAGTATAGTGAGCTTCCCATTTATATTCTTGTTCCTTTCTGGTCGATCCTCGCTTTCTGGTCCTCTCCTTTTCCTTGTGGTCTGTCACCCTTTGGATTTCCTTCTTCTCCAGCCTTGCCCGCTCTCCCTACTTCCTTCACCTGCCCTTGTTGTGATGGTGTGCACACACCAGATCAATGAGCAATGCGGTTGGGAAGAGGTTTATTCCAAAAAATAAGGAGATCCCTGGGGAGACAACTGTCAGTCAGTTAACCAGGGCATATAACTCATAACAGCTCTCCCCGTACTATTCTAGAACCGTGGTTCAAGAAGGAAACGAGAAGGCACAGTAATATGTATACATACCATCTCCCTTCGTAACAGGAACATTTGAACAATAAAAGATGCATTTCAGCAGTCAAAAGGTCATCTCTGGAGTTGACACAATCGTCTGATCACAGCAGAGACATGGTTGACATGGTTCAATAGTACACAAAATCCTATCTGAAATTAGACACAACTTTTCTCTTAAGAGCACGTAGTTCAGAACGGCCAGCCCCCTAACTTCCTTCGAGGGGCTTTGCTGACTTTTCTCCATATGCCATCTCTCCACAAGGAAAAGCACTAGACACTCCGACAATGACACCAAAGGACCAAACTTTGCTATCCTCTAGGACCACGCTCTTGTTCCCTAATTTTTCAATCTTTTGTGGATTCCTCAATCTAGAACACCTTTTCATCACTTTGCGATGTTCCCGCACTTTGGCCCAATCTTTTTCTCTGAACATGACATCACGGGTCGCTCTGACATGGTCATAATGATCTTTGTATTTCTTTTTCTTTTCTTTCACTCTCATAAGAACCTCTTCTATGTAGATATTCTTGATGTTCTTCTTTACAAACCAGGAAGGGCTCAACCTATTACATGGAACTCTCCCCCTCATCATGACAAAAGGTGCGACCTCTGTTGTGGAATGAGGAGTCCTACTGTATGTGTACAATGTATCCGTAAGGGTTTTTCTCCAGGCTAGTGATTTCTCCACTGCTAACTGAATCACTCCTTTCATGAAACCGTTCATCCACTCCACAAGTCCATTTGCCATGGGATGATAGAGGGAAGTGCGCTTATGTTCAATTCCACGGACTATCAAAAATGTCTGCATTATTTCTGAAGTGAACTGTGCTCCATTGTCAGTGACCAATTATTCTGGGTCCCCCTCTCTGTTGAATACTCTCTCAAAGAACTCCACAGTTTTGGTGGCCGTCACACTTTCATTCATGACATACCATTCTGCCCACTTGGGTGTGTAGTCTATGAGGACTGTAAAGTACAGTTTGCAAACTTCTAGTCCTTCAAAGGGTCCAGTTATATCCATAGCTAACTTCTTCCATACCGATCCAGGAATCTGCACAGGTTGTAGTGGCGCTACACTGCTCTTTTTGGACTTGTTGCTGATAGCACAAGCTTGGCACGATTTCACAAGTTCTTCCACTTCTCCCAACATTCTAGGCCACTACTAATTTTCTCTCAACCGTCTCTTAGTGAGGTTCCTCCCTAAATGACCCTCATGTGCCAGATTGAGGATCCTGTTCCTCATAGACATTGGCAGTATTATGCGATCTCCTCTCAGAACACACTCCATACTTCCGATAATTTAATCTCGAATTTGGGCATACTCAGAAAGGACATTCCTTGTTCTCTCCCATCCCTCGTGGACGGTGTGTCTAAGTAAACATTGTTCATAATCGCCTTCTGATTCTCTCATCCAGTCCTCTATTGTGATCCCTGGTTGAATATGTTTAATGATCCCCTCTTCTGCAACTTCCTTCTCCAGTTGCACAGTATTCTCAGCCCAGGGTAACCTGGAGAGACAAACAGCAATGACATTTGCCTTTCCTGGAGTGTAAAGAACCATGGCATTGTATTGCATGATCTTTAGCATCCATCTCCGAATTCTCGGTGAAGCCAGATGTGCACTCTTAGAGTTCATGATGTGGATTAGACGTTTGTGGTGTATTTTTATCACTACAGGCAGGCCCTGGATGAGATTCCTGAAATGCTCCAATGCCCATTTCACCCCTAAGTCTTACTTTTCTTTGGTGGAGTAATTCAACTCTGACTCCTTCAAAACACGGGAGGCAGAGGACATTGTCACTTCTTTTCCATCCTGTATTTCTTCAATAACTCCTCCCAGACCTGCATTGCAGCCATTAACTGTAATTATACTTGTTGCTGTGATATTAAACACCATGAGGGTCAGTGCCTTACTGACAACAGATTTTATGGTCTCCCATTCATTTTGGCACTGCTCAGGCCACACACATCTTTTACTCTTCTTCATATGTGCCCTCATGGGTTGTGTTTTTTCTGTGAAGCATAATACAAATGTGGAGTAATATTTGGCTATGCCCAGGAAAGACCTTTTGTTGCTTCATGTTGTTGGGGATGGCATGTTTGTTATTGTGTCCACAAGCTCCTTCTTCGTCTGATGCCTTCGCTATTTAGTGCATGCCCCAGATATGTCTCTTCTTGGACCTTGATCTTGCATTTCTATATTTTTAACGTAAACCCTTTTTCTCTAATGACTTGTAACACTCCCAGAGGTTTTGCGTCATGTTCTTTTTCTTTTGGTTCTGGTATTAAGATGTTGTCTTGAAAAAATTAAACTCCTTCGGGTCCCCCAAACAATTGCTTCATGAGGCTCTTGAAAACGGCAGCGGCCGAAGCTAACCCAAATGGCATGCGTATGTATCTATACGCTCCCATATCTATACGCTCCCAGAGGTGTAACAAGAGATGTCATGTGTTTTGATTTTTTGTCCAGAACCACCTGATGGTATGCAGATGACAAATCTAGTGTTGAGAAAGTTTTGGTGGGCCTTATCGACGTTACCAGCTCATTTATGTTGGGAAGGGGATGCCGGTCGTCCCAAATGTTGGTATTGAGGTCCCTGAGATCCACACACATGCAAATCAAACCATTACCTTTCAACGCAATGACAATGGGGTATAGCCAATCAGAGGACTCAGTTGGTTCTATGATGTCCTCCTTGCAAAGTTTCTCTAATTCTTTCTGTAGCACACCCTTCATGCCAACCGGGATGTTTCTCACTTTGTGTGCCACTGCTCTTGCCCCCCTTCTTAACAGTATTTGGTGTTTAAACCCTTTGAGTTTTCCAATGTTGTCATTGAACACTTGTGGAAACTGTTCTGTCAGGCTCTCGGCTCTCTTTAAAGGACATTAAAGAGATCTCTCTGACCTACAAAAAAGCCATATTCCTTGCTAAATCCGAATCCTACAACCAGAGAATCACTAATGCCAGTTCCAAATCAAGAGAAATTTTCTCCATATTCAAAGAACTCACCACACCAGCCTCCAGCCCAGACGAAATCATCAAGGATGAAGCATGGTGTACAGGCATCCAGGCTGCTCTCCTCAACAAAGTTAAATTACTCCAAGACAAAATAGCCTCCCAACGCAAAGCTCTCAACACCCCCACCTGCCCGCCAATACCTCTCACCTACAACTCTCCTTCACAAACACCCCTTTTTGCCTTCAGAGAAGTCTCAGAGACGGAAGTCAAGGACCTCCTTAAAAAAATCAAACCCTCCACATGCAAAGGGGATATCTGCCCACCCTCCGTAATCAAAGAGTGCGCAGAATACCTCACCCCCATCATCACGGCTTTTATCAATGCCTCTTTCGCATCTGGAAGTGTACCACAATGCCTAAAAGAAGCCTGGGTCCGCCCGCTCCTAAAAAAACCCTCTCTCGATCCTTCCTCCCCTTACAACTATCGCCCCATCACCACCGTCCCCTTTCTCCTTAAAATCCTAGACAAAGCCGCACACAATCAAATCCAACACTACCTGGAAACCAACACCATCCTAGGCAAAAGACAGTCAGGTTTCCGCAAAGGCCATGGGACTGAATCTGCTCTTCTAGATTTAAAAAATCAAATTACTAAAATAATGGACACAGGCAAACCTGCCCTCCTCCTCCTACTCGACCTTTCTGCAGCATTCGATCTGGTCGACCACAGCATTCTCACATCGCACCTCTCCAATGCTGCACACTTCTCTCACAAGGCTACCACGTGGATCACATCCTTCCTTGAAGGCAGGGCCATGAAAGTGTACTCTGACCAGGATAGCGCCCCCCCCACCACTATCAATTGTGGAGTCCCACAAGGGTCCTGCACCGCACCGACCCTCTACAACCTATTCACCAAACCCCTCTTTGACTTACTGGACTCCCTCAACATAGCGTACACCAACTACGCTGATGACTCGCAGGTCCTCCTCCCCCTCTCTGGAGACTACGACCTTGACTCAGAAGCCCTCCTCAAAATCTACTCGACTATCCAAACATGGATGGCTATCAATTGTCTCTGCCTAAACGGAGACAAAACCGAAATCATCATCCTAGCCCCTAACGAAACTCTAACCAAACTCAGCCCCGATTATTCGCACATGATCATCGACAGTATTAGCATACCTGTCTCCTCTGCCGTCAAGACCTTAGGAGTCTACATTGACACGACACTCTCAATGACAAGACAAACCAGCGCCATTGCCTCAGCTTCTGCTCTGACTACCAAACTCATCTACGCCATAAAACCCTACCTCACCACGCCCAACTGCCTCTCCATAGCCAGAGCTACTATAGGAGCCAGATTGGACTACAGTAACGCCCTCTTGGCAGGCACCTCGTAAAAAAACCTAAACAGGCTCCAAATAGTGCAAAACAATGCCCTCCGTGCTGCACTACACATTCCCAAAACTGACCATATCTCACAGGCCAGAAGACGCGTCCACTGGTTCCCAGTCAAGGAAAGGATCAACTTTAAAATCCTCACCCTCACGCACAAATGCATCAACCACACAGCACCCCCCTACCTATCTGAAACTATAACCAAGAACTCCTCCATCCGCCCCAGAAGAAGTCATCACGCCAACCAACTCCAAGTACCCACTGTAAAAAGAGCCAAAGCCGGCGGCATTGGCTTCCCTCACATAGCACCTAAGCTCTGGAATGCCCTCCCCAACTCGCTCAGAGCAGAACCATCTCTGTATCTCTTTCGCAAATCCCTCAAAACCACGCTATTCAACTAACTCCACCTTCCCTTCACCCACTTCAGCTCGCACACATCTGATACGAAAAGTGTTCGACACAAAATGCTTCCTGTAATGAAAATTGCTTTGTAACCATCTTCCTTCCATTGTAACCAGACTATGTATGTATTCATGTAACAGCGCCACGATGCCCCCGGGCTGACGTGCGCTTTAAATAAATCCGAATAAATAAATATCTTTGGCTGTGATGCTCAATATTGTTTTTTCTTCTCCAGGATGTATTTTGAGTTGTAGGACAGCTTGCTCGTTCCAACCTAAGACAAATTACCCCTTTTGTGCCACAAACAATTTGCAGTTTGTCTCTCTATTATTACACGTGCAGTGTACCCATTTAAATACTGTGATTTTTATGGGACTGTGACCGTAACCCATAGCCCTTACATGAGTGAGTCTTAGCTCTTCCATAGCGCCACCCAAGTCATTCTGGTAGGTTATTATGTCCACCATGGTGTATAGCGACGCAGTATCTATCATCACCTCCAATGGGGTCTTGTCAACTTCTACCTGTTCCCAGGGCCATCATTTCCTGGAAGAGTTAATTGAAAGGATGCATATCTGATCATTATCGTCCTCCACTATGGTAAGGAGACTGATGGGACCCCCAATTTTAGAGCTCGTATGCTGCGACGTTCTTTTACCTTGGAATTTCAAAACGCTCTTCCATAATATCCCATAATACCACATCTCTAACATTTCGTGTTGGCGGCTGGATATTCTTTATCACCATTATGGTGCCTGGTGTGTCCACACCTGTAGCACTTCGATTGGGGATGTGCATTTTGTGCACTCTTTTCAGTAGACTTGTCCTTCCTTTCTTTCTTCTCCTTGGTACTGGCATTTATTTTAGGCCATGTTCCTGGCAACAAGTTCTTCCTCACTAATGCAACTATTTGGTCGTCACTATCATCATCATATTCTTCTATCCTTTTTACTTCTGTAACAGCTGCTTCTTGTTGAACCGCTTTCATACACTTCTTCCTTAGCTCCATTGTTTTTGCTAGATCAACAGCTTGTAGTAAAGTAGGATCCTTGGCCTGCCACAATCTCTGTTGAACCTACAGGTCTGTAGTGCGTAACACCAGTTCATCTCTAAGATATTCGTCTGCAACACGTGTACATTTGCAGGAAGTCATGAGGCCCCTGAGTGCTGCTATGCTACTTTCTACAGACTCACCTTGATTCTGTTTTCTTGAAAAGAAGTAGTAACTTTCTAGTACAATGTTTGTCTTGTTTCCAATGTGCTTTTCAAGTTTGGCCAGGGCACACTCATATTTCCTGGTGGCACTTGTAGTGCTGGCATCTCCTCCCCCTTCTGGGCATGGTATATCAGGAAGAGTGTGGAAAACTCTTATGCTTCTGCACTGATGCAGTTCAAGAGTGACGCCTCTTTCAAGTCATCATTGAATTTGCTCCCTCCAATGGCACGCAAATACACTTGGAATGACTCCACCGATTGTTGCCAAGGTACGGGGGGATCCCCCGGGGATGCAAGGAAGGCACAGGGGTTGGTGTGTTTTGCATGGTTGATGATATGGCCTAGTCTGCTGTTTGTTGTTTTAACACATTGATGGAGAAGACAGAAGATCGCTGGATCGATAACTTAATTGGACACAAATTCAAAATTGAGCAGTAAAAAGGCGTCGGAGAAGCAAGATGGCGTGCCTTCTTTTGTTGCAGGCGTTCTCAGCGGTTGTCAAGGAAACCCTTACAAATAGGATTTCTCCCACATAGAGAACATCCTGGGGTCCTTTCCTCTCTGATCGTGCTCGCGATCGTGTAGGTAGTGGAGAGCGACGGTTGGCTTCACGCGGGGTGCGCAGTGGGATGCGGTGTTCAGACTTGAGTGTCGTGTAGACCAATGAGACCTCCGTCCCCAAGTGACGCACAGGGGAACAAAATAGAAACCCGCTGTGCAACCCTTGAGGCCACAGGTGAGAGATGTCTTCCCAGATCCACGGAGCCTCTGGAACACCGATGCTGCTGTCAAGAAGGAATGAGGTTAAGCACCAGGCAATCACAATACAGGCAGGTAAACAAAAGAATCTAAAGTGTCTTACCTATCTGGTGTAAGGGAGACCCAGGTAACCTAGTAGGGAGGTTCGAGGCTCAAAAAGATACAGCGGTCCCTGGAGTGGTAGAACCGCAGGTAAGCGTGGATACGGGTAGGCCACCTGTAAGGTAGGGCTTGACTTGGGCGTAGAAGTACAGCAAGATACTCAGGGATGATCCAAAGACAAGTCGATGTGCAGTCCAAAAAATCCGGCAACAGGTAAACAGTTCCAAGCAAAGGTACAAAGGGGTGTCCAAGAGAGTCCAAGATTGAGTTCCGTGGTCGAGGTATCAAGGAGCAAGTAGTAACGCCAAACAGGGTCCGAAGCCAGCTGAGAAGCAATGATCGTCCTGCCTCTCAGTTCTTTATACTGTGTGTCCCTGGGTCATGTGACGTCTCTGGGCCATGTGACGTCCACCAAGAGCACGTGAGGAACGCCTCACTGTATCACGTGACCGACGTGATGACGTAACGCCGCCCCTTCTGCGATATATCCTCCAAGGCAGTTGCCAATGCAGGAAAGGTTGTATTCGAGCCCGTACACCAAAGAAGGTACGGTGTTTTCGGTTCTGTGGGTTCACCGAATCCCTTGAGCCTCGAAGCTGGGGTGGAGATGTCGGGGGAATGTGAGCAGTGTTCTGATGTGGGGAGGCCTGACATGCTGAGGATCGCCTAACATGCGGCTCATTCACCACCCCAATTTCAGAGGTGGAACTCTTATTTCGTGTTGCTCTTATATCTGGGGTGCTCTTCGACTCCTGGTGACCCGTCAGACAGAGTACGGGAGCACCAGCAGTTCTTGTTGCTGGCAGCGGGGGTCTCCTCTCACCGGTCTTGGCGCTAGGCTCCTCAGCACTCGGTTCCTTGTCACCAATTGTTGTGATGGTGTGCACAAACCAGACCGATGAGGTATGCGGTTGGGGAGAGGTTTATTACAACAAATAAAGCGGCCCCCTGGAGACAACCGGTAGTCAGTTAACCAGGGGATATAACTCCTAACAGCTCTCCCTGTAATATTCTAGAACCGTGGTTCTAGAACAGCATAAGAAGGCACAGTACTACCTATCCATAACAGCCATGCCTGGCACCCTCTTGCATTGCCATCTTACCTGTAACTACATGCATCTCCCTGATTCAGCACTTGTCGATGTCCCTACAACATGTATATCTTGGGAGCCGCCATGGTGTAGGGAGGTAGCTCCTTAGGACCCATCCCGTGTCCTGTCTAGGGGGTGTCCAGTGGTCATTTTCTGCTCGACACCTGCTACCCTCAGGAAGCCTGGACCGCCCAATGAGTATCATGTCCAGTCCAAGTCAGCATGAACACCAATCCAGATCCGGTGCCCAGCAACAATGTGATCAGGTATTTGACATCTAGGGGTACAAATTCGAACCTTTGATGCCAGTCCTCAAAATGAGAATGGATCGAAGTTAGACAAAACTAGTCCACTGTGCTGGCCACCCTGGGGCAAGAGAAAGATAAGTCATCCGTTGTCAGAATGTTAAAATCATGAGTCGGTAGTGAAAGTTCATGAATGGCAGGGAATAGAGGACTAGAGTTCAGGGGCTAAGATCATGAACAGACTTAAGAGTAAGCAAGTATAAAGGGAGAGAAGGTGTCCTGGCTATAGAAGTGGCAGTCGAGTATTTTAGAGGACACTAATCCTGACAGCCATGGTATGGGATATTTAATTGGGCGACACCGCTTCAGGGGAATTTAACAACGCACCCCAAAACAAACAAAAAACACACTGTTGCCTGTTTTGGAATCGTTTATCGATGAGATCAAAATGAGTTTAATGTTTACAAAACACAACGACCCCATTGACACTTTGGGATAGGAAACTATTTTGTAGCGACATTTCTATTTTAGAATACAAAAGCCTATTGTATATAAATAATATAGACCCAGAAACAGACGGTTAGATAAAATGTGGCACATTGCCTGTAGAAAAATGTAATGCAATGCTGTCTACCTGTTTAATTCTCGTTACCTTGAATGGGCAAGCAACATATATTGGAAATGGCACTTATATTGGACACCATACCCCGTTTCATTTTCTTTTAAGTCAAAATGCATCCGATTGGCTATTCTGAATTATGCGGTTGTCTTCACACAGACCAGCATTCACGAAGCCAGCCTACTCGTTTTCCGATCCAGGATGTGTGTGAGCAAATATTAATACAATGACAATTGAACGTCCTCAAATCACTGGAATCATGTGCATTAGAAAACGTCACAGAAGCAATGCAAGAAAAGGTAGCTTGCGCCCCTCTCTAGCAAGAACATGGCATGATAACCTGTTCTGGGGGTTTTGCCCACTTTGAGAGTCCGCAGCTCAATGAGAAAGAAGCATTGATTGAGTCGGATTGATGCACCTTCATTGATGTTGTGCTCCATACATTTCCAAACAACAAAGTGCTTGCAAAGCTTAAGATGATGTTTTATTGTATAATAAGAAATTATGATTTTGTTTCTTATATTCTTAATTCCACAATAATTATACCCCAGGCCTCTAAACAGTCTTAGAAAGTAGCTTGTTAGATTCTATTTTCTCATGAATATCATGTCTTGTGAACCAACTTTTAATCTGCGATGATAAAATGATAGGATATTTATACCGTGGACCCGGGGATCGAACCTGTGGTGCTCCATGTCGTTTTGCTTCCAAGGCGAGCACGTCGCCCCTGAGCTATCCTCCCGAGACAAATAGAGGATGGACACACGGTGCAGATAGAGTCTGGGCAATTACACTACTAATAATATTCCATGGAGGGACAGAAAATCAGGAGTCAATTAAGTTCTAAATTAATTTAACTGTTTGATCGCACTCGGCTACTATTATTTTTCTTTCTTTGTATAGGGGTGCAGTAGAGAAGAGATTAACCTTTTACTAAAATGGTTCACTTGGCCGATAATGGAATGCGGCTTGTACTCGTCTCACACTCATCTACATTAGAACATTCTTATGGCTGCTCTTCCTATTCAAATCTCTATAATTTAAAGGCATGTGCGATTCACAGCAGCCACCATATATACCCAATCTGGGAATTTGATGTTTCTCTGCCAATATAAGTGAGGAGAGTCACTTATATGCGGCCTATTTTCTCAGAGCCAGGAGTTTCCTCTTTACATCCTCTATTACATCTGACTATTACACCCCACAGCATTTCACAGTCACTGCGAGGTGGAGAAGGAGCACAACACCGAATTAACATTCCCCCCACGTGTCTTCACCTGGAGGAGCACCTGCACGAGATATCATGCAGGCGTAAAAGGGATATGCCTATTTTACGACTATTGGCGTCCATAAGTATCCATTAGAGGTTCTGCTGGCAAAGCGTAATATAGAGCAGGCGGGATTTCCTGTTATTACAAAACGGAGCGTAAAAGCAACGCAAAGGTGATTTTGCCTGTTTTAGCTCTACTTTTGCAGTCCGTTTGAAAGAATGCTAAAAAAGGGCATCTTGGTGGCCCAACATCACACAGTTGCTAAGGTTGGCCGGTCCCATACGTATAGTTAGCACTTTTTTACAAATTAGCCCAATTAAGTAAAACATAATCAAAGCTTTTATTGAGTACAGAATGGAGCAGATAGGTTGATCTGCTCCATGTTTGCTTCAAGACTGCAAAGGACCAGGAGCAAGAGAAGAGGAACGCTTCGTCATCTTTCTCCTGGTCCTTCCAAGACTTGAGTTGATTATCAGCCAGTGAGCCAGTCCCTTCTCTCGTCTTAACGTGGATTTGCAATTCCCTTTTGCTCTATCGTAGATTTGGAACAGAAGTTCCATTTCAAGTGAATTATAGACTTGTCGCATTATTGAATCCCTACTTTAGTCTCCACCTACCCTTGGGATGCGTTTTTGACTCCTTGTCTCAATCAGTGTCAATCTTCCCTCTGTTTCGATTAAATTACCAATGATTTGTGACCTTTAGAGCCTAATGCACGGAAGTGTTTTACAATGGTGCAACCCATTGGAAAATGCTCCATGAATCAGGCCCTTAATCTCTTTCTCCACATCCAACATCTCTTTGACTTTTAGAGATTTCATGAACCTTCCTTTGTGGAATGCTCCGTTCTTTGATTTCCCACTGGCTCTTAGGCCTGAACTTTGTTTTGCAGCACACCTTTAACTTTCCTCTTTCAATGCTCATGATAATACTTTGTCTCAATACTTGTTAGGCTTGGAATTAAGTTTGTTTCCCAGCATGCCCCATAGTGTTTATTAGACTTTGAATGGACATATTTTCCCAGCAGTTTGATATCTCAATACTCATTTCATTTTGAATGAACTTTGAATCTCAGCAGGCATCAAACTTTATTAGGTCAATCTTTGTTAGACTTAGAATGTGTTCGGTTTCCCAGCATGCATCACGCGTCTTAATCTTAATGTTCATTCGTACCTGGATTGGACTTTTGTTTCTGAGCATATACCATATGTTGTTGTGTCAATGTTTAGAAGATTTTGAATGGATTTCTTCTTTGATCATTTCCCATACCTGCTTACCTCGGTACTTGTTTGACTTTCAGTAGACTTCAATTCCCAGCATGCATCACACTTTCTTTATATAGATGTGTGGTACACTTTTAATGGACTTTATTTCACACTTTAATACTTAATAGCCTTTGGGTAGACTTTGGTGTCCAGCTTGCATCAAATCTCTCTCTCTCTTATAATCCTTATTTGACTTTGGACCATTGGACATTATTCTCTGCCATTTGTTAAGTTTTCATGTCTCTTTTCCTTAGCATTGGACTCCTTTTCCAAAAATACATCCATTCTCTTGTTAACCTGTTCTGTCTACTTCCAACTTCCTCTGTGCAATATCTGAGCTGATGGACTTGGTTCCCAAGGTTTTCCTCCCTGAGAGGGCTATTGTCAGACCAGTCATCCCTTCTATCTCTTCGCCATCTCTCTGCTTTCTGCTTCTCTTCAGTCTGTCTCCCCTCATTCCTTCTCTTTTCCATGGCTTTCTTGACGCCTTCAGCACTCGCTCGCTGGTTTCTCTCTCCTCAGTCTCCGAGACTCCCTGGATACCTCTCCAAATCAGTCGCTCCGATGTTCCCCACCCTCTGCCTTGCTTCTCTTTCACATTTCTCAGACAGGCGAGTTCTGTGTGACTGAGTATACTTTGAAACCTATGGCATGCATGGTGCATTTTGTAACCACACAGGTATAATGTATTCAGGCATGGCTATGGACCTCGAAATATATTTCATGTTAATGCTTAAAATGTAACCAATTTTTATTTCTAGGCACCATGACGGGCTAGAAGCATGGCAGGGCAGTGGGGCGAAGAAATGGGGGTGTCATTGAATGGGTGATGGACACTGTTCAGAGAAGGGTGGGAGTAAGTGAGAGTTTCCCCCAGTTTTATACCAGAAGTAACAGCATAAATAGTAAACACGTGGGGTCATTTGCTTGACATCACATGGACCATCAATTGGGACACTTAGATACTCGGCTCATTGGAACTAGACCAAATACCCCTGTACACATATGGCTCAGACAGGGCTTTAAGTGGGGTAAGAAATCGAGAGGGGGCCCTCATTTGGGGGCGTGGCTTCTGGGAGGGCGTGGCCTAAAAAGCACGCAAATCGTAAGGTCTGCACACAAATATATATACATGTTATATATCTGTGTGCGTACCTTACTATGGTTTGTGTACTTTGCAGGCCATCTTTTCTAAACATAGAAATATGTAACATATGTTACATATTTCTATGTTTAGAAAAGATGGCCTGCAAAGTACACAAACCATAGTAAGGTACGCACACAGATATATAACATGTATATATATTTGTGTGCGTACCTTACGGTTTGCCTAGTTTTCAGGCCATGTTTTCGGGTTTATAAAAGATGGCTTTGAAAGTACACAATTCAAGCCATCTTTTATAAAGCTTTGACTACGGACAAAATTGTCCGTCCGCAAAGCTTTATAAAAGATGGCTTGAAATGTGTACTTTCAAAGCCATCTTTTATAAATCTCGAAATATGTCGAGGAATCCCCAGGTTCGCCGAGGGTTAAAGACGCCTCGGCGACCTGGGGAAACAAAGGAACAGTAACTGCCTCTGGTGACCTCTCGCGCGAGGGGTCACCAGATGCAGTTACTATGACTGACAGAAGTGGCAGCCAGTCACAGCATCGCTGTGGCTGGCTGCCACTAATGTCAGATGGCCTGACTTCATGGCAGGCGCATGCATTATCCCGTCGCGGCTGCGGCCGCGATGGGATAATGCATCCTGCCAATGTTGCGGGCGGTGGGACGGGGCCCCGGCAGGGCCCCGGCTCAGCCCCACTTTTTGGAGACTGCCGGGGCCCGGCCCCGGTAGGCCCCGGCCCACTTAAAGCACTGGGCTCAGATAACATGTAAAGTGCAAAGATCATATGCTGCCATGAACATGCAGTACATTCCATCCCTGGGTAACAATAGGCCATCATCATACATCTCTTTCCCCCATGTCAGGCAATCAATACTCACTACAAAAGAATTCTGGACTACGCATGCAGCGTGCTTGTTCTTATGAAGGTCAAGTGTGTAATATCAGTCTTATGGGACAGAAGAAACCACTTTATGGATCCACTTCTAGCTCACGAGTGCTGAACGTGAAACCACAGCCAGAAATTGGCTCCAGATCATTTGTTACACATCGCTGCAAATGGTCTTTGTGGGCACGTACCCGTTTGTGCGGCACTCTGCTTTCGAGCAGTTCCAAGATGGATGCCCGTGAGATTCCCCGTACTACCTGCAGCAGTCCAGTTTTTGCAGGTCTCTTCGACGTACGGCCCACTGCTCACGTGATCCTTTATCCGGAATCAAAGCGGACGGTGCTTCGCGTCACTTCTGCTTTTGGCGCTTCGTGAGTTCGCTTCTGTAACTTCTACTTACCTCCACTAGTCAAAACTACTTGTACCTTCCGTTCCTCCTAACTCTCTTCTCTCCCCTCATTCAGATTCTCCCTTCAGCCTTCGCCTGCACACTGTTCATTAAGATCAATCCGGCAGACCTGTTTGTTTCCCGTCTCTCCTAGACTTCCGTTAGAGAAAGTTGACTCCTTTTAGGGCTCCCCCCTCTCTCCGATTAGCTTACTCACCTGCCCATTCCTTCCAGAGTCTCCCGCTGCTCCACTACACATCCGATCTCCAGTTCTGAACAGTCTTCCTCCAACTTCGTTACTTCGTTGGTGAGAGGATTACTTTCTGCTTCCCCTTCACTGTTCTACTTTTTTCCCTCTTCTGACATCCTCCTAATTTTCCCTCTCCCGTGCTCTTAGGAGAAGCCTCCCATGTGAAATCCTTTTCTGCCATCCGTCGGGGAAGCCTCCACGTCAACTTCCTCCTGATCCAGACGAAGGGGGACTCGACCAGGGTTTTCTTCCCATTAGAGGGTTTCCCTGGCGGTCCGGCCCTTTCTCCTGGGTTACTTTATCTTGGGTAGGAGAGGCCAGGGCAGTCTCAGGGAAACTTTCACGGCTGCATTGATCCTCCGATTTGGTTTCATCGACTTGTCAAGGTGAGCTTTATAGACTTTATTATACTGCGTAATACAAAGATAACAGTAAGCAACGCCATAATATTGACAGTCGATATCCCAAATGGAACAACAAATGCAGCAACTAATGGCGGCAATGCAGGCCATGTCCCTAGAGATGCAATCCTTAAAACAGGACAATGCACAACTGCGACATCAAGTGGCCAGAGCCTTTTCTGACACTCCCCCGTCATCATTACATACAGTCATGTATGATGGTGACCCATATAAATTTAAGAAATTTCTCGACAGCTGCACAATCCAATTTACCTTTAAATCTCGTTTTTTTCCTACTGATAAAGATAAGGTGGGCTATGTGATTTCACATCTTTCTGGGCCTGCCTTAGCATGGGCAACCCCTCTAGTTACATCCAACAATGCTATCCTTGATTCCTACTCTGCTTTCAGCAACAGTCTCAAAACTATGTTTGGTAGGAAGGAAATTTCGGTAGCCACTCAAGAAAGGCTTCTCGATCTAAAACAAGGCAGTAGAGATTTACTGTGGTACATTACGCAATTCAAACAACTATCATCCGAACTGGGCTGGCCCGATGAAGGTCTTCTTACTCTTTTTCGGAGAGACCTTACAGATGAACTCAAGGATGAGGTCTCTAATGTCCCTCGCCCAGCTAACTTGGCGGATATGATCAGACTAACCATGCAAATCGATTACCGTATGCATGAACGGACCTTTGAGAAAAAAAAGAGCAAAGGAACTCGATCTCAGTCTGAGTATTCCCCAGCGATCCAAAAGTCTCATTCGCAAACCGAAGAGCCCATGCAGATCGAGGACCGATATCTGCTACTGAAAGGGAGAGGAGAAGGTCCTTAAAGCAGTGTATGTATTGTGGATCCTCCTCTCATGTTCTGAAAGATTGCCACTTAGTCCCTCCACGCCGTTCTCTGAACCAGAAGTCGGGAAACTTCAAAGCCTTACCGTTAGGGGAGGACCGGTAAGCGTACAGAAGCACTCTTCCCCATATCAGACAAGTATGTCACTCGACAATTCTCCTATTAACCAGTCCATGGTGGTAGTATCTTTGTCTCTGATATTATCTGAGAACATTATACCGGGAATTCCTGCTTTGATTGACTGCGGAGCGGCTGGAAACTTTGTGGATAATGATTGGGCAAAGAAACACGGGATTCCTCAGGTGCCAAAGACTGTTGTCACTCCCATTCAGGGAGTGGATGGTAGTCCTTTAAGCTCTGGGCCTATTAAAGAACAGACCGTTCCGCTTACGTGCATGCTGGCAAATCATAAAGAAACCCTAGTCTTCGATGTCATTAGGGCTGCCCATTACCCTATCATCCTGGGGCTCCCTTGGTTAATACTTCACAACCCGTTCATAAATTGGTCTGCTGGGACCCTCTTTCTGGGGTCAGAGTATTGTGTCCACCATTGTTTTTCTCAAGAGTCGGTGGGGACCCGCATTCCTTCTGAAGAGACACTGCATCCCCCGGTATCCTCCATAAATCAACTAGAGATTCCTGAATGTCATTTGCGATACCGATCGGTATTTGAAAACCCCGAATTTCCTACTCTGCCTCCTCATAGAAGGGATGACTGTCACATAGACTTACTTCCAAATCAACCCATTCTGTTTGGTCGTATGTATGTTCTTTCTCAACGTGAAAAGTCAGTTCTGAAAGAATATCTTCAAGCCCATCTACGTAACGGTCTTATCACCGAATCAGTGTCACCGGCGGGAGCATCACTTTTCTTTATTACCAAGAAAGACTCTGATGAGCTCCGTCCTTGTATTGGTTACCGAGGACTCAATTAAATAACCATTGCCGACAAGTATCCAATGCCTCTCATTACGGACATCATTGAAGTGGTTTGAGGGGCTTCCCTGTATACAAAACTGGATCTCCGAGGTGCATACCATCTCATACGCATTGCTCCCGGGGATGAATGGAAAACCACCTTTCGTACACCATTTGGACACTATGAATACCATGTCATGCCATTTGGCTTGGTAAATGCTCCAGCGGTCTTCCAGAGGTTCATGGACCATCTATTTGCTGACATATTATTCCGATTTGCTATCATCTATCTTGATGATATCCTTGTTTATTCCACCAACCCGTGAGATCACATTCAACATGTGAACACTGTATTGGAACGTCTTCAAGCAAACCGCCTTTACTGTAAAGTGTCGAAGTGTGAATTCCACCAGGAACAAGTAACCTATCTGGGGTTCGTGTTATCATCTCAGGGAATTTCTATGGATCCTAGAAAGGTATCAGCTGTATTTGACTGGCCCGTTCCTGCTGGGATAAAAGACATCCAGAGGTTTTTGGGATTCATACATTTTTATCGGAAATTTATTCCATGTTTCTCAGAAATCATGATTCCCATTACTCGACTTCTCAAGAAAGGTGTCTCATTTTCCTGGAATGAATCGGCTCAGAAGTCATTCGACATGTTGAAGAAAATGTTTACTTCCAAAACCATCTTGATCACCCCAGATCCATCCAAACAATTCATTGTTGAAACAGATGCTTCTCAGAATGCTTTAGGAGCTGTTCTTTTACAACTGACAGAACAGGGGGATGAACGACCTGTAGCATACCTATCCAAGACTTTCAATCCAGCAGAACTGAACTACTCTGTTCTCGAGAAAGAAGTGATGGCTATTAAGCGTGCCTTCGAAGAATGGAGACACCTACTTTTGGGATCTCCTTATCCAGTTAGGGTGCGCACAGATCTCCAAAATCTCAAAGTTCTTCAGAACGCTTATACCACTAACAGTAGACAGGCCCGATGGGCTTATTTCTTTCTGCCCTATCGGATTGAATTCACCTTCTGGCCTGGGAAACATAATTTGAGGGCAGATGCCTTATCTCGTAAGGATTCTCCGACATCCACTTTCTGCTCCGAAAAGATGTTTCCCAATGCACAATTCATTGCAGTTCTGACTGATTTCCTTCAAGAATTACGAACATCTACCAATCTTAATAAAGCGTTATGTGAAAGAATTGCTTCGACCCATCATTTTACCAAGGAAACTGAATATTACTTTCATGGAACTCAAGTACTGATTCCCATCCCTTCCTTACAACTGGAAGTGTTGAAGACTAGCCATGACTCACGAGCTGCAGGGCATCGGGGGTTCCTTTCCACCTTAGAACTAATACAACAGCATTTTTGGTGGTCATCTATAAGATCTGACGTCCGGGACTATGTTGCAGCCTGTAAAATCTGCGCTCATGCTAAGACTCCTCGATCACCACCTTTGGGATTACTAGCTAGAATGCCTATTCCAGACCGGCCTTGGCAGATCATTTCAACTGATTTCATGTCAGATCTACCCCTATCAGAAAATAAGACTGCAATCATGGTGACCATCGATTACTTCACCAAGATGGCGCATTTTACACCTTTGCGAAAGCTACCTAGTGCACCTTTCATGGCAAAAATCTTCCTCTCTGATATTTTCTCTCACCATGGTTTACCAGATACCATCGTGTCGGACAGAGGTCCCCAATACACCTCTCTCTTTTGGCAACACGTTTGTCGCAATTTGGGCTTCAAACGTGCCCTCTCTTCCGGATACCATCCCCAAACTAATGGGCAAACGGAGCGGTTGAACCAGACCCTCGAAGGTTATTTACGGTGCTTTATTTCGGCTGCTCAGGATAATTGGGTGGAGCTGCTTCCGTTTGCGGAATTTGCTTACAATAATTCCAGACATTCGGCAATCCAGACCAGTCCTTTTTTTTGTTCCTATGGCTACCATCCATCCTTTGTTCCGAATGTGTCTCCTTCTGATTCTGGTTACCCAGGTGTGGACTCTTTGGTTACTGACATTCGCGAGGGGCAGAAACTGGCTAAGCAATCTTTACAGATGGCTCAAGATCGGGCTAAAAGGAATGCTGATCGACACCGTTGTGACGATCGGGAACTTACCGTCGGAGACTCGGTGTGGTTGGCGTCCAAGTTCCTTCCTCGCCACCTGGTTCCATCTAAACTTTCTCCCAGGTACTTTGGACCATTTCAGGTTCTATCCAGGATCAACTCGGCTGCTGTCAAACTTTCTTTGCGGGCCTCTTGGTCTCGGATACATCCGGTTTTTCACCTGTCTCAGATCAAACCGGTTGTGCGAGATCGCTTTCTCTGGAATGACAGTTCTCCACCGCCTCCGATTCCCACGGATGGTGGTCCCAAGTTTGAGGTGGCTGCTATTTGTGACTCACGCTTCCGACATGGTCGATTGCAATTCCTAATCGATTGGAAGGGTTATTCGCCTGCTGGAAGGACTTGGGAGCCGGCTTCCGGAGTCCATGCGCCTTGTCTTGTGCAACGTTTCTTTCTACTTCATCCGGTTAAACCCGGGGCTCCCCCCCGAAGGAGGGGGCATACTGTTACACATCGCTACAAATGGCTTTTGTGGGCACGTACTCGTTTGTGCGGCACTCTGCTTTCGATCAGTTCCAAGATGGATGCCCACGATTCCCCGTACTACCTGCAGCGGTCCAGTTTTTGCACGTCTCTTCGAGGTACGGCCAACTGCTCACGTGATCCTTTATCCGGAATCAAAGCGGACAGTGCTTCGCGCCGCTTCTGCTTTTGGTGCTTCGTGAGTTCGCTTCTGTAACTTCTACTTACCTCCACTAATCAAAACTACTTGTACCTTCCGTTCCTCCTAACTCTGTTCTCTCCCCTCATTCAGATTCTCCCTTCAGCCTTCGCTTGCACACTGTTCATTAAGATCAATCCAGCAGACCTGTTTGTTTCCCGTCTCTCCTAGACTTCCGTTAGAGTATGTTTAGTTCTTTTAGGGCTCCCCCTCTCTCCGATTAGCTTACTCACCTGTCCATTCCTTCCAGAGTCTCTCGCTGCTCCACTACACATCCGATCTCCAGTTCTGAACAGTCTTCCTCCAACTTCGTTACTTCATTGGTGAGAGGATTACTTTCTGCTTCCCCTTCACTGTTCAACTTTTTTCCCTCTTCTGACATCCTCCTAATTTTCCCTCTCCGGTTCTCTTAGGAGAAGCCTCCCGTGTGAAATCCTTTTCTGCCATCCGTCGGGGAAGCCTCCACGTCAACTTCCTCCTGATCCAGACGAAGGGGGACTCGACCAGGGTTTTCTTCCCATTAGAGAGTTTCCCTGGCGGTCCTGCCCTTTCTCCTGGGTTACTTTATCCTGGGTAGGAGAGGCCAGGGCAGTCTCAGGGAAACTTTCACGGCTGCATTGATCCTCCCATTTGGTTTCATCGACCTGTCAAGGTGAGCTTTATAGACTTTTACAACAGCTTTATTACACTGCTTAATACAAAGATAACAAAGATAACATCATTAGCTGTGGGTGTTTTGCTGACTTAGATGGACCTGTAACAGAATAGACTCAAGGCCAAGTGGAAATAGCTACACTCCAAGTAGACCAGACCATGGACCGCGCAGATTCCAGGCCAAAGGCCGCCGCAAGGTCATAAGCTGGTAGACTAGGAGAGACCCATAGTCATATCAAGGTCCTGGAGCCAAGTATATACCGAGAGAAGCCAAGCTACCGCCCCAGGCATTGCATTATCAGCCACCAGGGTAACTGTCTCTGGGATGGGAACGGTGCAGTTCCATCAGAAATCCCTGTGGGAGTAGAATTGCCACATTCTGCACTACTCAAAGCCTCTCCACCAATTGAACCAGGAGCTTTGCTACTCGGAAGCTCTATAGTTTTGAATAGCCGATACCAGGTAATTAACGGAGACCTTCAAAGGTCTGTGTCCCCAACACCTTGCTTTACCCTTCAGTAGTCTGAAGGGTGCTTTATAAATATTGTCATTTGGACCCAAAAGGCGACACTCACATTCCAGAAATCCATTTCTAAATGTAAAGTTTCCGGCTACATGGTCACTTTCATCATTGGTTTTAAACTTGACATGAGTGCAAATAAAATGAATCCTCAAAGGGGAAATAGGGCACTGTACATATTAATAATGTGATTATAAAATACAATTTATTTACAGGGAAAGTAGATGCTCAAGGAGGAACATATGCTGACTTTAGAAACTTTGCATGCCCATTGTACTGTCAATATTGAAGTGAAAGGTTCTGAAACAGCCCTCAAAAAAGCACTCTCATCCAACCAACAAGCTCTGATGGCGATCCCTTGACTGCAGGTGTAGAGATGATTCAACGGATCGCCGCCTTCCAAACCAGGATCCATAGTCTGGTCACCAGGAGGTCAGATGCAAAAATAAGGTCTCAATATCTGGATGGTTTGCCGCCTTGAATGTCATACTGTATGTTGCTTAACCGTTGCCTTCGGCTTGCTCCCTAAGCTACCCGGCTAGTGGCCAGGTTAAGGGAACGCTAGGAAACGGGTGCAGCAGATCGGAATCAAGTAGAACATATAAAATAGCTGGTCTCCCCTGCTACCCTCCTTCCATCGCTCTCCTGCCACACCTCAGCTCACTCTAGCACTGCATGTTTTCTATGCATTCACACAACAGAGCAGGGGAGGCTATGGGCCATTCAATATCAGACCAGTTAGCGTATCTCCGAACAATTGAATCATATCAATGGATGGATTGAAGCTATCATTTATCCAGGTGTCACCTTTAGAGGTAACACCAATGAACTGACGTTACATATCTTACACGTTGAGCGTCACAGAGTGCCTTCGTAGTGTCCCCTGTACCCTTTTGTAGAATTGAAACTGCAATAAGGTTTTTCCCTAAATATAGTTTCATTTTCCAGATATCTCTGAACCATCTACTTAATTTGTTCTTCCTCTCCCTTTCCACATACCAAGGACGGCTTGTCCTAGACATGGGCACACTACACACTCTGACGAAGCCTTAGCATTGGGAGACAACTAGAGTGATAATAAGTGCAATATTAATGACTATGACATAAGGGCTTTAGTGTGTTCCTGCATTTGGGCACTATATCTGATAAGTCATTTTGAGAACCTTGGGGATTTGGTCTTGTTCGGATAGCAACTCCTTTTGCTGTGTAATTTGGGGAACCTCTCCATTAGGCAACATTTCTATTAAGTGTTGAGGAGAGCCAGAGCGTTGAGTGTTGTTACTGATCAGTTCTTGGGATAGCCGTACACTTTGGGCACTATTTAGTTCTTTAGGTAGAATTGCTCTGGGCACTATTTCTTTTGATGGGTACCGCAGGAGCCCCTCCCCTGGGCACTGTAGATGATGGCAGGGCTCCCTTCGTTGGGCACTATTTCTCATCAGTAGTTTGCAGAGATCACTCCTAGGGGCACAACAATGATATGTAATTTGCTAAACTCCTTTTCGTTGAGCATTCTGATGATATGGAATCTGGGAAGCTTGTGGGCACTATTTCCAATATGTGCTCTATGCACCCTTTCAGTAGGCTCTATTTCTCCTGGTAGGTACTCTAGGAGCCCCTCCTTTGGGCACTGCAGATGATGGCAAGGCCCCCTTCTTTGGGCCCTATTTCTCATCAGTAGTTTGCAGAGAACACTCCTAGGGGCACAACAATGATAAGAAATGTTCTCTGCTCACTGCCTTCAGCACTCTGGTGATATGCATTCTGGGAAGCATTGTGACAACATTTCTGAGAAGTACTTTGGGGTACCTCTTCCTTTTGGTACTCTGTTTGGCAAGTTCTTCCAGAAGTCCCATCTTTAGGCACTGTTCATCATCACTGATTTTCCTAGGCCCCTCCTTCAGGGCACAAAGACAATAACACGTTATTAGTTATTGGGCTTTTTTAAAATCAGAATGTCTGATTTGTGATTTGGGGAGACCCCCTGGTTACTATTCCTGGAAAATTATTGGGGGAGGGACTCACTTGGGCATTGGTTTCAATTGGTAATTCAGAAAAGGACTTCCTCCTGTCCACCACACACTACAGCTCACATAATGTGGACAGTGTCACTTGGATTAAGATTATGCCAAAAGCTTGTAAATTGATGTAAAGTTCATCAAAACAACTACATCGTCCACTGGATGTTTTTGTTGGTTTTCAGGGGGGGAAGTCTTTGGACCATTATTTTTCTAAATACAGATTCCTTATTCGGTCAGTCGATTCTGACAATCTATACAGTTTTCATATCAATGGTTGCTTACACATTGTATTTTCAATCCATTCTGAAATGTTCCTCTGAAAAGGAGCTCAGTGTAGCTTGCAAATCAGCAGAAGTATGGTCTTGTGTAGCCTTGTATTCTGTTGTCAGGTTTGTCTTTGATTTTAAGTTCTTTCTGTCGCAGATGAACTCCTCATTCTTTAAATCGGTTCCATCTGTTAGCAGATGAATTTGTTATTTGCCTGTCACACTGAAATTCTGTCTGCTAGCGGGTGAATCCTTTATTCTAGGAATCACAGTCCCATCTGATAGCAGATGAACCCTTCATTGTCTGAGTCTTAGTTCTGTCTTCTGTCAATGAATCCTTCATTCATGGTGTCTCAGTATGTCTAATGACAGATATATGGACCTTACATTCTTAGAGTCAATTCTGCCAATGTAGATTCTAGGTGTTTGCTGTCAGATTGTAGAATGTCTGTCTACTGGCAGATACATTTCTCATTCTTGGAATCTCCGTTCTGTCTCATGGCGGATGAACCCTTCATTCTTGGAGTGTTAGTTATAGCTGTTAGCAGAAATACACTACGCTCATGAATTCTCTGTTCTGATGTCAGAAGAACACTTCCTTATTAGAGTAAATTACAGCTGTTGGATGATGAATTCTTGGGTGTCACATTGGATTCCTATATGCTGGCAGATGAACCCTTCATTCTTGGAGTGTTAGTTATAGCTGTTAGCAGAAATACACTACGCTCATGAATTCTCTGTTCTGATGTCAGAAGAACACTTCCTTATTACAGTGAATTACAGCTGTTGGATGATGAATTCTTGGGTGTCACATTGGATTCCTATATGCTGGCAGATGAACCCTTCATTCTTGGAGTGTTAGTTATAGCTGTTAGCAGAAATACACTACGCTCATGAATTCTCTGTTCTGATGTCAGAAGAACACTTCCTTATTAGAGTAAATTACAGCTGTTGGATGATGAATTCTTGGGTGTCACATTGGATTCCTATATGCTGGCAGATGAACCCTTCATTCTTGGAGTGTTAGTTATAGCTGTTAGCAGAAATACACTACGCTCATGAATTCTCTGTTCTGATGTCAGAAGAACACTTCCTTATTAGAGTAAATTACAGCTGTTGGATGATGAATTCTTGGGTGTCACATTGGATTCCTATATGCTGGCAGATGAATCCTTCATTCTTGGAGTGTTAGTTCTAGCTGCTGGCAGAACGATCCTACGCTCATGAATGAGCTGTTCTAATGTCAGAAGAACACTTCTTTCTTAGAGTAAATTACAGCTGTTGGATAATTAACTTTTCTTTTTTGGTGTCCAATTGGATTTCTATATGCTGGCAGATGAATCCTTCATTTATGGAATCTCAGTTGTGTCTGGTGGCAGATGAGTCTTTCATTCTTGGAGACATAGATCTGCCCATTACATCCGGAAAGGCCATCCAAACACCCAATGCCATCTACTGGAAGAAGATAACTTTATATTCTCCTAGTATTGAAGACATTATTATCTGGATATGCATCATATAGTAGTTGAGGTTATTCTTACACTCTTTCTTGAGTGGACATGGATAGGAGGGGTCTTGTGGGTCCTTGGCACACACTAGGATAGATGCTGAAGGAGTAGTCCAGTGTGCCTCTGGATGGCAGTAGGGTGGACGCATCAGGTAATTCTCCTATGGTCCTGTGGATGGTAGTAAGGTTGAAGCTTCCAGAAGTAGCTATGTGTGTACCTGCATTACATTAGGGTGGATGCCTCAGAATGTGGTCCTGTGAGCTCTGGCTTTTAGTAGTGTGGATACTGGAAGGGTTGTTGTGTCTGTACCTGGATATTAGTAGGTTGGATGCCTCAGGTAGTTCTCCTATGGTTCTCTGGATGGTAGTAGGGTGGCTGCTTCAGGAAGTAGCTCTGTGAGACCTGGCTTGCAGTAGGGTGCATGCTGGTAGGGATGTTGTGTCGGTACCTGGATATTAGTAGGTTGGATGCCTCAGGTAGTTCTCCTTTGGTTCTCTGGATGGCAGTATGGTGGGTGCTTCAGGAAGTCGTTCTGTGAGACCTGGCTTGCAGTAGGGTGCAAGCTGGAAGGGATGTTGTGTCGGTACCTGGATATTAGTAGGTTGGATGCCTCAGGTAGTTCTCCTATGGTTCTCTGGATGGTAGTAGGGTGGCTGCTTCAGGAAGTAGCTCTGTGAGACCTGGCTTGCAGTAGGGTGCATGCTGGTAGGGATGTTGTGTCGGTACCTGGATATTAGTAGGTTGGATGCCTCAGGTAGTTCTCCTTTGGTTCTCTGGATGGCAGTATGGTGGGTGCTTCAGGAAGTAGTTCTGTGAGACCTGGCTTGCAGTAGGGTGCAAGCTGGAAGGGATGTTGTGTTGGTACCTGGATATTAGTAGGTTGGATGCCTCAGGTAGTTCTCCTATGGTTCTCTGGATGGCAGTATGGTGGATGCTTCAGGAAGTAGCTCTGTAAGACCTGGCTTGCAGTAGGGTGCATGCTGGTAGGGATGTTGTGTCGGTACCTGGATATTAGTAGGTTGGATGCCTCAGGTAGTTCTCCTTTGGTTCTCTGGATGGCAGTATGGTGGGTGCTTCAGGAAGTAGTTCTGTGAGACCTGGCTTGCAGTAGGGTGCAAGCTGGAAGGGATGTTGTGTCGGTACCTGGATATTAGTAGGTTGGATGCCTCAGGTAGTTCTCCTCTGGTTCTCTGGATGGTAGTAGGGTGGCTGCTTCAGGAAGTAGCTCTGTGAGACCTGGCTTGCAGTAGGGTGCATGCTGGTAGGGATGTTGTGTCTTTACCTGGATATTAGTAGGTTGGATGCCTCAGGTAGTTCTCCTGTGGTTCTCTGGATGGTAGTAGGGTGGCTGCTTCAGGAAGTAGTTCTGTGAGACCTGGCTTGCAGTAGGGTGCATGCTGGTAGGGATGTTGTGTCGGTACCTGGATATTAGTAGGTTGGATGCCTCAGGTAGTTCTCCTTTGGTTCTCTGGATGGCAGTATGGTGGGTGCTTCAGGAAGTAGTTCTGTGAGACCTGGCTTGCAGTAGGGTGCAATCTGGAAGGGATGTTGTGTTGGTACCTGGATATTAGTAGGTTGGATGCCTCAGGTAGTTCTCCTATGGTTCTCTGGATGGCAGTATGGTGGATGCTTCAGGAAGTAGCTCTGTGAGACCTGGCTTGCAGTAGGGTGGATGCCCCAGGATGTCATTCTGTGAGATCTGGCTTGCAGCAGTGTGGATACTATAAGGGTTGTTGTGTCGGTATCTGGATATTAGTAGGTTGGATGCCTCAGGTAGTCCTCCTATGGTTTCCTGGATGGCAGTAGGGTGGGTGCTTCAGGAAGTAGCTCTGTGAGACCTGGCTTGCAGTAGGGTGCATGCTGGAAGGGATGTTGTGTCTGTACCTGGATATCAGTAGGGTGGATGCCTCAGGAAATTGTCTGGTGGATCTCTGGATGGTAGTAGGGTAGATGCCTCAGAAAATGGTCCTGGCAAGCCCTGATTGGCAGTAGGGTGATACTACAAGAGTTGCCTTGTGTGTACCTGGGTAACATTAGGGTATCAGAAGTTGCCCTGTGGGCATCTGGATGGCAGTCGGGTAGATGCTTCAGGAAGTGCCCCCAAATGTTCCTAGATGGTTGTCGTTTGGAAGCTAAGTGGTCATGGATGTACCGGGACAGTTGTAGGTGGACGCCTCTCGAAGTGTCCATGTGATCCCTGACTGGCACTAGGGCGGCACTTCGTCATTTGGTACTGGGAGCCCCTAACTAGCAGTAGAGTGGATTATGCAGGGAAGGCCCTGTGTGTGTCTGGATGGCAGTGGGGTGCATGTCTTGGAAAGTGGTCCCGTGAGTCCCTGACTAGCAATGAATGACACCTGCAGCACTGTTCCTTTGTATCTCCTGCTGAATTTAAGGTGGTGGCTAAAGGGATTGGTCTTGCATATCACTGGCCGGTAGTAGGATAGTGCTGTGGTACTGATCCTATAGCCTGGATGCTGCAGGAGTGATCAAGTGGGTCTATATTGACTTGCTGGAGGCTAAAGGTATTGCTCTTGCATGTCCCTGTCCAGAAGTATGGTACTGCTGTGGAAGTGATCCAGTGGCCTGGATGCTGCAGTGATCATGTGGGACTATGTTGGCTTTAGTGTGTCAGCTGAAGTGATAAGCATTTGCCGGAGTGGCAGTAGCATGGGAACTGCTGGATGAGGTTGTGAAGGTCATTAAATACTCCTTGGCTTTCACTCATAGTAGGTGGACCATTCAGGGGCTAGAGGATCTTGTCTCTCCTTGTCTGTTAGTATTAGTCGGGTGGATGATGCAGGGCCGGATGAACTTGTCTCTCCTTGGCTGTCAGTGGTCGTCATGTAGATTTGGTGGGGCTGTTCTTGTCTCTCCATGCATGTCAGGCCTGGTGAGGTGGATGCCGGAGGGGTGATCTAGCCATTTCATTGCTGTCAGAGGTGGTGAATTGGATGCCCTTTGGGTGGCCTGATCACACTTTTGTCAGTGTTAGGGTGTACCCTGTTGGTGACAGTGGTGTCACTCCTTGGCTGTCAGTGGTAGCCCATAGGTTGTTGTAGGAATCCACATGGTCATTCATTTCCATTGCCATTGATTAGGCGGCTCTGATTTTGTTGATGAGGATTTTCATCTCAGCGATTCAGCTGTGCCTGAAAGAGAAAGAGAGCAGCAGAGTTGAGTGTTGCGGACACGGTACACATTTTAGGCAGGACTTAACTTTCGTATTAAAATACAGTACACTTGAATAAAACAACATGCAGCCATTATCGTTGGGGCAGGGGGGTTGATGCCAGGGACATTAATAAACTTTACAGCAGCACTTACGAATGTCATGGCAGTCTACTAGTCTATCAAGGTTGATTATGTCCCATTGGGACCTTTCTTCAGGCCTCCTCCCTCTGCCATGGTCACTACAGCAGCAAATGCTCAAGCTCAAGCGACAGCAGGAGACGAAGCGTTCTGTGCCATTAGCATTTGGGTGAGCACATGGGAGGGGAGTATGCCGTGCTCAAATGGGGGTCCGTTGCTGAAGAGTGGGATGAGATGCATCACCATCTCTGTTTGAACTCATCAGTGCCATTGTAGATATCCTACTTCTAGTGGATGCCAGTCTCCCTGTGCAGGCCCCAGACTGGAAAGGCGAATGGAACAGTGGAGATCTGGTGATGGGCTGATTATCACCAGTTAATGCTTGTGCTTGTCGTAATTCATTACTGTACCACACACACATTACCCCACGAGTACCAGAAGGCAATCTTGGACAAGAGCACCAAAGAGTTATAAAGAGTACTTTGATGAATCCAATGGAGTCATCACAGATTCCCAAGCATTAGCCTCCTCCTATGTGGCCAGAGGACGGCAGCCGCTACCTGATCCTGACCCTGGGTCCGGCTATATGAGGGCGGATCACATGAGATGAGAGGAGATACCCACCGGGAGATGTCATGGCTTTATTGGATGAGGTGTCGTATCCCCCCTTTTCCCATGAGGAAGAACCCCTGCTGCCCAATACCCTAATGGCCTATTGCCATGCTAGTTTTCCTTCATGTAGAACTGATCTTCCATGTGGAACCTTTGAGAAAGGCCCTCCAAGTATGATGCATCAGAAACCATCAATGGACTTCAATTGCCACAACCACCTAAGTACTGAGATGAGGAGGATGAAGGAACTGATACAGAGCACATGACCGTCAAGCGTAAGGAGCATGCTAGTTGTTGGATAAAAATACCTGTGCACGAGACCTTTAAAAATGGTAACTGAACACTCAGCGAGAGCACAGGGGAAGACGTGGCATCTCCATTGACGGCAGACAGAGGCTGGAGGCACAGGCCGGTGTGCGGAATCTGGAGGCAGGATCCGGTGTTCAGAAGCTGGAGGCGCGTGCCAGTGTGGCGGAGCAGAGGAGCTTGCCAGCAGTGGACAGAAAAGTGGTGCAAGGAAGGCGTGCCGTGGAGACGCCAGTAAACATTAGAGAATCCCTGGGCATTCGGCAGCCAGGAGAAGCAATGATGTCCTTATCAAGTGACGAAGAGAAGCCAGCGAGCAGGAGAGAAGCTGTGAAAGAAGCTGGAGTGTTGGAAGCCAGCGGGAAAGGTATGCAGCGTAATTGCAAGCAAGACTGAAGATGCTATTCGTAGCCAGTGAGTCCACAAGATTGGGGATACTAGGGCATTGCAGCAACCACACCGAAGAATTTGAACATTGTGAAGTTAAGGAAAGTGAAATGCCAAAAAGATTGTTTGTTAATAAAAAGGGCAGAAGAATGTGAACATTGCGAAGTTACGGAAAGTGAAATAATAATAATATTATTAATGAATCGAAAGGGCAGAGTACCAAACCGAACCCCAATATGAAATGAATGCAAATGTAGTGAAAGCTTAAAAGAACAGTAAGACAAGTAGATATACCAAGCGAAGAATGATATGCTGCTTGGTTGCAACAAGGAACTATAATATATGAGAAAGTCCTGACAAGCATACACCAGGCAGTTTATGCACAAGAAGAGATGTCCTGGCAGGAGAGTACACCAGGCAGTTGTGAATACAAGAGAAGTCCTGACGGGAGAGTACACCATGCAGTTGTGAGTGCAAGAGAAGTCCTGGCAATAGAGTACACCAGGCAGTTGGAAGTTCATAAAGAGGCCTGACAGGGGAGTATAAGCAAATTGCAAACCTACAAGGAGTGTGAAGCAGAAACCGTGTTTGTTAAACAAAGAAGGAACTTCTGTGAAAAGCAGGAACTTTTGTTAAAGAAGAACTTACAAGGTTGAACAGTTTTTATCTAACAGGATTGTTGGGCGCCAAGAAAGACACAGAGATCTGTTAGACCCAGAGACATTTGTGATACCAGTAAAGAATCCAGGGGAAGGGAATCACCCTCTGGAATAAAGGTCCTTTCCATTTTTAAGAACCTTTACATTGGAGCACATTTACGTTGGAGCTATTCTATTTTTATTTACGAACACTTTGTGTAAATAACAGGTTACCAATATTTCTGTTGTCACTTTATTATTTTATTTGTAGTGTGAAGGTAAGGATGGAAAATTTGGACACAAGACGGCTTTTGATTTATGACATCCTGATGAAGACAGATCCTTAGTGTTTGGTAAAGTAGGTCAACTTCTCTTGGAGCAGGGTCAGAGAGGCATTTTTCAAACCCGTTTAACCCAGAAACATGCCAACTTTGTGTCTGGCTTTCATCTTTGCTCCCTCACAATACCAAGAAACCAAACCTCTTGGAAAGGAAAGAGGTTTACCTCTGGTTGCTGGAAAGTGCCAGGTAAGATTTGGCCCCAGGTACCCCAAGCAGGCCACAGTAGTGGATGGAGATACCACACAGAAAACATCACCCCAGAATAACTGCACATACAATTACAACAGTGCATGATGGCAATGCTCTCAATGTATAATGGTAGCCCACAGGCACACTGGCCAGCAATACAGGCATAGGATGTAAGCACCTAGACCCATTGGACTGTCATGGCATGTTGTCTCTGCTCACCGGGGATATGGTAGCTATCATGGTATCACATATCATGGTATCACTCAGGGACATTAAGCAGCAGACTGGCATATGATGCCTGTTCCGCCGGCACACAGTGCTTACAATGATTTCTTATGTAATTCAGGATGAAAATATGTGATCTGAGCACTTAAGGGATTACATAATATCCTGTAATGTATCACACTAGCCTATGATAGGCTGGCTATGCTGAGGCTTGGCACAATAGCTGACAAGTGATGGCAGTAACTGGGCATACCTTGTCGGTACCCATGGCAACGGAGGATTGCATCCCTGATATCTATCAGTAGCATCCTTGTCACACTAAGGCTGACAGCTAAAGCAGCCCTGCATGTGGGTCCCTGAGTCTTTTGTAGATATTGTTTGTTTAGATGCTACCATAAGGAGAGTCAGTGTCCACGTCATCTGACGCCACGAAGCATCCGCCAGCAGCACAGTGGCCGCCAAGTGGCTAGAGCTGACATTTTGATGACATCCTCATGAGAACCAATGAAGTGTGACAATATATATCTCTAATAGAATGAGTCCAGTTTACTGTCTTTCTAACCTCTGAGACACATATGGGGGTCGGGCCTTTTCCACAGTACTGTGATGTGAGCTTTCACCTCTTCGATTCCGTTGATGAAAATCTTTTTGGGGTGTTAGGTAGTGTGTAGAGTGTCTAGAAAATGGGGTAGTTCGATTAATGAAGTATTTAGCCTCTGCTTGGGCTTTGCATGTATATTGTTTACATTTTTGTGTATTAATTCTTTTTTTAATGATGTATAATGTACATTTGATCTTGTTTTAAATTTGTTACATTTTTGATGGCAACGCTGAAATAAAAGATGTTCAATAACCTAATATGTCTAAAGATTATCTAAGTTCTCTAACCTTGAGAGTCGAGAGGACGCTTATCACACTTCCCTGATGCAAGAACTAACCTGAAAAGGGATATAACGTATTATGTTTTAACAACAAAAAACTAGACGCCGTAAGCAATCTAAACAGCTTTTCAATAGGGCAATCAAACAAGTGGAACCACACACTTAAATATGACATCACAGATGATGCTCATGGACCTCAGGGGTAATTGTGAGAGCACATGACTTAATAAGGAGCGGCCTGACCTATATGGTGCCTATGAGTTGATCACCTTACGCATGGACACTTGACGGCATGCCCTCTGCTTGGAATATCTTTCCTGGATCATAGAGTATTAAAACACTGTTCAGACTTCGCAAACCCGGAAGCTCCTTCACAATTGAAACATCTAATTTCTGTTAGAAATAGCAAGCTCAGTAACCCCACCATGGAGACGTTGACACATTTCAACAACATCTGATGTGATCCTATTAACTGAACTATTGTCTTCGGCGGATCCTATGAGTTCTGTAACTCATCTTTGGATGAACAATTGTAGATGAATACGAAACAGCATTTTTCTAGGAAGCCCAGAACTTACTTGGCAGAGTGTATAATAATTACTTTTTCAGGAAAATAACATATTTTACAAATGATACAGGATGAAGTACCTTTCTTAAGAGCTTTGCTTGCAGCAGATGACATCCTATATAACAAGGTGAACACCGACTGCGGCATCGTCACCTTTCTCTAGAAGTGCCTTTTGGTCTGACTTATTAATTTGGTTGGGCACCAACACACACCATTGTTTGCCTAACAACACCATCCACCTGGGAGATACAACCAGGTGGTCACACACCATGAACCAGATGCCTCACCAGATCCACATTGAATTCAAGATTTCCAAAATCTGGTATGCTTTGGTTACTGCATGTTTAACTGGTCCAGCAACATCAAACACCAATGCATGCCTAGGATAACATTGCCTCAACTTTGACATTTCGGCAACAGGGCAAGCAAAATGGAACGGGCGCCCAACCAGGTCCCGGTGAAATGAGCATCTTCATCTCAAAGGCGTTGAAATTGAATAAGCACGACTGCCTCTTGGTGCTGTATTTTCATTTGGACAGCCAACAACCAAAACCATCACACACCAAGGATAACACTCCCAACTGAGGCATTGCACCAACAGATCCTGTGACCCAGGTGTCCCATCAGATTCCCATAAAAACCAGGAGCTCCAGATACCCAAATGTCACGAAACAAACATGAATACCTTTCTACTGCGGAATCAAGCAAATCTTCCAGCCTATCTCCCCAATCATTGTCCTCAGAAGAACCATTGTAAAGGGATGCTATTTCGGCCATGCCACTCCACCAGTTATCACAATTCAGTGCATCCTCAACGATCCAAAGAAGCGTATTTGATTTCCAGCTGTTGCCATTAATATGAATATGGTTCCCTTAAGAGTTGTCAGGATATCTTCAGCTTGATCGACCTGCAGGCATATCAACTTTGGGTGTAGATGTAGTCCTCGATCGAGGAGCCATGAGATATGTATTCCTATCCCTGACTAATAGATCTGGAGTTGCGGACAACAGCAGAGCATGAATCAAATGGCCTGGGGTAGGATTGCAGTTCCCACACCTATTTTCTTGATTGGCTAATGGAATTTATTCTCTCAGGGTTATAATTCAATTAGCAAGTGGTGAGGAACTCCTTTAATTGGAGCTTGAATGATGTTAATGCTGTGTGTGTGCATTCGCACATAAGAATTACCATTCCTCTAGCCTAATTTGTGCTCCAACATACTCCCTCATTTGGAGATATGATACTGATGATCTGAAATTGGGATATGATATTGATGATCTAATATTAGGATATGATTTTGATTATCTGTTATTGGAATATGATATTGGTGATCTAATATTGGGATATGATATTTATTATCCAATTTTGGTATATGATATTGGTGATCTAATATTGGGATATGATATTGATTATCTAATATTGGGATAAGATATTTATTATCCAATTTTGGGATATGATATTGGTGATCTAATATTGGGATATGGTATTGATTATCTAATATTGGGATATGATATTGGTGATCTAATATTGGGATATGATATTGATTATCTAATATTGGGATATGATATTTATTATCCAATTTTGGGATATGATATTGGTGATCTAATATTAGGATATGATTTTGATTATCTGTTATTGGAATATGATATTGGTGATCTAATATTAGGATATGATTTTGATTATCTGTTATTGGAATATGATATTGGTGATCTAATATTGGGATATGATATTGATTATCTAATATTGGGATATGATATTTATTATCCAATTTTGGTATATGATACTGGTGATATGATATTGATTATCTAATATTGGGATATGATATTTATTATCCAATTTTGGGATATGATATTAGTGATCTAATATTGGGATATGGTATTGATTATCTAATATTGGGATATGATATTTATTATCCAATTTTGGGATATGATATTGGTGATCTAATATTAGGATATGATTTTGATTATCTGTTATTGGAATATGATATTGGTGATCTAATATTGGGATATGATATTGATTATCTAATATTGGGATATGATATTTATTATCCAATTTTGGGATATGATATTAGTGATCTAATATTGGGATATGGTATTGATTATCTAATATTGGGATATGATATTTATTATCCAATTTTGGGATATAATATTGATGATCTAATATTGGGGTGCAAATTCACTTATAATTGCATAAGAATGGAATGTCTTTAATCTAGGGAGAGATTGCACACCTGCTCTAGCTGAGTCTCATCGATCTCTGCCCCAGAAGCATTAGGGGTAAATAAGCACCCGCCCCCCATGGATATTTCGATAATAACCAATATGGTATTAGGTAGAATACAATATTGTATATTGTAAATAGATAACAAATTAATACTTTCCAGGCTGGCACTAATCAGGTTTTTCTAGTACTTCTGAGTTGGGGAATATTCCTGGGAAATGTGTGTTTTTCCACAGTGGGTGAAAGTACTCAGTTTAAAAGAGGATACTTTTCCAAGTGCTTTTCACCTGGTGTAGAGCAGTGAGCTGGTGACACTTAGTTTCTCAGAGAATTTTGAAACAAATCCCTTGACCATGAGATTGCTTATCAAAGCTCTAATAGAGCGGGGCAGGTCATACACGGTGGGTGCTTACTTTGGCAGATAAATCCGCACATAGTCCTGATGGTGAACCTGGCTGGTCTCTTGGGGGTGGGGGTCTACAGCTGAGTCTAAAGTGTTGAATGTGTACCCCCTTCCCTAGCTCCATAAGAGGTCTATGCTATATCCCACCCTTTCCACACCCCTCGGCTCCACTCATTAACACCAGGAAGTGGCACTGGGAGTATATTTTCATATTTGGTTCTCCTTACTGAGTCCCAGCATCTCCTGGCTGGCAATGGCCTTTGATCCAGTTAGGGCCAATTCTGTTATTATTGACATGTGGGTGATTTCAGCGACACACAATGCATTCTGTCATGCAATATGAGGACCCGTGTCTTGACAAGAGGCCACTGAAAATATACTGTATTTCTTTTATTTGTCTCATTGACAGTACACCAATGCCTTTATACTCTACATGTTCCCATAAATAAATACATATATTTATAACAATATATACTGTAAAACATCAAGAAATAAATACAAACAATATATTGTAAGTAAGAATGCATACTGAAAGCATTGACTGGCATCCTGTTCTTATGGCCTGCACCCAAAATATATTTGATTAAATAAAACCTGTTGGGTGTTCTGACCCACGTTTGGACTATTATGCTACAACATTTGGTGCTGTGGGCTTAGGAAATCCAAGATGGCCGAAAAAGCCCACATGTGCGCCAGAATCTATGAAAACCGCGCAGTTGTGCACACTAAAATGGTTGCCTAACTTGCCACCCACCAATGCAAGCAGGATGGGCCGGGGTGCCATGAGTGAAATGTGTGCCAAAGGAAAAACCGCACTTTAAAATCACCTTTTGTTTCTCTGAATGCCAGCTCAAAATGCCTATTTGCAACACATCCAAAAATCTCACTGAACACCAGCGGACATCTGGCAGAATAAAGTCTTGTGGGCATACAACATCTGGAAAGAGGATGAGCCTAAAACAATGTTCATCACAAAACTGGCTGGGCTATGCATGTCAGCAGCCTAACTGAAACTGGATTAAAACCACCAAAATCGAAATGTTTAAATTAAATGAGTGACCTACTTTTGAGTGTCACATAGGTTGCAATTGCTTAAATGTCATAGTTTTGAACTTAGAATCAGCATTCTAGCTGCATATGTAAAAATTGTCTTGACTTAAACTGGGGAACAAAAAGTGACATTTTATCTGAAACCTGGCTTAAGGAACTGAATTCTGCCCACCAGCTACCCCCGACAGGAGTTGAGACTTGCACAACAGCTGTGTTCCCAGGCCGTCCTGCATTTTGCTGCTCCCACCAAAAGGGATATGACATTTCTCTGATTGAATTACCTGGTCTCTGCAGGAAATTGAACAAAGCCCTGTCCTGACTCAGGCAAATGTTTTATTATGGGGGCCATAAATGGCTTCCTCTTGAACAATGGGCCTTCCAGGGCCCAGGCAGATGGTTTATTGCAGGTGTCGTAAAACAGCTTCCTCTTGGCAGAAGCTGGGAGGGGCAGGGTCTCTGAGCTTGGCAGAAACTGGAAAGACTGGTTTCTGTACCATGTGACCTGAAAAGACACACCCCTGTAGCCAGAATATGGTTTTAGAAAAAGATGAATAACTCATAGTACGGACTTGTCATAATTATTTAAATGATGCCATAATTCTTGTGATTTTTCAGTGCACATTTGAAGACGTGTTAGGACCCGGTGGTATGTTCAGGGGGGTTTTAGCAGTTAAGAGGGTATTACTTAAAATGTATGCATGTTAAAAATCTGACACTTCATCAATTAATGTCCATACTCCTTGCGCACATGTGTGTAAATTTGGGGTAATGTCCGATATTGCGAAACCAGTTAAAAAGTGCAAATGTCGCCATTTCTGAATGCAAGCTCCCAGGAAGAGCAGATTTGGACAGGGTACACCTCCTGTGATATGTGAGGGGTGCATATGATTTTAAAACAATATGTACCTCTGCAAATATGTATTTGGTTCAAATCTAGATTTGTGTGCAAGTTGACAGGAGGAGTGGACTTTCTGCAGGCTGTAAAATGACATCACTCTGACACAACTTAGCTCCCCCAATCAGGGGAGAAATGAAAGCTTGGCCAATGACAAGTGGAGAGGGGTAGAGCTTAGTGATGCTGCTCACACACCCACTTTCAAAACACATAAAAGCAGACAGACAGGACAGATGGGGACCTTCAAATCCATTTGCTGCGGGACGCTCTGCCGGGAAAATCCATACTTTACCTCCATCAATCTCTAGAGAAAGCTGTGCAGAAAGATCCAGACTTCAAATCTATCAATATCCAGAACCAGAGCTGACCCAGACCAGACCAGCAGAACAGAGCTGACCCAGATCACTGTGAAGTGCCGAGACCAGACCAGAGTCCAGTCTAAAACCTGACCAGATCCGTGGCGAGGCCTATTTTAAAATATATTGTGAGTACCTAGCAGACTGTGCAGAACCAATCTCTTAGTTAAAATAATATAATTCAATCTATTTAATCTAAGTAGAACTGCCTACTAACTGTCACCTGTCATTTTCTAGTTGCTAGCTGTCACTTGTCTTTTTGAACTTTAAAATTTCAAATCTGAAGAACGACCTTTATTTAATCGCTCATATCTCCGTGACCGTTTGTCCTAGAGACTTGCAGTAACTTTCATCTGGAAGCTTAGATCCTAGGCTGTCCTAGGACCCCAAAACGATAGTGCTAGTCCTTGTAGTTCCTCGGTAATCGCGAAAAACGCACTTGCGAATTTGCCGCGATTTGCAAAAGTTCTTTACGTGTGAAAACAGCAGTTTTCTTACTTTCATTTGCCAAAAATTCGTTTAACCTGCTAGTTTCTCTAGATCCTTGCTAAAGTGAGCCTGGACTAATATTAACTTGATACCACTCACCCTGAACCTCTAGAGGGAATTAAAAGCATTTTAGCATATTTTTCACTTCATTGCCAGCACATATAAAAGCATTTTGGGCCCTGTGTTTCCAACTTCTGTAGTCTAAGCTTGCTGGGGTGAACTGAATTACATTTGATTGCATTTCTGAGAACTGTGTGCTTTCCTTCCATTTCCTTGCAATGCATAAAGGGGGGGAGGGGATTGCCAGAGAAAAGTGATTACATTGTTTTGTTGAACGCAACGTATTTTCTGTACTGCATTTTTCATTCAACACTACATCCATCTGAACTCATATAAAGTATTCTCTACCACCTTATTCTTCTGTTCCTATTTACAAGTGTGCTAGTGCCAGACTATCCATTATTGATTACTGATCAGATTAAGTGTGATATCCAATTATTAATTTAATTATAAAGTGTGATATATATCTATATTGTTCAAATTCTCAAATAAACCTTTTAACTTGCAAAACAGAACTACTTCTTGGCTCAGTGGGGTCAGGGGTATTCCAAGAGAGGAGTGTTATATAGGGGTAGTCATCCAGAACGCATGAACTGGACATAAAGATATATCAATAAGGGTTTCCATTCAGTATCCCAGACTAGGCATTGACTTAGCTGTAGTGTTGAATTGAATCCTCTTACAAACCACACCTGGATAAAATTCTGGTGATAAATTAAAACATTGAATAGTAAATAGCTCTGGCGTTGAATGAGCCCACCACTGAACACATTTAAAATAACATTGGTGGAGTGGATCGAAACCTGGTGCCACCTCGATCGAGGGGCTTACCCAGTTCAGAAGGCTTTTTACCAGTGGATTGGCGATTGGCATGGCTTAAATCTCAGTCTCCAATCTATCTATCATAAGCAGATGAGGCAGTGCTCAACAGTGCCTCCACCAGTGTGACAGGAACGAGGGGCATAGAAGTGACGATGAGCTTAAAAGGATGCCTACGTCACACTCTGCTATTCCCAGGGAGCTTGTGTCTAGGGGCAGGGCGTGCAGATATCTTGGAATGCTACGTCGGGCATGTTAGGTAGATACATTGTGGACAAAATAGTGTTTGTGCAGTCCGGAACGCTCAGGGGCGGCTCGACGTTCGGCATGCACCCCCACACACTCGGGGAGGCCCCTTGGGGCCATGCACACAACGGAACTGCCCTCTCCACCCTGTACCTGCCTTCGTAACCCCAACATCACTTCCCCAGGGATACGGCCCCAACATGGGCCGTCCCACACAACAATAAGGACAGGGCTAGTCAGTCGCACTCGCAACGTGACAGTGTTGACGTTTGTTGGTAATATACAAAATTTGGCCGATAAAAAGAGAACACTATGTCCTCATGTTGTTAAAGCCCGGGAAGCGTCTGTTTATAACTGTATACGTCATCTAAACAAACCCCAGTCATGAATTAATTAAGTCCCATGGAGGACGTCATCTGCAAACGAGGTACGGAAACAACCTTCTCACAACCTCCTCATTTGAGGATGAAATCTGTGTCCGATCTGCTTGGATTAAGTGGCTTTAAATTAAGACCACTAAAGGGTAAGAGCGCATATCATGATGGTATAACATTTTTACGGCTGCATTTTAAATGTGTACGAAAGTACGAAAAAGGTCATCGAAATGTTTGGGGTGTGGTAAAGGGCAAATAAGGGGTCGTGGGGTTCGTGAATAATAAAAAATAGGTGGAGGAGGGGGGGATTTAGCACCCCACCAAAAAATGACCTTTTCGTGATTTTATACAAGTTCAAAAGGCATTCGTAACAATGTCAGAACATAGAACTGACATGACTTGCTGCGAAGTCTTCATGTTGCTTGCTCTTAGATCCGATTTCTGGTTCTTTCTTTTATAAGCCTTGTCATTTCTCCTATTTACCAAAATACATAAAACTCATTTCAGCATTTATTGTAATTGGTTATTTATTATACCCAGGGATTTCTAAGGGCAGACCGGGGATCGAACCTGCGCTGTTCCACATCGTCGTGTTTCTGAGGCGAGCACGTTGCCCCTGAGCTATCCTCCGGCCCTGCTTTGTGGTAAACACTGCATAAGGTGTCAAAGATGCTGCGTATTCCATGTGAATCTTCTACCCTGTTTACAGACGATGCAATGCTGAGCCATCTCTATCATTGTGAAAGTTATTACCTAATTACAAGTGAGTGCCTTCTGGGGCTTAGTGGCAACATTTTACCAGCTTGCCACCTAGATGTATGTATTTATTTGGAAATATAGATGCTGACCTGCCAGCTTGTAATCCGACTGCAAAATAGAAGGACAACATGTGTGGGAATGCTTTACTATTAGGACTCTGCGTTTGCATGAACATCCTTCTATTCATGGCCTTCTGATTCTGGGTTCATTATATTAGGTCCAGGGCTTTCTCTGGATACAAGAGCTACTTTCTTTTGAACCTGTTGCAAGGCAGTTTCTGCTGGCTGGGCATCTCTTGCTGTGGTGATTGGAAGTCTACCAGGGTCATAGTTCTGCAGCATAGGGCACAAGTTAATGAGATGTCACTGGTGCCTGGTGGCAAGCCATGGTCATTACTGGTGTATTGCTATCTGTGAGGCATGTGTTGGGTGTTGCTGTACAATTCATGTTAGTCTTTGATGAAATGCCCAGAAAGTCAATTTCTATATAAACACTGAAAGCCCCTTCTTGGTATATTGCCACACCATAAACAATGCCATCTAAGTTTTGGCAACAATGTTGCACCCTCAATTGTCGCATGGTTTCTTTGTAAATGACGGAGTTGCTCAAATGATTTAATGGAGATGTTTGCTATGACCGTCAGCAAGTTGTCACCTGTTGAAACCCCTCTTTTTTTTTTGTTGCAGATTTTCTGACCAAATCTGAAAAAGTTGTTGTTGAGGACTGACTGCAGTAGCACTCATGAATACTCAATGTGCACGCCTGTTACCTGTGAATGCTCCAATGCTTCTTTTAATGTCGCTGTAGCCTGCACGTGGAGCATATGTGTGTACCAACAGTCCACAGCTAGAATGACCAATGGAGTAACATCACTGCTTAATGTCACTCATTCTAACTTGGTCATGAAATCAGTGGACTCAGTTATCCAGTGTTCAATTTTCCTGACTAATCTTGAAGAAAGAAATCATTGTATTTTGAAGTATCTCAACGCGACTATTTGGCTGTGATACTATGGTGAGTCCTGCCGCACCTTAAGATTTCTGAGTACTTTTTTGGTACAATATACAAAACCGGCATGGTTGTATGTAACACTGTGTGAAAAATGTCACTGGCGCTGACTACAAAGAGACAAGAACACTAGCCAGACCTGCCACTGCCTAAGTCTCCCAACTATGACCTATGAAGCCTCTTGCAATTGGAGCTGTTCCTCTACCAGACCAGACCAGACCAGACAACAGCATACGCTAGTCCCCAGAATTTGTACCACAGCTCTTCTGACTCCCAGCTGCTCCTATGACCAAACGTCCACTACAACACTGCTTTAACTATGGGACCCTCAAGGGCGTGCTACCTCTGACCCTTATTGGAGCCCAGCATCTGACTGCGATGTTTAGAAAGTGCTCAAGGTCACCGAGCTTGGAGGTCCTTCCAAAACAAATTACAAACCCCACTCCTGAGCATTGGGAACCCAAAGCTTGTGAGCGTTTCTGGATGTTACTGGGGGGTTCTGATCACAATTTTATCCCACCCCCCCATATTAACCGTGCAGCCTCAGGACAATATCCAAAACAATCGGAAACTTCTGTGTCTCTTCCACTATTTCCTATAAGAGACATGTCCCGGGGCGGAGAGCAGGGAATGGATCAGAGGTTGAATCGGTATCCAGTGATTATACCGATAAAACAAAAAAAATGAAATAATACCAAAAAACAAATATATGGGGGTGGGGGTAAAGTGTCATAAAGTGTGGGGGGTAGTTCAGTGTCAGGCTAAAAGTGTGGGGGAAACGGGTGTGGGCCCCCCAATTAAAAAATTAATCAATATTTTTCTCTGTATTATATTCACTAATGTTTTGATTCATTGTAATCACATAGAGCCATTGAATCGGATTACCCCTTTCACTGAACATTGACTTAACCAATACTTAGTGCAAGGTACATGGACCATGACCCCAAGGTTGACCCTAACCCCAATGGTCAGACGCTAACCATCTTACATGGTGCGTTTGAATTGCCCTTTACTGTACATAAACATTTCCTTAACTTTAAAATAAGGATGCCAGGGTGACCAGCAAGGGGCACTTCATGTGCCAGCTGCAAGAGGAAGGGTTGTACATGAAGGGGAACCACCAACCTCCTATGGTCTCTTTCTGTAGACTCTGTAGGCTCACTGTAGAGGTGCCCACCTTCCCAACGAATCCTATGCTTCCCAGGAGGTGCACGCTCAAGTTCCTCTGCTAAGAGTTTGGCCTTGATTGTTCAGACACTTCTGCCAAAAAGTCATAAAGCGTAAGTCTAGAGAACGCTCTAATGCCTATTCTAGACCAGCACACATAGGGTGTGAAGAAAACGTCAGGGAGTGGGGGTCCAAATTAGATGGATAGCTTTGGAAATAATTTTAAAATATAAAAGGGGGCACAGCAGAACATTGTTTGCAGTTTGGTGAATTTCAGACAAGACAAGGCAGTTTGATATGCTACTCAAATAATGATGTCTTTAATATGCAAAGTAATCCACATATAGAAAAAATGCATGCACAGGATCACAAGACTGCAAAGCAGTCCCACCACCCTCTCTCAAATCCCATCACCATTTGGTGCACAGAAGCTAGTCTGGAGACCTGCTCTAAATATTCCAGGAGTTTTAGGGAAAAGGGATGTCACGCAGTGAAGTTCTCCTTGCGTCACCGATGAGTTCTTATGAAATTCTATGGGTGGGAGTGGGGCATACGATTGTGTTAGGAGGATATCTGGGATTGGTAAAAACCAAAGCCCGGGTCATGCAGAGTTTTTTCTGACCTACAGTAGCCAATGATTGTGAGTCATTTGCAAAACATGTTATGCTGATAGGTTGACAGCAAAATCTATGCGTAAGGTGAGACAAACCCTCATTCCTCTGTGGTTACCAAGTAAACTCTGATGACAGCAGAAGCAATATACACTAGCTTTCATGTGAGGTTTCTCACACAGGCTTTTCATTTATGATTGGTCCTGGAGTTAATGAACAATGGCATGTACCAAGGTGTAAATCCAGGGAAAATCATCACCCCAAAGAAAACTATCACCGCATACAAACAGTCTCTATGAGCGTATTAATGAAATCCAACGACGCATGCTAATGGCATTTGCAGTCATGTGAGGGGGAAGAGCTAACAGGCGTCAATGCTATTTGTTACAGGAAGATCCTCCCAAGGGGATCTTGTATTGATGCTTTAATTGGTATGTGCAATAAGGGCCTTGCAGCTCATGCCAGCCGGACAGGTGGCAAGGATTATGAAATGGCTATCAGTTATTGGCTGACTTCGGTTGGTGAGGTCTGTTCATAACCAGCTAGAAACTGAACAGAAAGCAGAGCAATCAGTGCACGGTACAGATCTTCAATCACTACCATTCTGGGAGATCATTGACCTGAGGTGGAGAGCCCCTTAGACCCAGGTCATCCACCCTCCCAGCAAAGTGCTCCACCAGGGGCGGATAATACACTGTGGCTCACAGTGATAGCTTGGTAGTACCATTCTTCCTACTGCAGCTCTGACAACAAAGGTTCTATGAGTGCGTGCATTGGACTGACTTTCACTAGATTCCAAAGATATTTGGCGGATAATTCACTGTGGTGGTTTATAGTTAATTCGTTTACAATCTATACTAAATCTTAAATGATTCCTGCTTGAACATTTATGTTTTTTACCTGATCAGCGTTGAGACCCGTTAAAAAATGTTTCATGTATCAGCTCACGCGTATCTCTCATAGAATTAATTCAACAATATCACCCATCCAAAGAGCTATGCTCTGCCCAAAAACTTTCTTTAAAAGTCCCCTAATTTAGAAACTGTGGTAGAGGGGACAGAAGATTCACTCCGCCAGTGAAAACCCTCTGGAACAATCTTCTGCTAACATTGGCACACAGCTTCCTAGCTCCAGATCAAGGAACTTACAAAGACCAAAGTAACTAGTTCTGCTTGATGCTCCCACAAACTCCCAATACTCAGTTCTGTCTCTCAATATTGCCCCTTGATCATGCAGTACTTGGAAGCAATTTCTTTGTGGTGTGCAGTTTATAAGTCTGTCGAAGAGTTGGAATAATATGGAGATACAAACAAAACCGTATGGAGTGTTCTATGAGGAAACTGAAGCTATTGTGAACCAGTCGAGTGAAATTAGAAGACAGAACTAATTAGAAGAAGGAAAACGTAAAAATCCATTGTATGAAGTGAAGACAGTGGATAAAGGAAGCCAATTGGTGCAAGAACTACCTACCCGTCTGTGTCCTGTAACACAGAGGCAGAGGCTGCATATCTGTTATAGAAGGTTTCTGGATTCCAAGCATCTAGATTACAGGATATTTTGGGACAGATACCTGGACGGCTGACAGGGATTTGACCTACCTAAATAGGATACTAGGTACCAGTGAGGGATTTAGTCCACTACATCTCTCTAGATCTCCGAAGTTAAAAGACAGGGTTCTGAATTGGCTTACTCCAGTCCATGAGACAAGACATCTATCTTTTGCCTCACGTCCTGAGGAAGGTCTTTAGAAGAAAAGGACCTTAACCGGTGTGCCATGACCGAAACACGTGTCGACTACATGAATTGTTTGTAAATTACAACAAACTGGATATGACACCATTACTGAGCACAGGATCAGAAACATTTGTTAGAAAAGTACTTGTTGAATAGAAGTGTAACATTTAATAGCAGTTACACTATAAGACAGTAAGCTGTTGTGGTTTTATGAGTGTATGTACGAATGAGGGACGGAGAGTATTTGATGTGATTATGAGAAGTGATTTGTATTTTTTAGATTTGGTGTAACATACAATGTATTATTTTTATATTGGATTTATTGAATACAATTTGTAGAATGTATTGAATTTATTGAGATAGTAAGTCGTGTCACCCCTTATCTACTGGTCTACCTTATGTTTTTTTGGTGCAGTTTACAAGTACATAAAATATTTTTTAAAAGCCTTCACTTCTTCTTTCCTCCGGTGTACACATGCATTCTTCAACTGCTCCTGAAAGGATGAGTGTTGCACGCCATTCCCTGTGTTTATCAGGAGCACTGTCTCCGATATTGTTAAGAAGTTCAGTATTCAGCATGCACTGGTAAAATACTCAGACTGTGACCTGCATAATTGCATGCAATACTCAAGATGTGGTCCCTAGTATCGGAAACTAAAAGACATTGGTGTCTCGGAGGACTGGATACAATACTCCACATACTCCTGTAATGCCCCAAATGTGACTCCCCTGGAAGCCTCCTGTGACTTCCTAGGTCTTCTCGTACGGCATGGAAGGCATTCAAATTGTGATGATCACTTTCCGAGTGTGCCTCTGATCCTCCTATTTTGGCCTCCTGCCTTTGTTCCCTACGCATTCTTGTCACCCGGATCAGCATCATGCTTCTTCACAACAACAATGCATCCCACATTTCCCAGTCCATCAGCTGCTGTACCTATGTTGCCTAAAGAAGGTTTTACCCTACCTCTCCTTCTCCAACAAAGCCATAATGCTCATTGACTTTTGAGACTCAAGACGCAGTTATGATCTGCGCCTGGGAATGGGGAATTATTTCAAACCAGACTCCCCGGAACCCAAAGTTAACTGTTTTTGGATTTGAACATGGAAAAGGAGACTTAGCGTGGGCAGTTAGTGCTTCACAATGCTGGCAGATGGTGAAGCAGGAAGACAGAGTCTCGCTGCAGGGCAAGGTATATGCTACAGCCTGGGCCCTGAAATAGGGGGCGGCACATGGGGGGCATGTAGTGAAAGCAATGGGGGGATTGGATTGGGTGCAAGCTCAGATGGGAAAGGCGGCACGTGGGGATGTATAAGATGGAATGAAAATGGCACAGGGAGTTGGAACATGTCTGCGTTGAGCCAAATCAAGCAAATGAAATCAAAAGAGGTGCCTATTCGAGGGACTGCGAGTAAAGGATCAGAGAAAAGAACCTTAGATCCGACTTTGCTTCTTGCCTCAACAGCCCCTCTAGGTTTTCATGCCCTAAAACCACTATTCAGCGCTGGAAATTTGACCGCCTAGATGATTGCTCCAAATTTTCCCAACCATGACCCCATTTTCCTCTCTCTGTGGGGTTTTAGCTTTAACCACCATCATGCCATCTGTACATAAGTCTCCCTCCCTCCAAAAGGCCACTTATGACAGCACCAAAGGGAGCCAGATCGAGGACCAGTCGAATGTCAAACCCACCTGCGCACTCCTGCAGTATGTCCAGATGCCCAGCTTGGTCTGGGCACTCATCGCTGTTAGGGAGAATTCTCATTCTATGGCTAATTTCCCTTACCTGTAGTGTTCCCCAGTAGCTTTGCTGGATTTGATGGGTTTGTTTCTTTTTTCCTGCTAAGAGTGAGACTCTTTTTCCCACTCTTAGGCATTTTTGCTATGTTTGTTCTAGGCTATTTTTGTGTTTAATGCCTATAGGATTTTCTCCACCCCATAGGAACCATCTTTATTCACCTGTGTTACACTGCACCCACAGTGCAGTGACACCGGGGTGTCATAGCAACCCCCAAACATAGACTCCATACCCTGGGACTGACTACTGTCTCCCAGGGCAGGTAAAGTCCCAATTGACTTTACAAGCCAAATCCGATGAACTAAACCAGTACAACCCATCTTACTATGGAGGTACTGGGAAGGGGTAATAGTTTTCCCTTAGTTTCATTTTCGAGAGGGTACCGTACAGTCCCTCTCTCAAAGGTTTCTGGCTGGTGGCAGTGGTCACTACCATAAATATTCGACCGCGAATATTTCCCCATGGGATTTTCCCATTGTTCGAGGCTACCACTTTTACTGACAGCCTCTAACATACCGCTGGTTTATTTTATTATTAACTTTACTCCGGTAGGTTTTATTTGCCAGAACTTTAATTTAACTTCTTTTTCGTGTCTTTCTCTAAACTCCTAACCCAGGTCGGGGATCCTTTGTTCGTCCTTTTGGCCGGCTTCTGCCAAGAAGCCCTTCTTTCGGCGCCACTGAGTCTGGGGTGGGTCCATTGTGTGTGAGGGGGAGTAGGACCCCTGGGCAGGGTTGCCTCCGCAACCCATGTCGCACTCTATCCTAATAGACTGGAGAGTCTCCCGCCAAGATGACCACTCCACTGTGTGAGTGACAGCTAGGCTGTATGAATGGGGATCTTTTTGCATAAAAGCAGGGTCCTGAGGACTGGAACAGCAAGATGTCACCACTGGAAATAAGAAGCCAAAGAGGAGAGAAGCCAAAGACATCTACAACGACTGAACCACCGGTGAAGCCCTGCTGCAGCGTCTCACCATTTTTCTCCACACGACAAAAGAAGATCTTCATCTACAAGAGCCTTCTTCCCTTGAGCTGGTGGGGCCAACCAGTTTGCCAATCGCCTTCCCGGACCTGCCTTGGTCGAATCTTCCGTACCCTGTACTCGGAGGCCGGATAGACAGGCACCAGTCCACCCGGACCCCGATTTAAAGGAGCGTACCTTTTATTCATCGGGCAGCACCGCGGCTGGTTTCATCCCTGGGTAGTGCAGTATCTCAAACCTTCCTCCACGACGAGAGCCTCTCTTCCTCTGCTGGATCACCCGATCTGCAGGAACTACCAGGAACAACCGCCACCGCAGGAGCCACTTCTTCATTTTAAAGGTACATTGTTCCGCCAGGCCGCCCTTTCTTCACGGTAGCCTAAAGGAGTTTTAAATCCTTTACCTAACTGTTGGGTTGGCCGCCCCTCTCTCTTAAACATTGTCTTTTCAACTTCTGCATCCACCTTTTCAAATTCGTTATCCAAAGACTTGACTGCAGCTACAAGAAAATGTTGCTCCCGGGCTCTTGCCCTGTGCCACTGACTCTGGCACAGGCCTACTGACTCTGGTTCCATTTGTTAGCTCTGTCTTCTTTAGATTGACTCTCATCTAGAACTGTGTGGTGCACCTATTTCGTACAACTACCCCTTCCTTCCCTTTTCTAAACCTTGTGGAATGCCAGTTTTCATCTACGTGTTGCCTATACTGATGCACTGTCTTGTTTAAATTTGATCACACATTTCTGGGAAGTGTTTCTGGGGTGTGTATGAAAATATTTCTGAATAACTTGTGTTTTCCCTCCCTTGTGAGAAATTTCTAGAGCATCCCTTGTGTGTGGTTTCCACTGTGCCGTTTTGCTCAGTTTTCACTCTGGTTCACTTGGTCTACAATTTAAGTAGGGAGTGTGTATATTTTTTCCTTGACTTAATTTAACTTGCTTGATGACTGTGATACATATGTTTTATTAGAAGTGTATAAAATAAATATATAACTACTTTTTAATACAAAGCTTTGGTCAGTGTTTCCTTGTGCCATAGTACTGTAGGCCTATTGTGTAAGCCCTGAATACTGCTCATCTCCCTCTTGAGATAAGTCTGACTGCTCATCCACAGCTACCAACTAAATCTTTGTGGTACAGATTGATACCAAAGGGGATTTGTTGCTCTCACCTGTAGTCCTAATCTTCTGTAGTGCTCCCTAAGGGAACTGCACAGGATTCTGCCTAACAATCGCTTACCTCCAACTCTTCATCGATGGATAGCATTGAAAGAGGGGCTAAGCGTGCCCGTTCTGTGACGGGCTAGTGGGCATCGATCCGTCACTTTCTGGGCAGCTTGCTGTGCTTTCAGACCTTTCGAAGCTGACTCTGCGGTTCTGCAAGTAGAGGAAGTGATTAAAGTGAGCCGGGTTGGTATAAAGAGGTCAAGCATGGCAATAGACAGACATCAAAGCAGCAGCAGCTACAACTATCAGAACATCACTATATGTAAGGGTAGAAAACAGAATGGAACCGTGACACCCCGACTGCAGGGTACCCACCTAGAGGTGTGGTGCTACTCAATGTATTCTCTGTGTGCCCCCCAATGTTGGTGGTCACTCCATGAAGTAACTACACAACTGCAAGCTTTTTTACAGGTATCTTCTGAAGTCTCTGTGTCAGGAACACTGGCACGTTTTCTTCCTTGGGAATATACAGGGGTGGACTGGCCTGTAGGGAACTAAGCACCCCGTACCTTTTTTGTGTGGGAACCTATTCTAGTTCCACATTTTGCCATAAGATAGGGGTGGTCCTGCTGAAAATGTGTAATATGGGTCTACTTTCAGCATTATTTCCAGGGCCTCTTTTGCTTCCCAGTCCACCCCTGGGAATATTTCAAAGCGATAACCCACAGTCGATATCCCAAAATATGGAGTTTCCTTAATTTCAAAAAGTTTAAAATTCAGGGTTGCCCGCTTGGATTTGTTTGCAAAATGTAAGCAGCGAAATTGCATTTTTTCCTAATGGCATTGAACGTGTTCTCGACTCGTGCCACGAGAACTCCATCATTGCCGGTGCTTTCCATCCCGGGATTAAGTCATGAATCCCAATTGTGCAAATGTGCACGAGTGCATTCTGGGCGTGGCTCATTACACGCAGTGGCATTTAGTGCAGGTTCCCGCCAGGAGCCCATTTATGTTGACTTATTGTTCAAGAACTGGAGACCCGTAGAGGCAGGTGTAGAGTTTGGGAGCACTTGGAGAGATACCGCCCTGTGTAATATTCTTCCTGGAGGAAAAACGAACAGACAGATGTCATAGTTATACCTCAAGTCTCTCTTGGTATTCTACATGCGTAGAGTGCCACAAGAAACTCGAGTTGTAGCATGTGACATGTGTAGAATTCCAGGAGACTCAAGCACAGAGTGCCAGGAGACACAGTGTGGTGTATGACATGTGAAGAGGGCCAGGACAGACTCACGGTCTAACATATAACATGTGAAGAGGGCCAGGAGACACGGTGTAGCGTATGCCATGTGTAGAGTGCCAGGAGAGACTCAGTATCTGACATGTGTAAAGTGCCAGGAGAGACTCAAGGTGTAGCGTATGACATGTGTACAGTGGCAGGAGAGACTCACTGTGTAGCGCTTGACATGTGTATAGTGCCAGTAGAGACTTACATTGTAGCGTATGTCATGTGTAGAGTGCAAGGAGAGACTCACGGTGTAACGTTTGACAGGTGTAGAGTGCCAAGAGAGACTCACGGTTCAGCGTATGACATGTGTAGAGTGCCAGTAGAGACTTACGGTGTAGCGTATGCAGGGCTTTAAGTGGGGTAAGAAATCGAGAGGGGGCCCTCATTTGGGGGCGTGGCTTCTGGGAGGGCGTGGCCTAAAAAGCACGCAAATCGTAAGGTCTGCACACAAATATATATACATGTTATATATCTGTGTGCGTACCTTACTATGGTTTGTGTACTTTGCAGGCCATCTTTTCTAAACATAGAAATATGTTACATATTTCTATGTTTAGAAAAGATGGCCTGCAAAGTACACAAACCATAGTAAGGTACGCACACAGATATATAACATGTATATATATTTGTGTGCGTACCTTACGGTTTGCCTAGTTTTCAGGCCATGTTTTCGGGTTTATAAAAGATGGCTTTGAAAGTACACAATTCAAGCCATCTTTTATAAAGCTTTGACTACGGACAAAATTGTCCGTCCGCAAAGCTTTATAAAAGATGGCTTGAAATGTGTACTTTCAAAGCCATCTTTTATAAATCTCGAAATATGTCGAGGAATCCCCAGGTTCGCCGAGGGTTAAAGACGCCTCGGCGACCTGGGGAAACAAAGGAACAGTAACTGCCTCTGGTGACCTCTCGCGCGAGGGGTCACCAGATGCAGTTACTATGACTGACAGAAGTGGCAGCCAGTCACAGCATCGCTGTGGCTGGCTGCCACTAATGTCAGATGGCCTGACTTCATGGCAGGCGCATGCATTATCCCGTCGCGGCTGCGGCCGCGATGGGATAATGCATCCTGCCAATGTTGCGGGCGGTGGGACGGGGCCCCGGCAGGGCCCCGGCTCAGCCCCACTTTTTGGAGACTGCCGGGGCCCGGCCCCGGTAGGCCCCGGCCCACTTAAAGCACTGAGCGTATGTCATGTGTAGAGTGCCAGGAGAGACTCACCGTGAAACGTTTGACTGTGTAGAGTTCAAGCAGAGACTCACAGTGAAGCGTATGACATGTATAGAGTGCCAGGAGACACTCACGGTGCAGCATATGACATACGACATGTGTAGAGTATCAGGAGAAACTCACGGTGTAGCATATAACATGTGTAGAGTGTCACGGTGTAACGTTTGCCGCATGCACATGAGTTTGCACACCTAAAGCCCCACTTTCACAAACTCAAACACAGCAACTTTAGCAAGTGAAAAAAAAGAACAAAATGTATAATGCATTGTATTCACAGCGAAAACATATGATAAGAACAGACAGAAAGGATAACGAATATTGCAAAACACTCCCAGCAACTTCAACATACCAAAAAGATGTCTGTGCCAAACATACTTTGAGTGAAATAAGAGCGCTCAGACATAGCTGTTCTCCAATTGGTGCAAAGTCAAAAGCCCACCAAATGACTGCAAACCAAATATTGTGCACAGCCCAGACATGCTTAGCCTGGAATCACCCACCTAGTCAACAGGCAAAATGCGAAAAAAAGTAAAACAAAGAACCGTTGGAGCAAAGCAGTCACACAAAGGTCTAGTCAAACTAAGGCAACAACACACCATGTAACAAACTCACGGACAAAACCAAACATATCATAGAGTTAATAACATTTACACAGTGGCCACTTCTGCATGTATCAATGAACTTAACCAAGGCATGGGTGCACAAAATAAAACTCAAAATGCAAAATATGAAATCAAATGTACAGGTGAAATTACTGTTCTCCATGTTTTGCCTCTTCCGGCCACTGGGTGGCGCTCGGTGCTCATTTCCCTCCTGTCGAGGCTTTCCATTAGCGTCACTCTTTGATGAGAGTGTCTACTTCCTACTTCAAATAGCTATTGAATTAGCACTCACCTGCTTTGCGTTGCCGGAAAAGACAGTGGTGAGGCCTTTGCTCTGGTGGGTGTGTCTGAGGCACTTTCCTTTCTTCAGCTCAAGAATCAGCTCGGGCTTAGCAAGGGGAGACAGAGGAGACAGAGGAGACAGGAGCTGGTTCGTGGAAACCGGGCCTGGAGAGAGAGAGAGAGCGAGACATGGCGAGTCAGTGTGTGTGTGTTAGGAAGACGTGAACTACAGCGTTGTGTACATTATATATGACCCATACGTCAAATGTCCGGAAGATGTGTCTTAGTGCTCATGTGTACACATCCCAGAGCACAGTTAAAGGTCTGATTGTATAGCTCCAGTTGGTCCAGGAAGTCAAAAGTAACCACTGCAAATCACTTCCTCATGAGGTTCAAAGTGTTGTGGACCTTCTGGCCTTTGCGTAAAAAGTTCAAAACTGTCCTGTTCTAAATCCTAGTTCTAAACACTTTGGGCCACCTGACAAGTACGGCGGAAAGTGGTAAAAGTGGCGGTAATGGATTTACCTCCACTTTTACCCCTCCACTGAATTAAGGATTAGAGAATTTGAGCGCTAATTCCGCCAGTGGCACTAGCCCTGGTGGAAATTCCACCTCCGGATTTACCGCTCCAACCCAGCGCGAATTCCAGAGGTGGAATTAGCGCCAGAAATACAAATGGTAATGCTGCTGCTTTACAAAGGGTAATAACGCTGAAATAATGCCAAAAATGAGCGCTAATTCTGCCAGTGGCACTACCCTTGGCGGAAGTTCCACCGCCGGAATTACCGCTCTAACCCGGCCCGAATTCCAGAGGTGGAATTAGTGCCAGAAATATAAATGGTAATGTTAATGCTTTACTAGCGGAAATACAGCTGAACTAATGCCAAAAATTGGCAATAATTCTGTCAAAAATTGGGCGCGGTTACCTCCACCACAAAGGTGGAGGAGAATGCATTTAGGTGAGAAAAGTAGCACACAAGTGCACGCAATAGATGCATAAGGGACACACAGGTGCTGTGGCATGGAAGACTAAGAAACCCAAGCACTTGCACACAAGTAGTGGGAAGGAGTGGCAGCAGGTGAGTGTATGGCGTGGGTATATTGCCTAATACTCCACAAAATGAAAACCTCATAGATAGAAGCACTCACTCTGCGCGCAAGTCCATATGCTCCATGCGTAATTGCATGTCATTTATTAAGATGAAGGTCCGCCTGACGCGTGTTTCGAGCCACTGCGCTTCTTCTGAGGCTGAATTGTTGCGTCGCACGTATTTCATTTAACAGTTGCATTAATGCATAAACATGATCCAAAAGGCACTAACCAAATGCAGAGAGGGGTGGTTATACAAAAGCCCGTTATGACGTACCAGGTCAAATATGTGTGTACAACAAAGTAATGTAACATTTTTAAAAACGAAAACTCATCAATATATTGTACAGTTCAAACAATTCCAAAGGAAACAACCACATAGTACATACAAAGAGAGAAAGAAAAACAATAGAGAAAAGTCATCGATTATTCATATCCATGTATAGGAATGGACAATTAGTAGTTTGAGTGGTGTGTGTCACATCACATCTGCCATTTAAAGCAATGTAAAAACTCTTGTGCCTTAAGTGCTCTTCTGTTCCTGGATGTATCTATGTAAAAATAATAGTAATGAAAGTCTTACTCCAAATAGTTACATCTAATTTGACTGCAAACTTGATATCATACAGCAGACCGCAAGTCTAACCTCAATTTGGATTAATACTAGAAACCACCTAGTCAGGGTGATTCCCAGCAAACATAATGACTGTGTTGTGCAAACTGGAAGAAAGGCGAAACGACAACATCACTGAAACAACGTCTTGTCAAAAGACCTAACATTATGATCAAAGCTATCAAGGCACCATGTCAGAAGTTGCTTTCCTTACCTAGCCTTTCGGCACACTACCGCGTTGTCAGGGAAGCCGCAAAGCTGGTGATTGCCTGCATATGTCCATTCAGAGAAGCATAGCCCGTTACTACCTAGACCGTAACTAATGCTTGCTTCTATATCCGCCATCTTGCTTGTGGTTGTCTCAACTTAAAGCTATATTGGCTAATTCTAACATTGGGTGAGATAAATTGCAAATGTAGTCATCTTTGGAAGCTGGATAGCCACAAGTTGGATACGTGCGAATGTTCGCTCCATGCTAATGTAAAAATGTCAAATGATTGCAGAGACGGTCATTTGCAAATGCAAGTCCTCCTACGAAAATGTGTTTTCGAGTCACCACATCATGTTTTCTGTATCTATTTTAAAAGACCATCCCTCTCAGCCCATGTTTAAGTATGCATGAATATACTATATATTTACATAAGATCTAAATATGTTTGGTTGCGTAGACACTCATGGTTGCATTTACAATTAACCACACAATATTATGTGTGTCTGTGGCGCCGTTCGAAGGCATGTACCGATTAGATGGGTGACATACAAATAAGGCATGTCCGATGTTAAACATTCCACCTCCACAACCTACACCACATCCCATGAAATATATTGGTTAATTGGCAGTGCAATCAGGGATACAAAATGACCTAAGAACGCTGGCACTTGTCCCTAAGGGTGCGTCATAGTAGACGTTACAATTTTATGGTACCAAGTCGATTCAGAAATACTAGCCAAAATGGTTTGTCAATTATAGTCTTTGGCAAGGAGTTCCCTTTCTTTATCAATAGATTATGTTGGTACCTGCATATTGGTGCACATATATCTATTTTAGGATGTTGCCTGTGAATTGTCAATGAGTTCACATACAGGACATCCATAATGGGCCTACTGCATATGTTAATGGTTGTGAATAATTGCACAATACTCGTAAAGCTAACTGACGATATAGACCATGAAAAAGAACATTGTCATATGTGCACAGTCATCATGGAAAAAACAAGGAGGGTGATTTCATAAAAATACAGAGAATTCATGGTCAGTGTTGAGTCCAATAGAAACCGTCCTATATTGACAAATAAGCCGAGCTTCCAGCTGCCTTGAGTTTTAATTCAAGGTTTCCCCCTCTTTGTGGTAGGATAACCTTTGCCATCCCCACAAACTGAATATCCTTTTTGTTATCTATTTGATGGAAATGTTGCCAATGTATGGCTAATGGGTACTTTGCCTCTTGGTTGGCTATTGTCGATAGGTGTTCTCCAATTCTAATCTTTAAGGGTCTGAGTGTGCTCCCAATATAATGTAAACCACACACGTAAATGATGCAGCACTGTACAAATTTTGTATTGCAGTTGATAAATGAGTTTATATGATAGTATCCGAATATACAGTCATGGTTTCCAAAGCATGAATACACATGGTGCAAGACACACATTTGTGAAATCCATTATTCTGTGCCACATGTAGCCATGTTTGGCTGCTCTTGGGGTTAGACATGAAGGAAGAACAAAGTATATTCTTCAATGAACATACCTTGCTGTATATAATTCTAGGGTTTGGGTCTAACCACTTGCTTAGATCTTTATCCAACTGGATCAGGTGCCAGTGCCTCTTAATAATCGTGTAGATCTTTTGGCTGTTAGCGCTATATCTAGTGATAAGCCTTAATTTGTTCAATTATGTAGTATTAGTACGTACTTTTGGGGTGAGAAGATCAACTCTCTTCAAACTGCAAACTTCTTTCTCAGCTTTAACAAGTATTTTTTTTATTATATCCTCTCTCTAGGAATTTCTGGTTCATCAATTGGCTTTCAGATTTAAAATCCTCAGGGTTGCAGCAATTCCTCCTTGTCCGAATGTATTCGCCTTCGGGAATATAAGCTCTTGAAAGAGGAAAAGAATTGCCTGCCAGACTTTAAGCCCCTAGCCGGCATTTTTAAATCTTCGACTGTTTTACAAAGGTTCGACGCAAATCCTACAGATGTGGATCGTAGTGGCTGTGGTAAAAGAGGGCAATTCGAAGCACTCACCCATTCCCCTTTTCCTCTTTGAGATACACAATCCCAGAAGACTTTGGTGTTGTAGTCTACCTCATCAATAAAGTTACGAAGTTCAGACTTGTCGCTCATATCACCACCCTAATCCACGTCCTAGGGCATGCAATGAGCAATGAGGTGCGTCTGCAACTCCTGTCAAGCACCTACCTGGTTATCTTTATCTTAACCCTACCCTTATTTACTATAAATCCAAGCCCCCCCCTCTCAACGCTATCTGCTTCCTGACATTTGGCGGTCTCTCGGAGACAGGTATGTGTAGCATTTACATTCTTTGTGCATTCTTAGGAACGTGGACCGACTCCGATTCCATGTTCCGCTGTGGAACTAGTGCCAGTGAAGAGGAGCTGGTGGGGCAAAAGGATGCAAATAAATCTCCCTCTCTTTCACTCACCATGTGAGATATCTAGTTTTACGCTGTTGACTAGCGGATATGGAGCAGCGGTGACCCACCAAGTAGCCGCGCCTGCACTGAGTGCACTGAGTGCAACAGCCTATGCGTGAAGATCGCTCGATTGACATTTTGGTGGCATCCGGAGCGAGCAGAGTGGACCCCGGCTCTGTACGACCTTCATGCTGTGGTGACATTTATGCATGCCCGGTGAGCCTTAACACCATTATTATAAGTGTTGCAGTGTAAGCTTCACTAGACCCTGTATGCGCACTCCGCCGTTCAGCACCCCCTTTGAGGAAAGCGTGCAGACGTACAGACGTACAGAATGTGATGTCTATAGCAACATTACATTCCTAAACTAACGAGGACACTGGCCCAACAGCGATCAGGTGTTTTTGAACCAATACCTTTTAGAGTGCAAAGGCAAAACTACTGTGTGGGCCAGTGCTCTAGTGGACACTAGTGTGCATATTAAAGGCACAAGTGTGAGTGAAGGGGCGAAGTCTCCATTGAAACTAAAGTAAGTGAAGATGCTGTGAAACCAAGAGATGAACGTGCCCCCTAAAAGCACAGTCTCCATTAAGGTTATGGTGGACTACACTTGCAATACATTAAGAAAGAAAAAACAATAGATAAATAAATAGGAAAGCAAAGGAGAATAGGAGAATAAAGGAGAAGGCCAATGCAAGGGACTACGCGGTGGCAAAACCAATGCAGGGTGTGCTACCTCCCATTTTCTTTCTCGGGGCTCAAAGGAAGCCTCAAGTACCATGGAAGAGGTGGAAGAAATGGTTTGATCATTATGTGCCAGCCGTACAAGGCCCGAATGACTCAAGTGAGCACAAGAAATCCCTATTGATAAATTGCCCTGGCAACTATGACCAAGAACTGATTCAGAATCTTCCAGCTTTGAGTGAAGTGGAGTCAGACATCTTACGGGATATGACGTATGCACAAAGATGCTGGATACACATTGGGATAAAAAAGTCAGCATTGTGCTGGAGAGGTATCCTTTCGGAAATAGGATGTAGGAGCAAGGGGAGATGATGGAACAATATATTACTGTACTTAGGGGTCCTGCCACAACCTGTGAATTTGGGGGACACTAGAGCCGCGACTACGAGACCACTTTTTGTTGGAATGTAAGGAAGAGAAAGTACAGGAAGCACTTTGGTCCAAGGGGGAATCCGTCCTTTTGATGAGGTTCTCAGAGTTGCCAAAGAAGTTGAGCACATCAACATGTGCGTGAAGGAGTTGGAGAAAAGGGGTGATGATGATGAACTAAAGAAGGGCGAACCATCTACCTCCTCTGAAATCTTAGTTGTTCAGGTCAAGAAAAAAAAAAAAGACTTCTGTGTGTAAAAAGAACCTGTGCAGAGAAAATAATGAAGGGGAGGAAAGGAAGAAGTGTTTTACGTGCAAGTGTTTCATTTAGTTAATAGTGACAAGTTTCCGGGGGTTGAAGGCACTGTGCAAAAAAAGCAATCGTAAGGGTCATTTTACTGGTTGTTGTAGGAGCAAGGTAGCGTCTACTGACTACCTGGATGAACTGTGTGAGGAATGAGCGGAAGCCACATACATGATTGATGAGATGATGGATGCGATCATGTGGATCCAAGACGATAATGCAGTCACTGAGAAACATATGGCACTAGTAGGTACACAAGGAGTGACAGTAGAGATGGTCATTTATTCAGGTGGCAAGTATACTCTTACGCTGAAGAAATTTCATGACAGGTTCTGGAAGGGCAGTTTGTCACTGGAGAAGATAGACATGCATCCTGTAGCATATGGAGGAAGACCTATAAACTGCCCGGGTGGTTTTCAGCTGCCGTGTAGTTCAAGGAGCACTCAGCAAATTGGAAGGTTTATGTATTGACCAAAGGGAGCTCACCATTTCTCAGTTGGTCTCTCCAGAAGAGGCTCAAGATCAAATGGGCTGTGGAAAGGTTCAGGCCATTCTCCGGGTGAACTAGATTTGTGCTGAGATCAGATCACAAACTGTTAAAGGAGATTTTGACTTCCGTAGGGTTAGAGAAGAGTTGTTCCGCATAAGGAAATGTATCATTAATTTGCAGAAGCATACATGGGTTGTGGAATATGTTGCAGGCATTCAGAATAAAGTGACAGATCATTTGTCGAGACTCACGAATGTGATAGATGACAGTGAAGATGAGGATAAACAACAAGTCCTGAGTGTAGAGCAAAGGGCTGGTGACTAAGGAGTTGTGGGATGAAGCCATGAATTCAGATGAACTGTTGAGGAGATTGAAGGATGCTCTAGAAATTGGGGGTATGAATGGGGAAGTGTGTCAAGGCTTTCAATCAGAAGCAATTGGGTATAATCTGTTGCATGATCATGATGTGTTGTTTTGGGAGGTGATCAGATTGTTCCACCAGTTGGTGTGAGAGGGAAAAATGATTTTGGTTGCCCAGGGGGTTAGACAGGATTATTGGTGACCAGGCGTGGATTTATAAATAGAGAGGATGGTCAGAGAGTGTAACGAATATGAACATTCGACTAAAGGATGTGTTAGCAGGTCTAATCCTATGATGGTCATGACATTTCCTATGGTTCTATTGGAAAGAGTTGGTTTTGATGTTGTTGGTCCTGTGACGAGTTAGGGGAAGCAAGTTTATTGTATGGTACTAGTTGATTTTTTATCAAGATGGGTTGAAGTACAGTGGACGCAGAATACTTGTACCAGAGATATTATAAGATTTCTTGATGTTGTTTTTCAAAGGGAAGGTATGCCACTATTTTACTGACGGATAATGGTGTGCAACTAACATCTAGCGAGATGGAGTTTTCTCAAGAGGAATGGTATTGAACAGTGCACAAGTTCCATCACCATCCTGAGACAAATTGGTCGATTGAAAGATTTAACCGTGTGATAAAGCAGAGTATCCAGGGTGCTGTAGTAGATAACAAGGACTGGAAGAAAGCTGTGGAGGAAACTGTGGTGTACAGATTCATTTCGCATTCCACAAGTGGAGTGTCTCCGTTTGAGGTTCTCAGAGGCAGGAAGCCAAACACCAGGGTGTGTCCGGCATGGATGGGTAGGTCCAATATGAGTAAGATGACAGTGGAAGATGTTAGGGAAAGAATTGGAGAGCGACAGTTGAGACACAAGGTTGTGTACGACATTCGCAAAGCATCTAAAAAGTGTGATTGTGGTGGAAGGTGAATATGTGTAAATTAAATTGCCACAGAGGCAAGGTGGTTTGTGGTCTAAAGCAATAATGGTGATGGAAGTGCTGCATGGAGCTGTAAGGACGGATGATGGAAGGGTTTGGAATATGTGCAGAGGTAGTGAGTAAGTATGAGAGGCCATTGTTGTCAAGTACCAGTGGTGGAAAAACTGTTTGTAGTGATGGTGTACATCACCAAGGTGGTGTGAAGAGGAATGCTAATAGGGTGACCAGAACCAACAGGCCTAGGAGAGTAAGGAGGAGGCCTATGTATCTTAATGAGTATGTTGACTGATTCGGAATCAGCAATCTTGTCACTTGTATGTTTTTACTAGTTGAGTTGGATAGTCATTTACTGAGGGCATTCCCTGTGTCATTGTTGCTACGTGTGTTCATTACATGAGTACAGCTTATTCTGTGCATGTTTCATTTCTATTTTCCATTTAGTATAGCATATATGTAATGCAGTTTGCAGAGCCGTGGCAACATTGTGGTGTTGCAGATAAGGAAGGGAGAAGTGTAGCAGTTGCATTCTTTGTGCATTCTTAGGAGCGTGGAACCGACTCCGATTCTGTAGAACTAGTGTCAGTTGAAGAGGGGGCGTTGGGGGGGGTGGGGGGGGTAAGGACGCACACCAATCTCTCTCTTTCCCTCACTGTGGGAGATATCAATCATTACAGCATGCCTTTGCAGTATACTGTTGCAGTATGCTGCTGCTATCTCGTGTTATGTTAGCTTCTTGTTTTATCTTTCCTGTATAGGGTATCATGGAGTCTTGGATGAATCCAGGTTCTCCCTGTTTACGGCGGAACATTTGTTTAAGAAAAGCACTTCATGTGAAAGTGTAACATGTGGATTGTCATTTATTGCTTAACGTGTCTTTGGGACATGATTTCTGCCAGCCTTACAATCCATCATACAATCATGATTCGGACAGGAGAACAACGCTTGAAGATTAGGTCAGGTACAATCCTGACTACATTGGTTCAACTGGTTGCTTTTACACGAAATAAGGAAACTAATTTACAAAAAAATAACATCCAGAGGGAGAGGGAATATACAAAAATGTTTGCAAAATAGAGAATCTGATTGGTTGCCTCTCTTACGGTGAAGCCTTGCCCAACGATCAGTGATCTCTAAGAAACCCATTGGGCCTGGCAGTGCTAGCGTGAGAGGCAGGGCTGGTTCTGGCCTGCTCAGTCATGGCGCAGGTAATGCACAGGCTGAGGCGTGGCCATTATAGGATGGACACTGGGGGTACAGCTCCCAGGGGAATGTGATATCGGTCTTATCTGTGATATGTCATAGATAATCATTCCTGTCAGTTTCAGTGTCAGGGATGATATGAGTTTTCAGACACATGGCACAGTATGGGATTTGTTTTATAGTCAACTGTAACAGTTGATACATATCTCATGAAACTGGCACAGGAAATAATGGACAGATTTGTGAAATGACGGTATTCTGCACTTGCACGATAGTGCATTTCTCAGGCAGTTCAGAATTTGGTTGGGGGGAAGGTTTTGACGTTGACGCCTAAGACTCATCCTGCAAGTGTTGGGTGTATCCAATGGATTGTAGCATGGAACTAGCACATCTTCAACTCGATCAGTGTATGTCATGACTATTTTAGATTAGTCATGCCATTCTTTGCCTACAGAAACTTAACTAATGTGTTGCGTGTCTTGGTCAAAAGCTGGGATAATATTGGGTGTAGACAAGCGGTTTGTGCTGTCAAAACAACCCTGGGGATGCGGATCACACCCATGGAGTCGCAAGCGATTCATTATTTCTTTCTAAAATGTATCTATTCAAAATATTGATCTATTCACGGTCAAGTTTTAATGTGGCCGCTGCAAGAACATTTGCTTTGCGGCCCCCTTTTGCGATACTGAATTTGTTGTATATTAAATAAAATCCCCAGTGGTGTCCTGTAAGTAAAGATAGTATGCAAGGCGCGAAAGAGGTGGACACATCACACATTCGATATCCGAATAGGGTCCGTGAAAACACTGGCCGCAGGACGCTTTAAAGAAGCCCGACAATGATTTTTGGGATATTGGAGGTAATAATTCTTATGTCCAGAAGTGGCGCTATAATACAACATTCAAGCCAAAGGAAAGCATATTGGATCTATAATGTCCCAACATTGATTCTTATGGGTATAAATGAACAAGTGAAATGAAAGTTATGATTTGCACATGTTTGTAATACAGATCATGGTTTACTATTCCAATTTTGTTGAGTTAGTTTTTGCAAAATGTTTAATATATTTGTTCTGTTATTCTTTGAATGATCTTTTATGACAAATGATGTGTACGAATAGAGTGTGGTCGAGAGCTCCTAAAAGGAACAGGTAGAGATCAAGGGTTTTACTTATATTTCTTGAATTTTGTACGATGCCATAACCCGGGACGTGTGTCTTCCAATAAGATAAGCTATCTTTCTTAAAGCATCACCAGCAATGACAGCCTCCGCATCCCATGGACGCGTAACCTGGTGAAACTGGAACGCCTAAGAACACGAGAGCAAATAACCAGGATGCAAGCACTCTCTATACACGCTTTATATATGCTCATCCCCAGCAGCTGGTGGCCCTTCGCAGTGTGGCGCCAACAGCTCTGCAAGTCATGCCGTCTCCCCAGTCATGTGACCCGCCTGCACTTTCTATATTTGAAAGACGGCAAAGCCGACAAAGCCTTTCAACCTTCCGTGGTCTATGAATTGAGTGCCATGCCATTGGGTAATATTAACAGCTATGGGATGCACGGCATTCATAAAGTGCAAACCTAGCTGGAAAGAAACAGAGCGCTGTACAAAGGGTCACCCCCAGGTGCTACAAGTAGGATGAAGGTGGAGCTGGCATGAGTAGGGGGGGCAGGGGAGGAGCGGGGACTCCATAGGGACAAGGGGTTGAGTGGAGTGATCAGTGATTGGCGAGACCTATTTTTAGAGTGTTTAGAAGCAAGAGCAATCCAGAAGAAACCTCTATATAAAGACAATGGGCCTCATTACACGGAAGATAGTAAGGGTTTAATGGTACCGGTAAGGGCACCGGTACCGGTAAACCCTTACCGCATTACTACGAGGTCCCTTTGCAGGACCCGACCTTAACGGCTGGTGTAGACCAGCCGTTAAAGTTGGGACCCGCAAAGGGACCTTGGTGCTAATTACGGTACCGCAATTTGCGGTACCGTAATTAGCTCCTTCCCCATTCCCATTGAGCCCTATGGGGCAAAAATGGGAATGGGGAAGGGCCATGGAGAAAGGGGGAATTACCGCCCCGCCAACCTTGGAATGGGGTGGTAATTCCCCTTTTCTCCATAGTGATACCGGTATGGTACCGGCAGCAACCATGGTGCTAATATCTGCCCCCAGCTCTCTGTTTGAAGAAGCGTCTGACCCTCAGAGAGTTGGAGATGGATGAGCAGAGAGCTCGAGAAGGAAGAGAACATTGGAAGTAGAGCAGTCGGAGGCCCCAGAAGGCCTTGTGTACAATGCAGAGCGTCTTGAAGTTGATCCTTGCAGCCATGGGGAGCCAGTGAAGAGATTTCAGAGTTGGAGAGATACCATCCCTGGTCTTGAGGCCAAGGACAAGTCTTGCAGTCCTGTTCTGGATAAGTTGTAAAGGTCAAAGAGTAGAGGCAGGAAGATTTAGAAAGAGGCTGTTGCAATAGTCCAGCCTAGAGAGGACCAGAGCTCTGTAGACAGTGAGCTTCTGGGGGAAAGTGAGAAAAGGAAGAATACCTCTGGGGGAAAGTGAGAAAAGGAAGAATACCTCTGAGGAGGTGCAGCTGATAGTTTGACTTCTTAGAGACATCAGCGATGTGAGGAGAGAAGGAGAGGGTGGAGTCGAAGATGACAGCAAGGTTCTTAGCCTCACAAGAAGGAGCAGGAAGAGGGCACAGAGTGGGCGGCCAGAGTGAGAGAGGAAAGGAGGGAGTGGGTGTCCCAATAAGGAGGATCTCAGTCTTACTGCCATTAAGGCAGAGATCATTAGCGGCACACCATTCCTGAATTGCAGCCAGAAAGTCTGGTATGAGAGAAGTAGCAAAGGTGGCTTTTGGGAGCCTGAAAGAGAGCTCAGTGTCATCCGTATAACATAGTAAATTGGAGCAAGGAGTAGCAATGCAGTGGGCAAGAGGTGCCAGACTGTGGTTGAAGAGCCAGGGAGAGAGGTTAGACCCCTGGGGAACAAAACAAGTAGAGAGAGAGATAGAAGAGAGGAGAGACCCCAGTTGGACCTGAGAGGGTCTGTCGGTGAGAAAGCAGGTCAACCAGGCCAGGGCCTGATCAGTAATACCAAGGTTGTCGCTGAGACGATTGAGCAGGATGGCATGGTTGACCGTGTCAAAAGCAGAGGATAGATCAAGGAGAATGAGGACAGAAGGGAGATTAGAGTCAGGATTGGAGAGCAAGTCTTCACGGGTGTTCAGGAGAGCAGTTTCCATGCTTCAGCAGCTCTGAAGCCAGACTGGTGGTCATGGAGGCAACCAACAGATTCAGTATGTAGATTAAGCTGGGAGATGGCCAGCTTTTACAAGAGTGTGTCCAGGAAAGGAGTGATAGAGATTGGGCAATAGTTAGCCGGAGAGGTAGGATCGTCCGAGGGCTTCTTTAGGAGAGGGTGCACAAGAGAGTGCTTAAGGGGGAGGGGAAATATCCAGTGGCAAAGGAGTGATTGCAGAAATCAGCCAAGTCAGGAGCAAGGTTGTCGATGTGGTCCTTGATTGTTCTGGATGAGCAGGCGAGAAACTGCTTTGATGAGACTTTCATAGATCGTACTTGTCTAGAAACATCGTCAGGGCTGAACAGGGGAAAGGAGGAGAAAGGAGGAGGAGGAGAGACGGCCACGGATGGGCCAGGAGGTAGAGGAAGAGAGGGTGGACAGGATATCCTGAGTTTTAGTAGTGAAATGACAGGCCAACGCTGTGCAGAGGGCCTGAGAAGGAACAGGAGAGTTAGAAACTGCATCAGGATTGGCCAGCTCCTTGCAGATTTTGAAAAGTTTGGCTGAGTTGTTAGATTCCGCAGAGATGCAGGCTTGGATGTAGGCTCTCTTCTTAGAGAGTACAGAGAGTCTGTACTGCCTTTGGAGCAAGCGACACAGTTTGTCAGGGCGTGCGCACGAGGCCCTCGACTTCCTCTCTGCTGCCCTCCACTTGCGTTTAAGAGTGGCGAGGTCGGAATCATACAAAAAGTCACACTTGGATTTGGGCTTCAAGCGGATCCTCATGACAGGGGCAAGGACATCCAAAGTGTTAGAGATGAAGGTTAGAGAGGGTTGTGGCAGGGTGTGATTCAGCCAAAGGTACAGGAGGAGAGGGGAAAGTAGCGGAAATGCCTCAACTGACACACGCTTCATGGGTCGGATGACCAAGAAGGTAGGTGGCAGTGCTGGAGTCGGCTTGACCTGTGGGGAAGAGAGAGAGAGGTGGGAAGAAAGGAGAAAGTGATCACTCCAAGAAAGAGGACTGATGAGAGGGTTAGAGAAGGGGAGGTCTGAGGAAATCAGAACATCCACGGTGCGACCTGCAGAGGGAGTCAGGCCAGAGGGAAGAAGAAAGAGAGAGAGAAAGAGAGAGAGAGAGAGAGAGAGAGAGAGAGAGAGAGAGAGGGAGAGAGAGAGAGAGAGAGAGAGAGAGAGAGAGAGAGAGAGAGGGAATCGCAGAAATTGTGAATGAGTCCTGAAGAAGGGCTGGAAGCATCCAGGTGGATTTTCAAGTCTCTGAGGAGGAGAGGTTGGGAGGTGGAGGCAGGGAGCGAGGAGGAGAGGTCAGCCCACTCAGAGAGGAAGAGGGTGACCTGGCCAGGCAGCCTGTAGATAGTGCCCTCAGTGAGAGAGAGGCCAGGAGAGATGGAGAGCCTGCAGACCAGGCATTCAAAGGAGGAGTAGTGCTGCATTGGAATGATAGAAGCAGGGATCCACTCTGGGGAAATCAAAGCTACACCCCCACCAGGATGGTTGGTTCTGGGTTTGGAGAGGATCTTGCAGCATCGGGAAGGAGAGTGTCGAACCTCGTGACAGAGCTGGCCATGAACCAAGTCTCGGTGAGACCGAGTACATCCAACTCAAGCTCTTCCAGGCGTTGTCAGATGTCAGAGTAGTGTTTGACAGCTGAACGAGAGATGAGAGTAGCGATGTGGTGCAGGTTGCCACATTTGAAGGACTTCCGGGGAGGGGTACAGGCCAGAAGTTCACCCTGCGGAAGGGTTGGAGGTAGCCGAGGATGGGCAGAGGAGGAAGGAAGAGAAGGCAGGGTAGTCAGAGAGGGAGAAGAGAGTGCCAGAGGGGTGGCAACAGAGGACGGCAACAGGGTGGCCAGAGAAGGATCAGGAGGTACCGAAGAGGTGGCAGAGGAAGGAGGCGGCAGAGAAGCCAGAGAGGGTTAAGAATGGATAGCAGGAGAGAAAGGAATTGATAAGGCATGGGAAGCATCTATCAAAGAGGAGGAGATTGGCCTGAGGGCCCTGATATGATATGGCATTTGTAACGCACCTATACACAAGTGTTTCAAGGTGCGACAAGGCAGGGAGGGGGAACAAGGGGAGACAGACAACGATCCTACTAGGCCAGGTGTCATTCAGATCGCGCAAGTGCAAGGGTGGAGGGGAAGGGAAAAAGTGCAAGGGGAAAGGGAGAGGGGAAAGTGCAGTACAGGGTTGGTAGAATACAAGATAAATAATAAGGGCCCGTTGTTGGCAAGTGCAAGGTAAGTGCAGACAAGTGCTGGGAAGGGGGGCTGTAGGGATACAGAGACAGTCCCGCAGTGCAGGGGTTGCCAGGGAGGCAGTGCAGGGGAGAGTGGCTGGGCCAAGGACCGAGAACGGTGAGTAACCCAGTTGCAGATTCAGTGCAGTTTCAGTAATTAGCAGGGGAGAGGGGGAGAGAAAGCAGAAGCAAAGAGGAAGGTTTTGAGGTGCTTCCGGAACCGGAGATGGTTCTCCTCAAGTTTCAGGGAGGCAGGAAGGATGTTCCAGAGGGAGGCCCCTGCTGCAGAGAGAGATCTACCCCCAACTCGTGGCTTGGAGAAGCGGCTGACCCTGAGGGAGTTGGAGGCGGATGAGCGAAGTGCTCGAGAAGGAAGATATTTAGGAAGAGAGAGTTGAAGGTATTTTGGCCCCAGGCCCCAGAAGGCCTTGTGGACAATGCAGAGGGTTTTGAACTTAATCCTCGCAGCCACTGGGAGCCAGTGTAGCAATTTCAGTCCTGGATGGCTTGGGGCCAAGGACAAGTCTCGCAGTCCTGTTCTGGATGAGTTGCAGAGGGCGGAGAGTAGAAGCAGGCAGATTTAGATAGAGGCTGTTACAGTAGTCCAGCTTCGAGAGAACCAGGGCTCTGGAAACAGTGAGATTCTGGGGGAAGGAGAGGAAAGGAAGGATACCTCTGAGGAGGTGCAGCTGGTAGTGTGACTTCTTGGAGACGTCAGATATGTGTGGAGAGAAGGAGAGTGTGGAGTCGAAGATGACCCCGAGGTTTTTTGCCTTGCAGGTAGGAGCAGAAAGAGGGCCAAGAGAGGCCGGCCAGAGAGCTGCAGGGAAGGAGGGAGTGGGTGTGCCGATGAGTAGAATCTCAGTCTTACTGGCATTAAGGCAGAGGTCTTTGGCGGCACACCATTCCTGGATAGCAGAGACACTGTCAGAGATGAGGGAAGGAGAAGAGGAGGCCGAGGGTAGCCTGAAAATGAGCTGGATATCATCCGCATAGCAATGAAAGTTGGGGCAGAGAGCGGCGATGCGGTGGGCAAGGAGTGCCAGATACTTGTTGAACAGCCAGGGAGAGAGGTTAGATCCCTGGGGAACGCCACAGGTAGAGAAAAAGATGTCAGAGAGGAAGGACCCCAGTTGGACCTGGGAGGGTCGATTGTAGAGTAAGGAGGTCAGCCACGCCAGAGCCTGACCAGTGATACCCAGGTTATCACGGAGACGGTTGAGCAGGATGGCATGGTTGACAGTATCAAAGGCAGAAGAGAGATCAAGCAAAATGAGAACACATGGAATGTTAGAGTCAAGGTTCGAGAGCAGGTCCTCACGGATGTTCAGGAGAGCAGCTTCCGTGCTTCTGGCAGCTCTGAAGCCAGACTGATGGTCATGAAGACTACCAACAGATTCAGCATGGAGATTAAGTTGGGAGATGGCCAGTTTCTCCAGGAGCTTGCCAAGGAAGGGATGCCCTTCACCAAGACGGTGCCATTTAAGTAGACATTAATGAAGGACTTAGAGGAGTGGAAGGGGACCAGGAGGGCCTCCCACCAGGTGCCACCATTAATTGGAGAAGAAGAAAAAGGACAGAGAGCAGAGACCATATGGGTGGAGGGAACGACAAAGAGTATGTCCGTAAGGGTCTGTCTGGAGGAAGCACTGGTATAGTATCAGCGATAGGGAGGCCTGGGTTGGGACCAGGATGTCTCTTTTGAACTTCCTTGTGCCAGACTTAGAGCGAGGGATAGGATAGTCAATAGAAAAGCAGTTACAAAAGATACGTGAGACAGAGAGCACCATAAGGGTTGCGGGGAGGAAAGAGGGGATTAAGGAGAGGGGACCCTAGGCAGGCGAGGGATTAGGGGAGGTCACGCAGTGTGGGGGGGCAGATAGGAGGGAGGCACCGGGGGGGCACGAAAGGGATGGGGACACAACAAAGAACAAGAACAATGGAGCTACAATTCAGATGCAGGACAGAATCATCAGAAAGAAAAGAGCACAACAGGGAACCTAGAGGTAGAGAATGCAGATGTAGTACAGAACCAGTACAGAACCAGGCAAAGCACAACGCGAACCTGGAAGTAAAGAAAGCAGATGCAATACAGGACAAAAAACAAAACACAGAGGTCAGCAGGGAACCTAGAAGTTAAGAACGCAGGCAATTGCAATGTGATGCCACAAACCGTGGATAGCAACACAATATCAACAACCGTAGAGAGCAAACACGAGAACCCGTTAATTCCTCATTGAAAAAACCCATCCCCATTCCCATTTGAGCCCCCATAGGGCTCAATGGGAATGGGAAGGGAGCTAATAACGGGCCCGTTAATAACTGGCCCGTTATTAGCTCCCTGGTCCCCTTGCGGGACCCGCTAAGGACGTCTGGTCTGACCAGACGTTCTGAGTGGGTCCCGCAAAGGAACCTCGTAATAGGGCATCCTGTAATGAACGGTGCTAGTTCCATACGGCACCGTTCATTACGGGACCGCCAGGGTCGTAATGAGGCCCCATGTCAGAATAGTACACAATAGATCGAAGAGTAAAGGGCTGAGATGGGAGAGGAAGGAAGGGAAACGCAGGAGGGGGTGGTGGTACAGGATTTGGGGACCTACGAAGCGAGGGAGTGCATGTGGCCCAGTTGCTGGCTAAGTATTTGAGCACAGCACAATACAACACACACAGATTCGACTTTCCCAAAACGCGGAACAAGACTAGGTTTTTGAGCACAGCACAATACAACACACCCAGATTTGACTTACCTGATCAGTCACACCAGGTCAACGGCTGCAGGCTACGTGCTACCATGGCGGACACCAGCAGACACCACTGGAGCTGTCCTTAGCCTCTGGTCCTTGGCCAAGGGGGTGCCATGGGAGGGGTTGACTTGGGTGGCTGATTTAAAGGGCCTGCCAACCTATGGGAGTGTGGTGGGATGGAAGGAGGGCCAACAAACAAGGAAGCAGCGGGACAAAGGGAATGGGGAGTGGACACACACGTGCTGCGGAGCAATAATAAAACTTTTACAAATGCACAACTTACTGTGCCACGGAGCACCTGTCCTGACCGCAGCATCTGAGAAGTTGACATTGGCGTTGCCGATGGTAGGAATGGCATGTGGGGAAAGAGGGAGAAAACACATGTTGGTGCATGCTTACCTGCTTTCTGGGCAGGGGTTCGGGCCATGGCTCCGAATAAGTCCAAACAGGAATTTCCATTTTCTTCGCCCTTCGATTCAGACGCCTGGGTGAGAGACGCTCTTGATCTAAGAGTTAAGAGCAGAGAGGAAGAGGCAGGGCTAAGAAGGTGGGTTGTGCTTAGGCCAGGTGACCTAGATCCACTTGCACCTGCTCCCCATCTGCAAAGGAAAAGAGGCTGGAGGGCTCCTTAAGTGGGGAAAAAGAGCGGCAACCAGGAAGGCACCAGGTGGGCGGGGCTTAGGCCAGGTGACCTAAATCCACTTGCACCTACTCCCCATTAAGCACTCATGTAGAGGGCCATGCCTAACAGTCAACTATGCTAGTATGAAAGTACTTATTCGTGAGTGAGTTTGGTAAGGAGGGAGATGTGTTGTGAGGTGCTTGTTTAGTCTGATGTGGTTTGTCATGTGATTTATGATGTCACCTGAGTGCCTGTGGAATGGTGATGTATGAGTGGAAGAATGCTGTGGTGAGTGTTCTATGTTGTATCAGTTGGGCCCTCCCTTCCTGGGTGATGGGTGCCGATGTTAATATGTCTTATTTATACCTGATATTTTGTCTTGTAACTTGTAACTTAAGAACCTGAAGTAAATTTAAGAAGAAGTAACCCAAAGCGGTGTGGACATTGCTTTATTACATTGGCGATGAGTATCTCTGGAAAGGAAAGAAGAAGCCAGTTGCAGAAAGAGATATGAAATACATCGACTGAAGAGGACTGCTGCGGGGGGTGCAGTAGATATCAGGACCAGAAGAGAAGAAAGACAACACCGCCCCCAAGTAAGCATACCCATCACCCAGGGCAGACTAGGGAGGAGGTTGGAGCCCCATGGCAGTAAGCCCCACAGTAGACTGAGCCAGCAGTCAGCAGCCCATAAGGCCCAAAGAAGCTGGTTAAAGGCCCATAATATGACTGATAAGCAGCTCATAAAAGTTTGGGAGTCCCGGGTGTTGGGCATTATGAGAATAGATGTGGCATCACCTTAAGTGGAGGAGAGTCCCTGCATTGAGGACCAGCTGCCCTTAAGCTTTGGGAACGCTAGTTCCATGAGGGGCTCAAGAGGACAGCGTTGCAACCGGCGCTCAGATTAAGAAGGGGTTTACGGTGTAAAAGTGTCTCAAGTTTTTTTTTAATGAAAATGGAAAAGGACTGAATTTAAATGTGCAGCCCGGGGTGACCATAGCAATAGTGCGAGATGGAGAAAGGAGCAGCCTGGGGGTGTTCAGAGTGAGGGTGCATGAAGACGCTGCTCCTAATATGAATGCTAGAAAGTTCAAACAGCACAGGAGACCAGGGGACCGTTGGTCCAAGAGCAGCGCAGGAGCCCTTACGTCCTTTGTTGCCTGATTGATTGTGATGCCGTCAATCATCTATCAGAGGGGGTGGCGATTAATCCGAACTTTGTGTTCTTGGTGTTCTGTGAGACGTATGTGACAAGGCAATGATTCAGAACGGAAAGGAGAACAAAGGCTCACGAGTAAAGGACCTTGTTCTTGGTACGCAACATCACGTTGCATGATCCGGAAGGCATTTTTTTTTTAAGGGGACATTGCGTGCTACGGAGAGCAAGAAGAAAAACTACCTCCCCATCGTATGGGTGCATCGCACCCTGTTTTTTTTTTTATTATGGTGCAAGGTAGTTTATCTGGCAACGATGGTGGAACATTACCCGCTCCGCCCCAGATAGCGGGGCGTTCAGTAGCGGCCAACAGTGGTGAACAGTAGGAGCAGCCACGGTCTTGCTAAGTATGAGGCTTTATTTAGTAATTGCTGCTCTGACGAATGGGAGGAACGTTGTGGAAGTAATGCATGTAAGGTTTCAGGTTTTGGAAATCCTTCATTATGTGTCGAGTCAGGACTTCAGCAGAGCTGCTCCGCCTGGCAAGGACGTTGTGTGGCAGTCAACGATGAAATACAGGCATTGTAGCCATGCTGTTATAAGATGGCACTGAGCATTGGGGATTTAGGCTTGACAGGTAGAATTTTTTAGTTGGCACCGCTTCAAGTGTAAATGTGCACTATGATACTATGGTTGCTGATACGGTATGAGAGCGTTAGAGTGAGTTGAATGTTTTTTTTTAACACTACATATTGAACAGTTGATGATGTGGTGTGAGTGGTGAGTAATTCTGCAATTTGTTAGGAACCTAACATATTCCAAGGATTTGCAGGTATATGGACTTTTTATTAGTTAAATTGTGCATAGCTCTATGCAATGCAGGAGGATGATGCAATGTGGAGCCTATTTATGTGAGATTGAGCTAACGTAACGTTTTGAGGAATTTTTAGGTGTTATGGTTGTTCAATGACAACATGGACTTTTAGGCATTTGTAACCGTCCTATCGCGATGTGAAGGAACATTGCATGTGCTAAGTATAAAGTTTACAGTTTTAAAATTGTAAATGAAGAAGAGAAACGTCACATGTATATTCTCTGAGTAAATAAGTATGGAAGTCAAGGAGAGAATAAAGTGTGGGGACTAATGTAAAAAGAGATATTTTAGTACGTGAGTTGGTAAAAAGGTCACATGTATATTTTCTTAACTAAAAAGAATGGAATTCAAGAAATGAATGAGCGGTGGCGTCATTCGTTTTTAAATATAGACTACTGAGATTAGGGAGGTAGCGCCTCTGTTTAAGGTCACAGTAGTGTCCTCCTTTTGTGTTTAGGTTTTAGTGTGGTATGCACTATTAGGTTATTGAGGTGGCGTTTTGATTAATTAACTGTTGTGAGGTAGTGCCTCTTTTGGTTTGATCTGTGAGTAAGGTAAATCCTGGGGGTAGCGTCCTTGCCAGGGATTTTAGTGAGTGGTAAGTGAGAGTTGCACTAAGGTGAATGGGAGTTGTAGGTCTAGTGACGTTTGAGTATGGCACTAGTGCACTGTTTGGCTGTTTGGAGAAGCCGACTCTTATCGTTAGGGACAGTGGTTAAGTTGGATGAAGTGTGTTGCTGGTAGGGGACGCCCTCTAGTAATTACAATGGGGAAAGTTAAAGTAGCTGTTCAAGATGATGTGTTTATCTTTATGTGTTATATATTAATCCTGGCTACTGTTTTTTTGGTCAGAGTTTAAGTATGGGACTGGATAGTTCTGCCATTGAGATGAGTGTTTGGGTCAACCATATGTTTTGTAGGTGGTCTTGAAAATGATTGCCCAGCATTTTTAAGTTGTTGGAGGATTTGTATACCATGGTGTGGTTAGGTTTTGGCTCGATTGGCTTGGTCCATCTGTGCATTTGTGTTTCTGAGGTAAGCATATTTTTGGATATGTCCTAGTAGTTGTAGTGTTTTAATGAATTTTCTGTCTGGCTATGGTGATTCTGTTGTCATCCTGGATGACTAGTATTGCGTCAGGATGACAAGTGGTGCTTCAGGGTGGCAGCCTGAAGGCTCGCCTGTGGCGGGGGTGGGCAGAAGGACAAAAGTTATTTTTGGAAGGTTATTGGATTGTGGGGAAGGTATAGCCTTTGATCTGGTCTGGTAGGTGTCTAGAGTGGGAGTCTAGAGTTTGCCCGTGGAAGGGGCAGACAAAAGGTGATTAGTGTATATTGATGGTGCTTGAAGAACGATAGGCGGAGTTCTGGAATTGCATAGCTGTTGGACTTTCGTGTAGGAAATCCACGGTATATTGGACCGGGTGTGATGCGTGTTGGTGTTTTTGTGATTTCATGGTTTGTGAAGTATTTGTTCGTGAATATGTTCGATAAGAAGGGAGATGTATTGTGAAGTGCTTGTTTAGTCTGATGTGGTTTGTCATGTGATTTATGATGTCACCTGAGTGCCTGTGGAGTGTTGATGTATGAGTGGGAGAATGCTGTGGTGAGTGTTCTATGCTGTATCAGTTGGGCCCTCCCTTCCTGGGTGATGGGTGCTGGTGTTAATATGTCTTATTTATACCTGATATCTTGTCTTGTAACTTTTAATTTAAGAACCCGAAGTAAATTTAAGAAGAAGTAACCAAGCCAGCGTGGACAGTACTTTATTACAGCTAAGAAGGTGGGTGGTGCTTAGGCCAGGTGACCTAGATCCACTTGCACCTGCTCCCCATCTGCAAAGGAAAAGAGGCTGGAGGGCTCCTTAAGTAGGGAAAAAGAGCGGCAACCAGGAAGGCACGAGGTGGGTGGGGCTTAGGCCAGGTGACCTAAATCCACTTGCACCTACTCCCCATTAAACACTCATGTAGAGGGCCATGCCTAACAGCCATCTATGCTAGTTCAAGCATGCATCTGTAGGGGCATGCCTAACAGCCATGTTTGTTAGGCAAGGTATGCATGTGGGCTGCCCTTTGATCCTGGGTGGAATGTCTGTGAGGATGAACTAGTCGGTATCAGCATTCGTTATTACACCAGAGATATCGCCCGACACAAGGACTTATATTGACTATGAGAATTACTGTAGGTCATTCTGTGAGCCACAGAGTGATTAGTTGACTTGCTAATTGCAAGATATCATTAACTCTGGCATACAGGAATGCGTACATGAGATCAATTTCACAGCTAATCAGTAAATACCATGTTCATTGCAAAAAGCACTGTGTGGGAGTCATGGGCATAGTCTCCAACAAAGTTCAATGTTGACTAACGAGGAGTCCTTATCTGGTTTGATTGCAGCAGGCTGGGGGCATTTAATCTCTGCTGTTCAGTGGTGTTGTGTTACCCTTTTCTGTAAGTTTGCTTAGTTACCCGTTGACGTAACCCTGGATTACTGGTCCTCTCCCATTCCTTTGTGGGACTTCCTATTGGCAGGGAACTTAATGCAATGTAAAGGGGTCTCATATAGCGCCCTTCTGCGGGAAGGCGGAGGCAGAAACCTGTGGTGTTGGCGAACGCAGGTACCCTTTGCCTGTGCGCTGATATGAAAATCTCTATGTTTGTGGTTGGTGCTGACCGGGCAGCCTATGGGCAGGCCTCGGATTGCGAAGTGCAAAAATATACAGAATGGTTGTTGATAGTAGACGGATACGGTCTGAGTGTGTTAAGTGCACTTTGTCGTCTGAAGTACTGCGGATAATATACAGATGTAAGATTGTAGTAGTGAGGATCTAGTTGTGTTGCTTCGTGGCTCTTGGTTGTAGATATCACTGAGATTCAGGTGCAGACCAGTGTCACGCAGCAGAGGATCCATCAAACAAATAGCCACAAATAGTAGTGAAAAGTGATTCCACGGTTCTGCTGTACATTCTTCAGCCTGTTGCTATTATCTGTCCTTTCTTTCAAAGTGTTTGCTCAAAAAAGCCAAATGTTGACCTGTTTCTTGAAAGTCAGATGGTTCACTTCCAGGCAGAGAGGTTTGGGTCGGATGTGCCACAGTTTCGTGGCCAGAACTGAAAAAGAGGATCCTCCTTGCTGTTTCCTGTTGTAGTTGGGCACTAGTTCTAGTGCAGCATTGCTGGACCTAATTCCTCTGGGAGGAGGGTCGTCGTGAAACTTACTTCTGAATTGGGAAGGGACACTCCATGGTATGAACCATGGGTGATGCACAATGCTTCGAAATGAACCTTTTTTTTTATTGTTAACCAGTGGAGAGTACATAATCCTGGCGTGACATGTGCAAATTACTTCATTTTGAGAAGTAGCCTTGCCACTGCATTTCCAACTCTTTGGGGATTCCTCATTAGGTAATCTGGGAGTCCGAAATGGAGACTGGTTGTATAGTCTAGTTTGGATAGTATCAGAGAAATTATGGCCCTGCGGGCGAATGTTAGGTAAGCTAAGAAGTGGCACAGCGTGCGCAGCTGGGCGAAACAGCTTCTGACGATGGCACTGATCTGCGTATCATGAGTGTGAGGTGTTTTCCATCGTGGTTCCAAGTGTGGTTGACAGGATCAGACAAGGGCCTATCTCGTCAGACCAAGGGATTGTGTGTGGAGTTAGAAGCTGTAGGATTACAGAGCGTCAGTTCTGTTTTGCTAGGTTTACGTTCTAGTCTGTTTGCTGTCACCCACGCAACCACTTGTGCAAGGTAGCTTTTAATGTCTGGAGCCTTTGGTGATGGGTGGTTCACAAATGTGCAGATTGTGTGTCATCTGTGTAGTTGTAGCAGGATATACTACATTTATTGGTACATGCCCATCCATAGTGCCTCGGTCCTGGTGTTGAAGCACTAAGTTTACGTTCAAAGAGAGTGACGCCTACAAGCCATCTATAACTCCCTCATTATTTTATGTCTAAATAAGCCACCAGTTCTCAAACCTTTGTGCACACCCTTATGTTATGCTCCTGGAGGGTCTGAAAGCCCCATAATGCCTTCTTAATAACTAGAGGCCATTCTGGGAGTGTGACGCGGTTCATCAGCCTTCGATGGGCCGAATCCCCGGAGGACCTCTACCGGGGCCTGTAGTGTTATGGGTGCTCACCATGTAGCTGCTCCACAGGGGACGGACACTGTTCATAGCCAGGATCCCTGATTTGCCCCATGGGGGCCCAGGTCAGCTGTGGCTGTTTGTTGGGAGATGAAGGAAAGAGACGCTCCTCTGGCATTGACCGTTTAGCGCCCGGACTGCGCCTCTAAACGCTGTGGACGAGGGACGCTGACACTGACGGGTGGTAAGTGCAGTACTTGCCAATGTGTCACTGCATTCCTCTGTCTGGGCGGTGAAGCCATCATGATCTTTTCCTGGAGTGGACCTGCCGGAGTGAGCCGGCCAGGCAGTAGACACTGCAAGCTCCGACTTTTCTAATGAATTACTGAGCAAACTTCTATTTCTCAATCACGAATCCATTGTACGCAGCTCGGAATCCAGGATAATCAATTGTATAGTCTGCTGCTAAAATTGCTGAATTCTGGCATGCAGAAAAGGCTAGTGGTGTTGTTGATATGATAGGTTATTTATAACGCGCTTAATACCCAGAGGTTTCTAAGACGGACCCGGGGATCGAACCTGTGTTGCTCTGTGTCGTCTTGGGCGAGCACGTTGCCCTTGAGCTATCCTCCCGAGACAAATTGTGTCTTTGGTGCCCTTTACTACACATATTCAGAGTTAATTCTTTAGATTATTACTCAAATTTAGCCGCCACTTTCCTGGGACTTTTACCGATCCCTCAATGGATAGGTGGGGGACGCCTATCTAATTGAGGAATGATATGCTATGATATGGCATTTGTAACGCGCCTATACACAAGTGTTTCAAGGCGCGACGAGGCAGGGGGGGGATCAAAGGGAGACAGACAACGATCCTACTAGTCCAGGTGTCATTTAGATCACGCAAGTGCAAGGGTAGGGGGACTGGGAAAAAGTGCAGGGGAAATGCATGTGTTACCAGTGCCGGCTGGTGATTTTTTTTAATTGGAGGGATGTAAATATTTTCTCCACATAAGCACAAGCAAACAAGCTTAACGAGGGAGCCTAAACCAATCAGAAGAGGTTTGGTGGAGAGTGCCTTCTCCCCCTCATAATTTTTTGGGAATAAATGCGTTGATATGGTGCATTATACAGCACTCTTTCTGTAAATAATTGGGTAACAACGCCAGAAGGTCTGCATTTTGTTTTGTTGGGTAGAACATGAAAACTCCAGTAGATGCAAGTCACCAACAGTGCACAGGAGCATTTCCCAATGCATTTTCCTGATGCCTTCACCCCCAATGTATGCCAGTACAAAACCGTTTTCACGCTGACTGTAATGATACATTTCCATGCACCAATATATGCCAGAATGACCTTATAAGAAGATGCTCCTGTTTGCTTTGTTTCATAATACCAGTAATGATACTATAGGAAAACATGTACACTGACTCTGCCAACACATACCAGTGCCTGCATATTAGAATGCATTCCTGTTGGCTTAGCCTTTAAAAATGCCATGCCACAATACAGAAACATGTTCGACGTGAAATAGCAGTTATCAGATTTGCGTTAACATAGAGGCACAGTAAAATTTATAATTCCACAGTAAGAAGTGTCTAGATTGGCGGAACCAAAATGCCAGTTTAGCCACCTAAAAACACTTATCATGCTTGCTTTAATATAGGCAGATGGGGAGCAGGTGCAAGTGGATCTATGTCACCTGGCCTAAGCCCCACCCACCTGGCGCCTCCCATGTTGCTGCTCTTTTTTCCCACTTAGCAAGCCCCGCCCACCTCGTGCCTTCCTGGTAGCCACTCTTTTTCCCTACACAAGGAGCCCTCCAGCCTCCTTTCTTTTGCAGATGGGGAGCAGGTGCAAGTGGATCTAGGTCACCTGGCCTAAGCCCCGCCCACCTGGTGCCTTCCTGGTTGCTGCTCTTTTTCCCCACTTAGCAAGCCCGCCAACCTCGTGCCTTCCTGGTTGCCACTCTTTTTCCCTACTTAAGGAGCCCTCCAGCCTCTTTTCCTTTGCAGATGGGGAGCAGGTGTAAGTAAATGTAAGTCACCTGGCCTAAGCACCACCCACCTTCTTAGCCCTGCCTCTTCCTTCCTGCTCTTAACTATTAGATCAAGGGCGTCTCTCGCCCGGGTGTCCGAAGCAAAGGGCTGACGAAGAAAAGAGCAATTCCTGTTCGGATCAGGAGGACCCAGGGCCCGACCCCCCCCTGCTCAGAGAGCGAGCAGGTAAGCATGCAGCAACATGTCTTACTCCCTCTGTCCCCACAGGCCATCCCCACGCCCTCTGGTCCCCCGTGATGTTCCCTGTGCCCCCTCCCTTCTCACACACATGTGTTGCCTGTTTTGCTTGATTCTTCTACCCTGCTCCCCCCTCAACCCCCTCAAGCCTCCTTCTGCAGGAGTCTGTGCTGATAAATTCTGGTTTCACCTTCACCCACTTGTGGCCAATACTGGATTTGACTTTTATGGACTTCATTGATTCACGGTGCTTCACCCTTTCTCAACTCTCATGCTGAACTTCCTTTGCACCTTGTACTCATGGTGGCCCTGAATCATGCTGTTCCCATCTTCATCTTGTATCCTGGCTTGCAACATTATCTGTTACTGCTGACGTCTGCAATTGTATTCGCTTTCCCCTCTTGCTTCTCCCCTCTTTTTGACTGCTTACTTTCTGTTCTCTTCTCCTCCTCCTATCTCCTCCCCTCCTCCCCTTACTTTATTCTATGCACTTAGTCTATCAGAATTGTTCCTGGACCTAGTATGATAGCAACCTCGTCTGTTTCCTCCCCGCTCACCTTACTTGTTCCTCCTAGCACTAACTGAAATGTCACCAGACCTAGTACGATAGTCGCTTGTTTTGTTCCTCCCCTCCCTTTATGCACCCCTCTCCATCACCTTTTTGTTTTCAACAGCTCTACCAGAAATGTTGTCAGGCCTAGTACAGTAGTCACCTGACTGTTTCCATTTCCTTCCCACTCTCCCCCTCCCTTCCTTATCTATTTCTTAGCTCTTGCAATGTCTGAAATGTCGTCAGGCAAAGTACGATAGTTAATTTCACATCCTTACTGTTCATGGCCTGTAAGAATGTAATTTTATTTTCCCTTGTTCCCTCCCTTGCCTTCAAGCGCTTTGATACACATTGTGTATAGGCACTATATAAATAGACTATCATATCATATCATATCGTATCATATCGTATCGTATGATATCATAGATCCCCAGTAATAAATGTCATGCCACAGTACGACATGGTTAGACTGGCTACATTAAAATGCCAGTCTGGCCACATAGTAACTTTTATCATGAATGGTAAGTGTTATGTGCCTATCCTGAATTGCATTGTACAGCCAGCCTGGTTACATTTTTGTACTCTAGCATGGCATATTTTACTGGGCATCAGTGTTGATATCCATTATGCTTTCAAATTGATGCCCACTAAGACTATGACGCAGAATAGAATAGCTAGATTGGCTACACTGAAAAACATAAGCTAAATAGCTATGTAAGTCTTGTTACATAGCTAGACGAGACTGCATTGCTGCAGCCAGTTTGGTTACAGATTCTGACTCTGTGTTAGGGAGAGTTTCTTTTTGCAAATCTTAGCCTGTATGTCCCAAGTCTCCCAGCACTACTGCTGTACTCTCTTGGATGTGTTCTCCAGAGGTGAGTGAGACCTTTTTTTTATCTCATATGCTAGTTTTTGGACCAATGGACCCCTTCTTACAAGGGTCCAGTGGCGGGGAGACCTTTCCTCTTGGTCTGTGGCTCGTGCTTTTATATTGTAGCACCTCTAATCATATGTGATGTTCTGCCAGGGACCTCCAGGGTTCCTAGTGCATGGCCATTTAGGGGTCACTGGGGAGTCTCTAGACTCCCCAGCATAAGGTTAGTCCCCTCCTTTCTGTGACTAGTCATTCTACTAATTAGAGCACAAGCCATCCTCAAAGTGGTGCTGCAGGGACATTGTATCCCCTTAACTTCTTTCTAATTAGCATTCTTCTACTGTCCAGTCATCCTCTGAACAGGCTGGTGGTAGGTAGTCTATACTTTTTAACCTAACTGTTGAGTGCACCACCCAAGGATGCTGCTATAGCCGAGATAATGCACTAAACGGAGCCATATACTCAATATGGGGCCCTTACAGTTTTACGCCCTGTTCAAGATGCCCTGTCATTTGTTAGCGTCCTTCTTCCTTTCCAGGTGGGGGAAGGGTTCTCTTCCTTCACGCACCTTGGCGGGCTTCTTGCAGAAAGCCCACACAGGCTCTCCGAAGGCAGGAAGTGGGGAGGGGCTGTCTGCCCCAATCCAAATTCCTCCAGGGACTTGGATGTGGCTGGAAGATTCCCCAATTGGACAGCCGCCTCCAAGTTCGAATGTTGCAGAGTGGCCTTATTGGAGGTTTGGGGTCGCCCCAGACCCTTTTATGATACGTATAAGGATACGAGCTGGACCCAGGAACCAAGTGGACCACTGGAACCGAAGAGATCCATAGAAGGAGACGACCAACTGACCCCGGAGGACTGCTGCAGAGACCAGTATTGGCCCAGTAAGAACCACTGCATCACTCATCTCAACCTTCTACTTGACAGGGAAGATCTCCGATAGGTGCCTCACTCCCTAAAACTGGTGGGACCCACTTGTCACCTGTCCTGATCGAGGTTTGTCACTTGTTTTTCATCACTGGAGCGTGCACCGCTGTATCTGCTCTGCAAGGCCCAAAACCAGGCAATCATCCGCAACCAGACGACCATGCAGTACCACAACAAGGGGGAGTCTTGCTCCCCCCAATGATGTATTATCACCTGGGACCATTGCTAATTTTCTAGGTGATTCAGGGCCTGAGAACCCTTATAACTCTTGACCTACGCCCCTCCCCATAGGGATTGCATTGGACGTAAACTCCTGCTTACCGTAGCTCTATGCAGGGCTGATGCAGGGTGAATGTGTCATGGTCTGCATTTCTGGAGGTCCCCCTGAAGAACCCCAGGGATGATAGTTGCTCCTCTTCACACTGCAACTGGAGATAAGTCCCTTAAGTCCTCCTCTTTGCATTGTTGTAATTGCACTGCCTTAGCTGAACTTTGGTACTATACCTGCACTAATTTGGTGTGCCCTCCTTGCTACTCACCCCATCCACAGAAAGCTTTTGGGACACCTAAAAGACTTACAGAGACCTGGGATAGATTTCAAAAGTTAGTATATGGTGCTGGACTTTACTGTGAGATAACATCACTTGCTCTCTACTTTACAAGATTGCGTTATATGTATGTGTTTTATAACAAAGTAATTTAACTGGAGTGCAACCCCTTGATTGTGTCCTAATGTGAGTTGTATATATGTTCTAATGTATTTTTACTGATTTAAATTTTTTATTTTTATTGTTGAAAGCGCAGACCTAGCTCGAGAGCATTGGAGCGCAGTACTGGGAGGTTTGTGCATCGGTATGTGCTTCCATTGGAATTAGTCATTGGCCAGGTGTTGTTGAAAGACCCACGTTCTGAGTGATTTGCAAAATTGGATAATTGTGGGGGCATTCCAGGCCAACACCGGAATCGAGTTCCAGACGGTGGGTGCATGACAATAGAAGGATTGTTTGCGGCTCTTCTCTTTGTAGATGATTTGTGATTCAAGCCGGTTGTTCGATTTGCTGCACAAGAGCGTGTGCCATCAGATGTGTGGAGTTTAGCCGCACGGTCCCAGGTGTGCTACTCGTGACTGTTTTGTAGATGATACATGTAGTCTTGAACACTTAACATATGCATATATATGAAATACAAAAGTTGTGTGTGGGTTTGTGGGTTTGTTGCTTGGTGAAGCATTGTTCTTTATACAATTCCACACCGTTTCACCCATCTGGACCACATTTTGTATACTTACCTGTAAGGACCCTCCGGACAGTACTGGCTACATGCCGTTTGGACACGCCACCCCTTTTCCCGGATTACAACAAAAGTAAAAATACATTGTGACACTGTGGCCTGACCATGTTCACTGGGAAGGGAAACAAAAAAATTTTCGACACAAAGAACACGCTTCGAGGCCCTAGGGCACATGGTTTCCAAGATATTTGCACCACAATGCATTACAACAAACTGCACAACGCCAGGGTGTGGCAGAACAGCGACCTACATGATCATTCACTGGTACATTTGCTAGTAATATCTAAAGTGTGCCTTAGTGTAGTGCTGTAATAAAAGGTTGTATTTTGTATAACTTACCTGTGTGGGTCTTTTACTTACCTATTCTGCTAAGGTTAACTGTGCTACACAACAGTGCCCCCTTCCTCCTTAGTTCAGCCTGGCTGCTTGGTCATTGCTACTTAAGTGAATGGGTCTGCTCAACTGGGGTTGTAAGAAACCTTTTCAGCACTTGGTTGGCTTTTCCAAGTCCTATTCCAGGCAGTGACTTTGACCTCCCCTCCCCCAACACTCTTACTGGGCATCAATGTTAAAGCAAACATGTATGTTTTAACATTTAACACAGTAAAAGCATGCAACACCCTGCCCCTACATCCTCAAAAGAGCATGCCTCTGATTTGGGGGTATCCGGGGGAGGGTGTGCCCCCAAATCAGAACCCTACTCATGAGCATGATTAGTGCTACTCACCGTTTTGGTGAGCAGGCCACTGATTAATCCCAAAATCAAATGGCTGCTCCGATTTTGGGGCACCCTCGCATTTTCTTAAGTACCCCTATATACACATTTACGCACGCCAACATACACATTCATTCTGTCATCCGCACGCAAACCAAGCGCACATATACTTGTTCCGGAATCTACTCTTCAAGGTCTTACGAATCTCTCCTGCTGACGCACAGCATGAACAGGAATCAGGAAGTGGGGGGCATTTCTTGGTTCCTGAACATGCACACAGGTGCCAGGATGTTCCCTGGCGGACTCCCCGACAGCCCTAAATGATCAAGGAGCTGCCGGAGCGCCCCCTTGCACATTCAGAAACCCTGGGAAGAAGCCATTCAAGGGGGACCCAGCATAATTGCAGACATTTATGTATCTGCATCCATGAAGTGGGGGTCAGGAGGAGAATCCCCAGGGAACATGGCCATCACCGGATGAAGACGTGGGTGCACTGTTCACCCAGGATTCTCAATATGGAGAAGGGTAAGATCCTTTGTCTTTTGTGGTCACTTTGAATGCACTATTGTGACGCACTCAAACACAGTTGTATTATTTTGACTATATACATTTTTAAATAAGATAATTAAAGTATATAAGTGCCCACAGCCAGTGGTGTAGCTAGGTCTGGAAAAGATCAGGGGCAAAGCTAATGTCCGGACTGGCGGGATTCGGGGCTAGCTTGCCTTTTGGTTGTAGCCCCCGAGCTTCTATCCGGGGCTACAACCAAAAGACCCGGGGCTATAGCCCCCTTAGCCCCCCCCTAGCAACGCCTCTGCCCACTGCCCTAAGGATCCCAGCTTGTCAGACGGATTCACATAAATGGGGTTCTTGTGTTGTGGCCCCCCACTGGGAGCTATTGCAACACTTTCAGGTCCCCTACAAATGGACAGTGTCATGGTGCAGATAAAACAGGTTTGGCCCTGCCCCAAGACGTTCACAGAGGTGAACGTACATATAAGTTGACAAATATGACAAATGACCTGTAAATAATTAGTCTAAAGATTAGGGAGAATGCAGCTGCCATAAAGATTAGAATAGGTTGCACCACACAATGTAGGGCCTAAGTAGAGAGCACATACAAGCATAAAAAGGATGGAGCAGACCCAGATAGGGTTACACAAAGCAGCATAGACATGAACGTAGGTAGAGGTGGTTGGCCGCGTACATGGGTATGAACTAAACATAAGGCAGTATGCAACGCATGAGCCATGAAGAACATACACTAGACACAAAGAACATTAACATGGCAGAGAGAGAACCAATGTACTGTCATTTTATACAGAACTGTGAAAGGCCTTCATTCTGAAATACTGAATCCAGGCATCAAAACTGCTTCACACACGTAGTCCCAAGCCACGCAATATTCAGACAGACGCTCGGGCGTCAAGGTTACATAATAGGGGGGCCCTAACATGGAATCGAAACCAATAGATAACTTTTCCCAGAAGTGCGCAGTATGCAACTCCAAAGGTTACTTAGTTTCTATTGGTAGCAGTGAGAAAATACAGATAGATTTTGAGCTCCAGGTGCAAGTTGCTACCGTCCCGAACAGCCTCCCAACAAATAAACACACAGGCCCTCATTACGACCCTGGCGGAGGACCATGGTGCAATTTGCACCATGGTCCATGGCGCAGAGCTGCCAACTCCGCCATGGGGGTTGGCGGACTTACCGCCCCATTCCGACCTTGGCGGGGCGGTAAGTCCCCAATCCCCATTTACCCTTCCCCATTCCCATTTTTGCCCCATAGGGTATAATGGGAGTGGGGAAGGCGTTAATTACGCCACCGTAAATTACGGTGGCGTAATTAACAACAGGTCCCGTAGCGCCATGGATTTTTCTGCCCGGAAAAACCAGGCGAAAAAATCACCATGGCGCTACGGGAACTCGTAGTAAGGCGGAAAGGTACGCCATGCATTACGCTGGCGTAAAACCCTTTCCGCCAGGGTCGTAATGAGGGCCACAGAGCTTTAAATATGGGTTAAAACAGCAGAAAACTCAATAGATGAAAATGGGGTCTGAAGTAGTGGTCCCCTACCACGTGATCGGAACAATGACCATTTCATCCTGGCTTTTCATGGTGCAACCAGACACAGGGGCAGTGTCTAGGCCACAAGCGAATTGGCAGGTGAAGGTCTCAGGCTTGAGAATAGGAAAGGAGTACGCTTCTTCAAACTAAATCACAGCGGTCCACCCATCTCTCCTTCCCCACCACACATCTCGGCATCGCATTAAAGTGCCCAAGGTCGGGAGAGCAAACCGCTGACCAATTAGGACTGTGCCCGCCGGGTTGGCCACCAGAGCATGGTGCCAACCATGAAGATAGCAAAATACAGCATAAACACTTTTAGCAGGCTGGCCTCAGGTGCAGCCATCGGTTAAAGAATATCAAATGATACTGTTAATTATTTATTTTATTTTTACATTTGTATAGAGCACAGATAGCCCTTGGGCATCGGATCGTTGTTACTTGTGAGGAACTTGGTTACAAGGAAATGGTAGTACAGGTTGGACACATACATTTATACATGTATACATTCTTGATGGACAGGATAGATATCCTGCCGGCATAAGTCCCAGGTGTGCAGGGATGTGGTAGATGGTGGTGATTAGGTGAAGAGCAATGTTTTCACCACTTTGCCGAATGCCAAATGTGAGTTCTCTGCTCGTAGGGGGTGGTGGCAAGGCATTCCATTGTATGTCAGATATAGATATGTTCTCTTAACCAATGTTAGAAGATGTGTTCTTATCACCGTGACATCATGTATGACCTATATCATATTTAAAAGCATTATAATAGTTGAGAATGCTTTTTGTGTTTTTCTAGCCGCTTCATATTTGAATAAAGCTGGGTGTCCTCGTGCACTTGTATCTACTCAATTTTCATGGGTTTGTTTCTTCATTGAGTATCGATTATCGATTGGGAGCAGCTTAACATCATGTTTGTAGAATATCCCATCGGGCATTTCCATGGGTCATTGCCATGAAAGAGCTGTTACATCTTGTCCCGCCTTCTGTTCCTGATCTCGCCTCCATTTATCACCTCGGCAGATAACGTTAGAGCTGATTCGCTGGTTCTGCTCCCCAGGTGACGCCAATTCTTCAAGGACCAGCAGTGCCACAATTCTGTCAGTACCCGGGCTGCCGTTTCCTTATTGAGGCAGGCTTACAGCTGTGAGCCTTTGTCCACCCTATAAGAACCGTGGATATGGCCAAGCGCGTGACGAAGGATGACGAGGTGGTAACTAGACCCTTCGGTGTGCGCCGATCAGCCAAACGCAGCCTTGGAAGGTGCCAATTCAGCACTCACAGCAGTGATGGACACTAAGTGCCCTTTCATTTCTGAAAGATTTATTTATTATATGCCCAAAACCATGGGTATCCCGGCGTAGTTACAGACAGCCTGCTTATATAATAATACAACACACAATGCATTTTAAGAAATTCAGATGATCTGAAACTGCCATGTGACAATGCTTGGGGGTTTGAGTGTGAACATGGATTGTGTTAAGTATTGCACGTTTTTATAATGCACATTTTCAAGTCTGACCCTTTTATGCATTACATGGGAAAAGTGGTGAGAGGTTGGGCATTAGTGATTTCAACTATTTCACTCTCTTCCAATGTCGACATTCAAAATATTGTCCTTGTATCGAAGGGAAGTGTGTGAGCTTCCCTCTTGTCCAGGAAATGGACATGTAAAAACTATAGTGACTTTGTACAATTCTTACTTCCACTTCTGGTGTGGAGGTAAAATTGACCTGGTTCCAAATTCAATAACCACCTTGTAAACGTCTGCCATTTAAATACAGCGGCAGTTCCCTTGCAATACCACCAGTGGTATTTCCAAGCCAAACTGCAATAGAGAGTATGTTAAAGGAGGTGGTACATTGGAAATAACTCTTTTAGCTTTACCGTCAAGGCAGTAATGGGGCTGCTAAGGGACTGGCGCACTCTTTGCTAACCAGCTTTCCTTACCCATTATAAGCACACTGCCACTCGTGTGTCATTACCAGAGTTGCTTAGATCCTGCTGGCACACACCTACCATCCCCATCAAGGCAGGTGCCTTCAGACACCTTGTGCACGCGTTTACTCGCTTCGGCTTTGCCTGATACAGCAAACATGCCTTGTTCACCCCTTGCAGGGTAGAGGTGTGGGGCGGACAGTGCCGGATTATCCCTTAGGCCAAGTAGCCACCGGCCTAAGGTCCCCACTCCTTTTAGGGGCCCCGCGACAAGGGATCAAAATAAAGCGGTGCCGAAAATGAAAACCATATTAGGAGATAATTTGCAAGGTGGGGCCCGACGTTTCGACTGCCACAGGGTTTAATCCGGCACTGGTGGACGCCCTATTTGGGACACTTTCACGCATCCTGGTGAACCACCCCACTGGCCACTTGGCCACCTTGTAAACATAGCAAGCCTCGTGAGGCGAGCTCAGAGTCAGCAAGCTGCTCCAGTTCAGAGGTTCGGAGGCTGCTGGGCAACCAAGCAATGGGTCCCACACGTGTTCCTCATGCCAGCGCTTGCAAGGGCCGGGTCTTCCCGAAGCCCCTGGATCACCCTACCAAAATGCGAGTCAGTGCCATATCGGATGGGGTAGACGTAGTTGGGAAATGGCCAGTTGGGGGGAGTGAGGGTGCACAAATACTGCTTTTCTTAAAGCCATCTATAATAAAACAAGCATGATATGTGTTATTACGTTACAGGGCTAGCCTTACATTTTGGTGCAACCAGTATAATCATTTCTTACTGTGGCATGCCATTTTCTACAGGGCAGTTATAAGAAAGCAAGCATGATAAGTACTCTATGTGTCTAGACTGGACCGTATTGGAGCCAGTTTGGACATGCTTTCTCATTTTGGCATAGCATTTTTAATTGCAAAGCCAACAAGAGTATGTTCTTACGTGGGAGTTCTAGCATATATTAGCAGAGCCAGCGTGGACATGTTTTCTTATACTATAATTACTGACATTATGCGCAAAGCAAACATAAGTATGCTCTGGAATACTGCCATATATTGGCACAGCCAGCGCAAAAATGTTGTTATAATGGCACGTATTGTGGGGAAGGGCATAAAATGCATTGGGAAATGCTCCTGAGCACTGCTGTTGACTTGCGTCCATTGGGATTTTTCCTGAGTTACTTTAGAAAACCGATTGCAAACTGTTGGTCTTGACTCAACATTCCACATACACTGTGCTGTTTAATGAACCATTTTAACTCATTATTCAAAACATTTTCTTGGGGAGACCACCGCAACGGACTCTGGCTCTCTAGCAATGCTTGGCCATTCTAGTTTATTGTGGCAAATATTTACACCCCTCCAATTGAAAAATTCATCAGGTGCCCCTGCTCGCTGGTAGACTTGGGTGCCAGGGGCTAGACACCGCCCCTTGTTTCTATGCAAGGTCAAAGATGCATGCTTTGATTAAAAAAAACATAATTGCATTGTTTACAAAGCTCACTGCGCGCGTGCCCGTGCCGTGGCATGATCATCATGGATGTTGCCCACTTGTGGTGCTCCCGGCCGGCCTGTATCGTGGCTCGTCCCGTGCTTTGTTGAGGAGTTTTGGGGAGGGGAGGGGTCATGGTTTGTTGTGGAGCTAGGGTGGGTGTGCCCTAGACTTGGCTCGCAGGTCGGCCCACAAAGATGTTCTTACGCCACTGGCTGAAAATTGTCCTTTATAGGGTTGGGGAGCAGAGATTCAATTGGTGGGGGCAAAGCACAAATTAGGGAGGGCAATATCCCCACTTTGTCCCCCCCCCAAGGACGCCTATAGAATTTAATAGCAAAGGATCCTCAACAGTCGGGGACTTTATAGACGAGTGGTTAGGGAATGACACTTTGAAACAGAATGTATTTCCTGTATAAGCGCCTAACAGGCAAACAAATAAATAAATAAATAAACTTGCAACAAAAATGGGATCCTATCCAACCTGAAAAGCAAAGAGGAAACTCTGGGCCTAATTCATGGAACGTTTTCCTATGGGATTGCGCCATTATAAAACACTTTCATGAATAAGGCCATATGTATCAGAAACAAAGGACACACCTTCCGCACTGGTCGTGTGCACAAACTATAAACCAGGATACGAAGAACGGTGGAAACGTTCAAAGGAAAACTAGAAATAGGAAGATAGCCGCGCACCCCGGGTTAATGTGTAGCCTACTGTATAATCACTCAATCCAGAGCAATCCGGGCTATGGATAAATAATGGACAATAAACGTAAGTGATGACTCTGGACGACAGATGATGATAATAAAAAAGGAACTGTGACTCAAGTGATGATTAAGTGCAGCTGCACGCACAAAATAGCTAAGCAACACAAGAACTGCAATCCACACGCAACAGACATCCCACACTTCCACTAACGCGAATATCACATGATGAAACTCCCATCAACCCCCCAGTGCTGCCATGTCGGCAGTCTCATGACAAAGCAAAATACTTCCATAATTCAGGTCATTAAATGTGCGCTTTGCAGAGCACACATTACAGGCTGACTTTGCTGGTGCCCTCAGACCTCCGTTGGGCCTCTTGCTGTATCTAGCTTTATTCTTATCACTGTCGCACCCTTTTACTCTGAAAAAGGAAATCAATATCTTTTCAGTGGAAATGTGTAGTGTCAACAGCCCGCTGGCTGCCTGTTCAATGAGATTCTGCAGCTATTAATCCCCTTGCTGCATTTCCTTATCTCTCCATTTTAATCTAAGTTCTCCCAGGTACGTCAGCCTGTTTTTCCCAGCTGCAGGGAGGGGGAACCCCAAACATCATGCTGAAATGGGCCCACACAAGACACATCTTCAGCCGTCCCTGATGCAACATGAAAAGATGCAACATGGATACTCATTGTGGAGGTGAGGGTATGGGCGGGTGGGAGTTCAGATGGAAGTGGGATTTGTGCAGGGGGGTGAAAGTGAAGGTCGGATAAAATTGGCCAGTCTTTTTTGTGTTCGGCCTTGAATATGCGGAAATATCACACAGAACCAAATACAACACTGCAAGGACAGGTCTAGTTCCCCTTGATCCAGTAGCATTAGGTCCTACTGACCCAATGATGCTGTTGTAAGGACACTGTATCAGGATTTAGGAATCTACCAATCCTCAAGGGTTTTGTTGGCTCCTGCTTTGCCTCTACTCATTGAGCGATTGGCTATGTCAAACAGCCTATCCGTGCTGTCCTGTGACGTTACAAAAGCCCACCCCCTGATGATGCCTCTTGAGGCCTCCAAGAACACACAACCAGGCTGGTCTGTGGTTGGCTGGCAGGATGTTCTTCAATCTTCTTTTTGAGCACCCCACACACACTCGTCCAATTGGCTGTCGAGATGTCTGAAAAATGAAATCAATGAATATGGTATTTTTAAATATTTCTTGTTGTATGCATGGTGATCTGGGCTGCAGTTAGGGGGACCTTTTCCCTCTCCTCTAGGTTGAATGATGTCCTTTGAGTGAACCCTTTTTTCTCTTCCGCTGGCTTGACCCCGGTTTACTACTGTTTGTTGCTCCCCTCAGCCAGCGATGTAGGGGAAACCCATCTATTGTTCTCTTGTATTCTGAAATCAGGTCTTGCTGTGCCTGCTGGGAATAATGAATTCTAGCCTGTCTGTGCTTACTGGGAACATTGGGATCTGCCCTCAATGCCTTTGCGAGTCATACTGAAATCAAGACTTGCTGTAGGGACAGGGACTGATGTGTTTAGTGGGCATCCTGGAATCAGTACAATGTAACCTGGCACTGCTCTGCTAACCAGGATCAAACCAAACGGATATCACTCTTCTTAAGGCCCAACCTGCAATCTGGCAACCAGTCATGCTGGGCTAACTGGGCATAAGGAAATCAGGCCATGATTTCCTAACTTTGCCATTGGAATCTGACAATGATGGCCTACTTTGTGAACAATAAACATATCTCATAGGATTGTGACTTTCATCCAAAGATAACCCAAGTTGTAACCAGAAGAAAGGATGCTCTCTTGTTATACCGTCCATCCCACTGCAGTTGAACGGCACGGTGGGGAGTTGAAAACCAAAAACTTAAGATGGTGCCTACTCGCGTAGCCGGCGACAATCACAGGGACCAGCTTGACGGAAAACGAAGCATAAACCAAAGAACCGTGCTCACCTTATGGGACCCAAAGGATTGAATCTGTACATCTCTACAAGAGCAGGGTTCTTTGGTTTATGCTTCATGAGTGTGTGGTGTGGGTTAGTTAGGTGAGGGAAAGATGGGGTGGAGGGCATCTGAGAGACCAGAGGAGGTGAGAGCGACCGGAGTGCGGAAGCTATTGGAGAGAGGCAGTCTGTGGAGTATTTGTGTGGGAGGGTGTGAGGAGTAGCGATGGTGTAGGAGTAGCAGGGTTGGGACGGGCTGGTGGCCACTCTAGCCACAGACGCTGTGATTAAGATGGGGAACCATTTAGTGGTGTTTCTTTATTACAAAGATTGTGTGTTTTTGAAAACTGGGGAGATTACCCATACCTCCACTGTTTAATTAAGATGTGGGGAGCAACAGATTATGTAATGAGGTTGCCCACCTGGTGTCTTCCTGCTTGCTGCTCTTTTTCACCACTTAGCAAGCCCCGCCCACCTGGTGCCTTCCTGCTTCCCGCTCTTTTTCACCACTTAGCAAGCCCCGCCCACCTGGTGCCGCTCTTTTTCACCACTTAGCAAGCCTCGCCCACCTGGTGCCTTCCTGCTTGCCGCTCTGTTTCTGTACTTAAGGAGCCCTCCAGCCTCTTTTCCTTTGCAGATGGGGAGCAGGTGCAATTGGATCTAGGTCACCTGGTCCAAGCACCACCCACCTTCTTAGCCCTGCCTCTTCCTTCCTGCTCTTAACTATTAGATCAAGGGCGTCTCTTGCCCGGTTGTCTGCAGTGAAGGGCAGACGAAGAAAAGGGCAATTCCTGTTTGGACCTGTTTGGACCAGGAAGACCCAGTGCCCGACCCCCTGCTCAGACAGCAGGTACGCATGCACCAACATGTGTTAGCCCCTCTGTCCCCACAGGCCATCCCCACCACCTCTAGTCCCCCTGTGATGTTCCCTTGTGCCCCCCCCTTCTCGCACACAGGTGTTGCCTGTTTTGCTTGATTATTCTACCCTGCTCCCCCTCAACCTCCTCCATCCTACTTCTACAGGAGTCTGTCCTGATACATTCTGGTTTCACCATCTTGTGGCCAATGCTGGATTTGACTTTTATGGACTTCATTCGTTCACGGTGCATCACTCCCTCTCAACTTTCATGCTGGACTTCCTTTGCATCTTGTACTCATGGTGGCCCTGAATCATGCTGTTCCCATCTTCATCTTGTATCCTGGCTTGTAACAATATGTGTTACTACTGACGTCTGCAATTGTATTCGCTCTCCACTCTTGCTTCTCCACTCTTTTTGACTGCTTACTCTCTGTTCTCTTCTCTTTTAACTTCTCCCTTTTCCTGTCTCCTCCCCTTACTTTCTTCTATGCACTTACTCTATCAGAATTGTCCCGGACCCTAATATGATAGCAACCTCGTCTGTTTCCTCCACCCTCCCATTACTGTTTTTTCCTCCCACCCCTCCTCCGGTACTATCTGAAATGTCGTCAGGCCTAGTATTGTAGTCGCTTGTTTTATTCCTCCCCTCCCTTTCTGCACCCCTCTCCCTCACCTTTTGTTTTTCTCCGGCTCTACCAGAAATGTCGTCAGGCCAAGTACTATTGTTAATTTCACATCCTTACTGTTCATGGCCTGTAAGAATGTCGTATTTTCCCTTGTTCCCTCCCTTGCCTTGAAGCGCTTTGAAACACATTGTGTATAGGCGCTATATAAATAAATTATCATATCATATTTATTTGCATTGCTCAATTTTTGTGAGTGGGTTAATATGAAAGATGTAATTTAATCGGTTCTATGTGATTTTACCGTGTCCAAAATACAGCAGCAAAAAATACAGAAAATACTGATTTAAAACATATATATATATATTTTTCATTTTATAGGTGGGGGGGACCCCCCGCAACCCTTCTGTACTCTCTGTTAAATAACCTAACTCACCCCCCACATATATAGTGCCAAAAAATGTTTAAGCAAAATCAGTATATTTTTTGTTTTGCCGCAATAAAATCACTGGCTACCATTTGATCGTTCCAGTAAAACCTCTGTACGCTTAATATACTGTAGGAAATGGAAAGGGGATGCACCCCTGAAGAAAGGGTTTGATCCCGAAACGCGCCGAGCGCTGCGCTCACAAGTATCCTGCCCCAACAAGGAGGTAAGTGGTTGATCATGTAATGTACTTTGGAACCTGCCATTAGAGTTTCATTTTATTTAATTTTTATCTCTAACTGTCCCTTTAAAATGTACAGGAAATATGCCTTTCTGAGGTTTTAAGTTAAAGATATGTGTAGTCTGAACAGCACACTCGAGATGTTTTTGCCCAAATAAAGCGCAGGGAGTTTGCCGCCATCAAATCTATAAGCGAAAGGTACGTGCTATCGATACGGCACATATGAGACGAGGAATTGTGTTTTTTCGAGTCTGACGGACCAATTATTTGGAATACAGCACTATTTGCATCCACTGAATACCATGCCACAGATTTTGCTTCAGGCATGCGACAATAGACAAGGGCGCGGGGTGTTGGCGACCCGCTCACCTGTTTTGGCCTGGGAGGGCCACCGTTCTCCAGACTCAGCAGGCCATGCCCCCTCAACCCATAAGGATGCCGGTGCTACCCCTCCAGGGTGAAGCGCGCAGGGACAAGGGTGTGGGTGTTGGCATACCGCAGGGGTGTTGACGACCCGCATGGTTGTTGGTGGACCCACAGGGCCGAGTTGGAAGGCCCACCCACCTCTTCCTCCAACCATTTTGAGGTGAGAGCGAACAGAAGTTGGCATCTGGTGGGGGAGGGGGATTGTGGCCCATTTTTCCATTGGGGGAGGGTGCTTGATCGCAGGAAAGACCTTGGACTTTCATCCCAGCAGGATCTACAATGAAAGTGGAAATGGTGCATCCACACCTCCCTCTCCTTTCCCCCCTCTGTTTCTCTGCAAGTCTGCTCTCCTATCTAACCAGCAAATCCAGCCAGATCTCGAGTCTAAATCTAAACGCAAGATCTTGGTAGTGCGAAGGAAAGGGCCGGAGCATCCACTGAGCTTTGGCAGCGGTTATGCTACTGACATCGCCTCCAGATCTGATAGGGGCCTGTTCACCATTGTCAATAACTTTGCCTCTAGAGGAACCAACGAGTTATTCTACGAAAAACTAAGCTGTCCTTTTAATCTTAAGTGGGTGGCCTACCCTCCAACCAATGAGGTTCACCAATTCCTGGGCTCCATCCTCATTGCGGTGAGTGATACAACCACCCCCCCAGGAGTCCATTATGGAGGGGAACCATCCAGTAACTTGGCTTTCTCACCCGTTCGGAGTCTCGAAGGAAATTCCCCAAGTTTGAACCAAGGAGAGCCAGCCACTAATGAAATCCAGCCTGCCACTGTAGGGAACTGCAGGGAACTCAGACAGCTTGCCTACGGCTATTGTATCCGGGTTGGAACTGAGTGGGTTTGCGATGCAGCTGCCCTCCCATTGGTACCCCTGGTCAGTGTCGTGCCGGTCTGACCCTTTCTCTGTTCGCCTTCTGCAAGCCTAGGTTCTCCTGCCCACACTGGGACCCACTCTCGACCTTCCTCAGTCAGTTACTGCATCCGCTGCCCTGGATCTAATGAACATGGAGACTGATGGAACATTCGAAGACACGCTCTCGCCTAGTCCCATCTGTAGTTCCTGGAGCGATAATATGCTGGCAACGATCTCAGGGACTAGTTCCTTCCCTCGCCTAACCCCCTTCAGGGCCTCTAAATCCCCTATTCATGGAAGTCACCCCTCCTCTACCCCACCAGACAAGGAGGCTCATACTGTCAGAAGTTGTTCCTGTGTACAGGTACTCTCCAAACTGGCAGCCATAAAAGAAACTGCTATTGGTTCTGATTGATGCCCAGGGGAGGAGTGGTGAGGGGAAGGGAGGAGAGGGCCTGTTGGGGGAGCTTGCCAGCACTCCTCCTGTTGCTAAGGGGTCTCATCCTCTGTGTCAACTCTTGAACACTGCATCCAGTGAAAAGAATGCTCCTGCATCGATGAGCCAGCCTCAGGCTGAGCAGCTGCTACAGCCCAACGCAGTCAGGGAACGCCCCACCCAGTGCACTAAGCTTATCATGCCGGTGGAACGCTCCACAAGACCCCTGAGAACTCATTCCTCTAGGGAGAGAGGGACCCCTTCAAGCGCCTTGTATATGGGAAGAAAGGGGGACAACCTGGATACCTCACATTTGTTTCAGAAGAAGAAATAGATTTTCCACGCAGTTTCTTTGCGTGTTGTGCTTATAGCAGACAGTTTTTGTGTTTTATTTTGTCTTGTTTGAGTTGTAACACAATTTCACATAAATACAGCGTGGACTCCTATGTACCAATTGAGGTCAGCCGACACGTGTTTCGACCCTTGTATATAGGGGCAAAGAAACGCTACTGTTTTCCTTCATGGGGTACCCAAGTTTCCCCTGGGCAGGTCGGGAACCGAGGGATGCCCTCTCACATAAATGTCTCCACTGGCCCCATACTGTTGGGAATTTCCCCTTTGTGGCTAAGGAAGCAATGGTGGGGTGCCCTAGAATGGCAGTGATGGCGGAAACCCCTCAGACTCTGTTAAATTGGTTTTCAGGAATGAGCAAATGGCCAGGGATGTCCTGGGAAGATCTGGGGGTCATGGGCGAGTCCCGAATAGTGGGATTGTAATTAGCACACGCCCCTAAATGGGAGTTGCTGGTCCCCCTGGAATGGTCACAAACAACGTTTTGTCTGGAACAAACCTTATACCCCTGTGGAAAAAGGCCAATTGGGAACTAATGTGGCCACAGGAACTCATAGCTGTGAATGGTCTTTGTTCTTTCTCTATTCCCGTTTTCTTCCCTGAAATGATGTGTTGGCGATCTTAGAAATGTTTTTTAGGATGTACTTTGATGGCTTATGGCTGAATAAAGTTACTTTGATTGATAATTAAAGGTTTTTGGAACACTGTGTTTGAATGACCCATTTACTGGAACTACAGCATATTAATCGGGCACCCCTGTTGGTAAAGGTCCAAGGGATCCAGCCCTTTCATTGCATCTCTTCACAGTTGTTCCCACTGTGTGTATTACCAGGTGAGCACACACACTGGAATACATTAGCACCAACTAATCCGGTATAATCAGGTCAATGGCACAATATGTGAATTAGTTTTGGCATTTAACGAGCTTGCAGCAGTCACTGAGCCGCATCACTCTGGCTAACAAGGACATATTGAGTATTGAGAATACTTCAAGCATGTGCAATATAATCAATGACCTAATAGCCAATACTAGTTACACTGGGAATATTGTACAAATAAACAGGTAGCACCAAGGCTCTTGCAGAATAGGCATGATAATGATGCCAAGGAGGTCACATTCCTTTTAAAAATGAAAAATGAAGTACAAAAGGGGCACATGGGTTATTACTAATGATGTGTCATGAATCCTCTGTTCATACTTACGTTGTTATTCACTCTCTCATTCCTCCCCTGTCTCCAACCACAATTCTTCTGTGAATGTATTGAATATGTATGTATCCATGATGAGAATAACTACTTTGTGAACCTTCATTGCTTTGACAATTTGTGACCAAATCAATATACTGTTTTGGTTTTTGTTAACAGGTCTGATATCATTTTACTGTCATATTTTGATAAGCACAGCCTGAAACACGTGTCAAAAATAAAAGGGCTACTTTAATCACCTATTAATGACCAGTTTCGTATTTTCTGATCCTCATACATATAAATATCAAATATCTGGATTTAGGGGAATGCATGGAGATCTGTCAGGGGCGTCTTCTCGTTTTTGAATCAATCATTTACCTTTAATGTATGGGTGTGCCTTAAGGACACCCACAAAGACCGACAGGCAGCATACAAGGACCATTGTGAAGACGAGTGACAGGTATATACCCAACTCTAATCCCCCTGAAAATTAAATCATTGACCAGGATTTAGCATCAACAAAATTCCCTGGTTATAAATGTATCTATGAATCAGCGACCACTACGATAGAAGAAACCTATTGTGCGGGTGTCATATGAGGCCATCTGCCTACGGTTGCATGTATCTTTAAGTTATGTGACAAACAACCACATGTTGTCCCCCACAATCCAGAGCCGTACATAACACCTTAATATCCTGGGCTTTGACACATGACTCTTCTTCACTCTTTTTTAACAGGGTGAGGTGTTGGGAAGGGGAGCTGCACTGCCCTCAAGAGTGGGGGCTCAATGCATCTATGATTTTCAGAGCTCTATGTGCAAGGTGCATTATTCAATGACCCCCACAGGACCGGCCAATGAATGAAGCTTTCACAAAGCCCTTTCCAAGAAGGAGTTCACTGGCGAAGGGTGCGTGACTCCGTGGCTCTCTCACTTTTGAGACTCTGTATCCAGCACTTATTTTCTCAAACAGTGTTGCACCACAGCAGGGTCCTTGTCGAGATTGCGGCCCCTCTCAACCATTCACATCACACTTGAATGTGTTCAAGGTGAACAGTGCCCAATTAGTGGCATAACACAACATTTGGGGGCCTTCCCACGACCCCCAAGCTCTTTAACAAAGCACACGGCCCACCACACACCCGGCCGGCACGGACCAACACGTGTGTGCAATGTCCATGAAGGTTATGCTGCTGCAGGGGCATGGACTACTCCAAGTGAAAGAAGTAAATATGTTTTTAATCAAAGCTTAAATGTTTCACCTAGTGTATAAAGAAGGGAGGTGATGCCACGTCCCCAAATATACCAGCCACCCATGGTGGTTGGTGAGTTTTTTGATTAGAGGGTGTAAATATTTGCCAAAAGTGTGCGATTGCGACCGAGCATAGCAAGGGGGTCAGAACTAACGAAAATGTGGTTGGGAGGTTTCCTCCCATGAGAAAATGTTTTGAATAATGGGTTAAAATGGTGCATTACACAGCACACTTTGTGAACATTTGGGTAAAAGGCCAACAATTTTCCAATGAGTTTTATAGGGTGTAGGGTAACTCATGGTATGTTATGGTAATGTTTATTTGTAAACCACATATACACAAAGCAAATGTTTCAAAGCGCTCAAGGACGGAGGGAACAAGGGGAAAAAACGAACAGTCATTCAGAACCCTTGAACTTCTGAACGATACAAATCTGCACAGGCAGTGTAAGTACATATAATACATTTAACAGTGTAGATAACAGCAAATAGGTCTGGTGACGATTCTGCAGTTTTCCAAGTGCATTGAGGCACCACCATTCAAGGAGGGGGGAACAAGGGAAGACAGATAGAGGAATCTTCAATGCAGGGTGCGTTCAGATTGTACAAGTGCACAGACGGTACAGGCGAGGGTAGGGAGTGTGGGGGGGACGACCAACGGGAACCAAGACCGAGCTGGAGACGATTATATGGACCAACTCGATTGATGTCCCCGCAAACCATGTTGCAGGTCTTTAGAGATTTCATGACTACATATCTGCATTAGACAGGAAGCACGCATGCAATAGGCGCGATCGGGACACTCACACGCCAACCTACATGAAGACATCTGCGTACAGTTCTATGAGCTAGAGGACAGTGACACACATTCAGTTTGCATGTTTATTATTTTTCACATAGGCCGCTATCGCACCGCAGAAACGCAAGATGCCAGAAGAGCTTGTGTATATGCTTGCAGATGCTACTCGCTATTTACTCTATGGATGGACAGGAGCACTCAAGGGACCTGATAACCCACTGCATACCTTTAACTCTTGAATAATCATATTGGAAGAATAACCAAGATTTAGTCAATCAAGCACACTAAACCCCTTTTGCAGGGATTTCGACACTGCAAGCTGCTGAGCGAGCAGAATCACCCTGGCAAGGACTGCTACCGCCAAGGCCATAATGTTACAAGTGACAATCCTCACCCACGGTGCACGACGAGCCCAGCTACAGGACAGGACACCTCAAGCTAAAATACAAATCAAATCGAAGTGAATCGACTCCCTAGCGGTCTCCTCACACGTGATCCGGCCGACCTGACATGATGCCAAGACCTGGGAGCTGGGAAGCTGTAGCCATCCCACGTCTGAGACTGAACCTTGCCACATAATTACAACAATCCACCTACAATATGAGCTGGGACTGGACTGGTCTAATGGCAGTAGCAAAGACTCCATTGTTACACACTGTAATATCTTGTTGATGCATAGTATACGAAAGCAGGTGTCTTGCGGGCAGGAACAACGTTAGTCCCAGGCTTGGGGGCCTGCGGCCTGACCAATCAGCACACCGGGGGGCGGAGGCTGGGGCCGGAATCTCCAGCCAATCATCAGGGGTTCTAATGTAACAATTGTCAGGTAGCAATTTTTAGGGATGACCCAAGTGTACCACCTGACAGCGCGCCCAACTATAACACGGCAACACATACATCCCTATACTGGACCTACCACTCTGGGAACCAACCCAGGGTGGCGTTAGGTTCGGGGAAGGATTTTGGTACGTGACGACAATTGTGACATTACAAATGTACAAAAAGGGCCTGCGTGCCTGAAATTAGCGTGATGTGCTCGGATGAAAGTTGATGCCGTGTATGTTGTCCCTGCTCGTTTCCTATAATAAAACGGCAGTAACCTTTGCGCCTTGTGTGGACCTCGACTTCTTGGGGAGATTGGAGGGAGTTAGGGCCCTGTGTGAGCTGGAGGTCCGCGGACACTCGGTACGGCTCTGCCGACCCCAAAATCTCCCCTAACAATAAGTCTTGAAAAAGTATTGAAAAAAGTACAATAGATGCAAGTCACCAAAAGTGCACAAGCACATTTCCCAATGCATTGTCATGCCGGTCCTTTCAATAAATGCCAGTATGAAAACATGTTCATGCTGGCTGTGCCCATACATTTCCATGCTGGCTCCGCCAACATATGTTAGTATTCCCATATAAGAACATACTCATGTTCTCTTTGAGGTATGTTTTATAGTATCATTACTGGCAGTAGGCACAAAGCTGGCTTTGCCAATATATGCCAGTGTTCCTATGTCAGAAAATACTCCCATTGGTTTGGCCATTAAAAGTGACATGTCACAATAAGAAAACATGTCCAAACTGGTTCCAATGTAAGCCAGTCTAGACCCATAAGAACACTTCTCATCCTTGCTTCATCATAGATGCTGTTAATAAAAGGTCCTGCTACAGTAATATACAGGCTGCTCACTAGCCAGGTAATAACACACAGAATTTGGCTTTGCCCGGAAATACCAGTAAAACATGCAAAGTCAATAACGGATGTGTCAAAAATGCTCTAGTGATTCTCTCTCTCTCTCTCTCTCTCTCTCTCTCTCTCTCTCTCTCTCTCTCTCACACGCACACACACACACACACACACACACACTTCACCCGCCAATACATCCCCCTCATATTCATTTGCACTGCATTCACCACACGGGAATGCACCTACCCGCCCAGAACATTCACACACACAATCGCATTCATCCACCATTCACTCACCCATAAACCTCTCGCGTCCACTCACAATGCATTCGCCACACAGACACGTGCCTATCCAGAACATTGAAACACACTATCACATTCATACTCATTCACCCACCAGTAACTCACTCATACACCTTCTCTTACATCCACGCTCACTGCATTCTCTATACAGGCAAGAACATTAAAAAAAAAACGATTACGTTTGCACTCATTCACCCACCTGTCCCTCACTCGTGCACCTTCTCTTACATCCACTCTCACTGCATTCTCCACACAGGCACACACCCACCCAATGACCCAGAACATTCAGACCCACAATATCACATTCACACTCATTCACCCACCAGTAACTCACTCATACACCTTCTCTTACAGCCACTCTCACTGCATTCTCCACACAGGCACACACCCAGAACATTCAGACACACACTATCACATTCCTACTCATTCACCCACCAGTCACTCACTCATGCACCTTCTCTTACATTCACTCTCACTGCATTCTCTAGACAGGCACACACCCACCCAATGACCCAAAACATTCAGACACACACTATCACATTCACACTCATTCACCCATGAGTCACTCACTCATACACCTTCTCTTACAGCCACTCTCACTGCATTCTCTAGACAGGCACACACCCACCCACCGACCCAGAACATTCAGACACACACTAACACATTCACACTCATTCACCCATGAGTCACTCACTCGTACACCTTCTCTTACAGCCACTCTCACTGCATTCTCTAGACAGGCACACACCCACCCACCGACCCAGAACATTCAGACACACACTAACACATTCACACTCATTCACCCATGAGTCACTCACTCGTACACCTTCTCTTACAGCCACTCTCACTGCATTCTCCACACAGGCACACACCCAGAACATTCAGACACACACTATCACATTCCTACTCATTCACCCACCAGTCACTCACTCATGCACCTTCTCTTACATTCACTCTCACTGCATTCTCTAGACAGGCACACACCCACCCAATGACCCAGAACATTCAGACACACACTACCACATTCCTACTCATTCACCCACCAGTCACTCACTCATACACCTTCTCTTACAGCCACTCTCACTGCATTCTTTAGACAGGCACACACCCACCCAATGACCCAGAACATTCAGACACACACTATCACATTCCTACTCATTCACCCACCAGTCACTCACTCATACACCTTCTTTTACATCCACTCTCACTGCATTCTCTAGACAGGCACACACCCAGAACATTCAGACCCACACTATCACATTCCTACTCATTCACCCACCAGTCACTCACTCATACACCTTCTCTTACATCCACTCTCACTGCATTCTCTAGACAGGCACACACCCACCCACCGACCCAGAACATTCAGACCCACACTATCACATTCCTACTCATTCACCCATGAGTCACTCACTCATGCACCTTCTCTTACATCCACTCTCACTGCATTCTCCACACAGGCACACACCCAGAACATTCACACCCACACTATCACATTCCTACTCATTCACCCACCAGCCACTCACTCATACACCTTCTCTTACAGCCACTCTCACTGCATTCTCTAGACAGGCACACACCCACCCACCGACCCAGAACATTCAGACCCACACTATCACATTCCTACTCATTCACCCACCAGTCACTCACTCATACACCTTCTCTTACAGCCACTCTCACTGCATTCTCCACACAGGCACACACCCAGAACATTCACACCCACACTATCACATTCCTACTCATTCACCCACCAGCCACTCACTCATACACCTTCTCTTACAGCCACTCTCACTGCATTCTCTAGACAGGCACACACCCACCCACCGACCCAGAACATTCAGACCCACACTATCACATTCCTACTCATTCACCCACCAGTCACTCACTCATGCACCTTCTCTTACAGCCACTCTCACTGCATTCTCTAGACAGGCACACACCCACCCACCGACCCAGAACATTCAAACCCACACTATCACATTCACACTCATTCACCCACCAGTCACTCACTCATGCACCTTCTCTTACAGCCACTCTCACTGGATTCTCTAGACAGGCACACACCCACCCAATGACCCAGCACATTCAGACACACACTATCACATTCACACTCATTCACCCATGAGTCACTCACTCGTACACCTTCTCTTACAGCCACTCTCACTGCATTCTCCACACAGGCACACACCCAGAACATTCAGACACACACTATCACATTCCTACTCATTCACCCACCAGTCACTCACTCATGCACCTTCTCTTACATTCACTCTCACTGCATTCTCTAGACAGGCACACACCCACCCAATGACCCAGAACATTCAGACACACACTACCACATTCCTACTCATTCACCCACCAGTCACTCACTCATACACCTTCTCTTACAGCCACTCTCACTGCATTCTCTAGACAGGCACACACCCACCCAATGACCCAGAACATTCAGACACACACTATCACATTCCTACTCATTCACCCACCAGTCACTCACTCATACACCTTCTCTTACATCCACTCTCACTGCATTCTCTAGACAGGCACACACCCAGAACATTCAGACCCACACTATCACATTCCTACTCATTCACCCACCAGTCACTCACTCATACACCTTCTCTTACATCCACTCTCACTGCATTCTCTAGACAGGCACACACCCACCCACCGACCCAGAACATTCAGACCCACACTATCACATTCCTACTCATTCACCCATGAGTCACTCACTCATGCACCTTCTCTTACATCCACTCTCACTGCATTCTCCACACAGGCACACACCCAGAACATTCACACCCACACTATCACATTCCTACTCATTCACCCACCAGCCACTCACTCATACACCTTCTCTTACAGCCACTCTCACTGCATTCTCTAGACAGGCACACACCCACCCACCGACCCAGAACATTCAGACCCACACTATCACATTCCTACTCATTCACCCACCAGTCACTCACTCATACACCTTCTCTTACAGCCACTCTCACTGCATTCTCCACACAGGCACACACCCAGAACATTCACACCCACACTATCACATTCCTACTCATTCACCCACCAGCCACTCACTCATACACCTTCTCTTACAGCCACTCTCACTGCATTCTCTAGACAGGCACACACCCACCCACCGACCCAGAACATTCAGACCCACACTATCACATTCCTACTCATTCACCCACCAGTCACTCACTCATGCACCTTCTCTTACAGCCACTCTCACTGCATTCTCTAGACAGGCACACACCCACCCACCGACCCAGAACATTCAGACCCACACTATCACATTCCTACTCATTCACCCACCAGTCACTCACTCATGCACCTTCTCTTACAGCCACTCTCACTGCATTCTCTAGACAGGCACACACCCACCCAATGACCCAGCACATTCAGACACACACTATCACATTCACACTCATTCACCCACCAGTCACTCACTCATACACCTTCTCTTACAGCCACTCTCACTGGATTCTCTAGACAGGCACACACCCACCCAATGACCCAGCACATTCAGACACACACTATCACATTCACACTCATTCACCCATGAGTCACTCACTCGTACACCTTCTCTTACAGCCACTCTCACTGCATTCTCCACACAGGCACACACCCAGAACATTCAGACCCACACTATCACATTCCTACTCATTCACCCACCAGTCACTCACTCATGCACCTTCTCTTACAGCCACTCTCACTGGATTCTCTAGACAGGCACACACCCACCCAATGACCCAGAACATTCAAACCCACACTATCACATTCACACTCATTCACCCATGAGTCACTCACTCATGCACCTTCTCTTACAGCCACTCTCACTGCATTCTCCACACAGGCACACACCCAGAACATTCAGACCCACACTATCACATTCCTACTCATTCACCCACCAGTCACTCACTCATACACCTTTTCTTACAGCCACTCTCACTGCATTCTCCACACAGGCACACACCCAGAACATTCAGACCCACACTATCACATTCCTACTCATTCACCCACCAGTCACTCACTCATACACCTTCTCTTACAGCCACTCTCACTGCATTCTCCACACAGGCACACACCCACCCACCGGCCCAGAACATTCAAACCCACACTATCACATTCACACTCATTCACCCATGAGTCACGCACTCATGCACCTTCTCTTACAGCCACTCTCACTGCATTCTCTAGACAGGCACACACCCACCCACCGACCCAGAACATTCAGACACACACTATCACATTCCTACTCATTCACCCACCAGTCACTCACTCATGCACCTTCTCTTACAGCCACTCTCACTGCATTCTCTAGACAGGTACACACCCACCCACCGACCCAGAACATTCAGACACACACTATCACATTCACACTCATTCACCCACCAGTCACTCACTCATACACCTTCTCTTACAGCCACTCTCACTGCATTCTCCACAAAGGCACACACCCACCCACCGACCCAGAACATTCAGACACACACTATCACATTCCTACTCATTCACCCACCAGTCACTCACTCATGCACCTTCTCTTACAGCCACTCTCACTGCATTCTCTAGACAGGCACACACCCACCCACCGACCCAGAACATTCAAACCCACACTATCACATTCACACTCATTCACCCATGAGTCACTCACTCGTACACCTTCTCTTACAGCCACTCTCACTGCATTCTCTAGACAGGCACACACCCACCCACCGACCCAGAACATTCAGACACACACTATCACATTCACACTCATTCACCCATGAGTCACTCACTCATACACCTTCTCTTACAGCCACTCTCACTGCATTCTCTAGACAGGCACACACCCACCCACCGACCCAGAACATTCAGACACACACTAACACATTCACACTCATTCACCCATGAGTCACTCACTCGTACACCTTCTCTTACAGCCACTCTCACTGCATTCTCTAGACAGGCACACACCCACCCAATGACCCAGAACATTCAGACACACACTATCACATTCACACTCATTCACCCACCAGTCACTCACTCGTGCACCTTCTCTTACATCCACTCTCACTGCATTCTCTAGACAGGCACACACCCACCCACCGACCCAGAACATTCAGACACACACTAACACATACACACTCATTCACCAACCAGTCACTCACTCATACACCTTCTCTTACAGCCACTCTCACTGCATTCTCTAGACAGGCACACACCCACCCACCGACCCAGAACATTCAGACACACACTAACACATTCACACTCATTCACCCATGAGTCACTCACTCGTACACCTTCTCTTACAGCCACTCTCACTGCATTCTCTAGACAGGCACACACCCACCCAATGACCCAGAACATTCAGACACACACTATCACATTCACACTCATTCACCCACCAGTCACTCACTCGTGCACCTTCTCTTACATCCACTCTCACTGCATTCTCCACACAGGCACACACCCACCCAGAAAATTCAAACACACACACTATTACATTTCTTCTCATTCACCCACCACTCACTGACCCACAGCACACATGCACATCTGACACGCACTTCACACATGCAAAATATACATCACATTTATTTTTTAAAGCCTTCTTACCTGTTTTTCCAGCTTGGGTCCGTCACTCCAAGCCGCCCCCGGCTTCTCCGTGCTGCTCACAAATAGGAACCAGGAAGCTGGGAGATATTCCTGGTTCCTGTATGTGAGCCGCGAAGAAGCTGGAGGAGAAGGGGTTGGAGCTGAACGTGGCATGTGACACATGCCACATGTCACGGTCAGCTCCAACCCCTACTGAGCGCTTCCTTCTCACGCTGCAAGCCACAGCCCAACCTTCACCCTGATGGGTGAGGACTAGGCTGGGCCCCCCAGACCTGGTGTGGCAGGATCCCCCGCACTGCTGGTGTTGCAGGGGCCCTACTACTCCATCATTTTTTTTAAAAAACATTTTGGTTTTTAAATACAGGAGTAGCTAAGGAGACTGCAGGGGAAGCCAGGGTGACCCCAGGGGTCACAGCTGAAACACCTGGCGACCCCCAAACGACATCCTTACCAGTTCTGTGATACAGTGGGTGCGCACACATGTGCCATTGAGTTCTGTATGCACCCAGGCTCAGACTGACCTATAGGGCAATATTGCAACTATTACTATAGGCCAGTCTAACATTGTATTGTGGGCAAGTCATTTTAGTGTAGGAGTCGGAGTCTGTGATTAAGAAACAAAAGGAGAGGCTGGGAGCACCAAAGGGGCGAATAACCAGCAGGCAGCCCTTTCATTCAAGGAGCCTTGTGGTTAAAAGGGCTGCCTGCGTGGGTCGTATTTGGTATGATACGTGCATATACAGAAACATGAACAAATATACATATGTCGGATATAAAGTGCAACGGTGCATTTAAAATGTCCCTAGTGCAAATAGTGCTGAACAAAGTGCAAAGTACGAGTGGAAATCAAAATTGACACCACGTCTATCTAGTCATGTTAAAAATGTGTCATGTTAAAAAACAGGCCTGAGTAGTGATTATTGGCGGGCATGTCCCCATAACAATGGAAGTAGGACACAAACAAATGTGTTTGAAATCAAATACGTGCGCCACCTGCTGGCTCCGATTACGAAGAATGTTTGTTTCTATGAAGGCACGCTCAGTAGCCAAGCTTACTCTGTAGTGAAGTTTGCCAGCCCGCCACTGGAAGGTAGTTTGTCTCTTGTCCTTGGAGGAGCACCACTGGAGGGCAGCATGAATTGTGTGCTTCTTGGACCAGTTTGTCATTCACGTCACAGCTTTGTCCTCGTTGGTGTGAGCTCTGGAAGCCATGGAGACGGCTGGGAGACTGCCAGGCCGCATAGACCCCTGAAAAGCAGCGCTGGCCGATTCCCCCATGTGGGAACAGGAGAGGGTCCCTGGAAAAGGTCACATGGAAGAGGAGAATGCAGAGCCGGTTCCCAAGAGCTCTGAGTATGCCTCAGTCAATCCATCCGGACTCCACATAGTTCTAGCGAGAGAGAGACAGGGCCAAAGAGAGGGAGAGCGAGCGAGAGAGAGCATAAGGGTTTGCGAAGAGGGAAAGACGGAGAACAAGGGAGCAAGGGAGGGAAAGCGGGCAGCAGCGAAAGAACAAGTTATTGTTTTGCCAGTACACGAGCAGTGCTTACAGAACTCCTTAAAGCGGGAATGTTATCCAGGCCCTGCGCTGCTCCATTGAGCAGCCCGGGTGAAGAAAGCTCAGGGTCGACCAGCGGAGCAGCCCGGTGAAGGCAGCGGCCCGCAACCCGGCGTCTCGAGGAAAAACTGTTTCTTAAGAGGGGGAGGGAGGACAGTGCTAGATTTAAGACAAAGGGCTCTGTGGGAACGATTGACAGGTGTCCCTCGGTAGGTGGGACATGGCGGCAGACCTTAGAGTACGAGGGTTTCATGGCTGTGAAGGGTTTAGTGGTATGACTCTGGCTGGAAACATCAGGCTTTGCTGACAGTGATTTGCCCAAGATCACTCAATTTGTTCAAGTGGGAAATCTGCTCTCCCCGTCTATCTGTCCATCCCTTCCAAAATCGCAGCCTCTTATGAACCCCGGAAAAAGTCTCTGGGCCTCATTACGACCCTGGCGGAGTGGGTTTACGCCAGCGGTATTCGCGGCGGACCCGTCCGCCCTACTACGAGTTCCCGTAGCGCCATGGAGCGTTTTCCGCCTGGTTTTTCCGGGCGGAGAAATCCATGGCGCTACGGGACCTTGTTGTTAATTACGCCACCGTATTTTACGGTGGCGTAATTAACGCCTTCCCCACTCCCATTATACCCTATGGGGCAAAAATGGGAATGGGGAAGGGTAAAATGGGGAATGGGGATTTACCGCCCCGCCAAGGTCGGAATGGGGCGGTAAATCCGCCAACCCCCATGGCGCTATCGGCAGCTTTCCGCCGTGCTCCATGGTGCATTTTGCGCCACGATTTCCGCCAGGGTCGTAATGAGGGCCTCTGTCTCTCCTCTACCTATTCTATCTACCACCTCTTCTCATTCCATAAGCCCCCCTCCCCCAGAGGTGTTGCTAGGGGAGGTGCTGAAGGGGCTATTGCCCCGGGTCTTTTGGTTGTTGCCTTGGATAAAAGCTCAGGGGCTACAACTAATAGGCTAGCTAGCCCCCAGTCCCAAAGGTCCTCAATTTAGTGTAGCCCCGGATCTTTTCCACACCTAGCAACAGCCCTGAGCCCCCCACTACTTTCACCTTCTATTGACTACTCTCGTCATCTTCCATGAGTCCCCTCCCATCCCTCTCACCTTGCATCCACTCTCCCCTGGACCCCTAAGGAAAACTGATGTCTGAGGGGTTTTCACCGCGCCACCGGCAGACTAACCTGCATCAACGTGCCAGCACATGTGGGTTGAAGTGCCCGACAGGACATTATGTAGCCCCTGTTTCCCAGCCCTGGTCCGTGCAAGGCAATACATTCCCCGTCCACAGAGCAGAGCCAGTTCCCATGGGTAGGGAGGGCGCTTCACCTGCTAAAATAGAATTGCTGTTGACAGGAGATTTGCTACTCTTTGAGTTCTTTGATCACTAAGGGACACCGACGCTACAGGGAATGTTATGGGGACCCCAACGGGCACCCCTATTTATTTAATAAAACACTTCTACCTTTCATACCTTCTCCTAGATATACATCCTAGGGCTGTGTTCGATCAAAGGTGACACTGGAAATAGAAGCTTCTGAAGCGAATTAGGCAGGAGCCCTTTGAATCCGCCTCTGCCATCAGGAAGGGGGGGGGGTACAGATACAGGCAGGCCCTTGGAGCAGTGTGCAGGCAATCAGAGGGCATTAGAGCAGGCAGGGAGCTGAAGTAGAGCGAGGTTTGTGAACACTTTCCCAGCAAAAGAGGAACCCTTTGCTTGATCCTCTAAGACGAGAAAGGGCTACATGGGTGCAGTGCAGCGCTGTGCTGAACCACTTTCGCTGCACTCAGGAGAGAGGGTGAGTCCCATCCATTTGTGAAGAGTGTTATTTCCCATGTGGGACTGCATTTCCCATCTCAACCCTATCCTGTTCCCCCTGTCAATCCCACCAGTGCAGTGTGGCAATACATTCAGAGCTATTGATTTGGCCAAAGCCACACTGCTCGGCAGAACTTTGTCAATATCAGGGGGATTGCTTACCTCACCAGACGGCTATTCAGCTACACGGTAGTGCGTACACCCTGCTGGGCCATCTAACACCCACCCTTCACCACCACAGCCACAGGGTGTGGACCAAGCATTATGTAATGACTGGGGAAGCTGGCTTGGTGTGCACACATCATTAGGGTGTGGGACACATTGCGCAGTTACTGAACAGTGACACTATTTCTACCAGATACACGCTCATGGGTCAATATGTTTAGAAGTTTGCAAAGACTCTGACATTTTTTCTGCAGGGGCATTAAATAAATGTGTGCTCTCTGGAATTCACCATCTCATAGCTGAATCCAGAACGTTGTTGGTCTATATATTGACTCCAGTTATTGGTCGAAAGGTTTGGTTGCTTGTTCAAGTTCAGTTGCTGTGCTCCTTCATTGATCCCACCCATTCAATCCATTGGTCTCTTGTTCACTCCCGCAGGCAGCGCATTCCCGCCCACATATTCTCTTATCCATCTTTATGCAATAGGGTGGCAGATCTCTGTATAATCAATCACTCCTGGGGGCACTTGCCTCAATCCCCTTTTTTGGCGGGAGTTCAAGGGGGTTTGTCCCCCCAACATTCGAGGCACACTATTTCATCCCCCTCATTTGGTAGGGGATCCTTTTCCATTAGATGTCGAGTCCCCTCCAACATTTTCAGAAAAGTTACTCCACTGCCCACTATACAGGGTTCTCAAATCTGGGTATAGCCCCCATCTCGGCCTATTATATTGTGAAGCCTATTGTAGCATGAAAGCTAGACCTCTCTCCGATATACAGGAATCCCAAATGTAGCTTTAGTCTCCTTCTCGGCCTATTAGATTGTGAAACCTCCAGCCGAATAACTTCCAAGACTACGGTACGTATACACACCACCAGTGTGGACACAGGCCCCTGGCACGGCCAGGCAACCATGCACCATAGAATCCTGCTATGGCTAAGCACATCCGGTCTAGCAACACACTTAGCCGTCCAGGCCTAAACCCCTAACTTACCTCAACACCTCTGCCACTAGCCTACAGCAACTACCACCCAAAAGGAACCCGGGATAGCTGTCCACACATCAACTCTCCATACAATAGCATTCTATTGCAATCCACCAACAGCGCCCACCCACGTGCATGCCCTCTCTTTGGGTTGCTTCGTTGAGCCTAGCCAGCCACCTAATTCATAGATCGGCAAAATGCACACACACATCTCCTAAACTAAACCCCTTCGAATTTTCCACCACATTGACTACAGTCACTGAGGGCGTTCCTACTAGAAAAGCGCATTGAGGCCACACAAGTGGGGGAAGAGCGCTATATAAATAACCAAATACAATACAATATTGATTTCAGGTGGCGTCCCCACTGTCCTGGTGATACCACCACGCTCACTGCTGTGCTCCCCATGGCTATTTTGAGTTGGGTGGTGTCCCCATGGCAACGGGGATGCCACCAATTTCACCCCTGTGCATGTGGCCTCCTTTGCTCATTGGGCCTGCTCCTCTGCAATGCGTCGCGAAATGCCGGGATGCGGGCCGCTGCCTCAACCAGGCTCAACCGAGCTGCCTGGGACTTCCTCCTCCTTCTCCTCTTCAACTAGGTTGGCCGGCAAGGCCAGCCCGGGACTTTGTCATTCACTGCTCCGCCCTAGTGGGTGGAGCGTGCTTTGCTGCTCCCTCGCTTCACTTGCTGGGCTGCTACTTGCATACACAGCCCAGGCGGACTTCAATGCAGGGCCCGCCTTGCTGGCCACAAGGCAGGCATTTGGGGGCACGGACAGACTGTTAGGCAGAATCCTGTGCAGTGCCCTTAGGGACCACTACACACAATTAAGACTACAAGTGGTAATACAAGTTTACCTTTGGTACAAGCCTGTACTACTTTGTTAAAGTGGTAGCAGTAGCGGAGCAGCCAGGCCTATCTCAAGAGTATATGAGCAGTAGCAGAGATTACACAAAGGGACCACAATTACTATGACTCAAGCAAACACTGACTCAAGGTTTCAGGTCGAAAAATATAAGTACATTTATTTTTAAACCATTTGTTATAAAAACAACACTTCTATTAAATTCAAAACCATGTGTAAAATATACTACAACTAACCAATTAACTTTGTAAGGTATGACTCAAGGTAAGTACCATGTGTTTGAATGGACCGGTGTTATGAAACAAGACATGTTACCGTGAATACGATTGCGATCACTTTTTGACAGTTTGTTTTACTAAATAAACGCGTATCCGTGACAAGAAATGCTACCGGGGCAAAAACACACTTAGCACCTGAGATACCCAGAGGGAGTTGGAGGCAAAAATCATAGGCAATATTATAGTTAGGCAGACAGAATCGAAGAACATTCATAAACAGGAATTCAAGAGTCAAAGGGCCAGAGCCAGGGTCAAGTGACACCGGGTGACTATTGTCGAGGATCACACAGTCGGACAGTTCACGATTCAACGTAGCCAAGAGTACTTTGATATTGTCAATGTTCGGAAGCAAAAGTTATAAGAAGGAGGGAACACAAGGGCAAGCCTTGGAAATGAAGAAAAGGGATTCACCCTAATTCCTCAAGCAGAACATAGTACCTTATCCAATGGAGACGCTGGTGCCCTGGCAGTTGTTCCTGTTGGTTTCCTGCAGACCCACGATTCCTGGAGATTCGGCAAGAAGGACGATAATGCGGGGTCTGCACCACACAGGGATGAGGCCAGCAGCAGCGACGGTGAAAAAAAGGTGCGCTCCATAAAAACAGGAGAGGCTCTTCAGGTGGCTATCCGGCCCACTACAGCAGTGAGCAGAGATTTCGACCACAAAGGGATTCCTGTGGCTGAAGAAGACGAGCTGGTTATCCCCACCAGGCTCAAAGGAAGAAGGCTCCAGACTGGATCTTCTCTTAGTCGTTGAAGGGTAGATAGCTCAGGACTGCAGCAGGGCTTCACCGGTACGGGATAGTTGCAGCAGTCGACCTCTCCTCTGCTTCGCTTTGGTTCCTTGTAGTTCCAGTGGCGACTCTCTCACTTCTAGCCCAAGAGACCTGCCTTTTAATGCGAAAATCCCCCATTCACACAGCCTGTCTGTCAATCATGCAGCAGGGCGGTTGTCCGGCCCGGACAACCACCTCAGCCAATCATGGTAAAGTGCGACTTGGGTTTCCTAGGATACCTTGTGCAGGGGGTGACTACACCCCTCCCTCACATTCAGCCCACCTAGTCACCCAGGCTTCTGAACAGAAGCCCGCCAAAAGACGGTGAACAAAGGAGGCAAACCAGGTTTGCCGCGCAAAGTAAGACACAAGAAGGACTTTAACAAAAAGAAATGGTGAATAATCCCGACCGGAGCCAAAAGGTAAAGTATTTGGTCAAGCGGGTTTAAGTTCGAGGCTAATATAATAGCCTAAAACAATACCACGTTTATTTAATATAATCACGGTAGAAAATTTATGGTAGATACCACTGCCACCAGCCAAGTCTAAATGTTAAAAGAGCGAAACAATGCCCTGAGGGTACAGATACAAAGGGATACAAAGTAACCCTTTCCAGTACTCCATGGAAGATGGGGTGTACTGGATCTGTAGTAAATTGACTAATTAAAGTTAATGGCAATTTTACCCTTTTCTGGGGGACTGTAGTCAGCCCCAGAAATGGAGTCGGTGGGAAGTCTAAAAGACAACCCTGTGTTACTGCACTGAGGGTGCTGTGTAACACACAAGGAAAGGGGCTACTGAAATGGTGTACTTCAGAGTCCACAATCATAAAAACAGGTAAAAGACAGATGGCAAAACATGGGTAAGAGTGGGGGAAAAGCTCACACTCTTATCAAGTGAAAAAAAATAAACTCCAGAAGTCCAGCAAAGCTGCTGGGGGATTCACTAGGTGAGGGAAATTAGCCATAAATGAGAATTCTCCCTAACACAGACTGCCTGGTCTGGGCCACCCCCACACATAGCCCGGGCTTGGTGCTCTTTATTGGTCCAGGCAGCACCTGGCACGCTGCTTGGGTCCAGGATGCTGTTGGATCCATCCGGTCTGGCCCCCGGACAGGACTTCATCCGCCACAGCCCTGAGCAAGTGAGCTGTCCCTGACAAAAGCAGCTAAGTCCCCTTGGATTAGTCCCTTGGGGGTCGCCCCACATGCCACCCGGTGCCATTAGTGATATTTAAGCCCTGGGAGGACGTTCGAGGCAGCTACTCCCCAGGCAAGTCGTTTTCCTTCTACTCTCCTTTCCCTCTCTCCAACTGCCTTTTTCTAACATTTTCCTTTCTTCAAATCCTCTTTGGATTCTTTCTCTCCCCTGCCCAGCCCATTCATGGGTAGGGGAGTTATATTCTATTGGTCTCTTCTTTTCTTTTTTCTTTAGGCATTCCATCCAGCCCCATGGTGTGCTGGATGGTTTAGTCCAAAATAGACACACACACAGGACACATAATTAGCACCCGGCGAGGGACAATCAGATTGTTACAATCAATCTGATTGGCCCTCGCCGGGGCTTTACCCGACTGGGAATTCCTCGCCCGGCGTTCCTTTCCTTTGTTCCCGGTGGGGGTGGGTGAGGATGTTAATCCCCGCTCCGAGCCACCATATGGCTGGAGTCTGCCATTCTCCCCCGCTGGGGATTCAGGTAAGTATTTTCTCCCTCCCTCCCCCCATCCAAACAATCTCCTCCCTGCCCTCCCAACCCCACTTACCTTCATTTTTTGTCCTATTTCTGGAGCAAACGCGCTGGAAACACTTCTGTCCATAGTGGGTCCGCTCCTGATCCGCACAGGCCGTCATGGAAAGGAAGAAGGGACTACATGTAGTCCCTTCTTCCTTTTCTATGGTGGCCATTTTTTTCGTTTACATTTTTACTTTTTTTTTAATGGCCGCTATGGAAATGCAGAATGGACTACATGTAGTCCATTCTCCCTTTCCATGGTGGCCATTTGCTTTATTTTTTTTACATTGATTTTGAATGGCTGCCATGGAAAGGGAAACGGGATTTTAGTTACAGGCTTCGCTCGGGCCTGTAACTATGGGCCCCGAGGCTTTACCTGACTCTGTAATGCCCCTGCGTCTTGGGGCTTATTGCTTAAATAAAACACTCACTACACCTTTAATAAAATGCTTTATTACCCTAGGGTCTGTGGGCCTCATTACACGGAAGGTGGTAATGGTTAACGGCCACCGTTAATGGTAACGGTGACCGTTAACCATTACCGCCTTACTACGAGGTCCCTTAGCGGGTTGGTGCTTTAACGCCTGCTTTTTGCAGGTGTTAAAAACCAACCCGCTAAGGGACCTCGGAGCTAATTACGGCTCCGCAAAATTGTGGTGCCGTAATTAGCGCCTTCCCCATTCCCATAGAGCCCTATGGGGCAGAAATGGGAATGGGGAAGGGCAATGGCAGAAGGGGGATTTACCGCCCCACCAACCTTGGAATGGGGCGGTAAATCCCCTTTCCGCCAAGGCGGTGCCGGTATTTTACCGGCATGAGCCATGGCGCTAATAGCGCCATGGCTCACCGCCTTCCGTGTAATGAGGCCCTGTGTCTTTATTGCTAGGTATTCCCTCAGGAGCCAAGCGTGTTGCCACACTAACCGGGCCCCGTGGGGCCACAGGCTACATTAGCCAAAGAGGAACGTTTTTAAAACTCAACAAAACAAAAAATAGTATCCATCTGTCGAGAGATGGGGGGGGCGCCTTCCAAAAAACCGAGACCTGCTATTGAAAATGTATGATGGACACAAGATTTCAGCTCAAATTTGGGCACAATAAGCAGGTCCTTCTCAGATGACCCAAGAGATTGAGAAGGGAGGTACCCGTGAATCCTTTGCCCAAGATAAGTTGGTTCAAGATTGTGCAGACATTTAAACAGCAAGTACAGCGCCTTGAAAGTGATTCTATTCCTTATTGGGAGCCAATGAAAACAAGGACGAGAGGGCGTTATGGGATCTGTGTTTGCGAGATTGAAAATTAGGTGAATTGCAGTGTCTTTAACCTTTTGTAACTGAAGAAGCTGTTATTCAGCAATACCCAAGCATAATGAGTTACAGTAATCGAGGATTGAGTTGCAGAAAGCACCCAATAAGACTGGAAAATGGTTCTTATCAATTTAAGAAAGTATTTTCTCACCCATGTGTAATTTGTAGGAGGCTATCTTGGTCGTTTCACCAATATGTGAATTCAGATCATGGTTGGCTTGCCAAACAAAATCTTGATCTTACATTTTGGAGGCATAACAAGGGGGAAGGATGCACAAGGAGAGGGCCTGAGGGGGCAGCTGGATGCCACTGCTGCCATTTTGTTTTTTTTAGGGCACAAACAAATGTGCTCTGTTTTTGCAGGATTTATCTGGAGCTGCTTTTTAAGCATCCAAACTTCACCTTCAAAAAGGCCGCCTGATAGATCAGTAAGATCCAAGCCGCCGATGTCTATAGTAATGTACACTTGCGTGTCATCAGCATAAGAGTGAAATATCAATCCAGCCTTGGTAATTATTAAGCAATAATCCCGACCCGGGGGGCATTACCTGACTCACTAATGCCCCCTCGGCGAGCCCGAGTACCGTTGGACCAGGGTACTAAAAGCACTTTTCTTGGTTGTGAGTTTCGCAACGAAGAAAAAAGAAATGGCAACCAATGACGGGAGAACGTAGTCCGTTCTCCCTTTCCATGGCGGCCATTGGAAATAGTAAAAAAAAGTAAACAAACAAAATGGCTGCCATGGAAAGGGAGAATGCAGTCCTTTCTCCCTTTCCATGGCAGCCATTCAAAAAATAGAAAAAAAATAAACATAAAAATGGCCGCCATAGAAAGGAGAAGGGACTAACTAGTCCCTTCTTCCTTTCCATGGTGGCGTGTAGTGGATCGGGAGCAGAGGCACTGGAAACAGAAGTGTTTCCAGCGTGTCTGCTTCTGACGAGGAGCCAAAAAAGAGGTAAGTGGAGCGAAGGGGGTGGCGGAAAGGGAATTCTGTGGAGGGGGAGAGGGTAAGGGGTAAGAGGGTAAGGGGAGCAGGGAGGGGAACACTTACCTGATTCCCCAAAGGCTCAGGGCGGCGGGAATACTGTCTGATAATGCCTGAGTTCTGAGCCTCCCCATTGGCTGGGAGGCTGCCTCCCCCCGCCCCTCATCGGGTACTAATGTCAAATAAAGGCCTGGCCTAAATGGAGAAGGTGGAGAGCCGATCATCAGTGTCTACTTTGGATGAATGAAAAGGACAGATTTTCACTGGTGGGAACCATGTAAGAGCATGAGCTCTGATTCCGAGAGAGGTTGGCAAAGTGTTTAGTTTAGTTTAGTTTAGTTTATTTATTTGTATAGCGCAGCCAAACTCTGGGGTAACTGGGCGCATTAGACTTGAGGAACAGCATGTTACAAAAGGTTGCACAACATAGAAAGATACAATACAATAAATAGTATAAGGGACCAGGTTACAGGCAGGTCCATATCGGTAGAGGCAGCAAAAATTACAACAGGACCGGGTTACAAGTAGGTCCCCAGCTATGGATAACATAGACTTAACAGTGGGCAAGTAATGGCCTTTTGCTGAGTCTAGAGCAGCTCCTTCACCTTGTCTCTGAATGACCAGAACGAGGCGTCAGCTCTGATTGTCACGGGAAGTGCGTTCCAACATTTTGCTGCTAACACAGGGAAGCTTGCTCCCCACACCTGTTTTCAGGTTAAACTTCGGGATATTAAGTTGGTGTAGATATGGGGACCTAGTCGTCTGGAGGTGCCTTGTCTGGTGAATTTATCAGATAAGTAGCGTGGGGCTATTAGAGAGAGGCATTTGTGTGTGTTGACGAGTAACCGTAATTTGATTCTATCGCGGATGGGTATCCAATGAACCTCTTTCATGAAGGTGAAGATGTGGGCCTTGCGAGGAAGGCTAAGAGCACATCTGAGGGCGTTGTTCTGTAGAATCTGTAGTCTGTTCAGTTTGTGGCTAGTAGAACCTAGGAAGAGAGTATTGCAGTAATCCAGTCTGGACTGTATCAGAGCCCTGGCCAATGTAAGGCAGCTGTTAGTAGATAAGAATGGTTTACAGGCGTTGATAAGTTTATTCATGTAGGCCGTAGATGAAATGGTAGAGTTAATTTGTTTTTTGAGCGAGAGTGTAGAGTGGAGTTACACACCCAATCTTTGAGACTTTTATGATGTTGCCATCGATGGTGAAGGATTGATACCTAGGGTCGAGTTTGTTAAAACAGGTCTGGGAACCGATGATGAGCAATTCCGTCTAGTCGTTTAAGCAAAGGCTATGGGTAGCCATCCGTTCTTGGATTTCAAGGTAAATTTAATTTAGTTTTGCAGAGTGTTCATCATAGCTCCCGATGAACATGGTGAGGACCTGGGTGTTGTCAGCATAGTTTGTATATGTGATACCCAGGTCAACAAGAGAGTCGAAGGGGAGCTTGGTGAAGATGTTGTAGAGCCTAGGGTAGATACAAGATCCTTGGGGAACTCCACATTGGATAGGTGCAGGGTCAGCCGCTGCGGAGGGGGCGAAGACCCTGGTCATTCTGTCTGACAGGAAGGAACAAATCTAGTTGGTGGCATTCTGGGAGAATGCGGCAGCCGAGGAGAGGTGTTTCGTCAGAATTTGGTGGTCGACTAGGTCGAAGGCTGCAGACGGATCCAACAAGAGCAAGATGGCCAGGTTACCCTTGTCTCTGGTTTCATCCATTTGGATTTTTAGGTCCAGCAAGGCTGTTTCTCTCCTGTTCCTGGGTCTAAAGCTAGATTGTCGCAGACCTAAGAGGTTAGTGTCTTCCAAATGAAGTTGTATTTGGAGATATGCCACTCTATCTAGTATTTTCAGGAGAAAGGAGACAGTCGTGATGGGCCTAAGGTTGGTTGGAATATTGGGGTATAGGTTAGGTTTTTTGAGGAGAGGTAGGACCAATGCCTCTTTAAGGTAGTTGGGCACAGATGAGTTCTCGAATGATGAGTCGATTAGGGTTGTCATGAAAGGAGCTAGGTCTTTAGCCACATCCTTGATAACTGTGGCAGGGCACAGGTCACCTTGACAGTTAGAAGGTTTTAGGCTGGCAATTATGTTAACTACTTCGTCCTCTGTGACAGGGGAGAAGTGGCCGGTGGGGCAGTTGGGTTGGGATTAACTCAGTTTGTTGATAGAGAGATCTTTGGAGGCGAGGTTAGCTTTTTTGGATTCTATCTTAGCTTGTAAGAGAGCTATTTTGTTAGAGAGAGATTGTTGGATGTTATTACACCAAGATTTGTCCTTGATACAGTCATCAGAGGGGGGCATTGGTGATTCCAATTCTCTTAGGATAGAGAATATCCTAAGAGGAGACAAGTGAGACAGTAAGATGTTGTGATCCACTGTGTTGAACACCGCTGGAACATCAAGCATGAGCAATAATGTTGCTGTTGCCACCACATGAAAAATGAAAACTGTGCAATACAAGACCCCTGAGCAAGTCCCATTTAATCGTGCCCTAAGAATAAAAGATATGTACCTATTGATCAACATATATGCATTGATTGAGCTATATTAAAAACGGAGCAAAAGTGAAGCAAGAGAAAGTGTGGGTACATCAATCTTCCGATCTTCTCTTCCCATCACCTCACCCCCTTCCATTACGTCTATCTGTCCCTTGACCCCGATCATAGCTCACCCACTCTACCTTACCACCATTTCCATTCACCACCACTCTGATGTACCCCAACCATGATTTCTTGCCCTCGCAGCAGAGAATCAAGGATGATGCCCCCTGTCCTCCGCGAGGGCCGAGCATTGAGGCCCCCAGCCCTTGCTCCATTCCAGCTTCAGAGAGCACAAACAAAGCCCGCCTAAAGGCTGTGGCAACTCCCGGCAGGCTGCAGAGTAGGGGCTTGGGGACCCGGCATCTTGATGTGAAAGACAGAATACTGCAACATGGACCTCAAAATGTGCACTCAACATTGGCTAGTGGTAATGGACTCTTGGCCAATAAGGAATGCTGTGCTCTGTGTAGGTGGAGAACCGATACCTTTTATGCCTGGCCAATAGCTTTTGTGCTTAAAAAAGAACATTTTTAATCACAATATATTATTTTTTGGTGTCCTTCGTGCAACTCATTTTTAATAGAGTTAGGGGTGAGAAGGAGAGATAGTATGTAGGAGAGAGTACCAGGGATTAACAGCAAGATCGAATGGAAATGTGTACCAATATTGTCAGGGTGATATGCACAGTTGGACACAACATCTGCTACTTTGTACAGTGAATATGAAGACTCCATTTTGTTATATATGGGGCCATATTGGTCTAGTAAGCCATGGGTGAGGCTTTCTGGAAAAGCGAACACTGAGAACCGAATCACATCTAGGGGCTCCTTATTTTGGCAGGTAAGGCACACTGAGGTTACATTATTGCCCAGAATCACACACTTGGGTCAAGAGGTGCAGTGCTAAATTTAGGTTCTTTACCACATATCTTCCCAGCTCAACTTGTTACACATTTTAGTTAATGTTTCGATTTAAGCACCTGAAATCAGATTTTAAAAGTGTAAAAGTCACACAATAAACCAACCTGACATAAAATACATCATTGTAGGAACATATACATCAACAAGCGTTTGGTGCCATTTTCTTTTGAACTGCATAACCGTTCCCACTTAATTTTACTTTTGTCAAAAGGTGCCTTACAATCAAATGTAATCTTTTCTACTACATGGAGTAAAAGCAAAGAGTAAAACACTGGTGAAATTGTATTTATTTCTCACTTTTGCACTACACATCTAGAAAAGTATAAATGTCTCCAGTTTTTAATGATTGCGGGAGGTATCCACAATTAACCCCTATCTGGGTGCTTTTATCAGAAAAGTCAGGCGGATTTGAAAGCATTCGACAGGTTTTATCAAAACACATGAGGTTGACAGAAAAGTCAGGACTACCTGACCAGTATCCATTTCTACAAATGTGCGGTGCTAAACTAATTCACACCACAGAAATGGTGACCCTAGTTTAACTGTGTTAGACCAAACGACCTTGACCCCCAGAAATTCACATTCACTGATGTGATAAATCATTTATAGCATGAGCCTGTACAAAAGTGTTTCTAGGCACTGGAATCAGAACTGTCACTTTACAAACCGTCCTGCATGGCATGATGGTCTACTTCATTTTAGACACAAACATTTGTGATTCTGGGACTTGTAGTTTTACTTTCTCCATTATATCTTGAGGCCTACAAGTCCAACCAAGCACCATAAACACTTCCCAAACAGAAGCCAAGAAGGTAAAGGCTGCCATAGATTGCACAGCGGGGTGCCAGAAGTTCCTGAAATGTTTATTAAAAATATATATATATATATTTTTAACTTCTCCCACGTCCCTCCTTCCATTCCCTATGGCCGTACTTGGACATTTGCACATTATTTCTGCTAGGTGGTGTCCCTGTTTGCCCTGGGACTTGGAAGCACTGTAGATAGGGACGGTCGACCTGATTGCTTGCCAAACTATTGACCGCCATTATTTTTTCACAGAAGTAATTCACTCCCTTGTGAATCGTGGAAGGATTTTTACTGTGGCAATAAGCCATGAGACTGCGGGCCAATACCGCCCCAGGTATTGGCCCGTAGTCAAGGGGCTTATTGCCATTAGTACCCTGGCCCGTTAGACCGGGGTACTAAAAAAAAAAGGCAAAAAAAATGGCCGTCGGGAAAGGGAAAACGTAGTCCGTTTTCCCTTTCCATGGCGGCCATCGGGAGCGGGCGCTCTGGGAACACTCTGTTCCCAGCGCGTTCGCTCCCGAGATAAGGAGAAAAAAGAAGGTAAGTGGGGTGGGGAAGAAAAAACAAAACAAAAAAAAAAAACGTACCGCGGCATCCGGCGGGGGACGATGGAAGCCTCCAGCCGTGTGGAGGGTTGAGCGGGGATGGCCCCGGTCCGAGCCTCCCTATGGCTGGAGGTTTCCATCTACCCCACCGGAGACTGCAAGATAGAAGGTAAGTGGGGTGGGGTGGGAGGAGGGAGGAGGAAAGGGGAAAAAATGTCTTACCTGAGTCCCCGGCGGGGGACGAGGGAAGCCTCCAGCCAAGGGGAGGCTCGGAGCGGGGATTGCCCCGTTTCGAACCTCCTCATTGGCTGAGGAGCTGCCACGTCCCTCGCCTGGAACAGAGTAGCTGGCACGCACGGCGTGGACGGGAATACCGTGTGGTATGGCTCGCAAATGAGCCAATCACCACACAGTATTCCTGTTCAGCCACGCGTCCCGGGTACTAATTCCGGATAAATGTTCTGACTTTTAGGCATGGAATGTTATCACTTCAACACCCAAATGCAGTTCTCATGCCAGCAACCACATATTAACTGACACAGTAAAATACCCTGTATCCTCGCACCGAACACATAAGCAAAGCAGAAGATAACTTTACAGTCCTGAGCCATTGTCATGTGTTATCTGTTCATGTGATGTTATTTCCCTGCAATTCAATGAACTGCTTCACCATTAACGTTCAGGGCATAGTCTACCGAACTCCCAGAACACGCAAAGTGCTTCGAGGCCATCACAGTGCCAGTTAGCAGCTGTAAAAAGGACACAAAATGTAGTACAACATAAAAGCGGTGCAAGTACGGGGGCACTGGGTGGAAAAAGGAGTAGCTAAAGGTTTTGATTGCAACAACTGGCAATGGCGTGAGTACCGTGGATTTTGATAACAAAACCTTGAAATGGTTTGGGCCCTGGGGCTTTTGATCGCGTGACCTTATTTATGGTATCAATACCTAGGAAATGATGTGGGGACCAGAGGATAATTGTCAGTTTGTGACAAATGATGCTACTTCTGTTGTGTACAGTGGTAATAAGTTGTAAATGGTTGGAGTACCTGGGGTTATGCGACACATTCTATATAATGCTTATACAACGGCCAAGATTATTGGCTGTCTCAATGCTTTTTTTAAGGGTAGTGTTCCTTTCCTTTTGTCCAGATGAGTCCTTATTGTGATGATAACTTTCCAGAAAAGGATCTCAAATGTCATGTAATGTGCCAATGTTTGGGGTCTTTTGGATATTTGCAGGAGTTACTGTGCTGTCATGGTATACATGTTTCCTGAATATGGTGTGTTACATTTCCTTTTCCTCTGTGTTTTATCTATGTTGTGGGATCTTGTGGTCTTCGTAGGCCCTGAATGTTAATGTCGTTCTTATCATAACAGTGGTTGTTAGATGTGCATGTGCACGGATGTTTTTTAGGAACTTTGTGTTTCCCATGTGTTGTGTGCCTTTCCCATTAGTGCGATATCCGTCGCGCCGTTGCTTGTGTAGTTCCTTCCTCCATTTTGTTCCGCTCTGTCTGTTTCGCACGCGCGTATGCTTTCCATGTGTTGTGTGCATGCCCCATTAGTGAGATATCCGTCGCGCTGTTGCTCGTGTCTTTCCTGCCTCCATTCTGTTTTGCTTTGTCTGTTACATGCGCGTGTGTGCTTTCCATGTGTTGTCTAGTGAGTTGTTTGTAATGCAAAGGTGTGTTTTGTGCTTCCCTTGCAAATACATTTGTGTGTCCGTTTCTTGTGTTGTCGGCGTGTCCGAAGCAAACAGGTCAATGGTCATACGTGTTTGTGTATGGGTTTCCTGTACACAAACGTGTGTCTCTTTTTTGATAGTATTGAGCAGGCCAGAAGTGTGGCACTGCCCCTTTACCGGCAAACACACACGGCGGAGTGACGTTGCACTCTGCTGCGTGCCCTATAAATAAAAGGGGCGTTCCCGGCTGCCGCAGAGCGACCGGGGAGCCCGAACCGACTACATGTGTGTCCGTCTGGATCCGTAGGCGTAGGGGGCTCACAGGCACTCTGGACACATCCGGAGACATACAACAGTGGCGACAGAGATTGTATCAGTCACCCGTACACGGCGGTGAAGACGGTGAATTTTTTTTTCTCTCCTGAATTGATTATTCACCGCCGTGAATGCCGCGGAGAGGGGACAGACCACGCGGTTTGGCAGCTATTTTGTGTGCAGGGCTCGGGATGGTTGCAGCGCTATTTTAGAGCGCCTGTGCGCCATCCGGGCTCAATTTTTGGAAAATCCATCAGCGGACAGCTGATATTGCACGTGAAGTGCTCTGTGAAGTTCTTTACTTCAGAATTTCATTGAGTTTGAGGTGAGGAGCCAAGGGAGTCCTGCTGTTCCTTTGTTTGATTCCCTGGGCCCACTCAGCAAAATTTTTGGAGCCACTGACTGGCCTACTGCTCTTGGCGGTAACATCTGCCCATCCTGTGCAGTGTGGACTATAGTGCTTTGCTGGGGACCCCGTATCTTTCTATTTGGACACATTTGGGGATGCTCTAGACTGTGCTGCTGCAGGCTGGTGGAGTGGTGGTTGCTGAGGCGCAGTGCCAGCAAAAGGGGAGTGAAGATCTACATCGCGAAGAAGGGTGTGGTGAGTTGCGGCCCCATCTCAGTTGGGTGGGGTACCTGTGCGCTCGCCATAATGAGTGATGCTGACCAGGTTGCACCTTAGCAGCCCCCTGTGCAGATGCCCCAGCCCCCTGTGCCACAACAACTGCCTGGGATGTGACCACTTGGTGCTTTGCAACCAATGCCCGAGGTTGATATCTCGGGTGCCCCGTCCAGCCTACGGCCCAGATGGAAGATGTGGATTGATAGGCTGGAGATGTACTTTCAGGCCCCATGGAGACCAATGATGACAGCACATTGGCAACTCTGCTATACTCTGCTGGGCCGGCTATGCATGAGGCTTTTCTGTCTCTCCAACCTCTGAATAACTCCTATGATGCAGCAGTGAAGGATGTTCTACATGACTATTTCCTGCCTCTTGCCAACGCAGACTACGAACGCTTCATCATGAGTTCATCTCACCAGAAGGATGACGAGACCTTGGACACGTTCTACGGAAGGTTGTGCCAGGGAGCTGTGCCATGTGCCTGGGACAATCCTGACACCATGATACGGAACCAGCAAATCCAGGGATGTGCATCAGGAAAACTATGCAGCCAGGTCCTGTGGGAACCCGGCATCTCTCTGCCACGCATCCTGGAGCTCAGGCGGTGTCAGGAGGTGTCGGAGGTGGGAGCATCCTGAATGGAGGCAGGGGTGCGTCCAAAAGGCAGAGGACATCTGATCTATGCGGTGGGCCAGGGTCTGGGTGGCAGAGGGGCCAGGCATCCAGGTGAGAACCAGCGGGACAGAGGCACCAGGTCAGTGCACTCTTGCACGAAGTGTGGGTACGACATTCCACACTCATCAGAATTTCCGGCGGTGGGGAAGTCATGCGGCCGCTGTTGTGTGGCAGACCACTATGCCCGTATGTGCAGGGCTCCATTCCCGCGCATAGTCCTGAGCGTTCCAGTCAGAGTGGAATTCTTTTGCCAGCAACGCCCGCCCAACGTTGCCCAGGTGGATCAAGGGGAGGAAGGTGCCGCGCTGGACGATGATGAAGAAGAGGAGAATATATTTTTCGTATCCAGTGTGGATGTCCTACGGTCCAAGATTAGGCGGCAACCAAGGTGCCAAGTGCAAGTGAATGAATCATCGGTCCCGGTTCTGGTGGACACAGAAGCCTCAGTGAACATCATAGCGCGGGAACACTATGATGCCATGGATTGTCCTCTGAAGCTAGCAACGCCGAAGGCATGCATATTTAAATTTGATGGGGCACAGCCAATCCCGCTAGACGGAGCCTTCGTGGCTGATGTGAGGCATGTCGGTTCAGTAATTAGAGCATGCTTCTACGTTGAAGTGGGAGAATGGGATAACACCCTCCCCCAGATCTCATCCAGACCATGGCCTAGGGGATCACGGCCCAGGCACCCCCCACGAGAGCAGTTCGCTTATTTACCAGATGACAAAGTCCCCTGCTTCAAAAACATGCATATACGAAGAGTATGCCCACTAGTACGCCCGGGTCAAGCTGACACCTGCAACATGGATCAGCTCGACTAGAACAACAGCCACAAGTATTCACATCGTTAGAGATTCCATGACGACATAGCCAACAGACAAGAACACACGTGCCACCATGCACACTGGTCACTCACACACCAACCAACACGAAGAATATACTAGTGCTATGACGTAGCGGACTGACATACCCACGGACATGCATCATTGTTATTTTTCACATAGGCCTTCTACAGCACCGCAGAAATGCAAGACGCCTGAAGAGCTTGTGTATATCCTTGCCGATGCTTTCTTGCTACCTATCACTATGAAGATGCCACCATGTATATCTAATGCTGCGTATGACATTCTGTCACCCTGCGACCCCCACGTTTTGGATTATGTACCGACACCCACAAAGGCCCAAGTAGGCCGCAAGCAAGAGTCCCCAGCCACAAGCCTCTCAAACAAAAATCCTCTCAGAACGAAATACAAGTGATGACCATGCAGAACGACCCCCAATGAGAGCCCGCAGCCAAGGCCACGATGTTGCAATCTGCATGCCACGCGCCCAGCGCCAAGGTTATCTCTACAGGTGCCAAGCCCTCAGAGACAAAATACAAAATCTAATGCTCATAATTCTACTCCAGCTACGGTCTCCCCACACGTGACTAAGCCGAACTGACAAGGTGCCAAGCCTACGAGACAGAGAACCGCCAGGGTCCCACGTCTGGGACACAATCTGCAACAACGAAGCGGCAAGTTGGACACCTACAGCGACGGGAAAGACCTGCTCACCAGCCCGTAAGCAGACCTGTCCATTGTCCACACAAACACATAGTTGCACATTGTTGCTAATGTCAGGTGCACCGCGAGCTGGGAACACCGATGGTCCCAGGCTTGGGGGCTCGCGGAAGAACCAATCAGAATACAGGGGGGCTCATCACTGACACTATTACTCTTAGCCAATCACCAAAGGTCCCCTTGTAACAATTCCAATGTAACAACTGTTAGGGACAACCCAAGTGTACCACCTGACTCGTCCTCATCCACTAACATTTCTTCCCATAGGGGATCTATACTAACCCTACCACTCGGGGAACCAACCCGAAGTGGCGATAGGTTTTGTGATGATTTTCCCAGGTGACGCAAGTAGCGCGTCATACTGCTGTAAAAAGGGCCTGCGAGTCCCGCTAACGACGAGAGCCACTCTGGATGCATACGGACTGAGCGTATCCCTGCTATTACTCTAATAAACAGCAGTACTTGCCTTGCTCCTTGTGTGTGTCTCATACTCCTTTGGGGACGCGGGAGGAGTTGGGGCCTCCCCAGCCCCGGAGGTCCGCAGACGACTCTGCCGGCCCCCGGGAGATCACCCCGACAACGTCACCACAGTTAGCAGTAACACCCTGCTGAGCTGTGCGGTGCGGAGGCGCTGAGCATCGTCAGCTTTTTCTACTCAGTGTATGTGGAGGACATTCAGATGCTGCTGGAGAAGTAGGCTCACCTGATTGAAGGGATCGGTGCATGTCTGGTGATCCAGTGTGACTGCATATAGATGGGTCAATCTAACTGGTTGCCCTGAAACATCGGCGGGTACTGTTCCATCTGCGAGACCTAGCCGACCAGCAGCCGGACAACCTTCTCAAGCAAGACATCATTGAAAAGGTGGAGGGCCCGACCCCATGGGTCTCTCTGATTGTCATAGCGAGAAAGCCCAAGGAGCCTGACTGTGTCAGAATATGTGTGGATATGCGGCTCCCTACCAAAGTGATCAAGAGGGAACGACATCTGGCGCCCACTATCGATGACATAATCACAGAGTTGCAAGGAGCCCGTTCTTTTCAAAGCTGGATTTATGGGCTGGATATCATCAGGTGATGCTGCACCATGAGTCAAGGTACATTACCACGTTCACCACCCGTCATGGCCTGTAGCAACATCCAGGGGACAGACAGTTGTGAGGGGAACCAGGGTGACTGTCATTAAAGGGGTTATCGGGAATGTTGGTGTGCAGTGTGCTATATGTTTGGTAGGTAGTAATCCTTTGATCATTGTTGTTATTATGAAAAAGGAGGGGTGTGGTACTGCCCCTTTACGGGCACATGCACGCGGCAGAGTGACGTTGCACTCCGCCGTGTGCCCTATAAATAAAAGGGGCGTTCCCGGCCTGCACCGAGCGACCAGGGAGCCCGAACCAACTACACGTGTGTCCATCTGGATCTGTAGGCGTGAGGGCGGAGACATACAACAGGAAGTTTAGCTACATTTTCAAAATTTAGAATAGTGAACTCACCATTGCCACACCTGTTTTTCGAAATTATGGTGGTGCGCACTAGTTACACAGTAAGTCGAAATATATGACAAAAGATTTTTGAAACCAGAGTGCACAATTTTGAGATATTTGTAGTGAAATAGTTTTTTAGAGGGTTCAATTGAAAACCTAATGCAAAAAAACAATGTTGAAGCACGTTCTTTTTTAACATGACAACGTTCCACAAATGTGACAACATTTGGCATTTGCGGTGGGGAAGGCCAACTTGCTTTTTTTTCCAAATGTAGCAAACGTTCCTGGGTGAAGTAGAACTTTACAGAGAAAACGTGCTTCATATCTTCCTAAGCAAAGTTTCCCACAACCTTAACTATGTCTCAGCACCAGCCGACGCACCCCATGTAAAGCTCAGTGGGGGTGCACCCAGCATCTTCTGGCCCTTTGAGAAATCCACACGCCACCTCCTAAAGATGTTGACGGAGAGAGTGAAGAGGAGACATAGAGATACAGGAGAAAGAGAGATAGGGAGAGAGAAAGAGATTGAAGTAGAGATAGAAGAGGAGAAGACAGAGGGAGGAGAGGGAGAAAGAAAGAGAGAAAGGTGGAGACAGAGTGAAAAAGAAAGAGAGTAGAGAGAGAGTGCGAGGAGACATAGAAAAAGAGAGAGAAACAGAGTGAGATGGGAGAGAGAGAGGGGGAGAGAAGGAGAAAGAGAGAGCAAGAGAGAGCACGAGTGAAAGAGAGAGTAGGAGAGAGAAAGAGGGTTAGAGAGACAGAGAAGTGGAGAAGAAATAGCGAGAGAGAGAAAGAGAGAGAGGGAGGGAGGGACGACAGAGGGAAAGGAGAGAAAGGATTGAGAGGGGAGAGAGAGAGCAAGAAGAGGAGACATATACAGAGAGAATAAGAGAGAGAGGAGCAAGAGAGAGCACGAGAGAGAGAGAGAGAGAGAAAGAGAGTGGGAGAGAGAAAGGGGTAGAGCGAGAAGAGGAGCCATAGAGAAAGAAAAAGAGGAAATAGAGCGAGACGAGGACACATAGAAAGAGAGAGAAAAGGAAGGGGAAAGAGAGAGGAGAGAGAGCGAGAGCACAAGAGATAGAGGGAGAGAAAGAGGTTAAGGGAGAGATAGAAGAGGAGAAGACATACATAGAGAGAAAGAGAGAGGGAGAGGAGAAGAGCCATTATATAAAGAGAGAGAGAGAAAAAGAGGGAGAGAGAGAGAGGAGCGAGAAGGAGAAAGAGAGAGTGAGAGAGAGTGGGAGAGAGAAAGAGAGAGTGAGAGAGAGAAGAGGAAAAGACAGAGCGTGAGAGAGAGAGAAAGAGAGTGAGAGAGAGAGACGAGAGAGGGGAAGAAAGAGAAAGGAGGAGAGAGAGAAGAGGAGACATAGAACGAGAGAGAGAGGTGAGAGGGGAGAGAGATAGCGGGTGAGAGAAAGAGAGAGAAGAGGAGAAGACAGAAAGAGAGAGAGAAGAAGAGATAGGGAAAGAAAGAGAGAAAAGAAGCATAGAGAGAGAAAGAGAGAGAGAGGGGGGAGAGAGCGCGTGAAGAGGAGACATAGAGATAGAAAGAGAGAGAGAGGAGAGAAAGAAAGAGAGAGAAGAGGAGACCTAAAAAGAGAATGAGAAAGAGAGAGAAGTAGAGACAGAGAGAGAGATTGACAGTGGCAATGTGACAGAGTAAAATGGCATTTGTCTGCAAGAGGCCAGCGGTAGGACTGCTCAGTTTTAGGTTGTTATGCATTGTGAATCCTGCTCCCTCCGGCCCCAGATAACTGGGTCATCGCTAAGCTCTAACAACATACACTATAGAAACATCCCCCACAGACGACCAGTGCAGGCCCAGCCATTAACACATCAACACTAATCGTGTCACGATTGGCTCTCCTCTTTATCTCTACCACACACCCTCCGACATCAGCGGCTAGAATCTTGTGCTCTTTCCTTATGGAATGAGAAGAAGGAGCAGATAGAATAGGTAGAGTAGAGACAGAGATTTTGTCTGGGGTCCGTGAGAAGTGCAGGTTAGTAGAGATCAGGGGTGTTGCTAGGTCTGGAAAAGATCTGGGGCTACTTTAATGTCAGGACTGTCGGGAATCGGGGACGGCTAGCCTTTTGCTTGTAGCCCCTGAGCTTCTATCTGGGGCTACAACCAAAATACCCTGGGCTATAGCCCCCCCTAGCCGCTGCCTTTGGATAACATACTACGAAGCGCTCTCAACAAACTCGAAAAGTGCCCTAGAAAGGCGATCGCCACGCAGGAACCAAGAACTTCCCACCTGAACCCATCACCCCAACAGGTTTCGCATCTGCCTCTCCCAATGAAATATGCAATACAAACATGCACGCGGCACCAAAGTTCTGGGAAGTTTTGTGAAAGCCTGTGCGATAGGGAAACGTTACGGGGGAAACGTCACACGTTGCATTTCCCATGAAAGCTCCTACAGGGAATGTTTGCTGTCACCGACTTACACCAAGCCTGTAGGAGAAGCTGGCTCACTGTGTGTGTGCGTATGAGAAACGAACGATGATGTCCTTGAGTCAACTATTCATCTCCTTTCAGAAAACGTGCCTTCCGGTTCCTCTTTCGCTCTCACTATACGAGCCATGTCAATCATGGATATGGCAAGGGTGGGTGCGCTGGTATTCAGGGACCACTCCGCTAGAGGTGCCATGGCTCTTATGGCCTTTTAGGTGAGAGCCAGACAGGAGGACTTTCTCAGGGCCACTGACTGGTCCAAGGGACAAGCTTTGGTACACCTTCTATTGTAAACAAGTTTCAAGTGTGGCTTGTGTTAGTCTGGCAGGGCTTTGAACATACACAATAGAAAGGCTAGTTTAGTTTTATATATATAAAGGTTCAAAGCCCGGCCAGAGAAACACAAGCCACACATGAAACGTGTTTACAATAGAAGGTGTACCAAAGCATGTCCCTTGGACCAATCAGTGGCCCTGAGAATGTCCCAAGGCCCTAAAAGCCATGGCACCTCTAGCTGAGTGGCTACATTTTGAACATTTAGAAAAGTGTATAACTCAACATTGCCTCACCTATTTTTCGTAATTATGGTGGTGCGCTAGTTACAGAGTAAGTCGAGATATATGACAAAAAGAGCTTTGAAATCAAAGCAGACAATTTTGAGATATTTGTAGTGAAATAGTTCTTTTTACAGGGTTCTATGGAAAACCTAATGCAAAAAAACGATTTTGAAGCACATTGTTTTTCAACATGAAAATGTTCAACAAATGTGGCAAAATTTGGCATTTACGCTGGGGTAGGCCAATGTGCTTTTTTACCAAATTTAGCGAACTTTCATGGCTGACCTAGAACGTTACAGAGGAAACGAGTTTCATATCTTTCTAAGCAAAGTGTCCCACAACCTTAACTCTGTCTCAACACCTGCCAAAACACCCCCTGTAAAGCTCAGTGGTGGAGGTGCACCCAGCATCTTCTGGCCCTTTGAGACATCCACACGCCACCTTCTAAAGAGGTCGAGGGGGCTCATTCCGAGAGGGCTATATTCTTTTTATACAAAGTTTGGTGAGGATTCGTCCGCGGGGGAGGAGGGAGGTGTCAAAGTTAAAAGCCACCCAAAAAGTGCTCTTCCTATGAGTTGAGCAACTGAACCATAACTACAGGGCCACTACTGCAGGCCCTGTAATATGTATATACAGAGAAGAACAATGCTCTTTTGATCACAAAAGAACATACAATAGACAATAAATCAGATTTGATGTGAAGCAGTGAGCTACTTACAATGGGGTGAGTTTGAATGACATTCTGGTCAGGTGGCGGGGAGTAAATGGAACAGTCGCCGGGGACAATACATGGGTGGGCATACATACAATGAGTTGAGATTGTATTAGAGGTGCAGAGAGCGAGTATTTTCTCGCCCGATAATTCCCCCTGTTCTCTATTTTAGGGGCTGCCACAGATAGTTACTCTGGCCAGCAATTCTTTTGATGAGTCTTTGGTGTGGGCATGGATGTATGTGAATTGGAGTCAAAGTAGGGCTGGGAGTTTATTTTGTGAAATTGTACTGTCTTACTGCCTTTGCGTAATAAAGCAAAAGTGAGATGTATACATCTTGCCTCAGTCTCTATAATGGAATCCAGGCTGTCATAAAAATAGGAGCAATCAATACTGTTATTTTAAAAATAATTATTAGGATATCTTATATTCATCCAGTTGTTAATGCCAGGACCTATTTCACTAGCGTAAGCTTTCCTCTAAAAGCATTTATATACTGGAGAGGGACACAGATGGATGGAAGAGGTTTATGATGTTACAGGAAAATAAAATGTTGAGCAAGACAGAGTACCTCTGCAAAAAACATCAACAAACTTCAAGAACAATGCCCTTAGGTCTGCCTTGAGTATTCCCAAAAGGGAACACATCTCACAGGCCAGGAAGAAAATGCACACTGGCTGCCGGTAAAAGAACGCATACTCTTCAAAACGTTGGCCCTAACACACAGGTGCCTGTCCTCTGATGCCCCACCCTACCTATCAGAAAGAATCGCCTGCAACCCATCTAACAGACCCATCAGATCTCACCTGACCAACCAGATCTATGTACCAGCCTTCAAGAGAACCAAAGCTGGAGGATCCAGTTTTCAACACCTGGCAACCAAAAATTGGAATGCACTGCCCACAGCCCTAAGAAATGAGAGATCCTACACTGTATTCCGCAAAATGCTTAAAACCACACTATTCTGTTAATTCTCAACCAATATGTGTAACTACGTCTGTTCAACTGTAACCTCATGAACAGTAGCACTGCTTCCCCTGCTCATTGTTTATCCCTTTCCTCAAGTTGAGTTCTTTGTAACAGCACCACGATGCCTCAGGGCCGATGCTGCTCTTTATAAATGCAAATAAATAAAATAGAATGAATAAAAATGTAGAACAAACAGAAAGGAACAATAACAAAACAAAAAAACGCAAAAATTAAAATTGACAGATTGTAAAAAGCGGGGTAAGGGGCAAGGTGAGTAATTAAAGGAATGAGTCGAAATGCTTTTTGTCCAGTGTTGCCATTTTGTCAAAACAACCCCTCTTCCTATAATCAATAATAATGCTGTACAATGAGTTGGCAGCTATTTCAGTTCCTTGTGATCGACCCACATGATACAATGAAAACACATATGCGTTTCAACTCTGGAAGTCGGAGCGTTTTCTACAGCTGCTGCATCACTCGTGGACTTGCCCTGCTCTCGGACGGAGGACGTCTTTCCATGTAACACCCGACCTGCCTGATTCAAGGAACAGCAACAAAGGACTGTTACGCCCTCGACCACGCCCCCCGCCAAGTCTGCTTTGCTTGGCCCTTATTAGTCCATGTCATAGCGCACCCGCGCGCGCACTCGGCAAGTACTATAAGTACTGTTTGCTGTGCCGATCCTCTGTGCGTTTCAACTCTGGAAGTCGGAGCGTTTTCTACAGCTGCTGCATCACTCGTGGACTTGCCCTGCTCTCGGACAGAGGACGTCTTTCCATGTAACACCCGACCTGCCTGATTCAAGGAACAGCAACAAAGGTGACTGTGCGTGAAGCTCGTTGTGAAGCTCGTTGTGCACTTCTAATCAGCCCCCACGTTGTGTACTTTGTGTTGGTGTGTCACTTCTAACCACCGTGGCTGGCCCCTAATATAGCTCTCCGTTTTCTTTCTCCTCTTTTTTCCTTAAAGGACTGTTACGCCCTCGACCACGCCCCCCGCCAAGTCTGCTTTGCTTGGCCCTTATTAGTCCATGTCATAGCGCACCCGCGCGCGCACTCGGCAAGTACTATAAGTACTGTTTGCTGTGCCGATCCTCTGTGCGTTTCAACTCTGGAAGTCGGAGCGTTTTCTACAGCTGCTGCATCACTCGTGGACTTGCCCTGCTCTCGGACGGAGGACGTCTTTCCATGTAACACCCGACCTGCCTGATTCAAGGAACAGCAACAAAGGTGACTGTGCGTGAAGCTCGTTGTGAAGCTCGTTGTGCACGTTGTGCACTTTTATCCAGCACTCACGTTGTGCACTTCTAATCAGCCCCCACGTTTTGTACTTTGTGTTGGTGTGTCACTTCTAACCACCGTGGCTGGCCCCTGATATAGCTCTCCGTTTTCTTTCTCCTCTTTTTTCCTTAAAGGATTGTTACGCCCTCGACCACGCCCCCGCCAAGTCTGCTTTGCTTGGCCCTTATTAGTCCATGTCATAGCGCACCCCCGCGCGCACTCGGCAAGTACTATAAGTACTGTTTGCTGTTCGCGGGTTGCGAGGTCCTGGTCAAAGGTATAATTATTTTTTTTTTTCCTTTTCTTCATTACTTTTCTATTTATTTATATATTTTTCGTTTTCACCCTTTTATTGTGTGGCCAATTGCATGATTCCCTACACATTAACCACTAGCATGCCGCCCATATCAGAGACCAGGACAAAATTGATGGAAATTGGGCGTGCAAGTGCTACGAAAAAAAATTCTTCTCCAACCACGACTCACAAGCCTATTACCATATGTGAGACGTGCTACAACTCAACGTTCACACTCAGTCTCTGATAATATGCATCTATGCCCAACTGAGTGGCTCATGTCTGAGATAGAGGGTCAGTCTGGCCCCCAGCCTCCAATAATTCAACCTGTTCTTATGGGGCCCAACACCCGAGATCAACCCTCTAGCCCCAGTACTCCTGACCCCATGCTCATAACTGCTATTGATATGCCACCTCGAGAAACCAGCTCATGTAATGCCCCCACTGATAACACAATAATAGCAGCCTGTGTTGCAGGCGATTTACGAACAACTCCAGCTCTCTTTCCGGGGGACACTATGCCCCAACCTGTTCAATGCTCAGTTCTGGCCCAACACAAACTGAGACAAGCATACACTCATATGACTGTGATTGGGGAATTAGAGGAGGAGGATATTGACTTTATGAACCTCTCCAATCGGACTGAGGAGCGCTCTGAAGAAGTTTTTTATGTGTGTTCAAATACCGGTGACTTAATTCAGCTAGAACGAGATATTAATAACCATTTTGGTGCAAATGGTGAGAACCCATCACCTGTGTTGCCTCATGATAACACGGCAATGGTTGAATCGACGGGCTCGCCTGTTACACACCCGTCTCGTCCCCCTGAATTAACAGAGGAAGCTGATTCCTATATAGCACCCACTCCGAGACAACCACGCTTTGATCAGGTTCCCTGAGTCTCTGATTTCTTTCTCAACCCTAATCTCAGAGAGAGATACTCTTTTCCAGAGGCTCCGGCCCTAAACAATACGTTGTCAGCAATGAATACAGCCCTGTTAGCTATCGCAAAACTGTACGAAAGTTTGGATGCAAAAGTTTCTAAACAGACTTCCTGTCTTAAACAGTTACTCTCCCTGTACTCAAAAATCGCACCACAAACCAATCTATTAAGTCAGAATCAAGAGCTCTTTAGCTCAAAAGTCACCTATGCAGCCTACACGCAGACGCATGATAATAATCTGCCCTCACAAATAGAAGGGGCGCCAATCCAATCCAATTTGTCTACGAGGTCGACCACAGATTTATTTCCTACTATAATCGAAAAAGTCAATTCCCTTGACAGTACCACTAAGACAACGGCAGGTTCTGTCATGATACCATCAACTGGCTGTACAAATGCTCCCACGCCCGTGCTTGCCTCTATACCAGAGCCAAATGTCTATGCAGACGTTCATGCACCTGCCGTAAATTCAAAGACAAACCAATCCACCTGTCCACTACTGCAAAAGAATATGTTTGAGGTTTTTGGCATAACTGCTGCCAAACCCACTACATTACGGTCCATCAAAAGAAGGAAAGTTCAATTCGTCAAGCCCAAGACTCCTGCCAAAAAATCAACAGTGAGTAAAAAACGAAAAAATCAGGAGGATTTACCAATTGATCAGTCGACCGTTTCTATTTCTGATCTTGGCTTCTTGAACCCGGATGCGGCTCTTATAGCTGTGCCGGTTGTTCCGCATAAGCCATTGGACGATCTGGTGCAGATGGTCGAATGAAATAGCAAACAGCAAGACCCTCAGTTAAAAAGTCCTGATAGAATTCTCCCAATTTCCTTAATTGCTGCTGTCACAGCCCCAGTGGAGTCTGTGTCCCAATCGCCTGATCTCCAGAGTGCTCCTATGTCGAAGGAGATTCAGTTGCAAGTACAGAAATCCATTGACTTATACTTGAAATCCCTGCCAAAACAAAAGTCCTCCCAGTTTTTAACTCGGGAGTCCTGCGACGCCGTACCCTTTATATCTGTGGATGATCAGACCAAGATCCACCCCTTACAATTTGACATCAGACGGGCTCCACTGTCTAATGGCCAATCGGAACAGAGCCTAGATGCCCATAATGCCCTGCCAAGAGAAGAGAGCTTCCCGATAAACACGGAGGATCAAATCATAGCCTCAGTGGAGGCATACTTGAAGCGTAATGCCAGTCTTAACCCTCAGATAAACGTTTTACATCAGCCTCAAGCCTCTATTCCCACTCCTGTCCCTATTTTCAATCAAACTTCAGTTTCTCGACAGGAGCTACGAGATGAGATCAAAGCCTCTATTGAAGCTTATATTCATCAATCAAATAAGATGAATTCATCTGAACTGGCAGAAAAAGGGTTTCCTTCGCTTAAACCCCTCATACAGGGACCAAAGGCGATTGTTGCCATCGACCAAGACAGAAGAGCCCGTTCTCCAGCCAGACCATCAATGCTGTCGAGAGATCGACCGGCGCAGACCAAACTGAAACAAGACCTAACTCATCATCGTTTCATAATAAAATGTCGAGAAGCCCCATTTAAACCCTATGATCTGAATCGGTCGAGTATTCTTAATATCTGTGCAGAAATTCCAGCCCTCTCAGCTATCCTATCATTGGATATTGAACAGATCGAGTTTATAAATCATGCGGACCTGTCTGTTGCCCGCCTGTACATTCGATCTCTATTGGTAGCTGAGACTTTGTGGCAGGCCAGAATGGCATTATTTGACCTGGGGTTCATATTATCTCAAGAAACAATCCTGGTCCTACAACACTACAGGGCCACATGTCACGTATATTCACGTCATCCTCTAATGGCTCTTCGCAACAAGATGTGATGAATCGAACAAGACAAGCATAACTATGCCATGAAATGAAGCTTCTAACTTTAATCTCGTGGAATACACGAGGTCATAGCCATTTGAATTCTATACCAAGCAAGGATTTATGTGACAGTGATATTGTTGCCCTTCAGGAGACATGGCTTGTCCGGTCCCCGATTTGGGACTCGCATGCTATCCATTTCACCCCCGCAGAAAAAGGCGCCCACGGCAGACCTAAAGGAGGGCTCATATTAGCAGTAAAAAAAACCTGTGGACTAGAGGCAACCATGTGCAAGGTTCCTTCCGGCTCATTCCAGGTAGTAAAGCTATCTAATACTCGCCACAGAATAGCAATTGTTAATATCTATTGGTGTAGTAACACATTAACCTCTGAAGAATTTTTCCAGCAACTTATAGAAATTTTAGATGGATTGTCAACCGGAAATGCCTTAACACATATTATTATACTGGGCGATCTCAATCTACATCTTATCTCAAAAGGGCTCTTGCCCTTATCGGAAGATGAAATTAAATGGTCATCTATTATGGCCGAACGCAACTTCTTGAGGTTAAATGGAAATGTGAGGGGTGACTGCCCCGCCCAGCCAACCTGGCAAAGAGGTGCCCAATATGCTATAATTGATTACATCTATATTAATGCTAAAAATTTTAACTCAGTTCAAAAGTTTGAAGTTCTTAACACACATTTAAGTGATCATCATAAACTTAAACTGTCATCACAGATTGGCCATGCACAAACAACACAATGGCTTAACACATATGTAAGTGGGGCTGTCGTGAATAATGGGAGAAATAGATTGTCTTGGGACAAAGAAAAACTGAGAACTCTTAATTGCCACCTTGAGACCATGTACCGGAGTAATCTTGTAGTTAAAGATTACACAGCTGCCATGCAGATATTTACTCGAATTATTCCAAGCCATGGGCAGCATGAACAGCGGCACACTCATGCCCATGATTTGGAAATACGTTATCGTAAATCTGATCTAAGACGAGAAATCCGACATTTGCGGAACTTACAAAAAATAAATATGGCTGAAGAAATAAGAACAGCCAAATGAAAGTATAAAAAATGGCTCCAAGTAAAAAGAGCCAAGTTGTACGAACTGGAGGGGAAAACAATGCTCAAACAATTAATTACAAAATCTACAGCCGGCATCTGGGCCCTACTCAATCGTACATCTGACATTTCCCTACATGCAGCCCAAATAAACTCAATCTCATCCGAGACATGGCAGTCGTACTTTCAGAAACTGTATCTTTCTCCCTTTCCTGACATCCAACTAAATCTCTGTTTGTCAGTGGCAACAAAAGAACTCACCTTTGATATTGACGACATCAAATCATGCATCTTGAAATTGAGCTCGTCCTGGGCAATAGGCCCAGATGGGCTGCATAACACTATGTTAAAAAAGCACATTGACGAATGGGCAGGTATCCTTCATCGTATTTTCAATCATGTGTCGAATTCTGGTGTCATTCCTGAAACCTCCGACATTCACCAAAATTTCAACAAAGTAATATCTGATTCTCCTGGACTCATGGGAGTTCAGATTCAATGGCTACTCTATGCTGATGATATGGTCCTAATGTCACATACCCCCAAAGGCTTACGTCAACTACTAGGTTCCCTTGACGTCTATACAAAATCAAATGGCATAACAATTAACATTGCTAAGACAAATGTCGTCCAATTTGGCACCAAGAGGCAAAGCATATCTCAGCTATATTGGCCCCTTCAAAAAAGTAAGATCATTGTTACTAATGACTATGTGTATTTAGGTATGGTCATTTCCAATCTGTGTGCCCCTGATCAGTATAACAAAAAAGGGCTTCATAAACTGCAAATGTGCATCTCACAAGCCAAAGTCATTAAGGCGAGATACTGTAAATTCTCTCTTTTACAGATCCTCACGTACTTCAAACAAAAAGTGGTTCCAGTCATTTTATATGGCGCCGAGACCCGCTGCATTATGACATACACCTACTGGGCCATCAGGGAGGGCCGGTTTTGGAGGCAAATTTTACAGTTACCAACCTCACAACCATTGCCACTTGTAAGATATGAGTTGGGGTTAATCTCACTATATGCAATCTATAAGTGGAATTTATGTGCCTTATACCGCAAATGCCTCTTAAATCAAGCCACAACAGGGATTACCAATATCATATCCATCTACCTACTAAGATCTATGGACACCTTTCCGAAAGCATGGCGGCAAAAAATCCAATCTATTCTAGAAAAAGCACAGATAGATCCAACCTTATTACTAGAGAATCCAGACAAAGCGAAATCAAAAATCTGGGAGGCCGACTGGATTCACACACGTCTAGCCTGTACTAACTATAAAAACTTTGAGGTTTTTCCATTTGAACTTAAATGTTATAATACAGTGGCTGACTACCTGGTGAGGTCTCCTAACTCAAGTCACCGTAATGGTTTCTTGAGATTTAGGCTAAATTTATGGTTGACCAACGAAGTGTTGAATCGCAGGGACAATGTCAACAGCAATTTGCCCTGCCGATTTTGTGAACAACACCCGGAAACGCTTCAGCATCTATGCACTGAATGTGATAGACTAGTATCAACTCGCTGTACTCATTTTAAACCCCTATTTTTGGCCCAAGAGATCCTGACCCCAAAACACTTATGGGTCCCATTACTCCACACCAACAGAAAGGCCGTCAGATATGCTGTGGTAAATTACCTGTATCAGCTCAAAATACCAATGTATGCAAAGCCAAAAGTTCATGGCAATGTTTAAGCACATTGTATAATATTCCTGATCTCTTTTTTTATTTTTTCCTGTATATATACTGTATTTATGTAAATTGTTGTGAATTTGTACATACATGATTTATCACTTGCTTTTAAAGTTGAAAGGTCTCGATTGATCGCGACCAAATCAACTATTAATAAAAAAAAACAAAAAAAAAACATATGAATCCCTTGGATCTTGGGCCACCTGAAAACCATGGCTGACCTTCACTAACAAAAAGCATTAAACATTGGACAAGTGCCGACATAAAACCCATTAAGCAGTATTCAACAAGTACTTACTTTCACCTGGTGAGCGCAGCTCTTTCGGGGATCCGGTGTGCTCCCCATTCACAAGTGCTGTTGGGGTTTGTGCGCCAAGTGTGATGGGGGTCAGCTCAGAATTAAACATGTCTTCCCTCTTCCCAGAGTTGCTGTGTTGCCCATTCAGAGGTGGTCCCAGAGACTTGTCACTTGGGTTACTGCCCCCCTTCGGAGTGTCAGTGATTTCTCCAATCGCTGCCGATGTTATGGCCGTGTTACTCAATATAATGGTTTCCCGCAGAGGATAGTGGCTTGGTTCATCCTTCGGAGATCTTGCTTTCTCTGCATCGAAAGGAGAAGTCGTGGTCTGGTTGCTCGATCTGACTGAAGATGGCTTAGAAGTTTCCTCCTTCTCGAATACCGACTGCAGTTGCTTAAGAAGGTTGGAGTGGCCCCGTTCTAGAGTTGATGGTGGGGTCTTTCTACCCACCGTTGTTGAAGCAGCCTGAGAGATATGCTCCTTCTCGAACATCAACTGCAACTGCTTTATCGAGCTGACGGAATGTCTATTGGCCACTGAAGTTGGGCTGGTTGGGCTGGTTGGACTCAACGGCTGTGCCAAGAGCTCAGTCTTGCTTGGTGACTGCTTCGGAGGACTGTCGCCGTCCTCGCGTGCAGGTGATGCTGGGGTCTCCGCCATCGGGTGCAGAGGGATAATAAGAACCTCTGGCTTATATTGGGGGTCTCGTTCATGCTTCGGCGACGATGGGGAAGGAACCTGAGAGAGAAGCAACAGCTCCATGAATGAGATGGATGAACTAGCGACATCAATAAGGTTCTTTATGCATTGTGGTCATATAAATCACTGGTCATTAATAGTGGCTAGACGGCCAATTAGCCAACAGGTGACTTCCTGACTGGCTTGTGCATGTGACACTCTTTGGAACCCTCCTTTACATGGCAGGCAAGGCCTTTTCTAAGACAATAGAGCAGATATTCGGGTTAAAATGTATTTGACATTTTTACATACGTCCATTGCGAATTTATAGAGATAGCCATATAAACATTTACAGAGGAATAGAGGGTCTCCTCATCATCACCCATGGTTTCTATTGAAGGAGAAGTCTTTCGCCAATATTGAAAAATCAGTGGAGGCACCCTGTGGGTGGTACACACGTGGTGCATAGCTGGCACACATCAGTCTGTGCCCAATGACTAATCCCCTAAGGGTTATCCGGGCATCTAGCCGGAATTTATTTTGGGGATAAATGCCCCCCTGGCAAAACAGGAAAACAGGAAAACAAAAAAAGCAGATGTGAAGTGTGGTTAGGGTTAAATAGTGAGATAGGGGGCACAACACATTCGTTGATTTCTTTTGATTATTAATATTACCCTAAGAATATTGGGAAACATGGTTTTAGATTGATCTTAGTACAATATTATGGGATGGAGGGAGGGCTCTCATCAGAAGCAATTCCTGAGCGGTAAATTAGAATTTTTAGTGCAAACCGGGCAAGCAAATATGGCCATATTTGGATAGCATTGAAAGAGATTCGGAAGGCATTTGGAGGTTTTGCCCAAAGACTTCTTCTGGAAATGTAATAGGATAATGTTAGAAGAGTAAAGGTCAACACAGCACCCACTTCAAATTCATCTTTTCTTGGATTTGGGATCCACCCCCGAGTGATATGTCAGGAAACGGTACAGCTAGAAGCATTTTGGAACATCAACATAGGTGGGAAATGTTTAGGTTGTGTCAGTAAAACCTTTACACAAGAGTTGTTCAGTCTCCCCAAGGAATGTCTAGGACATTTGTGGCAAATCGTAACAGTAGAGAATATTTTACTTGCACTATTAGGAACACTTGTATTGGATTTAAAGGCACATGTATGGGTGTTTTGGGGGTAAACCCCAATGATTTTTTAAATAATAGCTGTGAGCATTCGCCTCATTACTTAATCAATAGAAAGTGAATGTCGTTTTAGTGTGTTGGGGGCTCTAACCCAAGAAGCTGTTTATGAAATGAGTGCCAAATGTCACATTTTAAAAGCACCTTTTCACAGTAATATTTAGCACAAGGATTGGGGTACTGGGGTACGTCTTTCAGATGGTGGTGTGGAGAAAGTTGGGTCAGGTGCTTATGGGGATCATGTGACCACTGTTGCCTGCCTGCTCGGGACTCCTCCCCCACTACAGGGATTTTTGTAGGTTTATAATATGGAGCCCAAGAGTCTTAATATAGGTGCAGCAGGGCACAATATTCTAAGGCCAGTGGAACATGGTACGTCTAGCTCCGCCCCGCCCCCCCTCTCATCTGTGCACAATAGCATGCATCATGCACGCAAATGGCAGGAAATGATGTAAACGATACCTAGGGCCGGCCAACCGGTTCCCCATGTGGCTGCAGCAAGCTGAGGACATGATGAGGCAAGTACTGACATGGGGTGTGTGTGTGCGTGCGTGCATGTGTGTGTGTGTGCGTATGCATGCATCCATTCAAGAGGTTGTGAGTGTACATCTCTATATGCCGTGTGTATGAGTATGCAACGTGTGTGTGTGTATGTGTGTGTGTGTGTGTGTGTGTGTGTGTGTGTCTGTAATGTGCATGTGGACATGTTGGCGGCTGAGATGCGAGGGCTGTTATTACTACAGGGGGTGCAAGGAGAAACGGGGTGAAGAGGCATGAAAATTGAACCTTGGCAGCCAGCATGGTTATGTCTTCTTACTGTGGTGGTTAGCATTTGTACATTTAATAGACAAAACCAACTTTAAGTGTGCCCAGTGGCGCCCCCAGACATTTTTCATAGGGGTGGCCGCACTGTAAATCTAGGGGTGGCACACCAAAACAAACACACATAACTGAATGGGCTGCTGGGGGGGGCTTCATTTTTGTAAGAGTGGCCATGGCCCCCCTTGGCCACTCTTTGGTGGCGCCCCTGCGTGTGCCCTAGGTGCGGCGACTCTATAGGCAAAGCCAATATGAGCATGCATTGGCACAGCCAGCACCAACATTTTGTTTTCTGTGCCATTACTGTATTATGGGCAAAGCCAGCCGGAGTTCATCCTTAGGTGGGGTCGCTGCCATATATTGACACAGCCATCCTGGGCATGTTTTGTTACACCATCAGTATTACTGAATTATGAACAAAGCCAACATTAGAGTGTTCTTAGGTGTGGATACTGCAGTGGCATATATTGGTACAGCCAGTATGGACATGTTTCCTTTCTGTGGTATTAGTGCATTATGGCGATGACATTTCAGAGTGTGTCTTTGAGTGAGAATGTATGTCACTTTGAACAAGAAGGTTTATAATCCTGTGTTGATGATCTACATCTGACCACATACTGAATAACATTGCATTAACTGCTCTGAGGAGACATATTAAACATGTAAAATGACATGACATCAATATGTGCAGAAGAGATTGGCGAGAACTGTAAATACAATTCAATCTTTAAATGATCTTCTTGAAGTTTATTTACTAACAGTACACAGGGCAGGCAAGTCTGTTTTAAACATTGCATCTGATAGAGAGAAGCACAGAATTAGAGTACATTAATCCCTCCTTAACAAAATGACAAACATCAGATATAAAATTGGTATCATTAAAATTCATAAATACGTGTATAGCACTCGTGATATCCCTAATAACAAAATTTAAAAAATGATTTTTAAAACACATTCTTCTCAAGCCAATCAAAATATTTGCTTAGCTTTGCTGGCTGGGCTGGTAAAACTACTGGAAGCACAGAGCATGGTGCTGTGGGATATTACCCATGCATCCAAGCCCTACCATAAAACTGTGCGTTACTGGCATTGAAAACATCATGATGGCCAGAACTCCCCAGAGAGTGCACAGGGAAAACATGAAGAATAGGCTGCCACCCATTTATGCCTAGGTTGTGAGCACAGGAGGGCACTGCCTAAAACCACCATTGGGCTACACACACAGTAGCCTGAAACCATTGGGAATGGCAATGCTGATTGCCAAAAGCAACCCAGAACCTTGGGGAATTCATTTTCTTAATGTCAAAAATGGATGCAGTACCGGTGCTCACCACTATCAGAAAGCCGGCGTTTTAAAACCACCAGACTTTTGTGTAAAACTGAACAAATGAACCGAAACCGGCCAAGGAAAGACTTGCAAAGAGGTGGATACAATGTAAAACTATATTCTGAAATGACTTGAAGGTAGATTACTTATTTAATGTATATATAAAAAATAGCTGCATGTAAGTTGGATTTGAATGTAGAAAACTGGGAACTAAAGTGACATTTATCAGAATTCTGCCTGACAACTACCCCCGACAGGAGAAACCTGCTCAGCCCCTCTTCCCAGGCCTGGCTGCATCCTGTTGCCCCATCAAAAGGAGATCACACCTCTCTGATTGAATTAAGGGAGGATGAACAATGCCTTGTCCTGGACTCAGACAAATGTTATATTGGGGGGGCCGTAAAGTGGCTTCCTCTTGGGAGAAACTGGCAGGGGCAGTGCCTGTGAGAGCCAGCTGAGCTTGGGGGAACTGGATAAACCAGTTATTCCACCATGTGATGTGGGAAGCCACACCCCTTTTTGACCAGGGCATAATTTTAAAAAGATGGATAATTCATAGTGCGGACTGGTCAAAATTATATAAATAATATCATTATTCTTGGGATTTTTCTGTGCACGTTTTAAGAGGCGTTAGGACCCTGTGGTGTATTCTGGGGGGTTGCTAGCAGAAAATAGGGTCTTACTCCAAATGTCTGCATGTTAATAATCTGACACTTCATCAATTAATGTCCATACTCCTTGCGCACATTTGTGTAATTTTTGGTAAATGTCCGATATTGGTAAACCAGTCAAAAAGCGCAAAATGTTGTCATTTTTTAATGCAAGCCCTCAGGAAGATCAGAGGCGGACAAGCATGGACCATAAGGAATATATAATGTGTACATGTAATTTCAACAAATTGTGTATCTGGGAAATATGTATTTGAATCAAATATAGATTTGTGGGCAGGGGAGGATCCTCTGACCCATAAACAGACCTCATCATGATGACAATCCATTTCCTTCCCCCAATCATGGGAGAGGGGAGAATTGGGCCAATGACAAGTAGAGAGGGGCAGGCTTATCTAGGCCCAGGCACACACCCATTTTCAAAACACATAAAAAGGAACATTGAAACCCAGGTAGAGAGATTCACTTTCCACTTTCTTGTGGGACGCTTTGCCGGGAGACTCCAGACTTCAAATCCATCCACCTCCAGAGACCAGGGATCCAGAGAGACCAGAGATCCAGAGAGACCAGAGATCCAGAGAGACCAGAACTGTGCAGTGCTGTGAGCAGAACCGGTGCTTGACAGACCCAGAGAGCAGAGCTGACCCAGATAGCCGGGACTTCAGAACTACCCGCCGGAAGTCCCGTCCAACCTGACCAGACCTTGACGGCATATTTCAAAAATATAGTGTGAGTACTCACTGTGCCAAAACCAATCTCTTAGTTTAAAATAATCTAATCCAAACTATTTTAGCCTATTAGAACTGCCTCCTAGAATCGTGTCATTCTGTCATGTTTAAAACTGAGAACTGTCATCTGTCATTCTGAGCTGTAAAATTTCAAATCCGAAAAACGACTTTCACAAAATCGTCCGTATCTCCGGAACGAGATTTAACTTTCATCTGAAAGCTTAGAATCTAAGTTTTCCATCAAGCCTAGAACCGACTTCCTACGCCTTTATACTTTTACCGCAATCGCGATTTACGCACTGGCAAAATTTACCGCGATTTGCGATTTGGCCTGATTTCGTCATCTGTAAAAAGATAGCCGCTTTTGCCTGAACTGCTAAAATTCGTTTGCAACCTAATAACCATCCCTGAACCATTGTTAGGGCTGACCTTAACTGATTTAAAGTGTCTACCACTCACCCTGAACCTCCTATAGGGAATTAAAAGCAATTTTAGCATTTTTCACTTCCTTGCCACCACATTACAAAGCACTCTTGCCCGTGTTTTAAAAAGCATACCGGTTGTCTAAGCTTGCTGGGGGGGGGGAACTGAATTCCGTATTGTATTTGATTGTATTCCTGGAGGCTGTGTGTGTTACTTCCATCTCCTTGCATTGCATATAGAGGGGGGTGAATTGCCACCAGGGAAAAAGTGAACATATTGGGCCTCATTCCGAGTACGGCGCTAACCAATGGCGCTATTAACGCCTTGGTAGACGCCGTACCCGGACCGGCAGCGCCTTGGTGGGTGGTGGAATCACCGCCCCATTCCAAGGTTGGCGGGGCGGTAATTCCCCATTCACCAAGGCTCTTCCCCATTCCCGAATGAGCCCCCATAGGGCTTAATGGGAATGGGGAAGATGCAAATAACGGTGACCGTTCATTACGGTCACCGTTATTGGCTTGGAGGCCCCTTTGCGCCCTCGACTTTAACACCTGCTCAAAGCAGGCGTTAAGGGCGAGGGCGCAGAGGGAACTCGGAGTATGGCGGTAAGGGATTACCGCCACCGGTCTCGTTACCGGTGGCCGCTATCCCTTACCGCCATACTCGGAATGAGGCCCATTATCTCTTGTAAAACCATATCAGTTTATTTTCTGTGCTGCATTTATTCCACCTTGCATTTCCTTTCTCATCCTCTATACTACTTCTAAGTAACCAAATCAGTTTACCAGTAGAACATTATCCATTGTTGATCACTGTCATATTTTAAGTGTGATATCCAATATTAATTTATTATAAAAGTGTGATAGATATATATTGTTATTTTTCTCAAATAAACCTTTTAAATTCGCAAAACAGACCTACTTCTTGGCTCAGTGGAGTCAGGGGGATTCTAAGAGAGGGTTGTTATATAAGGGTTGTCATCCAGAGTACATGAACTGGACCTAAAAATATATCAATAAGGGTTTCCCTCAGCATCCCAGACTAGGCATTGACTTAGCTGTAGTGATGAAGTGAAGCCGCTTAACAGTGCGCGCGTGGATGCGGGCAATACAGGACCCAGTCTGGCATGACACTAGTGTGCCCGCTGCAGCCACCCACTGTGCGGACGGGCGGGGGGGTCTTAAATACCTATATTGGCGACCAAAGGTCATGTGGCTGCTTCAGATGAACGAGTGGCCCAATCAGCAGAGCCCTTGTCATCAGACTGCGGCGGATGATTGAACAAGAGGATGTCCAATACAATTCAGTTCAAATGCAACTTAGCAGAGGCACAGCGAATAAGTAAAGGTCTGAAAAGAAGAAAAGTGTCAAACTAAGGTAAAACAGGTTGCAAGTAACCCTGCCACAGCAAAGTATGAAATAAAGAAAACAAATACATATAAAGCAGTGAAGATTGAATAATTTCACAATTAAAATCTATGGTCTAAAAGCAATAAGTCCCTAATGTAAATTGTCTCGCTGCAAACAGCTGTGACGTCAATACTACTTCCGGGTCTGAGTATGAGACAGCGAGCTGAGGATAAAAGTATTCAGCCGGTATCAGTGACACTGGCTCCAAACCTAATCACCCCACTGTTGAAAAAAGCAAATCTATCTAGGTCCATCACTTTCTACCAGCTATGTAGGTCTACAAAAACTTGCAGCTACTCAATTACAGGATTATATAGAGAAATCCAATGTGTGACCGTCCTGTCTGTCACCAATCTTGTTCAGTTTGTACATCAAATGACCGCATGACATCTTAGTGAAGGAAAAGGTGCTGTTCCAGAAATATGAGGATGACACCCAGATCATTTTGAAATTTACTGGAGGTCCATCGGAAAATAGGGAGCGGGTTCAGAGTCCAGAGACGTGTATGAGAAATAACGGTGTCTGCCTTAATCCAAAACCGAATTCTTGCTTTAATACTATGAGCACTTAAAGGTTAAGTATCAAAACAATATACTCCCACGTTCTGATTTTGTCTGTTTATAAAAATCGAGACAACAGAGACAGTCATTGGGGTTCTGCTGTATTCTCCTCTATCCATGGCAACCCAAACAAATGCAGTATGAACTTGTTCTCATATTATTTATTAACTCTACTACCCAGCGCGGAGCGCCGCGCAGAGTGTGTAGTTGAGTGTAGTGAGCTGTGGAGGTGAATCCCTGTTGCCAAGTGGAATGACTGAAAAACCAGACCTGTCTCCTGCAGGAACCTACTACCCAGTGTGGAGCACCGCGCGGCGTGTGAAGTTGAGTGTAGTCAGCTGTGGAGGTGAATCCCTGTTGCCAAGTGGACTGACTGAAAAACCAGACCTGTCTCCTGCAGGAACCTACTACCCAGTGTGGAGCACCGCGCAGCATGTGAAGTTGAGTGTAGTCAGCTGTGGAGGCGAATCCCTATTGCCGAGTGGACTGACTAACTAACCAGACTTGTTACCGGGAGGAACATTTGCCTGCTGGACTGTGCTTATAATATCCGCTCCCCGGCGGAGCGCCACTCGGATTGTGTAGCTGAGCGTAGTCATCTATGTAGGTAAATCGGCGTTGCAGAGTGGACTGACTGAAAATATAGACCGGTAGGGGCGTGGCATGGCTAGAGGCTAATGGATTTGTAGAACCCGTGTGCTCCATACCCCTCCCAGAGAACACAAAACTTTCGTAGTGTTTCCTGATTGACTGCAGCTTTGGTGGTAACAGGCTTTGCTTTCGAAGCCTGTGAGAAGAGACAGGGGAAGTACCAAAGTAGTTCGACCCTATATTGGCCTTAAATATCAATATTACTTTGGCGCTGTGTGAGACCTAGCAACCAAAGATGGCCACAGCCGCCAGACAATGCGCATGGATCGGAACCCCTGTTCGCTCCTGCGAGCCTGTCTCATAGGGACAACAGTGCGGAATACAGTGGCTGCAGCGGCATCAGATGGAGGGTGTGCCCACATCGCAGTGAAGCTTCCCCAGCAGCATGAGATTTGCCTCTTGGCCCCTATTGGACAGCAACTGGAGTTTGGAGGTGGCTTCAGGCAGACAAGACACACAGCAAGATTGAAGCAGAGCTCTGTTATATCTTAGATATCCCGACTTCCCAATCAGAGGCAGTTGGATAGCGGTGCTGACCTGTCATGTAGACAAGGGTTAAGTGTCGGGACTCATTTGCCAAGATAGTGGATAATGAGGGAGAGCTGGGTCGACCCGGAGTTGATGTGGATGGTCTCTGTGCGCTCCTTTGGTGAGTGGGCCTAGTTATAAAGTTTCATCAAGAGCCTGGAGAGTTGTGAGGGGCTGCTCCCTTGTGGGAATGCCGGCTGCAGTTTGCATGGGAATTTTCCAAACGCCTGCTTCTTTGCAGTGCTGGATTGATCTTTGGCTTTACCACTGGGACAAAGGTGAGAGCTTTGAGGTCTCTCTGGTTACATGGAATTTGAAGGAGGAAATACATATTGGCGACATAATTGATCAGTCGCTGTATTGCTTCTCTAAACTTTGCCACTGAGAGGGATACCTGGATCACTATCATGTCATCGAGAAAGTGAGCAACTGCAGTGAGGTCATACTCACTTCTGTTGGCATTGATTTACAACCTTAATCCGCCTGGATATTCAAGTTGCCTTTGAACTGGGAGTTATCATTTTCTAGACTATTCTGTTGAGCGACAAACAAAATCACTATGAAGGCTACCAAGTCCAAAGAAAAATCAACAACCATTAAAGACTTGTGCCAACCTTCCAAAGCTCATCAGGCATATATCAAACATTAGTTCCAGATTTGGATATGCTGCCGGCTACGAAGAGCGACATTGCGCAATTGTTCAATCTATTCCGAAGGAGATGGCAACTCCCCTCCAGGAATTGAAACGCTCTTTTCAAGAACTGGCTCATAATGTTCAACATGCAGATCACTGGCTAAGCGATCACTAAAGAATAGGGTTTTGAAGATGTATAAGACTACTATGGATGAAAAGTTAGAGGAAAGCAAGAATCGTCCGAGGAAGAATAAAATCCAGATCAGAGGGATCCCTCGGGAGATCTCAGACCGAGAATTGGAGATTTAGTTTCGGGACCTTTTTTTTCAGAACATAACAGGTATGGTCTTAGAAGTTGATCTCACACTAGACAGTACACAGGGTCTATTATGATTTTCAGCAGTGCCAGAAAATCTCCTTCCAGACATTTTGACAGGAGTCCAATTCTTTCAAACCATTAACAAAGTGGAACATACCATTCAGAGTGAATACATTGCTGCTCTTTCAAGATTAAGCACAGGGAACTATTCAGAAGCACTGCCAAATGAAACTGTTTACACAATGAGGTGTTCAATATAGATGAGGTTACCCGTTTCACATCCTGTTCAAATATGGCGGAGTTCAACATCAATTTTCATCCCTACCAGCAGCGTTGGAAGTCCTGAAATTTCCACACAATGATCTTCAGCTACCGGAAGGTTTTGATCAAAATGTCCCCAAAAGGATTGGTCTAGCATACGATCCAGGAAAAGCAGAGGTAGAGATTCCAGGAGGCCCTCCATGAACAGATGTGAAGAAGTGGGAACGCCGAGGGACTCGCTTGACTGTGCTTGTCTGAACTGGTCAGTATTCAAGGCAATGTTGGCTTGAGGTGCTTGTTTGGACACATTATGTATGCACAGTTGCTGCTACAATATGAAGTTGGCTATGTAACTTTCCACGAAGTTGCTATTTAGATTCCATTTCTGAGCAGGCAGGGCAACAGGAGCACCCACCCTAATGTAGTTTTTTTTGTGACCTAATGTATATCCCAAATGGGATAGTTTTATGTTATTTTCTATCCCCGATAGATACAACATAGCGCTATAAGAATGTCCTCAATGATCGTGGGAGGTATCTAAAAGTAGCCAGATAGCTACATTTGGACACGCTATAATATTGTTAGCGGGTTCAAAAAGAATGTTCTTCCTTGTGGGGGAGATATTGCCTTGTGGGCAGGCGTTTGTAATGTTTAGGGAAAATTGGTAGTCTTATCTGTTAAAACAGTTATTTACCATTTTAGCATTGGGATGTTATAGGGATTAAGGTCAGCAAGACCAGGTTTATCACGTGTAGGTGCAGGTAATTGTGATCATAAATGAGTCTTCCTTACTTTTCACAATAACATCAGGACAACTAGTCATTTAAGATTTATTTCACTTTTGGGGAACTGAAAAACTTTCTCTACATTTACCGTTTGCCTTTCTATTTCACAGCTGTATTTAAAAAAATGTTTTGGTTTTCAGACTTATTATCTTAAAGTTGAGGTTTTCAGTTATTCACTTCGAACAGCTAAGGGGGGTATTATGACAATTAATGATATGATTTATATATATAGGCATCTAGGGGAAGTGAGCTATGACCCCCTAGACTAGTGTAAGGAATTGTGGGAATCAAGAAGAGATGGAGAACCCCTTGAGTTTGTAAAATCCAGGGGAAGGAAGCCATACCCCTGACCTGGAAAATTACATATTCTGGAGAAGAGAATGGCGATTGTGATTTGCAAAGAAGCTGAGAAACTAAGGGCAAGGGGACTCCCTCCCGAGAATTGTGGAACCTTGTGGAACTTTGATAATTTATTTTTGCACCTATCAGAACTTTGTGTTGGAACATTGGAAACAGTTATAGATGGCAAGTTGAAAGACTATATCCATTTCACTTTATTTTGAGTTTAGCATGTAAGAGTCAGGTTAGGAGTTTCAACATAGGACAGAAAAATCTTTGTTTTTGGACATTCTGGTACTGAAATCCTTTTGTTTCAGCAAGGCAGGGAACCCTCTCGTAGCAACAGGGTGAGATAGGTCTTTTTCCGACCCTCCTTTTTTCTTTAATAAAGGTCTATAGCAACCATCACAATGCCCCTGTGTCAGAGTCTTACTACTGAATCATTCCATAAGGTGTCAGGTGTGAGATCCATCTCAGTTGATCCAAACTGGGGGGCCCTACAATTTGAGAAACTTAGTGAGCGAGCATCCAACCCATCAGTAGCCACTTAATAATAAATTGGCTTTAATGTAGCCAGTAGTGCAAGGCGGTGCTGCAACACGGTGATCAGCTATTAATTTCTACTGATCTAGTCCTATTGCTCCCACCAGGAACGTATGTAAGGTTGGCTTCTAAGTCTGGACTGCCTGGATGTTATGGCTCAGGAAATGGATCCTGACTTCAGGGGCAATGTGAAAATCCTGATACAGAATAACAATAAAAATACCAACGACATTAAGATGGGAGAGAAAGTAGCAATGGGGATTTTAGAGAAGGGCCTATTACCAAAACTGATAGAAGTTACCAAGATGGACAAGACAGAAAGGGGAGAGAAAGGATTTGAGTAGGCAGATAAAGACCTTCCAGTTCCACCAGAGGTCTTACAGTCAAACCCTAGTGACGAGGAAACTGAAATCATACCAGACTTAGCGTTAGTCCAACGCAACTACCCTATGTTAGCCAAAGCCTTCCTGCATGCCATCTTAGAGAAAGAGGGGAGAAAGAAGGAGGGTCCTTTCTTTTATCAGGCAAGGTTTGCTCTTCAGAGGAGATACCAGTTCAGAGCACATGCCTAAGTCTCAGATTGTGGTCCCCAAAAGTCAAAGAAGTATGGTCTTAGAAATCGCCCATTCTCACCTAACAGGTGGCCATTTGGGAATGGCCAAAACTCAAGGGCAGTTGATAAACAGATTTCATTGGCCCGGCATTTACGCCAATGTCAAAAACTTCGTCCTTATCTGTGCTTTGTGTCAGAAGACTAGTACGCATATACCCATCCCACCCTACCCCAACCTTTTCCCATTATTGGCATTCCCTTCTTCCATATCGGTATGATATAGTGGGACCTCTTGCGTCATCTAAACTGGGGAATCAGTACATCTTGGTAATTTTAGATTACACCACCCAATACCCTGAGGCCTTCCCTCTAAGAAACAACATCTCCCAGAAAATACAAAAACATTTAATACCTTTTTCTCTAGAGTTGGTTTCCCTAAAGAGATCCTCACGGATCAAGGGACCACCTTTATGAGTAAGTTAATGGCAGAGGTGAAATAAGTCTTACAAATTAAGATGATTCAAACCTCAGTATACCATCCAGAGCCTGATGGATTAGTCGATTGTTTTAATGAAACCCTGACCCCTTTTTGCCATCTGGAAGACCCCCCCCCAATCCTCCCTAGGCTTCTAATTTTTTAACTGTTATACGGAAGGGAACCACAGGATGTACTAGACATGTTCAAGGAGACACGGGAGAAAACAGAAGAAGCTTTATTACCTCTGTTTCAGACCGCCCAATGCCTGAAACGGCACATGACAACTGTAAGATCTATAGTCCAGTCCCATTTGACCAAAGCCCAAGAGCAACAAATATCCCTTCATGATAAAAACACCACCCGTAGATCTTTTTCTGTGGTACAGAAGGTTATTGTCTTGTTACCAACTTCTGCAGATAAGATGCTGTCCACATGGCATGGACCCTATGAGGTACTTGAGCAAACAGGTCCTTGTAACTACCAGGTCTCTCAGCCGAATAGACGGGTTAAGACCCAGGCATATCACATTAACCGGTTAAAAGAATGGAGGGAGGACCCGGTAACATCCACAACTTTGGTCATGGCTAGACCTTTAATGGAAGGATCGTAAGGGAAGAACTGAATACCCCCAAATCTTCCCCAGAATCAAAAACAAGATTTTCAAGACCTACTGGAACAATTTCCAGATGTGTTCAGTCTTGAGGCTGGGAGTGTGAAGGGGTTTCATATTATATTCATACACCCCCAGGGTAAGTGGGCCACTTGAAACCCTTTAGAATTCCCAAAAACAGAAATTAGATAGTCGTACAGGAGGTGGAGAAGATGTTATCCTCAAATATTATAGAACCATCCCAAAGTCCCTGGTCCTCTCCAATAGTCCTTGTCGCCAAGCCTGATCAATCGTGGGTATTTTGCATCGATTTTCGAAAGGTCAATGCAGTGTCCCAATTTGACAATGATCCCATACCAAGGATTGATGCCTTGATTTATCTATTGGGCTCCGCTGTTTACCTGTCCATGATTGGTCTGACAAAGGGTTGTTGGCAGGTACCAGTGAATCCAGAGGACAATGAGAAAACGGCCTTCTCCACCCCTGTAGGACTGTTTCAATTCAAGGTATCACCCTTCAAGCTTCATGGGACACCCGCCACAATCCAGAAGATCATGGATCAGATCCTTCATCCATATTCAGCATTTTGTGGAGCATATGTGGATGACCTAGTCATCCATAGTAAGACCTGGACCGAACACATGTACCATTTTTATCAAGGCGTAATGGCCCTGAGAAAGGCAGGACTTACTGCAAATCCTAAAAAGTCCCACCTTGCCCAGTCCGCAGTAAAGTACTTGGGGTTCTTTGTTGGAAACAGACTTGTGCAACCACAAACAGAAAAGGTAAAGGCTGTTCAAGAAACCCCAGCCCCAAAGACAAAAAGAGATCTGAGGGCTTTCTATTCTAGAAGATTTATTCCCAATTAGTCTTCTATTACCGCTTGCCTTACTGACCAACTTAAAAATGTTGAACCTCAAAAACCTAAGTGGAATCAAGAAGACCAAGCTTGCTTTAATACTCTCAGGCAGATCATTGGTAGCGACCCAGTCCTAAAAGTAGCTGACCTACAATAAGGAGTTCATATTACAAACCAATGCATCACAGGTTGGGTTTGGGACAGTTCTCTCCCATTAATATAACGGCATTGGACATCCCATTCTCTTTATTCGTCGAAAGCCAGTCCCACAGCAGAGAAACTATGTCGCAATTGAACTCCAGGCTCAGGATATAAAATAGGCTGATAACTGATCACTCCCCTTTGACGTGGATCATTCTCCGGAAAGACACTAATACCAGAGTCATGCACTGGTTTTTATATCTACAACCTTATTGCTTTGGTATCGAACACAGGAAAGGAAAAAAACCAAAGCAATGTGGATAACCTGTCCATTTTCCAATGGGTGTAGGAGAATCCAGCAACATGAGGTGAAGGGTATGTGATGAATCTAGCTATGTCATCACTCCCCCTTCAGGGAAACTCTCTTCCAATATGCCCAGGGGAGGGCAGCCGCTACCTGATCCCGACCCTGAGGGTGGAGGCTTGAGGGAGGACCATATGGTGGAGACAAACCTCATGGGAGGAAGGAGACTCGCTGGCAGGAACATGGTAGCCCCCTTTCCACTCAGGGTATGACACCAACCCTTTGACTTCCCAAACCTGCATGGCACATTGTGATATAGATCCACTCCACCCACTTTGCACTGACAATAGGGCTCTTTCCTATACTTTTTGCAAAACAACTGAGATGAGGAAGCACACGAGAGCAATTCAGAGCACTAAAGCGCAGAACTAGAGATGCACTCTAGTGGTTGGCTGGATCCGATAGGTGGAAGGTGGAGATCCACTATACCCCATGTGGGTCGGGAAGCCAGGAAGAAGCCAGCTGCAGAAGGGGACAGGAGAGCTTGAACCGGCATGGACATGAGAAGCTCCAAGTTCGGAGGTACGTCGCACTGAGGCCTGCAGCAGGAGACGCTGTGGAAAGGAGGCCAAGACACAATGATAGCAGAGAGCAGACGCAATGCGAGCAGAAGGAGGAGGTGCCCCGCAGGAGAAACTGAAGAACGCAGAGAATGCAAAACCAGCCAAAAGAAACCAGTGAGCCAAGAGAGGGGAATTGGGCCCCGGGTTGCTTCCTAGTGTATACCGCACAGCAAAGAAAGACAGCGACATTCACAGGTAGAAACAAGCAAGGGAGCTTGGACACCAAGTGCATTGTGGAATTAAAGAGATGAAAGGGGGTCGAAGACCCATTGGCTGAATGAGTCAAACTGTTGCGTGTGGAGAAAGCCCTGGCAGCAGAGTATACCAGGCAACCTGTTGCGAGTCTGGGACCCGCACTCAATTATAAAGTGACCATTGTGAAAACCCTGGCAGGAGAGTATACCAGGTAACCTGTTGCGACTCTGTTATCTGCCCCCAATAATAAAGTGAATATTGTGAAAGCCCTGTCAGGAGAGTATACCAGGCAATGTGATTGCGGGTCTGGGATCCGCCCCCAATTCGGAATAAACTATAAGAATCAAGAAGAGGAAAGACAAACTCTTGCATGGGTGAAATCAAGAGGAAGGGAGCTATACTCCTTGGAATGGAAATTTGAAGGAATTGTGGGAATCAAGGAGAGACGATAACCCTTTGAGTTTGTGAAATCCAGGGGATGCGCTTGTGAGCTATAAAGAAGCTGAGAAACTCAGGGGCAGCGGGCCTCCTCCTGAGAATTGTGAACCTTGTTGAACTTTGATTATTTGTTTATTTTTACACATTTTGGAACTTTGTGTTGGAACATTGGAAAGAGCTACAAATGGCCAGTTGAAAGACTTTATCCCTTTGCACTTTATTTTGAGTTCAGCATTTAAGGGTAAGGTTAGGATTTTGGACACAGGACAGAGAACTCTTTGCTTTTGTGCCATTCTGTCATTGACATTCTTTAGTTTCGTTGATGCAGGGAAACCCCTCGTAGAGATAGGGTGAGATAGCTCTTTTTCCAACTCTCCTTTTTCTTTCATAAAAGTCTATATCAACCATCACAATGCCCTTAACTCCTGATTAATTACATAACTCAACCAGCAACTAAAGCACATTCTAATGTGGCCCAGGAAACATTAATAATAAACACAGAGTCACTGAAACCATTGGAGCCTTTGGGTAGGATAATTTACACTACTGATCCCCGAGTAACGTTGAGCTGAAGTGGGAATGAATTGGAGCTAGTTACTACAGTCTAATCAAACAAATCTAACAATAAAAAGAATCCTCTGAAATCTAAGAAAAAGGGAACGCACATATTTTTGAGAAAGCAGAATTTATCACTGTTATCAAAGGATGACCTTGTCTCATCTGACCCGAACTCATCTAGTTTGATGATAATGTGGATACTGTCAGCATTGTTGATGATATATGTACCTGGGAAGTCAACTTCAACTCTTTAGGTGATACTAAATGCTCCTAAATCATTGTCATCTTCCTCACCCTTTCACACGATGGAGTCTAACAGATTGGCTGTGATGAACTTCACCCCAAAGTTGGGGCCAGCTGTAAGGTCCCTCAAATGGGATCAGAGATGGGTATTCTAATTCTTTGACTGTTTAAGTAAATTCATCCGATATATCGTAGGCCTTGTCTTTGTCACAACTCAAGTATCTGCCCGTGAAGCGATAAAGTAGGTATCATTGATATATCATTGTGCTTCGGTCAAAGAAGGGCTACTGACTCTACCCAACTCGGCAAATGAACTAAATCCCGGTGCCCAGACTCTGCTACCTCAAAAATGTCAGGGGGAAGGTCCCTAAGTCAAAAATAGAACCCAGGAGAGGTATAATTTAGTTCCTTCTGTGTCTCTCTGGAAAGTCTATTTCCTCAATAATATCTCTGTATAGACAACATTTTTATCTTTGAAGAAGGAAATCACATGGTTGTTTCCAATCATTCCAGCTGATCTTTTACAAGTTGAATTGATTTGTTGATTCTCGTGTCGATTTGGTGATATTACATTTTAGATCAAATATGTTTGTTCATGTTTTAATGGAAGAAGCCTCTTCCTTTTTAACGTTAGGCTACAATATTTTAAAAACTCACAAGACAAGCATGCATAATGTGTGTTCCGTAATAAGGAATTGATGAAAATAAAATTTGCTCTAGAGGGGAGCGATACATGTGAGGTTGTGCTACCTGCAAATTTGGAACCTCCCTCTAACAAGGTTACTGATTGGTAAATTATTACCCTTGCTCTGCATGCCACTGGGTCTAATGTCAATTAACAGGGAAATGAGATTTAAGTATGAATCGGTTGACCTTAGCCTATTGGAATACTCATGGATTTTCTCACCTTTTAAAACAAATTCCTCTTCACTTTGCACTCCACCCTCGCCATACAATATCTGCCTTCAAAAGAAATAGCTTGTGGATGTTCCAGAACCAAAATAGTGTCAATTAGTGATGGGCAATCCCATCTCCTGCACACCGTAATTGCTGATAGATAAGCAGTCGGAGTTATTTCGCTTCAGAAATTAAATCATCCTTTTTAGAAGAGTGATTTAGTAATACATGTTTTCAGATATACATATGTATTTTAATTCTTAAAGGTAAAGACAAAAACAATCAAGCTCAATTTGTTTCAGGATTTCCCTTCCTCGGGAGCACATTTCAAGGTATGCAATCTTCTGAATACTTCAATCATCTAAAGAGTAATTAAAAAGGATAATCATTATTTTCTAGTTAAACATTCTCCAATAGAAAAGATGCAGAAACTCTAATAGACCCTCTTTACTTCTCTATATATTGTCAAAGGCTACTGAGAGGCTTGTATATTGATAGACCCAGTGCCCGGAATCATTTGTTGAAAGATCACAAGCTCTGTTTTGATCAATCAGTGTATGCAAAGGAAACATAATTGAGATCTTGTTTAAGACAACTATCCCGGGATGATTCAGAACGATACAGAAAGAAGGCTAAACACCTAATGCAAACATATAAAAACTGGTTGAAATCCCATAATTATCTCTTATCTCACTGAGATGCAGAGAATATGTTAAGATTGCTGGCAAATAAGAATGCCTGATTTGTTTGGACTCTAATTAATAAATCACCCTTCACTCAATGTTATAATTATTATTGCAATTATTAAGTGTGTATCTAGCTTTGAGAAGCAAAGGAACGTTTTACAGAGGTATACAACAATACAGATACATAAAGGAGCGCTTTACAGAGGTATACAACAATACAGATACATAATGGAGCACTTTACAGAGGTATACAATAATACAGATACATAAAGAAGCACTTTACAGAGTTGTACAACATTAAATATGCAAAACAGAGTGCCTTTCAGTGCTAACAACAGAACAAATCTACAGTGGGGGGTGGGATACAGAGGGGTACAGAGGAGGGGTACAGCTGTACCGGGTTGCGGGAGGAGACTGGTAGGCGGCGTCTAGCGAGTCAGGAGGCGCGAAGGGTGACGTGATGGCCTAGGTGTTGAGGAGGATAGACTCCTTGAAGAGGTGGGTCTTGAGTTATTTTCTGAATTATAAGAGCGTGGGGGCAAGGTCATCCACAAGTTCAACTGATTTTTGAAAAAAGATGGGTGGAACATTTTGAGAACCTTTATAGCTTGATCCCCAGTCATAATAGCAATGGCTTTTAACAATAAAGGTGATTGGTACTTGAACTTTAAGAAAGAGGATATATTTGCATACAGTATGAGCTGTAAACCACCTAGGGCCCCTGATCTGGACCATCTTTCCAGTGCCACTTTTAAAACTCAGCCAGACCCATGGGCAGGAATTCTGGTGATTGTCATGGAAGATCTCAAATATTATATTGTTTTTTTTTTTTAAACAAGCTATTTATAGACCAAGCTCTCTTTTAGACGCATGCAGCAAAATATTTTGTCAGCCATGATCTTACAAAATCTATAGAAGTGGGCTCTTGCTGCCGGAATATTGGACAGGAATATATCCAATTTTAAGAAACAAGCGGAGACATTTTTAAATTTTTTTATTTTATATTTGCCCAGTCAAAAACTACAATGATTAAAATTCCCAATTTATACAATTAATATTGATCTGTTGATGGCATTCGATAAAGTTAATCGAAACAAATTGTGGATAAAATCAAATAAAAAATATTGTCTGTGACACCTATTGAATATCTTAATACATTTTGACTCAAATATCAAAATTCGTATTGATCAAGATGGCAATTGTACTTATTATATTCACACGTTTCGCGGTCTTAGGTAGGGCTGTGTTCTAGCCCTGTTTTTATTTCATTTTTATATATCAGACCAGTCGGATTTTCTAATCTCTGTAAATGCATTCCCACTAGGCTTAAGGCAGTTGGGGAATATGTTATATAGCCTATGCTGATGACATGGTGTTATTTGATTTAACACTGATAGGTTTACAAAGATCGCTGCATGCTGTGTCAACCTGTTTAAAGGATCTTGCTCTGGTAATGAATGCCTCAAAGACCAAAATTATGGTTCTAAAATAGCCTAAAAAAACCAGTGTATTTAGACGGCCAAAGAATTGACTCTGTGACTGAATTCCTGTACTTAGGTACCAAGATGTGTTCCAAACTTGATAATAATATTGACTATAAAAAGTATTATCCAAGAGTGGTTGCCCTAGCAGTGCAACTGAGAAAAGTTGATCATCAGTTCGGCCGGTTCCGAACAGTACCTTTAATTAGAATGTATAAATCGAAGGCTACACTTTTTTAGTTCTCTGGACCTAAACTGGGATAAGTTGGAAGCCCTCTTATGAAGACGCTACTTAGGTCTTCGAAAATGTACTCCCATTAAAGAAATCAGGCAAGAATTGGGTCTAATTTCTATTCGGTCTCTTTTTAACTGCAAACGTATGCAAGTATTCAATCAAATTGTGTCCCCTTCCATCTGGCTCTTCATTTAATGAATTAAACACATTAGTAGCTAATGAGTCATGGTCTGTTCTTAGCAACTGGTGTGCATTTTGTTTAAATAAGCTAACAGCTTTGAAAGTTGCCTTGGGTGACTTCCTGGCCAACCCGGATAAGATTGAAGCCAAACTGTGGTCCCTTGACTGGAGCACTGGGAGAAGTGACATTTTGAAATACTATCTTTTTTCATCAATCACTGTAAGATACAAGAGCTTTCAACAACATTCCTGGATAGTTGTTGTGCTGTCCCTCGATATATATATATATATTTTTTTTTTATTGAACTTAGCTGAGAAGCTCAACTTTTATCAAATGCAGAGCTTAATTCATTACATCTTCATTTCAAAGAGCAGTACAATTACCAAAAAAGAAATTTTACAAATTACTAGATCAAAGACTAAATAAGCACATATTAAAAAGAGGACGACATGTCCAAGCTTTGGATATTAACATAACATAAAACATCAATACGTATTTGTCGAACAATTTCTTAAGATTGAAATTGAACTTATTTCCAACTAAGGAAATTATAGGTGCCTGAGCAAATACCCTACGATTTCCAGGCACTGTCGATTTTGTGGGCTTTACGTAGAAACGTTAAAGCACTGATTCATTGAATGCGGATCCTGGTCTCCGAAGAGAGTTGAGATTTTTATTCATTTTGTACATAATGAGACGAGTCTACGAATGGATTGATTTTGGGAGAGGCATTTTAGTGCTAATCAAATATCCTTATGTATTGCTGTTTTAAATTTTATAAAAAATAATCTTGAATGTAAATATTGCTTTATTATGATGAATGTTGTGGTCGAAATAGTGAACAGAACTGATGAAACTAGAACATAATTGTAGGTCGACTAAACTTATTATGTATTTTTGTCTGACAAATTATTTGTATGTATTGTGTGTATTATAAAATAACTGTGAAAGGTTTTATATGTACACATCATCACACAAAAAAAATTGGCCCATTTCTATCTGAAACCTTTTGCCACATGATTGTTCGAACAAAGATTGGAGGAAAGATAAATTATTGCAATGCGCTATTTTAGGAGCTACTCAGTGCATTTTACGACTTCTAAAGTATTACTAAACAGGGCAAACAGAATTCTATCTAATGCTGAAAATGAGCACATATTGAGCCGGCTCTTACAAAGCTCCCTTGGCTGTTTTGTATGCAATGATACAGTTTAGGGAACATATCTTTCTGTATAATGCCTTTTTGGGCCTTTATGACTTAAAGAAAGTATTGAATGGTGTGCACGCAGTAGCGACCCTTCCCCATCTGATAAATACATGGTAGAAATACCTGGCATCTGGGACAAAGCTATGAGACCCTTCTCAGGTGCAGGAAGCACTTCCCTGGAATTCTGCATCCCTTATTTGCCACCCCAGGCCAGAGGCAGTCCCCATGGGAACCAACTAGCCCCACCCACCTGACAAATTGGAAGAGGAGGGAATGCACAACCACCTACAAATAAATGTGTTGCTAAACAGGAGATGGACTACTCCCTGAGTCCTTATTTCACTCCCATGGGACACCAAGATGGATTTTTATGGATCCCAACTCGGGCCCCTTTTTATTTATTAAAAAAGAAACCTACTTTCTTATTCATAATTCCTAACCTTTCTATCCTAAAACAAATCACTTCTATTATCCACTGGTGGGCCTGTACGCTGGGGGGGGTGGGAGCTAACCACGACCACCATCGCAGCCCTGGTGCTTCATTCTTCAACAGTGACTGTGTGGTCATGGGGACATTGTCATCATCACCGCCACGCCTGCGGCGATCTGCGAGGTCTCGCAGCCAAGCCTTCTCTCTGGCAGGTTGTAGGCCGCTCCGCACGGGATGCCTCACGTGGCAGCCCGGGACTTCTCTTCACTGCTTCACCCAACAGCGTGCAGCAGACTTTCCTTGCTGTTCATCTCTTCAACCGGGCTGCTCAAAGTGGCAGCCCAGACCTTTTTGTCACAACAAATCGGACTCGTAGAGTAGGTGGAGCAGACTGTGCAACACTCTCAAACTGCCAAACGGTCCTAAAGGTCATAGGTCGCTGCTTGATCCACGTGCCCTATGAGTCAGGTTACTCTACTGGATTAGGGTCACAGGATATATGTCCTCTTCATTTGATAAAAGTTAAATGATTCAGATTTGCAGTGCGAATGATGCAGAATCGTGCCCTGATGATGGACTTTGTCCGAAATGCATTGGCTCATCAGATTTGATTTGAATCGTTTTCCTCGCTATGTATTTTCATTAAATAAGTGAATCATCATTATAATGAATGGGCTACCATTGTTTTGTTTTTTTGGAATTGTTTTGACAAACTTAAAATATTATAAAGACAGGGCTCATTACGAGTCTGGCGGAAACCCGCTGGTGCTACTGGTGGTCTGCTGCCCGACTCGTTACACTTTTCTGGCGCCTGATATCCACGTGCCACCGCCACGTTACAAGTCCTGGTGGATCAGGAAGTCATGAGCCGGAAAATGTTGTTCCCCACTCCCATGGGGAGACAGAACCACTGGCACAATTGCTAACGGTGCTAGCCTACTGGGACCGTTGCGCCTGCCCCTGCAGTCAGACCTGTAGTGTGGCGGTCCTGAAAGGGTGTCAGTACATTGCTACCAGACCACTACACTTGTAATCAGGCCCATTGTGTATATACACTAATTTGAAAACGGTCATTGGGACTCTTTGGTGAGCATGAAGCACCTGGGGAGGTTCTTTAGGCACTTCCTTGTGCATTTACTTCACAGGCTGCCAACGTGGCCTCAGAGGTCAAGATGGCCGCACCCATTGGCACTTAAGAACAGTGCATGGCAGGATAGGGTTGGGCGGCGAAAGATGTTCAGGACTGTGTTGAGTTTGGGCGTTGAGAGAGAACAAGTTCTGCAGTATCACTCAAGATGCAGAGGAGGCCTTTCCACTGTCGCTGTGCTTCCTAAAGCGGGGAACAACCTCCATGCTGTCAACCGAAATCTGATGCACTGTCTAGGTTGACAGTACCTGAGTGGCAGCCATTACAGAGCATTGTGATTGGCTGCTGCTGGTCAGTCATTGCAGCTTTCCTCACTGGACGCAGGTAGTGTGTGGCAGGCTCCGCTGGCTTCCTGCACCCCTATTTTCTCTGTTGGTCTGTCAGATGGGAGACCCCTCACCCTATGGTCAAGGGATGCCTTTGCTGCATCCTGAAGCTGCTCGGGGCAGCGCCCGCTCTTCTGGAAGTCACCCGAGGAAGCTCCTGCTTTTCCCTGGATGGAAATGGTGCCAGCACATGACGAATGAAGGAGGAGCTATGGGGTACTTTGGGGAGTTTTCGCGCAGTGCCAGAGACCCAATTTGGATGTATCGTGGTTATGGTTTCCCCATTATTTCGGATGCAGAGAAAACAAATGTGCAGTGTTGCAGTGTCCACCGACAGTCCCCTTGAGTTAGAATTGGTGAAGCTGGTTCTTGGTGTCAGTAGTCAGTTCTAGCAGTGTAAACAGCATGAGTGGCTGCAAACAGCATTTAGGGAGAGTGTGGGGCCTGTTGTGGGCTTTGGTGGCAGCAGTGGGTCTCATGGTCCAGGGATGGCAGCAGTTTTGATACCAGGGGCAGTGGTGGAGGGGATGTCAAGGTGATGTGCCCAATGGATGGTTCTTTGGATGTAATTGGCACTGCTGGGCATCAGTGCTTGGGCTGGACTAGAGTAGAGGTTATTTCTAAGGAGCTGTGCACCCAACATGATGCTATACGTTTATTTGCAGCGGTAAAGTCTCAATACTGTATGCCACAAGTCTCAATGTGGCAGCTTGAGGGCCGCAGTAGAGTGGGTGGTCTCAGAGTGTGGGCCCCAGGGCAAGTCATGGGTTTGTTCAGGTGAGTAGGTGGTCGTGCTCTGTTGGTTGTCATCCGATGCTCACGGTTACCTTTCTGCAGGCCTTGTCGGTCCATGTCTCCAACGTGCTTCTGCAGTACTATCTAGCTTATGGGTCTGGTCCCCATGCAGGTCGCTAGATGCTGCACTTAAGTGGTGACAAGTTGTGGCTTTTGGATGCAGCAACTTCTTCATAAAACACACCGGTAGTTGCTGCACGCCGAGATCACGGAGTATGTTCCCAGGTTGGCATCTCGGTGAAGGAACTGTGTGCGTCACTGTGAGCTATGCTCTGCAGGGATTAGAGATCGGTACATAGGCTTAGCCCCAATCACGATCATTCATTCACTCTTTCATTCGATTATTCAAAATCAGTGCACAAAAGTCCCTGAGGGCCATTGTACCCTATTCAAAATGTGCAGGCTTCCACATCCTGAGGCAAACAGCAAAGATCCTCCTTACATGGAGATGGGCAGCCTGCCAATGGAAAGGTTGGCCTCAATCACATCTGTGCAAGTGTATGTGCATCATGGAAGTGTAGGGATGGAAATGAGCCTATATCCCCCTAAGGCGAATCCCACAAGCAGCCGTGTAGTGTGCTAGGGGTTAAGGACCGTGCTAAGAAACTCGGCACAGATATAATGTAGCGGGAATAATAGATGCCTAGCTCCAGTGCGCGCACAGAAAGGAATGCCATTTTCTAATTACGGTACATGCAGAGTCTTGCATCGCTGCGCGGCTCTGCATGGAAGAACTCGACTAGGCCCAGATCATTCATACAGAACGAGCTTGCACGGCCAGTTCTCACAGAAGCTTCCCCTTGTCCCTTCACGGTTGCAGTTATTTAGTATCACTGGGAGGAATGCACACTGCAAGGCCGCGAGACAACACCAGGCTCCTCGCAGTGCCCATTCATCATGGCCAAACTCTCAGCAGACCTCTAACCCCCACCCAGCCTACCCAGAGCCATGCCCCACACCACTGATCCAATCCGCAGATGCCTGCATTCTATGATGGTGAGTGACCCCAGCACCAACCGTAAAACAAATGGGCATAAAAGATCTGAGCATGTACGCAAGGTTTCACCTCTACACATAAATACGTCCTTTGTAGTGCGAGGTACAGGGAGGGATACATTATAGAGGAAAACGAGGGTGGAGGCCTTGGGTGCAAGGGGTTTGCTTTAAACAAATCACAGAATGTGTGGGTCAGCATAACTGTATTTCTTCCTCGTTCCCCCTGGCACCAGTCCCCAAGCCTCCCAGGTGCATGCCACAGTGATATAGTAGTAGTAGGCTTCGTGTATCAAAGCAGCTCTGATACTGTAACTTACGAGGGACCTGACCTTCACTCCTTGGAGAGATGAGCCCAGCTGACCCACGTTGGAACTGACAGATAGCAGAAATATGAACCAATCGTAGCCTGGCATCCCCTATGGTGCAGGCCCATGAATATTGTCTCGCCAATCAGTGACGCTAGTTTTTGCTGTATATTGGTGATGATGCACTGCCTTTGAGCTTCTGCTTGTACTAAGTTTTGTCAGAACGTTCTCGAGCAGCATAGTTCTTTGCTGATACCTTTTTATCCTGTACAATTAAACCTTGTTATCCCTGCAAGCAATCTCTTGGCCTTCTTCCCTAGAGGGTTGTATTCTCGCTGGCGTGAGCGTAAACAGGGACTTGCCTTCATTAGCCTGGTCTGCATCCGGCTTTACCAGGATTATAGTTAGGTGGAGCCTGCCAGGTCTCCCTGAGCTGACTTCCCCGCAAGTAATGTAAATAAAAAGATGATTGGCAATACTGCTCTTCGCCAGTAGATGTAGTGGTTAGGATGACGGTATATTCACAGAATACACGGTGCACTAGCTTTACTTTAACTGAACCCTTTGAAACTGGACATGCCAGCGCAATGGCATTGGTGCCAGCTGTTTCGTTGTGGCGCCTTTAATGCATGGCCAATAGGGCGCAGGGAGCTATCTGCTCTTGGATAGCGCTGCAAAGAGTAATATCCTGGCACAGAGACCTATCCGCACCGGGATGCTACTGTTTGCTTCAATATATAGTCATTCTACACAATAATGAATGCAGTGTTTTGGATGAGATTCAGGATGGAAGGCCGAAGAGGACAAGCAAAGTTACAGGCTCTGGTCCATGACCTCACTGAGACTGTAGAAAGCTAGAGAAAAACAATGGAGAAACCTAGGGGTCCAGCGTTGAGTGAGAAGGACCTTAGTTGGCACCCATCATTAAAGGTCATGATCCCTTCCCCAGAACCTGCATTGGGACTGTAGAAACCTAGCCCATATCAGTGGAGGAACCCTGAGGTCAAAGGTAAGAAGAAAAGAACCCCAGAAGGCAGCAATAATTACAGGTTCTGGTCTATGGGAATGTAGAAAGCTAGACCACATCAATGGAGAATATATGAGGTCCAGAGTAGGCTAAGGGGGACCTTAGAATGCACCCAGCATTAAAGGCCCTGGTCCATGCCACAGGACCATCATTGGGACTGCAGAAAGCTAGACCACATCAATGGAGAATATATGAGGTCCAGAGTAGGCTAAGGAGGACCTTAGAATGCACCCAGCATTAAAGGCCCTGGTCCATGCCACAGGACCATCATTGGGACTGCAGAAAGCTAGACCACATCAATGGAGAATATATGAGGTCCAGAGTAGGCTAAGGAGGACCTTAGAATGCACCCAGCATTAAAGGCCCTGGTCCATGCCACAGGACCATCATTGGGACTGCAGAAAGCTAGACCACATCAATGGAGAATATATGAGGTCCAGAGTAGGCTAAGGAGGACCTTAGGATGCACCCAGCATTAAAGGCCCTGGTCCATGCCCCAGGACCATCATTGGGACTGTAGAAAGCTAGACCACATCAATGGAGAATATATGAGGTCCAGAGTAGGCTAAGGAGGACCTTAGGATGCACCCAGCATTAAAGGCCCTGGTCCATGCCCCAGGACCGTCATTGGGACTGCAGAAAGCTAGACCACATCAATGGGGGAACCATGAGATCCAGGGTGGGAAGAGATTGACCCCACAAACCAGCCATCATTAGAGGCCCTTGTCCATGCCCCACAACTTGCATCAGAAATATGGAAAGCTAGACCACAGTAATTGAGGAACCATGTGTTCTAGTGTGGAGTGTGAAGGACCCTAGAAAGCACCCATCAATCCAGGCTCTGGTCCTTGCCCCAGAATCTGCATTGGCACTGTAGAAAGCTAGCCCACACCAGTAAAAGAATGAGCTTCGAGGTGGGAAGAGAAGCACCCCAGGCCATCATTACTGGCTCTGTTCCATGTCCCATGATCAGGGTTTGGACTGTAGTCAGCTTGCATGCAGGAGTGGGTGATCCCTAACGCTGGAAAAGCTGAAGTCTCTTGCCATGAAAGGCCAAGATCCATGCCATAGGAGTTGGGTTGGTCATTAACAAACAAAGAGAAAATCCACATAGAGAACAATATTCATTTCATTGTCAATGATATACAATCAATGATGTACTTGAGGAGAAGGGCTTCGATGAGTGCTCCAAAAGTCACTAAGAAAACACCAAAGTGAGAGTACACTCTAATGGAGTTAACGTTTTAATATTAATATGCCTGAATTTGAGAAAAAGAAACAACTAAAAGCAAAATCATATGAAATATTTCGAAATCATAAAACATAGTTCGTTGAAGGTATCTGAGATCTGTTAGTTCTAAGAATTTAGTCTTGTAAATATATATGTATCTTTTGTCTGTATATACCTTCAACAAACTATGTTGCATGAGTTTGAACTATGTTATATGTTTTTGCTTTTAGGTGTTTCATTTTCTCATCCCTTCTTTCTTGTCTTTCTATAATTGACAATGAAATGAATATTGTTCTCTATGTGGATTTTCTCTTTGTTTGTTAATGAGTACCTGTTACCCTTTTATCCACATTAGCCCCAGGGGTACCCCTACTGTTTGTATTTAATAGAAGTTGGGTTGGGTGTTCATAGAGCCAGTGAACATAAGTGGGGAGATTCCTGAGGGTAAAGACATTTAGTGCACACCTGTAGAGATTCCAGGCTTCACCAACACCTGCAGAAGGAGGGAGAGGGTCGGGAGGGATCCCAGTCCCCTTAGGCTGAGGGGGTTAAGAAGTCCAGGTACAACAGAAGATGAAAACAGACTCTAGCTTCAGATGGCAGCGAGTGATTGTATTGGTAGAGAAAGGGCCCAACTCATTCATACTCTAAGAGAGGAGGATGTTCCGAAATGGCTTTAAAGACTCATATTAGAGGATCTTGATGGGTTATCTGTTTCTAGGCTGCCATGAAATGGAGGTGATGTAAGAGAGGCTGTTTGATCACAGTTGGCCATAGGGTGCCCCCTACGCATTGGTCTCTCCAATTTAGTAGTAGTGACAGCTGTGAGCAGACTGCTAAACTGGGCCATCAATGTCGCTACGGCAAAGAGCCCATGCCAAGTAGCCTATGCCAATTGGAAGGCCAGGAGGAGATTTTTAGTTAAGGTGCCAATTCCAGAGACCCCCTGATTGCCAGGCCTAACTTGAGGGCTACTGGCGGACGACGGACTCAGCAAAAGTTAAGCATCATGAAAGACCCTCAAGAGCAATGAGGTGGTCCAAGATAGATGCTTCATCCTTGGGCTGTGCAAGGTGGCAGATCAGGGGTGAACCCACCTCGAGACCCCACTGGGCTGTAAACACATGCAGTGCACTTACTTTCCTATACATCAGTTTGAATCACGTATCACAGGAAAGCATGTAGGGTAGGTGATGCCACCAACAGACCAATGGCAATAGGTATACGCACTACACTGTGCAGGAACCTGAATCACCCTGGGCAGAAGGCAGAGACTCCTAGAGTCAGACAAACAATGATAGTAGAAGAAATCACAGGATGATCAACAGCTGGGTGGGTAGCTTACAGGTTAAGCAGTCGCCTCAGACATGGCGCCTCCAGGTGCTTAGCCCCTCATGATAAGGTTGATAATCTGTGCACCACTAAATTGGTTTATAACACTTGTTATGAGTGTACTTATAATCAGAGGGAATATGAAATTAAGCGCTATATACGAACACAAATTAGTAACGTGCAAGAGTTAGGCTTTACACAACACATCATCTCATTTCACGCCTCTGTGTTCTTGTCTTGTTACACCCTGCCTCCATCTCTTCCTTTATCCTTCTCGTCTTCCCTCTACCCTCCATCTAGTCCAGGCATAAATCACTCCATCCGGCAGTCACTTCATTCCTGCCTCCCTATTTCTTCATCCCCCTCTTCATCCCGCTCCTCATTCACATGCACCTCCCATCCCTTCTTCCACCTCATTCTCCCTGTTACTCCCTTGATTTCCTCCTCCTCCAACTATCCCTTCCTCCACCCATCCATCATTTCCCTGTATCTTTCTGACCATCCTTCGGTCTGTCCTTGTGTCCTTCTGACTGCATGTTGTCCACTCATCTCCCGGTCCGCCTTGCAGCCCGCCTGTGTGTATGCCCCTTTACGAGTAGCTTAGATGGTATGCGTATAGTGTGTTTGAGCGCAGGGATTGAGAAGGTTAGTGCGGGAAGGTTACGTGGAGTGTGTCACTCAGATATCTGTGCCAGCGTCCTGCCATCTCTCCCTCATTTCATCCTTGCCGCACACTGTCACTGCTTCTGTTTACGCACCTGTCCGCTTGTCCTCCTGGACCTAGATGCACCCACCCTCTGATATCTTCTCGCTCAGCCTCCACATCTGTCCGTTCATAGGCTTGTCTATGTGTATTCTGGACAGTCTGTCTCTCCGGCTAAGGTCTGCCCGGCGGGCCCTACTCAACACTGTCTCCAGAAGATAGAGAAGGTTATACATCTGTGTGAACATAATGTTCAGCAAAACAGCCCAAGGGAAAGCCTGTCACTACCACAACCTTCCGCGGAGCCATCCCCTTATTCCGACCTTAAAGAAACTTAAGGGGGACTGAGAATCACCTGAGATCATGTGAAGCTGTATTCTGGGGGATTCAACAACCCTTGTATCCTAAGCACAAACCTTGGCCCTGGTGGTCGGTGAATGCCGAAGCTTTTGGAAGCTTTCCTACCCACCACTAGTGGTGTAGAGTTAACTGATATAAGGCCCTCACACTAGTTAACTCTAACAGTGCACCTAACACCTATTGAAACTTAATAACAAATATATATTATGTTGTTGTATTAGGTCTTACACAGCATGGCTTCTCCCATTTACGCTGACTGCCGATCTATAGGTCCTTTAAGGGAGGTGCGTGAAGTGGTTTGTGGGTTAGTGGGAGAACAACAAGGATGCTGTTGCTAAAATGGTGGTGAGAGGGGAACTGAAGGACCATGATGTGGTCCAGGTAGGTGGGCTGAAGCATGTGTTGTAAGGTGAAATACCAGGGTGGTCGTATCACTTGACGTCGATGGTGTCCGAGACATCACCCCGGTATGCATGGGCATAATGGTGAGGTGGCAGATGGCATGTTGGTTGCCGTGTGGTGCGACGGTGAAGGACTGGATGAGCATGTTGGCTGGGAGTGCCTAGTTGGTATACTTGAAAGCTAGAGTGATGTGGGGAAGGTGTAGGCGGCTGGTGTTACGGAGCATGGGTGTTGCGTTAGGATACGAGTGAGCAGGGGTGTTGCTAGGTCTGAAAAAAAAAAGGAGGCTACATAATGTCAGGACTGTCGGGACTCAGGGCTAGCTATAGCCTTTTGCTTGTAGTCCCTGAGCTTCTATCCAGGGCTACAACCAAAAGACCCGGGACTATTTCCCCGCCAGCTCCCCCCTAGCAACGCCAATGCGATTGAGAACGTTAGATGATAGTGTTGGATCAATGGTTGTATCAGAAACAAGATAGGCCCCGTCAATGTGTCTGCTGGTGGGATGTGACCCTACATGCTAGGCCGTCCTGGGCTGGTCACAGCGTTGACCGTCATAGGGTCCATGCATTCAGAGAACCAATCAAGACCTAGCCATGGTGCTCCAACATGGCGCATCCTTGATTGCCACCCAACTGGGCTACATGTCATTGGAAAGCCTCTAGATATCAGTGTGCACCAATCTAGTTTTATAGGGTATCTGGTCATTGCATCTAATGCCATTCCATCAAATTTTTTCCATCTAAAAAATGTGCATCAAATGCATGTTTTTGGGGGGTAAAGGGTTAATTTTTGTTCAGGAGGATTTTAAAGGGTAAAAACAAAGACAAGAAAAAAATGCATTCGATGCACATTTTTTAGATGGAAAAGATTTGATGCAACTGCATTTAGATGCAAGGAATTTGATGCAATGACCATAAACCGTTTTATAGGATAGTTCAAATGAGCTTCATGGTGAATGGGAGCAATACTCGTTCCTAACTCATCCATCAATTCTTAACACCCGTTGTCAGTACAGCTGTCTGTCTTTTACCTCTAATTACCCGATTGTCGGTTTCTCTTTTTTTAAATTAGTTTACCAGCCTCTCTAAGTCCGGAGCGTGCAACCTTTGGATCTCCAGATATTTTGGACTCCTACTCCCACCAGCCATAGCCGGCAACATCAATTGTGAGAATTCATGGGGTTTGTAGTCGTAAACATCTATAGGGCCACAGGTTCCGGATTTCTGCTCTTGGAGACACCTCTCCATTCATTCATTCATCCATCCATCCATTTATTCCTTTCCTGATCCATTTATCTCTCTGATGATCCGTTCATCTCTCCATCCACTTGTCCCACCACCCACCTTCCAGCCAGCCCCCTCCATCCTTCTCGCCATCAGTCGATTGAACTATTCCAGCAATCTCTTCCTGTAAAATCACTGTCCTTTTGTAGCAATGTGGAAAGTGCCATGAGAGGCCAGGAATGTGCGTGTTAGGGTTCATGGAGTATAAGGGAACGTGTGCTTGTGGGCACTTTGCTTCTAATTGTGTGACAGCTGGGAATAAACTGCTTGATGTTTGCACAGCGCTGGTCTTTAGTTTGAAGCTGGTGCCACACTAGGTTAATGTTAGCTTTGTAAGTCACCTGTTTCTTAAATATTTGTTGATGTGTTGTATTTTGACCATGGACTGTGTCACACTATCTTCACCCCACTAGCCACCACTTCTTCTCATCTTTGTGCTATTTACAGGCACCCTTTTTGGGAATTCCTCCGCCCTCTTCCATGTGTTTCTGTAAGTCATTTCTGATCGAAATTGACATCTCTGTTCTTCGGGGTCAAAGTGTCTGAGCAAGTGACCAGTGACTCAGCAGGCACTGGGCAGGAAGAGCCAGATGGGTAGGTGATGCTCCCCGCTGGCCGCTGTGTAGATGGTGGACCCCCAGGAAGGTCCATTTGTTTAATCGTGAATCTACATCCATGCATTTGTCCAGCCATCACTCCCTTCATCCATTCCTCTCTTCCTCGATACACTACTCTCTATATTAATCTATTCATCCACCACCCATCCATTACTCCCTTCTGCCATTCCTCTCTCGCCAATACACTACTCCATATTCATATATTCATCCATTTATTCAGTACTCCCTTCAGCCATTCCTCTCTCCATTAATCTTTTCATCTCCATATTCATCTATTCATCTACCATCTATATATTACTCCATTGATCCATTCCTCTCTTCCTCGATACACTACTCTCCATATTAATCCACCATCCACCACTCACTCCAGGCGTTCATTCCTCTTAGCTGTAGCATTACTCTCGATATTCATCTATTAACATACCATCCACTCATCACCCCCTTCGTCGACATATTACTCTCCAATTCATCTATTCATCCATTCACCTATTCAGTTATACCTCCCTTTTGTCCATTTACCTCTTCGTCGAGCCATTCCTCTCCATATTCATGTATTCATCCACTATCCATCAATCACTCACTCCCTTCATTCATTCATGTTAGTCGAGTCATTACTCTCGATATCCATCTATTCGCCCACCATCCATTCATCACTCCCTTCATTCCTATTCGTCGACACAATACTCTCCATAATCATGTATCCATCCCCCATCCATTCATCATTCCCTTCATTCATTCCTCTCATCATCAACATATTACTCTCCATATTCATCTATTCATCCACCATCCATCAATCACTCCATTCATTCCTGTTTGTCGACACATTGCACGTCATACTAATTTATTCATCTAATCATCCATTCACCTATCCAGTCATCCCTCTCTTTTTCCAGTCACCTCTTCGTCTAGCCATGCATCTCCATATTCATCTATTCATCCACCATCCATCATCACTGCCGTCATGCATTCCTCTTTGTCAACACATCATTCTCGATATTCATCTATTCATCCACCACCTATCCATTATTCTCTCCATTCATTCCTCTCTTCGTTCATCTTTTAATGTCCTTATTAATATATGCATCCACTTCTATTCATCACCCCCTTCATCCATTCCTTTCTTCGTCGATCTTTTAATCTCCATATTCATCTATTCATCCACCACCCATTAATCACTCCCTTCATCCATTCCTCTCTTTGTCAATACACTACTCTATATTAATCTATTCATCCACCATCTATCCATTACTCCATCCATCCATTCCTCTCTTCGTTGATCTTTTAATCTCCATATTCATCTATTCATCCACCACCCATCCATTACTCCCTTCATCCATTCCTCACTTTGTTGATACACCACTCTCCATATTAATCCACCATCCACCAATCACTCCTTTCATTCAGTCCTGTTAGGCGATGCACTACTTTTGATATTCATCTATTAACATACTATCCATTCATCACTCCCTTCATTCATTCCTCTCTTCGTCAACATATTATTCTCCGTATTCATCTATTCATCCACCATCCATTCATCACTCCATTCATTCCTCTTTGTCGACACAGTACTCTCCATATTCATTTATTCGTCCTATATCCATTCATTCCTCTTCGTCAACATATTATTCTCCATATTCATCTATTCATCCACCATCCATTCATCACTCCATTCATTCCTGTTTATCAACACATTACTCGCCATGCTCATTTATTCATCTAATCATCCATTCATCTATCCAGTCATCCCTCTCTTTTTCCAGTCACCTCTTCGTCTAGCCATTGATCTCCATATTCATCTACACATCCACCATCCATCTATCACTCCCTTCATGCATTCCTCTCTTTATCAATACACTAATCTCCACATTCATCTATTCATCCACCATCTATCATCACTCCCTTCAGGCATTCCTCTCTTTATCAATACACTAATCTCCACATTCATCTATTCATCCACCATCTATCCATCACTCCCTTCATTCCTCATTTCATTCGCACTGTCCATAATCATCCTCTATCCATCAATCACTCGCTCCCTTCATTCATCCTGTTAGCCAATGCATTACTGTCGATATTTATCTATTAACCCAACATCTATTCATCACTCCCTTCATTCCTCTCTTTGTCGACATTACTTTCCATATTCATCAATTCATCCACCATCCATCCTTCCCTTCATTCATTCCTTTTCGTCGACACATTACTTTCCATACTCATTTATTCATCTAATCATCCATTCACCTATCCATTCCTTTCTCTCTTCGTCCATTCGCCTCTTGGTCTAGCCATTAATCTCCATATTCATCCAACATGTATTAATCACTCCTTTCATTCAGTCCTCTCCTCGTCAACACATTACTCTAAATATTCATCGATTCATCTTGTCATCTATTCATCCATCCATTCAACGTTCCCTGTGTCCATTCACCTCTTTGTCTAGACATTCATCTCAATAGTTATCTATTCATCCATACACTCAACCCTCTCTTTGTCCATTCATGTCTGCATCTCACCATTCATCTCAATATTCATCTATTCATCCATCTATTCAACTCTCACTTCTTCCATTCGTCTCCTCGTCTCACAATTCATCCCCACATGCATCCATTCACCTCTCCATCCTTACATTCATATCTAGCACTAAGTCGTCTCCACAAACTTCCATTACTCCATGCGCCCATTCATGGCTCCTTCCTTCCATTAATCTCACCATTCATCCATTCCTCCATTGATTAACTCATCCAGGCATCTCCCTCTTTTGTCACCTCTCTTTCAGATATCATTTTATAAGGGAACAATGTAATCTCCCAGTGGAGAGAAACAGGATGCAGGAGCATTGTGTTTGGGTGTTGGAGACAGAGGAGGTTGGTGTGTAACTAGACACTTAATCAGGAAATGACTAATGCGTGTTGTAAAAACACACAACTTATCCGATTTCTGACACAGTCTACCGGGACCTGGGGCCTAGGGACGCCCATTCACAGCTCACAATGGACAGGATGTCTTTCACAGGTTGGGTGTCTCCATGGTAACACAGCCAGCACGTGGTCCCAGGCGGATAGCAGCATCTAAGGGGCTCCAACCAGCGGCCTGGGAACCAGGCCCCTCTGTGTGCCCTTCTGCAGGCTGGCATGGACCATTGCCTCTGATTACCTCACAGCCCCAGCACTGCTTGCCAGGGACTCGCCGAGGCCTCGTGCCCTGTGTGTAACTCGGCCTCTTGTTGCAAGACATGGAAACGGCAGCAGCGTGTCCAGACTCTTTTGAGTTGGGGTGGCCCAAGTGGGGCACTGACTTATGCAGGGGTGGAATGAAGTACGAGCGCGCACACACACATGATCATAGTTTAGGATAATGGGGTGGTCAATCAGATTCCAGGGGTAGCACGAGCCACCCTAGACCACTCCCCCGACACGCCACTGGAAACAATTCATTTACAGGGACTTTAAGATTATAATACAAACTCCAGCAGACACACCATTTAGAAGGGCTTACAACCTTCCATCCCTGACCACTGCTATGAACTCCAGATGACATGATGGGTGACACCGCCCATGAGATCATCAGTGACATCACCTTCAAGAAAGGACTCGCGGGAGTGCTCAATGCACCCATGCCTTACGCGGGGTGCTAAGCACTCTTACACACTTCTCATCGCACTACCTGCAGAGATGTCGTGCTGTTCCTGCCCGCAGGACACCCCGGATCCCACTTTCCTGAATCCTCCGCACCACTCGCTTCACGGCAACTGCCTGCAGCCCTCAATGTCGCTGCAACACTCTTCACTCCAGCACATATGCAGAACTCCTTCACTGCGCAAGCTTACGTAGGGTGCATATCATCTAACGTTGGCACTGGAGTTAAACATTGAGTTTCTTGTCCCCTGCAGAATGGAGCAATACGTTAACTCCTTTCCCTATTACTGAAGCAGGAGAACTGGCATTAAGTGCCTTTGCTCGAGTTTAAGCACTGATACAGATGTGAGATCATCTGGACCATGTTCTTTCCCTCCATGCTGTCCTGACCGCCTGCGCCACTGACCTGTCACTCACGTGCTGGGCCTTCTTAACCCATAAAGCCCCTAACACCTGGGGACTTTGTCCCAGAGCTCTCACACCCAGGCCATCAAGAGCTCAGTACCTGCAAATGTTCCCGTCTGAAGCACCGTCGAGTTACCCTGCAGAAGACAGTAGATGCTCTCCACCCGACTGCACTAGCCTCGTTGCTGTGTGTACTGCACTGTTGCTGCCCGTCACCTGCATTCTGAGTAGCTCTTCGAACCCACATCTACACCACCTATAAACTCATACTCCCTGTGACAGACAGAATGCCACCTGTGAGTGTGTAGTAGCCTGAGCTTTTATGATTTTTAGTAATATAACGTTGTGGGAAGCTCTGATTATGAAAGTGAGGTCTGCAAATCAGATACCTCCTGTCAATAATGCTCCGTGCTTGAATTGCATAGTGCACACAAGTGACTCTGTTCAGCTGTCTACTGTAACCCCACAATAGCTTCCTTGTGGTTTGGCAGCATGGCAGTCACAAAGTGGCACGTGCCTTCCTGCCAGCAGCTGTTGGAACGAATAGGTTCATCATATATCAGGATCTACCATTAACTGAAGGCAATCTTGAACCAGAATTAAATTATATCAATGTGGGCCCCTGGAACTGGTGTCAGATTGTGAGGAATTGCCATCTGGCAAGGGAGTCGAAGCCCTCTCGTTTTTATTTTTTATTAATACAATGATGCTGGTTATTCCATCTGAGAAAGGGTGGTCTGCTAGCCAGACCCCCTTTCCCTAAACTCCCTGCCGAAAGCATAGTAACACATGTGACCTGTTGCATCAGGCTCCTGATCTGCAGTCCCTACTCTCCAGTGGCCCAGAGCAGATTCAAAGGTCACCGGTGCTCTTTTGGCAGCTGCTGTTGCAGCCGAGTCACTGTTGCGCAGGAGCTGCCTTTTAATCTGCACCACTGTTTCACAACCACATAATTGTGATTAACTGTCATGCCAGTGGCAGTAATCTTTAAGCATAAGACATACCTGGGTTGTGGGGTATGGTGGCTAGTAGATCACACAATTTTTAAAAGTCACAATTTATCTGTATCATGCATGTGTCCACACTGTGAGCCCAGATCTGCTGTGGAAGGGTTGTGTGTATTCTAGCCAGACAGCCTGCCCCTGCTCAGCCAGCAGGAGAAAGGACTGAAACACAATGCCTCTCTTTTGATCCTTTGTGAGGACAGGTAACACCCCTCCACCCCCCGCAGGATAGCCCTCAGCAGGAGATGTCCTGGGAAACAGAATTCAAATGGTACAATCGAAACAAAAGGACTATTATCACAACAAGGTGTTGCATACCAATGGCCCTTTGATGATATGGGTTTGAGAAGTGGGCATGGTTAGTGTAGCCAGAGGGTGTTCAGAACAGTTGTTGAAGGATTCCATCATCTTGCTTTGCTCTAGACCCCTCCTTCCTTTTTGTCTCGTACACTTCCTTTAGCACAAAGGACTTTGGATATGATGCAGTGATGCAAAGACCACTTGTCACAAAGACAGGAATTGGCTGCCTTAAAGTAAGCTTGCTTTTCTCCAATCCTGTGTGGCCCTTTTCCTATAAATGTGGGAGTCTCGCACCCCATCGTTCATTCACTTTTTGAACATCAAGGACTTACGGAACCATTCACGTGTACCTCTTTAGGGAGAGTTGATCTTCCCACTAAGGTGAAGAAGGAGTGCTCCAAGAATGAGGCAGCATCTCTCCCTTCCCCGTCCCAAGGCACATTGGGGTTCAACTGCTGCTGGAGCAATACCCGCCTCTCTGCCAGCTACACTGGTACCCAGAACCTCACTGGAGGTGAAGGATCCCTGCAGGTGTTAGCCAGCCTCTCCACGGTTGGGAGAACAAGAACAAGGACTAATCTAGTCCCTGAGACCCTGGAGTAGGACTCATAGCATTCTGAGAGCAGGGACCTGGTTGGGAATACAGTGTTCTCCAAAGTCATTTGCCAAAGAGGTGAAAACCAAGATCGCCAAGGGAGAGCCACGCTGTACCCCCTAATAACGCCATGGGTATATTTGGGGAGAATTTTAGACCGACTAGAGCTAACTTTACACGAGTGGAATGGCGGTGGCTTATTCTGGATTCACACAGGTGGGATGGCGGTGGCTTATTCTGGATTTGCACAGGTGGGATGGCGGTGGCTTATTCTGGATTTGCACAGGTGGAATGGCGGTGGCTTATTCTGGATTCACACAGGTCGGATGGCGGTGGCTTATTCTGGATTTGCACAGGCGAAAAGGCAGTGGTTTATTCTGGATTCACACAGGTGGAATGGTGTTGGCCTAATCTGGATTTTAACGGGTGGAATGGTGGTGGTTTATCCGGGCATTACATGAGTGGAATGACGGTAGTTTAGCCTTGCTTTACATGGGTAGAATGGCAGTGGCTTAATCTGGTTTTACATGGGTGGAATGGTGGTGGCTTAGTATGGCTTTACATGGGTGGAATGGCAGTGGCTTTGTGTGGCTTCACAGGGGTGGAATGATTGTGGCCTAGCCATGCTTTCAGGGGTGGAATGACGGTGGCTTAGCCTGGCTTTGCATGGGTGGGATGGCTGTGGATTAGCCTGGATTTTAATGGGTGGGATGCCTGTGGCTTAGCCTGGCTTTGCATGGGTGGGATGGCGGTGTCTTAGCCTGGTTTTGCATGGGTGGGATGGCGGTGGCTTAGCCTGGCTTTGCATGGGTGGGATGGCGGTGGCTTAGCCTGGCTTTGCATGGGTGGGATGACGGTGGCTTAGCCTGGCTTTGCATGGGTGGGATAGCGGTGGCTTAGCCTGGCTTTGAATGGGTGGGATGGCGGTGGCTTAGCCTGGCTTTGCATGGGTGGGAGGCCTGCGGCTTAGCCTGGCTTTGCATGGGTGGGATGGTGATGGCTTAGCCTGGCTTTGCATGGGTGGGATGGCTGTGGCTTAGCATGACTTTGCATGCGTGGGATGCCTGCGGCTTAGCCTGGCTTTGCAGGGGTGGGATGCCTGTGGCTTAGCCTGGCTTTGCATGGGTGGGATGGTGGTGGCTTAGCCTGCCTTTCATGGGTGGGATGGCTGTGGCTTAGCATGACTTTGCATGCGTGGGATGACGGTGGCTTAGCCTGGCTTTGCATGCGTGGGATGCCTGTGGCTTAGCCTGGCTTTGCATGGGTGGGATGCCTGTGGCTTAGCCTGGCTTTGCATGGGTGGGATGGCGGTGGTTTAGCCTGGCTTTGGATGGGTAGTATGCCTGTGGCCTAGCCTGGCTTTGCATGGGTGGGATGGCAGTGGCTTAGCCTGGCTTTGCATGGGTGGGATTGCGGTGGCTTAGCCTGGCTTTGCATGGGTAGAACGGTGATGACTTAGCCTGGCTTTACATTTGTAGAATGGTGATGGCTTAGCCTGGCTTTGCATGGGTGGGATGACGGTGCCTTAGCCTGGCTTTGCATGGGTGGGATGCCTGTGGCTTAGCCTGGCTTTGCATGGGTGGGATGGCGGTGGCTTAGCCTGGCTTTGGATGGGTAGGATGCCTGTGGCCTAGCCTGGCTTTGCATGGGTGGGATTGCGGTGGCTTAGCCTGGCTTTGCATGGGTAGAACGGTGATGACTTAGCCTGGCTTTACATGTGTAGAATGGCGATGGCTTAGCCTGGCTTTGCATGGGTGGGATTGCGGTGGCTTAGCCTGGCTTTACATGTGTAGAATGGTGATGGCTTAGCCTGGCTTTACATGGGTGGGATGGCGGTGGCTTAGCCTGGCTTTGGATGGGTAGTACGCCTGTGACCTAGCCTGGCTTTGCATGGGTGGGATTGCGGTGGCTTAGCCTGGCTTTGCATGGGTAGAACGGTGATGACTTAGCCTGGCTTTACATGTGTAGAATGGCGATGCCTTAGCCTGGCTTTGCATGGGTGGGATGGCGGTGGCTTAGCCTGGCTTTGGATGGGTGGGATGGCAGTGGCTTAGCCTAGCTTTGCATGGGTGGGATGCCTGTGGCTTAGCTTGGCTTTGCATGGGTGGGATGGCGGTGGCTTAGCCTGGCTTTGCATGGGTGGGATGGCAGTGGCTTAGCCTGGCTTTGCATGGGTGGGATGCCTGTGGCTTAGCCTGGCTTTGCATGGGTAGAACGGTGATGGCTTAGCCTGGCTTTGCATGGGTGGGATGACGGTGGCTTATTCTGGATTTGCACAGGCGAAAAGGCAGTGGTTTATTCTGGATTCACACAGGTGGAATGGTGTTGGCCTAATCTGGATTTTAACGGGTGGAATGGTGGTGGTTTATCCGGGCATTACATGAGTGGAATGACGGTAGCTTAGCCTTGCTTTACATGGGTAGAATGGCAGTGGCTTAATCTGGCTTTACATGGGTGGAATGGCAGTGGCTTTGTCTAGCTTCACAGGGGTGGAATGATTGTGGCCTAGCCATGCTTTCATGGGTGGAATGATGGTGGCTTAGCCTGGCTTTGCATGGGTGGGATGGCTGTGGATTAGCCTGGATTTTAATGGGTGGGATGCCCCTGGCTTAGCCTGGCTTTGCATGGGTGGGATGGCGGTGTCTTAGCCTGTTTTTGCATGGGTGGGATGGCGGTGGCTTAGCCTGGCTTTGCATGGGTGGGATGGCGGTGGCTTAGCCTGTTTTTGCATGGGTGGGATGACGGTGGCTTAGCCTGGCTTTGCATGGGTGGGATGGCGGTGGCTTAGCCTGGCTTTGCATGGGTGGGAAGGCGGTGGCTTAGCCTGGCTTTGCATGGGTGGGAGGCCTGTGGCTTAGCCTGGCTTTGCATGGGTGGGATGGTGATGGCTTAGCCTGGCTTTGCATGGGTGGGATGGCTGTGGTTTAGCATGACTTTGCATGCGTGGGATGCCTGCGGCTTAGCCTGGCTTTGCAGGGGTGGGATGCCTGTGGCTTAGCCTGGCTTTGCATGGGTGGGATGGTGGTGGCTTAGCCTGGCTTTGCATGGGTGGGATGGCTGTGGATTAGCCTGGATTTTAATGGGTGGGATGCCCGTGGCTTAGCCTGGCTTTGCATGGGTGGGATGGCGGTGTCTTAGCCTGGTTTTGCATGGGTGGGATGGCGGTGGCTTAGCCTGGCTTTGCATGGGTGGGATGGCGGTGGCTTAGCCTGTTTTTGCATGGGTGGGATGACGGTGGCTTAGCCTGGCTTTGCATGGGTGGGATGGCGGTGGCTTAGCCTGGCTTTGCATGGGTGGGATAGCGGTGGCTTAGCCTGGCTTTGCATGGGTGGGATGGTGATGGCTTAGCCTGGCTTTGCATGGGTGGGATGGCTGTGGCTTAGCATGACTTTGCATGCGTGGGATGCCTGCGGCTTAGCCTGGCTTTGCAGGGGTGGGATGCCTGTGGCTTAGCCTGGCTTTGCATGGGTGGGATGGTGGTGGCTTAGCCTGGCTTTGCATGGGTGGGATGGCTGTGGCTTAGCATGACTTTGCATGCGTGGGATGACGGTGGCTTAGCCTGGCTTTGCATGCGTGGGATGCCTGTGGCTTAGCCTGGCTTTGCATGGGTGGGATGCCTGTGGCTTAGACTGACTTTGCATGGGTGGGATGGCGGTGGTTTAGCTTGGATTTGCATGTGCAGAATGGTGATGGCTTAGCCTGGCTTTACATGGGTTGGATGGTGGTAGCTTAGCCTGGCTTTGGATGGGTAGGATGCCTGTGGCCTAGCATGGCTTTGCATGGGTGGGATTGTGGTGGCTTAGCCTGGCTTTACATGTGTAGAATGGTGATGGCTTAGCCTGGCTTTGCATGGGTGGGATTGCGGTGGCTTAGCCTGGCTTTACATGTGTAGAATGGTGATGGCTTAGCCTGGCTTTACATGGGTGGGATGGCGGTGGCTTAGCCTGGCTTTGGATGGGTAGTATGCCTGTGGCCTAGCCTGGCTTTGCATGGGTGGGATTGCGGTGGCTTAGCCTGGCTTTGCATGGGTAGAACGGTGATGACTTAGCCTGGCTTTACATGTGTAGAATGGTGATGGCTTAGCCTGGCTTTGCATGGGTGGGATGACGGTGCCTTAGCCTGGCTTTGCATGGGTGGGATGCCTGTGGCTTAGCCTGGCTTTGCATGGGTGGGATGGCGGTGGCTTAGCCTGGCTTTGGATGGGTAGGATGCCTGTGGCCTAGCCTGGCTTTGCATGGGTGGGATTGTGGTGGCTTAGCCTGGCTTTGCATGGGTAGAACGGTGATGACTTAGCCTGGCTTTACATGTGTAGAATGGTGATGGCTTAGCCTGGCTTTGCATGGGTGGGATTGCGGTGGCTTAGCCTGGCTTTACATGTGTAGAATGGTGATGGCTTAGCCTGGCTTTACATGGGTGGGATGGCGGTGGCTTAGCCTGGCTTTGGATGGGTAGTATGCCTGTGGCCTAGCCTGGCTTTGCATGGGTAGAACGGTGATGACTTAGCCTGGCTTTACATGTGTAGAATGGTGATGGCTTAGCCTGGCTTTGCATGGGTGGGATGCCTGTGGCTTAGCCTGGCTTTGCATGGGTGGGATGGCGGTGGCTTAGCCTGGCTTTGGATGGGTAGGATGCCTGTGGCCTAGCCTGGCTTTGCATGGGTGGGATTGTGGTGGCTTAGCCTGGCTTTGCATGGGTAGAACGGTGATGACTTAGCCTGGCTTTACATGTGTAGAATGGTGATGGCTTAGCCTGGCTTTGCATGGGTGGGATTGCGGTGGCTTAGCCTGGCTTTACATGTGTAGAATGGTGATGGCTTAGCCTGGCTTTACATGGGTGGGATGGCGGTGGCTTAGCCTGGCTTTGGATGGGTAGTATGCCTGTGGCCTAGCCTGGCTTTGCATGGGTGGGATTGCGGTGGCTTAGCCTGGCTTTGCATGGGTAGAACGGTGATGACTTAGCCTGGCTTTACATGTGTAGAATGGTGATGGCTTAGCCTGGTTTTGCATGGGTGGGATGATGGTGCCTTAGCCTGGCTTTGCATGGGTGGGATGCCTGTGGCTTAGCCTGGCTTTGCATGGGTGGGATGGCGGTGGCTTAGCCTGGCTTTGGATGGGTAGGATGCCTGTGGCCTAGCCTGGCTTTGCATGGGTGGGATTGCGGTGGCTTAGCCTGGCTTTGCATGGGTAGAACGGTGATGACTTAGCCTGGCTTTACATGTGTAGAATGGCGATGGCTTAGCCTGGCTTTGCATGGGTGGGATTGCGGTGGCTTAGCCTGGCTTTACATGTGTAGAATGGTGATGGCTTAGCCTGGCTTTACATGGGTGGGATGGCGGTGGCTTAGCCTGGCTTTGGATGGGTAGTACGCCTGTGGCCTAGCCTGGCTTTGCATGGGTGGGATTGCGGTGGCTTAGCCTGGCTTTGCATGGGTAGAACGGTGATGACTTAGCCTGGCTTTACATGTGTAGAATGGCGATGGCTCAGCCTGGCTTTGCATGGGTGGGATGGCGGTGGCTTAGCCTGGCTTTGGATGGGTGGGATGGCAGTGGCTTAGCCTAGCTTTGCATGGGTGGGATGCCTGTGGCTTAGCTTGGCTTTGCATGGGTGGGATGGCGGTGGCTTAGCCTGGCTTTGCATGGGTGGGATGGCAGTGGCTTAGCCTGGCTTTGCATGGGTGGGATGCCTGTGGCTTAGCCTGGCTTTGCATGGGTAGAACGGTGATGGCTTAGCCTGGCTTTGCATGGGTGGGATAACGGTGGCTTAGCCTGGCTTTGCATGGGCGGGATGCCTGTGGCCTAGCCTGGCTTTGCATGGGTGGGATGGTGATGGCTTAGCCTGGCTTTGCATGGGTGGGATGGCTGTGGCTTAGCAAGACTTTGCATGCTTGGGATGCCTGCGGCTTAGCCTGGCTTTGCATGGGTGGGATGCCTGTGGCTTAGCCTGGCTTTGCATGGGTGGGATGGTGGTGGCTTAGCCTGGCTTTGCATGGGTGGGATGGCTGTGGCTTAGCATGACTTTGCATGCGTGGGATGACGGTGGCTTAGCCTGGCTTTGCATGCGTGGGATGCCTGTGGCTTAGCCTGGCTTTGCATGGGTGGGATGCCTGTGGCTTAGACTGGCTTTGCATGGGTGGGATGGAGGTGGTTTAGCCTGGATTTGCATGTGCAGAATGGTGATGGCTTAGCCTGGCTTTACATGGGTTGGATGGTGGTGGCTTAGCCTGGCTTTGGATGGGTAGGATGCCTGTGGCCTAGCATGGCTTTGCATGGGTGGGATTGTGGTGGCTTAGCCTGGCTTTGCATGGGTAGAACGGTGATGACTTAGCCTGGCTTTACATGTGTAGAATGGTGATGGCTTAGCCTGGCTTTGCATGGGTGGGATTGCGGTGGCTTAGCCTGGCTTTACATGTGTAGAATGGTGATGGCTTAGCCTGGCTTTACATGGGTGGGATGGCGCCGGCTTAGCCTGGCTTTGGATGGGTAGTATGCCTGTGGCCTAGCCTAGCTTTGCATGGGTGGGATGCCTGTGGCTTAGCCTGGCTTTGCATGGGTAGAACGGTGATGGCTTAGCCTGGCTTTGCATGGGTGGGATAACGGTGGCTTAGCCTGGCTTTGCATGGGCGGGATGCCTGTGGCCTAGCCTGGCTTAGCATGGGTGGGATGGCGGTGGCTTAGCCTGGCTTTGCATGGGTAGAATGGTGATGGCTTAGCCTGGCTTTGCATGGGTGGGATGGCAGTGGCTTAGCCTGGCTTTGCGTGGGTGGGAGGGCTGTGGCCTAGCCTGGCTTTGCATGGGTAGAATGGTGATGGCTTAGCCTGGCTTTGCAAGGGTTGGATGACGGTGGCTTAGCCTGGCTTTGCATGGGTGGGATGGCTGTGGCTTAGCATGACTTTGCATGCGTGGGATGACGGTGGCTTAGCCTGGCTTTGCATGCGTGGGATGCCTGTGGCTTAGACTGGCTTTGCATGGGTGGGATGCCTGTGGGTTAGCCGGGCTTTGCATGGGTGGGATGGCGGTGGTTTAGCATGTGCAGAATGGTGATGGCTTAGCCTGGCTTTACATGGGTTGGATGGTGGTGGCTTAGCCTGGCTTTGGATGGGTAGGATGCCTGTGGCCTAGCCTGGCTTTGCCTGGGTGGGATTGCGGTGGCTTAGCCTGGCTTTGCATGGGTAGAATGGTGATGACTTAGCCTGGCTTTGCATGGGTGGGATTGTGGTGGCTTAGCTTGGCTTTACATGTTTAGAATGGTGATGGCTTAGCCTGGCTTTACATGGGTGGGATGGCGGTGTCTTAGCCTGGCTTTGGATGGGTAGTATGCCTGTGGCCTAGCCTGTCTTTGCATGGGTGGGATTGCAGTGGCTTAGCCTGGCTTTGCATGGGTAGAACGGTGATGACTTAGCCTGGCTTTACATGTGTAGAATGGTGATGGCTTAGCCTGGCTTTGCATGGGTGGGATGACGGTGGCTTAGACTGGCTTTGCATGGGTGGGATGCCTGTGGCTTAGCCTGGCTTTGCATGGGTGGGATGGCGGTGGCTTAGCCTGGCTTTGGATGGGTAGGATGCCTGTGGCCTAGCCTGGCTTTGCATGGGTGGGATTGTGGTGGCTTAGCCTGGATTTGCATGGGCAGAACGGTGATGACTTAGCCTGGCTTTACATGTGTAGAATGGCGATGGCTTAGCCTGGCTTTGCATGGGTGGGATGACGGTGGCTTAGCCTGGCTTTACATGTGTAGAATGGTGATGGCTTAGCCTGGCTTTACATGGGTGGGATGGCGGTGGCTTAGCCTGGCTTTGGATGGGTAGTATGCCTGTGGCCTAACCTGGCTTTGCATGGGTGGGATTGCGGTGGCTTAGCCTGGCTTTGCATGGGTAGAACGGTGATGACTTAGCCTGGCTTTACATGTGTAGAATGGCGATGGCTTAGCCTGGCTTTGCATGGGTGGGATGGCGGTGGCTTAGCCTGGCTTTGGATGGGTGGGATGGCAGTGGGTTAGCCTAGCTTTGCATGGGTGGGATGCCTGTGGCTTAGCCTGGCTTTGCATGGGTGGGATGGCGGTGGCTTAGCCTGGCTTTGCATGGGTGGGATGGCAGTGGCTTAGCCTGGCTTTGCATGGGTGGGATGCCTGTGGCTTAGCCTGGCTTTGCATGGGTAGAACGGTGATGGCTTAGCCTGGCTTTGCATGGGTGGGATGATGGTGGCTTAGCCTGGCTTTGCATGGACGGGATGCCTGTGGCCTAGCCTGGCTTTGCATGGGTGGGATGGCGGTGGCTTAGCCTGGCTTTGCATGGGTAGAATGGTTATGGCTTAGCCTGGCTTTGGTGGGTGGGATGGCAGTGGCTTAGCCTGGCTTTGCGTGGGTGGGAGGGCTGTGGCTTAGCCTGGCTTTGCATGGGTAGAATGGTGATGGCTTAGCCTGGCTTTGCATGGGTTGGATGACAGTGGCTTATCCTAGCTTTGCATGGGTGGGATGGCTGTGGCTTAGCCTGGTTTTGCGTGGGTGAGAGGGCTGTGGCTTAGCCTGGCTTTGCATGGGTAGAATGGTGATGGCTTAGCCTGGCTTTATATGTGTAGAATGGTGATGACTTAGCCTGGCTTTGCATGGGTGGGATGGCGGTGGCTTAGCCTGGCTTTGGGTGGGTGGGATGGCAGTGGCTTAGCCTAGCTTTGCATGGGTGGGATGCCTGTGGCTTAGCCTGGCTTTGCATGGGTGGGATGGCAGTGGCTTAGCCTGGCTTTGCATGGGTGGGATGGTGGTGGCTTAGCCTGGCTTTGCATGGGTGGGATGGCAGTGGCTTAGCCTGGCTTTGCATGGGTAGAACGGTGATGGCTTAGCCTGGCTTTGCATGGGTAGAATGGTGATGGCTTAGCCTGGCTTTGCATGGGCGGGATGCCTGTGGCCTAGCCTGGCTTTGCATGGGTGGGATGGCGGTGGCTTAGCCTGGCTTTGCATGGGTAGAATGGTGATGGCTTAGCCTGGCTTTGCATGGGTGGGATGGCAGTGGCTTAGCCTGGCTTTGCGTTGGTGGGAGGGTTGTGGCTTAGCCTGGCTTTGCATGGGTAGAATGGTGATTGCTTAGCCTGGCTTTGCATGGGTTGGATGACGGTAGCTTAGCCTGGCTTTGCATGGGTGGGATGGCTGTGGCTTAGCCTGGCTTTGCATGGGTGGGATGCCTGTGGCTTAGCCTGGCTTTGCATGGGTTGGATGACGGTGGCTTAGCCTGGCTTTGCATGGGTGGGATGGCTGTGGCTTAGCCTGGCTTTGCATGGGTGGGATGGCAGTGGCATAGCCTGGCTTTGCATGGGTGGGATGCCTGTGGCTTAGCCTGGCTTTGCATGGGTAGAACAGTGATGGCTTAGCCTGGCTTTGCATGGGTGGGATGACGGTGGCTTAGCCTGGCTTTGCATGGGCGGGATGCCTGTGGCCTAGCCTGGCTTTGCATGGGTGGGATGGCGGTGGCTTAGCCTGGCTTTGCATGGGTAAAATGGTGATGGCTTAGCCTGGCTTTGCGTGGGTGGGATGGCAGTGGCTTAGCCTGGCTTTGCGTGGGTGGGAGGGCTGTGGCTTAGCCAGGCTTTGCATGGGTACAATGGTGATGGCTTAGCCTGGCTTTGCATGGGTTGGATGACGGTGGCTTAGCCTGGCTTTGCATGGGTGGGATGGCTGTGGCTTAGCCTGGCTTTGCATGGGTGGGATGGCTGTGGCTTAGCCTGGCTTTGCATGGGTGGGATGCCTGTGGCTTATCCTGGCTTTGCATGGGTAGAATGGTGATGGCTTAGCCTGGCTTTGCATGGTTGGGATGCCTGTGGCTTAGCCTGGCTTTACATGTGTAGAATGGTGATGGCTTAGCCTGGCTTCACATGGGTGGGATGGCGGTGGCTTAGCCTGGCTTTGGATGGGTAGTATGCCTGTGGCCTAGCCTGGCTTTGCATGGGTGGGATTTCAGTGGCTTAGCCTGGCTTTGCATGGGTAGAACGGTGATGACTTAGCCTGGCTTTACATGTGTAGAATGGTGATGGCTTAGCCTGGCTTTGCATGGGTGGGATGACGGTGGCTTAGCCTGGCTTTGCATGGGTGGGATTGCGGTGGATTAGCCTGGCTTTGCATGGGTGGAACGGTGATGACTTAGCCTGGCTTTACATGTGTAGAATGGCGATGGCTTAGCCTGGCTTTGCATGGGTGGGATTGCGGTGGCTTAGCCTGGCTTTACAAATGTAGAATGGTGATGGCTTAGCCTGGCTTTACATGAGTGGGATGGCGGTGGCTTAGCCTGGCTTTGGATGGGTAGTATGCCTGTGGCCTAGCCTGGCTTTGCATGGGTGGGATTGCGGTGGATTAGCCTGGCTTTGCATGGGTAGAACGGTGATGACTTAGCCTGGCTTTACATGTGTAGAATGGCGATGGCTTAGCCTGGCTTTGCATGGGTGGGATGGCGGTGGCTTAGCCTGGCTTTGGATGGGTGGGATGGCAGTGGCTTAGCCTAGCTTTGCATGGGTGGGATGCCTGTGGCTTAGCTTGGCTTTGCATGGGTGGGATGGCGGTGGCTTAGCCTGGCTTTGCATGGGTGGGATGGCAGTGGCTTAGCCTGGCTTTGCATGGGTGGGATGCCTGTGGCTTAGCCTGGCTTTGCATGGGTAGAACGGTGATGGCTTAGCCTGGCTTTGCATGGGTGGGATAACGGTGGCTTAGCCTGGCTTTGCATGGGCGGGATGCCTGTGGCCTAGCCTGGCTTTGCATGGGTGGGATGCCTGTGGCTAAGCCTGGCTTTGCATGGGTAGAACGGTGATGGCTTAGCCTGGCTTTGCATGGGTGGGATGATGGTGGCTTAGCCTGGCTTTGCATGGACGGGATGCCTGTGGCCTAGCCTGGCTTTGCATGGGTGGGATGGCGGTGGCTTAGCCTGGCTTTGCATGGGTAGAATGGTTATGGCTTAGCCTGGCTTTGGTGGGTGGGATGGCAGTGGCTTAGCCTGGCTTTGCGTGGGTGGGAGGGCTGTGGCTTAGCCTGGCTTTGCATGGGTAGAATGGTGATGGCTTAGCCTGGCTTTGCATGGGTTGGATGACAGTGGCTTATCCTGGCTTTGCATGGGTAGGATGGCTGTGGCTTAGCCTGGCTTTGCGTGGGTGGGAGGGCTGTGGCTTAGACTGGCTTTGCATGGGTAGAATGGTGATGGCTTAGCCTGGCTTTGCATGGGTTGGATGACAGTGGCTTATCCTGGCTTTGCATGGGTGGGATGGCTGCGGCTTAGCCTGGCTTTGCATGGGTTGGATGGCTGTGGCTTAGCCTGGCTTTGCATGGGTGGGATGGCAGTGGCTTAGCCTGGCTTTGCATGGGTGGGATGCCTGTGGCTTAGCCTGGCTTTGCATGGGTAGAACGGTGATGGCTTAGCCTGGCTTTGCATGGGTGGGATGACGGTGGCTTAGCCTGGCTTTCATGGGCGGGATGCCTGTGGCCTAGCCTGGCTTTGCATAGGTGGGATGGCGGTGGCTTAGCATGGCTTTGCATGGGTAGAATGGTGATGGTTTAGCCTGGCTTTGCGTGGGTGGGATGGCAGTGGCTTAGCCTGGCTTTGCGTGGGTGGGAGGGCTGTGGCTTAGCCTGGCTTTGCATGGGTAGAATGGTGATGGCTTAGCCTGGCTTTGCATGGGTTGGATGACGGTGGCTTAGCCTGGCTTTGCATGGGTGGGATGGCTGTGACTTAGCCTGGCTTTGCATGGGTGGGATGGCTGTGGCTTAGCCTGGCTTTGCATGGGTGGGATGCCTGTGGCTTATCCTGGCTTTGCATGGGTAGAATGGTGATGGCTTAGCCTGGCTTTGCATGGTTGGGATGCCTGTGGCTTAGCCTGGCTTTACATGTGTAGAATGGTGATGGCTTAGCCTGGCTTTACATGGGTGGGATGGCGGTGGCTTAGCCTGGCTTTGGATGGGTAGTATGCCTGTGGCCTAGCCTGGCTTTGCATGGGTGGGATTGCAGTGGCTTAACCTGGCTTTGCATGGGTAGAACGGTGATGACTTAGCCTGGCTTTACATGTGTAGAATGGTGATGGCTTAGCCTGGCTTTGCATGGGTGGGATGACGGTGGCTTAGCCTGGCTTTGCATGGGTGGGATGGCGGTGGCTTAGCCTGGCTTTGGATGGGTAGGATGCCTGTGGCCTAGCCTGGCATTGCATGGGTGGGATTGCGGTGGCTTAGCCTGGCTTTGCATGGGTAGAACGGTGATGACTTAGCCTGGCTTTACATGTGTAGAATGGCGATGGCTTAGCCTGGCTTTGCATGGGTGGGATTGCGGTGGCTTAGCCTGGCTTTACATGTGTAGAATGGTGATGGCTTAGCCTGGCTTTACATGGGTGGGACGGCGGTGGCTTAGCCTGGCTTTGGATGGGTAGTATGCCTGTGGCCTAGCCTAGCTTTGCATGAGTGGGATTGCGGTGGCTTAGCCTGGCTTTGCATGGGTAGAACGGTGATGACTTAGCTTGGCTTTATATGTGTAGAATGGCGATGACTTAGCCTGGCTTTGCATGGGTGGGATGGCGGTGGCTTAGCCTGGCTTTGGGTGGGTGGGATGGCAGTGGCTTAGCCTAGCTTTGCATGGGTGGGATGCCTGTGGCTTAGCCTGGCTTTGCATGGGTGGGATGGCAGTGGCTTAGCCTGGCTTTGCATGGGTGGGATGGTGGTGGCTTAGCCTGGCTTTGCATGGGTGGGATGGCAGTGGCTTAGCCTGGCTTTGCATGGGTAGAACGGTGATGGCTTAGCCTGGCTTTGCATGGGTAGAATGGTGATGGCTTAGCCTGGCTTTGCATGGGCGGGATGCCTGTGGCCTAGCCTGGCTTTGCATGGGTGGGATGGCGGTGGCTTAGCCTGGCTTTGCATGGGTAGAATGGTGATGGCTTAGCCTGGCTTTGCATGGGTGGGATGGCAGTGGCTTAGCCTGGCTTTGCGTGGGTGGGAGGGTTGTGGCTTAGCCTGGCTTTGCATGGGTAGAATGGTGATTGCTTAGCCTGGCTTTGCATGGGTTGGATGACGGTGGCTTAGCCTGGCTTTGCATGGGTGGGATGGCTGTGGCTTAGCCTGGCTTTGCATGGGTGGGATGCCTGTGGCTTAGCCTGGCTTTGCATGGGTTGGATGACGGTGGCTTAGCCTGGCTTTGCATGGGTGGGATGGCTGTGGCTTAGCCTGTCTTTGCATGGGTGGGATGGCTGTGGCTTAGCCTGGCTTTGCATGGGTGGGATGGCAGTGGCATAGCCTGGCTTTGCATGGGTGGGATGCCTGTGGCTTAGCCTGGCTTTGCATGGGTAGAACAGTGATGGCTTAGCCTGGCTTTGCATGGGTGGGATGACGGTGGCTTAGCCTGGCTTTGCATGGGCGGGATGCCTGTGGCCTAGCCTGGCTTTGCATGGGTGGGATGGCGGTGGCTTAGCCTGGCTTTGCATGGGTAAAATGGTGATGGCTTAGCCTGGCTTTGCGTGGGTGGGATGGCAGTGGCTTAGCCTGGCTTTGCGTGGGTGGGAGGGCTGTGGCTTAGCCAGGCTTTGCATGGGTACAATGGTGATGGCTTAGCCTGGCTTTGCATGGGTTGGATGACGGTGGCTTAGCCTGGCTTTGCATGGGTGGGATGGCTGTGGCTTAGCCTGGCTTTGCATGGGTGGGATGGCTGTGGCTTAGCCTGGCTTTGCATGGGTGGGATGCCTGTGGCTTATCCTGGCTTTGCATGGGTAGAATGGTGATGGCTTAGCCTGGCTTTGCATGGTTGGGATGCCTGTGGCTTAGCCTGGCTTTACATGTGTAGAATGGTGATGGCTTAGCCTGGCTTCACATGGGTGGGATGGCGGTGGCTTAGCCTGGCTTTGGATGGGTAGTATGCCTGTGGCCTAGCCTGGCTTTGCATGGGTGGGATTTCAGTGGCTTAGCCTGGCTTTGCATGGGTAGAACGGTGATGACTTAGCCTGGCTTTACATGTGTAGAATGGTGATGGCTTAGCCTGGCTTTGCATGGGTGGGATGACGGTGGCTTAGCCTGGCTTTGCATGGGTGGGATTGCGGTGGATTAGCCTGGCTTTGCATGGGTGGAACGGTGATGACTTAGCCTGGCTTTACATGTGTAGAATGGCGATGGCTTAGCCTGGCTTTGCATGGGTGGGATTGCGGTGGCTTAGCCTGGCTTTACAAATGTAGAATGGTGATGGCTTAGCCTGGCTTTACATGGGTGGGATGGCGGTGGCTTAGCCTGGCTTTGGATGGGTAGCATGCCTGTGGCCTAGCCTGGCTTTGCATGGGTGGGATTGCGGTGGATTAGCCTGGCTTTGCATGGGTAGAACGGTGATGACTTAGCCTGGCTTTACATGTGTAGAATGGCGATGGCTTAGCCTGGCTTTGCATGGGTGGGATGGCGGTGGCTTAGCCTGGCTTTGGATGAGTGGGATGGCAGTGGCTTAGCCTAGCTTTGTATGGGTGGGATGCCTGTGGCTTAGCCTGGCTTTGCATGGGTGGGATGGCAGTGGCTTAGCCTGGCTTTGCATGGGTGGGATGGCGGTGGCTTAGCCTGGCTTTGCATGGGTGGGATGGCAGTGGCTTAGCCTAGCTTTGCATGGGTGGGATGGCAGTGGCTTAGCCTGGCTTTGCATGGGTAGAACGGTGATGGCTTAGCCTGGCTTTGCATGGGTGGGATGACGGTGGCTTAGCATGGGCGGGATGCCTGTGGCCTAGCCTGGCTTTGCATGGGTGGGATGGCGGTGGCTTAGCCTGGCTTTGCATGGGTAGAATGGTGATGGCTTAGCCTGGCTTTGCCTGGGTTGGATGACGGTAGCTTAGCCTGGCTTTGCATGGGTGGGATGGCTGTGGCTTAGCCTGGCTTTGCATGGGTGGGATGCCTGTGGCTTAGCCTGGCTTTGCATGGGTGGGATGGCAGTGGCTTAGCCTGGCTTTGCATGGGTGGGATGCCTGTGGCTTAGCCTGGCTTTGCATGGGTAGAATGGTGATGGCTTAGCCTGGCTTTGCATGGGTGGGATGACGGTGGCTTAGCTTGGCTTTGCATGGGAGGGATGCCTGTGGCCGAGCCTGGCTTTGCATGGGTGGGATGGCGGTGGCTTAGCCTGGCTTTGCATGGGTAGAATGGTGATGGCTTAGCCTGGCTTTGCGTGGGTGTGTTGGCAGTGGCTTAGCCTGACTTTGCGTGGGTGGGAGGGCTGTGGCTTAGCCTGGCTTTGCATGGGTAGAATGGTGATGGCTTAGCCTGGCTTTGCATGGGTTGGATGACGGTGGCTTAGCCTGGCTTTGCATGGGTGGGATGGCTGTGGCTTAGCCTGGCTTTGCATGTGTGGGATGGCTGTGGCTTAGCCTGGCTTTGCATGGGTGGGATGCCTGTGGCTTATCCTGGCTTTGCATGGGTAGAATGGTGATGGCTTAGCCTGGCTTTGCATGGGTTGGATGACGGTGGCTTAGCCTGGCTTTGCATGGGTGGGATGGCTGTGGCTTAGCCTGGCTTTGCATGGGTGGGATGCCTGTGGCTTACCCTGGCTTTGCATGGGTGGGATGGCAGTGGCTTAGCCTGGCTTTGCATGGGTGGGATGCCTGTGGCTTAACCTGGCTTTGCATGGGTAGAACGGTGATGGCTTAGCCTGGCTTTGCATGGGTGGGATGACGGTGGCTTAGCCTGGCTTTGCATGGGTGGGATGGCTGTGGCTTAGCCTGGCTTTGCATGTGTGGGATGGCTGTGGTTTAGCCTGGCTTTGCATGGTTGGGATGCCTGTGGCTTAGCCTGGCTTTGCATGGGTGGGATGGCGGTGGCTTAGCCTGGCTTTGCATGGGTGGGATGCCTGTGGCTTAGCCTGGCTTTGCATGGGTAGAATGGTGATGGCTTAGCCTGGCTTTGCATGGATGGGATGCCTGTGGCTTAGCCTGGCTTTGCATGGGTGGGATGACGGTGGCTTAGCCTGGCTTTGCATGGATGGGATGCCTGTGGCTTAGCCTGGCTTTGCATTTGTAGAATGGTGATGGCTCAGCCTGGCTTTGCATGGGTGGGATGACGGTGGCTTAGCCTGGCTTTGCATAGGTGGGATGCCTGTGGCTTAACCTTGCTTTGCATGGGTAGAATGGTGATGGCTTAGCCTGGCTTTGCATGGATGTGATGCCTGTGGCTTAGCCTGGCTTTGCATGGGTAGAATGGTGATGGATTAGCCTGGCTTTACATGGGTGGGATGCCTGTGGCTTAGCCTGGCTTTTCATGGGTGGGATGGCGGTGGCTTAGCCTGGCTTTGAATGGGTAGTATGCCTGTGGCCTAGCCTGGCTTTGCATGGGTGGGATTGCAGTGGCTTAGCCTGGCTTTGCATGGGTAGAACGGTGATGACTTAGCCTGGCTTTACATGTGTAGAATGGTGATGGTTTAGCCTGGCTTTGCATGGGTGGGATGACGGTGGCTTAGCCTGGCTTTGCATGAGTGGGATGGCGGTGGCTTAGCCTGGCTTTGGATGGGTAGGATGCCTGTGGCCTAGCCTGGCATTGCATGGGTGGGATTGCGGTGGCTTAGCCTGGCTTTGCATGGGTAGAACGGTGATGATTTAGCCTGGCTTTACATGTGTAGAATGGCGATGGCTTAGCCTGGCTTTGCATGGGTGGGATTGCGGTGGCTTAGCCTGGCTTTACAAATGTAGAATGGTGATGGCTTAGCCTGGCTTTACATGGGTGGGATGGCGGTGGCTTAGCCTGGCTTTGGATGGGTAGTATGCCTGTGGCCTAGCCTGGCTTTGCATGGGTGGGATTGCGGTGGCTTAGCCTGGCTTTGCATGGGTAGAACGGTGATGACTTAGCCTGGCTTTACATGTGTAGAATGGCGATGGCTTAGCCTGGCTTTGCATGGGTGGGATGGCGGTGGCTTAGCCTGGCTTTGGATGGGTGAGATGGCAGTGGCTTAGCCTAGCTTTGCATGGGTGGGATGCCTGTGGCTTAGCCTGGCTTTGCATGGGTGGGATGGCAGTGGCTTAGCCTGACTTTGCATGGGTGGGATGGCGGTGGCTTAGCCTGGCTTTGCATGGGTGGGATGGCAGTGGCTTAGCCTGGCTTTGCATGGGTAGAACGGTGATGGCTTAGCCTGGCTTTGCATGGGTGGGATGACGGTGGCTTAGCATGGGCGGGATGCCTGTGGCCTAGCCTGGCTTTGCATGGGTGGGATGGCAGTGGCTTAGCCTGGCTTTGCATGGGTAGAATGGTGATGGCTTAGCCTGGCTTTGCGTGAGTGGGATGGCAGTGGCTTAGCCTGGCTTTGCATGGGAGGGATGCCTGTGGCTTAGCCTGGCTTTGCATGGGTAGAATGGCGATGGCTTAGACTGGCTTTGCATGGGTTGGATGACGGTGGCTTAGCCTGGCTTTGCATGGGTGGAATGGCTGTGGCTTAGCCTGGCTTTGCAATGCAGGGATGCCTGTGGCTTACCCTGGCTTTGCATGGGTGGGATGGCAGTGGCTTAGCCTGGCTTTGCATGGGTGGGATGCCTGTGGCTTAACCTGGCTTTGCATGGGTAGAATGGTGATGGCTTAGCCTGGCTTTGCATGGGTGGGATGACGGTGGCTTAGCCTGGCTTTGCATGGGCGGGATGCCTGTGGCCTAGACTGGATTTGCATGGGTGGGATGGCGGTGGCTTAGCCTGGCTTTGCATGGGTAGAATGGTGATGGCTTAGCCTGGCTTTGCGTGAGTGGGATGGCAGTGGCTTAGCCTGGCTTTGCGTGGGTGGGAGGGCTGTGGCTTAGCCTGGCTTTGCATGAGTGGGATGGCTGTGGCTTAGCCTGGCTTTGCATGGGTGGGATGCCTGTGGCTTATCCTGTCTCTGCATGGGTAGAATGGTGATGGCTTAGCCTGGCTTTGCATGGTTGGGATGCCTGTGGCTTAGCCTGGCTTTGCATGGGTGGGATGGCGGTGGCTTAGCCTGGCTTTGCATGGGTGGGATGCCTGTGGCTTAGCCTGGCTTTGCATGGGTAGAATGGTGATGGCTTAGCCTGGCTTTGCATGGATGGGATGCCTGTGGCTTAGCCTGGCTTTGCATGGGTGGGATGACGGTGGCTTAGCCTGGCTTTGCATGGGTGGGATGCCTGTGGCTTAGCCTGGCTTTGCATGGGTAGAATGGTGATGGCTCAGCCTGGCTTTGCATGGGTGGGATGACGGTGGCTTAGCCTGGCTTTGCATGGGTGGGATGCCTTAGCCTGGCTTTGCATGGGTAGAATGGTGATGGCTTAGCCTGGCTTTGCATGGGTAGAATGGTGATGGATTAGCCTGGCTTTACATGGGTGGGATGCCTGTGGCTTAGCCTGGCTTTTCATGGGTGGGATGCCTGTGGCTTAGTCTGGCTTTGCATGGGTGGGATGCCTGTGGCTTAGCCTGGCTTTGCATGGGTGGGATGCCTGTGGCTTAGCCTGGCTTTGCATGGTTGGGACGCCTGTGGCTTAGCCTGGCTTTGCATATGTAGAGTGGTGATGGTTTAGCCTGGCTTTGCATGGGTGGGATGACGGTGGGTGGGATGCCTGTGGCTTAGCCTGGCTTTGCATGGGTGGGATGACGCTGGCTTAGCCTGGCTTTGCATGGGTGGGATGGCGGTGGCTTAGCCTGGCTATGCATGGGTGGGATGCCTGTGGCTTAGCCTGGCTTTGCATGGGTCGGATGACGGTGGCTTAGCCTGGCTTTGCATGGGTGGGATGCCTGTGGCTTAGCCTGGCTTTGCATGGGTGGGATGGCAGTGGCTTAGACTGGCTTTGCATGGGTGGGATGGCGGTGGCTTAGCCTGTCTTTGCCTGGGTGGGATGGCGGTGGCTTAGCCTGGCTTTGCATGGGTGGGATGGTGGTGGCTTAGCCTGGCTTTGCATGGGTGGGATGGCGGTGGCTTAGCCTGGCTTTGCATGGGTGGGATGGCTGTGGCTTAGCATGACTTTGCATGCGTGGGATGACGGTGGCTTAGCCTGGCTTTGCATGCGTGGGATGCCTGTGGCTTAGACTGGCTTTGCATGGGTGGGATGCCTGTGGGTTAGCCGGGCTTTGCATGGGTGGGATGGCGGTGGTTTAGCATGTGCAGAATGGTGATGGCTTAGCCTGGCTTTACATGGGTTAGATGGTGGTGGCTTAGCCTGGCTTTGGATGGGTAGGATGCCTGTGGCCTAGCCTGGCTTTGCATGGGTGGGATTGCGGTGGCTTAGCCTGGCTTTGCATGGGTAGAATGGTGATGACTTAGCCTGGCTTTGCATGGGTGGGATTGTGGTGGCTTAGCCTGGCTTTACATGTTTAGAATGGTGATGGCTTAGCCTGGCTTTACATGGGTGGGGATGGCGGTGTCTTAGCCTGGCTTTGGATGGGTAGTATGCCTGTGGCCTAGCCTGTCTTTGCATGGGTGGGATTGCAGTGGCTTAGCCTGGCTTTGCATGGGTAGAACGGTGATGACTTAGCCTGGCTTTACATGTGTAGAATGGTGATGGCTTAGCCTGGCTTTGCATGGGTGGGATGACGGTGGCTTAGACTGGCTTTGCATGGGTGGGATGCCTGTGGCTTAGCCTGGCTTTGCATGGGTGGGATGGCGGTGGCTTAGCCTGGCTTTGGATGGGTAGGATGCCTGTGGCCTAGCCTGGCTTTGCATGGGTGGGATTGTGGTGGCTTAGCCTGGATTTGCATGGGCAGAACGGTGATGACTTAGCCTGGCTTTACATGTGTAGAATGGCGATGGCTTAGCCTGGCTTTGCATGGGTGGGATGACGGTGGCTTAGCCTGGCTTTACATGTGTAGAATGGTGATGGCTTAGCCTGGCTTTACATGGGTGGGATGGCGGTGGCTTAGCCTGGCTTTGGATGGGTAGTATGCCTGTGGCCTAGCCTGGCTTTGCATGGGTGGGATTGCGGTGGCTTAGCCTGGCTTTGCATGGGTAGAACGGTGATGACTTAGCCTGGCTTTACATGTGTAGAATGGCGATGGCTTAGCCTGGCTTTGCATGGGTGGGATGGCGGTGGCTTAGCCTGGCTTTGGATGGGTGGGATGGCAGTGGGTTAGCCTAGCTTTGCATGGGTGGGATGCCTGTGGCTTAGCCTGGCTTTGCATGGGTGGGATGGCGGTGGCTTAGCCTGGCTTTGCATGGGTGGGATGGCAGTGGCTTAGCCTGGCTTTGCATGGGTGGGATGCCTGTGGCTTAGCCTGGCTTTGCATGGGTAGAACGGTGATGGCTTAGCCTGGCTTTGCATGGGTGGGATGATGGTGGCTTAGCCTGGCTTTGCATGGACGGGATGCCTGTGGCCTAGCCTGGCTTTGCATGGGTGGGATGGCGGTGGCTTAGCCTGGCTTTGCATGGGTAGAATGGTTATGGCTTAGCCTGGCTTTGGTAGGTGGGATGGCAGTGGCTTAGCCTGGCTTTGCGTGGGTGGGAGGGCTGTGGCTTAGCCTGGCTTTGCATGGGTAGAATGGTGATGGCTTAGCCTGGCTTTGCATGGGTTGGATGACAGTGGCTTATCCTAGCTTTGCATGGGTGGGATGGCTGTGGCTTAGCCTGGTTTTGCGTGGGTGAGAGGGCTGTGGCTTAGCCTGGCTTTGCATGGGTAGAATGGTGATGGCTTAGCCTGGCTTTATATGTGTAGAATGGTGATGACTTAGCCTGGCTTTGCATGGGTGGGATGGCGGTGGCTTAGCCTGGCTTTGGGTGGGTGGGATGGCAGTGGCTTAGCCTAGCTTTGCATGGGTGGGATGCCTGTGGCTTAGCCTGGCTTTGCATGGGTGGGATGGCAGTGGCTTAGCCTGGCTTTGCATGGGTGGGATGGTGGTGGCTTAGCCTGGCTTTGCATGGGTGGGATGGCAGTGGCTTAGCCTGGATTTGCATGGGTAGAACGGTGATGGCTTAGCCTGGCTTTGCATGGGTAGAATGGTGATGGCTTAGCCTGGCTTTGCATGGGCGGGATGCCTGTGGCCTAGCCTGGCTTTGCATGGGTGGGATGGCGGTGGCTTAGCCTGGCTTTGCATGGGTAGAATGGTGATGGCTTAGCCTGGCTTTGCATGGGTGGGATGGCAGTGGCTTAGCCTGGCTTTGCATTGGTGGGAGGGTTGTGGCTTAGCCTGGCTTTGCATGGGTAGAATGGTGATTGCTTAGCCTGGCTTTGCATGGGTTGGATGACGGTGGCTTAGCCTGGCTTTGCATGGGTGGGATGGCTGTGGCTTAGCCTGGCTTTGCATGGGTGGGATGCCTGTGGCTTAGCCTGGCTTTGCATGGGTTGGATGACGGTGGCTTAGCCTGGCTTTGCATGGGTGGGATGGCTGTGGCTTAGCCTGTCTTTGCATGGGTGGGATGGCTGTGGCTTAGCCTGGCTTTGCATGGGTGGGATGGCAGTGGCATAGCCTGGCTTTGCATGGGTGGGATGCCTGTGGCTTAGCCTGGCTTTGCATGGGTAGAACAGTGATGGCTTAGCCTGGCTTTGCATGGGTGGGATGACGCTGGCTTAGCCTGGCTTTGCATGGGCGGGATGCCTGTGGCCTAGCCTGGCTTTGCATGGGTGGGATGGCGGTGGCTTAGCCTGGCTTTGCATGGGTAAAATGGTGATGGCTTAGCCTGGCTTTGCGTGGGTGGGATGGCAGTGGCTTAGCCTGGCTTTGCGTGGGTGGGAGGGCTGTGGCTTAGCCAGGCTTTGCATGGGTACAATGGTGATGGCTTAGCCTGGCTTTGCATGGGTTGGATGACGGTGGCTTAGACTGGCTTTGCATGGGTGGGATGGCTGTGGCTTAGCCTGGCTTTGCATGGGTGGGATGGCTGTGGCTTAGCCTGGCTTTGCATGGGTGGGATGCCTGTGGCTTATCCTGGCTTTGCATGGGTAGAATGGTGATGGCTTAGCCTGGCTTTGCATGGTTGGGATGCCTGTGGCTTAGCCTGGCTTTACATGTGTAGAATGGTGATGGCTTAGCCTGGCTTCACATGGGTGGGATGGCGGTGGCTTAGCCTGGCTTTGGATGGGTAGTATGCCTGTGGCCTAGCCTGGCTTTGCATGGGTGGGATTTCAGTGGCTTAGCCTGGCTTTGCATGGGTAGAACGGTGATGACTTAGCCTGGCTTTACATGTGTAGAATGGTGATGGCTTAGCCTGGCTTTGCATGGGTGGGATGACGGTGGCTTAGCCTGGCTTTGCATGCGTGGGATTGCGGTGGATTAGCCTGGCTTTGCATGGGTGGAACGGTGATGACTTAGCCTGGCTTTACATGTGTAGAATGGCGATGGCTTAGCCTGGCTTTGCATGGGTGGGATTGCGGTGGCTTAGCCTGGCTTTACAAATGTAGAATGGTGATGGCTTAGCCTGGCTTTACATGGGTGGGATGGCGGTGGCTTAGCCTGGCTTTGGATGGGTAGTATGCCTGTGGCCTAGCCTGGCTTTGCATGGGTGGGATTGCGGTGGATTAGCCTGGCTTTGCATGGGTAGAACGGTGATGACTTAGCCTGGCTTTACATGTGTAGAATGGCGATGGCTTAGCCTGGCTTTGCATGGGTGGGATGGCGGTGGCTTAGCCTGGCTTTGGATGGGTGGGATGGCAGTGGCTTAGCCTAGCTTTGCATGGGTGGGATGCCTGTGGTTTAGCTTGGCTTTGCATGGGTGGGATGGCGGTGGCTTAGCCTGGCTTTGCATGGGTGGGATGGCAGTGGCTTAGCCTGGCTTTGCATGGGTGGGATGCCTGTGGCTTAGCCTGGCTTTGCATGGGTAGAACGGTGATGGCTTAGCCTGGCTTTGCATGGGTGGGATAACGGTGGCTTAGCCTGGCTTTGCATGGGCGGGATGCCTGTGGCCTAGCCTGGCTTTGCATGGGTGGGATGCCTGTGGCTAAACCTGGCTTTGCATGGGTAGAACGGTGATGGCTTAGCCTGGCTTTGCATGGGTGGGATGATGGTGGCTTAGCCTGGCTTTGCATGGACGGGATGCCTGTGGCCTAGCCTGGCTTTGCATGGGTGGGATGGCGGTGGCTTAGCCTGGCTTTGCATGGGTAGAATGGTTATGGTTTAGCCTGGCTTTGGTGGGTGGGATGGCAGTGGCTTAGCCTGGCTTTGCATGGGTAGAATGGTGATGGCTTAGCCTGGCTTTGCATGGGTTGGATGACAGTGGCTTATCCTGGCTTTGCATGGGTGGGATGGCTGTGGCTTAGCCTGGCTTTGCATGGGTAGAATGGTGATGGCTTAGCCTGGCTTTGCATGGGTTGGATGACAGTGGCTTATCCTGGCTTTGCATGGGTGGGATGGCTGTGGCTTAGCCTGGCTTTGCGTGGGTGGGAGGGCTGTGGCTTAGACTGGCTTTGCATGGGTAGAATGGTGATGGCTTAGCCTGGCTTTGCATGGGTTGGATGACAGTGGCTTATCCTGGCTTTGCATGGGTGGGATGGCTGCGGCTTAGCCTGGCTTTGCATGGGTTGGATGGCTGTGGCTTAGCCTGGCTTTGCATGGGTGGGATGGCAGTGGCTTAGCCTGGCTTTGCATGGGTGGGATGCCTGTGGCTTAGCCTGGCTTTGCATGGGTAGAACGGTGATGGCTTAGCCTGGCTTTGCATGGGTGGGATGATGGTGGCTTAGCCTGGCTTTCATGGGCGGGATGCCTGTGGCCTAGCCTGGCTTTGCATAGGTGGGATGGCGGTGGCTTAGCATGGCTTTGCATGGGTAGAATGGTGATGGTTTAGCCTGGCTTTGCGTGGGTGGGATGGCAGTGGCTTAGCCTGGCTTTGCGTGGGTGGGAGGGCTGTGGCTTAGCCTGGCTTTGCATGGGTAGAATGGTGATGGCTTAGCCTGGCTTTGCATGGGTTGGATGACGGTGGCTTAGCCTGGCTTTGCATGGGTGGGATGGCTGTGACTTAGCCTGGCTTTGCATGGGTGGGATGGCTGTGGCTTAGCCTGGCTTTGCATGGGTGGGATGCCTGTGGCTTATCCTGGCTTTGCATGGGTAGAATGGTGATGGCTTAGCCTGGCTTTGCATGGTTGGGATGCCTGTGGCTTAGCCTGGCTTTACATGTGTAGAATGGTGATGGCTTAGCCTGGCTTTACATGGGTGGGATGGCGGTGGCTTAGCCTGGCTTTGGATGGGTAGTATGCCTGTGGCCTAGCCTGGCTTTGCATGGGTGGGATTGCAGTGGCTTAACCTGGCTTTGCATGGGTAGAACTGTGATGACTTAGCCTGGCTTTACATGTGTAGAATGGTGATGGCTTAGCCTGGCTTTGCATGGGTGGGATGACGGTGGCTTAGCCTGGCCTTGCATGGGTGGGATGGCGGTGGCTTAGCCTGGCTTTGGATGGGTAGGATGCCTGTGGCCTAGCCTGGCATTGCATGGGTGGGATTGCGGTGGCTTAGCCTGGCTTTGCATGGGTAGAACGGTGATGACTTAGCCTGGCTTTACATGTGTAGAATGGCGATGGCTTAGCCTGGCTTTGCATGGGTGGGATTGCGGTGGCTTAGCCTGGCTTTACATGTGTAGAATGGTGATGGCTTAGCCTGGCTTTACATGGGTGGGACGGCGGTGGCTTAGCCTGGCTTTGGATGGGTAGTATGCCTGTGGCCTAGCCTAGCTTTGCATGGGTGGGATTGCGGTGGCTTAGCCTGGCTTTGCATGGGTAGAACGGTGATGACTTAGCTTGGCTTTATATGTGTAGAATGGCGATGACTTAGCCTGGCTTTGCATGGGTGGGATGGCGGTGGCTTAGCCTGGCTTTGGGTGGGTGGGATGGCAGTGGCTTAGCCTAGCTTTGCATGGGTGGGATGCCTGTGGCTTAGCCTGGCTTTGCATGGGTGGGATGGCAGTGGTTTAGCCTGGCTTTGCATGGGTGGGATGGTGGTGGCTTAGCCTGGCTTTGCATGGGTGGGATGGCAGTGGCTTAGCCTGGCTTTGCATGGGTAGAACGGTGATGGCTTAGCCTGGCTTTGCATGGGTAGAATGGTGATGGCTTAGCCTGGCTTTGCATGGGCGGGATGCCTGTGGCCTAGCCTGGCTTTGCATGGGTGGGATGGCGGTGGCTTAGCCTGGCTTTGCATGGGTAGAATGGTGATGGCTTAGCCTGGCTTTGCATGGGTGGGATGGCAGTGGCTTAGCCTGGCTTTGCGTGGGTGGGAGGGTTGTGGCTTAGCCTGGCTTTGCATGGGTAGAATGGTGATTGCTTAGCCTGGCTTTGCATGGGTTGGATGACGGTGGCTTAGCCTGGCTTTGCATGGGTGGGATGGCTGTGGCTTAGCCTGGCTTTGCATGGGTGGGATGCCTGTGGCTTAGCCTGGCTTTGCATGGGTTGGATGACGGTGGCTTAGCCTGGCTTTGCATGGGTGGGATGGCTGTGGCTTAGCCTGTCTTTGCATGGGTGGGATGGCTGTGGCTTAGCCTGGCTTTGCATGGGTGGGATGGCAGTGGCATAGCCTGGCTTTGCATGGGTGGGATGCCTGTGGCTTAGCCTGGCTTTGCATGGGTAGAACAGTGATGGCTTAGCCTGGCTTTGCATGGGTGGGATGACGGTGGCTTAGCCTGGCCTTGCATGGGCGGGATGCCAGTGGCCTAGCCTGGCTTTGCATGGGTGGGATGGCGGTGGCTTAGCCTGGCTTTGCATGGGTAAAATGGTGATGGCTTAGCCTGGCTTTGCGTGGGTGGGATGGCAGTGGCTTAGCCTGGCTTTGCGTGGGTGGGAGGGCTGTGGCTTAGCCAGGCTTTGCATGGGTACAATGGTGATGGCTTAGCCTGGCTTTGCATGGGTTGGATGACGGTGGCTTAGCCTGGCTTTGCATGGGTGGGATGGCTGTGGCTTAGCCTGGCTTTGCATGGGTGGGATGGCTGTGGCTTAGCCTGGCTTTGCATGGGTGGGATGCCTGTGGCTTATCCTGGCTTTGCATGGGTAGAATGGTGATGGCTTAGCCTGGCTTTGCATGGTTGGGATGCCTGTGGCTTATCCTGGCTTTACATGTGTAGAATGGTGATGGCTTAGCCTGGCTTCACATGGGTGGGATGGCGGTGGCTTAGCCTGGCTTTGGATGGGTAGTATGCCTGTGGCCTAGCCTGGCTTTGCATGGGTGGGATTTCAGTGGCTTAGCCTGGCTTTGCATGGGTAGAACGGTGATGACTTAGCCTGGCTTTACATGTGTAGAATGGTGATGGCTTAGCCTGGCTTTGCATGGGTGGGATGACGGTGGCTTAGCCTGGCTTTGCATGGGTGGGATTGCGGTGGATTAGCCTGGTTTTGCATGGGTGGAACGGTGATGACTTAGCCTGGCTTTACATGTGTAGAATGGCGATGGCTTAGCCTGGCTTTGCATGGGTGGGATTGCGGTGGCTTAGCCTGGCTTTACAAATGTAGAATGGTGATGGCTTAGTCTGGCTTTACATGGGTGGGATGGCGGTGGCTTAGCCTGGCTTTGGATGGGTAGTATGCCTGTGGCCTAGCCTGGCTTTGCATGGGTGGGATTGCGGTGGATTAGCCTGGCTTTGCATGGGTAGAACGGTGATGACTTAGCCTGGCTTTACATGTGTAGGATGGCGATGGCTTAGCCTGGCTTTGCATGGGTGGGATGGCGGTGGCTTAGCCTGGCTTTGGATGAGTGGGATGGCAGTGGCTTAGCCTAGCTTTGTATGGGTGGGTTGCCTGTGGCTTAGCCTGGCTTTGCATGGGTGGGATGGCAGTGGCTTAGCCTGGCTTTGCATGGGTGGGATGGCGGTGGCTTAGCCTGGCTTTGCATGGGTGGGATGGCAGTGGCTTAGCCTGGCTTTGCATGGGTGGGATGGCAGTGGCTTAGCCTGGCTTTGCATGGGTAGAACGGTGATGGCTTAGCCTGGCTTTGCATGGGTGGGATGACGGTGGCTTAGCATGGGCGGGATGCCTGTGGCCTAGCCTGGCTTTGCATGGGTGGGATGGCGGTGGCTTAGCCTGGCTTTGCATGGGTAGAATGGTGATGGCTTAGCCTGGCTTTGCCTGGGTTGGATGACGGTAGCTTAGCCTGGCTTTGCATGGGTGGGATGGCTGTGGCTTAGCCTGGCTTTGCATGGGTGGGATGCCTGTGGCTTAGCCTGGCTTTGCATGGGTGGGATGGCAGTGGCTTAGCCTGGCTTTGCATGGGTGGGATGCCTGTGGCTTAGCCTGGCTTTGCATGGGTAGAATGGTGATGGCTTAGCCTGGCTTTGCATGGGTGGGATGACGGTGGCTTAGCTTGGCTTTGCATGGGAGGGATGCCTGTGGCCGAGCCTGGCTTTGCATGGGTGGGATGGCGGTGGCTTAGCCTGGCTTTGCATGGGTAGAATGGTGATGGCTTAGCCTGGCTTTGCGTGGGTGGGTTGGCAGTGGCTTAGCCTGACTTTGCGTGGGTGGGAGGGCTGTGGCTTAGCCTGGCTTTGCATGGGTAGAATGGTGATGGCTTAGCCTGGCTTTGCATGGGTTGGATGACAGTGGCTTAGCCTGGCTTTGCATGGGTGGGATGGCTGTGGCTTAGCCTGGCTTTGCATGTGTGGGATGGCTGTGTCTTAGCCTGGCTTTGCATGGGTGGGATGCCTGTGGCTTATCCTGGCTTTGCATGGGTAGAATGGTGATGGCTTAGCCTGGCTTTGCATGGGTTGGATGACGGTGGCTTAGACTGGCTTTGCATGGGTGGGATGGCTGTGGCTTAGCCTGGCTTTGCATGGGTGGGATGGCAGTGGCTTAGCCTGGCTTTGCATGGGTGGGATGCCTGTGGCTTAACCTGGCTTTGCATGGGTAGAACGGTGATGGCTTAGCCTGGCTTTGCATTGGTGGGATGACGGTGGCTTAGCCTGGCTTTGCATGGGTGGGATGGCTGTGGCTTAGCCTGGCTTTGCATGTGTGGGATGGCTGTGGCTTAGCCTGGCTTTGCATGGTTGGGATGCCTGTGGCTTAGCCTGGCTTTGCATGGGTGGGATGGCGGTGGCTTAGCCTGGCTTTGCATTGGTGGGATGCCTGTGGCTTAGCCTGGCTTTGCATGGGTAGAATGGTGATGGCTTAGCCTGGCTTTGCATGGATGGGATGCCTGTGGCTTAGCCTGGCTTTGCATGGGTGGGATGACGGTGGCTTAGCCTGGCTTTGCATGGATGGGATGCCTGTGGCTTAGCCTGGCTTTGCATTTGTAGAATGGTGATGGCTCAGCCTGGCTTTGCATGGGTGGGATGACGGTGGCTTAGCCTGGCTTTGCATGGGTGGGATGCCTGTGGCTTAACCTTGCTTTGCATGGGTAGAATGGTGATAGCTTAGCCTGGCTTTGCATGGGTGGGATGCCTGTGGCTTAACCTGGCTTTGCATGGGTAGAACGGTGATGGCTTAGCCTGGCTTTGCATTGGTGGGATGACGGTGGCTTAGCCTGGCTTTGCATGGGTGGGATGGCTGTGGCTTAGCCTGGCTTTGCATGTGTGGGATGGCTGTGGCTTAGCCTGGCTTTGCATGGTTGGGATGCCTGTGGCTTAGCCTGGCTTTGCATGGGTGGGATGGCGGTGGCTTAGCCTGGCTTTGCATGGGTGGGATGCCTGTGGCTTAGCCTGGCTTTGCATGGGTAGAATGGTGATGGCTTAGCCTGGCTTTGCATGGATGGGATGCCTGTGGCTTAGCCTGGCTTTGCATGGGTGGGATGACGGTGGCTTAGCCTGGCTTTGCATGGATGGGATGCCTGTGGCTTAGCCTGGCTTTGCATTTGTAGAATGGTGATGGCTCAGCCTGGCTTTGCATGGGTGGGATGACGGTGGCTTAGCCTGGCTTTGCATGGGTGGGATGCCTGTGGCTTAACCTTGCTTTGCATGGGTAGAATGGTGATAGCTTAGCCTGGCTTTGCATGGATGTGATGCCTGTGGCTTAGCCTGGCTTTGCATGGGTAGAATGGTGATGGATTAGCCTGGCTTTACATGGGTGGGATGCCTGTGGCTTAGCCTGGCTTTTCATGGGTGGGATGCCTGTGGCTTAGTCTGGCTTTGCATGGGTGGGATGGCGGTGGCTTAGCCTGGCTTTGAATGGGTAGTATGCCTGTGGCCTAGCCTGGCTTTGCATGGGTGGGATTGCAGTGGCTTAGCCTGGCTTTGCATGGGTAGAACGGTGATGACTTAGCCTGACTTTACATGTGTAGAATGGTGATGGCTTAGCCTGGCTTTGCATGGGTGGGATGACGGTGGCTTAGCCTGGCTTTGCATGAGTGGGATGGCGGTGGCTTAGCCTGGCTTTGGATGGGTAGGATGCCTGTGGCCTAGCCTGGCATTGCATGGGTGGGATTGCGGTGGCTTAGCCTGGCTTTGCATGGGTAGAACGGTGATGATTTAGCCTGGCTTTACATGTGTAGAATGGCGATGGCTTAGCCTGGCTTTGCATGGGTGGGATTGCGGTGGCTTAGCCTGGCTTTGGATGGGTAGTATGCCTGTGGCCTAGCCTGGCTTTGCATGGGTGGGATTGCGGTGGCTTAGCCTGGCTTTGCATGGGTAGAACGGTGATGACTTAGCCTGGCTTTACATGTGTAGAATGGCGATGGCTTAGCCTGGCTTTGCATGGGTGGGATGGCGGTGGCTTAGCCTGGCTTTGGATGGGTGAGATGGCAGTGGCTTAGCCTAGCTTTGCATGGGTGGGATGCCTGTGGCTTAGCCTGGCTTTGCATGGGTGGGATGGCAGTGGCTTAGCCTGACTTTGCATGGGTGGGATGGCGGTGGCTTACCCTGGCTTTGCATGGGTGGGATGGCAGTGGCTTAGCCTGGCTTTGCATGGGTAGAACGGTGATGGCTTAGCCTGGCTTTGCATGGGTGGGATGACGGTGGCTTAGTCTGGCTTTGCATGGGTGGGATGGCGGTGGCTTAGCCTGGCTTTGAATGGGTAGTATGCCTGTGGCCTAGCCTGGCTTTGCATGGGTGGGATTGCAGTGGCTTAGCCTGGCTTTGCATGGGTAGAACGGTGATGACTTAGCCTGACTTTACATGTGTAGAATGGTGATGGCTTAGCCTGGCTTTGCATGGGTGGGATGACGGTGGCTTAGCCTGGCTTTGCATGAGTGGGATGGCGGTGGCTTAGCCTGGCTTTGGATGGGTAGGATGCCTGTGGCCTAGCCTGGCATTGCATGGGTGGGATTGCGGTGGCTTAGCCTGGCTTTGCATGGGTAGAACGGTGATGATTTAGCCTGGCTTTACATGTGTAGAATGGCGATGGCTTAGCCTGGCTTTGCATGGGTGGGATTGCGGTGGCTTAGCCTGGCTTTGGATGGGTAGTATGCCTGTGGCCTAGCCTGGCTTTGCATGGGTGGGATTGCGGTGGCTTAGCCTGGCTTTGCATGGGTAGAACGGTGATGACTTAGCCTGGCTTTACATGTGTAGAATGGCGATGGCTTAGCCTGGCTTTGCATGGGTGGGATGGCGGTGGCTTAGCCTGGCTTTGGATGGGTGAGATGGCAGTGGCTTAGCCTAGCTTTGCATGGGTGGGATGCCTGTGGCTTAGCCTGGCTTTGCATGGGTGGGATGGCAGTGGCTTAGCCTGACTTTGCATGGGTGGGATGGCGGTGGCTTACCCTGGCTTTGCATGGGTGGGATGGCAGTGGCTTAGCCTGGCTTTGCATGGGTAGAACGGTGATGGCTTAGCCTGGCTTTGCATGGGTGGGATGACGGTGGCTTAGCATGGGCGGGATGCCTGTGGCCTAGCCTGGCTTTGCATGGGTGGGATGGCGGTGGCTTAGCCTGGCTTTGCATGGGTAGAATGGTGATGGCTTAGCCTGGCTTTGCGTGAGTGGGATGGCAGTGGCTTAGCCTGGCTTTGCATGGGAGGGATGCCTGTGGCTTAGCCTGGCTTTGCATGGGTAGAATGGCGATGGCTTAGACTGGCTTTGCATGGGTTGGATGACGGTGGCTTAGCCTGGCTTTGCATGGGTGGAATGGTTGTGGCTTAGCCTGGCTTTGCATTGGAGGGATGCCTGTGGCTTACCCTGGCTTTGCATGGGTGGGATGGCAGTGGCTTAGCCTGGCTTTGCATGGGTGGGATGCCTGTGGCTTAACCTGGCTTTGCATGGGTAGAACGGTGATGGCTTAGCCTGGCTTTGCATTGGTGGGATGACGGTGGCTTAGCCTGGCTTTGCATGTGTGGGATGGATGTGGCTTAGCCTGGCTTTGCATGGGTGGGATGCCTGTGGCTTAGCCTGGCTTTGCATGGGTGGGATGCCTGTGGCTTACCCTGGCTTTGCATGGGTGGGATGGCAGTGGCTTAGCCTGGCTTTGCATGGGTGGGATGCCTGTGGCTTAACCTGGCTTTGCATGGGTAGAACGGTGATGGCTTAGCCTGGCTTTGCATTGGTGGGATGACGGTGGCTTAGCCTGGCTTTGCATGGGTGGGATGGCTGTGGCTTAGCCTGGCTTTGCATGTGTGGGATGGCTGTGGCTTAGCCTGGCTTTGCATGGTTGGGATGCCTGTGGCTTAGCCTGGCTTTGCATGGGTGGGATGGCGGTGGCTTAGCCTGGCTTTGCATGGGTGGGATGCCTGTGGCTTAGCCTGGCTTTGCATGGGTAGAATGGTGATGGCTTAGCCTGGCTTTGCATGGATGGGATGCCTGTGGCTTAGCCTGGCTTTGCATGGGTGGGATGACGGTGGCTTAGCCTGGCTTTGCATGGATGGGATGCCTGTGGCTTAGCCTGGCTTTGCATTTGTAGAATGGTGATGGCTCAGCCTGGCTTTGCATGGGTGGGATGACGGTGGCTTAGCCTGGCTTTGCATGGGTGGGATGCCTGTGGCTTAACCTTGCTTTGCATGGGTAGAATGGTGATAGCTTAGCCTGGCTTTGCATGGATGTGATGCCTGTGGCTTAGCCTGGCTTTGCATGGGTAGAATGGTGATGGATTAGCCTGGCTTTACATGGGTGGGATGCCTGTGGCTTAGCCTGGCTTTTCATGGGTGGGATGCCTGTGGCTTAGTCTGGCTTTGCATGGGTGGGATGGCGGTGGCTTAGCCTGGCTTTGAATGGGTAGTATGCCTGTGGCCTAGCCTGGCTTTGCATGGGTGGGATTGCAGTGGCTTAGCCTGGCTTTGCATGGGTAGAACGGTGATGACTTAGCCTGACTTTACATGTGTAGAATGGTGATGGCTTAGCCTGGCTTTGCATGGGTGGGATGACGGTGGCTTAGCCTGGCTTTGCATGAGTGGGATGGCGGTGGCTTAGCCTGGCTTTGGATGGGTAGGATGCCTGTGGCCTAGCCTGGCATTGCATGGGTGGGATTGCGGTGGCTTAGCCTGGCTTTGCATGGGTAGAACGGTGATGATTTAGCCTGGCTTTACATGTGTAGAATGGCAATGGCTTAGCCTGGCTTTGCATGGGTGGGATTGCGGTGGCTTAGCCTGGCTTTGGATGGGTAGTATGCCTGTGGCCTAGCCTGGCTTTGCATGGGTGGGATTGCGGTGGCTTAGCCTGGCTTTGCATGGGTAGAACGGTGATGACTTAGCCTGGCTTTACATGTGTAGAATGGCGATGGCTTAGCCTGGCTTTGCATGGGTGGGATGGCGGTGGCTTAGCCTGGCTTTGGATGGGTGAGATGGCAGTGGCTTAGCCTAGCTTTGCATGGGTGGGATGCCTGTGGCTTAGCCTGGCTTTGCATGGGTGGGATGGCAGTGGCTTAGCCTGACTTTGCATGGGTGGGATGGCGGTGGCTTAGCCTGGCTTTGCATGGGTGGGATGGCAGTGGCTTAGCCTGGCTTTGCATGGGTAGAACGGTGATGGCTTAGCCTGGCTTTGCATGGGTGGGATGACGGTGGCTTAGCATGGGCGGGATGCCTGTGGCCTAGCCTGGCTTTGCATGGGTGGGATGGCGGTGGCTTAGCCTGGCTTTGCATGGGTAGAATGGTGATGGCTTAGCCTGGCTTTGCGTGAGTGGGATGGCAGTGGCTTAGCCTGGCTTTGCATGGGAGGGATGCCTGTGGCTTAGCCTGGCTTTGCATGGGTAGAATGGCGATGGCTTAGACTGGCTTTGCATGGGTTGGATGACGGTGGCTTAGCCTGGCTTTGCATGGGTGGAATGGTTGTGGCTTAGCCTGGCTTTGCATTGGAGGGATGCCTGTGGCTTACCCTGGCTTTGCATGGGTGGGATGGCAGTGGCTTAGCCTGGCTTTGCATGGGTGGGATGCCTGTGGCTTAACCTGGCTTTGCATGGGTAGAACGGTGATGGCTTAGCCTGGCTTTGCATTGGTGGGATGACGGTGGCTTAGCCTGGCTTTGCATGGGTGGGATGGCTGTGGCTTAGCCTGGCTTTGCATGTGTGGGATGGATGTGGCTTAGCCTGGCTTTGCATGGTTGGGATGCCTGTGGCTTAGCCTGGCTTTGCATGGGTGGGATGGCGGTGGCTTAGCCTGGCTTTGCATGGGTGGGATGCCTGTGGCTTAGCCTGGCTTTGCATGGGTAGAATGGTGATGGCTTTGCCTGGCTTTGCATGGATGGGATGCCTGTGGCTTAGCCTGGCTTTGCATGGGTGGGATGACGGTGGCTTAGCCTGGCTTTGCATGGATGGGATGCCTGTGGCTTAGCCTGGCTTTGCATTTGTAGAATGGTGATGGCTCAGCCTGGCTTTGCATGGGTGGGATGACGGTGGCTTAGCCTGGCTTTGCATGGTGGGATGCCTGTGGCTTAACCTTGCTTTGCATGGGTAGAATGGTGATGGCTTAGCCTGGCTTTGCATGGATGTGATGCCTGTGGCTTAGCCTGGCTTTGCATGGGTAGAATGGTGATGGATTAGCCTGGCTTTACATGAGTGGGATGCCTGTGGCTTAGCCTGGCTTTTCATGGGTGGGATGCCTGTGGCTTAGTCTGGCTTTGCATGGGTGGGATGTCGGTGGCTTAGCCTGGCTTTGAATGGGTAGTATGCCTGTGGCCTAGCCTGGCTTTGCATGGGTGGGATTGCAGTGGCTTAGCCTGGCTTTGCATGGGTAGAACGGTGGTGACTTAGCCTGGCTTTACATGTGTAGAATGGTGATGGCTTAGCCTGGCTTTGCATGGGTGGGATGACGGTGGCTTAGCCTGGCTTTGCATGAGTGGGATGGCGGTGGCTTAGCCTGGCTTTGGATGGGTAGGATGCCTGTGGCCTAGCCTGGCATTGCATGGGTGGGATTGCGGTGGCATAGCATGGGCGGGATGCCTGTGGCCTAGCCTGGCTTTGCATGGGTGGGATGGCGGTGGCTTAGCCTGGCTTTGCATGGGTAGAATGGTGATGGCTTAGCCTGGCTTTGCGTGAGTGGGATGGCAGTGGCTTAGCCTGGCTTTGCATGGGAGGGATGCCTGTGGCTTAGCCTGGCTTTGCATGGGTAGAATGGCGATGGCTTAGACTGGCTTTGCATGGGTTGGATGACGGTGGCTTAGCCTGGCTTTGCATGGGTGGAATGGCTGTGGCTTAGCCTGGCTTTGCATTGGAGGGATGCCTGTGGCTTACCCTGGCTTTGCATGGGTGGGATGGCAGTGGCTTAGCCTGGCTTTGCATGGGTGGGATGCCTGTGGCTTAACCTGGCTTTGCATGGGTAGAATGGTGATGGCTTAGCCTGGCTTTGCATGGGTGGGATGACGGTGGCTTAGCCTGGCTTTGCATGGGCGGGATGCCTGTGGCCTAGACTGGATTTGCATGGGTGGGATGGCGGTGGCTTAGCCTGGCTTTGCATGGGTAGAATGGTGATGGCTTAGCCTGGCTTTGCGTGAGTGGGATGGCAGTGGCTTAGCCTGGCTTTGCGTGGGTGGGAGGGCTGTGGCTTAGCCTGGCTTTGCATGAGTGGGATGGCTGTGGCTTAGCCTGGCTTTGCATGGGTGGGATGCCTGTGGCTTATCCTGTCTCTGCATGGGTAGAATGGTGATGGCTTAGCCTGGCTTTGCATGGTTGGGATGCCTGTGGCTTAGCCTGGCTTTGCATGGGTGGGATGGCGGTGGCTTAGCCTGGCTTTGCATGGGTGGGATGCCTGTGGCTTAGCCTGGCTTTGCATGGGTAGAATGGTGATGGCTTAGCCTGGCTTTGCATGGATGGGATGCCTGTGGCTTAGCCTGGCTTTGCATGGGTGGGATGACGGTGGCTTAGCCTGGCTTTGCATGGGTGGGATGCCTGTGGCTTAGCCTGGCTTTGCATGGGTAGAATGGTGATGGCTCAGCCTGGCTTTGCATGGGTGGGATGACGGTGGCTTAGCCTGGCTTTGCATGGGTGGGATGCCTTAGCCTGGCTTTGCATGGGTAGAATGGTGATGGCTTAGCCTGGCTTTGCATGGATGGGATGCCTGTGGCTTAGCCTGGCTTTGCATGGGTAGAATGGTGATGGATTAGCCTGGCTTTACATGGGTGGGATGCCTGTGGCTTAGCCTGGCTTTTCATGGGTGGGATGCCTGTGGCTTAGTCTGGCTTTGCATGGGTGGGATGCCTGTGGCTTAGCCTGGCTTTGCATGGGTGGGATGCCTGTGGCTTAGCCTGGCTTTGCATGGGTGGGATGACGCTGGCTTAGCCTGGCTTTGCATGGGTGGGATGGCGGTGGCTTAGCCTGGCTATGCATGGGTGGGATGCCTGTGGCTTAGCCTGGCTTTGCATGGGTCGGATGACGGTGGCTTAGCCTGGCTTTGCATGGGTGGGATGCCTGTGGCTTAGCCTGGCTTTGCATGGGTGGGATGGCAGTGGCTTAGACTGGCTTTGCATGGGTGGGATGGCGGTGGCTTAGCCTGTCTTTGCATGGGTGGGATGGCGGTGGCTTAGCCTGGCTTTGCATGGGTGGGATGGTGGTGGCTTAGCCTGGCTTTGCATGGGTGGGATGGCGGTGGCTTAGCCTGGCTTTGCATGGGTGGGATGCCTGTGGCTTAGCCTGGCTTTGCATGGGTGGGATGGCGGTGGCTTAGCCTGGCTTTGCATGGGTGGGATGCCTGTGGCTTAGCCTGGCTTTGCATGGATGGGATGCCTGTGGCTTAGCCTGGCTTTGCATGGCTGGAAGGGCAGTGGCTTAGTCTGGCTTTACACACTGAGCTGGAAGTCCGAAGCGATAGGACAGAGGTCCTCTCTCGCCCAGGATTCGCATTACGCCTGCGGAAATCAACACCCCAGCCTTTGGCATAACGGACCGTGAGACCGGAAGTTCTGCTTAGGGCGAAGCGGAAACTAATGATGTCTTTGCAGCAGCACATTAGCTTTTGGCAGTCACCCTATCTGCTAACGTACAGACACCATTTCGCTTTTTTATTAGCTTACTGCCGTTCCTGAATGTCCACACAGCTTTTCTACTTGATTTGCCCAAAAACGTGGGTAATGGCCGCCTTGCTGGTAGCTTGATGCGCGCTCGTACACAAGTGTTTCAGAGCGCGACTAGGCAAGGGAGGGGAACAAGGGAGAACACAGCACAGCAACAACCACAATCTTACTAGGCCCAGTGACATTGAGAACGCGCAGGTGCATGGGAGAGGGGGAGGGGAAAAATGCATGGAAGTAAATAGAAAGAGGGGGCACTAATCAGTGGTAGTGCAGCCAGCAAGTCGCAAGTGCTGTGTTTAAGGCAGCAGACTGGGTAAGTCTGATAAGTGCAAAAAAAGAAGAAAAATGGGGTGGGGGTGTAAGAGTACAGATACAGTCCCCAGTTCAAGGAGTGGCCAGGAGGCAGTGCAGGAGGGTGGCAGGGTGAGCAGGTACCTGGGCCCAGGGGACAGAGGGTGGCCAGGTGCACAGTGCCAAGAGAGCAGATCAGCAGGGGAGAGGGGGAGCGAAGGTGGAAGCAAAGAGGAAGGTCTTGGGGTTCTTCTGGAACCGGAGATGGTTTTCCTCATGTTTTAGAGTGGCAGGGAGGCTGTTCCAGAGAGAGGCCCCAGCCGAAGATAGAGATCTACCCCCAGCTCGTTTCTTTTCAAAAGGATTGACGCGAAGGGAGTTAGAGGTAGAGGAGCGAAGAGCTCGAGAGGGGAGGTATTTGCGGAGCGATAGCTGAAGGTATTTTGGATCCAGGCCCCAGAAAGCCTTGTGGACAATGCAGAGGGTTTTGAATTTTATCCTTGCATCCACTGGGAGCCAATGGAGAGATTTCAGGGCTGGAGAGATACGATCCCAGGGCTTGAGGCCAAGGAAAAGTCTTGCAGTCCTATTCTGGATAAGTTGCAGAGGACGGAGAGTAGAGGCAGCTAGATTTAGAAAGAGGCTGTTACAATAGTCCAACCTAGAGAGAACCAGAGCTTGGGAGACAGTGAGCTTCTGAGGGAAGGATAGGAAAGGCAGAGTACCTCTGAGGAGGTGCAGTAGGAAGTTTGACTTTTTAGAGACCTTAGAAATATGGGCGGAGAAGGAAAGTGTGGAGTCAAACATGACCCCAAGGTTCTTAGCCTCGCAGGTAGGGGTAGGAGGAGGGCCAAGGGAGGCCGGCCAGAGGGTGAGGGAGAAAGATGGAGATGGTGTGCCGATGAGGAGGATCTCCGACTTGCTGGCATTCAGCCAAAGATCATTGGCGGCACACCAATCTTGGACGGCAGTAAGGCAGTCAGAGATGAGAGAGAGAGAAGAGGTGGCCGAGGGCAGCTGGAAAATGAGTTGAGTGTCATCAGCGTAGCACTGGAAATTTGAGCAGAAAATGGCAATGCAGTGGGCGAGAGTTGCCAGGTATTGGTTGAAGAGCCAGGGTGAGAGGTTAGACCCCTGGGGAACCCCACAGGTAGAAAGGAAGATAGATAATAGGAAGGACCCCAGTTGGACCTGGGAGGGTTGATCAGAGAGGAAAGAGGTCAGCCAGGCCAGAGCCTGATCAGTGATGCCTAGGTTATCACGTAGACGGTTGAGCAGGATGGTGTGGTTGACCGTGTCGAAGGCAGAAGAGAGATCAAGAAGGATGAGGACAGAGGGAATGTTGGAGTCCAGGTTGGAGAGCAGATCTTCACAGATATTCAAGAGTGCAGTTTCCGGGCTTCTGGCCGCTCTGAAGCCAGACTGGTGGTCATGGAGAAAGCCAACAGAGTCTGAATGAAGGTTAAGCTGAGAGATAGCCAGCTTTTCCAGGAGTTTGCCCAGAAAGGGGGTAATGGAAATTGGGCGAAAGTTAGCCAGACAGGAAGGATCAGCTGTGGGTTTCTTGAGAAGAGGATGCACAAGGGAGTGCTTCAGAGGGGAGGGGAAGGATCCTGAGGCAAACAAGTGGTTGAAAAAATCAGCAAGGGCAGAAGCGAGGGTGTCAATGTGGTCCTTGATGGTTTTAGAGGAACAGGGATGAACCTGTTTTGACGAGGCTTTCATAGATCGGACTTGTCTAGCGACCTCGTCAGGGGAGAAAATAGGAAAGGAAGAAAAGGAGGTTGGGGGGTGGTTAAAATGGGGTCTACAAGCACACACAGAGAGAATGGGGGGCAGGGGAGGAGAGGGCGGACAGAATGTCCTGGGTTTTTTAAATAAAGCGCGAGGCAAGTGCATTGCAGAGAGCTGCACATTCACATCAACACTGCGCTATGGAAAATATGCCGCCTCCAGTACTGAACGTTGAAACACTTGCATACCAATTAAAACAGCTGTGCTGGCGGCACTCTGGAGCTAACAAGTCTGAAGTATATTATATACAGTAACAGCTGCTGCTATCAAAAAAAGCCCTGACTCTTTACAGCGGCTTGATCTAAAAGCAGAAAGCCTCCATGTCCAGGTCCACGCGACTCACTATGGAGAACTGCAGGGAACTGCCCGCTACTGCAAGCGCTACGCTAGCGCTTAGGTCCCAGGACTTATAACAATGTTCTGCTCGGCCATGTTATCCTTGCTCCACCTTTCGCACACCAAAAAGTGAAAACACACTGCCAAACTGTGGGATCTGCCCGCTACTGCAAGCGCTACACTAGCGCTTAGCTCCCAGGGTGTGGGATGTTTTAACCTACTAGGCTCTGCCCTGCGACATCCCTGTGTGCTGATGGTGAAAGAATCATCAAAAATGGCCGCAAAAGCCCTATCCGCGTCAAAACCTATGAAAATTGCGCTTTGAAACCGGAAAAGATGGCAGCCAAATCTACTTTGCCTGTTGTCAGCGGTGAAATAGAGACCCCCCTGGTGAAACATGTTACTGGGCTGCCCACCATGTAAAAATGAACACTGCAGGAAAGGCAGGGTTTTATTGAAGGAAACCCAGAAATTGCTCTTAAATCCCTTTCTCTTGGTTGCTGAAAATACAAAATACCGGACCAAAACACCACAAAACATCCAATTTCTTTGCTGGGTGTTACCTGCCACTTCATTTAAGGAATCATTATGAACACACAATGTCAGGAAAAGCAGAATCTATCATCAAAATATCCACAGTAAAAAGTGTGCTTGCCTATGAAAATCTGTCAAAATATGGGCCCAGTACCGCCTGTATGACAGCTGTCATTAGTTGCATCAGAAGCTTAAACTTGTGCAATTGAAATCAAATGTCTATAATTTAAGTGACCTGTTATCAAAAGTAAAATAGGTTGCAACTATTTAATCTCCATGGTTTACAGACTGGAATTAGAGTTCTAGTTGCTTGTTTAAAAATTGCAAGTTTTATTTTCAACAAAGAACAATTTAACAAAGTGACTTTTAATGTAAACCTGATGCAAGTCAAAACTACAAAGCAACTTCCCCACTGGCCAAGGCACCTCCCTTCTGCTCTCTGGACCAGGAACTCACATTCAGGTGTTGATTAAGAGGGGAGGGGCACTGGGGCTGCTCCTGGGAGAGACAATGGACCTTCCTTGGCTGAAAGGATGTGCAGATTGTAAAGTGTCAACAGTGACCTCTGCCAGAGGAAGAAGGCGGAGATTGCTCTTGAGCTACAAGATGGAGGCGGAGACAGACATTTTTGTTGATTCCCAAGGCACATAAAGCATATTTTTGAAAAAGCCTGATAAAGGACTGTGCGAATTTGTAAAAATTATAGAATTAGTAGCAGTGTTAATGTGATTTTTTTGTGCACATTTTAAGAGGTGCCAGAAATCTGTGCGATGTTCAGGGAAGGCACAGTGAAAATTCTGGTTTTGTTGCAATTGTATTTATGACAGAAGCATGACACTTCATACGATTATGCCCAGATATCATGCGCACATATCTACAAAATTGTGGACAAATCAGATGTTGTGTCCCGGACAAAAAGTGCAAAAATTTGTCAAATCCAGACCCAAGATCCCACCGCAACGAGGATTGGAAGAGGGTTTGCTCCACAAAATATGTGATCTATGTATGTCATTGGTATAAAGATTGTACACATGTAAAGATGTATTATATCAAAAATAGATTTTATGTGCAAAAGGCAAAGGGGAGGATGTTTTGCCTCATAAACCACATCATCATGATGACACTCTGTTTTCCCCTCCAATCAAGGGAGAGAGCAGACTTTAGCCAATAGACTACCTATGGGGTGTGCCTAGGATAATTCAGTATACCCACCCCTTTATCAAACACATAAATAGAGACAGTTGAGGACCTAAAAGACACACTGATCCACCCACCATCCCGAATTTGGGAAGCACTCTGAAGGAGATCCATCCATACTCCTTGTTCCAGACTCCTGAAACTTTGCAATCAGAAAGGCTCAGAGCATATCTCAACCACTTTCAGCTGGGCCTAACTTCCAGAACCCATCCCTCAACTTAAAAGGGGAAACCAAAGAGCAGCCAGGCTGTGCTGTAACTGCTTTCCTGTCAAATAATTATCTTCATAACCAGAAGGGTAGATTAAAACCCAATCTGGTGCGGTGCTGTGCAGACCAGAGAGCCATTGCAGATCCAGTCCGGTTGTGCTGTGCAGTGTAGACCAGAGCGCCTTGCTGTCCAGTCCAGTCCTGCCGTGCGGTGTCCAGAGCATCTTGCAGATTGTGGAACCAGACCAGTCTGGTGTGCCCAGCAGTCTGTCCCAGAAAATATCCCTGACCAGAACCAGAATCCCTAACAGTTCCATTCAAAACATTGGTAGTGAGTATCCATAGTATAGGATTGTCACTAGCCTACGTAGTGTTCATAGTCATACCTATCCAAATCAAATCTATCTTATATCCAGAACTGTATTGTTAGAAATCCTTTTTGTCTTGCCTGAACTCTCTCTCTTATCCTATAGTCCTTCTGTAATAATATTGTTAAAATCATCTTTGCGCTGATATATTTCATCCGAAGAAGGCATGCGCCTCGGCAGGCAAAAACCTGATCGGAGATGTCCTGGTCTGGTGGCTGTGCTGTCGTAAAGTTTATTTCTTCATAGTCCATCCCTAGTGTAAAGAAACCTTGTTTGTATTTTAAAAGCGCATCCTTGTTTTACATGTTGCTTCTTTCTGAAAAAAAACGACCGCCACGAAAACGTCCATAACGTCTTCATATTTTATGCTAGAAATGAAGTGTCTACTTGCAGCCAACATCCTAAGCATTCCAATGAGCCCAACACCACATCTCAACTCCTTACAGTTATTCCGCAATCGCGCTTACCGCGCGCGGAAAAGTTTGCCACAAATCTTTCATTTGGCTAAAATTCTATAACGTGTAAAATAGCTTTTCATTGCACTCGACCTCAAAATTAAGTTTTCAACTTGTTTATCACTCTCAAATCATTGCTAGTATTTGTTTGCAACCATACAAAGCGGCTCCCATTAGTATTTAAAACATTTCAGTGATTTCGACCATTTTTAGTGTTTTACCATTCCATTCAACCCAACTTAAAACCATTTTTGACAAGTTTGCCAATCAGTTCTGTTTTTCTCTGGTGTTTGCTGGGGGGAAATTGGCATTGAGATATTTGTTTGAATTCTGCCTTCCTAAAACCTGTTCTCTCTCCTTCTATCCCTTTATATTGCATATTGGGGGGATTGAGTAGTGTGCAGGGGAAATAGTAATCACATTGCCGTTTGATTGAACAAACCCACAAAAGTATTTTATGTGCTGCATTATTTTTTCCCATCATTGCTCCCTGTGATTAAAGAGATTGTTAGTGTGACATCACCCCATTGGTGATTATTGTATGCCATTAAAAATAGTGTGAACTTTGCCAACCAGCCTGATTCCTCGTTCAGTGTGACCGGGGGGGGGGACATGGTGGGGTTATAAGAGAGGGGGGTGATATAAGTGGTACATCATTCAGAATAAAAGAACTTTTAGACACAAATAAATAAATAAGGGTTTCAGTTGTGCATTCCACGCTAGCTGTTGACTTGGTTGAAGTGCCGGATTGAAATCACTTACAAGGGTTTATAACAATGTTCTGCTCTGCCACGTTGTCCTTGCTCTGCCTTTCGAACACCAAAAAGTGAAAACACACTGCCAAACTGCGGGAACTGCCCGCTACTGCAAGCGCTCCATATCAAATGGTGAAAGAATCCCTCTCACCTGTTCTCCTTATGACTTTCTTTAGGAATGTTGGCTCGGTGGGTTAATGGGCTGCTGCGAGGATTTATGTGAAACATGCAGTGAGACATCTCTGCTGCAGGTGCTAGCACTTTGAAGAATAGGTTTACTGCTGCTTTCAAGACGAATAACATTTTCAGAAATGAAATGACCAGCGACATCTATGTCTCTAGCAAGATGGGCGTGCACTTCCGGTTCAAATCTGAACGCTTCCACCGGATCAAACTTTGTCAGCGTGTCACCACTGTAAGGTGCAAACATGTATGGTGTATATACTTTAGTAATACGACATTTTCAGCCTTATTTACTTTTTTATTTTATAAATGGAGTTTTCTTTTTTAATTTTTTTTTTAAAACGAATATAGCTATGTTAAAATAAAATCTGCAAGCATGATCTTTTTTTTTCTCTCCCCTTGCTATTGTACTGTAAAAGGGTGTAGCAAGGGGGGGGGCGTCTAAAAATATGGGCTGGGCTTCAAGTCCGTTTTTTGCTTCAAACAAAGGAGGCACCCTAATTTATCATCCCAAATGTGCTCCTCTTAAGGGGCATGCTACAGACCATAGCCGCTCCCCATTACCCACTCCTTGTTGTGTATTCTGCTATCTCACATTCCAAAGTGAGTCTCTGAACGCTGGTACGAACTGACCACTCTGGGTGCATGGTAAGTGTTAGAAGGCGACCTGGGCATTGGATATTGGGCTCCCCGGATACAAGAAGCTGGGAGGCAGTTTTTGCAGGATCTCAGATGCAGGCCTCCTGCCCAGTCTCTCCACTGATTGTGGCCAGAGAGCAAGGCAGGCACACTGGTTTAGCTCGAAGCTGCTGAGAGGTCAGTGGTGCCCTGTAATAGTAACACCTGTCAGTACAGCGCTTAGAAGTGGGAGGAGTCTGGCCTGAAGCGCTATATAAGAAAAAATGGGAGAAGGTGCATAAGTGACATGCGTCCAGCTTGCAGAGGAAACCTGTGTTCTGATGACACTCACCTGACGGTTATCCATGATCACGTGTCCCCGGGGGCGGGCCTATCCAGCTCTTGGGTCAGAAGCTTCCCTTCTTATCACCTGTTGGGTAGAAACAATGTGTGAGACAATTCTGTGAGCCCAAGAGAGTCAGGGAACAGTCTGCCTGCCTCCCAGTGCTCAGAGTAAGTGGAGAAATACAGACTGAATGGGTCTGTGGGGAGCTTCATCCCGAGCATAAGGTAGCACAGGCAGTGCTGGAAATGGACACAATTTACTGGGGGAACTCCCCCCTCCCCTTCTTCCAGAGAGTGGGGGCACAGATTATCAGTGGTGTGGGCGGGACTGGGGCCGGATTGTCAGTGGTGTGGGTGGAGTTAGGCTGGGGAGCTAAGATTTGAATAATGTGTGTGCCCAGAATATAGGATGCTGCCTGCTTTGCATAAAACAAAGTGCATTTTTGTGCTACTAATTCAAACATTCATTCCTTCTGAGCATGCAATGCACACTTGGTATGGTGCTCATTTCCTCTGTCAGAATAGTCACCCTGACAGTAAAATGTGTGCACAGCATCAGACATACACACACAGCTTTGGACGGTCTCCTTTGAGCGAAGGAGACTTTCAGACACAGTCTGTGAAGCACCGAGTCTCTCTTCACGCAGCTGCATAACCCCTTCCCACCCCCACGTTGAGGAAGCTCTCTGCCCAGACCGTTTTCAAGCCCAATTTCTCCCCTGACCACAGGATACACAGGCTCTGTCAGAGTGCAAAACTCCTGGCAGAGCTTACCATCAGGGCTGGTCTGAGAAGCAAAAGAGGCCCTGGAAACTTTCTTAAAGTGGCCCCCTATTTTACCATGTGAGGAAGCCCCACCCCTTTCCCGTGGGCAGTGATGGACAGGGAACCAAAAGTGGCCCTGCAAATAATGTTCAAAGGGGTCCCATATGGCACATTTTCAGCTAGCCCAACCCTTTTCCTTTGGTAACATTTGGAAATACCACACAAAAGAGTCCCAGGGTGCAGAGGCCTACCAGGAAATACCCAGAGTTCCCTAAAGGTCAGTCTACCCCCTGCTCGGGGTGCAGAGGCCTACCAGGAAATCTCCAGAGTTCCCTATAGGCCAGTCCACCCCCTGCTCGGGGTGCAGAGGCCTACCAGGAAATCTCCAGAGTTCCCTATAGGCCAGTCCACCCCCTGCTCAGGGTACAATGGCCTACCAGGAAATCCCCAGAGTTCTCTGTAGGCCAGTCCACCCCCTGCTCAGGGTGCAAGGCCCTACAAGGAAATCTCCAGAGTTCCCTATAGGCCAGTCCTCCCCCTGCTCGGGGTGCAGAGGCCTACCAGAAAATCTCCAGAGTTCCCTATAGGCCAGTCCACCTCCCTGCTCAGGCTACAGAGGCCCGCCAGGAAATCCCCAGAGTTCTCTGTAGGCCAGTCCACCCCCTGCTCAGGGTGCAAGGCCCTACCAGGAAATCTCCAGAGTTCCCTGTAGACCAGTCCACTCCTCTTTACAACAATACAAGACATGCAGAGTGAGGAGTAAAATTGGCCATAGAGCTCCCTGGAAAGATTATTGTGACACAGGTTATGCAGTGTTAGGGGTTAGAGGGAACTCCCTGAAGGTCGTACAGGCTGAAGGGGGAGATAGACCTCTCTCCAGCACAATCAAGAGGAAATTTTAAGGACACACAGTAGCTTACAGTAGTGACGAAGCGCTTAGAGGGAGGGCAGAGGGGCACCTGTAGGCCCCGTACTCCTTGAACCGCAGGGGCAGGAGTGTCATTTTGCCCCCGTGGCTATACTGAACCAACAACAAGAACAAAAAAATGGATTGAGTGCTGTGAGCTTTTAAATCACTCTGCTCAGCAGGGCCTCCGGCGCCTCGCCTGATGAGCTGAGGCTGCTCACTCCAAATTGGGAAGGCAGCCTCAGGGTGGACTACCTGAGCCTTCACTGAGGGGTGGAGGGCAGATGAGAGGGGAGGACAGCAGGAGAAGAAGGAGGCGGAAGGTGGAGACCCAAAAGCAGAATGCAGAGAAAAGACAGCTCAGCAGGTTAGGCGACTGTCGCTGAAACGCTATGTTTAAACCTTCCTGTAAATCCTGTTGTTTTTTTTCTCTACTAATTTTTGCTTCTAAATGTGTTCTAAAATGTGTTGTTTGGACCTGGGGATGGGAACGGCTATCTCGCTTTGCTCGCCTGTAGCGAAAATCAAAATTTGGCACCCATGAGGGAGGGAGCCCCCTTCCAAGGTTAGAGTAACACCCCAGTTCATGGGATGAGTGGGAACTCTCTGCAGGGCTTGCATAATCGCAGTACAACACGTGCAGGAGCAGAGGACGGGAAGGGGCGCCCTGCACTTTTCATAGTAACCCACGACCTACAGGCACAGGGGGTGCAGATGTTAACATGACAAAGGTCATATGAGTTCCAGGAGTAAGATGGAACTCCCAGCACACTGACACAGGCTTTACCTCTCTAGGACTCACCTCAAGGCTTTCCCTTCCTAGGACTCACCATTTAGGCCTCCCTCCTTAGAACGCACCTCACAGGCTTTCCAAACCCTAGGACTCACCTCTCAGGCCTTTCCTCCCTAGAACACACCTCACAGCCTTTACCTCTCTAGGACTCACCTCACAGGCATTCCATCTGTAGAACTCACCTCACAGGCTTTCCACCCCTAGGACTCACCTCTCAGGCCTTTCCTCCCTAGAACTCACCTCACAGCCTTTACCTTTCTAGGACTCACCTCACAGGCATTCCATCTGTAGAACTCACAGCACAGGCTTTCTACCCCTAGGACTCAACTCACAGTATATCCTTCGTTATGGTTCACCTCACCGGCTTTCCCTCTCTATGACTCACCTCACAGGCATTCTCGCACTAGGACTCACCTCATAGACATTCTCTCTCTAGGACTCACCTCACAGGCATTCTCTCTCTAGGACTCAACTCACAGGCATTCTCTCTCTAGGACTCACCTCACAGCTTTTCCTTCTCTATGACTCACCTCACAGGCATTCTCGCACTAGGACTCACCTCACAGACATTCTCTCTCTAGGACTCACCTCACAGGCATTCTCTCTCTAGGACTCCCCTCACAGGCATTCTCTCTCTAGGACTCACCTCACAGCTTTTCCTTCTCTATGACTCACCTCACAGGCATTCTCGCACTAGGACTCACCTCACAGACATTCTCTCTCTAGGACTCACCTCACAGGCATTCTCTCTCTAGGACTCCCCTCACAGGCATTCTCTCTCTAGGACTCACCTCACAGCTTTTCCTTCTCTATGACTCACCTCACAGGCATTCTCGCACTAGGACTCACCTCACAGACATTCTCTCTCTAGGACTCACCTCACAGGCATTCTCTCTCTAGGACTCCCCTCACAGGCATTCTCTCTCTAGGACTCACCTCACAGCTTTTCCTTCTCTATGACTCACCTCACAGGCATTCTCTCTCTAGGACTCCCCTCACAGGCATTCTCTCTCTAGGACTCACCTCACAGCTTTTCCTTCTCTATGACTCACCTCACAGGCATTCTCGCACTAGGACTCACCTCACAGACATTCTCTCTCTAGGACTCACCTCACAGGCATTCTCTCTCTAGGACTCCCCTCACAGGCATTCTCTCTCTAGGACTCACCTCACAGCTTTTCCTTCTCTATGACTCACCTCACAGGCATTCTCGCACTAGGACTCACCTCACAGACATTCTCTCTCTAGGACTCACCTCACAGGCATTCTCTCTCTAGGACTCCCCTCACAGGCATTCTCTCTCTAGGACTCACCTCACAGCTTTTCCTTCTCTATGACTCACCTCACAGGCATTCTCGCACTAGGACTCACCTCACAGACATTCTCTCTCTAGGACTCACCTCACAGGCATTCTCTCTCTAGGACTCCCCTCACAGGCATTCTCTCTCTAGGACTCACCTCACAGCTTTTCCTTCTCTATGACTCACCTCACAGGCATTCTCGCACTAGGACTCACCTCACAGACATTCTCTCTCTAGGACTCACCTCACAGGCATTCTCTCTCTAGGACTCCCCACACAGGCATTCTCTCTCTAGGACTCACCTCACAGCTTTTCCTTCTCTATGACTCACCTCACAGGCATTATCGCACTAGGACTCACCTCACAGACATTCTGTCTCTAGGACTCACCTCACAGGCATTCTCTCTCTAGGACTCCCCTCACAGGCATTCTCTCTCTAAGACTCACCTCACAGCTTTTCCTTCTCTATGACTCACCTCACAGGCATTCTCGCACTAGGACTCACCTCACAGACATTCTCTCTCTAGGACTCACCTCACAGGCATTCTCTCTCTAGGACTCCCCTCACAGGCATTCTCTCTCTAGGACTCACCTCACAGCTTTTCCTTCTCTATGACTCACCTCACAGGCATTCTCGCACTAGGATTCTCCTCACAGACATTCTCTCTCTAGGACTCACCTCACAGGCATTCTCTCTCTAGGACTCCCCTCACAGGCATTCTCTCTCTAGGACTCACCTCACAGCTTTTCCTTTTCTATGACTCACCTCACAGGCATTCTCGCACTAGGACTCACCTCACAGACATTCTCTCTCTAGGACTCACCTCACAGGCATTCTCTCTCTAGGACTCCCCACACAGGCATTCTCTCTCTAGGACTCACCTCACAGCTTTTCCTTCTCTATGACTCACCTCACAGGCATTCTCTCACTAGGACTCACCTCACAGACATTCTCTCTCTAGGACTCACCTCACAGGCATTCTCTCTCTAGGACTCCCCTCACAGGCATTCTCTCTCTAGGACTCCCCTCACAGACTTTCCCACTCTAGGACGCACCTCATAAGCTCCGCCATAGGGCTCAACACATGAACTCCTCCTAGTCATGATCTTCCCTGCCCCCCCCTGTGAATGAGCGCTGAGAAGCACCTCCTGCACCTTTCCCTCTTGCATTTGGTCGCAGCTCCAGGTGTCCTCGGTGGCACCTGGTCATTCTGAGGAGATGGGTCTATCTCTATGTGATGGGAACAGTCCTGGGTTATAGGCGCACCTGGTAGAAGTACCCATAAAGCAACAGAAAGGCCGTCTCTTTTGCTGCACGAGCTATCATCCACCTCTGAGGCAGGGATGTTGATTCACCAAAATGCCAGGGGTAGCAGACGTGACATCACAGACCTGATGACATCACAGGAAGTGATGCCACTTGACCTTTGACCAGGATGGGATTAGTTCCTCTTTAACCCTGGTGACATTACCGAACGTGGCTTGCGGGAGTAAAAGAACATAAACGTAGTCAATTTAAAATAGCAATTACATACTGAAACAAGCAGGAATATTTTAGATACCAACCACATTTTAACAAGGGTGCTGCCTTGATATACCATGGATGGGGTCATGATATAATAGGGCTAGACCGAATGTTACAACATAGGCCGAGGCAATAGGGGTTCCACCATTGTGTTTGCTATTTGAAGATTTGAATATATCTTTAAGCAATAATTATGACAAAGCATTGAGCAATTTTGGGGACTGCTGTGACCCAATTCTTGCTGAAATGGACTGAGACAAGCTTAGATCGATGGAAAGCCGAAGATGTACAACAAAATGAAAATTGTAAAATGGGGAAAGATATAAAGAGAATGTCATTTGTATAAATTACAATGGAGCGAACCACACACCTGAGGGCATATAAGGAGATGCAGTCCTCCGTGATGAGATTTCCAGGCCGAAATATCATTAAATGTTTATGCGCTTTCGTCTTAACTTACTAGGCTCCCTACAAAGGTGGGGTCCCATCAGAGGGATCCCTTATCAAGAAAGAAACTGTCTCACTGATCATCGCTTTAGTGAATATTTTAATAGTGATACACAAAAGGTTTGGTGGAAATGTTGTTCTCGATTAGTCAGCCATAATGAAGTAGGGAAGGGAGTCATTTCTCAGAAAGGTAGAAAATGTGATCTTGGGGGTTAGAAAGGGAGGCCCTGATAGGTATATTGTATGCCATATGTTTTATTATGTTGAATTAATTAATGTATGTAATGTGCATTTTAGAATGGTGTGCCTGAAGTAATTTATTGACATTTGTAATGAACTATGGGTTCTGAAGTATATGATTAAAAATGTGTCAAAGTTTTAAATAAACTATAAATACACACGCGCAGGAAAAAGGCAGAGGCGCTGCCACAGATATGCCATAGCCATGCCACGTCAGCATTCCTTGGCCAGTTACTTCCATATTATGCCAATTATAGCTGAATGTCAGTTATTGTCATTACATGAAAAGTACTCTACTGAGAACGGACATGGGTCAAATACCCTGTTCTATGGAATTTCTTCCACTCCTGAGGGTCTACAGCCACATTTTAGCTCACTGCACCCTTCACAGAGGAGAAATATCCATTTCCTTTTAAGTCTTTACCCCGCCCACTTGGGCCGTCCAGCACCAACATTTTAGGCAATTCTTTTCTGAACAAGAGTACCATCAGCAACCCCGGACACGTGTTTCGGCCTTGTTGGGCCTCTTCAGTGACATGAAGCTGAGCCTCTCTAAGACACAGTGAGCAAGGTGCACACGTCTGGATTTCCCTTGGTTACTTAGAGCAGAAACCATGAGTTTTACAGCATTGAAAAACAAAAAACCCCTACATTGCCAGCTGCTGCGATAATACAGTATCCAAAAATCCGATATAAGTCACTTTCAATGCACAGGAGCATTTGCCTGACCCGCTGCAGTCGCGGCTGAAAAAGACTGTGAATGTACGTCTCCCTCGCTCTAATGGACCTGACAAACGAAACGTGCCCTGTTTTAAAGTAAAAAGAGTTGGTGGCTCTTGTTTTGACACCTACGCACCAAGTCTTTGGAACTCGCTGTCACCCAATAAAAGAAATATTCTGTGTCTGACTACATTTGAAAAGGGCATAAAAACCTAACTTTTTAACTCTAAAGACTAGACTAATTACCTTTAATGCTGGACCCTGGCATTCCCCTACAGTATCCTAATATTGTCTGCTGTTAGGTGTGTGCACTGAGGTCCAAGGGCATGATGCGCGCTACACAAATTTAATAATAATAATGTTACTTATATACAGCTTTCAGCAAAGCTCTGTGCATAGCTCATATTTGCATATAATTATCCTCCCAACCGAAGTTGGAATCCATTTATCAATCTCAGAAGAATGAAAGGCTGAGTTGGTTTTGTCATGATTTGAACCAGTGACCAGCACACCACACACAGATCACAGCAGCGAGCGCTCAACCCGCTGACCTATCTCACTGATATGCTTTCAAAAATGCAATGCCACCACAAGAACTCATGTCAAAACTGGCTGCACAATGTAGGCCAGACACGTAATAACACTTATCATCTTTGCTGTAGCCTTGATGATGCACAGTAAAAAATGCCATGCCACAGTAAGGCATACCTAAACTGGCAGCACCAAAAGGCCAATCTAGCCATTTAATAACACTTATCATACTTTATCATAGCTGTACAGAAAAATATACAAATTCACAGTAAGGAATGACTGCACCCAAATGCCAGTTTAGCCAGGTAATAAACACTAATCATGCTAACTTTATCAAATATGCCCTGTAAAAATGTCATTCCACGTTAAGAAATGACTAGACTCGCCGTACCAAAATGTGAGTCTAGACACTAATAACACATATCATGCCTACTTCACCATGAATGCCCATTACATTATAGCGCACTCCCACCTGTCCTACCCTCCTCCACCTGCCCCACCCTCCAGACATGCCCCCTATCCCTCCAACCCTCCTCCTCCTACCACAGTCTCAGTCCCTTGTCTCAGCATTACCTCCACGTTCCCCCTTCCTCGTCCCAGTACTTACATGTGAGGCAAGGTGCGTTATAGGCAAGTACTAGGACAAGGAAGAGTAGGACTAGGAGTAATGAAGATTACAGGTAAGTAATCTAGTTATTCAACACAGGCACACCATTCACCATTCACAAAAAACTCCCAGCCACCCATACATCATGCACTCATTCACACACATTACAGAACACACATATACATACACACACACACATCCTTTCATGCATGCAAGCATGCACAAATAGTTACAGACAAAAAAACACTTTCTTTCCTTTTTTGTTGCTGTTCCGAGGAACTCCTCTGCCGACAGGCCCATCTCCCATGCTCCACGCATGCAAGGAACCAGCTCTGGTTCCTGTCATGCGCAGAGCAGGGGAGACAGAGCCTTCCATGTCTGGTGGGGGCCGCTGTGAGAGAGTTCTTTTTGAAGTCAGTCTAACTTCAAAAATAAACTAAAACCGTAACAGAAATAATGTATTTTGGAAGTCAGACTGACTTTAAAAAGAAATTAATGTAAAGAGGGCTCTCGTCTGAGAGCCCGCGTTACTTTTGGTTTCTCTCTGACTCTGCGGACCCCAGGGGTCGCAGAGGCAGAGCCAGGAGCCACACAGGAGTTGGTCACGGGTCGCATTTGCGGCCCTTGGTTACTCCTAATTGACGTCCCTGCTCTGAGGAAGATACATCGATGCGGAGCAAGTCTCCATTTCACCCGTGCTCTTACCTCTCGGTGGTGCCCATCCTCGCCATTCTCCACCCTCTCTCCACCTCCGCTTGCCCTCCATCTTGCAAACTCTGTCATCCACTAAACTATTAACTGTCACATAAATAAACAAGCGACTAGCCTTGTTCAACCGACTCAGAGGGAGACAAAGGGAACCACTGTCCCCAGAGAGCAAGGAGCAACCGTCCTGTCAGAGGAAAAGGCCAGAGTGAACAAAACAATCAACCCTAGCACAACAGGGGCAGCCGTCCTATGAGAGGAAAAGTGAACTCCTGTCCCAAGGGGAAGGCACCAGCCATCCCGAGTAGAACGTGGAACATCTGGCATAGCAGAGGAAAAGGGTACCACTGGCCCCAGAGGGAAAGGAAACTGCCACCCCACGTAGAAAAGGGGCAGCCGCCCAATCAGGATAAAAGTGAATTGCTGGCCCCAGAATGAAAGGAAACAGCCAACTCAAGCAGAAAAGGGGCAGCCGCCCTATCAGAGGAAAAGGGTAACCATGGCTCCAGAGAGTAAGGCAACAACCAACCCAAGCAGAAAAGGGTCACATGTCCAATCAGTGGAAGAGTGAACCACTGTCCCCAGAAGGAAAGGAACCAGCTAACCAAAGCAGAAAAGGGTCAGCTATCCTAACAGTGGAAAAGGGAGCCATTAGCGCCAAAGGGAAAGGAAACAGCCAATCCGAGCTGAAAACCCAGAGGGTTCGGCAGCAGCCAACCCAAGCTGAAAAGCGGCAGCTGTGCTATCACAGGGAAAGGCAGCAGACAACCCGAGCACTAAAGGGGCAGTCGTCCAGAGGGAAAGGCAGCAGCCAACACAAGCAGAAATGTGGCAGTCGTCCCATAAAAAGAAAGAGGAACCACTGAGCCCAGAAGGTAAGACAGCAGCCAACCCAAGCAGAAAAGGGGTAGCTGTCCTATGAGGAGAAAAAGGAACTGCTAGCCCCAAAGGGTTCGGCAGCAGCCAGCCGATGCGGAAAAGGGGCAACCATCCTATCGGAGGAATAGGGAACCGTGCTGGCCCCAGAGAGTAAGGTAACAGCCAACCCGAGCATAAAAGTGAGAGCCGACCTAGCAGAGGAAAAGGGAACCGCTGTCCCCAGAGTGTAAGGCAGCAGACAACCCGCGCACAAAAGGGGCAACCATCCTATCAGAGGAAAAGGGAACCGTGCTGGCTCCAGAGAGTAAGGCAACAACCACCCCAAGCAGAAAAGGGTCACAGGTCCAATCAGTGGAAGAGTGAACCACTGGCCCCAGAAGGAAAGGAACCAGCTAACCAAAGCAGAAAAGGGTCAGCTATCCTAACAGTGGAAAAGGGAGCCATTAGCGCCAAAGGGAAAGGAAACAGCCAATCCGAGCTGAAAACCCAGAGGCTTCGGCAGCAGCCAACCCAAGCTGAAAAGCGGCAGCTGTGCTATCAGAGGGAAAGGGAACCGCTGGCCCCACAGGGAAAGGCAGCAGACAACCCGAGCACTAAAGGGGCAGCCGTCCAGAGGGAAAGGCAGCAGCCAACACAAGCAGAAATGTGGCAGTCGTCCCATAAAAAGAAAGAGGAACCACTGAGCCCAGAAGGTAAGGCAGCAGCCAACCCAAGCAGAAAAGGGGTAGCTGTCCTATGAGGAGAAAAAGGAACTGCTAGCCCCAAAGGGTTCGGCAGCAGCCAGCCGATGCAGAAAAGGGGCAACGATCCTATCGGAGGAATAGGGAACCGTGCTGGCCCAAGAGAATAAGGCAGCAGACAACCCGAGCACAAAAGGAGCAACCATCCTATCACAGGAAAAGGGAACCGTGCTGGCCCCAGAGAGTAAGGTAACAGCCAACCCGAGCATAAAAGGGAGAGCCGACCTAGCAGAGGAAAAGGGAACCGCTGTCCCCAGAGTGTAAGGCAGCAGACAACCCGCGCACAAAAGGAGCAACCATCCTATCAGAGGAAAAGGGAACCGTGCTGGCCATAGAGGGTAAGGCCACAGCCAACCCAAGCAGAAAAGGGTCAGCCGTCCTATCAGAGGAAAAGTGAACAGCTGGCCCCAGAGGGTAAGGCAACAGCCAACCCAAGCAGAAAAGGGTCCGCCGTCCTATCAGAGGAAAAGGGAACAGCTGGCTCCAGAGGGTAAGGCAGCAGCCAACCCAAGCAGAAAAGAGTCAGCCGTCCTATCAGAGGAAAAGGGAACAGCTGGCCCCAGAGGGCAAGGCAGCAGCCAACCCAAGCAGAAAAGGGTCAGCCGTCCTATCAGAGGAAAAGGGAACAGCTGGCCCCAGAGAGTAAGGCAACAGCCAACCCGAGCACAAAAGGGAGAGCCGACCTAGCAGAGGAAAAGGGAACCGCTGTCCCCAGAGTGTAAGGCAGCAGACAACCCGCGCACAAAAGGAGCAACCATCCTATCAGAGGAAAAGGCAACCGTGCTGGCCCCAGAGAGTAAGGCAACAGCCAACCTGAGCACAAAAGGGTCAGCCGTCCTATCAGAGGAAAAGGTAACCGTGCTGGCCATAGAGGGTAAGGCCACAGCCAACCCAAGCAGAAAAGGGTCAGCCGTCCTATCAGAGGAAAAGGGAACAGCTGGCCCCAGAGGGCAAGGCAGCAGCCAACCCAAGCAGAAAAGGGTCCGCCGTCCTATCAGAGGAAAAGGGAACAGCTGGCCCCAGAGGGTAAGGCAGCAGCCAACCCAAGCAGAAAAGGGTCAGCCGTCCTATCAGAGGAAAAGGGAACAGCTGGCCCCAGAGGGCAAGGCAGCAGCCAACCCAAGCAGAAAAGGGTCAGCCGTCCTATCAGAGGAAAAAGGAACAGCTGGCCCCAGAGGGCAAGGCAGCAGCCAACCCAAGCAGAAAAGGGTCAGCCGTCCTATCAGAGGAAAAAGGAACAGCTGGCCCCAGAGTAAAAGGACTACAACAAATTGAAATGGAGGAGCAACATCCATGTTAATGCCAGCGTGACCTATTCATATTTCAGACTCTCTTGGGCATCTGTAAACTTAGAAACTTACCCACACGGGGGAGAGCAATACATTTACATGAGACGGCTGTGAGCGCTTATACATGGGTGAGGGCGGTGTTTGGTGGCAGGCTACCATTATGACAGGAGATACTCTGTTCATTTATTTTTTGACACTAGATTAGAGAACGTTCAAGTTAATTCATAGAGGAAGAACGACTGCTTTAAGACTCCCAGCATATGAATAATGACACAGGCTGGGTAAGTGTGTTTTTGGGTAATTGAGTGTTGAATTTATTTGGATAGACTGGCTGTTCATTAGGTTCCTTAGTAATGGCTTACACTCTCTGCAGGATAGCTCAGGGGCAACTTGGAAGCAAGACGATGCTGAGCCACACAGGTTCGATCCTTAAAGGACATTTTCCGTTGGGAGTGCATGTGGGTTACCCGTTGGTAACACCGGACTTTATTCCCAGAGGGAAAGGAAACGGCCAACCCAAGCAGAAAAGGTGTGGCCGTCCTATCAGAGGAAAAGTGAACCGCTGGCCCCAGAGGCAAAGGAAACAGCCAACCCAAGCAGTAAAGTGGCAGCTGTCCTATCAGAGGCAAAGTAAACTCCTGGTCCGAGGGGTCAGCATCAGCCAACCTAAGTAGATAGTGGAAAGTCTGGCATATCAGAGGAAAAGGGAACCGCTGTGCCCAGAGGGTAAGGCAGCAGCCAACACAAGCAGAAAAGGAGCAGCCGTCCTGTCAGAGGAAAAGTGAACCACTTTCCCCAGAGGGAAAGGAAACAGCCAACCCGAGCACAAAAGAGCCAGTGGTCCAATCAGAGGAAAAGGGATCCACTAGCCCCAAAGGTGAAGGCAACAGCCAACCCAAGCAGAAAAGGTGCAGCTGTCCTATCAGAGAAAAAGTAAACTCCTGGTTCGAGGAGTCAGCATCAGCCAACCTGAGTAGATAGTGGAAAGTCTGGCATATCAGAGGAAAAGGGAACCGCTGGACCTAGAGGGTAAGGCAGCAGCCAACCCAAGCAGAAAAGGGTCTTCCGTCCAATCAGAGTAAAAAAAGTGAACCGCTGGCCCCAGAGGGTAAGGCAGCAGCCAACCCGAGCAGAAAAGGGGCAGCCGTACTATCAGAGGAAAAGGGAACCACTTGCCCCAGAAGGAAAGGAAACAGCCAACCCAAACAGAAAAGGGGCAGCCGTACTATCAGAGCAAAGGGATCCACTAGCCCCAAAGGGGAAGGCAACAGCCAACCCAAGCAGAAAAGGGACAGGTGTCGTATCAGAGAAAAAGTAAACTCCTGGTCCGAGTGGTCAGCATCAGCCAACCTGAGTAGATAGTGGAAAGTCTGGAATATCAGAGGAAAAGGGAACCGCTGGACCCATAGGGTAAGGCAGCAGCCAACCCAAGCAGAAAAGGGTCTCCCGTCCAATCAGAGTAAAAAAAGTGAACCGCTGGCCCCAGAGGGTAAGGCAGCAGCCAACCCGAGCAGAAAAGGGGCAGCCGTACTATCAGAGGAAAAGGGAACCACTTGCCCCAGAAGGAAAGGAAACAGCCAACCCAAGCAGAAAAGGGGCAGCCCTACTATCAGAGCAAAGGGATCCACTAGCCCCAAAGGGGAAGGCAACAGCCAACCCAAGCATAAAAGGGACAGGTGTCGTATCAGAGAAAAAGTAAACTCCTGGTCCGAGTGGTCAGCATCAGCCAACCTGAGTAGATAGTGGAAAGTCTGGCATATCAGAGGAAAAGGGAACCGCTGGACCTAGAGGGTAAGGCAGCAGCGAACCCAAGCAGAAAAGGGAAAGCCCTCCTATTACACTTAAAAGGAACCACTGGCCCAAAGGAATAGCAAACCCAAGTGGGAAAGGGGCAGCCGTCCTATCAGAGGAAAGGAACTCCTTGCTGCAGCGAGAAAGGCAACCCGAGCAGAAAAGAGAGAGAACCGTTCTATCAGATCACCTAGCCTTACAGGGAAAGGCTATGGCCTGGCCGAGTGGAACTGCTGGACATAGAGGGAAAAGCAACAGCCAGCCCCAGCGGACAAAGCCACTTCCAACCTTTCATCATTGGCGAAGCGCTAAATGTGGAACCTACTGCAAGCCAAGCTGAAGGCCACCCACAAGCTTGACAACAAAATCTTCAAATGGAATCCGCTTCTGCCCCCATACTATGGAATCAGCCGTACGGTTCTGCCGCCACTGCAATGTCACCCAGTTTTGTACGGATTCATGCGGTTCATGTTAGTTTCTTGTAGCGCAATGAGAAACTCTGCAGGGGGCTTTTATTTTTTATTCGATCCGTGCCAGCTTTATGCAGCGCCATGAGAAACATTGTGCAGGGTTTTCCTGACCATGATAGTTTCGTGTAAGCCAGCAAGAGAAACTTGTTCAGGTCTTTTTTCGATCTGGACTCATTTCGTGCGGCTGCGCGAGAAAGTTTGTGCAGGTCTTTTTCAAACCGTGCTAGGTTTGCAACAAGAGAGACTTCGTGCAGGTTATTTTTTGATCCGTACGAGGTTCGTGCAGCAGCACAAGGAATGTTATGCTGGACATTTTCGATCCGTGGTAGTTTCCACACAGGGCTTATTTTAGATACGTACCAGTTTTGCGTTGCGGCATGACAAACTTTGCAATTTTTTTTAACCATGCGAGGTTCGCGCAGCAGCATTACAAACTTTGTGCATCTATTTGTTTTGAGCCATAGTGGGTGCCCGCATTGGCACAAGACACTTTTTGCTACTCTTTTCGATTCATGCCAGGTTTGCGCCAAAGCATGAGGAACTTCGTGCAGCGTTCTGTTCGATTGGATAGTAAATCTTGGAGCGCTCCCCTAGACTTAAAATGAGACGCAGGAGCCCACAGTCGCACCCAACATAAGATAGGCTCTATCTAGATCACATGTGAGATTTTCATCAAGTTTAATTCAATGTGTCATGGAATATTTGGTGGGGTTCTGGTCACTTTAATATGTGCTTCAGGAATTGTTTTTCTTTTATTGTCATATTTGATATTCTACATGCACCCCACATCTCAGGCCTGACAGCAACTTATAGAAGTGTACCAATCAAGCAGTGGAACTGTGAACCGGGCGGGGTTGCGGTTATGCTGGTTGATGGCCAATGGAGTTGCAATAGATTTCGGTTCAGCTGGAACTGATATCCGGTGGTAAAATGCAGAAGTGAGCTTTAACTTCACAAAGAACAGTTCGGGAATGGTGAAAATGGTTGCCAAAAGTGGTGGAGCGGTTAACGGTAAAAAATAAAAGCAGTGGAACCCCGTTCCCACGCACTTCGACCACTGGTGTTAGGGCTCCATTGCCAGGCCCATTTCTATATCTAGCAGTTGCCCGGCGTTCCAGCAACCGGTTGGATTTCTCTAACTGTCCTTACTTACAATTACTACACACCCTGAGGGGCCCAGGCAATCATAACTTTCGACTTGTTCCAGCAATGCATCTGCCAGGGAGTACTCTAGCTTGGCAGCGTTCTCGTGCTGAAGGTGGGATTCATAGCTTCAGTTTGAGATAGGCGGGTGCCCAGCCCCAGCAACTTGCAGCGATTATTAAGAGGGTAAAGTTGTTTCGAGAGCCCCGTCAGGGTTGTCTCAGGAGAATAGCTCAGTGGCAATGCGCTTGTCTTGGAAGCAAGACGATGCAGAAGAGCACAGGTTCGATCCCTGAGTCTGCACTCAGAAATGTGTGATATAATTAACAAATTATAATGAAAATTAGGGCATCATCCGGGAACACGAACAATGGGATTTTATCTGGGCCCGGTCCTGTGGCCCCTCCAATACTGTATCAATGATGTCATTTATAAAAATACAGAGGAGCAGGGGAGCCACAACGCAGCCTTGCCTGACCTCTTGCTCTATCTTAATAGGCTCTCCTATCTTAGTAGGTCCCCAACATATCACTGCTTTGTTTTGCTGTACAATAATTTGATGTCCCCAACACCCCACAGCTTTCACCTGTAACCCGTCAATTGCAGTTCTCAGATCAACAAACACTACACACTAGTTCATCCTCCTGAGGACTACATAGTTTCAATCAATCTACACAAGCGAGAAGCCCGCTCTATAGCGCTTAGGTATTTCTGGGAGCCAGCGTGTAGGTGGTTGATTATGTCGTGGTCCTCTGCCCATGTATTCAACCTGTCAGCAATCACCCTTGCAAATGTTTTCCCATCTGCATCTAATAATGAGGTCAGGTGATAATTGGCCGGATTGTCCAGCCCTACTTTTCTGTAGAGGGGCACGCTTACGGTGTTCACCCACCTATCAGGAACTACTTCCTCAGTTAGGATTGTGTTAAACAGACGATAGCTGCCCAACTATCCGGTTCTGTGTACTGGACCACTGGAATTCTCTTTGGACCGGGTGCTTTGCCGCTCTTTTGTTTTAGAAGCCCATTCCTGATCCCCTCTTGGGTGCTTGCTTGTAATTGATTTACACTGTAAATTGCACCGGTCCCAATGGTCTTCCTCTAGGAACTCAACTCTACCATCTATGTAGAGGTTATAAAATGCCTGCGACATTCTTCCTCTGTGATACAACCAGGCAGGGTCCGCCGCTCCCTCCCACCCCACGGGGTAACTATTTTCCAGAAAATGGCGTCGTCCTTATTACTCACCGCTTCCGAAAACGTGGACCGTTTGTCTGTTGCGAACCGCTTCCTTTTATTGGCAATCAGTTCTTTCTCGGATTCCCTGGCATCACAGATAACTAGTGGTGATGCCCTCTCGGTTCTTTATATCACGCAGCAGTACTCTTCTCGCCCGCTGGCACTCTTCATCAAAGCGCCTCTGGTACTTGATCGCTGCATTTTTGACTATGGGTCCAGGTTTTGTAGCAAGGGGAAAGATGTTATTTAGTCTGTGACATGTCTGTGTCCTGCAGTGCCACCCAGTTTATTGTTCGTCGTGCATTGCCAGTCTCATATATACTTATGTTCATTGGCTGAATCTCTTTGTTCCTCTCAGGGCAGGTCATTCATCCAGAGAAATAATTTATGGGGAAATGGTCACTATCTAGGGACCAATCACTACAAATCATTTCGCCAAATCCCATAGAAATTGACAGAAAAATCGATATGGGATTGCTTAGCACCCACAATAAATGTCAGGTTAGCTGGCTGTTCCCCTTGCATGCCCTTACCTCTAGATTGTATAACACACGTGCCACATCTCTGGCTCTTCCATGTGTACGTTTGTGAGGGGTTTGGCTTTTAACGCCAAGGTCTTTTTTTTCGGTCCTTTTGATACAAATGTATTGCATTCGATCCTTTTGTTTTCGAATTAATGACTGGACACCATCCCAGGCAGAATACTGTTCCTCAAAGATTCCTTCTAAACGTGCCTGGGGTTCGAACTGAACCTTAAAATCTCCAGCTATTAAAGAAAAGACACCAGCACCATGAAAATTCGCCCTGCGCATTAGGCGCTTCTTTAATAAGTAAGAATACTCTTCATGTTGCCTTTGCCCTCAATGCCAGTAAAACATTCTATGCTGCAGTAAGGAACCATTTCTTTGTTTGGCTGCACAAATGCCTCCACACACCATGTAAGAACACTCACCATGCTAACCTTGCCCTTAACATGCAATGCCACAGTGAGAAAGCATTTACTTGCTGACTGGACAAGTGGCCCCCCATCCCATGGAAGAACACACATCATATTGGTCTTACCTCTTATGTGAGTAAAAGATTCCAGGCCATGGAAAGAAAATGTCCAGTCTGGCTGCCCCATTGTGCTATAAATTCCCCACCGCAAACCCTCCTCCATACTAATAATATTCATCATGTTGGCTTTGCCCAAAAATAGCAGTAAAACATGTAAGAAAACGTCCATGCTCCAATACAACAGGCCTGGGGCACAGCCATGCATGCACACATTCATACCATTGACCCATCAGCCACGCATCCAGTGGCAGCTGGTGATTATTTTAATTGTTGGGGTGTAATAATTTCCCACAAATATGCCAGAGAGACCAAACGTAGCGAAGGAGCCCAAACAAACCAAATGGAGTTCGGGTGGGATTGTCTCCCTCCACACCCCTGCCCAGAGAATATGTTTTGAATAATAGGTTAAAATGGTGCACTATACAGCACACATTCTATGAAAAATTGGTTTTGTAGGGTAACTGAAATACACAATTCCAATAGTTGTAACTCGTCAGAAGTGCATAGGAGCTCTTGCCAATGCATTTTTATGATGCCTTTACCAATGTTTTCACAATGGCTGTGCCCATTGTAGTCCATAATGGCTGCACCAATATATGCCAGTATTCCCATATAAGAACATACTCATGTTTGCTTTTAGGAAAATGGGTCCACACGGGCTCTGCCAATATATGGTAGTACGCCCATGTAAAGACATACTCCTGTTGGCTTTGCCATTAAAAATGCCATGCCATAATAAGAACACGTGTCCAAACTGGCTGCACCAAAATGCTGGTCTAGCAACATCAGGCTTACTTTATCATAGATGCCAGAATAAAATGTCATGCCACAGTAAGAAATAGCCTGACTAGCTGCACCAAAATGTAGGGCTCCTATTACACCAGTACCAGAGGAACAGGGGACTGCTGATGCTAGAGGAAAAGGCATCAGACAACCACAGAGGAAAAGGGAACATCCCACCAATCGGAGTAAAAGAAAACTGATGGCCGTAAAAGGAACCGAAACAGTAAAATCCATGGGAAATGGGGAACAGATAGCCTATTGGAGGAACAGAGAACACCTGGCCCAAGAGGGAATGGCAACAGCCAGCGTATCAGAGGAAAAGGGAACCATTGGCTCTAGGGGAAAGGTAACAGTTAGCATATGAGCGGAAATGGGAATCATTGGCCCAGAGGTAAAGGAAATAGCCAACCAAGGAGGAAAAGGAGCAGCTCTCCTATCTAAGGAAAAGAGTACTCCTGGTTCAAGAAGGAAAGGTAACATCAGGCATATCAGAGCAAAAACGAAACACTGCCAAGTACATTCTCATGTGGAAACGATACATATATGATGTTGTGATTGTATGGAACAGGACAGTTCTGGAGCATACATACAATATTTGAATGCAAATAATTTTGGACTATCCTTCATAGGACACTGTGATGTAGATCACATCAATTTCTTGGACTTACACATTTACGTCAAGAGCAACCAAACTGCAACATCTACATTTCGCAAGAGCACAGAAGTTAATTCTACATTACATGCTAACAGTTGACATAGAATTAGTCCCCTTCTCTGCAATTATCAGACACCCCCTGTCTGTGCCTTAAGCCTAGCACTTGCCACCTTGCTGGCTGCACTACCACTTGTTTTTTTATCATTTGCTCTGCACTTTCCACTTCTCCCCTCCCCACCTGCACTTCCCCCTTTCCACTCCCTGCACTTGTGCGTTCTCAATGTTGCTAGGCCTAGTATGATCGTAGTTTTGTTCTCCCTTGTTCCTCTCCCTTGCCTTGTCGCGCTCTGAAACACTTGTGTAAGAGCGCAATACAAATAAAATATCATATCATAATAGACTCCATTTTGCATTCACTAGAGCCCCGACTCTGAGAACAAACTGTGTCCTTCTTTTTTAGATACTAGCAGAGAAAAAGGGGTTCCGACTGGTTGAAAACTACAAAGGGTTTCCACAAGTGTGGATCTTGCAGTATAGCACAAAAAGAAAGTGAAAGCTTCCAATACAAAGAGGATTTAGAAATCCACATTAAGGACTTCATAAATTGTAGAACAACATATGTGGTATATGCCCTCATCTGCACATGCCGCAAGCTGTGTATAGGAAGCACTATTAAACAGCTGTGTGTACGAATCCGGGAACACATGACCAACCTTGGTAGCCAAGCCCCTAAATTACCTTTGGCCTTACACTGGCAAGAATGCCACCAAATGGACAACAGAAAAGATCTGAGCGTCATTGGGTTAATGAAAGCAAAATGTAACAAACGTGGAGGTGATCTCACATTGAACCTTCGACAGATGGAATCCAAATGCATCTGTCTCTTCAGATGTGCAACAGATGGGCTAAACAAAGAACATGAAATGAATGTGTTTTTGTAACAAACATAGGGACAGTTTGAATGTCTGAAACATGCATGATGTATACGTATAAATATGGGCAAATAAATACCCTGAAAAGACTATGATGGGCACATCAAATAATTGGATTTTCAGATTTGAGGTACAGAGACCTTCATGAATGATGGTCTATCATACTTTGTGAATATCCTGTTAAACAACATATGTAAACAGCTACAGCATGATCTATTGAGAATTTGGCCCACAGCTTGTCTATCAGTATACCTCTCTTATACTATTAAGCACACAGTAATGTTGCATAATTTTGCAACTTTGCAATATAGCGACTGGACTGGTAACATACAGCGCCTTTGATACAGGGACCGGGCTGGCTTGTGTATCCACATCCCCTACTCTATATATCAGGGAATTTAAATCGCCATTACACCCAAACTGCAGCATTGACCAGCGTGATAATAGATGCACCAGAACGTCACATTTATATGGCGTACTAAATGCGAAATGCCAATTTTCCATGGAAACGCAATGCTCTATGTAGGAGCACTACAACCCCCATCAAGCAATGCGCACGGACATTGCAGATGTCATCGCACACTTACACATTCAGTCCGAACTATTTAACAACATTCAAAATGGCGGCCGCATGCAAAATGCATGAGTACCGCTCACCAGGTGATTCTGGGCAGAACACCTCCTTTTTTGAAATGGTAAGTACAAAGAGGGAATACACTATGATATACAACGACTCTTATATTAAATGTTCCTACTAATGGTGAACATATAAATTACAGGATCCCGAACCAACAGAGGGTACAAATATATATGAATCCTGCAGCGAAGAACCTGTTATGCAGTCAGCCCTACAGATAAGTTGTGTGTATCAGCCACTTTTACTCACAAAAAATAGGCAAATAGACACAAAAAATTAAAACAAGGAGTAAAAATACTCCCAACAAAAAATGGGAAACAAACACATATGACCTTGTGACCCTGCTTTCACTCAAACAGCTCCATGAATAGGTTTGGACCAGCAGTGCTAGTATTGCTGCCTGACCGGAAGAAGTAAACATGTATCTTTTATTGTGAATAACTAGATGCAAATAAATAATTATTACAAAAATAGGTCCCAGTTAAAACATTTTTACTCGCTTATAAAATACTCCCATTGGGAAATGGACTTACATTTTTACTCCCATAAAAATCATTTTACACCCAACTTTAAAATGTAGGGAGTAAACTACTCCCACTTCAAAATCTTCTCCGGTGCGCTGTATGCAGTATTAGATGAACTTCCAAGCCCACCTACTATGCTAGGTCAAGTTTGCACACACCCACATTTGTGCATAATAACTAAGTTGATGGTTTACCTGCGATTGAAAATAGTATATTTGTTGAACCTGGAAATGTAATAGACAATTTGAAAGGACATCAGAACATAATAATCTCTAAAAATATTAATCAAATCTCCCCACTTACAGGTTACATTAGAACTACTTAGGTGAGAGTTTGCTCTTTTGGTTATGCAGGCACATTGACAATAGGATGCAAAAACTAAAATATTGGTTAGTGAATTACTACCACTCAGAGACTAATGGGGAAGTGTCTTCGGTACCTATGGCATGGGCATGTACAACAGCATCATCTGAGCACCACCCTAAGATGAAAGTTTTTACAATTACCACCCACCATGTACAATGCACGAGTTCTTCTTGGGCACCAACCAGTATCTAAGACACCATGACCAGAATGTGGAGAGTAATGAAATCACTATGTTCACTGTACGACTTACAAAGCGATATGTCTGTTTATTTTCCCTTCTTTCCTCTGGAAGTGGTCGAAGTTTACGAAAAGAAGTAGTGGAACTATGTTCGGTGCTGGTCTGCCCCGATCCCCCGCAAACCCCATCCCTGCGCCCCCTCCCAGACACAATGCAAACACCCAAACAAACACACCCGCTATTTGTGGGAATGTGCAGTGCAGTGCACTGAAGTGCAAGCTTCAACTTCTTCCTACACTTTTATTTTAAAACGAAACCATTCCAGGACAGTTTCTTTTTCAAATAAAAGTATAGAAGCTGTGAAACTTAAAAATAAAAAGTATGGGAGCACCGATCCCGACCACTCCCGCCTACTTCGACCTCTGGTCCTTGGTATTTATCAATGAACTTTACTGCATCTAATTGCAACGTATTTTATCTTGGGTAAACTTTTTGATGTAATTGATGTAGTTAAAACATCAAGCTTATTTTGTAAACTGATGGTAACTAACACATGCATCCTTGAAAAAGACGCAGAGTCGAAACACCTGTTGGCTGTTTCAACGATATGAGTGAATGAACTCACCAAGAACTTTAGAATCTGGAACATTTGTTTCAAAGATTCATTTTGCAACTGCTTTTCTGTAACATAACGTCAAACATTTAGATATTACATAGTTTCTTTAAATAGAGGCTATGCACGAAGTGTTATTGGCAATTATAAACTATAAAAAATCCTCTGGTTTTAGGGTGTACCACAGACCAATAGCCGCGCGGCTGGCCCGCTTGTACACAAACAAGTCTCAGCGCAACTAGACACAGCATACCCTGACTTTTCCAAACAGTTACCACGCCACAACACCTTTGCTTTTTCCCTGCCTCCTGCCACTCGAAGCAATTCATTATTGTTTAACCATTTCACCGTTTCCCCGCTTGTTATACGTTTTTTTGGGTGTATGGTATTCAAAAGGTGTCTTTGGAAAGTTATTTGGGAGTTAGTGAAAAAAGTCGTTTTTCACAAGTTGCGTTAACATGCCAGGCTGTCAGTCCTTCCCAGAAGGAAAAGGGTACAGCTGGCTGAGAGGGAAAGGGGCTAGCCCGCCTACCAGTTCTGAATAAGGAAGGGCCAACCAATCAGAGCTGCGTAGGGAATAGCCAGCCAACGGAATTGAACTTGAACAACTGGTACAGACAGGGAAAGAGGACTGTCTCTCAAGCCTTCAGAGGTAAAAGGAACCGACTGCCCATCAGAATGTGCAAAATCTTAAAGGTCTGGGGCATTCTAGAATCTTCGCACATAATCTCTGAATCATCCCGCCTTTGCCTTTTTAATACTCCTCCTCTCACTCTGCACATGCAGCACTCTCACAGCTAAGCTGGCACTCTAAAAGTACACAACACAAAAACAACCCATCAGTGGCAAAAGCAGCCTATTGTAGGGAAAGAAAGGGCCATTTGGAGAGAAAGGGGCCATCTAACCCACTGGGAATTGAACTTGTAATTAGGTCACCCAAAAAATGAATACTTCAAAGTACACTGTCGAATTGTGGAAGCCGCCCTCCCATAAGGGAACTCTTTAAGACTGTAGATGGAATCAAGAGCCAATTTTAACCCTGTCGCACTTTCAGCGATTTTATGACACTTGTTCTCACAAAAAGAAGGTCTAAACGACACACACAATCCCTGTGCTACACCACAATGAGGAGGCCCAATCATTTTGAAATATGTTTGCGGTTGCTTGCGGTCTGGTGTAGAAGGGTGTAACCTAGATGTTGGGGGTGGGACCAAACCTGATTTGCTTATGCTCTTTACCCTTCTGTACTGCTATGTTCAAGGTTTCCTAGTACTTTGTCAGTGGTTTTGATTCACGCGGAACCCTCCAACCTTCACTTTGTTGTGTTGAATTTGTCACCACGAGTGGGACGTGTATGCCCACACATGAGTCCCGTGCTAGCCGTGCTTAGTGACCCCAGGCTGGACTGCTCCTTTTAGGGTGGAATTAAAACTGATTTCCTCTTCTGTAGGATGATAAATAGTGGTCTGGAGTGATCCCCATACCTTTCCCAGTGGGTTTTTGTTTCATTCAGAACCCTAGGGCACACACACACACTTCTGTGTTGCATTTGTCACCATGAATGGGGAGGGTATGCCAAGATGTGTGTGCTGTGCTTGCCATGCCTAGAGACCTCGGATACACCTCACTGATGATGGCCATTGAGCCTGAAACATGTCGGGGGTTGCTTGTGGTTTGATGCAGTGGGAGCTGGACTGGCCCTTTTCGGGTAGTACATGGCCTAATTTGCTTACATTTTTTTCGTCATCTGTAATTACATGGTTGGCGGTAAAAACAATAGTCTGGAGGGTTGCCCAGATCTTCTCTGCTGGAAATCTCTGTCCTGGCGAACTGTACTATGGCGTTAATACCCCGTTCCAAGAGCTGGAATGGGTTAAAGGGCCGGCCGCTCAAGTTATCAGCCTGAGCGAAGCAAGGGCGGATAACGACGGCTCTGTGCCATTAATCCCGGTTCCATTCCTGGGAACCGGGAATTAAGACTATTTGCACCCCGAGTGGCCAAAGCAGCCACCCGGGGTGCTGAAAAAAGGATTTAACTTCATTCAACAGGACACAGCACGCATCCACTTCAACAAAGGAAAATAATTAACAAAGAGGGGCGCCCTGGAAAGGGAAGGCGGGAGCTCCGTACGGAGCCCGTCTTCCCTTACCATGGCGGCCGTTGGGAGCAGAGCGGAAGGTGCAGCTGCGGCAGCAAGTGGTGCTGTAGCTGAAAAAGGTAAGTTGGGGGATACAAAAAATTGAATAAACAGGGACGATGGTGGGGGGAAGATAGCGGGGAGGCAGCCGTCAGGCGGCATGGAACACAGGCTTTCCCCAGCGGTTCAAGCCCGCATTCCCAGCCACCTGATTGGCGGGCCCTCCAGGGTGCTAATTAAGAATATTGTTAAATCCTTATGGGCTAACAATGACAATGACCTGCATCATTGACCTGAATGAAGACAGAGTCCTTCTGGAGACGAATCAAGCAGAAGTCAACTCCCTTAAAAAAAGAAATTCCTCCACCAATCCCGATGGCTTGAGTAACTCTTGCCCTTCTCAAATTCTTCCATATCTTAGAAGCGCTGGTGGTCCAAAACCTGCAGCACTCCCTGAAATGCCATCTCATCGTGGATACTCTTCAGGCTGGACGCACAGCACGGAATGGTGCAGCGCAGGGGAGTTGCTAGGTCTGGAAAAGACCCGGGGCTAGGCTGATGTCGGAACTGTTGGGACTGGGGGCTAGCTAGCCTTTTGGCTGAAGCTCCTGAGATTCTATCCGGGGCTACAACCAAAAGATCAGGGGCTATAGCCCCCTTAGCCCCCCCTAGCAACGCCTCTGGTGCAGCGTCAGTCCTGGTGGGCATATTGGATGATGGTCCATTAGACCGGCCATTTCAAATCTCTCTGCTGTACTTGATGAGGTACAACATGTTGTAGTTCTCCCAAGACAAGAGGTCGATATCCTGTGAGGTCGAGATCCTGGGATTAGTCCTTGACTAAATGTCCTCTTTTCTGTTTTCGGTTACAGGTCCTACCAAAAGCTTTTGTCATCAACCTGTGGTGTCCCCCAGGGCTCTACATTGTCATCTTTTCTTATTACTATGTATCATCACCTGATAACAAACCTAATACAATTATTTGACCCCATGTGTTATCATTTCCAGATAGTACACAGTGATCATAGATGAAGAAATCTTGTTTTTAATAATCCTATAAATTAGTGGCTATAGCGGAGGTTCGCGATCTAGCAAGATGCCTCAGTTTCCCACAGTTTATGACATAAACATTCTGAGTTTTGACAGCTCCTATTTTGTTGCATCCTTCTTTTAAAGATTTGGGTCCATCCATTTATAGATTTAGTGGAAAGGTTAAGGAGGCACTTATGGCCTAAATAATCCTATACTATGACCTTCGGGTGTTTGTGTAAGGATATATCAGCTTGGCTTGCTGTTTCCGTCCTGATGAGCATTCATTGAATGAGGCTTTGCCTGACCCTCACATGGTAGCCTAAAGCACACATTGGTTGGATGAATACCCAGCACAAACAAGTATTAATTCAATCAGCATTTGCATAGCCCTTACATGGCAGTATTCTACATACCTTGATTGGATCATTATTCACCACTAACAAGCATTAATTCAATCAAGTTTTGCCTGACCTTGGCATGGCAGCATCAAGCAAACTTTCTTTGCAGAAAAACGCATTTAATTGGGTTTTGCCCGACACTGACATGGCAGCATCAAGCACATGTTGAATGGATGAATATGTAGCACTAACAAGCATTCATGTCATCCCTTTTTCCTGGCCCTGACATGCAGCATCAACCACACCTTGATTGGATGCCTATTCGGCACAAACAAGCATTCATTCAATCCGATTTTGTATGGCCCTGCCATGGCAGGGTCAGGCATGGCTTGATTGGATGAAAACTCCTGTTACTCAATTTCTAACACCACCTCTGCTCCTTCCTCCCTCTATCTCCTCAATGCCTGATTAAGTAACTCTTTTTTTCCAAATTAATTTTAGTGATTGTTTTCAAGGCATCTATCAGCATACATTTGCATATTAAAGCTCCCGTAATCAACTCGGGAAAATTACAGTTTTGTCCAACATTTAACTTTTAACTTGGTTGCAACTCCCACCCCCCACCACCCCACCTTTGGAGACAAGATAGGTCGAGAGTGTTACTTCTTGGATCTCGGGTGATTCGTTTAACAAGAGTTCATGGGGCGCAAGTTGTTTGTTGGTTGGGCCGTTGGTAGGCCTCGAGGAAGAGAGCCCATTCCAATTCCCTGCTAGGAGATATTTCATGAATGGCCCCTGTAATGTTCTCCATTTCGTACAGATCTCCGGCTTTACGGGCCCATGTTTTATCCGTCGAAAGATCTTTGGCTTTCCAGCCTATTGTGATACAGACCCTGGCAGCAAGCAAAAGAAAGTGAGTCATGTGTGGGACTTTTACCCAGCGCCCCTCTTGTTCTTCAAGTCCGAACAGTACCAGTCTGGGATCCTTGACCCTGGCAATCCCCTCTATGTTCCTTACCCAAGCCAGCACTTCGCTCCAGTATATTTGGGATTTGGGAGAAGCCCACCACATGTGCCAGTAGTCGGCGGGACTTCCACATTCTCTCCAGCACAAGGGGCTAGCCTGTTGGAACATTTTGGAAAGTCTTTAAGGGTCGTACTGCCACCTGTGCAGAAGCTTTATTCCATGTAACTTGTATAGCTTTGAGATGGATATTTTTCGCACTGTTCTGCACATCTTTGACCATAGCTGATCCGACATTATGGGGCCTAAGTATTTCTTCCATCTCTTTTTGAGGCTCTCCAGGTTATTTTTCCGTTCCATTATCAGGGTTTCATATAGCCGGGAAGTGAGGCCTTTACTCGAGTGAGCCACACTGAGTATTCGATCAAAGTTAGTGAGGTATCTTTGGAGCTCGTCCTTCCATGCTGGTGTTCTGAGCGCCCCTTTCAGTTGTAGGTATTTAAACAGACTAAGGGCTCCTGTTTGTAGCCCTGCTTCCAAGTCTTGGATTGATATACACCCCTCTCACTTCAGGATTTGCCCCACTCTTTCTAGGCCCCATTCATACTATTCCTGGTAGCGATTCGGTTCATGAATTCTGTCCCTAATGGGAGGAGCCCAAATGCAGGACAACGGGGAGGGCCATGTTGTGAAGCCTTTCATCTCTTTTTTGTTCCACCACATTTTCATGAGAGGACCCATTGCAACGTGATTTAATACGCTATCGGGAAATTACTTTTTGGGGGCCCATAGCCACTCACCGAGAGATACCGGTCTAAGTGGGTGGTTCTCGATGGCCACCTATTGTTTATGCACATCTCCTCTCAGGTGCGGTATGAGTGCGCGGAATTGGGCATCACAGTAGTATGCATTGGGGTCAGGCAGTCCTGTTCCTCCCTTTCCCTTTGGTTGGATTAGCGTGTCATAAGCAATTAGTTCTTTTTTGCCTTGCCACAGGAATCTCATAAACATGGATTTCAGCTTGCTGAAGTGCGAGGCGGGGATAGCGATCAGCAGCATGTGGCATTGATAGAAGAGCTTGGGCAGCATGACCATCTTTATAGCATTAAGGCGGCCTAGCCATGAGATTGTGAGCTTGCCCCACCTCTCCAAGTCCTTTGTTAGTTACAGCAAAAGCAGGGGCAGATTAGCCTGGTAAAGGTCTTCCAGGTCTTTGGTGAGTTTGATCCCCAGGTACTTCAAGGCTTGTTGCGTAGTGGGTATTCCACCTCTGAAAATGCTTGTATCTCCGGGGTCCATTGGGGCCCCGTTCATGAAGAGGGATGATTTTTCTTCATTTACCTTTAGCCCTGCCCATTTACCAAATTCTTTCAGTGTTCGAAGTGCACTCGGTATCGAGGTGCAGGGGTCTGCCAAGTAAATCATTATCTCATCCGCAAACATGGTGGTTTATTATTCTGTCACAATCCTTAATTCCCTTTTTTGTGGGATCGCTCCTTATTGCATTGCCGAGTGGTTCAATTGATAGGGCGTAAAGAAGTGGCGACAAAGGGCATCCCTATCTGGTTCCCCGGGTCAGACAAAATTCTTGTGAAAGCTTGTTCTTCACCGACACTCTGCCCCTTGAAGCTTTGTATATTGCTTGCACCCCTGTTAGGAACCGTTCACCAAATCCCATGTTTCTCTAAACGGCCCAGATGAACGCCCACTCCACCCTGTCGAAGGCTTTTTCTGAGTTGACACTAAGGAGCGCGTGGTCCCCAGCTGTTCTCTTGGAGTGATCCATGAGGTCTAGGGTTTTTCTCATAGCATCGGACCCTTGTCTCCCTTTAATGAAGCCCACCTGGTCAGGGTGGATTAGACGGGGCATTAGGTCCTCGATGCGTGTGGCCAGGACTCTTGCATACACCTTGGCATCGGTATTTAGCAGTGAGATTGGCCGGTACCAATTTGCATGAGGTGAGACCTCTTTATTTATTTATTTATTACATTTTTATATGGCGCTTTAAATCAAAGCGCTTTACATAAGCAACAGTGAATACATTACAAGCATTACATAATGAAACATGAATCAAACAACCAACAACAATATAGAGAACAATTTGCATGAGGGGAATGAGTGAACTTGTGCTGTAGGGTATGAGACAGAACAGTAGGGTGTGTCAGGTTGAAGTGAGAAGAAGGTAGGATGTTAACGAGGATTGGAAGGAGGAGTAAGAGGTGGTGGAGCAGTAGAGAGAACAGGTGTCACGTTGGAGTATGAAGAAAGTGGGATTTTAAAGAAGAGCGGAAGGAGGAATAAGAGGTGGTGGAGTGGATAGGGGGAGGGAGACGGTGCCAGTGAAAAGGGGCAAGAAGTTGGAAGGAGCAGAAGCGTGATGGCGCACAGGGTGCAGGTGGAACAGAGAGTAGGAAATGATCAGCAGAGCCAAGTAGGCAAGAGGGAGAGTAGAAAGAGAGGAGAGAGGAACAGTAAGGTGGAGCGAGACCATAGAGAGATTTAAAGACTAGACTAGGGAAGTTGAATTTAAGTTGGGAATGAAAGGAGAGCCAGCCCAGTGAGAGGAGTGAAGAGGTGATAGAATTGTGAGGAGTGTGAAGGCAGAGAGAGCGGATGGCAAAGTGGTAGATGGATGTGAGGGGGTTAGATATGCAGAAGGGAGACCAAAAGGGAGAGCTGGGCAATATAATAGTCTAGAGAAGATGAGAGAGGAAATTAGGGGTTTAGTGGCATGAAAGGTGAGGAAGGGTCGGATTGTGTAGAAGTTATAGAGATGGAAGCGACAGACTCGGGAGGTGAGAGAGATGTGGTAGGTGAAGGAGAGATTAGAGTCGAAGTGCAAGCCGAGATTGCGGGCGGGAGGGGAAATGGGTAGCTGGGAAGAAGGAAAGAGGATGGAGGGAGGTGGGGAGGGGGACAGGGTGTTAGCGGGAAAGAATAGGACTTCATTTTTGTCTGTGTTTAGGGTAAGAAGGTGAGAGGATATCCAGGATTTAATAGCAGAGAGGCAGGAAGAGAGCTTGAGATGGATGTCAGGGGTAAAGGAAGAGAAAGAGAGGAAAAGCTGGGTGTCATCAGCGTAGAAGTGGCGAGAGATACCAAAGGAAGAGATGATGATAGGTGCTAGGAGAGAAAAGTAGAGTGAGAAGAGGAAAGGGCTGAGCACAGAACTTTGTGGGGCACTGTAGTTTAGTGAGTAGGTAGGGAGGTGCAGCCTCCCCAGGAGACTGCGAAGGTACGATTGGAAAGATAGGAAGTGAACCTGTTAAGGACAGAGTCTTTGAGGCCAAAGGAAGAGAGAGTCAAGAAGTAGAGGGTGATCTACATTGTCAAAGGCAGCGGATAGGTCAAGGTGAATGAAAATCAATGAGTGTTTAGAGTAACGAGCAGAAAGGAGGGAGTTGAGAACGGAGGTGAGAGCGGTTTCAGTGGAGTGGTTAGGGTGAAATCTAGATTGGGTAGTGGGGAGGATGGAGAGGTTGGAGATGAAGACGGAGAGTTGTGAATAGAAAAGGCGTTCAAGAAGTTTAGAGAGGAAGGGTAGGAGAGAGATGGGTCAAAAGTTGGAAGCCAGATGGGGGTTAGCAGAGAGCTTTTTCAGGATTGGGATGATGGTTGCATGCTTGAAAGTAGAGGGGAAGGTGGGGGTAACCAGACAAGTGTTGAAGAAGGAGGTAAGGTAAGGTATAAGGAGGGGGTACATTTTGAGAGAGGTGGGAAGGGGGTCAGAGGGAGCGGTGGTTGGGTGAGTTTTAGACAGGAGGAGAGAAACCTCAGATTGAGTTTCTTTCTGCTTTGGGCAGCACTACCATGTGTGCTACTGAGAATGAGGGCGGGGCTTGGCATGATTGCTGTATCTGGTTGAATAGTCTGGCGAGGTGTGGGGCCAAAGTCTTTATGAAGTGTTTGTAATAGCCCATCGTGTAGCCATCTTCACCTGGGGCTCCCCCTTGAGGGAGCCGTTTTATTGCTGCTACTACTTCTTCAGGGGTTATTAGGGATTCAAGGAAGCCCCGCACTGTGTGTGTAAGACGAGTGAGACTAGCCTTTTGTATATATTCCCCCATCTCTACTTCATCCCTTACTCCCTCTGACGTATATAGTTTTGTGTAGTAGCTGGCAAATTGGTTGGGTATTCCCGCTGGGGAGTGTATTAAGCCCCCCTCTTCTGTTCTGATCCTGTCCACTCATCGTTCTACTCTCTGGGCTCTCAATCTATTGGCTAGCATCCTATTGGCCCTGTCCCCTTTTTCATAGAACTTCCGCTTCAAGAGCATCAGCTTTCTCATAACATAACTCTTCCCATACTGTTGTGATCCCGATCTCCCCACCATCATTAATCTGAAAATATTCCTGTATAGCCTTGTCTAGCTCCTGGGGGTACACCTTATCCTTTAAAAGGAATTGGTTGCACCTCCATTTGGTTTCCCGTCGATTTAGCCCTTCCATTCATTTCTATTAATGCTGTGACCATGTCGTGGTCTGACCATCCTATTGGGCGAATTTCAGTGTTCCTGATTGTTGGGCTAATTTCTCCGGTCACCATCAGGTAATTGATTCTGGTGAACGTCCCGTGAACCACTGATCTGAACGTGTATCCCTTTTTATTGGGGTTGGCTGTCCTCCAGACGAACACCAAATTAACACCCCAGATGCAGTTATGGAATCTACTACAAACCTCCTTAGGGAGGCTTTTGGTTGTCACCTGTGTTGCTTGTCTGTCCATCCGGGGTTCTGCCCATGCGTTAAAATCTCCCCCGATCAGTATCGGGCACCTGGCGGTCCCCACTATAGTTGCAAGGGCTTCCTTGTTGAAACCCCCTTGGCCCTGAGTGTAAACCCCTGCAAGCGTTATGGGTGAGTTCCCCCATTCTCCCTACACTATCAGGAGTCTCCCTCCCATCAGTGATTGTGCCACCGGATTGCCTACTTTGAACCTCTTATGCAGTATCAGCCCCCCCCCTCTCTTGTGGTCTGCTGAGGCCCAGTATGTTTGCCCCACTCCTCTCCCTCTCAGTGGCTTTTCTTCTCCCGCTTTGAGCCTGGTTTCCTGGATAAAGAGCAGGTCCAGGTCTGCTCTATCAAATTCTCTCATCACTAGTGACCTTTTGGTGGTCAAGTTAAGCCCTTTAACATTGAGCATGCCTAATTTCAGGGCCCCTATCTCTTGTCTAGGTTGGGTTAAAGAAGCCATCCTTACATCCGGTCCCGCCCTGCTCTCAACTTTCTTCCCCAGCCAGCGTTGTGTTTAGATTGTTGTTTCGCGCCCCCATTCTCGTGTGTTCGCCTGTCCATCAATGTGTCTCCCCATCTTTTCCCTTCCCCTTGAACTATTAACCCAATTAACCCCCTGAACTGTGAACAGAAAATCACCCGGTAACTGAACCGCAGTCATTGTGAATAACAAAGGTTTTATGGGCTGAGACGCCCTGTCGAAATCGAGGGCCACTAGGTTTATGACTCACCCCTCACGGGTGGCCTTTTCCATCATTGCGTAAGTGGGCTTTTGGTGTCCTTGGCCCCCCGTTCCTTGTCTGTGTCTTCAGGGGGGCTTTGTTAGTGATTCTGTACTTAGTTTGGCATATTTTCTATCGGCTTTGGATTGTTTTCGCCATTGTTGGGGTCTGTCTGTTTCTTGGGCTTTTGGCACCTGGTCCTGACTCGGTCCAGCTGGGGCTCTGCCGTCCTGGTACATTAGATGTTTCAACACCTGTTTTGCCTCGTCCGGGGGTCACCACTCGGTGTTCATCTCCCTTAACCTCAAAGGTGAGATCAAAGGGGTATCCCCACCTATACCTCACAGCTTTTTCTGTTAGCCATGTAGTAAGAGGCTTGAATGCTCTCCTTCTGCTCAGGGTGAAGTTCGATAAGTCTTGTAATAACTTCAGTTTTGAGCCTTGGAACAGGATGTCCTGCGTCTGTTTTGCTTTTAGGGGGACTTCTGTTTTTTCCTTGTAGCTTAGGAATTTCACTACTATCGATTGTGGGCCCCCTGCCAATGCCTGTTCTCCTCTGTGGGCTCTTTCGATGTGCACTGGTTTGCCCCCGTCCACTGCAAATAGCTGGTTTAATATTTCCTGAACTTTCCTCTCGACCATGGATGGTGTTTCACCTTCTGTCTCAAGCAGGCCGACTATTCATGAGTTGGATCTTCGCTCCCTATTTTCTATGTCATCCATCTTGAGAGCTAATTCATTCTTCTTTCATTTCTATTTCAGTCATTCTGGCAGTGAGCTTTGTTTCCAATAGGTCTGCATTAAGTTGGTTGTGCTCCAAGTTCTACACCTTACTCTCGCAGGTATGCATGCGCCCCCCCCCCCGGACCATGCACCGTGCAAGTGCGGTGCTGATCAGCTCCCTATTAGTGGGGAGAGTGCCTGTTCCGTGCAAATGGTGGGCCTTCCCCCAACTGCTCTGATAAAGTCTGGGGGTTTGTACGCCCCGCTCCTTCTCCCTTCCGGGGCTGGCCCAAAACTCTTGTGCTCAGGTATGCGGGGCTGGCAAGGGGGCAGCCACTTACCTTCTCTCCTGGTGCTGCTGGTGTTCTGTTGGGGAACCTCCTCTCTCTGGTTACTAGCTGTGCCCTGGGGGTCGACCGCCCCCGGCCACCGCCCGCCCAGCAGACGGCCTGCTGGTGTGAAGGCAGGCTCGGCCATGCTGGGTCCCCGGCGCGTATCATGGGTGAGCTTCTCTCCTGCTCTCTCTTGTGCGTGGCGGCGGCACTCTCCTTACCTTCCCCTCTTTCATAGAGGGAGGACTGGCAGTGGCTTTCTTGCCCTCATCTCATGCCCACACCTGTTTCTCCCCTTCAGTCCCCACTGGCCCCACTGGCCCCGGTGGGAAGGGGCGCCGGACCCGGGCACAGGGGTGTTGCTAGGGCTACCTCGGCTCTTTCCATCCTCACTGCGCTCCTCCTCTTAGGTTGAGATGGCGGGCTTCTCGTTGGATCCCAGCGACCCTCCTTCTCTCAATCGCCGGTGTTGGGTATGTCCACTGGGATCACGGGGCTCCAACCCGAGGGCTTGGAGGGGCGGGCCTCAACCCCCTTCCTTTACCACCGCTGGTCGGCTTGCCTCGCTTCACCCCTTTCTGCACCCACGGGGCTCACCGTTGCGGAGTGCGCCTTCCGTCCTGCAGCAGTTTGTGCATATTCGCTGCTGCGGACCTCGCCTCAGGCTCCGTGGCGGCTTATTTCACTCCGAGGGGGGCCAGCTACTGTTCCAACTTCAGTCTTTTCAGCCGAACACAACCGTTACATCTGTTGCTGACCCGCTGGCACTCCGCTACTCAGGGCCTCTGTTTTTCGCGCTCGATGGTGGAGGGGAGAACCTTCAACCCCTATGTGCGTTCTTTCTCAAAGTCCTCCCTGGGCCACTTCCTAATGCATTACCCTTTGCCTATGCACTTTATAACTCCACCTTTGTTGTTTTAATGCCGATGTGGAATCGGGAAACTATCTCAACTGATCCCCGTTGGGTCGGGAACCGTGGATCAGGCGGCCATTGCCGTACGTGCCCCGTAGTGGTCCCTGATTAAGTAACTTTTCATACAAATTAATAGTACTGTGAAAACTCTTCTCCGACATTAAGCACATTAGGAGTAGGCTTATTTGGCTTTGACAGGAGTATAGCACAGGAGCAGCATGTAGTGCTGGAGACGTCTCCCTGAAACCAGGTCATGCTGTTACTTCTGCAGAATCAATTACTCTGTGATCTAGACCCCAGGGTCCCAGTGCAGCACCTGCACCTGCACCCATCAGCAGCTCTGTAGCAGTGCTACCTTGGCAGCTCCACAGTTAGCACAAGATGACCTCCAGCAGCTTGGACAACATTTTCAATGGAAGGAGGTTGCCACCTGGGAGCTCAAAGGTGAAGGGAGCAACCAGGGTCTTCGGTAGGTGGCCACGCCAATCCAATGGAAGGACCGGGTTTCCAGGAAGATTGGACAACATTTTCAATGGAAGGAGGTTGCCACCTGGGAGCTCAAAGGTGAAGGGAGCAACCAGGGTCTTCGGTAGGTGGCCACGCCAATCCAATGGAAGGACCGGGTCTCCAGGAAGATTGGACAACATTTTCAATGGAAGGAGGTTGCCACCTGGGAGCTCAAAGGTGAAGGGAGCAACCAGGGTCTTCGGTAGGTGGCCACGCCAATCCAATGGAAGGACCGGGTCTCCAGGAAGATTGGAGGGTGCTGGTGTGGATACACCGGTGCGGCCCTTATGCAACACTGTAGAAGGGACTAAGTGGCTGCAGCATTTCTGGGTGCAGCTGTTTGGGTTCCCCCACGTCCAGCGACGATGGGAACGGGAAGAGGTGGTACAGGGCTCTTGCTGGGATGCCTCATGTGTGGCTGTTGTGGAGCCTCATATGGACGCCCCGGTCTCTCCATACTGGTTGCTCACTGTCGGGCAGCTGTCCTGGCTGTTTCGCTTACAGGCAGAATACATAGCATAAGGACTCGTCATGGGGGAGGAAGCTTTCGGTCTAGCTCCTTTTGATCATTAGAAGAAGGATCATAGCAATCTACCTACATCACCTGCATATAATCTTCAAAGGTGAAAGGTAAGTCTTTATAGAGGAGCCGTATACCTTAACAAATCTGGAAGCAAAGGCTACTCTTCACTACCACACGTGTTCTTCCCCACTCCAGTCCATTTTCCCACTACACATCACATGCCTAACATTCTGTGTGCCCTTTCCAAACAATTGCCGCTTACCTGCTGCTTATATCACTAGCCAATGTGATGGTTCAGGTAGGGCAGATGCCACATCATACACCGCCTCAAAGACATCAATTTCAGGTTGGAAGCTGTTAGGTGGCATGAGAAAGCAATCCAGCCTCTTTTCCTTTGCAGATGGGGAGCAGGTGCAAGTGAATCTAGGTCACCTGGCCTAAGCCCCGCTCACCTGGTGCCTTCCTGGTTGCTGCTCTTTTTTCCCTACTTATGGAGTCCTCCTGACCTAAGCCCCACCCACCTGGTGCCTTCTTGATTGCTGCTCTTTTTCCCTTCTTAAGGAGCCCTCATGGCCTAAGCCCTGCCCACCTGGTGCCGACCCGGTTGCTGCTCTTTTTCCCTTCTTAAGGAGCCCTCCAGCCTCTTTTCCTCTGCAGTTGGGGAGCAGGTGCAAGTGGATCTAGGTCACTTGGCCTAAGCCCCGCCCACCTGATGCCTTACTGGTTGCTGCTCTTTTTTCATTACTTAAGGAGCCCTCTTGGCATAAGCCCTGCCCACCTGGTGCCTTCCTGGTTGCAGCTCTTTTTTCCCTATTTAAGGAGCCCTCCTGGCCTAAGCCTCGCCCACCTGGTGCCTTCCGGGTTGCCACTCTTTTTCCCTTCGTAAGGAGCCCGACAGCCTCTTTTCCTTTGAAGATGGGAAGCAGATGCAAGTGGATCTAGGTCACAAAGCCCAAGCCCCGCCCACTTGGTGTCTTTCTGGTTGCCGCTCTTTTTTCCCTACTTAAGGAGCCATCCTGGTCTAAGCCCCGCCCACGTGATGCCTTCCAGGGGGCCGCTCTATTACCCTACTTAAGGAGCCCTCCAGCCTCTTTTCCTTTGCAGTTGGGGAGCAGGTGCAAGTGGATCTAGGTCACCTGGCCTAAGCCCCGCCCACCTGGTCCCTTCCTAGTTGCTGCTCTTGTTCCCTTCTTAAGGAGCCCTCCAGCCTCTTTTCCTTTGCAGTTGGGGAGCAGGTGCAAGTGGATCTAGGTCAACTGGCCTAAGCCCCGCCCACCTGGAGCCTTACTGGGTGCTGCTCTTTTTTCATGACTTAAGGAGCCCTCCTTGCATAAGCCCCGCCCACCTGGTGCCTTTCTGGCTGCCAATCTTTTTCACTACATAAGAAGCCCTCCAGCCTCTTTTCCTTTACAGATGGGGAGCAGGTGCAAGTGGATCTAGGTCACCTGGCCTAAGCCCCACCCACCTGGTGCCTTACTGGTTGCTGCTCTGTTTTCCCTACTTAAGGTGCCCTCCTGGCCTAAGCCTCGCCCACCTGGTGCCTTCCCGGTTGCGCTCTTTTTCCCTTCTTAAGGAGCCCTCCAGCCTTTTTTCCCTCCACAGATGGGGTGCAGGTACAAGTGGATCTAGGTCACCTGGCCTAAGCCCTGCCCACCTGGTGCCTTCCTGCAGATGGGGTGCAGGTGCAAGTGGATCTAGGTCACCTGACCTAAGCCCCACCCACTTGCTGCCTTCCACGTTGCCTCTCTTTTTTCCCTACTTAAGGAGCCCTCCTGGCCTAAGCCCCACCCATGTGGTGCCTTCCTGGTCGCCGCTCTTTTTCCCTACTTAAGGAGCCCTCCAGCCTCTATTCCTTTGCAGATGGGGAGCAGGTGCAAGTGGATCTAGGTCACCTGGCCTAAGCCCCGCCCACCTGGTGCCTTACTGGTTGCCGCTCTTTTTTCCCTACTTAAGGAGCAATCCTGGCCTAAGCCCCGCCCACGTGGTGCCTTCCAGGTTGCCGCTCTATTACCCTACTTAAGAGCCCTCCTGCCTCATTTCCTTTGCAGATGGGGAGCAGGTGCAAGTAGATCTAGGTCACCTGGCCTAAACTCCAACGACCTGGTACCTTCCTGGTTGCTGCTCTTTTTTCCCTATATATGGAGTCCTCCTGGCCTAAGCCCCACCCACCTGGTGCCTTCCTAGTTGCCGCTCTATTTCCCTTTTTAAAGAGCCCTCCAGACTCTTTTCCTCTGCAGTTGGGGAGCAGGTGCAAGTGGATCTAGGTCACCTGGCCTAAACCCTGCGCACCTGGTACCTTCCTGCTCTTTTTCCCTTCTCAAGGAGCCCTCATGGCCTAAGCCCTGCCCACCTGGTGCCGACATGGTCGCCGCTCTTTTTCCCTTCTTAAGGAGCGCTCCAGCCGCTTTTCCTCTGCAGTTGGGGAGCAGGTGCAAGTGGATCTAGGTCACCTGGCCTAAGCCCCGCCCACCTGGAGCCTTACTGGGTGCTGCTCGTTTTTCATGACTTAAGGAGTCCTCCTTGCATAAGCCCCGCCCACCTGGTGCCTTTCTGGCTGCCAATCTTTTTCACTACATAAGATGCCCTCCAGCCTCTTTTCCTTTACAGATGGGGGTCAGGTGCAAGTGGATCTAGGTCACCTGCTCTAAGCTCCGCCCACCTGGTGCCTTACTGGTTGCTGCTCTGTTTTCCCTACTTAAGGAGCCCTACTGGCCTAAGCCTCGCCCACCTGGTGCCTTCCTGGTTGCTGCTCTTTTTCCCTTCTTAAGGAGCCCTCCAGCCTCTTTTCCTCTGCAGATGGGGAGCAGGTACAAGTGGATCTAGGTCACCTGGCCTAAGCCCCGCCCACCTGGTGCCTTCATGCAGATGGGGAGCAGGTGCAAGTGGATCTAGGTCACCTGACCTATGCCCCACCCACCTGCTGCCTTCCACGTTGCCTCTCTTTTTTCCCTACTTAAGGAGCCCTCTTGGCCTAAGCCTTGCCCACCTGGTGCCTTCCTGGTTTCTGCTCTTTTTCTCTTCTTAAGGAGCTCTCCTGGCCTAAGCCCCACCCATGTGGTGCCTTCCTGGTCGCCGCTCTTTTTCCATACTTAAAGAGCCCTCCAGCCTCTTTTCCTTTGCAGATGGGGAGCAGGTGCAAGTGGATCTAGGTCACCTGGCCTAAGCCCCGCCCACCTGGTGCCTTACTGGTTGCCGCTCTTTTTTCCCTACTTAAGGAGCAATCCCGGCCTAAGCCCCGCCCACGTAGTGCCTTCCAGGTTGCCGCTCTATTACCCTACTTAAGGAGCCCTCCTGCCTCATTTCCTTTGCTGATGGGGAGCAGGTGCAAGTAGATCTAGGTCACCTGGCCTAAACTCCAACGACCTGGTACCTTCCTGGTTGCTGCTCTTTTTTCCCTATATATGGAGTCCTCCTGGCCTAAGCCCCACCCACCTGGTGCCTTCCTAGTTGCCGCTCTATTTCCATTTTTAAAGAGCCCTCCAGACTCTTTTCCTCTGCAGTTGGGGAGCAGGTTCAAGTGGATCTAGGTCACCTGGCCTAAACCATGCGCACCTGGTACCTTCCTGCTCTTTTTCCCTTCTCAAGGAGCCCTCATGGCCTAAACCGTGCCCACCTGGTGCCGATCTGGTCGCCGCTCTTTTTCCCTTCTTAAGGAGCGCTCCAGCCTCTTTTCCTCTGCAGTTGGGGAGCAGGTGCAAGTGGATCTAGGTCACCTTGCCTAAGCCCCGCCCACCTGGAGCCTTACTGGGTGCTGCTCTTTTTTCATGACTTAAGGAGCCCTCCTTCCATAAGCCCCGCCTAACCTGGTGCCTTTCTGGCTGCCAATCATTTTCACTACATAAGAAGCCCTCTAGCCTCTTTTCCTTTACAGATGGGGGTCAGGTGCAAGTGGATCTAGGTCACCTGCCCTAAGCTCCGCCCACCTGGTGCCTTACTGGTTGCTGCTCTGTTTTCCCTACTTAAGGAGCCCTCCTGGCCTATGCCTCGCCCACCTGGTGCCTTCCTGGTTGCTGCTCTTTTTCCCTTCTTAAGGAGCCCTCCAGCCTCTTTTCCTCTGCAGATGGGGAGCAGGTACTAGTGGATCTAGGTCACCTGGCCTAAGCCCCACCCACCTGGCGCCTTCCTGCAGATGGGGAGCAGGTGCAAGTGGATCTAGGTCACCTGACCTAAGCCCCACCCACCTGCTGCCTTCCACGTTGCCTCTCTTTTTTCCCTACTTAAGGAGCCCTCCTGGCCTAAGCCCCACCCATGTGGTGCCTTCCTGGTCGCCGCTCTTTTTCCCTACTTAAGGAGCCCTCCAGCCTCTTTTCCTTTGCAGATGGGGAGCAGGTGCAAGTGGATGTAGGTCACCTGGCCTAAGCTCCAACGACCTGGTACCTTCCTGGTTGCTGCTCTTTTTCCCTACTTAAGGAGCTCTCCAGCCTATTTTCCTTTGCAGATGGGAAGCAGGTGAAAGTGGATCTGGGTCACCTGGTCTAAACCCCGCCCACCTGGTGCCTTCCTGGTTGCTGCATTTTTTTCCCTATATATGGAGTCCTCCTGGCCTAAGCCTCACCCACCTGGTGCCTTCCTAGTTGCCGCTCTTTTTCCCTTTTTAAAGAGCCCTCCAGACTCTTTTCCTCTGCAGTTATGGAGCAGGTGCAAGTGGATCTAGGTCACCTGGCCTAAACCCTGCGCACCTGGTGCCTTCCTGGTTGCTGCTCTTTTTCCCTTCTTAAAGAGCCCTCATGGCCTAAGCCCTGCCCACCTGGTGCCGACCTGGTCGCCGCTCTTTTTCCCTTCTTAAGGAGCCCTCCAGCCTCTTTTCCTCTACAGTTGGAGAGCAGGTGCAAGTGGATCTAGGTCCCCTGGCCTAAGCCCCGCCCACCTGGTGCCTTCCTGGCTGCACTCTTTTTCACTACTTAAGAAGCCCTCCAGCCTCTTTTCCTTTGCAGGTGCAAGTGGATCTAGGTCACCTGGCCTAAGCTCTGTCCACCTGGTGCCTTCCTGGTTGCTGCTCTTTTTTCCCTACTTAAAGAGCCCTCCTGGCCTAAGCCTCGCCCACCTGGTGCCTTCCGGGTTGCCACTCTTTTTCCCTTCTTAAGGATCCCTACAGCCACTTTTCCTTTGAGGATGGGAAGCAGGTGCAAGTGGATCTAGGTCACCTAGCCTACGCCCCGCCCACCTGGTGTCTTACTGGTTGCCGCTCTTTTTTCCCTACTTAAGGAGCCATCCTGGCCTAAACCCCGCCCACCTGGTGCCTTCCAGGGGGGCCACTCTATTACCCTGCTTAAGGAGCCCTCCAGCCTCTTTTCCTTTGCAGTTGGGGAGCAGGTGCAAGTGGATCTAGGTCACCTGGCCTAAGCCCTGCCCACCTGGTGCCTTCCTGGCTGCCACTCTTTTTCACTACTGAAGAAGCCATCCAGCCTCCTTTTCTTTTTAGGTGCAAGTGGATCTAGGTCACCTGGCCTAAGCTCTGTCCACCTGGTGCCTTCCTGGTTGCTGCTCTTTTTTCCCTACTGAAGGAGCCCTCCTGGCCTAAGCCCCGCCCACCTGGTGCCTTCCTGGCTGCCACTCTTTTTCACTACTTAAGGAGCCCTCCAGCCTCTTTTCCTTTGCAGGTGCAAGTGGATCTAGGTCACCTGGCCTAAGCCCTGCCCACCTGGTGCCTTCCTGTTTGCTGCTCTTTTTCCCTTCATAAGGAGCCCTCAGCCTCTTTTCCTCTGCAGTTAGGGAGCAGGTGCAAGTGGATCTAGGTCACCTGGCCTAAACCCCGCCCACCTGGTGCCTTACTGGTTGCTGCTCTTTTTTCATGACTTAAGGAGCCCTCCTGGCATAAGCCCCACCCACCTGGTGCCTTCCTATTTGCCGCTCTTTTTCCCTTCTTAAGGAGCCCTCCAGCCTCTTTTCCTCTGCAGATGGGGAGCAGGTACAAGTGGATCTAGGTCACCTGGCCTAAGCCCTGCCCACCTGTTACCTTCCTGGTTGCTGCTTTTTTCCCTACTTAATGAGCCCTCCTGGCCTAAGCCCTGCCCACCTGGTACCTTCCTGGCCGACGCTCTTTTTCCCTACTTAAGGAGCCCTCCAGCCTCTTTTCCTTTGCAGAATGGAAGAAGGTGCAAGTGGATCTAGGTCACCTGGCCTAAGCCCCGCCCACCTGGTATCTTACTGGTTGCCACTCCTTTTTCCATACTTAATGAGCCATCCTGGCCTAAGCCCTGCAAACCTGGCGACTTCCGGGTTGCCACTCTTTTTCCCTTCTTAAGGAGCCCTACAGCCTCTTTTCCTTTCCCATGTGGTGTCTTCCTGGTCGCCGCTCTTTTTCCCTACTTAAAGAGCCCTCCAGCCTCTTTCCCTCTGCAGATGGGGAGCAGGTGCAAGTGGATCTAGGTCACCTGGCCTAAGACCCACCCACCTGCTGCCTTCCAGGTTGCCTCTCTTTTTTCCCTACTTAAGGAGCCCTCTTGTCCTAAGTCTCGCCCATCTGGTGCCTTCCTGGTTGCCGCTCTTTTTCTCTACTTAAGGAACCCTCCTGGCCTAAGCCCCGCCCATGTGGTGCCTTTCTGGTCGCCGCTCTTTTTCCCTACTTAAGGAGCCCTCTGGCCTCTTTTTCTTTGCAGATGGGGAGCAGGTGCAAGTGGATCTAGGTCACCTGGCCTAAGCCCCGCCCCCCTGGTGCCTTCCTGGTTGCCGCTCTTTTTCCCTTCTTAAGGAGCAATCCTGGCCTAAACCCCACACACCTGGTGCCTTGCTGGTTGCCACTCTTTTTCCCTACTTAAGCAGCCCTCCAGGCTTTTTTCCTTTGCAGATGGAGAGCAGGTAAAAGTGGATCTATGTCACCTGGCCTAAGCCCTGCCCACCTGGTGACTTCCTGGTTGCCGCTCTTGTTCCCTACTTAAGGGGCCTCCTGCCTAAGCCCAGCCCACCTGGTGCTCACCTGGTGTCTTCCTGGTTGCAGCACTTTTTCCCTACTTAAGAATCCCTCCAGCCTCTTTTCCTTTGCAGATGGGGAGCAGGTACAAGTGGATCTAGGTCACCTGGCCTATGCCCCGCCCACCTGGTGCCTTCCTGGTTGCCGCTCTTTTTTCCCTCCATAAGGAGCCCTCCTGGCCTAAGCACCGCCCACCTGTGGTGCTTTCCTGGTTGCTGCTATTTTTCCCCACTTAAGGAGCCCACCAGCCTCTTTTAACTTTGCAGATGGGGAGCAGGTGTAAGTGGATCTAGGTCTCCCGGCCGAAGCCCAGCCCACCTGGTGCCTTCCTGGTTGCTGCTCTTTTTTCCCCTTTTAAGGAGCCCTCCTGGCCTAAGCCCCGACCTTCTGGTGCTTTTCTGGTCGCCTCTCCTTTTCCCTACTTAAAGACCCCTTCAGCCTCTTTTCCTTTGCAGATGGGGAGGAGGTGCAAGTGGATCTAGGTCACCTGGCCTATGCCCCGCCCACCTGGTGCCTTCCAGGTCGCCGCTCTTTTTCCCTACTTAAGGAGCCCTCCTGGCCTAAGCCCCACCTACCTGGTGCCCTCCTGGTTGCCGCTCTTTTGTCCCTACTTAAGGAGCCCTTTGGCCTCTTTTCCTTTGCAGATGGGGAGCAGGTGCAAGTAGATCTAGGTCACCTGGCCTAAGCCACACCCACCTGGTACCTTCCTTTTTGCCGCTCTTTTTTCCCTAATTAAGGAGCCCTCCTGGCCTAAGCCCCACCCACCTGGTGTCTTCCCTGTCGCTGCTTTTTTTCCCTACTTAAGGACCCCTCCGGCCTCTTTTCCTTTGCAGATGCGGAGCAGGTCACGTGGATCTAGTCCACCTGGCTAAAGCCCTGCCCACCATGTGCCTTCCTGGTTGCCGTTCTCTTTTTCCCCACTTAAGGAGCCCTCCTGGCCTAAGTCCCGCCCACCTGGTACCTTCATGGGCGCCGCTCGTTTTCCCTACTTAAGGAGCCCTCCAGCCTCTTTTCCTTTGCAGATGGGGAGGAGGTGCAAGTGGATCTAGGTCACCTGGCCTATGCCCCGCCCACCTGGTGCCTTCCAGGTCGCTGCTCTTTTTCCCTACTTAAGGAGCCCTCCTGGCCTATGCCCCACCTACCTGGTGCCCTCCTGGTCGCCGCTCTTTTGTCCCTACTTAAGGAGCCCTTTGGCCTCTTTTCCTTTGCAGATGGGGAGCAGGTGCAAGTAGATCTAGGTCACCTGGCCTAAGCCACACCCACCTGGTGCCTTCCTTTTTGCCGCTCTTTTTTCCCTAATTAAGGAGCCCTCCTGGCCTAAGCCCCACCCACCTGGTGTCTTCCCTGTCGCTGCTTTTTTTCCCTACTTAAGGAGCCCTCCGGCCTCTTTTCCTTTGCAGATGCGGAGCAGGTCACGTGGATCTAGTCCACCTTGCTAAAGCCCCGCCCACCATGTGCCTTCCTGGTTGCCGTTCTCTTTTTCCCCACTTAAGGAGCCCTCCTGGCCTAAGTCCGGCCCACCTGGTACCTTCATGGTCGCCGCTCGTTTTCCCTACTTAAGGAGCCCTCCAGCCTCTTTTCCTTTGCAGATAGGGAGCAGGTGCAAGTGGATCTAGGTCACCTGGCCTAAGCCCCACCCACCTGGTGCCTTCCTGGTTTCCGCTCTTTTTTCCCTAGTTAAGGAGCCCTCCTGGTCTTAGCCACGCCCACCTTGTGCCTTCCTTGTTGCCGCTCTTTTTCCCTACTTAAGGAGCCTTCCTGGCCTTAGCCCCACCCACCTGGTTCCTTCCTGGTTGCTGCTCTTTTTTCTCTACTGAAGAAGCCCTCCAGCCTCTTTTCCTTTGCAGATTTGGAGCAGTTGCAAGTGGATTTAGTTGACTTGGCTAAGCCTCACCCAACTGGCGCCTTCCTGTTTGCTTCTCTTTTTTCCCTAATTAAGGAGCCCTCCTGGCCTAAGCCCCACCCACCGGGTCCTTCATGGTCGCCGCTCGTTTTCCCTACTTAAGGAGCCCTCCAGCCTCTTTCACTTTGCAGATGGGGAGCAGGTGCAAGTGGATCTAGGTCACCTGGCCTATGCCCCACCCACCTGGTGCCTTCCTGGTTGCCGCTCTTTTTTCTCTACTTAAGGAGCCCTCCAGCCTCTTTTCCTTTGCAGATTTGGAGCAGTTGCAAGAGGATCTAGTTGACTTGGCTAAGCCCCAACCACCTGGTGCCTTCCTGGGTGTCGCTATTTTTCCCTACTTAAAAAGCCCTCCATCTTCTTTTCCTTTGCAGATGGGGAGCAGATGCAAGTGTTTCCAGGTCACCAGGCCTAAGCCCCACCCACCTGGTGCCTTCCTGGTTGCTGCTCTTTTTCCCTACTTAAGGAGCCCTCCTGGCCTAAGCCCTGCCCACCTGGTGCCTTCCTAGTCACCGCTCTTTTTCCCCACTTAAGGAGCCCTCAAGCATCTTTTCCATTGCACATGGGGAGCAGGTGCAAGTGGATCTCGGTCACCTGGCCTAAGCCCCGCTCACCTTGTACCTTCCTGGTTGCTGCTCTTTTTACCTACTTAAGGAGCGCTGCTGGCTTAAGCCCCGCCCACCTGGTGCCTTCCTGGTCGCCGCTCTTTTTCTCCACTTAAGGAGCCCTCAAGCCTCTTTTCCATTGCACATGGGGAGCAGGTGCAAGTGGATCTAGGTCACCTGGCCTAAGCCCCGCTCACCTTGTGCCTTCCTGGTTGCTGCTCATTTTGCCTACTTAAGGAGCCCTCCAGCCTCTTTTCCTTTTCATATGGGGAGCAGGTGCAAGTGGATCTAGGTCACCTGGCCTAAGCCCCGCTCACCTTGTGCCTTCCTGGTTGCTGCTCTTTTTCCCTACTTAAGGAGCCCTCCTGCAAGAGGGAAACTGCACTCTGTGCAAGAGGGAAAGGGAACAGCCAGTCTATTAGAGGGGAACAGCGTTCTGTGCAAGAGGGAAAGGGAACAGCCAGTCTATTAGAAGGGAACAGCAGTCTATGCAAAAGGGAAACGGAACAGCCAGTCTATTAGAGGACAACAGCAGTCTATGCAAGAGGGCAAGGGAACAGCCAGTCTATTAGAAGACAACAGCAGTCTATGCAAGAGGGAAACGGAACAGCCCGTCTATTAGAGGACAAAAGCAGTCTATGCAAGAGGGCAAGGGAACAGCCAGTCTATTAGAAGACAACAGCAGTCTATGCAAGAGGGAAATGGAACAGCCAGTCTATTAGAGGACAACAGCAGTCTATGAAAGAGGGCAAGGGAACAGCCAGTCTATTAGAGAGGAACAGCACTCGATGCAAGAATGAAAGGGAACAGCCAGTCTATTAGAGGGGAACAGCCAGTCTATGCAAGAGGGAAAGGGATCAGCAGTCTATTAAAGGGGGGACAGCAGTCTATGCAAGAGGGAAACCACACTCTATGCAAGAGGGAAAGGGAACAATCTATTAGAGGGGAACAGCCAGTCTACCCAAGAGGGAAAGGGCACAACCAGTCTATTAGAGAGGAACAGCACTCTATGTAAGAGGGAAACCGCACTCTGTGCAAGAGGGAAAGGGAACAGCTATTGTATTAGAGGGGATGCAAGAGGTAAAGGGAACAGCCAGTATATTAGGGGAACAGCCAGTCTACACAAGAGGGAAATGGAACAGCCAGTCTATTAGTGCGGCACAGCACTCTATGCAAGTGGGAAACCGCACTCTATGCAAGAGGGTAAGGGAACAGCCAGTCTATTAGAGAGGAACAGCACTCGATGCAAGAATGAAAGGGAACAGCCAGTCTATTAGAGGGGAACAGCCATTCTATGCAAGAGGGAAAGGGAACAGCAGTCTATTAGAGGGGGGACAGCACTCTATGCAAGAGGGAAACCACACTCTATGCAAGAGGGAAAGGGAACAATCTATTAGAGGGGAACAGCCAGTCTACCCAAGAGGGAAAGGGAACAGCCAGTCTATTAGTGCGGCACAGCACTCTATGTAAGAGGGAAACCGCACTCTGTACAAGAGGGAAAGGGAACAGCTATTGTATTAGAGGGGATCAGTCAGTCTATGCAAGAGGTAAAGGGAACATCAGTCTATGCAAGAGGGAAAGGGAACAGGCAGTCTATTAGAGGGGAACAGCAGTCTATGCAAGAGTGAGAGGGAACAGCCAATCTATTAAAGGGGAACAGCCAACCTATGCAAGAGGGAAAGGGACCAGCCAGTCTTTTAGAGGGGAACAGCAGTCTATGCAAGAGGGAGAGGGAACAGCCAGATTATTAGAGGGGAACAGCAATCTATGCAAGAGGTAAAGGGAACAGCCAGTATATTAGGGGAACAGCCAGTCTACACAAGAGGGAAAGGGAACAGCCAGTCTATTAGTGCGGCACAGCACTCTATGTAAGAGGGAAACCGCACTCTGTGCAAGAGGGAAAGGGAACAGCTATTGTATTAGAGGGGATCAGTCAGTCTATGCAAGAGGTAAAGGGAACATCAGTCTATGCAAGAGGGAATGGGAACAGGCAGTCTATTAGAGGGGAACAGCAGTCTATGCAAGAGTGAGAGGGAACAACCAATCTATTAAAGGGGAACAGCCAACCTATGCAAGAGGGAAAGGGACCAGCCAGTCTATTAGAGGGGAACAACAGTCTATGCAAGAGGGAGAGGGAACAGCCAGTTTATTAGAGGGGAACAGCAGTGTATGCAAGAGGGAAAGGGAACAGCCAGTCTATTAGAGGGGAACAGCAGTCTATGCAAGAGGGAGAGGGAACAGCCACTCTATTAAAGACGAACAGCCAGTCTATGCAAGAGGGAAAGGGACAAGCCAGTCTATGCAAGAGGGAAAGGGAACAGGCAGTCTATGAAAGAGGAAACGGGAACAGGCAGTCTATTAGACGGGAACAGCCAGTCTACCCAAGAGTTAAAGGGAACAGCCAGTCTATTAGAAGGGAACAGCAGTCTTTGCAAGAGGGAAAGGGAACAGCCAGTCTATGCAAGAGGGAAAGGGAAGAGGCAATCTATTAGACGGGAACAGCAGTCTATGCAAGAGGGAAAATGACAAGCAAGTCAATTGTGGGGGCTCGGGGGGGGCATGCAGTCTAATAGCTAGCGAAAAGGAACTAAGCAGACCATTAATTAAAGAAAGGGTACACACCCGCTAGCCCAACACAGTGGAGGGTCTTCCAGACGCCAGGACCAGCCGACCAGCAAGAGGTAAGTAAGATCCAGCCCAGCAGAAAGTCTCACGGGAAGAGCCCGCCCTTCAGAGAGGGCAGGGGGCAACCCGCCTGCCCGAGCTGTGAAGCCGACCACCCAATATGCCAGCTGACAAGGGAACCACCAGTACACACATGTCCCGCGACCAGGGTGGGCTACTTACCCGCCTGCCAGCCTCTGCAGGGTGAAGGGGTGAGTCAGAGCTCCCTCTGTGCTGCCGGCAAGGCTCAGAACTCTGCTAGCCCGGCGTGTGCCCAGCTGCCCCCTGCCACCCGGGCCGGAGGGCAGAGAAGGCTGGTTAATGATTGACCGGCAGGGTCCAGGGGCCGGTCCCGCTGCTCGCCTCCTGCCCGAGGAGGAGAAAAGCAGGCAGAAGTCAATCCCGGGCAGCGTTGGAGCAGCTCCATGGCAACCAGGAGGCCGCCCCATTGGCTACATCTTCACAGGGTTAATCATTGAAAAGACGCATTTCCACCTGGCCTGCCCCTCTGGTGCTAGGTGACCGGCTGTGCGCTTGAGTTACAAAAATAGATTATTCATTGTATGTCATGCTTATGTTTCTCAGGTTAGTGCAGCGCCTGGAGGGGGGTTCCAAGGTGCTATTGAACAAGCGCACGAGGGGGTGGAAGTGGGGCATACGGGATGTGTGTTGCATTTTGTGTGTCTAAAAACAGGACCTCTTCTCGGTAAACAGGAGGATCGAGTTGGCAGAGCGAGTTGGTCATATGACGGAAATGCACCCCCCCTCCTCATGATGAATATGAATTGTGCCCCAAACTCCAGAGCCGGACTGGCCAGTACTGAAGTCTAGAGATGTTCTGTCCCCTAAGGACTGGCAGGACCCCATCTGTCAGATGCCTTCGGCTTATGTTCCAATTCAAGACCCTAACACCAGGGTATCCAGTATCCCCATTAAACCTCTTCAGACTTTCGGCTCGTTCAATATCTTCGCATATTGTCACCATTAAACGATTTCAGAAATTGCACAAAATAAACACCTTCAATTAAAGTCACCATTTCAAACACCTTCAGAGAATGTCTCCGCTACAAACCTTAGATACTGTCCTCATTAAGCACCTTCAGATAATCTCCATTAAATACCTACAGATAATGTTTCGATCACAAGCGTCAGACACTGTCCTCATTGAGCACCTTCAGATAATGGCCCCTTTATGTACCATCAGACATTGTCCTCATTGAGCACTTTCAGATAATGGCCCCTTTATGTACCTTCAGACATTGTCCTCATTGAGCTCCTTCAGATAATGGCCCCTTTATGTACCTTCAGACACTGTCCTCATTGAGCACCTTCAGATAATGGCCCCTTTTTGTACCATCAGACATTGTCCTCATTGAGCACCTTCAGATAATGGCCCCTTTATGTACCTTCAGACATTGTCCTCACTGAGCACCTTCAGATAATGGCCCCTTTATGTACCTTCCGACACTGTCCTCACTGAGCACCTTCAGATAATGGGCCCTTTATGTACCTTCAGACACTGTCCTCACTGAGCACCTTCAGATAATGGTCCCTTTATGTACCATCAGTCACTGTCCTCACTGAGCACCTTCAGATAATGGTCCCTTTATGTACCATCAGTCACTGTCCTCACTGAGCACCTTCAGATAATGGTCCCTTTATGTACCATCAGACACTGTCCTCATTGAGCACCTTCAGATAATGCCCCCTTTATGTACCATCAGACATTGTCCTCATTGAGCAACTTCAGATAATGGCCCCTTTATGTACCTTCAGACACTGTCCTCACTGAGCACCTTCATATAATGGCCCCTTTATGTACCTTCAGACACTGTCCTCACTGAGCACCTTCAGATAATGGCCCCTTTATGTACCTTCAGACACTGTCCTCACTGAGCACCTTCAGATAATGGCCCCTTTATGTACCATCAGACACTGTCCTCACTGAGCACCTTCAGATAATGGCCCCTTTATGTACCTTCAGACACTGTCCTCATTGAGCACCTTCAGATAATGGCCCCTTTATGTACCTTCAGACACTGTCCACATTGAGCACCTTCAGATAATGGCCCCATTGTCCTCATTGAGCACCTTCAGATAATGGCCCCTTTATGTAGCTTCAGACACTGTCCTCACTGAGCACCTTCAGATAATGGCCCCTTTATGTACCTTCAGACACTGTCCTCACTGAGCACCTTCAGATAATGGCCCCTTTATGTACCATCAGACATTGTCCTCATTGAGCACTTTCAGATAATGGCCCCTTTATGTACCTTCAGACATTGTCCTCATTGAGCACCTTCAGATAATGGCCCCTTTATGTACCTTCAGACACTGTCCTCATTGAGCACCTTCAGATAATGGCCCCTTTTTGTACCATCAGACATTGTCCTCATTGAGCACCTTCAGATAATGGCCCCTTTATGTACCTTCAGACATTGTCCTCACTGAGCACCTTCAGATAATGGCCCTTTATGTACCTTCAGACACTGTCCTCACTGAGCACCTTCAGATAATGGGCCCTTTATGTACCTTCAGACACTGTCCTCACTGAGCACCTTCAGATAATGGCCCCCTTTATGTACCTTCAGACACTGTCCTCACTGAGCACCTTCAGATAATGGCCCCTTTATGTACCATCAGACACTGTCCTCATTGAGCACCTTCAGATAATGGCCCCTTTATGTACCATCAGACACTGTCCTCATTGAGCACCTTCAGATAATGGTCCCTTTATGTACCATCAGACACTGTCCTCATTGAGCACCTTCAGATAATGGCCCCTTTATTTACCATCAGACATTGTCCTCATTGAGCACCTTCAGATAATGGCCCCTTTATGTACCTTCAGACACTGTCCTCATTGAGCACCTTCAGATAATGGCCCCTTTATGTACCTTCAGAGAATGTCCCCATTGAGCACCTTCAGATAATGGCCCCTTTATGTACCATCAGACACTGTCCCCATTGAGCACCTTCAGATAATGGCCCCTTTATGTACCTTCAGACATTGTCCTCATTGAGCACCTTCAGATAATGGCCCCTTTATGTACCATCAGACATTGTCCTCATTGAGCAACGTCAGATAATGGCCCCTTTATGGACCTTCAGACACTGTCCTCACTGAGCACCTTCAGATAATGGCCCCTTTATGTACCTTCAGACACTGTCCTCACTGATCACCTTCAGATAATGGCCCCTTTATGTACCATCAGACACTGTCCTCACTGAACACCTTCAGATAATGGCCACTTTATGTACCTTCATACACTGTCCTCATTGAGCACCTTCAGATAATGGCCCCTTTATGTACCTTCAGACACTGTGCTCATTGAGCACCTTCAGATAATGGCCCCATTGTCCTCATTGAGCACCTTCAGATAATGGCCCCTTTATGTACCTTCAGACGCTGTGCTCATTGAGCACCTTCAGATAATGGCCCCATTGTCCTCATTGAGCACCTTCAGATATTGGCCCCTTTATGTACCTTCAGACACTGTCCTCACTGAGCACCTTCAGATAATGGCCCCTTTATGTACCTTCAGACACTGTCCTCACTGAGCACCTTCAGATAATGGCCCCTTTATGTACCATCAGACACTGTCTTCACTGAGCACCTTCAGATAATGGCCCCTTTATGTACCATCAGACACTGTCCTCACTGAGCTCCTTCAGATAATGGCCCCTTTATGTACCTTCAGACACTGTCCTCATTGAGCACCTTCAGAAAATGGACCCTTTATGTACCATCAGACATTGTCCTCATTGAGCACCTTCAGATAATGGCCCCTTTATGTACCATCAGACATTGTCCTCATTGAGCACCTTCAGATAATGGCCCCTTTATGTACCATCAGACATTGTCCTCATTGAGCAGCTTCAGATAATGGCCCCTTTATGTACCATCAGACATTGTCCTCATTGAGCACCTTCAGATAATGGCCCCTTTATGTACCATCAGACATTGTCCTCATTAAGCACCTTCAGATAATGGCCCCTTTAAATACCTTCAGACATTGTGCTCATTAAGCACCTTCATATAATGTTCCCATAAATCTTCCGCTATTGTTCCCATGAAGCACCTCCAAGTAATGCCCCCGTTTAATTCCTCCAGCCACCAATAAGTGCCCTCTAAGAATATATGTCTGCCAGCTGGATGCTGTGAGGGTGGGGACTTCTTCCAAGTGGCCATCCAAAAGATTTGATTGGTGGATGATTGGTAGCTGGAGAGTTCTTTCCATGGTAGATGGGAGATGTGGTCCATTGCTGAAGTGGGGATAGCCCCCGCCCTACCGGCTGGGGGAGGGTGATGATTCCTCAGGTCCTCGTTGCCCAGACAGACTGGCACTATTAAGGGCGAGCTGCAACTTCTTCTGCTGGCAGGGTTCCAATATCCAACCTTTTCTCCCCAAGCCATGGAAAAGCTTTCAAGTCAGGGCGATGGTTATGATATGATATGATATGGCATTTATAACGCACCTATACACAAGTATTTCAAGGCACGAGGTTACACTCACCATGGGCTCCCACCAGCCGTACTGTTGGAAAGGCAATGGGCTTTTATGATAATAACGACCACTTCTCTGCAGGAGGCCAGGGAGGGGTGGAGGCTAAACAGCCTACTCAGCCCCTCTCTACTACTAAACCAGCAGTGATCCCAAACATAAAGGTGAAAGACGCGCAACTCGACGGGCATACCGCCTTCGCCTTGTGTGGTCGCGCAGCCCAAGGGTGGGCTAGATCTTCAGGAGGGGCTTGAGCTGGTACAGTAGCAACTCAACCAACTTTAGTACAATGGTCCAAAAGAAATGAGTGCTCAATCAAGGTTCTATAAACATAAATAGACTTAACTAAACAGCTGAAGGCAACCAAATCAACTACAAAACACCCCTGTAAAAGCAACGCAGAGAAGGCAGACTTTTCATTCTTTTATTTATTTATTTATTTATTTATTTATTTATTTATTTATTTATTTGTTTGTTTATTATAATTCAGCCATCACAATGGCTTTTTTGATAAACAATAAAATACATGAAATCAACCAAATCATGCCATCAATTTAGCAAAATCAATTGACCAAATACTACACTTCAATCCTGCCACCCCGCAGATTCTAATCGCTATTACCAATTGTCTGGTTAAACTCCCTCCCATCATAACTCTGCCAGGATCCTTGTAATGGTAAAACCCACAAGGTACTTAAGTGGGAGACAAGTGGGATGTGGATACCCCTCAGGTAGAGGCTCCAAATGATCGCCCCACCCCTCTCGATGCTTGGCCCACAACCAATCCACGTAGCTCTCATGCAGTTTCTTCTGATTCTTTGCTTTGCCGTACAATGGCGCAACAAATGTTTGGCAGATTCGATCTCACTCGTCCCACAGCGTCTGCACCCACGTACCTCTCTCGGCGGGACCGTGTGATGCTGGAAATGCATTGGAGGGACAGGGCCTCCCTGTCCTTGTCCTGTAGTCCTTTTTCATTGTGTTCTGTATTATTTTCTGCCCAGGAGTCCATGTGGGACTCCTGGCAGTGCAGCTCTTCCTGTTTTTGGTTTGGTGTACAGACCCATGGGATACCCTTATGGCACCCATGGGTGGGGGTACAACCCTGTGCCCCTAGTGTATGTTTTTGGGCACCTGTGGGTGGCCCACAGAGCAGTTTATGGGCTGGTGGCAGCTCCATGCTGAATTTGACAGGTGCTCTGAGTATCCTCCATTTTGGGATACCCAGGCCCTGCCATTGGAATCAGTTCATTCCTGATAGAAAACAAGATGGCCCCTATGGCCTCCTGCTTTCTATTGCCTGTTACCTTGTTTATCCAAAGTCCTCGGAAGCCCTGACTCTGTCCTTTCCCCCTGAGTGGCTGTTGGGTGGACGTTCCATATATGTAGTTGTTCTGAAGCCCAGTCCAGACTGGCTGGAGCCTTCCCAGTGACTGTATGTTGTGGGTACACCCTGTGGGTGGGACCTGGGTGAATGGAGTGTGTGACCAATATGCACTTCTTGTTGTGGCTGTCTGGTTTCTGGTATGAGAGACAAAGACTGAGACAGCCCTGCCCGAAACTGGCCTGAATGCATTGTGTAGTGTTGAATGGCTGGGTACTTGTCACAATCCACATTCCTTGTTGTGAGTGTCTGAGAGGGAGGAGGATGGCCTGAATGCACTGCGTGCCTGATTGGCTGACTGACTGCATGAATGCCCTTCTGCATGATTGGCTGCTGAGTGTGACCCAGCAGTGTGGATGAGAGACAGGATAGTATATCTGGGGACCTCTCACCACTGGAAATTGCTGTGTCTGCACTTGAAGAGTAACTGGAACTACTGATCCTCGACGCCCAGCTGGAAGAAGAAGATTTGCTGTTGCATTTGCTCTGACCCGATCTGAAAGCTGCCGAATTCGTCGAAGACTGGTCCGAGAAAGGACCTGGTAAGGCTCCCTCTTCCCATGATCCGAGGGACCATCGAGCACCGCTAACCTTCACCGAAGCTCCCTGGAAGTCAGACCCTCGAAAGGCTGCCGACCGAAGACGGGGACCGCTGAGGAGAACGAAGTGAAGCACCAGGACTTCGCCGCTGTCGAAGTCCATTGCTGTCGACCAGGGTTTGCAGGTTTGTGTAACCGCTGGAGCCCCGTCGAAGTCGTGTTGCTCCAGAAGAGGTGACTGCTTGACGCCGTGCCGCCAACGACTGGAGCCGCCCGCCCCTTTGCCTAAGAACATTTGAATCGAAGGACTTCCTTGTCTGCAACTTCGACCGATTTGTCCTGCTGGAGAAAGTCAAGGCCGCTGACACGCCGAGGAGAATCTGCCGGTGTGTTCCGCGCCACCCAGAGAACACAAAGACTTTGACAACACAACACCCTTCCCAGGCCACAGTTCTTCAGAACTTCTTTGTGGTCCTGAACAATCAATCGCCGAGGTGCCCCGCACACCTCATCCTCGCAGGACGTCGCCGCCGAGCACCGCCTGGATCGACGCCGTGGTCTCAGCACCCTCGAACTTCTCATCGACGTTGTCGATGCCAAGTTCACCTTCTTCGACGCCTCTCGACGATCCGTGGCTCCTGCTTTAAAGGGAGTCACTCAAGAAGGATCCATCGACGCTTCTTCGAAGAACTCTGCTCCACCAGGTACATTTGGGGGTAAAAACATTATAGGATGAAATAAGACTATTGTGCAATATATGGACTCGGCTTGTGCTATATATTTATTTTACAGGTTGCCCAAGTGTGGGGATCTCCACACAGAACTGTGTTTAGGGAACTGACTCAGTATTCTGCCTATTGTTTCAACCATCTTGCTTTCCCTCCTTTCTCTATTGCCAGTTTCCTTTTTATGGATCTGTGTGACATTTTAACAGTATAGTTGATGCACTTTAAAGAGGTCTGATAATATTGGTGGTACCACTTTAGAATTGTATATATTTACCATTGTTGATTTCTGAGTACAAAGTGCATTATTGTGATAGTGTACATACCTTTGAATATTAATTATATAAAGACTGTGTTTTCAGTAATACAGTGTGCAGACATTCCTTTGTGGGGGCTTGGGGACTACACTGTACTTAAGAACCAGACTGCATCACCTACTGAGAAGCTAGGCCTTGATTGCTCGTCCATTGCTACCACATAGAGAATCTTGGCTGGGGTCCTCTGTGCCTCTCCTCTGCCATATAGAGAGCAGAAGTACAGACACCCCCCTCCGGTCCTTTACAGACCGCCAAGCCCCTACGGCTTCTAGAGTATCCACAAGATTAAATGTCACCCCCATGCATTCCATGCGGATGAAGGTATTGGTGAACCCATGTAAATATTACGCTGGTCCCTCTTGGGACAACTAAATTCAATGTAGTTTCTGCTGCTGTATTTCGTGGATAGGTTACCCCAGTTTTGTTCTCTCTCCAGGGGGTTGATGCTCGCCTTCAGTAACCTTTTGAATTCATGCCTTCTAATAATGCGTACTTTGCAGACTTTTGTGAAAGGGTACTCTGGGCCGATGAGCAGAGGTGTTCAGGCAATAGATTGGACACAATGTCACTGTTCAAGGTTATACCCATGAAGGAAAAGATAGAGGAAGTGGGGCTTGGGGATTCTGGGGTACAGGCTATCTTCACAGTACCTTAGTTCTTGTCTTTGGGAATCAACAGCTGTGAGCCAGGCTTTCTAGAGTCATACCTGGAGTCTGGGCACTTTAGTCAAGTCATGGAGGGGGACACGTCCCAGCGATGCAGTGATGTCTGTCCATGGAGTTTCGATTGTGGCTTGTAAATAAAGGGAATGGCAGGCGATGTTGGGTCAGCAGCACTGGAAGACCCGTTGACCTGAGGGACGAAGAAGCACTGACTTGCCTTCAGCGGGCAGCGTGCTCAGCTGGCTCAACATGGCGTGAGGCACAACAGTGGTATCAGCTGGGAACTCAAGAAAGCTGGTGACCAGGCAGTGGTGTCGAGTTGAGGTTGCTAGAATTCTTGGTAGGTCCCACATGCGTCAGGGCAATTCAGCCATGCAGGGCTGAGCCAGGGCTGACTTCCTTGGTTCTGCAGTTGCTGGGTGTCCCAATCCAGAGCTCCAGGACAAGGTTAGTCCTTCTGTTCTGCACCCCCACTCCAGACAACTTGGCCATCACCTATAGGGGCTTTTCTCGTCCAGTGAACAGGATTCCGATTCCAGTGCAGCCTGCAGTGAGACCTTGGTCAAATAGCACTCACTCCCACTGTTCCCTCGGAGGGTTAGGGGACATAGCTTGCCTTTTTCATGGATGCTTTGTGTATTCACCTCCCTGGCAGAGGACATTGGGAAAGATTGTATCCTCAACAGAGGTCCAGATCGTCTTGTTCATTTTAGAGTAAGAGATTAATCCCATAATTGGGGATGCTCCTCTCCTTTTAAAGGCAATATGCCACATGGTATTGGTCCAAAGTAAGCCTGCTGTAAGGGGTACAAACTCTGTTGTCTTAACTCGCACTCTTTGCCTTATGACATCACACCAACGCACCTAGCCTACAGGAAATGGAGGGGACAGGAAAAGGCAGAGAATCCTAGCAGAAACCAAGATGGTGGGGCTCATATTCCCAATCCCTTTGACTACTCTAACCCCAGCCCCTTCCCATGCTGCTCACTTCAAAAGTATTCCAGTGGTCAGCACCGGGTACCCATGAGATTTTGTTGCCAGGGAGGCCTCTGAAGCATCATTCCCAAGAGACTTCTTGGGAAAGTTTATCAGTGTTACCTTTTCTGCTAGAGAATCAAAGATGCAGCATCCTGGCTATTGTTCCACGTGGCAGCTGTGGAGACAGTCTTGTCGCCAATATAAATCAGTCCTGTCATAGTTAGGCCCGGCTTTATAACTGTGTGATTCTAGTAGTCACCATGCCAACCCAGGCATGGATAATATTTACAGATTGCATGCCAATAGTCCTGCTAGATTCCACAGTCCTTTGAATTTAGATCATAGGTTCCGCCAGTTCCAATGCCAACTCTACCTGCAGGGATTTTATGTTCCAGCAGCTGTCAGCTGACCTTTGGGCTTGCTCTGTACCACTGTTGCAGATATCGGTAGATGGGTTACAGCACAGCACGCAGGTATGCAGGTACCGAGCATTTTGAAAGTGGGGTCTGATTATCAGCCACACTTTCAATAATAGAATTTTATGCTAAAAGAAAATCAAGAAAAGCTGAGGCTAGCCCCCCTTTGCAGATGGAAATCCATCACACACACCCTTTTCGCAGACAACCTTTGAGATGTCCCTTAGAACATGTGGCTGAGGTGTAGCTAGCAAAGCACTTAGTGGTTGGGTATTAACCATATGCTTCTCAGCCTGGGAATAGAGGAATGCATACAGCACCTGTCTCACTCATCTGATCTACAAATGAGTGGTAGGCAACATTTGCAGATACATTTTAAACCAGCAAAATCAGAATTGGAAATCACTTTACTTCTCTCCCCACCACAATAATAATTTTAGTTGATTATTCACTTTTCCTTACTGTCATCCAGCATCCAGTATGTGGGATGGCTGGATTCTGCCACAAGCATCAGAGCCCTTTAAAAAAAGCAAACGTACACTACTCACCAGAAACTGCATATTTCTAGAGACAACCGCATTGCTGCTTAAGTGAATTTAAGCTTGAGCCGTCTGCACTATTTATTCATTTACTTTGGCGTTTATATAGCGCACAAAGCCCAGAGGCGTTATATCCTTGTATATACTCTCACGCTTAATAGGTTTACTTTAACAGGGTAAGAGGTGCCAAACTGTTTTGATCTGAACTATGGCCCCTGCACATTCCAGCTGCTGGGCTGTCTGTGCACAGCGGAAGCATGCATGTAGCTGTCATACGAGTCGAGTGATCATGTTATATGCTCACTGCGCCCGAGCCAGCTCCACTGACATCACTTTTTAGCGCCAGCGCATATGTGGAAAGTGCGTCTGTTGAACAGGGCACACTTTCCGGAAGAGAAACCATCTTCACTTTGCATTGAAAAAGACAAACAAAGCTCAGGCGTGGCCACCCTCGCAGATGGCATTCATTCTCAGCCGCCCATGCATATCTCTGCTTATGGAACCCAGGAGACGATCAGCTTTCAAATCCGCCCTGTCCTCCCGGAAGCAGAGACGCTGATACTTTTGTGCACCAGCCCTCAAGAAAGTGGAATATCAGATGGGCATGTTATCGCCTGCGGTCCAAACATTTTACTGCTGGCCAATTAGCACGCCTCTACTGGGCACCTAAGATAAACCTATCTCCTGCGCTATAATACTCCTGGGTGCTCATGGCAGACATTGAAATATTGGACTGTTTTCTTGGACTCCCCTTGGAACCTACAGATTTATCGCTAGTTTTAGTTCCGGCTCTTAGATGGCAGCGGCCACCTTTTAGCTGTAACTATTGCATTAGAGTACAGAGAGGGAGAAATGGCATATGGGGGACTGGGGGGATAACACATCTTGATGGTGTGGTCTGGTTATTTGCTCATCGATTGACTGCCTATGGCCATGCTAATCCGTAGGACCATTCCCGCCCAGTTCCTGCCCCGCCTTCCAAACCACCTCCTCATGGGAACTCTTGCAGCTCGCTTTAATCAAGCCTTACCATCATACTTTGCACTCAAAGTGCTTGCCAGTGTTTTTTTCAAAGCAGTCCTCTGAGAACTAATGACTTCATCAGAGCTGTAAACACGTATTGGTGTAATAAAAATGTCTAAACCAAGTCTGCCTTCAGACACTCGATTTATAAGCACTATGTGTGTCCTTCAAAGAAGTCCTGTTAATAACAAGCATTGGCAAGGCACTGCTATTAGATGCCCAGGTACATGGGCCATTTTACACCGGCTACCATCAAAGGCTAGTTAAGACCACTAGGGCTGTGCCTGCCAAATACCTAGTGTTCTATGACCTGTGAATTGAGCCTACGTGTCCCTCTTCTGTTTCATCGTTCTTAATCCTCTCCCGCGTCCTCCCCCACCATCCACATCCAACCTTTCCCGCTCTCTGTTCCCTCGCCTCTCTTTATTCATCCCTGTGTGCTGTACACACTGTATGGCTTTCGATCTTCTATGTGTGTATTAGGTTTTCTCTATAGCACTTACTATCTCTTTGAGGCCTTTTCAAAGCACCTTTATAGAAGATGAGAGTGAATGTGTTGTGTCCGGCAAGGACAAGGTTAAAGGAGCCAGGCCCCTGACGTTACCATTGCCGGTGGCCTATGAATGTAAGTGTCCCCAGAAACGCATCCCCCTTAGTGAGAGGCAATAATGGACACACCCCAGAAGGGGAAAGAGGCCCTGACCAAGTGCGGGTGAGATCAAAAGAGCTTTATATAATTCAATATAGGGCATGCAAAGGACTCTGCAAACTGCTCTGTCTGACAATAGCAAAGACAGTTAGTTATATTGCAAATACACGTCATGCATGAGGTAAGCTGTGGGGGCCACAGACTCTTAGAGATTGGGTGGTGATGGCTAGGTGGTATACCATGTATACAGTTGCTTCTCCAGGATTGGCGGACGTTGGTGCTGCGCCACGTGGGGTGGGAGGTCAGCTGGGCTCATCGGGGTGGAGCGCCGGGCCGGACATGCCTTGTAACGATGATTGATAACTAAGCTAATATTTGCCCTTTTGGCCACACATTCCCACCCATTCGTCACACTTCATGTTTTCTATTGATTTGCAACTCTTGTAAGCGCTGACCTTAGACCAGTACACGGCCAGGAACATTGATATGTGAACTGGAGTGTCTTAATACATCAGTTTGGAGGATACCTTAGGTTCAAACAATCCGGTCTCATGGGTATAGTCAGGGACATGGGCGGGGGTGCTTGACTAACCAGCCTTGGCAATTTCGGTGAGGGATGGTATTATGATCTGTTGGTAGACGTGTGGGCGCCCCCCTTTCTAGGTTCATTAACTCGGGGTCGATGGAGGTACTACTGGCCCGTGGGGGGCATGTGACTGGTGCCTGAAAGGCGGTGGGATTTAGGACCAGGTAGCTCGTAAGTCATGGAGTCAGGCTGTGGCGGCCTCTGACGCGGGGGAGGTGAGCGGATGCTTGAAATGGGTCCAGCAGGATCGGGAGGGAAGGCAAAGCTGTGCTGTTTGAACACCGGCTATCTCGAGAGGGCCTGAGCAGGAGGAGGGGGAAATGGCCTTGCAGCTCTGTGCGTGGCATCTTGCACAAGGCGGTTTACTGTCGTATGGGTTAGGGGCGACTAACAACACATGGGGTTTCTAAAAGCGCTCATATGTATTTGTATTAAAATGGGATATTAGCTGGGGATCATACTTTTTTATATAGCATTTCACATCTACAGTTGACATACGAACATGAGGTAGTGTCAGGGAGGTGTGTGTATAAAGAGAGCAACACAAGTTATTGTTCACTGTTATCAGCTGTCCAGTCTTTGTACATCTCTTCATTATGTACAATATCGGTTGCATATTTTTCTCTTTACCCTGTCTCCTTTATATTAGCAGCGAACGTTAGTCAACAAGGAACATATTACATAAATGGTTTCTTCCTGTTGCAATGGTTTTCGGGGTGGGTATGGGTGTGAGGCGCCACGCCGTCTATAGTTGGGGGCTGGGTGCGGGGTCAGAGCCTGCAGGGTTTGGGCTGGTCTCAGTTACATCCTAATGTTCCCGTTCATGGCTGGGGCAATGATGTACTGCGGAAGGTGAACAGCTACAGTGTTTTATTTTGTTGTTTGCTTGCGTCTAGTGACTCGTGAGAACGAGTCCTCAGCGGATCTGCCATGCAGTGAAAGGTGGGGGAAGTGTGGGCCTCTGTGAGCGCGGTTAAGTGGGGGTCACTTTGCAGCATTCAGTGTACAGGGTTGCTCTGCCTTGGGTTAGATCTGCAAATTTCTAGCAAGATGGGGATGGCTTAATACAAGATGGCGTCTATGCTCTGCCACATAACGTGGTGGTGCAGCCCCACATGTCGGTCTGCAGCCGCCCTGCCGCCTGGGCCCGGGGGGCCGGTGGGCTGCCGACGAGTCATAGGTCTTAACCAGGGTGGGACATGCAGGGGGAGGGGGGGGTCCTATTGACCTACCATTCCCTACATTTCCCCCCTTTCGTTACTTAAGTAATGAATACCTTAGCTCCCCCAGTTGTTCGTGCTCTTTCTCAGCCAACACTGCCTCCTCCCAGGCTGGCGTTCCTTTTATTGGTATCCAGGCTCTGCACACCCCCCCAGTGGCTTTCCCCCCTTCTAGCATACTCATCCGGGGTGCAGGTCATATATATACATCCCATATCTGCCTCCAGGTCCACCCATACCTCTGTGTACCACACTAGTTCCCGGGGCTCCTTTATTGTGGTATGATATAACCTGTCCACTATATCCCCATCATAATATTTGGGCACCATTCTATACTTGGATTCTGAAGCCTCTCCAGTTTGTACGTGTGCTTCCTGTTGCACCTGTGCCCTTCCTCCGGCGTTGCCCATTGTCACCATCATCATTGTTCCATTGGGGACTACATTAGCGCAGCATCGAAGACCCAACTGGCACACACAAAAAATCACAAGTAAAAACACGATGAGGGGCATTAGTAGTTTCACAGCGAGCCCCATCCAGGAAGGTACCCAGGAAAAAAGGTTATCGAACCACGTGCTTGGGTCGGTGCCACCTTCCGTCTTCATTCGTTCCCCTAGGTTGTGCACTGCAGCGATGACGTGCGATGACGTGTGATAGTGTTCCAGTATCAGCATCTTCAGAAGGTACAAAAGTGCAATAGACACTTCCGATTTTTCGGCAAACTCCTCCATCCATCGTTGTGAACAGGTCTAGGACATACCTGTTTTGCATTGTCATGAGTCCCACCGCGTGATCTGCAGCCATTTTGCATTTGCTCGGGCCTGAATGCTTGGAATGAGGGAGGCGAAGAAGCTTTCCGCTGAGCTGAATAACCTGTACCTGTCTGGGATCTGTACCAAGAGTTCTGAGGAGGCCTTTGAGATATAGTTTGATGACCTCCGTTTTCTGGACATGATTCTGTCGGCGTTTCCTTCTGATAGGGCGTAAAGTGGTGGCTCTTCAGTGGGTGAGGTGTTGGTTGTAGCTTGAGTCATCTTCCGGCCCCCTTGGCCGAGGTGGCTCTCCGGTATTACCATTAAGGCTGAGTGCCGTGTCGCCAGGGAACACATGCCCCTCCATGATGGTGGGAGGTGCATGTATGCCCGCTTGCCACAGACCCAGTAAGTGTCCATCAGGGCTGCTGTTCCTTTCTTCATATCTGGGATCATTAGGCTCTTGCTGCTGTTCGTGTTTCTTCTCATGTCGATTTTCCCTTCCACCAGGAAGTAAAGTTTGTTTGAGATTGCTTTCTGTAGTTTCAATGCTTTTTCTATAGCGCTCACCCAGGTCAATTTTGCCACATGTTCTGACCACACTACGGCACACGTCTTTGCAATCCATTGTAGTTTTTCGGTAGGCAGTCCTCGCAGTGCTTCAGCTTTGCACGTTACCACATCATCTTTCCATTTGTTTTCTGAAAATAGTGTTCCTCTTATTACTAAGAATGGTTCTTTTAAGCATACCACTCCTTTTGCTCTTGAGTAGCACATTTTCTCGTTCTGCAGCATTTCAAAAGATACCGTGTGTGCCTGGAAGGTGTTCTTAATTCTGCACAGAGTGAGATGGAGGAGACACTGGGCGTCTGCAAGAGGCAATTCTTGCGGCATTAAAACTTTAGGAGTGCCTGAGGGATCAGGGAGCACATGTAGCAGCTTTCATTAGTTGTTTGTTTGGCTGTGGAGCTCATGTCTGCATATCATTTATTCGACTGGTGTGGGTGCCTGGGATCCTCTATCGTGTCTAGTCCCAGGCCATAGTATTCATCATATCTCTTCCTACCTATTTCCCTCTTCCTCCTGTTTTTAAGGAATGTTTTAGCATGCCTGGCTGTGTGCAACAGGGACTCCCTCTCCCCGGGCCCCTCCTTCTCCCATTCCTCATACAGAGTAATAAACTTGTTAGCCATTTTAATATTCTCTTTCATTCTCTCTGTGGCATAGTCATTTTCTCTGGGAGGACTGTTTGTCGTTGTGAGCGGGGTAGCAGTGGTGCCATATAACCATGATATAACAGATGGGTGTCGATAATTTAGTTCATGTACACTAAAATTTGTGGTATGGCTTTGGGGCTTCAAATGGGTGGTCGGCTTGTTGTTAGTATTGTTCTGACGTTTTGCCTCGTCTGGATGTGGGCCATACCCCCATACCAGCTGAAAGCCATCCCATATTAAATAGTTACCCTCCTTAAACGGTTTGCTTACATTTTCCATGTTAGTTCCATTACCTCCCCCATCATTTATCTCAATGCAGATAAATGCTATTATGTAATATGTTGTTAAGCCAAACATGAGTGTGAAAAATATAATAGCACAGGCAGTCAACCCACATTCATATGAGTATGTTCGCAAATCAAAAACATTTCTACTCCTAGTGTCCCTATTGCCAATCGTTGCAGGCGGCCTTTTGGTTGCCATGGTTACTCCTATATGTTGAAACATAGAAAAGGGTGTATTAAGCATACAGTGCAATTATTTTTATGCTTTTTCCACTTTCCAGTAATCATCTAGAATGAGAGAGAGAGAGAGAGAGAGAGAGAGAGATATCTCATAGTCATTTTATGCTGCTTCACATTTTGTCATTAACATTGTTATAATACAGTTGTCAGTTCAATTAACCTCGCATGCTCTTGTTTTTAAGTTTCCTTTATTCGTGCACATTTACCCCGTCAGGGCCCTCTGCACCTTCTACTGGTGCCACGCTGTCATAGGCTTTTCGGACATCTGTCAAATGTATCCAATATATCAAGCCCTTCACTTTCACCGCTGTGGGTGTGCAAAACACCACCTCGTATGGGCCATGAAATCTTGGAGCATTCCACTTACGCACTAAGCTCCTGACATATATCATTTCACCTGGTTCCTGCTGACCTGTTGGGCTTTCTTTCTCTGGAGTGTGTGTTTCATTCTCCCCATCACTTATGAATGGTGGTGCAAGTTGTCTTGCTATCATTCATGCTGCCTTAGTAGGTTTTGTCAGGTAATCATTAAATTCTTCTCCTAGTACAGTTGCACTTTTTTGTGCATCTGAATGTCTACGGAGGGGTGAGTGTGCTGTGTGCATTCGTCTCCCTGTCACGATCTCATGGGGCGACAAATGGTGGTCCTTGCTTGGCTGATTCCTCAGCTCAAAAAGGGCCAAGGGGAGACAGTGCACCCAATTTTTCTTAAGGGTGAAACACAGTTTTGAGAGTCTGCCTTTTAGTAATCCGTTATTCTTTTCTACCATACCGTTACTTTGCGGGTGATAAATCGAGCATAATTTATGTGCTATTACTAGCAATAATGTCACGTCTTTAAAGAGATCGTTCACAAAATGTGTGCCGTTGTCAGAGCGAATTACGTCACAAATTCTCCAGCTGGGGAATACTTCTTGCACGAGAAACTTTGCAGCACATTTTGCATCTGGGCGGGCGCAGGGACCTGCCTCTACCCACCCTGAAAAGGGGCCAACTACCACTATCATGTACCTCGCTCTGCTGCATCTCTCACCCATGTCCGCATAGTCGATATGCAGCTCTCTGAAAGGTCCTACCAGCTTGGGTATCGTTCCCCTGAATGTTCTCAAAGTCATGCCGGCGTTGTATATCTGGCACGTTGTGCATTCCATTGTTAGCTTAGAGAGTTGTTCCTGTAACCCTGGAATGAACCAGTTTTCTTGTATCTCGGCCGCGATGTGCTGCCTTGCATTGTGTGCTCGGAAGTGTAGCTGCTGGAATGCTACTTCTAATAACTTAGTTTGCATAACTACTTTACCTGTGTTGTTTTGCCGCCATAATAAATCAGTTGCAGACTGGCTGCATCCTCTTTTTGTCCACAATTCCTTTTCGTCCTCAGCTGCCTCTTCCTGTAGCTCCAGTATTTGAGACACTGGCATGGCATTGTACCCGTCCGGGATACCTTCCTCCACTTCTCTTCACATTAAGTACTCACCTGTGTTTTCCTTTCTTAAATATAATGCCTCCTTGGCAGCCGCGTCTGCTGATGCGTTTCCCAAAGAGACAAAGTCAGTGTTATTGGTGTGGGCCTGGCATTTCACTATTGCTACCATGGTGGGTTCTTTCAATGCTTCTATGAGTTCCCTTAATAATTTTGCATGTTGTACGGGTGAACCATCTGCCCGGTTGAACCCCCTTCTTCCCCACCTGGCAAGCCCTCTGTGTACTGTTGTGGCCATGTATGCTGAATCTGTGTACATCGTTACTGCGCATCCTTTTGCTGCTCGTAATGCTTCAATTAATGCTACCAGTTCTGCTGCGTGTGCTGAGAAATGAGCCGGCAGTCGCTGCTGTATTAGGACCTCGTACTCAGCTTCTTCCATTCGCACAACTGCCACCCTCACATGTTTTTCTCCAGTTTCGGAATTTATGGAAGCTGACCCATCTATGAAAAATATCTCTCCTTCCGCCAGTGCGTTCTCGCTCACCACAGTTGTGCCATTATCCTCTCCCTGATAGGTTGCACAATCATGTGCCTGGATTTCCTCTACAGTGCATGGTTCTGAGATGAATCTTGTGGGGTTAACCACCTTGCATCTTACCACGTGTATATTGGCGCTTGACAGTATTACCTCATACACGGTGGCTCTTCGTGTGGTTAATGTACTTTTTGATCGCTCGAGTATGGCGAACAATGAGTGTTCTACATACAGTGTCAGTGAGCACCCCAATACTATGGTGGCGCTTTTCTCAATAGCGAACGCGGCAGCTGCGAGAGCCTGTTCGCATGCGAAATGTCCCTGCATTACGGCGTCCAGTGTCCCACTGTAATATGCCAAAGGCTTGTGACCTAGTGACGTTTTCTGTGTTAGGACTGCTGTCATGAGTGCCCCCTTGCAGTGCGAGAAAAGGTAGAACTCACGTTCCTAATCTGGGGTCGCGAGCACTGGTGCGCTTGAAATTAGTTCTTTGAGTGATGTGAATGCATCGCACGTCTCTGAGTCCCACTGTATTTCAGTTTTTTTCCTTTTGTGCCTCTTTGAGTGCCTGGAGCAATGGGCGTGTGTATGCGGCGTAGTCTAATATCCAGGCCCGACAATAGTTGCACATCCCTAGGAATGTTTGCATGTCTTTCACTGTCTTTGGTCTTCCCACGGCCGAGATAGCTGCTACTCTGTCTGGTATTATTTTCTTCCCATCCTTTGATATTCATTTCCCTAGGTATAGCACTTCACGTTTCTTTGTCCACTTTGTACCCCTTTTGAGATAGTAATGTCAAAAGGGCTATGGAGTCCTTTCTACACTCTCCCTCGTTTTTGCTGCAAATTAATAGGTCATCCAAGTACTGTATTATTTTGCTGTCGGCAGTCATGTTTCCAAGATCTTCATGCAATATTCTGTTGAATATACTGGGGCTTTCGCAATATCCCTGGGGCAATCTGCAGTGTTCGTACCTCCTCCCCCCTAGGGAGAATGCTGTCAGGTACCTACACTCTTCTGCGAGTGGTATTGAGAAAAATGCGTTTTTTAAATCCACTACAGTGAAGTGAGATGCGTCTTTTGGTATGCTGCATAGGATGGATGCCGGATTCGGGACCAACGGGAACTCTTTCTGGATGACGTCATTTAGTGGGCTGAAGTCCTGGATCATCCTCCAGGCCCCTCCTTTTGCTTTTTTGCTTGGGTAAATACAGGTGTTACACAGGGAGTTCGATGGTACTATTATCCCCTGTGCGAGTGGAGCATGTATTGCTTCTTTTATCCCTTCCTCTGCTTCCCGGGACAGGGGGTATTGTTTGACCTGGGGAAGAATTGCTCCAGGCTTCAGATTGATATTTACTGGTGTGACCCCGCGTAGTAGCCCTACGTCATGGGGTCTGGTCATCCACAATTGCCAGGGCACTGACTGCATGTCATCATTAAAGAACGAAGGTGGGGTGCCCACTACTGCCATTAGCTGTACTGGCACCTGCCTTTGCCTTATCATTATTTCACAAGAGATGGCTATTTCCATGATTATTTCTCCGTCACTCTCTGAATCTGTGAAAAGCTCCTCATCTGACAGATCTTGGAGTGCAATGTCAGCGTTTATGCATATTACCGTGCGCCACTCGAAGCAGTGCATATCCATTGCAATTACAACTATTCTTTTGGCTGTGATTTGTACTGCATGTATGACCAATGACATCACTGTTCCTGGTACTATCTCGGGGTGGGCTACTGGCCGAAAGACAAATTCTGCTGGTATTCTCCGTTCACGGGTATGCCGCGCACCTCTGGGCATGTCGCTCTTGATTATATCACTAGCATCACACGCATAGAACGCATCCCTGGGGTTGAGCACACAATCCCTCCCCTTTTTGTGAATGAGATAGTCATGTTCAATTTGCTGAGGAGATCCCTTCCCAGCAGGTTCACGGGGGATTGTTCATGATACAATAGGGGTGCCCTCACTGTTTTCCCCCCCACTGTTACGTCCAAATCTTCTGTGTAAGGAACTTCGACCACCGCCCCAGAGAACCCCTGCATCTCCAATTTACGATTAGATAGCGGAAACCTGCCTTCGGCTATGCACAATTTTTCAGCTCCCGAATCTACCATAACAATGAATTGTCTATTTCCTATCTCTGCTCCTATCAATGGTTACTCGCTTGCATTGAAGGTTGTCGATAGGATTGGACATGCAAGTGTTCTCTGTGGGCTGTCCTATGCTGGATGCCTAGTTGTTCCCCCTTGGCTGAAAACGTTACCTGAAACTACTGCTACTCCGCCATATGGGGCAGGAGCACCGTTAGATGTCGAAGCGAATGGGTTGTTTTGAGTGTATGGTATGTGTTCACTGCTTTGTGGATGTTGTTGAATGTGGAGCGGTCTTTCCCTGTATTGCTCTTGCCCCCTTTGGTCTTGCTGTTCTCTTCCCCCGTCCCGGGACAACCCGTATGGGCTGCCCGGATGGGGGTGCCCGCAATACTGGTCATCTTGGTAACTCGGGTTAGGCCTGCTTCTGCATTCGCGCGAGAAATGTCCCCACCTCCCACAATTCCAACAATTTCCTTGCCCCCTCTAGGTCCTTGTACCCCATTTCTGCCATTACCTCCATATCCCTGTCCACCTCCTCTTTGCCCCCTGTACCCACCTCTTCTGTTGCTGGGGTGCCACGCTTGCCACTGCAGTCCTCCGTATTCCTCCTGTCCATTCCATTGTCTCTGCCCGTTGTCTGCCCAATTTGCAGCCATCCTCCCCTGTATCGCTACTAATCCCCCCTCCTCCTCCTCTGGGTCTCTGTCATGTGGGAGCGCTGCTACAGCTGCTGCGACCTTCACCAGTTTCGTTTGTACTAACTTGGCCTCGTCTGCCAACCTCTTTTGTGCCACCTCCTTTTCTCGTTCCTTAATTCTTTTGCAATGGTGCACTATTATGCTCTGTATCTCTGGCCATCCTTTTGCTTTGATCCCTGCTATTTTGTCAAGCGCTTTTTGCACTTCTTTTGGGAGCCCTCTCTTTATTATGAAGTAAAATAATGATGTTGATTGGTCATATGGTGTACCCATTTCAGCTCTCGACATCTCCTGTACCCGAACAATGTAATCCGTAACTTCCTCCCCATCATTCATAGTGCATTGCATTACTGACTGTAAATCTGTTGTGTCTGGGAATGTTTCCCTCAATGCGTCCCAAACACGCGCACGCACGGTATTGAAGGCTGCACCATCATGTCTGTCACTATCCAATCTGATTGGTCCCCTACTGCTGACACGAGTAAACTTTTGACATCTCCTATGCCCAGGGGCAGGGGGTTCTCAAAGGCGTATATCCACTTGCTAGCTCCTCCTGGTAGCGGGGGCAGAGATTTCAATATGTTTGCCTTATCCATCTGTGCCCAAGGTATATAATTTGGTCTTCCTGCCCCCGATGTATCAGTGGGAGTTGTAGTCGTCCCTTACATCCTTTCCCACTACTCACCTTTGTTCCCTTTTTCCCCACCATGGCTATCCTTCCCGTCCTGCTTCTTAACCTCCCTGTCCACTCCTGTTCTAGTGTCCTCCCCAGTGGTGTTTCCCCTAGCTCCACTAAACTTCCTCCTGCCGCCATTCCCAATCTCCCGGCTTTATGCTCGTCTTCATCTAGGTCACACCACAGTTCTTCTCTCCCATCACCTTCCGCTCCTTCTCCCTCTATACTTCCTCCTATATTGTTCGCTCCTACTTCTACTATCTGTGTGGGCTCCTCCCTCCTGTATTCTGAATAGTATCTCCCCTTTTTTCCCCACCCTTCCTCATTTGACTCATCTGAGGGGTGAGACCGGGACAATCGTTCTGACCTTGTTGTACTGGGCTCACCTTGCTCACATAGGCTTTGTATCCTTGACAACTCTTCCCTGGCTATCGAGAGCCTGGCGTCTAAGTCTTCTGTCAACTTGCATATGTTAACTGCGGGGGTACTCACCTGCCCATTCGATCGGGGGCACTCGTATGGCGGTGGTGCGGTTGGTCTTGCTGTATGTGTGGGGGTGCTAATGGGCACGTATGTGGGATCACTGTATCCTTCAGCGGGTGGGGGTTTATTTAGAAGTGGGTACAATCTAGTCACCTCTATTACACCCTCTTTTCCCTCGTCCTCCTGGCTACCCTCTGCTCGCGCTGATGGGGTAGCCGTGAGGGCGGGTTGATTAAGTGTGGTGTCTATTTTCTTTGGTGGAGATATTTCCTCGAATAATCGCCATAGATCTAGTATCTCCCTCCTATTATGAAATTGTTTTCCCTTGTATTTTAGGAATATGCAGGTGGCTACCATGTCCAGAACACTTTTATCAAAAGACCCTCTTTGTGGCCAGACCTGGGGGAGACCCTCCACCTTCAGTTCCGTTACCCACTGGTCAAGGTACTTAGTTATTCTTTCTGCATGTCCTGGTAAACCTTTACAGATGTGCCTAGACCGGTGTTACTCTGTTCTCTTGTATTAGTCTGTTCTGTCACTACGTGTGGGTCACTGTGTACATGGGACTTCAACCCCTTTCACGTTATAATGAACAACTCGCACTTTTACTCAATGAAAAAGGTGCTGGTTTGTCAAATCTTACCAGGCCATACTTACAATGACCGTACACCCCTAGAAAAGTACTTGAAACAATGCAATTATATAGTGTCACCTAATTATAGAAAATCACAACCATACAATGTGCACAACATACCAGAGACATTCATCATACCTCAGCACATGCATATAGCATTTACCCTCCCTGACTTGCCCTTCGCCTTCTACGGCGACTCCCTCCACCCCTTACACAGCTTCTTTTGTTTATATATATGTATTTTTTTTTTAAGACCTTATTTCTACCCCGAGTGAGAGGAATTTAGAGAAGAATTAGAAGAAGAATAGCTAGTCCTAACGTATTTTCTGTGTCTCTTCACTCTGACACCCTTAATTTATCTTTTCACAGTTTTACTTATTCCCAGCACTAGTCGAGATAGCACTACGCGGCGCTGCCTTCTACCCCCTTGCAGAGTTAGGTTCCCGTCCTCTTTTCCCTTTTTATTTCAGTATCCTAATGTCCATATGCAAAGAAAGATAAAGTATTAGAAGTAAGAAAGTTCCCCTTATATCCCCCACTCCTTTCCTCCTGTTTCCCCTTATCCTCCAAAAAATGTTCCCTTTTAGTATCACTCGCACTTAATACTCACGTGTCCGTCTTGATCCGAGACTCTCCGGATTTGGTCTGTCCAAGCGGCAAGGCCTCGCACTCAATGGCCCCACCCGGCTCCGGCGAGCAGTACTAAGGGTTTTGTCAAATGGGACCCTTATCCTCTGCATGCGCACGTCTCTGCGTACCAGTTGCCGTAGGTGGGCGGCTCTCTTGAGCGGGTGCGCCGTGCATCTCCACTGCAACCGTGGCCGTCTCGTGCCAAGGGGACAGTTTAAAATTAACAAGATAAATCACGTCTATGGGGTCACCACTGAATGTAAGTATCCCCAGAAACACACCCCCCTTAGTGAGAGGCAATAATGGGCACACCCTAGAAGGGGAATGAGGCCAGGACCAAGTGCGGGTGAGATCGAAAGAGCTTTATATAATTCAATATAGGGCATGCAAAGGACTCTGCAAACTCCGAGAGCGCTCTGTCTGATAATAGCAAAGACAGTTAGTTATATTGGAAATACACGTCATGCCTGAGGTAAGCTATAGGGGCCACAGACTCTTAGGGATTGGGTGGTGATGGCTAGGTGGTATACAATGTATACAGTTGCTTCTTCAGGACTGGCGGACGTTGGTGCTGCACCACGTGGGGTGGGAGGTCAGCTGGGCTCAACGGGGTGTAGCGCCGGGCCGAATATGCCTTGTAACGACGATTGATAACTAAGCTAACATTTGCCCTTTTGGCCACACATTCCCACCCATTCGACACACTTCATGTTTTCTATTAATTTGCAACTCTTGTAAGCGCTGACCTTAGACCAGTACACGGCCTGGAATATTGATATGCGGTCTGGAGTGTCTTAATACATCAGTTTGCAGGATACCTTAGGTTCAAACAATCCGATCTCATAGGTATAGTCAGGGACATGGGCGGGGGTGCTTGACTAACCAGCCTAGGCAATTTGGGTGAGGGATGATATTACGATCTGTTGGTACACGTGTGGGCGCCCCCCTTCCTAGGGTCATTAACTCGGGGTTGATGGAGGTACAACTGGCCTGTGGGGGGCAAGTCACTGTTGCCTGAAAGGCGGTGGGATTTAGGACCAGGTAGCTCGTAAGTCATGGAGTCAGGCTGTGGCGGCCTCTGACACGGGGGAGGCGGGCGGATGCTTGAAATGGGTCCAGCAGGATCGGGAGGGAAGGCAAAGCTGTGCTGTTTGAACACCGGCTATCTCGAGAGGGCCTGGGAAGGAGGAGGGGGAAATGGCCTTGCAGCTCTGTGCGTGGCATCTTGCACAAGGCGGTTTACTGCCGTATGGGTTAGGGGCGACTAACAACACATGGGGTTTCTAAAAGCGCTCATAAGTATTTGCATTAAAATGGGATACTAGCTGGGGATCATACTTTTTTATATAGCATTTCACATCTACAGTTGACATACGAACATGAGGTAGTGTCAGGGAGGTGTGTGTATAAAGAGAGCAACACAAGTTATTGTTCACTGTTATCAGCTATCCAGTCTTTGTACATCTCTTCATTATATACAATATCGGTTGCATATTTTTCTCTTTACCCATTCTCCTTTATATTAGCAGCGAACGTTAGTCAACAAGGCACATATTACATAAATGGTTTCTTCCTGTTGCAAGGGTTTTCGGGGTGGGTATGGGTGCGAGGCGCCACACTGTCTATAGTTGGGGGGCTGGGCGGGGGGTCAGAGCCTGCAGGGATTGGGCTGGTCTCAGTTACATCCTAATGTTCCTGTTCATGGCTGGGGCAATGATGTACTGCGGAAGATGAACAGCTACAGTGTTTTATTTTGTTGTTTGCTCGCGTCTAGTGACTCGTGAGAATGAGTCCTCAGCGGATCTGCCATGCAGTGGGAGGTGGAGGAAGTGTGGGCCTCTGTGAGCGCGGTCAAGTGTGGGTCACTTTGCAGCGTTCAGTGTACAGGGTTGCTCTGCCTTGGGTTAGATCTGCACATTTCTAGCAAGATGGGGATGGCTTAATACAAGATGGTGTCTATGCTCTGCCACATAACGTGGTGGTGCAGCCCTACGTGTCGGTCTGCAGCCGCCCTGCTGCCTGGGCCCGGGGAGCCGGTGGGCTGCCGACGAGTCATGGGTCTTAACCAGGGTGGGACATGCAGGGAGAGGGGGTTTCTATTGACCTACCCTTCCCTACACCTATCAGAGGCCGAAAAGATAACACATGCGCAAAGCTCCATGCGGGGATCGGGGCAGTTGCCATGTTATTAAATAAAGAGTTAGTTCACCTTCTATGCGGCTCCGAGTGCGTATTCCTCATCCACAATTCGGATCCTGTCATATATAAATACAGGTATATATAAATGGGTAATCCCTATTTTTTGTTAACGGGGGGTCAAAACTGTAAGAAGGGATTTTCTATGGAGAAAAAGTTTGTGAAAAAACAGATCGACTACCCCTCTCTTTAAGTCCTGTATGGGTCACAGGTGAAGATGAAGGTTAACCTGTACAATTTGTTAGTAAGGTTATCGCCTTTTTGGGAAGAATTGCAAAAAAATGCAGCTAGGTACAAAAAATTCTATCTTTTTAATAGTCACAAGAATACCTAAAAACATTACAAGCTTAACAAAACATAGCAAACTTAATACATTTTCAATTAAAACATTCAGTCATCATTCATGTATTCTAACAGGGGAATACTACAACTTAAACAGCTTTGTGCATAACAGTGAGTCAAAATATGCATTAGTGACAGGGGAAAAAAACATTAGGTTTTCCCTTTAGCAGTCGACATATGTTTCGGCCCTTTGTAGTGTACCACCTCTGTCAACAGTGATCACTAAGGTAAATGTTGGGCCATCTTCAGGACAAATGGTTACTTTGTGGTAGATTATTCTTGTTCCCAATTAGGCACACTAGCACATCTATGGTCCATAGACTGAAGTTAGGACTATTGAGACTGGTCAGACTCTCGGATGTGGCCGGGTATTGCCATCTCTGGTCTTGGTTCAGATTAGCAACTTCTGTGGCTTTGTTTTCAAGGTTGGTCTTTGTATTTCTGTATTTCACTTGGTACCATTCATTGGCAGGGCATGTACCGTTATTCTGGTGGTTATAGTGCTGCCTTGATCTGTGTTGTTTATGTCCGAGTGAAAGCTGGAAGTCTGCAAGAGCGGCAAGAGCTCGTTCTGCAGAGTAATGGTGTGTTTTTGAACAAAAACAACACAGATCAAGGCAGCACTATAACCACCAGAATAACGGTACATGCCCTGCCAATGAATGGTACCAAGTGAAATACAGAAATACAAAGACCAACCTTGAAAACAAAGCCACAGAAGTTGCTAATCTGAACCAAGACCAGAGATGGCAATACCCGGCCACATCCGAGAGTCTGACCAGTCTCAATAGTCCTAACTTCAGTCTATGGACCATAGATGTGCTAGTGTGCCTAATTGGGAACAAGAATAATCTACCACAAAGTAACCATTTGTCCTGAAGATGGCCCAACATTTACCTTAGTGATCACTGTTGACAGAGGTGGTACACTACAAAGGGCCGAAACATATGTCGACTGCTAAAGGGAAAACCTAATGTTTTTTTCCCCTGTCACTAATGCATATTTTGACTCACTGTTATGCACAAAGCTGTTTAAGTTGTAGTATTCCCCTGTTAGAATAGATGAATGATGACTGAATGTTTTAATTGAAAATGTATTAAGTTTGCTATGTTTTGTTAAGCTTGTAATGTTTTTAGGTATTCTTGTGACTATTAAAAAGATAGAATTTTTTGTACCTAGCTGCATTTTTTTGCAATTCTTCCCAAAAAGGCGATAACCTTACTAACAAATTGTACAGGTTAACCTTCATCTTCACCTGTGACCCATACAGGACTTAAAGAGAGGGGTAGTCGATCTGTTTTTTCACAAACTTTTTCTTCATATATAAATACAGGACAGGATAATGGCGACTAGGATGGGGTAGCCTCGTGTGGCAGCAGTCACATCCCATATTTGAAAAAAAAGCGTTTCTTTTTCTTTTCTCACGTTCCTGCAAGTGGCGGTAAACACGTGCTCCGTTACACCTGTAAAAATGTCAGAGCAAGGACAGGAACAACGGGAATGCGAGGAGAACGACACGCGCGCCGACACACAGGCGAGCCAAATGTAGGGAAACAAAGGCCGATGTAGGGGTCCAGCTGCTGACCTCTACATCGGCCAGTTTAGTAATACCAGAGCTAGACAACATCTTCTCAGCTTGGGGCATCTCAGAAGTACTGAAATCGGACAATGACCCACCGTTCAGCAGCATTGAGCTTGCTCGATTCATGGAAGGCATGGGCATAAAGCACAGAAAAATCATGCTTGTAAGGCCTCAAGTGAACGGCATGGTTGAGAGATTTATGGGGAGTTTAAAGGCGGTGATGCAACAAAATTAACTGTGTTCTATGTCAATCAATCAGGCTGTCTGTAACATGTTGACGGGCTATCGGAACTCGCTGCATGGAAAGACAGGACGGTGTCCTTCAGAATTGATGTTTGGCAGGCGGACCCAAACCAGATTGCCGCACAGTTCAACCGTGCCAGTGAGAGGAGAAGGTGAACTACAACTAGTGCACGTGGCTAAGAAAAGGAACATGAAAGAGTACGCCGATGTCAAGGCTTGTGCCACCAATTCAAGTTTTCAGTGCAGCGCCAAAATCCTTGTGCGTCAGAGGCAATACAAAAAAACGGACTCAATTCGATCCTGCACACCTGGTAATCACCCATGTGAAAGGTCTGATGATCACCACCAGACCTCCACACCAGGTCATCACGAGAAACGCAACACTTTTAGCTGTTCAAAGAGGGCAAGCGGCACAGTGAGGAGGAAGAAAGCGAGGTGACACTGCTCGAAGATGACGTGGGGGAACAAGAAGCTGAGGTGAGGCCAGAGGTGTCAACAAGACTTGGGAGACACATCATGAGTCCAGTGCGTCTGATCGAGGAAATACGACTGCAGAACTGTGAGTGAACAATATTGCTAAACTTTTTGTCGGAAAGGGAAGATGTTGTGTCCGGCAAGGAATGGGTTAAAGGAGCCAGGCTTCTGACATCACCATTGCCAGTGGCCTATCAGAGGCCGGAAAGATAACGCATGCGCAAAGGTCCATGCGGAAATCGGAGCAGTTGCTGCAATATTAATTAAAGAGTTAGTTCACCTGCTACGCGGCTCCAAGTGCTTATTCCTCATTACAAATTCGGAACCTGACATATATAAATCCAGGACAGGACAGAGTGGAGGAATAGGAGAGGCAAAAGTAGAGTGGAGCATGAACAGGAGAGGTTGAACGAGAAATCAGGGGGTAGCTGTTAAAAGAAAAGCACCTGACGGCGAATTAGAGGTCAGAACAAGAAAGGCAGGGGCAGCCTTTGCCCTGGCAGCAACTGGCGGGAAACCTAATTTAGCGCCCCTCCGTCAAGGTGGCTGAGGCACCGAATTTGGCCTTGTGCTGGTCACCTTACCACACCATCAGGGGCGGCAAGGCTGCCTCCTGTTGGTATAGAAACAGCGCTCCATTGAAATGAAAAGCGCCCCGCTCTCGTGCTGGAGGTCAGGGCGCCAGAATAAGAGCGGGCGCTTTTCATTTTGATAGGGCGCCTTCACCACCGCAGCTCGGGCGAGCGCTTGAAAGAGTGCCCTGAGCTGGCGTGGTAGGGGGCTAATGTGGCAACCCGGGCGACCACCCAGGTCGCCTATGCCTAAAGCGAGCAATATGGTATAGAGGCCCCAGGCCAGCCGGTCTCCGCCATGGCATAAACAGAGGCGTGTATCTTGCTTCTCTACCTAATCGATACATTGTCTTGGGGATCAGAGAGCTATAGTGAATTGAAAAGAGGGGAGGCATTAGAATTGGGAGGGGGGAGGTGTAATGAAACTGTCAGGTGCACGTTCACCATAGATTTCACAAGATACAGAGTGCCTCTGGGAGGGCAAGGATGTTTGGGGGTCAAGGCTGGTCACCATTCTCGGGGTACAAGGAGTCATACTGTGGCACTCCCCAAAAGATGCCTGCCTTCTCCCCTTTTCCTTATGACCTCTTCAAGATGTCACCACTTGAGCTTACACCCCGCTGAACTCAGCTTGACCCTTGGATTATGCACTGGTTTCTAGAAGGTGCTGTAAAAACGCAATATGACGATTACACGAATCAATAAACCTGCAGATCAAAGGTGTAAGTCCTGACACAGCTGACTCAGATTTTCACCATTTTGAGGTTGATAACATGAGTGCCAAGTCTTCTGGATAATGACAGTGCTGGTAATTACCAATACTTAAGGTCACGCGCAGGATGGCAAGACCCCTATGGAGTCTGTGCTGTTCCAGAAAGACAATCTTCTATTATTTTGTTTTATCAGAGTACAAATTCATACACATTTTATAGCACGCATAAAACCTACCAAACAAAGAGTGTCCTTTGATGCTTTGTTATGCCTGTCCTCTTTTTATTTCCTTTCACTTGTTCTCCCTCAGGAGACCTGTTCATAGCTCATTTTGACCTCCATGTTGAATGAACCGAGCTGTGAGATGACCCACTTTCCCATGCAGAGCTCGTGCCCTCTGGCGATGAACTCTTTGTGCAAATATTGAGAATGTTTAACACCAGAACCTGCCCGTCTCCATGCTAGCGTATTTATTCGGTGCAGGTGTGTCGGATGAGATGGGAAACCTGAGCGTTTCCGCAGACCAGGGCCTCTGGGCACCTGATTTACAGTGCGGCATGGCCGTGTGCTTTTTATGGTGCCCACCACACCCACACTTCGGCACAATTTTGATCTGTCTGTACGCTGCGGGCCAGAATCTGAATCGTGGGAGAACTCACTGCTGGGTGGAGAGCCAAGATTCACCCCTCCAGTTTCCAGCACCTCCATTCAAAAGTGAGTGAAAGGATTAAAGGGGAAGCTGTCGTGCTTTAAATGTATAGGAAACACACTTTAAGTCAACATTCCAACATAACACACGTATTTGCTGAGCTGACAGACAGTATTTGCTGAGCTGACAGACAACAGACGTTTATTGTTACCCAACTCAATGGTACTCAGAAGGATGAAGGGCTAAGTGGACCTGCTGGGATTTGAACCTGTGACCATGAGATCAAACACAGGTCCTTGGAGTGGTTGCATTATTTCACTGAGCCACAGACCCAGACCACTACAAAAGAAAGAATGAGGCGTGCTGGCCTTAAAGCCACTACTCTACTCAAGTCCCTGATTTACAGCATGATAATGGCCTTAGTGGCCGTCAGCAATACAGGGCAGACACTGCAAAGGAGTTCTGCTTACAAACCCCTACTTGTGAATTTAAAAAAAAAATCAGGAGTTAAGTGATTATTTACATAGTCTACGTTGCTGGCTTGTAGCATTTGGTTCTATCTATATTATGCTTTTATTTTTTAGATTCCAATTGCAATTTCAGGTTTACTTTCACAATGTCATTGACGTTTCTTTGATAGTTTGCATGACTCCGTGTTCGTACCAAGGCAGCGACAGTGAAGAAGACATGCCACAACCTATCCCCTGATGCCCATGATGCAAAAAAACGGACCGGGGTCTCTATGCCGGGAACAAAAGACCGACTCTGTGGAATCCGGACCATTTAGGCCGCGGACACAAGGTCGGTCTTTTGTTTCCGGCAGAGGCGTAGACAGGGACTGAACGGGCAAGGCCCACCCAAAATCTGTAAATGCTGACTCAGCAGCGCTGTGTGATCATCTACAGATGTTAATGTCACTGCGGTGGGCCCAACTACATTCACTTCAGGCCCGACTTGTTAGACAATCCTGGCTACGCCTCTGTAACTCCCACCCCCTCCTCCTGTCAGTGGAGTAACTTTGCCGAAAATGTTGGGGGGGACATGACATCTGAAGAAAAGGTGCCCCAGCCAAATAAATGGGGACAACATGGTGTGCCATGAAAGTTGGGGGGGGGGGTACAAACACCCCTGTCCCCCCATAAAATTACGCCCATGTCTCCCATTCCATTACAGGGAGAAGCCCCCATCCACACTGCCATGCCGCTGCAAGGACCTGCACCCACCTTCACTCTGGCCCCTCCACATACCTGCTTGCAACTCGCGCATGCCCCTTATCGCGGTCCCCAAAAGCCGGATGAACAGCACATCACGACTCTGCACGTAACCTTTTGTGCATCAGGCTTCTGCCACTGCGGCCAGCAGTACACGAATTAAGAAAACGGCACATCAGTGAGTAAGATTTCAGGGTGGCCCGCCTCATCCTTTCTTCATATTCTGATGACAGCAGTGCTGAGTTACAAGAGCGTGTTCCGCCCGGCTAACAAGATAAATGGGTGAGTATGATGTCGTATTACTAATGTAGATGATCCACCATCAGCTGCAAAATGACTACTGCTCAGCAGGAGTACAGGGATGAGTGGTGGTTTCTGTTACTCAGCCTCACACTACTACTAAACCAGCAGTGATCTCAATCAGAAAGGTTGCGCCATCAATGGTGCACCTCCTTTGCCTGAGGGCAGGCTGGAGCTTGTGCCAGCAAGGAAGCATCCAAAACAGCAACAGTAATATGGCACCACAGCAAAAGAAGTGTCAAATCAAGGTTCTATACAATAACACATTTAATTACACTAGAAAGACAAACTATTAAAATCACTAACAACCTGCACCTGTAAGGAAATACACACATCATGCAGACTTTTGGTGAAAACATCTCCCATCTCGTTTCTGCCTGAGATCAGAAAGATTCAAATAATGATTCCCCTGGCGTGACTTCCTTATGTTGCACAGAATCTCTGGCAGCACGCAGGTCACACCGTTCCACCTGGGGGTATGTCCTGTCTTCCAGGGAAGGTGTCAAGCCTTCACATCAGAGAACAAAGGGGCACACAGGGCTGGGTCCAAGATCGGTTGTGGGTGAAACACCAAACCCAGACAGCAATCACTGCAGACAGGCAGGTGCTCCATGAATCACAGGAAGCAGGTTTGACAATACAAGTTCATCAGATGGGTTTGTCATCGATGGGTGTAGTTCCTCATGTACCACTCTATCAAACTAGACATAGTTTTATATTTACATGTAATGAAAGTTCTGCCACCAGGCCATGGGAATGCACAGTTATATAGTATGAATCATGAGTGCTGTGAAGGCATCATGAAGTATGACGCAGACAACAGATGTCCAGTTCAAACATCAAACAAAAAGATATTTATTAACTTAAATGCTAGTATGGTTGATGGCCTTACTTGCCCTATGCTAAGGTGAGATTTCCCTACCTGAATGAAACTAAGGAAAATCTGAGTCAAAGAGTTCAGCTTAAAAGTCTGTCTGTGTCCAAAACCTATCCTTGCCCTCACTTCTACTATTATCCAATGTGTAGGGATTTCAAGGTCAAAAGAAACAGTGTTTAACTCAAAGTTCTGAGCTTCTTCCAGATTACAGCTTACCTTTTTAAAGGCCAAGATGATATAGTTTCGAACCATAGGCTTCCCTTCCCCAAGTTTCAAGTAGCACAATCCAAAACAAAGGGATCTTGAGACACCGGTCCCAAGACAACAAGTGTAGTCCCTTCGATCACAAGATTCCCTTCCCCAAGACTCCACTGCCTTTAATTACATACGTCTTAGTCTTTTCAGATTTCTATAACACCAGGTCAACCCTTGGTCTGCTTGCCTCGCCAGATCCTTTGCAGTGGTTTCTGTGGACTTATTCCATGGTGTCCTTAGCTTTCACCATTCAGGTTTCTCTGGTCTAGGCGCAGTTCATGTTGATATTTTATTTAAATTGCGCTCGTACACACATGTTTCAGAGAACGACAAGGCAAGGGAGGGGCACAGGGGAGAACAAAACAACGATCTTACTAAGCCAGTGACATTGAGAACGTGCAAGTGCATGGCTAAAGAGGAGGGGAATAGTGCATGGGAGGGGGTGAGAAGTGGAAAGTGCGAAGCAGAAGTAGTGCAGCCAGCAATTTGCAAGTGCTAGGTTTAAGGCAGTAGCCAGGGTAGGTCTGATAAGTGCAGGAAGAAAAAGGGGGGGCTGTATGGGAACAGATACAGACCCCAGTACAAGGGGTGGCCCGCAGGCAGTGCGGGAGGGTGGCAGGCTAAGCAGGTACCTGGGCCCGGAAGACAGCGAGTAGGCCCGATCCACGGTGCCAAAATAGAACAGATCAGCAGAGGAGAGTGGGAGCGAAGGCAGAAGCAAAGACGAAGGTCTTGAGGTGCTTCTGGAACCAGAGATGTTTCTCCTCAAGTTTCAGAGTGGCAGGGAGGCTGTTCCAGAGGGAGGCCCCAGCCAAAGAAAGAGATATACCCCCAGCTCGTTTGTTTGAGAAGCGACTGGGGGAGTTAGAGGTAGAGGAGGAAACAGCTCGAGAGGAGAGGTATTTACAGAGGGATAGCTGAAGGTATTTTGAACCCAGACCCCAGAAAGCCTTGTGGACAATGCAGAGGGTTTTGAATTTAATCATTGCATCCACTGGGATCCGATGGAGAGATTTCAGAACTGGAGGGATAGAATCCCAGGGCTTGAGGCCAAGGACAAATCTTGCAGTCCGGTTCTGGATTAGTTGCAGAGGGCAGAGAGTAGTGGATTTGGGAAGAGGCTGTTACAATAGTCCAGCCTAGAGAGAACCAGAGCTTGGGAGACCATGATCTTCTGGGGGAAGGAGAGGAAAGGCAGAGTACCTAGGAGGAGGTGCATTAGGAAGTTTGACTTCAGAGATGGGGACAGAGAAGGAAAGTGTGGAGTCAAAGATGACCCAGAGGTTCTTGGACTCAGAGGTGGGGGTAGGAGGAGGGCCAAGAGAGGCCGGCCAGAGGGTGAGGGGAAAGGAGGGTGAAGGTGTGCCAATGAGGAGGATCTCTGTCTTACTGGCATTCAGGCAGAGATCATTAGTGGCACACCAATCCTGAATGGCAGCAATCAGAGAGGGGGTGCCCGAGGGCAGCCTGAAAAGGAGTTCAGTGTCATCTGCATAGCACTGCAAATTGGAGGAAAAATGGCAATGCAGTGGGTGAGAGTTGCTAGGTATTGGTTGAAAAGCCAGGGTGAGAGGTTAGACCCTTGGGGAACACAACAGGTAGAGAGGGAGATAGATGAAAGGAAGGACCCAAGTTGGACCTGGGAGGGTCGATCAGAGAGGCCAGAGCCTGATCGATGATACTGAGGTTATCACGGAGACGGTTGAGCAGGATGGTATGGTTGACTGTGTCGAAGGCAGAAGAGAGCTCGAGTAGGATGAGGACAGAGGGAATGTTAGAGTCGAGATTGGAGAGCATATCTTCACATATATTCAAGAGAGCAGTTTCCATGCTTCTGGCATCTCTGAAGCCAGACCGGTGGTCGTGGAGACAGCCAACAGAATCAGAATGAAGATTAAACTGAGAGATGGCCAGCTTTTCCAGAAGTTTGCCCAGAAAAGGAGTAATGGAAATTGGGCGATAGTTAGCCGGATAAGAAGGATCAGCTGTGGGTTTCTTAAGAAGAGGATTCACAAGGGAGTGCTTCAGAGGGGAGGGGAAAGATCCTGAGGCAAAGGAGTGGTTGCAGAAATCAGCACGGGCCAGAGCGAGGGTATCGACATGGTCCTTGAATGGTTTTCCAAAAAACTCTTGGCTATGGCGGTTTGGTCTAACTTGGCGACATATTCTTGCTGGTTTCTATCCTTATATTAGAAAGTAGCTGTGTTGTGTGCAGACGGTCGCGTCTCACCGGGTATTAGGGTTTTGCCAAGAAAAACCCCCAAAAAAGGAATATATACTGGTAATCAAAAATGCATCACTTTGGACATGGATTTCGAAGGATAATAGCCCTGATTTGAAAAAGGTCTTATGGTAGACCGAAACACGTGTCATCATAAAAGGGCACTTTGCATAACAATAAATATATTTCAACTTTGAATATTGGGCGCAGTCTCCTTCCGGGTTACCTAACCTTACCTACATTCCTTTTTTGGGTTTTTTTATTGGCAAAACCCTAATACCCGGTGAGACACGACCGTCTGCACACAACACAGCTACTTTCTAATATAAGGATAGAAACCAGCAAGAATATGTCGCCAAGTTAGACCAAACCGCCATAGCCAAGAGTTTTTTTGGAAAACTACTAATTTTAGATTGTGGTCAACGGCTGACACTACAGAAAAAATGGCGGAGTACCTAAAGAACAGGCAAGAAGAAACTGCGAACCTCTTTACACCCAAGGGAAACAATAAACATGCATTTTTTAACCCTATACAGAAACAGGAAGACTTACGAGCGCTATTTTTCAAATTGGAGAGACTCTGCAGAAAAGAAATTGACAAGTATTGGGAGAAAGTATCCCTTGAAAACTATCTGAAAAATGAACTAATACCCAGAGGGTTACGTATTTTGATCTTCCCGAATTTTATTAATGATCAAGATAATGACTTGGCGGAGCTGTGGGAAAAAAATCTGAATGGAAGCGCAAACAAGATGTTGGAACTTTTGATTGAACATGCAACACGAGAGCACAAAAGAACTATAGAATTGATAGATAAAACTAAAAAAGAAATTGGAGAGAAAAACTCACAAGAAGCAACGAAAGAGAAAAATTATAACACCATGCATGATATCCTAAAAAATTACCAGGATGAAGTAAAACTAAGAAAATTAAGGAAACACTACAGGGATGAGAGGGACTATAACGAGGATAGGGTATATACCTTTCAAGCAAAGTATAATACACCCACTAAATTTGGGTCTAAGACAAGCACACCAAATACATCATCCGCAAGCTCGGATGCGGACTCAGAAGGTGAAACACAGTTTACGGATATAATGGGGAAAATAACAGATACGACAGGAGCGCAAGACAAAACAGGCGGGAGACCAACCTCTGGTTTCATGAATCAAATCAAAAGGTATAAAAAAGGCAACAGAAACCTCATACCCAAACAGGTCCGTTTTCAGTTACCTGGGAGCACAGGATCAACAACCAATACACCAGGAGGAGAGGAAGGAGGGGGAGATCAGAGTCAAACAGATCAAGGATTGTTAGAAATTACAAACAAAAGGCTTACCAGAGCAACCTCAAAAGAAATAAACAGAGCGAAATAGGGCATAATCTGATCCTTAACCTATCTAGTAGAACAATATCATCGGAAGAAAGCCAACTACTTAACAAAGGACTCTCATTCGCCCCTTCGGCGAATCATAATGAAATTGACCTACATATTGATTTATTTAAATTCGTAAGAAAATTGAAACTTAAAAAGTTCTTTGCTACCAAAGCACCAGGGAATTACCAACAGCAATTAAGGAACATACCAAGTGACTTAAGCATCAAAGAAATAGAAGAAATACACCTACTCAGATCCATCACAGAACCTGAGGATTATGACATCACTGATGTACTACGAGATCTATTTGTGAAACCAGATCTACTACCAACTAAAGAGCTGAAACCAGCATCTAGATGTGTACCACAATTTACAACAGACAATACTATTGATACCTTCTACAAGGCGGTATCACAAGACCTCTATCGGATAGACCAAAGAAGGCAACAGCCGGAAGCCAAACACAATCTCACCAGGAAAGAACAGGAAGCCCTATGCAAACTGGAGACTGACCACTCCATAGTAATTAAAGAGGCGGACAAGGGGGGCAATATTGTTATTATGGATAGAGAAAATAACATCGATATGGCTATGAGACACTTAAATACCCCGGGTTGCTATGAAACATTGTCTGGAAACCCGACTAAAGAAATAACACACAAATTGGAATTGAAAATCTATGACTGGCACCGAAAAGGTCTCCTTATGGATAATGAAAGGAGTTATCTTCTAGTCAAAGACCCTACTACACCAATTATGTACTTTTTACCAAAGGTTCATAAGGATTACGATTCAATACCGGAAGGCCGACCGATTCTCAATGGGATTGGCTGGGCAACGGAAAATATTTCGCAGTATCTAGATAACATCCTAAGACCTAGAGCCATGAAATTGAAAGCGTATCTTAAGGATACAACTGACGTACTTATCAAGCTTAAATCTTGGAACTGGGAAAATGATTGTCTATTAGCGACATTGGATGTAAAAGCACTGTATACATCGATCCAGTATACATGGGCACTAAAAGCAATAGACCATACCTTTAAGTAGGACTCGGCATCAATGTATCACCAGATCCAAATAATAAAGGAAATGTTGGAATCTTCTTTTGAATGTAACATCTTCAATTTCAATAATACATACTTTAAACAAACAAAGGGAGTTGCAATGGGCACCAAATATGCCCCTGCCCTAGCTAACATTTGTATGGGTCTATTTACCAGGACAAAGCATACCAAAAAGAACTTGTGCATTGGTTTAGATATATAGATGATGTGCTAATACTATGGAAAGGAACAGAATTGACGTTCATAGAATTTCAGAACAGGATCAATCACAATGAAATGGGAATTGAATTCACAGGTGTCTGTGATGCAAAAAGTATTAACTTTCTAGACCTTACAATCTATGTAGAACAGAACCAAATCAGAACATGTACATATAGGAAGCCCACTGAAGTTAACTCTTCGCTACACGCAGCAAGCTGCCACCATAGACCAACCATCCGGAATATACCATCAGGGGAATTCTTAAGAGCAAGAAGAAATTGCCAAACAAATGAACATTTTGAACAAGAATGCAAGTTACTAAAAGCAAGATTCTTGGATAGAGGATATTCGGAACAATGTGTCAATAAAGCCCTGAACAAAAGCTTATCGATAACACAAGTGCAAACGCTATTACCAAGGAACAAAGTGTCAGAACAACCAACCATTGCATTTATAACTAAATACAGTAGTGACCACAGGATCTTGAAAAGAATTCTGGCCAAACATTGGTATCTTCTAAAATTAGATGACAACATTGCCAACTATGTTGATGATAAACCTAGGATCACCTTTAAAAGAGCGCAAAATTTGAAAAATAAATTAAGCCCATCAAATTTACCGGCAGAGCCAGATATGGAGGAAACATCTAATTGGCTAAAAGTAACAACTAACGGATTCAGAAAATGTGGGACATGCACAATGTGCAAATATGCACATCAAAAAACGGATCAATTTTGCAGCACCAACAACAAGACCCTGAAGATAAGACAATCCATCAATTGTAGGACAACATATGTGGTCTATGGAATCATTTGTGTGTGTAATTTGGTCTATATTGGCAGCACGATCAGAGAACTTAGAACCCGAATTAGAGAACACTTAGCGAAAATCGGGAGTCAAGACCCAAAACTACCATTAGCATGCCATTGGCAAGATAAACATCAAATGGACAACAAGGGAGACATCAAGTTTATTGGTCTACAAAGAGTGACACCAGGAAGACGAGGAGGTGACAGGGAAAAGAAACTAAGACAAACAGAGGCGAAAATAATTTGTAAACTGAATGCTACGATTCTTGGTCTTAACACAGACAATGAAATGGTGTCTTTTCTTTAGAAACCTGAGAAACTACTATGTAATTATAATGTGTTAGAAGTATATGCCCTAATGCAGGAATATATACTGGTAATCAAAAATGCATCACTTTGGACCTGGATATGAGCTTTACTCAATATGGAATAAACTTGCCAAAACTATACAGGGGCATTAGAGGACTTTGAAGGATAATAGCCCTGATTTGAAAAAGGTCTTATGGTAGACCGAAACACGTGTCATCATAAAAGGGCACTTTGCATAACAATAAATATGTTTCAACTTTGAATATTGGGCGCAGTCTCCTTCCGGGTTACCTAACCTTACCTATGGTCCTTGAATGGTTTTAGAGGAACAGGGATGAACTTGTTTTTATGAGGCTTTCATAGATCGGATTTGTTTAGCAACCTCATCAGGGGAGAAAAGAGGAGAGAATGAGAAAGAAGGTGGGGGTGGCTGAAGGCGGGACAGCATGCACAGACGGAGAGGGGAGAGGAGGGGCAGGGGAGGACAAGGTGGACAGGATGTCCTGGGTTTTTTAGATGAAGTGAGAGGCAAGGGCATTGCAAAGAGCCATGGAGGCAACAGGAGGGCTAGAGACTGCAGCAGGGTTGACCAGCTCTTTGCAGATTTTAATGAGTTTGGCTGAGTTGTAAGATGCAGAAGGGACACGGCTTGAATGTGGACTCTCTTCTTGGTGAGGACAGAGAGTCGGTATTGCCTTCCGAGCAGGCGACAGGCCAGTTCGTCAGAAGATGACCAAGAAGCCCTCCATGACCTCTCAGCCACCCTACACCTGCGTTTAAGTGTAGCTAGGTCAGAGTCATACCAGGAATTGCACTTGGCTTTGGACTTCAAACAGATCCTCATGACAGGGGCAGGAGCATCCAGAGTATCAGAAATGGAAGAGTAATGCAGAGACAGGGCTGTGTCAGGATGTGAGTCAGCCAGAGGTGGAGGGGGGGGGGCGAAGAAGCTGGTGGTGAAAGCCTCAATTGACACACTCTTAAAGGGCCGGATGTCCGAGAAGGTAGGTGACAATGTTGGGGTAGACATGGCCTGGGGGGAAGAGAGGGAGAGTTGAGAGGAGAGGAGGGAATGATTGCTCCAGGAGAGAGGAGTGGTTAGCGGGATGGAGAGGGGGAGGTCAGAGGAGATCAAGACATCGAGTGTGTGCCCTGCAGAGTGAGTCGGGCCATGGAGGATGGACCTGGAGGATGGAAAGGGAGAGGGAGTCGCAGAGGTTACCGGAGAGTAAAGAGGAGGAACAAGGTGAGTCTAAATGGAACAAGGCGATTCTAAATGGATATTGAGGTCACCAAGGAGAAGAAGTTGAGTGGTAGAGGCCAGGAGGGAGGAGGAGAGGTCCACCCACTCAGAGAGAAATTAGGTGATTTGCCCAGGAGGCCGGTAGATAGTAGCCACGGTAAGAGAATGGCTAGGCGAGAGAGAGAGCCTACAGATGAGGCATTCAAAAGAGGAGTAGGTGAGAATGATAGAGGCAGGAATCCACTCAGGAAAGATCAGGGCTACCCCCCACCGGACCGGGAGGATCTGGGTGCGGAGAGGATCTTGTAGCCATCAGGGAGAAGAGTGTTGAAGCTTGTGACAGAGCTGGCCGTGAACCATGCCTTGGTAAGACCAAGGATATCAAGGTCTAGTTCTTCAGAGAGGAGGCAGATGTCAGAGGAGTGTTTGACAGCAGAGAGAGAGTCGAGAGTGGCAAGATGAAGAAGGTTGCCAGTCTTAAAGACCTTCTGGGGAGGGGTACAGATCAGAGGCACATCCTGCGGAGGGGAAGGAGCCCTAGGAGGGGCAGAGGAGGAGGAGGAGAGAGAAGGCAAGGTTGTCAAGGGGGGAGAGGAGGGAATAGCAGGAGATGAGAGGAAATTAATGAGGCGAAGGAAGCTTCTATCAAAGAGGAGGAGATTGGCTGAGGGCTTTGGACCATGACAGTGCCATTAAGGTACACATTAATGATGACTTTAGAGGGGTCGAAGTAAACCATGAGCACTACCCAGTGAGTGCCACCATTAATGGGGGAGGAGGAGATAGGACAGAGCACAGAGATCATATGAAGAGTCCATAGCTCTGGCGAAGGAGCGACAAAGATGATGCGTGAGGGTCTGTCTGGAGGAAGCTTTGGAGTAGGCGTCGGCAATAGGAAGACCAGGGTTGGAGGAAGGATATTCTTTTGAAACTTATTCCTGCCAGATTTAGTGAGAAGGGAAGGAAAGCGGCATGGGAGTGAAAGCGAGGAAAGGAGGGAGAAGCAGGTAGGTGTGGAACTAAAGAGAGTGGTCAGGTCACTCGGCCGGCAAGTTACAGAGAAGCAACAGTCTACATGCAAAGTTCAGAGAAAAGAGCAATAGGCAACACAATTTGACTTTCCAGCAAAAAGGATAAAACAGCAAAAGTTGACTTTCCAGCAAAAAGGATAAAACAGCAAAAGTTGACTCTCCAGCAAAAAGCAAACACAGGAAAATTTGACTTCACAACAAAAAGCAAACACAGGAAAATTTGACTTCACAACAAAAAGCAAACACAGCAAAATTTGACTTCACAACAAAAAGCAAACACAGCAAAAGATGACTTTACAGCTAAAAAGCAAAAACAGCAAAATTGGATTTTACAGCAAAAACAGCAACATTTTACTTTCCAGCAAAAAGCAAAAACAGCAAAATGTGACTTTCCAATTAGGGATTCAGATGTTAGTAAAGAGTTTTAAGAAGCACTGCGAATCAGAATGGCAACATGGGAGAAACATGGGAGAAGTAGAAAGAACAGTGATAGTCAAAGGTGGTAGGAGTGAGTCCAGAAGGAGGGTACTAACCCATAGTTCAGGAGTTTACAATGTCAAGGAATTCTGGATTTCTTGGAGGAGTGAGGTGGCAGCATCATTGTGGTTAAGGTGCTAGGCTGCAGGGAGGACCCCAGAGCGTTTGGGAAGCGTTAAGAGAGCAGACAGGGGCCTGAGGAGTGGGGGCCAGCTAAAGCCTGTCGTTCCCCAGTTGGCTGGAAGAGGAACTCACCAGCCAATCGAAATGCAGGAGGGAGAAGGCAACTCCTCCACAATGCCTGATTCAAACAGAAAAAGTCAGGTGGCCATCTTGCAATTGCCGAAAGGTATTAGGAAGGGCATTCACATTTTTTTCGTTTTTTAGGACGCTTCTTTTAACCCCTGGAGGTGCAGCACAACAGCAAAGTGCACCTACCTCAAGGATCGTGCAGCAGCAGCATGGAGAAGGCAAACATCATGCTGTGACGATGGAACATTGAAGAGTGCAGATCTTCACGCTCTGGTAGCTGAAGAGGGAAAGATCAGATGATCAAGGCAATGGGCCTTGGAGAGGGGGCCAGTTGTCAGACCACATGGTTCACACATCACAAGTTGCGCAACCATGACCCCTGGGCACCTCAGTCCACTTATACAGGTTACTTGGCACTTGTTCCTGTGCACCAAGTCACTGTCACTTGATTACTTTTACTGAGCTCTTGGCTTAGGGTATATTCTTGTACTACACTGGCTTCTCCTTGGTCGCCTTGTAGCTCAGCCACCATATATCACACACCCCTTGCCAAACTGTAGCTTTTCCACACTGCATTCAATCATTAAAGTTCACTGTTTGGCTTCTCTCAGCCTTTAATGTATGCGTCTTCCAGTTTTTGGTTAATTCATTGTGCCTGACATTTTTAAAGTTCACTTTTAGCTAAAAGTTCAATGCTCTCTTATTTGCTTAATTAACTTCAGCATTCAATGTATACTTGTTCGCTTTAATGTTGAATTACTATTTAATTCAGTATTCAATATGGGCTGGTTTTCTTTCAATGCTCAATTTCCGTTTAGTTTGGTATTCAATAGGCATTGAGTTTGCAATTTATATTGGTATTCAATATGCGCTTAATTGTTCTCTCTCATGGGCTGCTACTTACTTGTGGTCCCTTTGGAGCTCCCCGGTATGGGAGCTCCTCTCTAACCTGCCTTCTCTGCGTACTTCCGCTGGTCCCTGTGACTTCCTTTCGCCTCTTGAGCCTCCTGACGTCCACCATTGTAAGCTCTGCTCATTCACTGTGTCCTCCCTGCTTCACACCGGCACCTCTGATGCTTGTATTCCGGCACGGACAGCATCCTCAGCATTCCGAGCTCCTTAACAGCTCCTGCTGCACATGCAGAGGTTTGTGAGGCTCCCAGGCTTGTGGGGAATATGGAGGCCAACATCAAGTCCCATAAATCCTCTGGGACTTCTACCATCCTGGTAGTTCCTCCTGGGTCACCCGATGCTCCTCCACACTCGGGTCTCCTGTAGCTGCACTTGAAATGCCATGCCCTATTTGACAGGTTGCAAGTGTGGAAGTCTGATTAGCCCTGCCTGACCACAATAAAAGGGACATGCCTGACCCCTCGCAGTTCCTAGCAGGCATCCTCTTTGTTCCAGTACCAAGTGATATAAAGGTGCAGTCTTTGCCTCTTCTTTGTCTTAGTACTGTCAAGTGATTTGAGGGTAACTTGCTTATAATAGCCCACAAAGTTTGTGGGAGCGTTAGGGTGGTTATCAATAGGGAAAGGGGGATACCATGTCTCACCCAAGGGCACTCCACTCCCACTCCTAATCCTCAAGTACCCCCCATCCAGGTGATCCTCCCTCGCTTCTCCACCCCCAGGGTCAGGATCCCGGAGAGATGGCCTTTCTGTAATTGTAAATGGCTATTTATAGCACGGTTAATACCCAGACCTTTCTAAGAGCAGACCCGGGGATGACACCTGTGTTCCACTGCGTCATCTTGCTTCCAAGAGAAGCGTGTTGCTCCTGAGCTATCCACCCGATAAATTAGCAGAGGATCCAAGGGGAGTAGGAGTGAGAATACCCTCTGGTTTCTCACAGTGCCAACTGTAAAAGGCAGCACTTGCCTGTTGGAATTCGTTTGGCTCCAGCAGTCTGTTTCAGAAATGCTGGTGTGTCTGTAGACAGGGCCCAGCAAAGTACACATATGTGAACTATGTTCTTTAGTATGGAGCATTTGGAAGGTGAGATTTGTTCAACAGTGCTCACTGCCTGAGAGAGAAAATCACATCATTTTGCAAGGCAAAAATAAACAATTCTCAGGATTGTACACCCTCACAGATGGCATTCACTCGCATGATGCCCCAACCAAATGTTGATGAGTCATATCCTTCTAAGGCTCTGGCTCATTATAAAGGGGAGAGTATCCGCTGAGGCCATATGTACTGGGGCATTGAGAACCAGGTGTATGCTAGATTTCAAGGTTCTCCAAGTAATAATATGAATACTTTTATGTACTTGTTTAATTTGTTCGGGATTCCATTATGAAAATTGCCTGAAATTGAAGAAGTATGCTAAAGTAGACTTACATGTTATTATTATTAAAACAAATGTTTAAACATGTATTTTGTTTTATTGATGTTGGTAGTTTTTAACAAGTACAAACTATTTTAGTGTTAGTATGGTACAACATGAGGCATACTTTTAAATTATGTGTTGATGCATTTTCAATATTAATGGATTCATTTTTTACAAATGGTATAAAATGTATTTATGTATGTTTTATTTGTTTGTGGTGTGATTTAAAGTAATTTAAAAAGGTAATGTTATCCTACTTTGGAAATATAAAAATATGTTATTGTAACATATTTATTATTGTGAATATAGTCATATTATATTGTAACACATTAATTATTATTAAACAGCAACAGCCCACATTTATGAATAAAAACGAAAATACTATTTTAAATGTACAAATAATAATTTTGATATGTGTCCTATATTTTAAATAAGTCGCTTGTTTTAATACATATTTACTTTTTTGAAAGCATGCCTTATTGATGATACTTTAATCTTTGCAGACCGGTAGAAGCATTTGTTTATCCTTCTGGAATTATTGTTCCACATTTTCAGTATCCTGAAAAAAGAATAAGCATACTCTGGACCAATACTTGGCAAATTTGGAAGTGACACAGACTCACCAACTTGATATGTTTCAGGAGATTTAGAAGACACAGATTAATTTCCTTTTCCTACATTTGCAGTTTCTACATCTTATCCTTCAGTATATTGTTGTTTAGTTGTACTAACTGCAGCAGAACTGAATTTTTATTGAAGTTTATTCAGTAGAAATTATATTTACTCGTGTTTATTTTGCTTTTTTGCTGACATTGCTGAATTTCCTAAATTGTATTTGTGAGGGTTACGCCTTTTTAATTTATATTCACAGGTGGTGTAAATTACTTCTGTTACATTTCACGCATCATCTGGTTCAAGGGTTTCAAAGTATTCCCAAATCCAAGATCTTAATTTGCCAAGTGGATTTGTTCCACGGGTAGTTAAATTTGTTTGAAGTTGCTTTTTATTTTTAGTAGTAAAAGCATGTGAAATGCTTTTACTGCTCTTAGTACTACAGACATTGTATTGTGATAGTTCTTCAGCTGTTGGAACTTTCTGATGTATAGTTTAAAGAAGTACTAGTAATAGGTAAATTATCTTTTGTGTTTTTTGTGAGCCACGCTAGTTTTAGTTTTTAAAATACTACTATTTGAAGGTGAAAAAGTGTAAAGTTGTTTTTTAATGATGTTATAAGAGTTGGCATTGGCGCATTCATTGTTTTACTTTTAGGTATATGAGAAGGTTTCATTTTTTTAAAATAGTAGTAGTCTAAGTGCTATGTAGTAGGTTTTTTTGGGGAGCTGAATAAATAGTCTTTGCTCTGTTGAAATATTATTATTTATTTTATTTTTACATTTTTAAAACGCTCACACAGCCCACAGGCATTGAGGCGGTGTTACAGGAATTGTTTGTTTTGTAGTTGCGTAATTGTTTTTCTCTAATTGTGTATTTATAACGCACTTAAACACCCAGATGTTTCTAAGCGCGTACCCGGGGACCAAACCTGTGTTGCTTCGTGTCGTCTTGCTTTTAAGGCACGCACGTTGCCGCTGTGCTATCCTCCCTAGTAGAGAGGTAGTATTACTATTAGTGGATGTATTTGTGCTATTTTATTGGATATGTGGAATTTGAACTGTTAGAATAGTATTATGTTTATAAATAGGGGATGCATGTTTTGTTTTGTGGTGTAACAGCACTTTCAATGATCAAAGTCATACTAGAACTAGTAATAGGCAATGTAGGTGTTAGGCAAGAATTGATGTAGTAACCCTTTGGGAGACTACACAACACGTGTCTTCTTGGTATTAGGTAACCCACCTATTGGTATAGGTCTGTACTACGCAAGTTGGTAGTGTGACTGAGCACCCAGGCTTATCTCAAGAGGGGTTCATGTGAGCTGTAGAGCTGTAGCAACGACATTCACAAATACAAGTAGGCAAGTAACACTTATACTCACGGTTTCAGTTATAAATAGTTCTTTATTTATTTAACATCAGTTTTTAAATAAGCATTCTTTAAAAAGGGCAATATATGTAATAATCAAATATACTTTAAAATACTTTTCCAGAATCAACACAAAGCTGGTAGATACTCTTTTGAGATGCTTGTTACACACTTCGTACACCCCTAGGTGACTTCACTAACAAGGACAGTAATGGCATTTAAATATCACTAGTACACTTTGTAGATTCTGAGGTTTGTAGAAAGGAAAAGTTAAGGGAAGGGAAAAGGTTAACAGGTTCTCAGGGCATATGAGTATACTTAAATCTTCCAATGACGTCTAGACAAAACCTTGCCCAGCAATAATAGTTAAAAACTAATAAATCACACCTGAGGGACAGAAAATGTCAAAGTCAAATGGACTAGAAGAGTCTGCAGGGAGCCGCAGATCTTGGATAAAGGTTGGGCTTCCTTCACTCCTTGAATCCTGCACTCTGGTGAGGGGACACAAGCTCTGGTCATCCTGGTTCTGAGGGTCCTTAGGAGACTCCTATAGCTTCTGGCCGGATTGCAGATGTTGCACTCAACTACGGATTTCTCGACTCCTGGCACTCGATTCCTGCTGCAGCAAAGAAGTACAGGCAGTCGGGGAAGATGGTCCAGTAGAGTTCGTCTTGGGGTTAGTTGATCCCACTAACCCAAGGGAAGAATTTGTCCCTTCCGGAGCTCCTCTTGTAGATCAGACAAAGGAGTTTCAGCACAGCAGCAGGGCTTCACCAGGCAATTAAAAGGTCCAGGAGGATGCAGCAAGCTTTGGTCACTGTTTCTTCATCAAGTGTTCTTCCCAGTGGTTGACTCTGCTTCTAGTCGCAAAACCCTAACCCGTTAAGCACGTTTCTCCCATTCATGCACAGCCCAGGGTGTCACTCAAACAGCAGTACTGGGTGCATTCAGTCATTCCTAGAGACACAGGACAGGGGAGTTTCGGGCACCCCCTCACTTTCTGCCCTTCCAGACACACTGGAGCCAAAGGCGGGTTTCAGTACTAAAGCCTGCCAAAGGTAAAATGAACAAAGGGCACAAACCTGGCTTGGCGCACTGAGTTTATTTCAATATCCTGTTGGCTAGTGATATGTGTGCTTCGGCAAGAGTTCGGCAGGAGTTCCAGTCTGACTCCAGTGTTGGTTTTGGAAGAATTTTTGATTTGGACCTGTGTTTCAAGCTCTCAGCCGACTGTTGCTTTAATTGCTGGAGCCCGCTGGAGCCCGTCCATATATACGCGTTACAGGCGCTTAGCTCCACGCGTGAGTTCGGCACGGGTTCGTATCTGACTCCAGTCTGAGTTCAGATGGAGTGATTGAGGGTCACGAATCATCATCATCTACGCGGCCGAACACCAGAGCGACGATGCGGCCGAGGGCGACTCGAGAGATTCCTTCTTCCAAGAGGCCTCACAGCCGCTCGGCAAGTAAACCCTGCGAAGCAATCATCTACAACCATCAACAAGCAGCAAAGACGGTTAGTAAAACTGTGATAAGAACAATTCAAACTCTGAATAGAATGGCAAATTCATCTTGCCTCATATTAGTAATACTGACATCGACATAGACACTGGTAAAACTCACAACAGGCACAGAGCTTTAGAATGTAGTTCGGTGCAGAACTTAAATAAAGTTGAAAGTGAAAAAATTAATGTCACGGATGCAGAGTTAAGTCATATTGGATTTCTCCTAGACTTTAAGTGTGCAAAACGCCTTCCAATAAATGTTGCCACAAACAGATGTTACTGACGACCAAAGCAGCGCGGATGCTGACAAGTCAAACTTAAAAGAGACTACTGAGCCATTATTTGATACAGATTCTCCACCACTCTGTACAGAAACATCAACATCTAAGGACACCCTGTTACCAGTGTTGCCTCAGGATGCAATGGAATGTGAAAGACAATGGTACTTAGAGGAAATTGGTGGAGGTCTGTACAACTGCCAGGAGGCAATAGGGGACAAAGGAGGAATCGATGTCTCTCAGACAGCCGGTGGTTACGCAGTGGTGTTAATCAGCAATTTGGACAAGGACGGAGCCCCAGGATTGAGTAAGTTGTGGTCAGGGTCAAACACGATTGAGCCGAGTTTTTGTGGACACATCAGCGTGGTTGACCCAAACGAGCTCCAAATGAACTTAAAAGATTCTACGAAATCGAGCTCTCATTTAAACCAAAAGAGACTGTATGCAAAGGATAGTCAAGTGGGAAGCTCAAATAAAAACAGTCAGTATAAAAACGACAAGAACTCAAGCATGGAACAGTTGGATTTATCGGGAGCGCTTGAAAGGGGTGACTGTGATTCAAGTAGAAACGACATTAGAGTTCACGTGCAACGCGATGAAAATAGCAATGAATCTGGCTACAAAGAACTTATGGCCAGCCCGCCCTCAGTATTTTCAGACTCGGCAAACAACAAGCAACACTCATGGAATGAAGAGGTCAACATTTCCATTAACCATGATGGAGACGAGGACATGTGCTAACGAAGGATGCAAATGATATAGAAACAAGTAATTCAGTAGCAAAGCGATCAACAACAAATGAGCTGCTATTCTAGTGGCGAAGAAGCACAACAACTAGCTTGGTTAGCTCGTGAAAGAGTTAAAGTATCTTCCCCACTTATTGGAAAACAAGGTCAACCAAGAAACACAAGTTTACAAGAAGTATCAATAGCAGAAGAAATTCGTGAATTTGAATGGCGAGACAGCTTCATAAGGAAGATGCGAACTAAGAGCAGTATAGACAAAAGTAAGCAGCGGGACACAGGGGAGTAATATAACAACATGTCCGGTCCCGATAAACATCATACAACAAACTGCAGGAAATAACATTCAAGATCAGCATCAACTAGTTTCTTTCCGCACAGCTAATCACGATTTATCATCACAAAATCCTCAGGCTCGGGCACTACAAAAAAGAAATCAAAACACTGCTGTGACCATAAGCAACGTACAGCGAACAAAGACAGCTGAAGAAGAAGCACACATTGCTGTGAGAGAAGAAGAGGTGGAATCAGGTGAGCAAGTGGCCTTTGGGAACCCGAGGCTGCCTAATAAGCAGCCAATGGAAGAGAAGAAACAAACAATAGCTGACTCCCCTGCACAAGCTCTTGGGAAAAGTCAGCTATCAATTGCAGCAGTGATTCAGATCCACAACAACGTTTTGGCAGTGTTTTCAATCTCGCTTGCCCCTTACACTAAGTTGTATGACACAATAAGCGAGAATGTAAAAGCGAACACCAACCTTCTTGTGCAAAATCAATCCAAATTAACATCCTTGGAAATTTTTTCTGGAAAAATAGAAGAGCGACTAAATCAAGAGCCAGAAAATTCTGCAGTATGGCAAAGGAGGCTATGCGATTTGGCAAGAGGAAATCGAGATGAACAATCTATGTACCCTCAAGCTTTATTGAACTCAATGAAATGGATGAGGAAAATGACAGAATCCAATGAGAGAGAAAGCACAGGTGCCAGTGTGTTCCAGACGAGAGCAAGTTCAAGGTCTCTATGTCACACAAACAGTACAGCAAACATCGGCTCCAAATGCCAAACCAATGACAACTTCATCCAATGTGGGAAAATCATTGAGTATTGTACCTGTGCTGAAATTGATAAGCTCATGTACCAACAAAACGAGTGAAAGAATAACGATACCAACTAATAAAGGCAAGGCTTCTGAAAACCTCAACCTGCAGTCATCTCAGGGTGGTGAACGACCAGAAAGGATACGAATTACTGTCGGTACTGGATCAATTAGAATTGCACACATGGATCACATCAAGAACCCATTGAAATTGATGCAATTAAAACAAGTCAACGCAACTAACCAGGGTCTCTACCCGGTATTAAAAATACACCTCAATCTCCAGTCTTGCAATGAACAGATCTCGAGGATAGATCTTCAGACATTCAGCTAGTCTATGCTAAGCAAGAAGAAAAAAAGAGGCAAGTAAAAAATTGAAAAATATCAAAATCGGAATTCGGAAAAAGGCTTCGGGCTCTAGAGCCTTCCTAAGAAACATCCAAGTCTTGCCACCTCCAGATTTGTTTGAAAGAAAAAAAGCAACCAACGAACATGAGTTTGTCGCTAAAGAGGACATGGCGACTAGAGGTGGACAGCAAGAAACCGATTTGGAGGAGGAAAGTGACATCGATACGGATGGAGACAAAGTGGAAGCTAAATTTAGCTTAATAGATAACGCTTCTTTTTTCATTAACAAAGCCAACATAGACACTGTCTCGAACTCAAAGAAGGAAAAAGGGCAGTGACACTAGAAAAGGTCCCACACCAAAAACAAGAAAATGAGATTGTGATCACAGATGTAGGAAGCGAAAACGAAAGTGAAGATGACTTACCTTTATTTTCCACATGGAAGAAAAAAGAAAAAAAACAGCATATGCCTGACACTAAAAACAAAGTGATCAAGGAAGCCAGAGTAAGGCAAGTAAAAAGCCCCAAAATAAAAAAAAACTGGAATCCTAAGCAACCAGCTGAACATGCAAACAAATTACAAGATCGTGTCTGCAAAGAAAGAAAATTCTCTTCTCTAGTCGAGAGTAAACCAAAGATCAGGATTGAAAATATCCTAAAAGAGAATGACGACACAAACTTGAATAGGAAAAATGTTCTCCATCTTCTCCACTGAGTGTCATCACTGAAAAGCAGACGACATTGTGGTGGTGGAATATATAGACAAGAATCGAGTTGATCCGGATTCTACATTTACGTTCCTCCACAATAAAAAATAAAATCTTAAAAGACACAAGCAAATTAAGAAAATTGGGTTACGACATATATGACCACAATCAATTCCAAGTGTGACACACAAAACTAAAACTGAAAAGGAAAAGTCAGATGGAAGAACAGCACAAAGAATCCAAAGAAAGCTGCCAAAGAAACAAGGCAAATGGAAAGATATAGAATAAGAATAACAGTTAATACTACAGACAAAGACAAAGACGATGATCTCGACCAAACAAAAGTGCCTGAGAAACGTTCTTCCATTCGTGAAGAGGATTGGTCATGGATAGCAAAGGCCCTGGCAACTACAACAAAATATTAGCAAAGAAAAGAATTCAAAGAAGAAGTAGGAAAAAAGGAAATTCTTATTTCATGGAATACCAGGGGCTTCCTTCAATCTTTGAATTCTGAACACAAAGATCTAAAGGATGCTTCAGTCATCTGACGACAAGAGACGTGGATTTGGGAGTTACCAGCATGTGAAAATTACATGATCTACATCAGCCCAGCTCTAAAGGGAAAACCTGGAAGGCCATGTGGTGGCTTGCTGCTATTAGTGAAACATGGAACTGGTATTCCAGTAACCAAACAAGGGAACCCACATCGATCAATTCAATGGGCCCTATTGGAAACTTAAGAGTCGGTGCTTGCACACAAACAAAGTAAATTGTTAATCAACATCTACTGGAATCACCTGAAAATCAAGACCCATGTATTGCTGAAGATAATTACAAAGTTAATAAAAAAGGAAAGGAATAAAGATCCTGATTTGGAGGTTGTCATGTGTGGTGATCTGAACGTTAAATGTTTGAACACCTACGGTCTAGCAGTTATTGACACCCTGAATCTTGGAATTTCAGATGCTGCAAAATGGCCCAGATGGCGAAGGAAAATAAGTTAATTTTGTTGAACGGTCACGTGATAGTAGACATACCAGCGAAGCCTACTTGGTTTAATGGAACGGCTGCCTCGATAATAGGCTATATTTGGTCCTCAAAGAATCTCCAACATAAGATCGAGAGTTTAGAAGTAATATACAACAAACAAGTGACCATAATATTTTACGATTAACCTGGTCAAAAGTAATGACGCCTTAAGATACGGTAAATCCCGATCCTATTGAACTAAATCCAGGAGGAAACGGCTTAAGACTGAAGAAAACAGAGATTCAAGCCCTTCTGGTTAAATATAAAGCCCAAACCTTAGACAATAAAATGGATCTTGCGTATGACTCACTCTTGAAGATCTATAAAACAAAAAATGTTGGTTCTAAGGTACATCAACTGACGGTTAAACATCAATATAGCCAGAAGCTGGTAGACAGAAGAAAAGTATTAAGAGGAGAAATCTGTCAAATAAAGAAAAAACAAAAGGCAAAGAGCAATTGAAACAAATAAGAAGCATGACACGGCAATACAAACATTGGTTGAACTAAGATATCAAGAACAGGGGGAAATTATGCTACATGCGATGGCCCAATCAACAACAAGGAATATGTGGGACATTATTAATAATCAAACACTAAATCAATAAAGCCGCCTCATAAGTGGAGTCTCTGAACTGCAATGGAAGAAGCATTATGAAGCAGTATTTTGATGCTCTGAGGCCCTGACAACTAGCACACCTCTTGTCAGTGATAGTCTGTGGATCATTATGAAAGACGAGAAAGTAATTGAACAAATGATTAGGAAGTTGAAAAACTCAACAGCTGCAGGTCCAGATGGCCTTAAGAACATGATTCTGAAATCTGAAAAAATTCTGGATGAATGGTCCAAATTAATTAAACTAATTTTTGAGAACATTGAAGTCACAAAACACATTCCTGAATCATGGACTAGAAGTATTACGGTCCCAATATTTAAAAAAGGCAAGGAAGTTGACTCTTGTATTTATCATCCAATTTCCTTACTGTATATAATTGGAAAATTATTTGCAGCAGATCTGCAAATTAGACTCTCAGAATGGGCTGACTTAAACAAAATCCTAGATCCTCGAGAAGCAGGATTTACTAAGGGCATAGCCACTGACCTAAACCTGTTTATTCTGTCTATTTTAATGCTTAATATCATCAAAGCAAAGGAGAAATGCCATCTGGCCTTTATTGATCTAAGGCAAACCGTTGACAGAGTAAACAGGGAGCTACTATGGAAGAAATTAGAAAAATTGAAGTGCCCTGACTCGTTATTGCAGCCGGTAAAATCCCTTCACAATAACACCTCAATTTAAGTAAGGATTAACAACAAGGGCAATCTATCAGCTGTCTTTCAATAAAGGTGTAAAACAAGGGTGTCCCCTCGCGGCAGCACTTTTTAGACTCTACATCACTGACTTGCCGGGGGCCTTAACAAACACAAGGAATATCCCCCTGAAAATAAACAATCAAGATGTCTCCATGCTCTGTTATGCTGACAACATCGTCCTGCAACACCGTACTAAAATCAATCTACAACGGTTGTTAACAAAACTTCAGACGTATATGATCCAGAACCAACTTGAGATCAACATCAGTAAATCCAAAATTCTAACAATTGGAGAATCAAAAAAACCATCAGACAGAAGGTTCACTTGGAAAACTGGGAAAGACCAAGTAGAAAAAGTAAAAGCGATCCGGTACCTGGGAATAATAATGAACTAATCAGTTGGAAAGAAGAAATGGTAAGACAATCTATTTTCCAAAGCTAGAATGTTGAGCTCTCAAGGCTTAATTCTAAATGGTAAATTTGGTAAATTTGCTCTATGTCTGGTTCGATCGTTCTACATTCAAAAAGCATCTCCTATTTTAACCTACTGAGGAGAAGTAGGAATAAACTTCTAGTAGCAAATATGGGCAAGACTGGAGTCACAATTTTGGAAGCCGATATTAATGGTTCCAAGATACACCCCAATAGCGGCAATTAGAACAGAGCTAGGACTCCAGTCGCTGTACTCAACAGAAAAATGGAAGTCTCTATCACTTCTAAGGAAAATCACAGTGGATACTCCGGTACCCGGATATCAAGTGCTTGCATTACAAATTGAGGGGAAGAGTGCTATGTTGCTAAACTTGTAGGAAACAGAAAGGATAAAACAACTACATTCTTTAGACACATCACTTGAAGACCTGAAAGAGAATCCAAATTGGGTAAAAGAAAAAAACAAAAGACAAGATTGGATCCTCACAAGAGAAGCCACACTTGCGTGTAGATCGCAAAAAGAAACACTATCCCGCAATATGTTAAAAGATTCCCGGCTAAACATCTTTGTGAAAGACTAATGCAAATTAGATTGGGAGTGTTTCCAACAAACCAATTCAAACACACTATGGGCAACCGTGGAATAAATAATGGAATCTGCAGATTCTGTAATATTTCTAATAATGCAGAGACTCCGAAACACCTACTACTGGAATGTACTGCATTAAGAGTGAAAAGTAAGGCTTATCTTGAAAATTACTTGGTACCATATAATGAGAAATCCTTAGACATATGGTGGGAAATGTTTTTTCTTGGACAGAACATGCGATTTACTTGTGATGGAACAATGTTTCTGGACAATCCTCTAATGAACAAAAATAACGAGATTCAGACGTGAACAGCTTGTGATTATGCTGACTAAACAAACAAAAGTTGGCAACAGATATCTGGTAGTCTTGAAATATTAATTGGCAAAGCTTAAAATGATTTTAATGATTGTCCAAGATGAATATGTGCAGAGATGGACCTGGTGTGTAACGTGATAAACATGCATGTGTTTATAAATTAAATCACAATAATAAAAAATAAAAAAAACATATGTGCGTTTTATGTTCTTTTTTAGATGCATGTTTGTGGTGTTTTTCTTTGTTTCTTTTTTGTACTGCTTTCTTTTCATGCTTTTTTATGATAATGTTTGTGTTTTTTCTTGTTTTGTTATCTTCTCTTAATGTTGAAGTTTCACCTACACAAAAGGATACATTTTCTTTTAATAGTAAAATATCTGTATGATAATGATACTTTAAAACTAGTGACATTAGTGTATTGGTTTGTGTAAAATAAGTAATATTTAAAATGTTAAAAAGTGATAGGTGGCATATTACACGATTATGCGGCAATTATGTAAAGTAGTTTGATCGTACAGTTTTAAAAACTGTACATTATGTTTAACGTGGGTACGATTTTTAGATTTATATGTTGATGTTCTACGTACTGTTTAACATACTAACATGCTTAAGCTGTTAATACAGGTTTTATGGATTTAACAAGGTATAAAAAGGAAAGTAGACATTCATACAAGTGTAATATTATTTATGTACACTGGTGATGATATATGTACTGTTTAACATACACACATGTTGAAGCTTTTACTACAATTCTTTATAAATTGAACAACACATGAAAGAAAAGTACATATACAAATGGAATTTGTTTATGTACGTGATGATGTTATGTGTATTGTATTACATACATACCTGTTGAACCTGTTGAACCTGTTCCTAGAAATGTTCAAATTTTACGTTTGAAGGGAAGAAGACATTGAACATGTTTGACATTATTTTTCAATGCTGATGTTATACGTACTGTTTGGCGTATACACCTGTTAAAGGTGGAAAGTGTATGATACGTATGAAGTGCTACCAACATACCATTTAGTGTACATGTGTTATTATTTAAAGTATATCATTTTCATCAACATTATATATAGATGCAAATGCTTATGATGTAAAGCTCATGTTTTAAAAACTGAATATTTTGGTATGCTATTTGTGCTGTTTACAGTACACACTTGTACATTCTGATTTTAAGAACACTTGTTAAATATCAGATGTGGTACTATTCAATATACTCAGCTATAGGTACATTATGTTTCCATAAATACACTTCTAATGTGGACCATGTAATTGTAATTCTAATTGTTTTTTTATAAAGCGCTTATACACAAGTGAAGTGCTTCAAAGTGCTTCAAGGCGCGAAGGGAACAAGGGAATACAGTCGTCACTCTTAGGCCTTGAAGTTTCCGTAGGATCTAACACAAATAACTAGCATGCTAGGCTAGAGGCATTTCTACTAGTGCATGACAGGAAGGAATGAGAGAGCATAACATGAATAAACTACTGTACTATGCCGAACGACTTGTCAGATAGTGCAAATGCATGACATAGAGTGGGGAGAGAAGGAAGGGGAGGGGAAACGAAGCACAGATTGATTGGTGGTTGCTCATCCCTAGTGCACCTATGCACAAGTATATCAGGCACAACCAAGGAGGGGAAACAGATGGAAGACAGTGTAAGTACACAGACAGGAAGTGCATTGGAAGGGGAGGGGACAAGTGTGCCCAGTCTAGCAGGGCTGTGCAGTGTGACGAGGGACAACGTGCCTCTCTAATCTGGAGGGAGCTCCGTGTATGCCTGGGTTAGGCAAGCCCCCCAATCGATCCATAATAACTGCAGTCCCACTCCTCAGTGCCAGGATACACATCACCTTGGTGCAGCCAGTATTTGTCCCCAAATGTTTTGGACCTGTGGATCTGAAACGCAAAGAAAAGCGTGTGAGTTCATTTATGTGTTAGTCCTGTTTTTTTCTCATCGATCCACGTTAGAGCATGAACATGTTTCTTCCAAACTGTTAGACAACTGGTATTCATTTTGCCCTGGGCTTGAGGCCAAGGATAAATCTTGCGGTTCTGTTCTGGATAAGTTGCAGAGGTCGGAGAGTAGAAGTAGGAAGATTGAGAAAGCGACTGTTGCAGTAGTCCAGTCTGGAGAGAACCAGGGCTCTGGAGATGGCGAGACTCTGGGAGAAGGTGAGAAAAGGTAGAATACCTCTCAGGAGGTGCAGCTGATAGTGGGACTTTTTGGAGATGTCAGAGATGTGAGAAGAGAAGGAAAGAGTAGAGTAGAAGATGGCCCTGAAATGTTTTGCTTCACTGGTGGGTGAGGGCGCAGGACCAAGGGAGGCCGGCCAGAGTGAAAGTGGGAAAGCTGGAGCAGGGGTCCCAATGATGACACTCTCTGTCTTACTGGCATTAAGGCAGAGATAATTAGCAGCACACCAGGACTGAATTGCGGACCGACAGTGAGGAACGAATGAGGAGAAGAGGCAGAGGGTAGCCTGAACAAGAACTGTGTGTTATCTGCATAACACTAAAAGTCGAAGGTTAAGGCAGAGTAGGGAAACCTCCAGTGGCAAAGGAGAGGTTGCATAGGTTGGCCAGGGCTGGGGCGAGAGAGTCAATGTTGTCCTGGATGGTTTTGGAGGGGCCGCGGTCCACCTGTTTGGATGAGGCTTTCATAGACCGGACTTGTCTAGAAACCTCCTCATATGTGACAGTGGAGAAGGAGGAGAGAAGAACTCTATAAGCTTCATAATGTACTTTATAAACTGTACGTTATGATGATGTTATTTTTCCTGTTGAGTGTACACACTTGTACATTATAATTGTAAGGACAATTGTTTATTATAAAATGTTGTAGTGTTTACTGTATATATCTGCATGATTGTGAGGACATCTTTGGTTCTCCTGCTTACATTCGTATTAACATTTTTTATATAGCGATATGAATAGTATGATAGTGCTTACATTCTTATTTGTTTTATGTAGCACTAAAAACATATTTATTTTATTTATTTATTTTTTACATTTTTTTAAGCACCCAGCGGCATCTGTGCGCTGTTATGCATCAGTTACACATAAAACAGGAGGTAAGAATAGACAGAAGAAACAATAATTGAGGTGTATATAAGCGTATGAAAGGCAGGGGTTAGGCAAATACTAATTTTACTGTTTATTGTGCACAATTCCACATTCTAATTGTAAGGACGCCTGTTAAATATAAAATGTTGTACTGTTTACTGTACATACTTGTATATTATAATTGTAAGGACATTTAATGCTACTGCCTACATTTGTATTAACATGATGTAAATAGTGCTATGAATAGTATGCTAGCGCCTACATTTATATTGGCATTTCCTATATAGTGCTAGTACCAATACGCTAGTGCCTACCTTCATATTACTTTTCATCTACTATTACAAACATGTCAATTTTTAGTGTTTATTGTACAGACTAGTACATTATAATTGTAAGGACATTTGTTAAATACAAAATATTGTACTGTTTACTGTACAAACCTGTACATTTTAATTGTAAGGACATTAGATGCTACTGATTACATTTGTATTAACATCTTTGTAGTACTATTTATAGTACACTTGTGCCTACGTTTGTATTGATATTTTGGATATAGTGCTATTGATAGTACTTTAATGGCTACATTCATATTCAATTTTATTTAGCATTACAAACATAACTGAATTTTGCATAACTACTTGTTGAAGGTATGCAGTATATAAAGTGTATTCACTTGTTGAAATATTAAATGTACACACCTGTACGTTATAAATATAAGGAAATTAGATGCTACTGTTTATATTTGTATTAACACTTTCTATCTAGTACTATTTATATTATGGTAATGCCTACATTTGTATTTTTATTTTTTACATATAGTACTATGAACAGTATGCTAGTGGCTGCATTTGTATTCGTTTGTATCTCCTGACGTCACCATGTTACTTATGCAACTGGTATATGTGCCCCCCTTGGCAGCATTGGATCTGGACCTTTACAACACTTCCCCCTCCGATCGTTCTGTCGAATTAACACATTTTGGCCTGAAGCTCTTTGCTCACTTCCTTCCATCCATACCCGTGTTACCCTATGCAAGCACTCCCCTTGAGCCTCATACTCCTCTGGTGAGCAACTCATTTTCATACATGCTTCCCCATCAGCTGAACAATCTACCCAAAGTGCCTCATAGTTGTCTATTTCCAAGGATGGCTTGGTGAGCATTCCCAGTGGACCTTATTCAGGCATTTCTGTTTGTGTGGGCCTTACACATGGTGTTGTTTTCCTGGCCCTGTCAACATTCAGGGGCTACATTGATTTCCCCCTCCCCCTGCTTCGTTTTCAAATTCCTAATCCTAATTGGCATGAACAAAAGGTGATGAATGCCAGAACGGGTATTGGCACAGTTATCTCCATTGAGTTCACCAATTGTAATACTTCATAACGGGTGATTTCCATCATTTCACACTGACTGCTTTTTGGACAGCTGGAAGCAAAAGCTATGCAAATAATGTTGTTGCTTTACTAAGCAGTCCATACTCCGGTGGAATAGCAGGCAGCCTGTCCGATGACTTTTGCAACCAATAATTGCTGTACCTGCCAATTCTCTCTTCAAGTTCAAGGATCTGGCTGGTCGTGTATGCACCCCAACCCCCACCGCTCAATGCTATCTATTTTTGGCTTTCCATCTCTATCACGTGCACTAGTATGCCTGTCACTAGAGCAGGAGCTCATATAGCCATGCAGAGTCTGGATGAGATGTGCCCCGCCCTGTGTAAAGCAATATATCCCGGTGCCATGGAGAGTTCTATCTACAACGGTAATGTAGGGTTTCATCTCCGCAGCCCTCACGAGAAATGGTCGCTGGCACCATGATGCCTGGTAACTGTCGCATAATGAATATCATGTCAAGAAGTTAGTTGTGGCCAATAATGTATCTCCCATGGGCAGGGCCAAGTCGCAGTGCCTAATCCATGACCTGGGGGTTATTCCAGAGGGCCATACTCCGTTAACACATAATGAACCCTTACTCCTTTCAAAAAACCCCAAATTCTGAACATTCTTCGACTAACCCACTGTGCCCTTCAATGAGGAGAGGTTTACATATTAGAAAGAACTCAATGTGAGATATTCTAGACCCCCATTTAAAAGGACTGGTCAGCGACAAAGGAAATGTGGTTATTGTGAACGTTGGAAAATCTGAAAGGCCAGAGCCGAGAGATGCACTCCAGAATAAAGTCCTTGCCTGGCTACGGTCCACACCTCGAGAGAGCTGTATCAGGACTCAGGATTTTAGACTTCTGCAGAGAATCCAAATTAAGGAATGGTACTCCATGAATGACTTGGACTGTATTGTGATTTGTTGTGGCCGTAATAAACGTCCCTCTTTTTTGAGCTGTTGCAATAATCTGGAAAAACGGACTTCCACCACGAGTATAAGAATTGTTTTGTACCTCTGTTATTTTATTACAAGTGATTTGTTTATTATTTGTTGTATATGGTGTACCGCTCTGAGGCCTATGGGCAAGTTGGCCCTTAATAAAAAAGTATCCATCTATTGATCTATTCAATAGTGCAGGATGATTGTTGAATGGAATGAGCTCAGAACGGGGCACCGCCAGGGCAGGGCTGTGCAGTGTGACGAGGGACAACGTGCCTCTCTAATCTGGAGGGAGCTCCGTGTATGCCTGGGTTAGGCAAGCCCCCCAATCGATCCATAATAACTGCAGTCCCACTCCTCAGTGCCAGGATACACATCACCTTGGTGCAGCCAGTATTTGTCCCCAAATGTTTTGGACCTGTGGATCTGAAACGCAAAGAAAAGCGTGTGAGTTCATTTATGTGTTAGTCCTGTTTTTTTCTGATCGATCCACGTTAGAGCATGAACATGTTTCTTCCAAACTGTTAGACAACTGGTATTCATTTTGCTTACTACATCTTCTTCGAACCCTACCAGCACTTCCACCCTACATTGCAACATTCCCCCTCCCATGCCACGTCATGGAAGACCGACCCCTCAGTTCGCATCAGTGATCTTGTGTGGCACCACGAAATGCTGTGCCCTGTTTCATTGTGACACTTCAATCTGCTGTGGGTTGTGAACAGTTTCTTCCCTTCTCACCTCTCCTGTGACATATTCTAATATAATGTGTTTTGTTGCCTTTTTTTGCCATTCTTGTGAATTTTAAATAATTATTGGCATATACTTCCTTCCCCTCATCTATCCATTGGACCGTAGCTGAGTGTTCCTTAAACAAGCCCCTTCTTTTACACAATGATAAATGCATCAAACACCCCCCCCCCATGCCCTTCAACTAAGACTTCTGTGACATGTGGAATGAAGAGCACACATAACATATGTCATTGGCCCTCTCTCGCCCCACCATCTCATTTCGACATAGCATACATTGCCTGATGCAGTGCTGTGCCTGCCCCTAATGCCATCTCGGAGCATTTCAGAATTAAATACATCTTGTGTGCTGCATACCCCTCCATTATTACTCCTACTGGGGGCAAACAGTCCCCTTTCAACAAAAAAACAAATAAACAGAAAACCAAGGAACATAAACACTGCACTACAACAACATACCTTACACAGTGTCCTTCCCTCTCCTGCTACTTCCATTTGGCGCACCTCCTTCAGCCCGCTCACAGGTTTTCTATACAGGTGAAAGGGAGAGAAAAAAGTAATGCTGAATACTCCCCATCAGCTGCCCCCTCTCTTCTCCTGTGAGGGGAGCTCCAGTCTTGTCCGGGCGGATGTTTGAAAGATGGATCCATGGGCACCTCTCTGCTCCCTTCACCGCTGTTGTGGTGCAGCACATTACAGTGAAGGGTCTGGTGGAATGGGGTTCTTTCCAAGATCTTGTGAAATTCTTGATGAGGATCTTCTTTCCACGATAGAGGGGAGGCTGAACTGCAAATGTCTCTTCTTCTTGTGCGGTTGGAGCATCTGTGTTTCATGCCAGGTAGGCAGGCCTGCCTTGACGTGAACGCACCTAACGCAAAATGTAGGTGAGATATTATGTGAGCTCACTCAAATATACTTTAAACTCATCAAGCATTGGGCAGAGCTGTTAGCGTCTGAAATTGTACGGGCAGGAGTGAGAGGTGCATTCATTCTCCTGCCAGTGATAATTTTGTGTAGAGTGTGATGAATACAATGGTGTCAACACTCTTTTCCCGGCGGTGACCTCCCCCCATGTGGCCAGTGGATGGCAGCCTCTACCTGATCCTGACCCTGGGGGCAACTATATGAGGGAGGATAACCTGGGGGGGAGACAGCCTCCCGGGCAGTAGTGAGACACCATCACACAAGTCGAGGGCTTGCGTTAGGGAGGCATTGTAAGAGTCTTCATGAGCCTGGGGGTCTGTAGGGTTTGTAGGTGGGGCTAGTAGTTTAGTGATGGTTGGGGATAATGTTGTTTACGTGAGTTTGTGAGTGTGTCAGGATGTCTTGCTGGTGGGGATGGGAGGTCTGGTGGCATGGGTGTGTGTGAGAGAAATGCAGAATGTAATCAGTAAGTGGTCAGTTCAAGGTAGTGGGTTGATGGTAGGTATGGATAGGTTGGTGTTTAGGTTTCCAATCCAGTCGAGTGTGCGGCCCTTGTTTTGAATAGGCGGTTGACCAATTGTTGAATGTTCTGGTCATCGAAGACAATGGTGAGGTCTTTGGCTCGTTTGTCGCTGGGTTAATTGTGGCCTAACTTGACATCCCCTAGTGTGACGAGTCTGGTCGTGCGAGTGATGCATGGGGTAAGAGCGGGAGTTCTAAGTCTAGGGAAGTTAGATTGTCCATATAGTAAGATAAGGTTAATAGTTATCTGTGAGGGGGAGTTTATCGTGGAGGATCTTGTGTCCTTTTTGAGTGGATACGGTTATTTCTCTTGTGTTGATGCTGTATTTGAAGATGAGGGCAACTCAACCTCCTGAGTTTGTTTAATCTGTCTTACCTGTTGATTGAGTATCCCTGGGGGATGGCTAGCGAGAGGGTGGGGCCGGATGCACTGTGTAGCCATGTTTAAGTTATTGCTAGTAGGTCAAGACGTTAGTCTTCTATGGGGCCATGAATGTCAATGGCGTGGGCGCATAGGGATTGTGCGTTGATGAGGGCGCAGTGTAGTGTAGTGTATGGCTGAGGGGGCATCAGGGTAGCATCAGGGTAGCAAGTAGTTGATGAAGGAAGCGGGTGGCGGTGGAGTGGTCCGAGAGGCAAGTCTGGCATTTCTAAACTACATCCAACTCTCTCTCCCCAAATACATCCCGACTAAAGCACTTCGGTCATCTAGTTCCAACTATCTGCAGATCTGTCATATCTCCAAGCAGAGCGTGGGGGGGTAGATCTCTATCTTCGGCAGGAGCCTCCCTCTGTAATGGCTTCCCTGCCTCTCTCAGACTTGAGCGTGCTCTCCTTAAGTTCCGCAAGCGGCTCAAGGCCCTCCTCTTCTCTTCTTCTTTCCTTCTCTCCCTCCCATGCTAATCCCCCTGTCTGTCTGCTATGCCTGGCAGCCTAGTCCCTTATGAGTCTTACAGGGGATCAGGCCCCCCTCATCCAGTCTGCCTCAACACCCACCCAACCAAGCACTGCCCTTCTGAGCCTCCTCCTTGACCAGCCTGGAAGGTTGCCACCCCCTCTGAGTCCGGTACACCCTCCCTTTCCCGCACTAGTCGGTGATCCTCATCCTCCCCTGGCACTTGCCCCCTTGGGCTCCCCACAGCACTTGCCAAACCCGGGCGGCGCCCTCCTTCCACTGCTCCACTGCTCCCCCGGCAATTCTTGCTGCTGCACTTGCACGATCCGAATGTCACAAGGCCTTGTTGGACTGTTATTGTTTTGAATCCCCTGGTCTCCCTCCTTCCCCTTTTTGTCTTGTGGTGCCTGGAAACACATTGGGCCTCATTACGAGAATTGCGGAATGGATTAACGGGCTCCGCTAATGGTGGCGGGCCCGTTAACACCATTTCGCAATATTACGAGGTCCCCTCGCGGGACCCGGTAAGGAGGCCAGATAAAACCAGGCGCCGTTATCGGGTCCCGCGAGGGGACCAGGGAGCTAACAATGGGCCGGTCGTAATCGGCCCGTTGTTAGCTCCCTCTCCCATTCCCATTGAGCCCTATGGGGGCTCAAATGGGAATGGGGAAGGTCCGGGTTCGCAGAGGGAGGAATTTCCGGGCCCTCCGAACTCGGAATGGCCCGGTAATTCCCCATTCAGGGAACCCGGTAAAGGAGCCGGATTTGGCGGCAGCCAAGGAGCTAATATGGAGCAAAATTAGGGGTGGGAGCTGCTGGGGGTATGGCATTCTTTTTTGCTTTACCCTTGATGCACAGTCACATAAAAATGTTTTATATAATGGCATATGTTGTGGTCAAAGGAAAAATGAAAATGCATTGAAAAATGGCCCGGTGCACTTTTGGTAACTTGCATCTGTTGGCTCCTCATGTGCTATCATACAAAATTGATTGCAAACTGTGTGGCTTTTGACCAAATCTTTCACAGAAAGTGCTGTCAAATGCACCATTTTAACCCATTATTTTAAACATTTTCTCTGGGGGTAAACCTCTCCACCCCAACCTCTCTTCTTTGGTAAGGCATCCTCGCTTTGCTTGGTCGCTCACACATTTTAGACACATACATTTAGGCTCCTCTAGTTCAAACATTCTCACAGCCACTGCTGGTCTGTTTCACAGTTTATTTTTAATTTTGCTGTATATTTTTGATTTAGTTTTGTTCGTTCAATCTTACTGCACTTCTATGGTGCCCCCAACAGAATTCTGTATGCAGAAGGTTATCGTGTGGTTTTTTTCAGGATATTTTTCATTTCGTGGTATATTTCTAATTAAATTTTTTCACTTGGACGTTGCTTGTAGGGGTGCAGCGGATCACCTTGAAAGTGTCACAGTATCGTTTTAAATTCCATTTGATCCTACCCACCCTACTGTGCATGACTGAAAAGGGTGGGTTTGGGCGGGAGGATTAAGAATGTTTTGCATATTTGATTGGCCCTCTGCACCTGCTGCACATGTCTACATTTGATCAAAACAAATTTGCTTAGAAAGTGAATATCTCGAGTTTGGCAGATCGGATTTCCAAAATGTTTTTAGCGTGCATAACATCTGGATGAGACCTTGCACTGAGCCACATGTTTTATAAATTGAATTGAACAAGTTCGAGATATGTGGGTCAAAGTTTCGATTTTTTAGCCTCGATGGACATTGCAATGCAAAGACAGTTTTTTCCAGCTATGGTTTTGGGGAACGCAAACTTTGATGCCATGGGCCTCATTACAACTCAGGCGTTAAGGGGTTAACGGCACCGTAAAAGGTTGCAGCGCCGTTAACCCCTTAATGTCTAACTGCGAGGTCCCTTTGCGGCTCCCGACCTTAACAGCTGGTCTGTACCAGCCGTTAAAGTTGGGACCCGCAAAGGGACCTTGAAGGTAATTACGGTACCGCAATTCGCGGTACCGTAATTACCGCCTTCCCCATTCCCATTGAGCCCTATGAGGCAAAAATGGAAATGGGGAAAGGCCAATGGTAAATGGGGAATTACCGCCCCGCCAATCTTGGAATGGGGTGGTAAATCCCCATTTCACCATGGCGGATTTGGTAAGTTACCGGCGTTAACCATGGCGCTAATAGCGCCATCGGTTAACGACAGGGTCGTAATGAGGCCCCATGTGTTTTAGGATCCAGATAGATCACGTATCGCTTAGAAACCCAGGTCTTAATGTCCATTCAGAGGACAGGAGCTAGAACTTGACTAACCCATAGATACACAGAATTAACTATCTGGGAATTATTCTCACAAGGAAACATAAAGATTTATGTTTGACTTACCACAAGCATATTGGAAAACAAATCATTTCACCATTAAGCATTTGGTCAACTCTTCAATTCTCCTCAGTGGCAGGAACATATGCTATCAAAGTCCATATGCACAGAGAGCGTGTAAATAACTATATACTTGCCAATTCTAGACAACCTCTTTACACCCAGGGATGCATTCCAATGTCATTAAATGGCCTGGCAGATCATGAACAACTGGAACCCATAGAAAGAGGATCGAAGGGAAGCAGCATTTAGAGACATTTCTATTAAGAATATTCTCCCCACACAGAATGCTCCCTGCCTTTTCCAATTGAGAACCATTGAAAAGAAATAAAATGTTCTAATGAGGTAAATATCTCTATAAAGTACAATATTAATAGCAGGAATCTTATTCTTTATAACCCTCAAATTTCAGATGTACAGAATATTATAAAACTGACCGGTGTCAAATTTTGATAAAGGTACTATGTTGATATCATAATTGGACATATATATTGAGCTTGTGATTTTCAGGCAGGTGCAAAGAAATGTAAGGGGTGGAACCGCATGCCTCTTGGTTGTTAAAGCATCGACAAAGAAGATGTTATACTCTCTCACTGTTGCATATATTTCAGCCTTCCCTGTCCACATAATGGGCCTCATTATGAGTATGGCGCTAAGTGGTACGATTGGAGTTAACTGAGTTACCTCCCCTACGCGAAATGATGAGTTTTGACTTTGAGTGGAAGATTTACCTTCTGCAAAACCCTGGAGGAAATCTTGCCACTCAACGCCAAAGAATAGGCAGAATTGGCGGAATTACTGCGACGGTAATTCCGCGACGATAATTCCTGCAAAAAACACCATTGGGTCCGATGGACCCAAAACAAATGGGGATTTACACCGCTACCACATTTAATCAGGCGGAAATTCCGCCTGACCAACTGGTGGTAACTGTAAATCTGTTTGGTGGTATTTCAAAGGAGTTACTTCTGAAATACGTCCAAACTCGAAATGAGGCCCAGTTAACCCGCTGCTTCTGAGAGCCCAGTACTCAGGCTCATATGCAGCGGTTCTCTTCAAAATGAGAGCGATTGTGTTATGATAGTGTATGTTTATTTAAATGCTCTTTGATTTTATCAATGAACGTTCATCCACAAATGTGCGCTCTTAACAACTTTGTGAAGTAACAATAGCTCAGCAGGTTGAATGCTTGCTGTTGCAATCTGTGTGTGATCTGCAAGTCGCAGGTTCAAATGCAACCAAAACCAACCCAGCCTTTCATCCATCCATGGTCGATAAATGAGTGCCAACTTTGGTTGAGTGATGATTGTATGTAAATATGTACAGCACTTTTGCGAAAGCGCTATATAAACAACAAATCAAATTAAACTTTGGGAAATTACAATGCATGCTTTTCCATCCTAATTTACTGCCTGAAAAACACTCACTTGTGTTACTAAAAGGGTCTGGAAATAGATTAGGCATGGCAAAGGATATAGAAATGGCTGCCATTTGCAGCCGTCAGTAAAATGAAGTCCCAATCCAAATTTGCCACCAGAAATGAAAACGAGGCTTGGATTGCTCAAGCCTCATTTTGGAAAGAACAGGAAGTGATGTCATAAAGACTGCAGATTTAAAGAGGGCCAGTTCTTAGAAACATGTTTTCCTGTGGTGAGCCAGGCACAGTCAAATTTCCCCATATATTTTGAACCCTTTGTTCTTCCGGGTTTGTTCTCCTGAGCCATTTCCTGATATGTGCGTGGTTTTTGGTCTCCTTCTCCCCTTTTCATGTTCCCTGTCTTTCACCTATTCTAACTCATTGGCTTTCTTGCTTGGAAATAATCGCCCCTTCTTCTGCTCTGTCTCCACGTTGTGACTAGATGACCTTCCCATCACTCGGTTTTGCAGAAGGTTCCCTGCTTGGGGGCTTCTGGGGTAACTGTAGGGCAGATGTGGCCGCGTGTGCTACTCCGCTTACTTCCTGCCTCCTTTCAAGGCCCCCCGCACCTCTGCTCTGTTTATTTCTCGCATTTCACATGGTGGCCCTGGGTAGTGCTAATTTCTGATCAACACACAGGTGTGAGGAGAAATGTAGTCTCCTTATTGCCTGGATGATGTACACCATCCTGTTCCTGGATCACCAGAGCAATTATTGGGACATTTCTGAACTTCCTGGAGAGAGTTATCCTACTTCTTGTTGGAGAATCCTGACATCTACCAAGGCGTGCAAGCGTTGCACTTCTTTCCGGATCCAATTTAGTAAATACATCTCAGTTTGCATAAGGAACCTTTCAGATTATAGATTCACTTTCTTCTGGGTTGGATTTGATCACCACCAGGATCCCAGAAGGCCACAAGTTCAAGCCAGGTGGCCCGGGAGTATGCGTGAGCGGCTCAGCCATAGTGCAAGCATCTGGCTCAGGTCAAGAGAAGAGAGCAGGAAAGACAGGGCGCTGTGGCTTACATGACCTGAGTGGCCCTTTACTCCTCCTGGGACCAGGGTCTCTTCCAGTCCCACTACTACCTGCTTAGTGGTGTAATGTTAAGCTCCACAGTCCCTGGAAATCCAGTCCCACAAATGTTAGACTCCACATTTTGACTCTGAAGCTCAGACTACTGATGCAGTTATGCAGGAACGACATAGTAGCCCAAGCTATCAACTTAGATGCAGCCCCAAAACCTAAGCAGGGAACCTTTTGAATGAAAAAGAACTAGACACACCTCAGAACCCCCCATCGGAAAGGCGCAAACTAACAGTCTTAGAATCCCTAAATGTAAACTCAAAGAAGCAGGTGGGACTAGTTTTCCAGTCATGGCTGCCCAATTATGGAACTCTATCCCTAACTCCTTAAGAGTTAAACCATCCTTTCATACCTTCAAGAATAGTTTTCCAGTCATGGCTGCCCAATTATGGAACTCTATCCCTAACTCCTTAAGAGTTAAACCATCCTTTCATACCTTCAAGAATAGTACTAAACTATGGCTGCACTATTGACCACTGAAACAAGACACTCTCACAAGATTACTCTACCTAGTCGTACAGCATCCAACATACATATAACATCCACGTTATATATTACTGTCTCCTTGACGCTATCCACTGGCTTGCATAACTGTCATTCTTTTTCTATCTGCACTCTGGACACCACACTTGTACACCACACCTGTACACTTTAACTTCCATATTCTGTCTGTATCTTTACACCAAGTAACTGTAAATAATGTATACTAAGACACTGTACATAATGTATAAATGATGTAAAATGACTATGGGCCTCATTACACGGATGGCGGTAAGGATTTACCGGTACCGGTAAAATACTGGTACCGGTAAATCCTTACCGCTTTACTACGTGGTCCCTTTGCGGGTTGGGGGATTTAACGCCTGCTTTTTGCAGGCGTTAAAATCCAGCCCGCTAAGGGACCTCGGAGCTAATTACGGCACCGCAAAATTGCGGCGCCGTAATTAGCGCCTTCCCCATTCCCATAGAGCCCTATGGGGCAGAAATGGGAATGGGGAAGGGCAATGGTGGAAGGGGGATTTACCGCCCCTCCAACCTTGGAATGGGGCGGTAAATCCACTTTCCGCCAAGGTGGTGCCGGTATTTTACCGGCATGAGCCATGGCGCTAATAGCGCCATGGCTGACCGCCTACCGGGTAATGAGGCCCTATGTCTAAATGCCTGTAACCTATTTAACCTGTACTGCGCCCAGATACCTGAGGATTTGGAGTGCCATATAAATGAATAAACAATACAATACAATACAACTTCAGTGCTCTTTTGAATTCAACACAATAAATTGTCTCTCTATTATCTTACGTCCCAAAAGAACTGACTTTGAAAAAGACCCTTGCACTGCCTCCGGGCCTACCACGCACCTAGGGGCTGTAACTGTAACCCTACAGTTTTCGCTCTCCTTGCACTATCCAGAGCTGCGCTGCCCTGGCCGCACTTAGAGCATCTCCCTTGCACTTCACTCTCCCTTTCCCCTTGCACTTCTCGTTCTCGCATTTGCATGATCCGAATGACACAAGGCCTAGTAAGATCATTTATCTTGTGCTCCCTCTGTCTTCCCACCCTTGTCTTGTCGCCCCTAGAACCACTTGTGTACAGGCACGTTATAAATGACTTATCTCATATCATATAATACTGTGTGTGTGTATATGTGCATTTATTGCATGCATGACATGTAGCAGCTTGCAAGTATACCCTAAAAAGCAAGGCCTTAATGAGAGGAAACTACACCCTGCTCACATGCACACATGTTTAATGTAAGCATATTTCAGTATATCTGAGAGAACGAAAGTTCGGAGTGGTTCTCAATGTATATTTTCATACCCTGTCTTTGACACACTAACTCCGGGGTCTGCAACCTTCAGCTCTGCAGATGTTTTGGACTACATCTCCCATCAGCCCTAGCCAACATAGTCAATGGTGAGGGATCATGAATGCCCTAGTACAAAGCAACAGTAAAGTGACGCTCTCCTCAGAGACGTTTTTATGGGAGTGCAAAAGGGGCACTTGCCCAGGGCCCCCACGTTGGAGGGGACCCCACAAGGCTGCCTGATCTAAAGAAGTAAGATTCCTTTATTCACCAGACTTAAACAGCACACATCAGGATATTGTATTGCATGGCGCTGAGGCTCTAAACCTTTTGCCTGTCTGTTTTGGCAAGTACATTCTGCCTCGATCAATTCATCATATAATGCTTTCTGTGTTTTCTGTGGTATATATAGTTTGTGTGTTCTTTGCGGCACAGCTCCTGTAGCATTCTTTCCTCCCTGTCGGAATTATGTAGATTTTGTGTAATAGCCACATTTGAAATGCATACTGGTAAATTGAGTGCCACAATGGTTCAGAAGTTAGCTCAGTGTGTTAAGCACTCATTGCAGTGATATGTGTTTCTATGCAATATTAGAATAGCACATTCCTGTAATGCTGGCTGAGCCTTTCCTATGTCTGAAGTTTATGAACCTGCCTGCATATGTACTTGGCCTTGCAGCACAACAGGTGCTATTATCTGCAATATACCTGCACCAGATAGGGGTTGCTATAAAAACGAACATGTCATCCTCATGGTGAAGGTCTAGAAATTGGTTTGTTCAGATGGGGTGTTCTAAAACCTAGGCAATCACCTCCAACAATGAGTGTAAACTCTTAGTCCAAGAGATGAATAAGTATCCGAATTTTGAAGCAACACATTCATGCTTGTATCCTGTCTTTGCCAGCAGACAATACAGTGATCCTGATCAATCATCTTATATCTAGTACATTATTTTACTGCCTTCTGTGAAGTTTGCCTCCTCGAGTGTTGGTGGCATCATTTAGCCCATTACTTGATCTTTCTTCTTATGTAGGCCATTTGAGTGGAAGGGGTGGTAAACAGAAGGTAGCGGACCAGATGGTGAAGCACTCGGGCAAGCATATTTCAAAGTCTGCTCGTTTCACACACAAAAACGCTTTGCATTTTTGTAAAAGTCAAAGGTTTTTCTGCGCGTTTATAAATGACAATTTGACAAGCTAGTGTTTTGGAAGTATGTAAAGCTTTAAAATACAAAGGACCAACCCAGATTCAATCTGTTAAATCACACTGATTGGTATGCTGGTACCTAAATACTTCTCTTGATGATGGAGAGAATGAAGCTAGAATCATTCTGTATTTCACCCTTCTATAATATTTTGTTTTTAAAAATTGTCATGTTTGGTAATGTGCTGTGTGTACTTTCCAAGTCAGTTTTATAAAATGAGATTATTTTAGTTCATGGTAAGAACTGGTAATGAAAGTGTTCAAATGCAGATTCACCCCTTAACCAATTTGTGTAATGCTGGGCATCTTATTTAATCGTGTATTGCCTAGCCTCTCAAAATTGCCAGTCCCTAAACCTTTTGAAATTGTCAGAGAGATTTCCTTATCAGGGTATGATCTTCAAAGCAGCCTCACTCATCGTTTCACTAGCTATAGTGTTGCTTCCACTACAATAGTGAGCATTGATATATTGCACACCACAAGCACTTTATTCTTTTTATCTCTAATGGCAACACTTTTGAAAACGATGTCCCACTTAGAATCTTAGTATGTCTGCTTACTGACACCTTCGTGGTAGCTTCTAATCTGCATCCACTATCCAGGCTATGGTATGTGGGGCTTTCTCCTTCCTACCAATTAGTCTCCTCTATCCATGCTTGAGCACGTTTTCATTCTGCGAGGCAGCAAATGTGAGTTATCTGTCAATTCTGGGTTACATGTACCTTTTACATACAATCCTGCATAAATACTACAGGCTGCATACCACCTTGGATTGTATTGATTAAGTCTCCTGTATCTATGCTACAACAGAAGTAACTTCTTCGTAGACTGATAATGTTGGCTGTCAAATGGTACTTGTTTATCTGTGTGATTAGAGCAAGAATGAAGAGGGTAAGGGGACTTAAAGAGAGTAAACATCCTTATTTTTACTGCTGTGAGGCAGCATATCAACCAATGGGTTGTGAGTGCTGCAGGCAGGGGCGGGGGCAGATATTTTTTAATCACTTAATTCCTTTGGTTTGGTGGACGGGGCCCCAAAGATGTCTGTGCCCAGGGCCCCAAAAGTGATTAAGATGGCCCTGGCTCTCCCCTGATCGGACGGATTTGGGCTGCCTTCTGGCTTCTCATTAACTTCTCTTCTGGCGCATGTTGCTTCTACATCTCAGATCCGGTAGCTCCACCACGCGGAGTTAATTTTCAGCTCCACTTTCCCAAAAAAGGACCCTTCAGTCTTAAGCCTTTGAGAGGTCACTGAGGTGTGAATATGGCCTGAGGTCCACATGCAGTGTCTAAGGAGCTCTTTGTTGCTGCCTAACCATTCTTTCTCAAAGCTCTGCTCGGTGTTTTATGTTATCAAAAAATCCCTTATTGGAACCATGAACCCTTGGTAAAACCAAGGGCGGACATCTCCTCCGTAGATGAAGTAGAAACTCAGGGTCTGCAAATGGAACGTACTTGCGGTATTCCTTCACTGGAAGGAGCAGACACCCATTCCACAGGCTGGCGATGCTGCGCTTTGCCAACTCCAGGACCACACCGATCAAAATCTTTCTTTTCGTTCCCAAAAATCTCTTCGAACAGGTCCCAGAAAAGACAGGTATTTCAGTTCTCTCTTTTGCTTAGAATGTCATTTAATGAAAGGCTCATTCCATACGGGGAAGGATAGGAAACAGTAAACTTTGCAGGGTCGTAAATACAGGTGCCTTAGCAACGTAACGGCACTCTTTCCGGACCGGCAAACTCTGAGTCTGCCGGTAGGGGCCATGGAACTCCCAGCAGGCCTGAGCTGCCGGGAATTCAGGCCCCTACCGGAAGACTTCACACTGAAGCACGGGCACCATTGCTAGCGGTGCTGGTGCTTCAATATCCCATCCATGGTAATGGGGAGGAACCGTTCCGCCGCAACTTGTGACATTGCGGTGCCTGCCGGAATCTGAGGTGGCGGAAACAGTGTTACGGGGTCCGTGGCAAAGCTCTGGTCGCACCAACCGGTTACCAGCCAGTTACCGCCGACTTCATAATCAGGCCCAAATAATGGCATTATAAGTCTGCACCCTTAATTAACGTTGAGGTGACATCATACACACACTATGTTCTGCAGTAGGTCCACAGTGCTATCACAGTTTTCATTTAGAAAAATACAAAAAAGGTTTTTGAAACGTCTACATATGTTTTATAAAATACGGCCTCATTACGAGGTTGGAGGTAGCCTTGATGGTTTTACTCACCCGGTAATTGCCCTTTCGCGGGTACCGCGCCCGCTACATCCCTATTCCCATTGAGCCCTACAGGGCTCAATGGGAATGGGGAGGGTGGTAGCACTGGTACCGTTAATGACAGTACCGGTGCTACCATCATGTTCTACTCGCGGGTGCCGGTACGGCCATCAAGTCAGACCTGGTGGCTGCAAAGGCACCCACGAGCAGAACTCCTAGTATGGCGTTACGGTAGCAACGGTGCCGATAGCAATACCGGCGCTGTTGTTGCCTTACCGCCATACTTGTAATGAGGCCCATGACTCGTGGAGTGGGGTAACACACCCAGAGCTTCTTTTCTGAAGTGGCAGACACTGATGTAGGGGTCGGCAACCTTTGGCTTCCAAATGTGTTGTACTACAACACCCATCAGCCCTAGCCAGCATAGTCAATGGTGAATGATCGTGGGAATTTGAGTCCAAAAGAACTACACAGCCATAGGTTGCAGGCCCATCTCACAGGGTCAACACAATAGAAGTAATTATGTGATTACTGAGTGTGTTTTCTGGACCCTCTGCTGCACATGCTCTTCTCACCACACTCCAAGAATAAGATTGATGTAATATTTCTCCAGAATTCCGAATTGCTCCAAATAGATCATTTTGACCAAACCTGAATTTCTGAGAAGTACCTATAATACCCTGGAATCCTGCTCATAGTGCACACTAGTCAATTCTTATTTTTTTTTAATAGAAAATATGACTAAATTAGCTATAGAAATGCACATATAACATCAGAAAGCCTACCATACTTTTTAAATAATGAAAATATTCAACAAATCACTGTCCCTTCTTGTAACTGTATTTCCATATTGTTTAGATAGACACTCATGGGTTACAATGCAAAGGTGGATTTTTTATTTTCTTTACCATTTGAGAAGCAGAAATATACTTTAAAGGATGGTGTTGCTTCGGGTCGAGCCTCCAGACCTAGTAGCTCGGAAGCCTTACTTTGGGTCTGCTACTTGACCCCCTGCCTCCGTGCTCTTCCTCTAGCACCCTGAGAAGGCGGCCCATGGCTCGAGAAAGCCGCCCTCCTCTTGCGTTCATCCATTCTTCTTTTAAGTAAGCAGAAAGCCACAGCGAGCCCATACACACAGCTGGCACAGAGCGCGCTCAGGTAGACGTAGAAGGCCACGCGGAGGACTCCATTCCTGGCAACTAGAAGAAGAGAACATGCATCAGGGCCATAAGAATGCAAATTAATTAGCACTGCATTCCCATGAATCTGGAATGCAGGAATACACACGATCTAGGGCAATAAGAATGTACCTAATTCAGGACGGCAGGAATTCACATAAGTCTGGATTGTGTGAGTTCACGTGAACCAGGGCTGTGCAAATTCACAAGAATCAGAGTTTCAATGATTCACATGAAGCAGAGCTGCAATGACTCACATGAATCACAGTGGCAAGGATTCACATGAATCACAGCGGCAAGGATTCACATGAATCTAGGCACAAGGATTCACATGAATCTAGGTGCTAGGGTTCACATGAATCACAACAGCATGGATTCACATGGATCACTAGGGCAAGGATTTACATGAATCTAGACGCAAAGATTTACATGAATCACAATGGCAAGGATTCACATGAATCACTACAGCAAGGATTCCCATGAATCACTACAGCAAGGATTCACAGGAATCACAACAGGAAGGATATACATGAATCACTGCAGCAAGGATTCACATGAACCTAGGCACAAGGATTCAGTTAAATCTAGGCATAATGATTTACATGAATCACAATGGCAAGGATTCACATGAATCACAACGGCAAGGATTCACATGAATAGAGGCACACAGATTCAAATGAATCTAAGCACAAGGATTCACATGAATCTAGGCACAAGTATTCACATGAATCACAATGGCAAGGATTCACATGAATAACAAGGGCAAGGATTCACATGAATCACAATAGCAAGGATTCACATGAATCCCTATGGCAAGGATTCACATGAATCCCTACGGCAAGGATTCACATGAATCACAACGGCAAGGATTCTTGGCAAGGATTCACGTGAATCACAAGGGCAAGGATTCACATGAATCACAATAGCAAGGATTCACATGAATCCCTACGGCAAGGATTCGCATGAATCACAACGACAAGGAGTCACATGAATCATAACGGCAAGGATTCCCGGCAAGGATTCACATGAATCACAATGGCAAGGATTCACATGAATCACTACAGCAAAGATTCACATGAATAACTATGGCAAGGATTCACATGAATCTAGGCACAAGGATTCACATGAATCTTGGCAGAAGGATTCACATGAATCACAGCTGCACACATGTGTATGAATCAGGTCTCTGCAAATTCATATGAATCCCGAATGCAAAAATTCACATGAATCTGAAATGTGGAAATTCACACGAGTCAGCGCTGTCTAAATTCAAGTGAATCATGAATGCAGGAATTCAATTGAACCAGGACTGTTGAAATTCACAAAAATCAGGGGTGCAAAGATTCACGTGAACTAGGACTGCAAGGAGTTAAATTAATGAAGACCGCTGGAAGTCACATGAACCAGAACTGTGCAAATTCACAAAGAATCAGGAATGCAAGATATCATATAAATCCTAAGGTCAGGGAGAATTCACAGGAAGTCCTCTCACCCAGCTGTGTTCCCCCCGTGGAAGAGCTTTAACTGGGAGGAGCTGTGTTCCTGGAACTTTTGGAAACCTGAAAAAACCCAAACCAGTAAAACCCTCAGGAGGTTCGACACTCCGTGAAGCTGTGCAGCACCTTGAGGCCTTGAAGAACAATGTGGCAGTAGTAGTCTGTGACCCTGTGTGACTAGAGGTGCTGGTTACCTGACGATGGTGTACCCCTGGATATGCTTCAAGCTGTGACCCCCATATGCCTTGATCCTCAATGCTGTGACCGTGGGCAACTAAATCGCTGCTACCTCAAAATCATGGTCCATGTACCTGTGCTGATGCTGGGAAGTTCTGTAAAGTAAAGTAAAGTGGTGTTCTGCAGCTCTGTCGAAGATGCTGTCTACAGATGCAGAACGTCTCGTCAAAGTTATGGACACAGCAGGGCTAGACCCCAAAATGGCTACCTTTGTCACCAAAGCAAAAGACTTTGGAAGGGCGTTGACTGCGCCTGAAAGAGTTGCGAGGACAAGGTCCTTGACCTGGCTGGGTCACTGGCCAAGAAAATGGACTTAGTGGATGAGGCTAAGAAGGCCAGCAGGCCGTGGATGATTTAACTCTAGCGAGTTGGTCTCAAAGGTGGTATACCTACTGGGCAATGCCAGCTGCACTCTCTCCTCTGAGAGATGCTGCAGCCTATTGCTAAAGATTGATAGTAAATTGGGGGATCTCGCCAACTGACAGGCTGGCGAAGCTGCACAATGAATGCTATTTGGGGATGCATTCACGAAGGAGATGTCCCGTTTTGTGGGCACGTGTACTGCCCTGAATAAAGCGCAGACATTCATCCTTAAGATATTCCATGGACAGGTTTTCACAGGGACCAGCCAACAGTTTTTGATCGACTGGTCACTTCAATTCGGCGAGGAGGCCCCAAGGACCCAGAGCCCACTACTGAGAGGGTCGCCAACACTACGCATTCTTCCCGTCCTAAGGGAGAGGTCCGCGTGGGTGCTGAGGTCACAGAGGCTATAGAGAGCAGAACGCTAACAGCGGTAAGTGCGCACCACAATCATTACCCTAAGGTGGGGGGTTGCACTTTACAGTATATAGCCAATTGGCAGGAGCTATCAGGCGAAGCTTCAGTTTTGCTGACAGTGGTGAGCTTCAGGCTAGAGTTTGCAGACTACCGGCAGCAAGAATACCAACAAAGCTCAGGATGTCAGTGGAAGAGGAGAAACTCCTCAATTTAGAGTTCAGCAACCTGTTAGAGAAGGGTGCGATAGACCAATGTCCGCCGGGGCAAGCAAGCTTCTACAACAATTGATTGATGGTCCACAGGCAGGGGAAGTGAATGCCAATGATCAATTCAAAGGAGTTGATTGGCTGGATCATGTACAGGCACTTCAAGATGGAGGGTACTAACCTCCTCAGGGATATTCTTTCCTAAGCGGACTGGCTAGTGAGACTAGATTTGAAGGATGCCTACCTGACCATCCCAATGGCAGTTTCTCAGATTCTTATGGAAAGAGCAGTGTTGGCAGTTTGCATGTCTACCCATTGGGCTAGCATTGGCCCCCTGGGCTTTTACCAAGGTAATGAGGCCGGTAGCAGCGGCCATCAGAGACAGGAGAATCATGATTACCATCTAACTGGACAACATCCTGATTCTAGCTCAAGACAAGATAACGTTAGTGGAGCAAGTACCGTGGGTGAGTGCTTTGCAGACCTCCCTAGGTTTTCTAATCAATTGGGAGAAGTCGGAGTTAGTCCTGAGGCAGCGTATGGAGTTCCTGGGTTTCGTAATAGACACCAGGAAAGCCACGGTGGAATTGCTGCTGCAGGAAATGAAAGTGATCAGGAAAGAATTGTGGTCTGCGATTCAGAAGACGCATATTTCGCTTTGGAATCTAACCAGGATAGTAAGGCTTCTAGCATCCTCAATTCGAGCCATATTCCCGGGACATTTATATTACAGGGCATTGCTCAGACTGACAGGGAGGTGTCAGATACCACCAATTGGCACAGTTAGATGAGGATGGGAAAATAGAGCTACCAGTTGCAGAATACGGAAGCCTGGAATGGCAAGGGCATCATCGAGATGTGCCGGAGTTAGTTAAAGAGTGGGATGCCAGCAGGTGCGGGTGGGGCGCAAGATGTGGGTAGTTGCAGACAGGAGGAAAATGGTCCATGGAAGAGCTGCAGCTGTACATAAACTGTTTAGTGCTTCCAGCGGGATCGTTCGCATTGAGAGCATTTGCCAGAGAGAGAGTGAATTGCTGCATTCTCTTGAAAATGGACAACATCTCAGCAGTGCAATACATAAATCGATTAGGGGGGACCCAGTCGAAGATGTTAGTGGAGCTTGCAAAGGACTTCTGGCATTATTTCCCTGCAAACAGAATGTGGTAGCAGACTGGAACTCCAGGTACCTGGATTGGAGATTGCAGAGGCCAGTGTTCTTACAGTAACAGTTATACATCAATCTTTTCACCTCCAGGTTGCACGTGCAGATGCCCAGGTACAGTTGGAAGTTGGATCGCGGGTCGCTGGGAATGGATGCATTCCTTCACAGTTGGGAGGCAGCGCTGCATTATGCCTTTCCCCTGTTCATCATGCTGGCGAGAACTCTAGCGAAGGTCTGCAGGGAGGGAGAAGTTTTAGTGATGGTAGTGCTGCTGTGGAAATTGCAAGAATGGTTTCCAATTCTGATGGGACTTTCCTTGGATTTTCTGCGGGTGATTAAGTCTCAGCTGAACGTGCTGACCAACCAAGGTGGTCAACAGCATGCTCTAGTGCTGGCAGAGATGCTACAACCTCTGGCGTGCAGAATTTCAGGCAACGCTGGACTTTGCCTAGCCTTTGAGAAGTTACTGCAGAGTGTATCAAGGACCCATGGGCGCCTTCCACCCTTAGGAGCTATGACGCAGCCTGGGCCAAGTGGGAAGGGTGGTGCACTCTCCGGCGTGTTAATCCCATTTCTGCATCTGTAATACATGTCCTCAATTATATATCGGAATTTTCATGGGATGGCCGTGCATTTCACACCATAGGAGTGTATAGGAAAAGGGGGACGGCCTGCCAATCGGAGAACATGCGCCGTAGTTCGGATTTTGCAAGGAGTGAAGATGCACAAGCCCGCCATAAGGTGGAGTGGGATGTGGAAGTGGTCTTCCGCCTTTTGAAGCAATGGCTGGCCATTGATCAGTTGCCCAGAGAGAGGCTATCTGATAAGTTAGCAATACTTTTGTGTCTGGTGTCATGTAGGAGAGTGTCCAATGTTAAGGCCCTAGAATTTAACAGGAAGGTTTTCTACCCAGAAAGGGGTGGCTTTTCTTATCGCTAAGAGAACTAAGAGTGGGTCATCTATTATTTCTTACCCATATTTTCGAGCCGAAATTGTGTGTAGCTCAATGCATTAAGGACTATGAGAAGGCTACCAGAGGTGTGAGGTCTCGCGTAGTGCATCAGCTGCTGATCGCGCATAGGAAACCTTTTCATGTAGTTGCTTCAGCCACCATAGCCAGATCGGTCAGAGAGATCATGCATTTGCCAGGTATAGATTTAGTGATATTTGGGGCCCATTTGTTCAGAGGGGCAATGCCATCTAAGGCTTTTGCATCAGGGGCATCTCTGCATGATATTTTGAAGTCTGCCAATTGGTCTACTGAGGCAACCTTTAAGACCTTTTATTTTAAGCCAGTCTCATCAGTAGCAGAGGTGGTGATACAAAGCTTTGAACAAGCATAATGCTCGCCTCCAGTCTTGACTCAGAATGACGATTACCCAGGCTTATAGCACCGGGAGTCTTTATTCTATTAAAGCATTATCCAGCCCGATATACACGGTGTGTGGGATGGCAGGGTCAGAGCTCTGGTTTAGCTGTGATTATGACAATGTACTGGTATTGAAGTGATGTATGGATATGCTAATTTGGAGAAGGGTATTCCCTCCCAAATTGTGGGTTTGTTCTTAGGTGATGACCACAAGAACAACTGAGCGGATGGACTAGTGGGTGCTGTCGCAGGTCATGCTGGTGTGGACATGGTTCGCAACAGAACGGTTTCCCGCATTGCAGTGGATTGCGTGTTGAGTATTCGTAATGCCGAGTTTGTCAGTTGAACCTTTTCTCGTTGGATCATCAAAGAAAGAGGATTCGTCGATTTGACATGAAGAGTGTGCTGAGATAGGATTCGTTATGGGTAAAAGCACAAAACTACACAGACACAGGGACGTCTGTGGGTTTGTAGTCCCTTGTGTGGAAGAGTTAGGTTTACTGTTGTACAAAATAACTAATACCCCCAGAAAAGTTGATATTTTAAAAAGGCCGCTGGAGGAGTGGCATTAAAGAGTTAAATCATGACGCTCACCTCCATGTCTTTAATAGAATCAAGACTCCCGACACTATAAGCCTGGGTAATCTTCATTAGGCCTGCAAATACAGATAAACCTGCACCCCAAAAATGCATGAATCAATCTTTTTAATTTGTGTAACAGAATTGCTATTAAATAACCAACACATAATACCAAATAAGCCACAGTATTTACCATCTGAATCCTATGGGTTGCTTTACAGAATAAATGCATAATTAAAAGCATACTTCCTTCTGACTGTAAACATGTAAATATAGTGACCATAGAAATTCTCTTAAAATGGTACACACCTAATACATAAAATATATTGGCCCTCATTACAACACCGGCTGTAACCAATGGCGCTATTGCCACCATGGAAGCTGCCAGTATTGTAACGAGTCCGCCAATGGAAAATGGGGAAATACCACCCCATTCCAAGGTTGGCGGGCGGTAATTCCCCATTTACCATTGGCCCTTCCCCATTCCCATTTTTGCCCCATAGGGCTCAATGGGACTGGGGAAGGCGGTAATTACGGTACCGCAAATTGTGGTACCGTAATTACCTCGGAAGTCCCTTTGCGGGTCCCTACTTTAACGGCTGGTCCAGACCAGCTGTTAAGATCGGGAGCCGCAGAGGGACCTCGTAATTAGGCGTTAAGGGTTTAACGGCACCGACACCTTTTACAGCGCCGTTAAACCCTTAACGCCAGGGTCGTAATGACCCCCATTACATCACTGCACTTTCTACATCAAAATTAAAATGAATGTTGATCATTCTATTGGGCGATGCCTAACTTCACATCCTTGTCCCTTACAGCAGGGATTTGCAACCTGTGGTGTCTAAATATTGTGGACTATGATCCCTCATTATTGACTATGCTGGCTAAGACTCATGGGAGCTGTAGTCCAAAATATCTGGAGCTCAAAGGCTGTAGCCCATATAGTGAGTGAACCTGAGAGATTCAGTTCCTAAGGCCCAACCCAAGGTATCTTGTGCACTGCTAGCCCCATGTGATTGCAAGCAGGGCCTCGCCCGCCTATTCCTATTCCTGTGAATAGAGAGAGAGAAAATTGATGGAATTGTCAATGGAGCACATATTGCATGTACAGATTTAGTCGGTCACATCCGTTTCTTTTTCCTTTGTTCTATTAGATGTTGAAAGGGCATAATTCCCACTCTTAAAGGAACCTATCTTGGGCCTCATTACAAGTTGGCTGGTGTGCGAAATTAACGTGCCGATATTAACATATATCAACACATTTCTGGACCAGCCAACTACAGGTTTGCCTGGTGAGGTGCCAGGATCACCTGCAGCTAAACGCTGGAGGTCCTTCCACCACCTTACCGGAAAATATTGCCTGCAGTAATACCAGCAAATCCCGCCATGGATCCAATGGGACTCCATGGAATGGGGATTTACCCCCGACACTGGCTTGTAACCCGGTGGTAATACTACCGGACCGAATGCCTGTGTCAGTATTTCCATTTGTCGGTATCCTGTCGGATTTACCACCAGGATACCAGCAAGGACATTCTATATCCACCAAATCCAGCTCTGTTAACCACTGCATCCTGAGAGAGAAGTTGGGGAGTGCCTTGGAATGTAGCTGGCTCTCTGCAAGGCTTCCTCATCCACCCTTTCCCCAATACCCCCCCTTTTTAGTGTGATCCCAGAAGTCCCTGTTCTTGTTTTAAGGCCAGGTCTATTAAACGTCTAAGCTGAGGTAGCTCAGTGGCACTTATAAGGACCCTGATCTCAGATAAACGTAAGGAACCGGGTGCCCCTCTGTGTCTTGCCTCTGAAGCCAGATGTTTTAAGTGTGACCTAGGCACTGATATTAACTTTGCGGATTGGGGGTACACATTGCTAGGGCCTGTGGCGTTTTCAAATACCTATTCTCTGCAACTTCAAGCATGCCCATGTGAGCCCACCCCATAATGCACTTGAGCTGCCTCTTAAGCCTGGCAAATAACCACTGGTCTTTAATCCCCCTTTCCTCTAGCTCCCTTGCACCTTTTCACGCTCACCCTGCTTGCTGAATGAGGAGAAAGGTGCATTTACCCACCTGTTTGCACCAGGACGATGGGTTAACCACCACGGAATCATAATCATTGGTCGCATGGACCCTCTACCCTCCTAGAAACACCCACTGATGGAGGGGCCTACAATTGCCCACACACCTTACTCTTTGCATTGCTAGTATTAATAACTAGCCTTTTCTGTTCACCATTTGCTTCCAATCTCCCTGTGGGCTATAGGTATGGCACCATCTGCGACAGTGGTGCTGGAACCTCACAAACGTGCATTATTGGGGACGTGCCCTTTCTTTGCCACTCTCTCCTCTAAGTTCATCACATCACAAAGATATTAGGAAGAGCCAAGACAAGGCAAACCCGTACCTGGCTCAATATTAATTTGGGAATTTCTCAATCACATCTCCACCTCGGCCAAACCTGTCCCTCCGCCGTCCCTCTTGTGTGACGCCTGGAGGAGGTCTAGCTTCTGAGGTCCACTTACAGATTATTCAGCGACTCCTAAACCAGATGTCTGACCACTGGTGAGTTTCACGTCTATAAAATACCAAATAAAGATGTCCTCCCATGAGCACGTGATTGCTCACCAGGACAATATCAGGAAGTTCTCCATGGTTCAAGAGGCCTTCAACTATCCTCTTTCACCTCAAACCCAGAACAAGGAGAACTTTTAACCTCTACCCCCCTCCCCCCGCTCCAAAGGCCAGATCTCTAAGGGCCTCATTACGACCCCGGCGCTAAACCATGGTGCTATTAGCACCATGGTCCATGCCGGGGTCCGCCATGGTGAATGGCGGAATTACCGCCCCATTCCAAGGTTGGCGGGGCGGTAATTCCCCATTCACCATGGGCCCTTCCCCATTCCCATTTTTGCCCCATAGGGCTCAATGGGAATGGGTAAGCCGCTAAGTACGGTGCCGCAAATTGCGGCACCGTATTTAGCACCAAGGTCCCTTTGCGGCACCCTACTTTAACGCCTGGTAAAAGCAGGCGTTAAGGTCGGGTCCTGCAAAGGGAACTCGTAATGAGGCGTTAAGGGTTTAACGGCGCCGACACCTTTTACGGCACCGTTTAACCCTTAATGCCAGGGTCATAATGAGGCCCTAACACCACTCTGTCGAAGCATCAGGGTCCTGCAACTCCCGAGGGATGAACGACTTGGATTTTAACAACATGATAGCCAACACAAATCTGGACACAAAGGGCCTCATTCCGAGATTGGAGGTAGTCATGGCGTTAGTAAGACTTACAAACGGTAAGTCCCCATTGAAAAAAACCATTCCCCATTCCCATTTGAGCCCCCATAGGGCTCAATGGAAGGGGGAAGTAGCTAATAACGGTACCGTTATTGGCTCTGATTTCCCTTAACGGGTCCCGTCCATAATGCCTGGTCAGACCAGGCGTTAAAGGAGGGACCCACTAAGGGAACCCGTAGTATGGCGGTAAGGGATTACCAGCACCGGTCTCCTTACCAGTGCCCGTTATCCCTTAAGGCCACACTCGGAATGAGGCCCAAAGACTGTTCAGAGCATTACTCTTACAAACAGGACTACATACAGACTGACCCTTTCTGTTCAGCCGCATTCACATGTGAAATACACCTGTGCATAACACCTAATTCAGGAACGGCACCCAGTCCGGTCAGTCTCCTGAAACTTCTCTCGCCACCACGAATAAGACACTGGCCCTCATTACGACCCTGGCGGAGATCGTGGTGCAATATGCACCATGGAGCACGGCGGAAAGCTGCCGATACCGCCATGGGGGTTGGTGGATTTACCGCCCCATTCCGACCTTGGCGGGGCGGTAAATCCCCATTCCCCATTTTACCCTTCCCCATTCCCATTTTTGCCCCATAGGGTATAATGGGAGTGGGGAAGGCGTTAATTACGCCACCGTAAAATACGGTGGCGTAATTAACAACAAGGTCCCGTAGCGCCATGGATTTCTCCGCCCGGAAAAACCAGGCGGAAACCGCTCCATGGCGCTACGGGAACTCGTAGTAGGGCGGAAGGGTCCGCCGCGAATACCGCTGGCGTAAACCCACTCCGCCAGGGTCGTAATGAGGGCCACTGACACCACCGAACAACAATCATAAAATGGAACACAGGGCAGTAACAACGCCTCATCAAAATAGAAAACAACACAACTTGAACTCAGTCTATCCCTAAAACTCTAATAGGACGCCTCACGATCGCCAAATCACCTCTGCCTTCCCCACTCTTTCAATCTATTAGCACACTTAACCACGCACAGCGATAACACACAGAGCAGATTTATTGTGCCTGTTAGCACCATTCCAACCACAGGAACCTTGGGGAGCAGCTCAGAGCTCATCGCTTGGCCTGCTACATCCTGTGCTCTGAAATTGTCCTTCTAGACAGAACACATAGTCAAGTGTCATTTCCACCATCCACAAAGAACCATTACGCCGGACTTAGTTGGGTGTCAGCCATGGGTTGCAGGCCAATGGCTGTGCAAAATGAGAGCATGAAAAGTTTACATACATTAGGTGTCTTTCCTTTAAAGACATTTAAATGGCTGCAATAATGTGTCTCAAGCCTGCAGTGATCACAGGCTGATTAGAGCATTAGGTGTCTTTTGAGGTAGAACTTGAGCTTGGTTTGATGTACAAGTTTAGTTTTTATCTCAGTATGGGTGTGTTTAATTTGGATTTGGGTTGTTTGACCATGGTAGAATTGTACGTGGCAGAATTTACTTTAGTCAATTTCATCGCGAATACGATTTTACTGCGGCCAAACACACCAAACCCATGTCCCCTTAATTCCTCAGTACATCCCCCACCCCACTACTTACCTTATGTCCATCCTCCGCCTCTCTTAAACCTGCGGCGTCAGTTCCATCCCTCTAACGCGGGCCGGATCCGACACCGCAGGGTCCCCTTTTCTTTTTGTTCAGGAAGCGGGGGTCACCCCTGCAAACTCCTAAGGCCAGAAAAAATGAATATGTGGAGTGGGGGACACCCCCGCAATCCCCGCTCCACATATGCAGTATTTTTTGTATTTGTATTTATTATTCTTATATAGCGCTTTACCCCCAAAGCGCTTTACAGTTAACAACATGAATACATAGAATATGATAACAGTAGAAGCAATTTACAAAATATGAATCAAACCAGTAAAAAAGTATGTAGAACAATTAGCCTATGAGGAGAAGGAGGGGGAGGGGAAGGAAAATGAAGAAGGAGAGAGAATGGGGAATAGAGTGAGGAAGCAAGAGGAGGGGAGGACGTAGGAGAAAAAGGGGCAGGTAAAGAGAAGTATGAAGGGGGTACTAGAGGGAGGAGAGGGATTGGGGAAGAGGGGATAAGAGTGTCAGGCTGGGGAATGGAGAAGGAGTGATTTCAAGGAGGCACGGAAGGAGGAATAGGTGGGGATGGAGCGAACAGAAAGAGGTAGGGAGTTCCAGTGTAGGGAATATTAAATATGTATATTTTCTATAATCAAGCGAATGGTACTGGCTGAATTTGGTCAAATGTACCATTCAATCAATTATATTTTATCAAGTTTGGTAATTCCTTTAATTTAGCATATATGTGCGTGTCAGAGTGTATTGCTGTTGATCTGTTGCAGTCCAGCTGCACGAAGGCCCCATTTCGCAAGAAAAAAGTAAATGCCATCTCTTTAAAGGTGTTGCCATCTGCAGTATAGGCGTGTATGAGCCTTTCTGTGCTTTGGCAGTGGCCAGTTCTCTGTGTGTATTGTGTGTTTAAGCACATAGACATCTGGCTGTATTAAAGTATTGGTCTGCAGTAACCCAGTTCTGTGTGCTTCCCATAACAGGCATTCAAGGACTACGTCAATTTTTAATTTCAATAAATGTGGAAAAATGCCATCCAACTATTAAACCTGAGTTAACCTTTTAATGTGTATATAAACTGCTCCACTTTACCTCCACAAATTGGTGGTATTACCATCTGGTAATACCGCGGGTGGTAATACTTACACAAATCATAAAATGGGGATTTACAACACCAAAGCACCACTTGTAATCTGACGGTATTACCAACAGAGGTAAAACTGCCTGACCAAGTGGCGGTATCAGTAATTCAGTTTGCCGGTATTCTGGCGGATTTATTGCAGGAATACCCATAAACCCATGATGAGCCCCGGTCCATCGTCATACCCTCGCTCATGATTGGTCACTTGGCAGTTCTAGTAGTAGTAATAGTAGTAATTTTATAACACCTTTACCCATTTGTTTGGCCCCAATGAGCTTGTGGTTGGCACTCCCTCGGTGTCCGATGTCCAGGTGTGGGAACATTCTCAGACACGGCTTAGAATGCATGTGTGCATTTGGCCAATATTAGGAATTAGGTGGCCTGGCTAGGCTGCATTAAGCAACCCAAGAGGTCAGGCATGTGGAATCGTGCTGCGGGAGGTAACGACAGTGCACTAGTGCAAGAGACTCATCATGTGAGCAGCTATACCGAATATTGACATTGGAAGATGAATACCATTTTCTTTCACTCCTGTGGGCCCTTTTTCCTCCCACGTAATCGTCCCATAGAACACCACTCCCAAGGTCAGGATCAGGAAGCGTCTGCCTTTCCGTGGCCACCTGGGAGGGGATAAGGAAGTGTCTGCCTTTCCGTGGCCACCTGGAAGGGGATCAGGAAGCGTCTGCCTTTCCCTGGCCACCTGGGAGGGGATCAGGAAGCGTCTGCCTTTCCTGGCCACCTGGGAGGAGACTTTAGGCAAGGAATTTGGGAAGGATCCGTAGGATTCATCACATCTTCTTCTACAAATTCTCCTTGTTGCGGGGGAGGGAGACGTTTGATTAATCCCCCTGTGAACCAACCATAGCCAATTTCCCAGCTGCATTAAGCACCTGAGTACCCTGATCACGATGTAGGCATTGGGTGGCTACCATGTCATGCACCAGGTTCCAGAACACGTAATCTATCAGATGGCACCCCCTGCAGTCCCCCCAAAGGTTCAGTATCCCAGAGCAGCCACCGAGGTATGTCCATCCAACGTACTGTCATCTAGGGCAGGTTCCTGCAACTTGACTCCTGCCTTGTAAGAAGAAGGAAGTGGTCTCTCTAGGTTTGATATGATATGATATGGCATTTATAACGCGTCTATACACAAGTGTTTCAAGTTGTTGGATACACCTAGCACGATTTTCTTCTTGGACATAAGGACCATGTTTTTCTTGGCTCATCCTACCATTAAACTCCCCCTGCCTCATCCAAGGGACGTAGACTCTCACCCAGTGAATTATCCGGGACCACTACCAGACATTCAAACACTGGGAGAGCCCCATGTTTACGCGCCTTCGTATTATACATGAAAATGCATGAATCAAGGCATCATTAGAAGTGTGGCGGTCCGGAACCAAGGGTGCAGGTAAGCTTACCGGCACCCTTGTTTCCGGAGCACCACACTACGAGTCTGCCCGCTGGGGCTGCTGCACCCAGCAGGCCTGACCCTGTCTGACCCTGCTGAGTGCAGCGGCCCCGGCAGGCAGAGTGCCATGGAAGCATTGGCACCGTCACTGACGGTACCAGTGCTTCATGTCCCCATGCCCATGGAGTCCTATTGTACTCCATGGGAATGGGGGACTTTCAAGATCTGATGCCTGACTTCCCGCTCTGCCAGGACTTGTAATGTCTCAGTGGCACCGGGAAGCCAGGCGGTGGATCCGGTGTTCTGGGGTCAGCGGCAAACCCGCTGGTCGCACCGCCAAGTTCCCGCCGACCTCGTAATGAGGCCCAAGGTTATGCTTACATACGGACTGAGAGGAAATGCCGCAATCAGGATTATGAGGAAACAGCAGAGAGAAGATTGCTAGAATTAGGAGGGCTCTGGTGTTTTCATTGCCGCATTCACAACAGACCTACTAATGAAAGAAATCTATTGCGGGGCCCCAGCGTACCACATTATGCATATAACATATATAACACTGTGAAAGCACAGCCTTTTTCTTTTCAATGCTAAGATATACTTCTCAATATTATAAACATCTCTTCATATTCCCCAGGTGGCCACAAGATACTGCATGATTATATATTGATAGGTGATAGAAGAATACATGCTTCTGCTGGGTTTCTTCGGCCAGGGTGGATTCCTAAATCATGATCTCAGTAAAGTCACTGAAAGACAGTAGCACACAGGGTCAAGAGAAAGAGGGATTCTGAAATGATAAGCTTGTGTACAATGCACCGGCAGGGATGGAATTTGGGGGTTGACAGGGGTCGCAACTGCGACCACTGTGGTCTTCCTTGCTACCCCTGGCCTTTTGGTGAAATGACGCCCCTGTGCACCGTCCCTGCCTTGGATCCAAAACAAGATGGGTGGCCTAAGTAGAGCACCGGTCTAAAGCTGCTGTGCCTTCAATCTAGCCTTCCTTCCCATTACTTTTTGGTAAGACAGGCCAGTGTGTTCATGAAGCAATTCATGTTGTCCGCAGAAATGCACAAAAACTGCTGCTGAGTGCTTAGTTTGCCCAGGCATAGCATAGCTGCCAAACAGAACACCTGCATGAAATGAGGCTAGAACCTGTCGCAGGTTCTTCACTCTGAGCACCCTTGATTACGCCTTCTTTCCAACCTGTCCAATTGTTGGTCCAGCTTCACTGATGTTCCCTAAAATGCCCATACAAGTTTGAGAAGTTTGACATGCGCAAACTCACAGAAATGTGGTTGCATTGATTTCAAACCGGTTTAATCACTTTTAGTCCCTCTCGGAATTACCATGCCACAATTTGGGGCAGAGCATGCAGCTGAGTGCAGATCCACTGGCAGCTGTTCCATGTGAAATTGAGTTTCCTGTATGGGTACTAATGGAGAAGTACTATTCGGAGTGGTTGCATTGTGCGTATTCTGCGTGCATTGTCGGGCTGCTCCTAGCGGACAGCACTGTCCCAGATACAAATCTGAGGCCGGAATAGTTTACTTGCTTCTTTTGAAAGTTGGGATTGAGAGAGAATTTTAGAGAGTTACAAAGAATCTCCCATTTCTGTCTGGAACATATTTAACTATGTTATCCCAGGGGCGGACTGACAAGGGGGGCAAAAGGGAATTGCCCCTCCCTCCCAGGCAATTGCCCCATGGGCCAGAGCTCTAAAATGTAAAAGAAATGATTGCAAAAGATTAAATCCTTCCGAATCGAGCCCTCCACAATGGAACCGGGTGCTGCGAAGCCTGCTCAGATTCTGTGTACGTGGGACGAGGCATTAGTCCTGATGTCAGCACAGTTGCTGATGTGCCTTGGTGGCCGCCACGCATGGGTCTCCACAGTGAGTGGGAGGAGTCTAGGCTGCAGGGGCATGTTCATACTGCCCAGTGGCAATGTATGCATTTAAATAACAGATTCAGTGACCCTGGATGGTAATGGTGGCACCACTACTGCCCATGCACCATTGGTCTGTTATGATCCACAGCAGCCAATCACAATGCCTACTTGCTAAGGAAGTAAGGGTAAAAATCTCATGAGAGTTTGCCCTTGGTTTGATTCTGCGGGAATGCTTCCCCTATGTTCTGGGGTATTTCTTGATGATCAGTGTGTTCAAGCAAAAACAGGGTAATAGTACCCTGAGTAGCACCCATGGATGTTAATTAAATAGTGCTTATAGAAATGGCTGTAGGACTGCTTGCGGTACTTACTTTTGGCCACAGTTGAAAAACGCACATAGAAAGATGTAATATTCAGGTATTAATGGCCTGTTATCCATTACCTGGGTAAGGTGGTGAGAGGAGGCAATCCGAGATGCCCACCTTTTTACCCCCTCTACATGGCCCTTTGTAAAAGCTTTCTTCACTCCATTGAAGGGAAGCTCCTGTGCTTCCATTCTGCACAGTAAAAAAAAGATTGCAAAAATGTGGGAGTTTGGATTTTTAACCTTCACCTTGATGGTGGAGGTAAAAATAGGTGGAGTTTCTGCAAAAGGTCCACCTAAAATACCCCGGCTGATATTCCCATTCAATACAACCAACGGTATTTAATCAAACCCTGAATTGGATAAAAGGTAAAAAGAAATCAACAGTATTTGCCATATACTGACTATTTTACTGTTACGACCCAACTCGATCTTGCCCAGATCACTCTTCTCGTATGTGACCAACAAAAGATACACATGCAAATCAAGACCAGATTTATATACAAAGATACATGAACTCAGATGCATCCTTCCACATATACTTTACACTGTCACAAATACACTGAAACACAAACACACACACATGGACACGCACACACCCACACACACATCCTTATTTGAAAACACACATGACTATAATAGGCTGCTCTTGCTCCCTCACTCCATCAGAAAGTCCTAGGCTCATTTCCCTTGCGGTTCTCTTTGCTTCCGTGAGTTGAAATATGCAGCCGACTTTCCCAAAAAGTGCAACTTGGTGGCACAAAACAAGCCACATTCCCTCACCATCTTTCGCTCTGCATTGTCCAAGTGCAGACCCCATAGGCACAATTACCAGCAAGACCCCGACCACATCTTCTTGTCATGTCTGGCAGAGGCTGGCTGGCAAATCAAGGTGGTCTACTGTCGACCTGTAAGTCAGGGCAACGGAAGCTGGTGAGGGGCAAGTAATGGGCTTGAGTGGCAAAAAATTGGTGACTGAGCAATGTGGCCTAGGGAAAGAGGTGTGTGCAAGGTAAGGGAAGGGAAGGGTATTGAGTTCATAGTTTAAGGACGGAGCAAAGGAGGAACAGACATCTTTGTAGAAAATAGCAGGCATTGAGAATGTGGTGCAAGGGAAGGTCACCAGAGGATGATGGGTACAGAAAAGTAGGTAAATCTGATGGAGGTACCCATCTGTAACGTAGGTCAGCAGGTTGACTATTGCCTGTGGCTTAGATCTATGTCTGATCTGCATGCTACTGCCCCCATTTCAGGACTGGCTTGACCCCCTTTCAATTAATGCTTCCCACATATTTTTTCGGGTTGCTTTATCATGGGACTTCCTGCTTTGAAAGAACGCAAAATTGTATATACTAAGATTAAAATTATAATTTTAGTCTGTTTCTTAGATGTAGTTACCTCAGGATACAGATGATTAATAGGTATCTCCCTTGTAGATACATTGGTGCCTTGAAACTAGCTTTATCGAACAGTGGGCCTCATTACGAGGTTGGAGGTAGCCTTGCTAAGGCTAACTCCATACCGGCAAGAAAATCTGGCACCCTCAAATGGGCAATTACCGGGGTATTCCAGCCCCACAGGATCCGGTAATTGTTCATTACCGTGCCAGTGCTACAGGCTTGCTGTGCTCACAAGTGCCTTTGGGCAAAGCCTGGTGGAATGAAAGGCACCCGCGAGCAGCACTTCTCAGAGTTTGCCAGTCCGGTAACAACAGTACCGGCAAGCTTACCGGTACCGTTGTATCCAGACCGGCAACCTTGTAATGATGCCCAGTGTACTACGTTACAACTTGAATAACATAAGAAAGCATTTCTGTTGCTAATATTGAAGATGGAATAGAAGAAGGTGAAGTCTCCCCTACTTTCTGAATTGGAAGCTGTGCAACCAGGTAGACAGGGCTTAAATCCCCCCCTTCCACACGCCATGCATGATGTGATCCTGAGCAAATCACTTTTCCTCACTGTGCATTATTTTCCTTAACTATCTGTAGAGAAAGGGTATGTATGGGTTTACACTCTATAGTGTGGCTCTATAAATATTTATAATTTTAACCATTAATGTTAAGCATGGTGGTGAGGAGGCAGGGTGACAAGTGCAAGTCTTTTGTTGTGGGGAAGGGTACACAGGGTGCAGTTATCGGGTTATTTGGTGTGGGCTGTGGTAGTCAGATATGTGTCTTTTGCCATGCCAGTTCATGTATGGCTCGGAAAGCAAACGCAGACCCCCTAGTTCAGCAATGGTTCTACTCTACCAATTAATTATCTAGCTTCACCAGAAGGCCAGGAGATAGCTCAGGGGCAACATGTTTGTTTCCGAAGCATGACAACGCAAAGCAACTCAGGATCAAATCCTGATCCCCATCTTAGAGACTGGTCTCCAGTTGGAAGCATGTTATTAAAGATTAATTAATTTCGGTACCTTTTTACATTGTGCTAAAACTAAACTTGGGTTGGGATGAGAGAACATCTAGCCTGCTGTCAAATAAACTGCTACACAATGAAAACTGAGCTCAAATCCCACCTTTTCCATTTTCACCAATTATATTATACAGTTTGGTCAGTGGGAGAATTTTCATGGGTCTATAAGAAACCACAAACTAACTGAAAACATTGTTGCTTAAAAGGAAATCATTTTCAATTATGTCTAGTATATGTATTTGAGAATGTGTAGGGAGGGAGAGGTTGGTTTTGAGTTTACTTGTTCGAGCAGCGGGGGCAGCTGCACTGTGGGCCAGAAAAGTAAAATTGCCCTCAGGCCAAATGTTGCCAGTCCTCCCCTGAATCTGACTAATGTTTGACATGAGTGTTTAAGGTCAGATTTGTAGTGGTATAAAGTGAGTTTTTTTACCTAACATTGTTTATTTGATTTTGTTTGATTTGATTTTAATTTGATTTGTGTCTAGCGCTAAATTGCCCATGGGCTTCAAAGCCACAAACAACAAGATGTAACAAATATACGAGAATGTTACTGAGTTCAAGTGAGCGATAATTAAGCAATATGCCCCGAGTGGCGGGGGCAATACCAACTCAGGTAATGCCCTGGGGCCTATAGTTATAGGCCTGAGCAAAGCAAGGGCCTTAACGAAGCCCCTAGGGCATTACCTGCTTCGGTAATGCCCCCGCTGTGAGGGGCATATAGTTATTAGTACCCCTGCTCACAAGATCTACGTGACCGGGGAACTAAAAGCATTATTTTTGTCCCAAAAAAAAACAAAAACGTCCAAGAAAATGGCCACCGGGAAAGGGAAACTGAGTCTGTTTTCCCTTTCCATGGCAGCCATCGGGAGCGGACGTGCTGGGAACAGAAGTGTTACGAGCGCATCTGCTCCTGATAAAAAAAGAAGGTAAGTGGGGTTAGGAGGGCGGAAGGGAGGCAGGGAGGGGAAGAAAAAAAAACGTACCTGTGTCACCGGCGGGGGACGATGGAAGCCTCCAGCCGTGTGGAGGCTCAGAGCGGTGATGGCCCCACTCTGAGTTTCTACACAGCTGGAGGTTGCCATCGTCCCCCACCGGGAACAAAGCGGGCTAAAGGTAAGTGGGGTTGGGAGGAAGAGGAGGGGAGGGGAAGGGAGAGAGGAGGGGGAGGACAATTTTAAAAAAACATACCCGAGTCCCCGGCGGGGGCGAAGGTAGCTTCTCAGCCGTGAGGAGGCTTGGAGCGGAGATGGCACTCGCAGGTTGCCTCTTCTTCACTCTTATTTTACCTCGCAATTTCAATATCTTCCTTGAGATTCTCTTTTAATTTAACACACACACTTGATTTAGTCTGATGTACCTCTGACAGGATTTCTCTACATTCTTTTATATATTTTATCTTTACCATATTTTATCTTTACCTGGTCTTTCCTCTTACCTGGACTTCCATACAATATTTCTCTTCACCTGGTGTACTCTCCTGCCAGGACTTTCATGCCATAATTTTATTACAATTCTCTTTTACCCATGAAACAATACCAGCCCATTGTTGGCGTATCATTACTTGAATTGCTCTCTCTTTCATATTTTGGGCTTTTGCCCCTCTCTGTTTTATTCACCTTTGCTCAGTTTCCTCTCTCTGTCCCTTTAGGAAGTGGGCTCAACAACCTGTTTATGGACTAGTTTAAGGGTCTTTTAGCTTCTTCATATACTTCACTTTGCTAACTCGTGGTGTAGCTTTTAGATTTATTAGCTTCTTCACATAATTCGCTTTGCTTACGCGTAGCTATTTTGAAGCAGTGCACACTTTGAGGGAACCCTGTAACCCTCTCCACTTCCCTGGGCTTACCAGGTGCTCCACGTGTCTCTCGTGCCTTTCCACTTCTGTTCGCTTTGGATTGTGGGCTCGGCCGTGCAGGTTTTGATTTCTGCTGCCTTTCCCTCGCAGGCAGCATGTTGTCTGCCCTCCGGTTTCCCCTGTGAAACAGACAAGCTTCAGTAGAGTTTCCTGGGCGTTTTATCCCCCAACGTTCTAGCCGGTGCTCATGCAGGTCAGTGTGCATCTCTGCATCTGCAGCTCTCTCCCATTGCTGTCAGCTGTGCACGTTTTAAAGTTCCCAGTCTGCTGAAAGAATTGCCAAAGACAAGACCGCAGCATAGGCTTCCCAGCCACAGTGATCTTTAATGATTCTTTGTGTCATTGAGGAAGCTGGTATGGGATTCTTTCAGAAGTAATCATTACTGCTTCCTGCCTATTCCTTGTAGCAGAAATTAATGTATTACTCTGGTTATCATGTCGGAGAATATGAATACTGGATTCAGTACATCGATGAGGATGAGTGGTGCAAGAAGCCATTAGGGCCTGAGGAATGGAGGGAACATCCCTAAAGGGAAATGGGGGATATGTGTCTTTCTCTGGAGATATCATATCTCTCCCCCGAGGGTCACCTCTCCCCAGGTGGCTCTCCCTCATATACTGATAGGGTCAGGTTCAGGTAGTGACACCCATCCTCTGGTCACATAGTTATAGGCTACCGCTGGCAAAGAAGTGATGATATCAGATTCATCACATAACGTATAGAGGTAGGCATGTGGGATTTTGGGGGGCAACGCAAGGAGGCAAGAGGGTTGGGGGCCGAGGGAAGGGGTTATTGGGGATCCACCATTATAGGAACAGATGTGTCCTGCATGTTGCAGCATGACTCATCAAAGGACTCTGCAAATTCTACCACATCACCACAACCCTCATCAGACTGCACTGGATCCCGCTGCAAGCATGTATCATCTTCAAATCATGCTTCAACATCTACATGGCTGTTCCTCTTTAGTCCCCAAGCTTCCTAGCAGAGACACTCAGCATCTCCGGAGGTCTACGATCCACCAGAACTAAGGACATGTGCAGACGTCAATACTGCTTGCGCAAGAAGGAAACAGGTCTTCTCGGTCTATGCCCAGAGACTCTGGAACCTCCTCCCTGTCAACACCAAACTCACCCCCATGCTTCTACATTTCAGGAAGCAACTCAAGACCCTCATCTTCTACGAATGGACCCTCCCTGACATCTAGTCCCACACATCCTCCACTCCCCACCCAACCTGAGACTGAGTGATCTGCTCGCCCCTGCTTTCTCCTCTGGATGCTTGTTAATAGCTTGCTATCAAATTGCCCACCCCCGATTCTATATCTTCTTCCCTCACTGTGTGCTTCCCCCTATGATTTGTAAAGTGCTCTGTTGCTTCCCAAAGCTAGGACCGTGCTCAACAAATACCACAATAAAAATAATGATGTTTACATCATCATCATAATAAACTTTATTCTGAAATAAAACTCCATAAAAGTTATACAACAACCCAATAAAACAAATCAAATACATTGAAAAAATAGATTAATTCCCGAAGCGAGATTCAAGATTATCATAACACTATTCTAGTGGTTGATTAATTACTGCACTGTCCTCAAAATAAGCTCTCTTTTCTTCCATGCACTAAACAAATAAGTAGAAACAGCTAAAATAACATCAACATATTTTGCATATTTACATAAATGCTCTGCAGCAATCAGTATCATAATGGGTTTAGGTTTCTTCTTCTTATGCCATCATATTGAGGACAAGTCAAAGAAAAATGCTGCAAAGTTCCCCTAGAAGAAAGGCAGAAGGGACAGATAGGGAAAAATGACTGTCCGACTTTGCTTTAGCTGCAGTGAGGGGTAGGTTCCCAACATGCAGTTTAATAAATAAGGAACGCTTCAGGGGATCCTCAATAAGGGATAAATACTCTTGCATCATAAACGCATCTTTGCACATCAAATACTCATAACCCATCGACAGATATAAACACTTTGGGACATACTCAAACTGGGTGTAAGCATCTACAACAATTGCTTTGTTTTACAACAATCGTCTGAGGGCTAGTCCAGAGCTCTTCCAGATCCAGCTTGTATATTAGGTTCTTTATGTGCCAAAGCCACCCAACAGCACTCACATTAATATGGGACAACACATGTTTTAATGCAACTTCGAAACTTTGTATGACCTTCACCCGACCAAATATTATGCACCCATAATAATATCGGCCTAAGAGCAATCCGATCGAGAATACATATTAAACCAAATTCCATGTGCAGGGGTATGTTGGGAGAGCTGCACGTAAGCCGAAAAACCTTTTCAGAAAGCTTTTTTCTGTCACAGCAAAAGCGTTAGCCATATTTGAGCCCCAAACGTCTGCCTCATAGAGGGCACCAACCAGGACCTGGGCTCTGTAGAATTCCATGACAGGAGCCACAGAACTACAAAGGTCAGAATGCCATTGCATTTTATCCCCAGTCTCAGATCAACCTTTGTCACATGGTATTTCCCATCATTAGAAATCTTGACACCAAGATAATCTAAGTTGCTGACTTCTTCAATCTGCACCTCATTGATGTCAGGCACCATATGGGACCACTGTCCCTGACTTCTAACACACTTCATATATTTCATTGTATTGGCAGTCACCTGTAAACCTTTAAGTTCAAATAAATTACAAAGTGGGCAGCCTGCTTCTGTAGAGGAGCAGATGACATCATCTCTAGTGCCCGCCCCCTCACCTCGGATGTAAGTTTGAACAGGTGAGAGTAAATCGATGTCATAAAGAGAAGGCAAGAAAACACAAAGAAACGATAAAATAATACTTAGAATGAATGTGTAATACAAGGAATAAAGTAATCAAGTATAAAGAGATGAAGAAATCATCTATGATGAGAAGACAAGTGAGATGAAGCTCAACAAATGTATATATGCTGTACGGAAATACAAGGTAGCTCTGCATATCATCATCTAAATTTTAGCAAGGGTTTGCATTTTAACTAGGGCCAAGGGCGTGGGACTCATATATGTGATTCAAGGGTATGAGACTCAGGCTGAATCTAAATAGATGCCACTGCACAGAACACCTGCTAGAAATGAATCCCTTTACCCCACGATACTACAGATGTGGGCTGAGTTGCACTGAAAATGAAACTAACACGAAACTAACATACTAATTTACATTACCCATGTAACATATAACAGACTCCCATAATAACATTTAGTGCAAACCAGTCCATGATATAAACTGGGTGCATGATAATGGAAATGAAATAAAATAAATGGGCAGGATTAAAGCTGTGCTGTGTTTTAAAGTGTGGAATGTGAGATCCGTTCTGCTAAAGACAGGGGTCACGGATGGCGCTAAGGTAAGGGCACCGGTGCCGGTAATCCCTTAGCGCCATACTACGATGTCCCTCAGCAGGTCCCGTCCTTAATGTGTGGCCGGACCACGCGTTAAGGAAGGGACCCGCTGAGGGACTTCAGGGCAAATAACGGTACCGCTAACAGTGGTACCGTTATACGCTCCTTCCCCATTCCCATTGAGCCCTATGGGGGCTTAAATGGGAATGGGGAAGGGCCTTGGTGAATGGGGAATTACCACCCCGCCAACCTTGGAATGGGGCGGTGATTCCCCCATTTTCCAAGGCGGAATCAGTAAAATACCGGCGGCAACCATGGCGCTAATAGCGCCATGGTCCCGCCGTCCGTGTAATGAGGCCCATTGCATTGTTTCGGGGCAGGAAGTGCAGCAGGAATGTAAAATGTTCTTGTCAGTGATGCAGTTTGCTCGGTCAAAAGCACAGAGGAAATCACGTGCTATTTTAATGGGCTGATTTGTCAAGGGGATGTCCTTTTTGAGTGACACATGGATTTTAGAAAAAGGGTTGAAGCAGAGAGGGCTGGGTCATTCACTCATTCACTGGCAAAGGGATCAAAAGTGCTGGAAGTGCAGGCTGGTTCCTGGGAAGACTGAGTCTTCAGTGTTCTTGCTAACTGTCTTGTGGGATTTCTGTCTCTCTCCTGGGTTGGCAGTCTGTAGAAGAGCTGGAGTCTCGGGAACCCTTATCTGGGTTGACCCTGAGCGCTGCAAGCAGAAGGGCTGAATCGGGGAATATCACCAGCTGAATCTAGGCAATTAAGCTGTAATTGAGGAGCGTGTTAAAGTGGATATTTGATAGTATGTAGCATAGATTAAATAAGTCTGTTCATTTTTAGGCGTTTTGTAATAATGACAATTTAAACGTGCATGTAAAATTGTGTTTATATTCCTCCAAGTTTTGCTGCGATAAAATTCAGAGTGACCGAGTCTTTGCCAGTTTTGTTGCGAAGTACAAGGCTGATTACAGGCAGAGCTCTGGACATTATCGCAGATAGAGCGTTGAAATCCATTGCAGGAAAACCTTGCTAATGTTTGAAATACAACGTGGGTGCACACGTCATTTTGTGTAACTTGTATATTTCTAGTTTCCGATAAAGAATAATAATTCGAAAAGGTAATGTAATCTCAGTGTATTTATTCTGCACTCATTTTCATTGGATCGGCATGCATAGAGATATAAAACGTGCAGTAAGAGGAATATCAAAGAAAAATTAGTCACAGTAAATAATTTTTCTCTAAGACGCTGAATGAATTTTTTGTATTTCATTTGCATTTTTAATGTATTCTGGGATGCAAGGCACAAGGACATAAATGAGTGGTATTGTGGATAAAATACCACAGGAGGGCATACGCTAATTATTCAGAGTGTACTAAGTCCAGTACTTGTTTACCGTTAGTGACCCTGGTAAAATAATTATTAGGCAGTGTTCTGAAATTAGTCTCACCACTATAAAAATACCCTAATAGGTTTACCACAATATTGCCAAGAGCTAAGAAAAATACCACAAAACCAAAATACCACAAAATACCACGAGATACTAAATATAGCCCAAAAAGGTCTCTAACATTTCTGAAACGCTAAGGTAGATGAGCTACATAGAAGCTTACGCCAGTAGAAACTATAACATGAGTAAAGCAGGCATGATGGAAAGATGGACGTCGGATCGTGGCGAAACTACCTCAGAGACAAACCAGGGCTGCAAATCAGTAACGCTGCAGAAAACAGCTTCTTGCGAGGAACAGCTTCTTGCGAGGAACTTGCGAGGAACAAAGAATATCTGTTTTTTTAAGACTAAGGATTACACAGCAAGACATAATTGAAAAGTACAAAGGGAGTTAACCAGGCAAGCTATGAATGAAGGTCACATTTCTCTTAGATTAAGCAGAAGCGAAAACATCGGCAAGTGCCAAGTATTGGATAATGAGTGCAGAAAGCACAAGTAAATCTCCAGAGGCCAAGAGGAGTAATAGCACCCAGCACAATTAAATCAAATAGCAGTAAATAACAGGTTGAAATGGACAAAATCGTGGTCTCCACACACGTGACTCAGAAGACGAAAAAACGTCTATTCATTAAGACTCAGACAAATATAGTGGTGTAGCCTGATTCCCTTAAAAATCCCAGAGAATAACACATTCAGCAAGGTCAACTACAAAGGAGAAGCGTTGGCTCATGGTCTAGCTGATGAGAGATGGTGGGCTAATTGACCAATGTGGGCTGTGGTCTGATGTTGTTCTCTGCATCTGGGTTTCCTTCTGTTCACGTACTGCGAGCGAGCCAAATGTCCAAGGTTGGGAGAGTATGCCAACCAATCATGAGTAGCTATGTAGCAACATGCTATACAATGTTGCAGAAGCCAATCTGCTGTTATTGTTTTTATAATAGTATTATACGTATTTCGAGGCGTGCCTACTAGATAAGGGGCAGCCACTCGTGTTACTAACACTTATACATACTCTAAGTATATATTTTCCACTAACTAATCCCTCCCCTCAATAGGTTTTGCTGTTTGCCACGTAGGATGACATCATAGCTGGCGTACTGCGAGGAATTTGACCATCCGCATGGTGGGTGTGCCTGGGCTTTTTTGAAATGTGTAATTAAAGTGAATGATGGTAGATCAACTATTGCACATTATTACTTTACCGTTTACTCTCCTGTCAGTATCTGGAGTGCATCCCTTTTCATTCTTGAAACTTTCTGCCCTCTGGATTGCTTTACAGGGTGGGCTGTATTTTGTAGTGTGCTAGAACTGTCTGTTGTGACAATAATAAAGTAGATATGTTTATACAACCTTGACTGGACAGTGCTTTTTATCATTGGGTAATAATTGTATTCTTGCTGTGTTGCAGCTAACCAATGATCCACAAACTTGCGGAGATAAGCCTGCCGTTCCAGCAACGTTACCAAAATTGGAGGTTTATAGTTTGATTGTGTTTCCAATCTGTTCGGATCCCTTCTGGTGTACAAGAAATGTGGGCTGATTGATAGTTTAGAAAGCGATATTCATCCCTGGACCACTGGTGTCCAGGAAGTTGATTCGTCACACATACATCGAATAATAAAGTCTTTCTGTAAGAGAACATTAACTGAGAGTGTGAGAGCTGCATTTTGTATGGTCACCAGATATCCCTACTTTATTTGAGCTGACAATGACGCAGTACTTTGCCATATTCTTTGGGTCTGTCTAGGGTTTTGGGTCTTAGGTCATTTATTATGGTAATTCCATTCTGTGCATGAGATGCACTCCAAGCCCTTAAATCAACATATAGGAGATAAAGACTGCCTTTATTTAAGTCCCCACATGTATCACAGATTGAACTTAATCTTAGAATCTCGTTGACAGTACTCAGTCCCTTTACCAAGCCTACTTGTAGGTGGCTCAGTGCTTCCTGCTCCACAGCTCATCCTTCCAGTTTAATTTGGAGAATGTTCCCATAGATTCTACTGCTTGCACACAATAAGGAAATTGTCCTATAGTTACCAGGGTTTCCACGTTCCCTCTTTTTAAATAATGGCAAAACCTCTGCAAGGTTCCAGGCAGGGGGGGTTGGAACCGGTCGGCAAGATTGCATTAAATAGCTTGTGCAGGTAGGGCACCCACATTTCTGCTTTACTTTTATAAAGGTCTGCCGACATATAGTCAGGACCCGGGGCTGTCCCTGGGCCCTGGCATCCGACAGCCTGAGCCACTTCACTTAGGCTGATCTCAAGCGGCGGTGTGCCCAGACACCTGAGGCCGGCACAATTGGGTATTTCAGAACGACTGGTCAAATTGTGTCTATTTTCCTGGTAAAGTCCTGAGAAGTGGCCAAACCAGATCCTAGCTGTGGTTGCTGCTACCACAGGGTTTTGCTCCCACCCTTTGTCACAATGCTCCAAAATTACTTTGCATCTTTATTTGCCAAGGAGTTTTTTAGAGAGCCCCAGAGGATATAAAAATACAGCTCTTTTTTCTAGGCTAAGATGTCCTTATACTTCATATGCCTCAGCCAGATTATTTGCTAACACTGATTCCCGATCCATCCCATCTTAATCTACGTCACTTGTTAGGTAGACAGATCCCCTGAGCAACATTAGGCAGTGCCTTCTCTGGTAAATGGACAGAGAGCGTCAATCCAAGCAGGTGATATCCCTTCTTCCATGGACCTTGAAAGATGTAACCACACCCCAATGGTTTAAATTTACCAAGGCATAATCAATATAGCTATTCTTATCACTGCTGGTAAAAGTCACAGATGGGGGAAAAGGGGGGCAAAATAATAATAATTTCCTATAAGCATATATATTTTATGGTATTAGCATAATTGACCTAAAAACATTTGACCTAAAACATTTGATCGATTTTTTGTAACCTTTTTTCGGTCACATTTAATTAAATATATATATATGGGGTAGGTGAGGGTATAGATTAGGTTGAGGGGAAGTGGGTGAGATTGCAGGGGGCCTCCCCCCGCATTTTAGACTTTAAAAAAGGTCAAGTAAATTCGATGAAATGTGATTAGGTCAAATGTTTTAGGTCAAATAGACCCAAACCTATTTTACTGCACCGGTAATTTTAATTCGGCCAAACTATACACAATCATTATTATGTAAGTGAATGAGCACAGATCCGATTCACCTACGGGCCTCAACCACCCTGGCAAAAAGGAGTAGTAAAATACCAGTGTATACCCAGACAACACTGACCGGTGGCTAAGACTCCTCAGTCACTCTAGAGCACAGATGGGTCCTCCACATTGGGGCGGTAGAGAGAGCGGATGTCCTGCCGAGCACCACATCGGTCTCCATTTTCTATGCCAGTCATATCTCAGTCATGGTTCGCTGTAGCTGTGAACTGGGGCAGGGTGTGCCCAGCCATGGATCGCCTACGCGCTGGGCCTAGGAAATGAAGCCCATCAGGGAAGCACTGATGAGGCCCATCAAGGAAGAAGCATGTCAGGTTTGCATTTTCGGGCCGGCATTGGTGGACGGACAAACATTGGTTTTCAAATGCCTGGTCCTGTTCTGTTATGGCACTGACAGAGTTAAAAAGAATGGCAGAGAAGGTTAACCAGAAAATGGCCAGTGGTTAGGAATATTTCAAACCCTTCCCACCAGCACTTTTTGGTATCCCATGCAACATGGACTAAGTAGCTGTACAATAGAACCATTTAACTATATGGTCTAAATAATTTGGGGGAGAAATCACTCCAAAAACCCCCTTGGAACTGTCAGGCTAGCGTGTCACGCTGAGCACTTTGGTTCTAGTTCCCTCAATTTCTAATCTGATTTTAGTCCTGGTTGCCCCGCACACGCAGAGCCGGCTTTTAGGCATGGGCGACCTGGGCAGTCTCCCAGGGTACCACATAAGCCCACCGACCATGGCTGCATGGGTAGTCTTTCAAGGGCTCCCCTGAGCTGGCGTGGTGAAGGCGCCCCCTCTCCTGCTGACGCCGCAGCCACACCAGCCTGGGACAGGCTACCCCATGCCGGTCTAGCAGGGGCACTCTGTTGAAGTGCTAAACTCCCTGATTCAGCACGAGAGCTGGGCGCTTTCTGTACTGCCAGACCTAAGGCCGGGCCTGCCCGCACATCACATCACTGAACGGGATAGTCCTGGTTGCCTCCCTCTCCCACCTTTCTCATTCTCTTTCATTTGCTTGAATGCTCACAGTTCATTCTTGCTTCCTACAACATTTTCAAGAACTGCTTTTCTTTTCCCCTGCAGCCTCGGAAATGGGCCAATGCGTGTTTATTCAGCGCCAATATTACACCCACAGTGCAAATAAGAATCGAATTTCGTACAGCAGTTCTTTCCTCCGACTAAAATGGATGCGGAACAGAATACGTCACGCTCACGGGTCTTGATGACGTTTCCACGGTAACGTCATCATATGTAATTGGGGGTGGGGAGATACCCCAAGGGCAACGCGTTTGTCTTGGAAGCAAGACAACGCAGCCGAGTTAGAAACCAATTTCTGGTATTATAAACCAATGTCTGGAATTATGCGCGTTATAAAAGAACAATTATAATTATAATTGTATGATAAACCAATTGTGCATTTTATTAAGCCACCAGGTGGCAGTATAGCCACATCAATGGTACAGAAGAGAGACAAATGGTCGCTTTCGAGCTCAAAGCCACGAAAACTATTGTAGGGAGGACCGACTGCAGCGAAATTTAATGGCAGCTTAAACCAGTGGTAGAAGTGGAAGAAAGGAACTAGTGGTACTCTGGCTTTACCCCAAAAGAAGGGAGTGGACTGGCAGGACAGATGGGAGCGCGTGGGTGGAGGGGAGGTTTTAGAGGTCAGTGATGGGACATGTCGGGACTTGACCTTTGGTTTGAAATGTTAAATGGATCTTCTTGCATTGTTGCCAGACTAGACATTGCCTGGAATAAAAAACGAATGGCACTAGATTCGTCCCGAACAGAAATAGCAAAACAATACATACATAAATAGAAATCGTTGATGCAACTGTGCGTGCAAATTAAACAAGATACCATTGGACACATATCTTTTTAGACTATGAAACATCATTTATATTAAGACACACAATTAAAAATATAGTTTAAATATATTTTGATTGGCAATAAATGTGAACTGTTAAGGGCTCTGTACATTCTCAGTAGGTAAACATGTAGTTTTCCTGCATGAATTATACAGGACGTTAATCCATCTACGACATGTGACAGTTTCATCTTCTTTTTTAGTTTTGGCTATTAGGTGTCGCTTGACACCTACAAGCCCAAACTATTGCGTTCAAGTACAGATTTGAGTAAAGATAGGGAGGAACGGCATATGACGAGGGACACAGAGGAACGGCATATGACGAGGGACACAGAGGAACGGCATATGACGAGGGACACAGAGGAACGACATATGACGAGGGACACAGAGGAATGACATATGAGGAGGGACACAGAGGAACGGCATATGAGGAGGGACACAGAGGAACGGCATATGACGAGGGACCTAGAGCAATGGCATATGACGAGGGACACAGAGCAATGGCATATGACGAGGGACACAGAGGAACGGCATATGACGAGGGACCTAGAGCAATGGCATATGACGAGGGACACAGAGGAACGGCATATGACGAGGGACCTAGAGCAATGGCATATGACGAGGGACACAGAGCAATGGCATATGACGAGGGACACAGAGGAATGACATATGATGAGGGACACAGAGGAACGGCATATGACGAGGGACACAGAGGAACGACATATGACGAGGGACACAGAGGAATGGCATATGACGAGGGACACAGAGGAACGGCATATGACGAGGGACACAGAGGAACGGCATATGACGAGGGACACAGAGGAATGGCATATGACATGGGACACAGAGGAATGGCATATGACAACAGAGGAATGACATATGACGAGGGACACAGAGGAACGACATATGACGAGGGACACAGAGGAACGGCATATGAGGAGGGACACAGAGGAATGGCATATGACGAGGAACACAGAGGAACGGCATATGAGGAGGGACACAGAGGAATGGCATATGAGGAGGGACACAGAGGAACGGCATATGAGGAGGGACACAGAGGAACGGCATATGACGAGGGACCTAGAGCAATGGCATATGACGAGGGACACAGAGCAATGGCATATGACGAGGGACACAGAGGAACGGCATATGACGAGGGACACAGAGGAACGGCATATGACGAGGGACACAGAGGAACGGCATATGAGGAGGGACACAGAGGAATGGCATATGACGAGGAACACAGAGGAACGGCATATGAGGAGGGACACAGAGGAATGGCATATGAGGAGGGACACAGAGGAACGGCATATGAGGAGGGACACAGAGGAATGGCATATGACGAGGAACACAGAGGAACGGCATATGACGAGGGAAACAGAGGAACGACATATGACGAGGGACACAGAGGAACGGCATATGACGAGGGACAGAGGAACGACATATGACGAGGGACACAGAGGAACGGCATATGACGAGGGACACAGAGGAACAGCATATGACGAGGGACACAGAGGAACGACAGATGACGAGGGACACAGAGGAACGGCATATGACGAGGGACAGAGGAACGACATATGACGAGGGACACAGAGGAACGGCATATGACGAGGGACACAGAGGAACGGCATATGACGAGGGACACAGAGGAATGGCATATGACGAGGGACACAGAGGAACGACAGATGACGAGGGACACAGAGGAATGGCATATGACGAGGGACACAGAGGAACGACATATGACGAGGGACACAGAGGAACGGCATATGAGGAGGGACACAGAGGAATGGCATATGACGAGGGTCACACAGTGCATAGGTCTTTGCTTATGAGCCCACCCATTGTCTGCCCATGGCCATGCTAATCCCTATGGTCACTCCCACCCTTTCCTGCCTCTCCCCACCCAAAACCCATCCACATGGGAACTCTTGAGCTTGCTGATAGTTGTTTGTGCAGTGTGCTGAGGTAAGGCGCAGGCTGCGTGGAAGTTAATTGTTCGTGCAGCGTGCTGCCGTAAGGCTCAGGCTGTGTGGAGGTTCATTTTTCTCTTCTTTCTTCCCTTTGCGAGATTGTCTCGAGTATGAGGGGTTCAGTCGGCCACTTGAACAGTAGGAGTAATAGCGGCACCTCTTCACCACCTGAGGTTACCTTTCCACGTTTTCTTTTGAACATGCCGCTATCGCAACTTACCGATCCCTGGCAGAAGATGGCCGTCATGCACGCACGTTAGACAATGACACGCGCTTGAGACAGACGTCCTGCTGCCCGGACCCATCCGCGCATGATGTCCCACTGGCGCGAGTGACACAAGGAGGATTTAAAGACTGGGTGGGGGGGAGTATCTTTAAATCTGCCCACTATTTAGTTGGGGTAGAGGCACAGAGGACCCCTGCCAAGTTTCTCTAATGTGAGCCATGGATGAGCAACCAAGGTTGAGAGTCAAGGGAGGTGATGCCGGCTGGTTTTTAGCTACAGTGAGTACTCAAGCTCCTCACGAAGGAATGTCCACACACTATGTTATGTGCTAACACAGTTCTCTAATTAAGTAAAATAAAGTTCTTATACCAATAAATAACACTTTTTGTACTCAGGCAACACTATTCTAATAATGGCAATAATGTATACACCTCTATGTGGTGCTACAGCATACTTAGATTCAGTAAAATGCTCCAACTGCTGACAGTTATTAAAACACATAAGAATTACTAAGCAGTGTGTCACCTCATAGACATGAATGTAGAAAGGCAGGCAATATTCAGAACATTGGCAGAATGCTATCCTTAGGACCAAATAGGTATTGCTGCGTGAGAATCCCCCCCACCTCTGCAACCTGTAAGGAAAGTTTAAGGTGTACTTTATGTTGTATATTACAGCCCAGTCCAAATATGCTCATTAATAGTCTTATTCTCTTCCTACAGATCTCAATACCCCCAAAGTACCTGAGAAGGCACAGGAGAACAGGATCCAAGACAAATCTGGGACCTCTGGATGACTCCTGAGGCTAGAAGATGCTCTTCCTCGTCACAATACCTTTGGTGCCTTGGCAGGCGAAGTGGTGGAGTTTCTTGGCTTCACTCAAGGAGACCCCTTGAGGATGGACTCCCTTTGCAAGAAAGAGTCGCTGGGAAGTCAGTGTCGAGCTGAAGCAGGGAACCAAGCAGTGTCACAGTGTTCTCCGTTGTTGGGTTGCTACGCTGGCTGTGGATGTCCCACGAAGATGAATCTTGCGGTGGATCTTGACAAAGGGTTGGATGAAGAAGATAAGTCCTTTGGTGGTCATCGGTGACCTTTGGTGGCGACAGGTGCAGTGGCAGGTGTCGGGTTTTGGTATTTCATGGTTGGCCGTCTTTCGGTTCTTCAGTGCTGCAGCCAATCAGGCTCACAGGCATTCAGGCCGTTCACCCAATGCCAGACACACACAAAACAGGATGTGGATTGGGGCTACACCCCAGCATTTCAGTGCACTACACTGCATTCACTCCAGTTTCAGTCAGGGCACGCTCGGGCATTGTGTCACACAACCAAAACCAGACACCCACAACACAGAATGTACTCTGACTCCATACTCCATTCATACAGGTCCCACCCCAAGGGTGTACCCACAACAAGCAGTCCCTGGGAAGACTGCAGCCAGCCTGGCAGAAGGCTGCCCCGGAGCCATATATGGTCCTTACACCCAACATCTATTCAGGAGAAGGGAACAGCGCCAGGACATCTTAGGGCTTTTAGAAACAAGGGATAAAGGCAAAAGAAACCAAGAGGCTACAGTAGCCAACTTGCCTTTGTGTAGGAATCCATTGATAAATATGGCAGGGCCTGGGTATCCCAAAAATGCTGGATGCCCAGAGCCACTGTCAAGTCAGCATGTAGCTGCCACCAGCCCACACCCTACTCTGTGGGCAGCACACATGTGCCCAATAACATACACTAGGGGTACAAGCGTGCACCCTTATCCACGAGTTCCCTAAGGTTATCCCATTGGTGCTGTTCACCAAAAAGGAAACCATGAAGAGCTGCACTGCAAGGGGTCCAAACTGGACTCACAGAATACACCAACAGAGAAGTGGCAGGACAAGGACGAGGAGGCCCTGTCCCTCCAAAAGCATTTCCAGCCTCACAGAGGGTCACAATGTTTATCAGTGGGTGGGAAGGTATTGAGCGACCAGTAAATGGCTAGTAATATTATGATCAGTTTCGTCAAGTAAGAGTGTGGCTGGGACTCGCACAGCTGCCTCATTCTTTGATGATCCCACTGACTGGCTTTAGTGTGTTTCACTTATAAGTGAAATACGCCCTGCCACGGGGCGTGAGCACAATCAATCTCATGTTATGCGTCTAAAAAGTCACGTACTTATATGCAATGTGGGTGTTTGGCATGGTTCTCCTTTGGGAAAAGGGTGGCGCTCCACTCTTCACAGGTTGTCTGATTCTGAAAACAGCTCCTTGGAGTCAGCACTGTGTGATTAGCTGTGCTTTTCTACCCATACCGACAATGCAATGTTTGAATACGTATAAAGTGTTCAGCACTACTGGCTGTGATCACTCTTTTATGGTTCCCCTTAGCAAGAATTGACTGCGCTTTTTTTTCAATTTAAAATCAATACTAGATTAGTATGATGTGTGTGATTGTGGAAATGCATCGGAGGGACAGGGCCTCCGTATCCTTGTCCTTTACTGCTTTTTATCGTGTGTTCTGTCGTGTTTTCCGTGCAGGAGTTCATGTGGGACTCCTGGCGGTGCAGCTCTCTCTCTTTTGGTTTGGTGTATAGACCCATGGAATACCCTTATGGCACCCATGGGTGGGGGTGCAACCCTGTGCCCATAGTGTATGTTTTTGGGTACCTGTATGTGGCCCACAGAGCAGGGTATGGGCTGGTGGCAGCTGCGTGCTGAAATGACTGGTGCCCTGAGCGTCCTCCATTTTGGGATGTCCAGGCCCTGTCATTGGAATTGGTAGATTCCTGATGGAAACAAGATGGCTCCTGTGGCCTCTTGCCTTCCATCGCCTGTTACCTTGATCTTCCCGAAGTCCCGGGAAGCCCTGACTCTGTCCCTTCCCCCTGACTGGCTGTTGGGTGTAAATTCCATATGTGGTAGTGTGGGGAAGAGCTGACCAGACTGGCTGGAGCCTTCCCAATTACCGTATGTTGTCGGTACACCTGTGGGTGGGACCTGGGTGACTGGAGTGTGTGACAAATATACATTTCTTGTCGTGGATGTCTGGTATCTGGTGGTTGACACAATGACTGAGACAACCCTGCCCGAAACTGGTATGAATGCAGTGTGTAGTGTTGAATGGCAGAGTACTTGTCCCAATACACATTCTGTGTTATGAGGGTCTGGATGGAGAAGAATGGCCTGAATGCACTGTCCACCTGATTGGCTGACTGACTGCTGAATGCCCTTCTGAGTGATTGGTTGCCTGAGTGTGACCCAGCAGAATGAATGGGAGATCAACTAGTATATCTGGGGGCCTCTCACTGCTAGAAATCGTTCAGAAGCTGAAGAGAAACTGGAGTTGAAACTGAAGCTTGACCTTGAAGCCCTGCTGGAAGAGAAAACTTGCTGTTGCTGTACTTTGCCGATCTGAAAGCGGTTGTGTCTTCAAGAACTGATCCAAGAGAGGACCTGGTAAGGAGACCTCTCCCCAAGCTACAAGGTACCATCGTGCACCAGCTGATCTTTGCCAAAGCTCTCTGGTAGACAGACCTACGAAAGGCTGCCGACCAGAGACGGGGACTGCCGCAAAATCCCAAAAAGAAGCACCCGGACTGTTGTCCATCACCGTCGACAACCGCCGTCGCCGACCGGAGCTGCCGTCCTCCCATTTCCTAAGAACATTTGATCCAAGGACGCTCTCGTCTGCACCGTCCACCACTTTGTCCCGCCGGAGAAAGTCGAGGCCGTCGACACGCCGAGGAACATCTGCCGGTGGGTTTCCCACCACCTACAGACCATAGAGACACCGGACGACTTGACGTATAGTTGATGCACTTTAACGAGATAGAATAGTGATTTATGGTACCACGTAGAAATGTATAGATTTGCCATTGTAGATAACCGAGTACAAAGTGAGTTATTGTGATATTGTACATGACCTTGAACTTAATTATATAAAGAATGTGTTTTAACTAATACAGTGTGCGGACATTCCTTTGTGGGTGCTTGGGGACTACACTGTACTTAAGAACCAGCCTACATCACCTCCTGAGAAGCTAGGCCTTGATTGCTCACCCACGTTTACCAAATAGAGAATCTTGGCTGGGGTCCTCTGTGCTTCTCCTCTAGCATATGGAGAGCAGGAGTACAGACACCCCCTCCAGTCTTTACAATGTGAACATACGACCTTAGAGCAGGTTGTGCCCCAGTTCTGTTTTGACTTGATGAATAGCGAGAGCGCGCGATTAAGGATCGGTTGGGGGCAAAAAAGCATTGGTGCTTAGACGTGAGCTTTCCCATACCTACACAAAACCCCAACTTGTTGGCATTGCCAATGCTTGTTAATTACGGTATCTTTTCTCTTAATGAATACTTTTATTTGTAAGTAACTGTAATTGAACAGAATATTGGCCTTTGAGCAAGCCCCATACCTGTACTTTAAACTCAATACACTGTGTGGTTGCCAGCAATCACCTAGATGCAGCCACTTCATTTGAACCTAAAATCGGCAAAGACAACAAATTTGGCTTTTGTGTAGGCATGGGCCAGTCATTTGCCAGGCACTGTCATAATGGTACTACCTGACCATAAGATGCAACAGCTGGAACATAGTGTAATTATCTAGGCATATGAGTGTCTTGCATGTGCATATTCAATACTTAGACACAAGCCAAATCTGTTGACTTTGTCAATGTTTGTAAGGCAGGAGCACAGTGCAAGGAAGATATATGAATTAAGTTGTTGAAGGCACACTTGTTTAAGTCATTTTTATTAAACCTGTAGCACCTTTTCACCTGCAATTAAGCCATTTACTCATAACTCTCAGCAGACTACTTAAAAAACAGTAACAGGCCACATTTGATGCTACTGCTTGCTAGAGCAAGCTCAAAGATATCCCATGAGGATGTGTTTTGGGCAGGAGGCCATGGTTTCAGGAGTCAACTAATGGAGGACCATGAGTGTACACTATTTTATTCCTACTCGTTAAATCTGTCCCATTGCAAGGGTGTCATTTTCTCAAAGAGAGTGATTAAGTTCACACTATTTGAAATAAGGACTCCAATTTTTGAAATTCAATCAGAGTGGGATGATATAATTGACCAGAATCAAACAGTTTGGCTAAACATTGAAGCAGGGAGTTTAACCCACTCTGCACATTTGGTCATGTATCCTCCAAGCTTTACTTGGTGCAAATATTTAAGTTTTGGATTTCAAGGCCTACAATAATACTGTCTGACAGAGTTTACTTACAAAACGCACAGATTTCACAGTAAAGCCACATGACAACATGCAAATCCTTAAAGCAACATGTTAAGCCAACAGAAAGTCGTTATGGCTTTAATTTTCACATCCTGAATGCAAGTAATGCAAACTTGAAAAATCTATTTAACCCCATTGTACTTTCAGTTATTTAAGACACGCAATAAAAGAAGTTGTGTAATAAACTCCAATAGATATGGAGTTGCTTTGTCACAAACCTCCAGCTCGTTGTTATTCATGATGTTGAGAACATTTGATTAGTGGCATAAAGCACATTTATTTTTGGTATGTCAGGCTAGTAGAGGTCATGTGTATGAACAATCCTCTAAATGGGCGCTTTGTGTTGCTCGCCTTAACTATCATAGATTCAAGGTTACTGGTGCTTTTGATTGATTGATATTTTATTTCTATCGCGCTCGTACACAAGTGTTTCAGAGCGCGACAAGGCAAGGGAGGGGAACAGGGGAGAACAAAACAGCGATCTTACTAGGCCCAGTGACATTTAGAACGCGCAATTGCATGGGAGAGGGGGGAGGGGAAAAGTTCATGGAAGGGGGAGAGGTGGAAAGTGTGAAGCAGAGGAGAAACAGATAAATAACAATAAATAAATAATAAAGACAACAAACAGTGGTAATGCAGCCAGCAATTTGCTTTGCAGGGCCTTGTACTCTACTGGTGATAAGAGAAATGTGTTTGCAAGTCTTTAGGGTGCTCAGGCTGCAGAGCCACAGGATGTGTCTATGCCACCGGCTGTGTCTATGCCACAGGCTGTTTCTAGGCCTCGCTGTGCTTCAATGTCCAGGCCGAGCTGATTCTACATTTGGCTCAGGGGAAAGACAAAGCATCCAGGGTCGTTTCTTGAGCCTTTGAACTAAAGGTGTGCTCTGCATAAAGACAACAAACTCGTGGCACGGCGTACCATTGATTCATATCACACTTCCACCTCGGGTATAAACAGGGGTGGAGTCACACTCAACATTTATGTGGGGTGCGGTGCTATAGGACAGTTTTGAAAAGCCAAATATGTACTGATTACTCATGAACAGCTGCAGGCGAAGCATGAACCCACTGGGTTGGCGACCCCCTTCCTCTGGGACCAGGGCGCTGGATACCTACTGCACCTTCCTTTGGTCTGTCAGATCCTCTTTCACCCATTTAAGGGGGTATCAAGACCCACAAAGAGATGCTAATAATTGGAGGCCTGGGCCATCTAAAAGCTGAGCCCAGCACTGAGCCCTTTACCCTCAGCATGGGGGGGGGGCGGCTGTATGCATATGAACGTGGCAGGACTTCTGCCTTCAACTGCCTCCATTTGGGGTCGGTGAGCCTAACCACTGTCCCCCGCCCACCCCCCCACCCCCACCCCCAAGCCAGTGGCCCATTCCCCGCTGATAAAGAAGCGTCAGCAATAAACGACTGTTTATGAATGCAACATGTGATCTTCTTCCATCCTGGAAAGGGTTGGGGGCTGGTGATCACTTGCACATACCACCCCCACCCCCATCACCTGAGAACACCTTTCTAGGAACCTGCTTCAGCCACAGGACCCCAGACACAGGCAGGCAGTAGCTCTGCCGGGGCAGCTGCAGGCACTATGGGCCAGTGCCCATCATTCAATAAAGTGGATTGTAGTGCACTCTTCTACAGAAGAGGCTTCTTGGCGCTGAGCAGCAAAAAAGAGAATAACGAAACTAGAGTTAGTTTAAAAGAAAAGTGTATCCAAAGACCATTCTTAAGCAATGTTTTCAGTGGCCTGGGCCGGGGGAGCTGCAGCCTGCACCTCCACATCCTCTTTATAATGTATTGGGACCAGAAGGAATGTTCCGGCCTCACGTAGAGCACGGTGCGCTTGGTAGGGATGACATTCCTGGTGAAGTGGGAGAATGGGAGAAAAAGCTCCCCCCAATCACCTCGTGACCATGGCCTAGAGGATCGCGGCCCAGACACCCGCCACAAGATGAATTTGTCTATCTACCAGACGACCAAATACCCTGGTTCAAGAACATAAGGATATGCCCACCAGCCTGCCCTACTCAAGCCGACACCTGCGGCATGGATGAACTCGACTAAGACCTCGACAACAGGCACCCACATCGTTAGAGATGCCATGACGACCTAGCCAACTGCCAAGAACACACGTGCCACCATGCACACTGGTCCCTCACGCACCAACCCACACGAAGAATATATTCAGTGCTATGACGTAGGTGACGGATACACCCACTGACGCGCATCTTTATTATTTTTCACATAGGTCTTTCCGTAATGCAGAAACGCAAGACGCATAAAGCACTGGCGTATATGCTTGCTGACGCTTCTCCCACCCCTCGCATCGTGATGAGAATATAACGAAGACGCAATACTGCCTATGAAGCCATGTGACACCGCAACACAGGTGCCGTGCATTACACAACCCCACCCATGAACCAGGCCCAAGTAGGCCGCAAGCAAGAACCGCCATGAACACTGAATGAGCGAGAGTACAAGTGCTGATCACGCAGAACGAGCCCAGCGAGAGCTCACAGCCAAGGGGGAGATGTTGCAACTTGTATGCTACCAGCTGGCGCCAAGGTCACACCTGTAAGCAAAGCCAAGCACACAGAAGCAAAATACAACTTTAAATGTGCAGAATTCTGCCCCAGCCACGGTCTCTCCACACGTGACCAAGCCAACCTGACAAGGTGCCAGACCCACGAGGGAGAAGTCGCCTGGGTCCCACGTCTGGGACACAGGCTGCAAGAATGAAATGACCCAATGGACACCTACAGCGATGGGAATGGTCTGCTCTCAAGCCTATGAGCAAATCCGCACATTGTCTGCACGAACACATAGTTACACATTGTTGCTAGTGAAAGGTACACCGCGAGCTGGGAACAACGATGGTCCCAGACTGGGGGGCTCGCGGGTGGACCAATCAGAACATGGGGCAGTAATCACTGACGCCACTAACATTAGCCAATCATCAGGGGTCTTCGTGTAACAATTTTCAACTATCTAATAGAAGGGACAACCCAAGTATACCACCTGACTCACCCTCAACCACTAATATTGCTCTCTATATGTATGCTATACTAACCCTACCACTCGAGGAACCAATCCGGAGTAGCAATAGGTTTTTCGCTAACTTTCCTAGGTGACGCAAGTAGCGTGTCATATTGAGGCAAAAAGGGCCTGCGAGCCCCACGAATTTTGAGAGTCTGGACGGATTCGTACGATCCTAGACCCATCCCTGCCGTTGTTTTAATAAACAGCAGAACCGCCTTGCTTCTTGTGTGTGTCTCATACTCATTTTTGGGGAACACGGGAGGAGTTGGGGCCTCCCAGCCCGGAGGTCCGCGGACGGCTCAGCCGACCCCGGCATAATCACCCCGACAAGTTGGAGGCACCGCTGAGATCTGTTTACGATCTACCTTTTTATTTTTCCAAGTTCTCTCGTTGCGAGGAGGCCCGGCGGCGCGGCCCCCTCTGCCGCTGCCCCCTTTTTGAGGCCTACAGGACCATCGCGGAACTGCGAGAAGACCGGACAGCGCAATCCGGATATTGGCCCTTGGGAGCCGGTTGAGAAGTATCCCGCCCGCGGTTGGCGAGTGTCCAGACGTGGTCCACACAAGAGGAGGTGGCGAGCCACTTGGAGGGGTGCACGCAGTCGAGCGGCCCCGCATCAAGAGAACTTGGTGAGTATGTCACACCCAACAAGCAATGTGAGATTGTGAGGGAGGGGGGAGGAGTGCAATAAGGGCGGTGGGAGGTGTTACTAAGGTGTGCGGCGAAGATTTGATCAATTAGTGTTGACGGTGAAGTGAATGGTAGCAGGACAGGCGCGAGAGCCGTCCGCTACCACGTCACAGAGAAGGGTGGGCGGAGCAAGAAAACATCATGTGCGGTTGCTAGTAGACACTGATTGGCCTAGGTCGTGGCCACCTGTAAGGGGGGTGTGTGTGTGGCTTCCTACGAATTGGCGGTTATTGATCAATGAGTAGATGAGGATCCCTATTGATCGAGCAGTGAAACTCGATGGATAGATGACGTTTTCCTGTAGGTGGTAGCTGACTTGTTGCCTAGTACGGAAGATAATTGGCTGATTAAGCCCTCCTGTTGAGGGGCGTATCACACGCGAGGCAACGCAGCGTGCGCAGTTTGATTATATTGTTGCTTACCTTGTTCCAGGCGTAACAAGAGGACAGCTGTGGGGTTAACGGGGACAAACAGCAAAACTTATTGCGAGCTTTCTGAAGTGTAAAAGATCTTACCGGTAGTCTTTGGAAGAGGTCGGTGACGTCACCCGTAGGGCTTTCATAGGATACCTCGACCACACAGCATTTTTGAAGGGTGGTGGGGAAGCGAGTAGGGGACAGGGGGTGCGCACAGAGGTTGTCGGCCACCCCAAATACGGGACAGGTGGAGAGGGGGAAGTGACGGTGCACAGAGAACGCCGGCCACGCCGAGTGAGGTAGGAGGAGGAGAGGAGGAGAAAAAGTGGGACGGCTGTATAAGCACGTCACACAGGGCACGCAGCCGCAGGGGGCTTTGTGCGCCGTGGCCGCAGGGGGCCGTAACGGTATTAAGGAAGAAAAACAAATACAGGAAAAGACAGCATATTTGTAATTGTTATATTTGACTGTTTTCCTTTTAGCGGATGGTCGTAAGTCCCCAAACTACGGGGCCAGGTAACGACAACTATACTGAAGGGAGCTAACAACACAGTGTAACCATGTCATACGGGTTAGGATCGGGAGGGTGGGGGAATACCCTCACTACCCCACTGCAGCATATATGTAAAACACTATCACCCCGTAGGTAAAAACTGATCAAATACAGCATAGAATGGACACAAGGGACGGACAACAAAATGACGACACCCTGGCCGCCTAACGGCAGTTTCGACCCGTACGTCCAACACTCACTACTGACATATATACATAACAGATACAAGGGGAAGAAGTTGGCGCATCACGTGGAGGTGTTTAACTTATGGAGGATGTTCCAGGGGTCCCGAACAGGACCAACCGGGATGTTCACTGTGGAGGAAACGAAGGAGGGGAAGAAGATTAAAGAGGAAGAGGGAAATGGGGAAAAGGAGGTTGACAGAGCACAGTGCACAGGAAGAGACCGAGAGGGGGAGGAAAAGCTTAGCATCGCAAATGAAATAGAAATAAAAAAGGAAAGGACCGACGACATGCCCTTAGCGAAATTAGTAAAGAAGGAAGAAGGGGGACTATATCCTGTGATGGAACTACGAGAAGCGGTAAGGCAACAACTAAAGGCGGCTGAGGGATATTCGAACCCCGCGTACAGCCCACCACCATATACAGCTACAGGTAGCTACACAGGGTGGGAGGTGACAAGTACGGTAGGCTCAACTTATACGAAGATGGACGCAAAAGAAGGGAAGAATAGTGAAGAACCAATCCCAACCATAGGACACGACGAGTGGGTAGCAGCGCAGGTGCTGTTAAAATTGCGAGGAACACTAACGGGAGAAGAAAAGGAGGTAGTACGGAGAGTGAACCAGGACAATGAGGGTAGCAGTGAAATAAGAGGGGAGGAAGATAAATGGAAAGAAGGGGAGCTGTTGCGAGCAGAGGAGGAGATGTTGGAGGAACGATTGGCAGAATTAAGGAATGAGCAAAACGCCCTGATCAAACAGCTTGAGAGGGTGGAACGAGAGAGAAGGAGGGAAAGGAAGGAAAGTAAGCATGAGTTAGAAAAAATGAGAGAACGAACTGTAGAACGGAAGTGGGAAGCTGAAAGGATGAAGGCGATAGCAGAAAGGGTATCTCGAGCAGCACAGCGTGACAGGAAAAGAGAGGAAGAAGAGAAAGAAAAGGAAATAGAAATATGGAAGAAGAAAATACTATCAGAAACCACCAAGAAATACGAGGAAGGTAAAGTAATAGAAAGCATATTAGAAAGGGAGAGAGAGAGATGGGAAAGAAGGAGAGAGGAAGAAAGGATATTAGAGAAGGTGAGTAGTGAGGTGATGGAGGAATTGAAAAAGAAAAGAGAGGAAATAGGTGGTGAAATAGTGGAGAAGAGAGAAGGGGAAAGAAGAGATAGGAAAGGGGAGAGTGGGGTAAGGAAATATGTACGCAGGGATGCAGTAGTAGCCACAACATCAGCACAAAGGGGAGCAATTGGTAAAGAAGAAGTGGAAGGAACGGATTTAATAGACTTAAAAACAGTGACGATTAGGGGGAAAAGACAGATTGGGGGTTGTCGTTCCTGGATGATTTTTGCAGCGAAGAAGAAGAAGGAATGGGGGGAGAAGGAAGAAGCGGGGATAGGGAAAGCTTAGACAAATTGTACATCACCCGCACCAACCGGGAATCACCATGGGCATGCAGAAGGAAGGAAGAAGTGGAGGGAAGTGAGGAGAAAGAACGAGAAGTGGCGGGAGGGCAAACACGTGCAGTTACACCCGCATCATTCCGTCCAACATGTCCGCCCACACCCGCTCCTGAACACACCCCCTACGCCGGCAGGCTTAGAGATCTCCCCGGACGTAGGCAGGAAGAACGGACACACACACTCACATTAAATAAAGAAAATAATAAGAGAAGGGGAAGAGATGAAGGGGAAGCTACAACGAGCGGCGGTAATATGGACATGACAGATGATCTAGACGACACAGAAGAAGAGGAGGGGTATGCGGACTCCACACCGCGACAACTGGGGGGACAGTTGGGACACAATCTAATGCCGCTATTGGAGAGAGGGGGGGTTAGACCACAATACGTCCCTTGGAAGCATGCCGATAAGGAAAATATAAAGTGTAGGCTCCCATCACTAAGTGGAGGAGCGGGAAAATGGATATACGAGATGGAAAAGCACACTGCAGGACAGAAACTAGCAGTAGGAGACGTGAAGGGCCTATTAATATCAATATTAGGGGATGCGGCAGATGACATCTGGAAGAGAGCGGATTTCCCCGGGGTCACAATAACGAACACATCACATGACGGGGCGCCATTTGCGAATTTCAGGCATGCATTATGGCAAGCTCTGAGGGTACAAAACCCAGACACCTCAGATTTAGGAGCAATTACATCACGCAAGATGCGTGAGAACGAAGATCCTGTTGATTATATCCAGGAGATTCAGGAGAAGTGGCGTATGGAAACTAGAGAGCAATGGGACAAGACACCGGCAATATTTTACCACATACTAATACAAGGGCTCCCGGAGGCAGTACAAAAACAATTGAAGAAAGTAGTGGGGATGGCAGCCAAGGCTTGGCCAGAAATACAATTGACAATAGTACACCATTGTAGGACGTGGCAAGAAAAGATGAAACAAAAGGAAGAAGATAGAAAAGCGGAAGAGGCTAAATTAGTGCAGAAAAAACTGACTAAATACACCATGGAAGGAGCACTAATAACTACACCAACCACAATGACACCTAACCCCACGCAAGTAGTGGCCACACAGGATCCCTCACAACTACAAATACCACCACTACCACAATCACCACGGCCGTCATTACGACCCTGGCGGAAAGTGACTGACCGGACCGCCACAGCGTAAATAGCGTTTCCGCCATTGCACGATGGAGCAAGGTGCGGCTCATTCCGACCCATCGGGCACGAGCACCATGCCATGGCGGAAGTGCAAAGTCCGCGATGGCGGAAATGACCCCAAAACGGCCCACACCGCCGCCGTACGGCGCCCTAGGTGCAATACCGCCACCCATCTCAGTGGACACCGCAGTGAGCGCCAACCGGAAAGTACGGTGACCGTAAATATACGAAAACGGAAGTAAAAGCATGGTCCCGGAACGGGAAACATCACGCCGTACACCTATAAAACCACTAAATCCACACAACCATTAAAAATACTACCCTGAGACACATCCCAACCCGTCATCCACCCTAGTGAAACCAAGAAAAATGGGAAAAGTAGCGAAGAAAGCGTGCGACCGCAAGCGGCAGGTCCACTTCTCCCGTGAGGAACTCACCGTACTCACAGAGACCCTCCAGGAGAATGCAGCCGCCGTCTTCTCCACGCAAATGACCAGGACGGCGCTTGCGAACAAGAAGGCCATATGGGCCCTGGTGGCACAGCGGGTAAGTGCGGTGGGGACCGCACACCGCAACCCACAGCAATGCAGAAAGCGATGGGACGACCGGCGGATACGCGTCCGTAGCATACTGTCTGCCAACCGCAACATTGCCACAGCCACCGGGGGAGGATCGGAATCACCCATCAAGTTGACCCCCTGGGAAGAAATCTGTGCCTCCACCATAGGAATGGAGAGCATAGAGGGAGTCGGAGGGATGGAGAAAGGAGTGCAGACATCCGAAGAATCAGGTAGGTGGCCCAAATAAAACAATGCCAAAACCACAATGTCCAATCATGTGAAGTACCACGTGCCCACATAGTGCAACAGTAACACATGTCCAGGAGAACGTCCACATACATAGGCCTGATAGCACACTTCAAAACTCACATCAAATACATAAATAATTAAAAATCCTAAAAACACCCTCTACACGTGCAGCAGGCACACCCTAACTGCAGGCTGCCAAACAACTGCACCCTCACACCACACACAAATGAAACCACCTCCAAGGCCCCGACCCAAATCACCCTCAGGTACCACCCCAATGCATGTGATACATTGCCATTCAATTCCCACAGACCCATCAATAACGCTCGCCCTCCTTTACTCCACCACAGGGTCCGATCCAAACGACGAGCTCCAGGACACCCCTACCAGCACACCTGCAAAGAGGGCCAAGACCAACGGCCAAAGACCCTCCACCTCAGCTGCACGCATCAAGACACAGCAGCAGCACAAATCAAGTGGCAGCACAGAGGAGGGAACTCCAACAGGCACCCCAGCGGCCAGCATGCCCACACCTCCACCACCACAGGTCCCCCCAATGGATGCCACAGTAGGCACTGCTTCTGGTGGCAGCAGCACCATAGGTGACACTGCATTAATGGCAGCATGCTCCGACACAGAAAACGGGGATGTCGAAGTCAGATCCATCCATGACCTGTCCCAATCCCCCTGTCTGTTCCATCCCATACACCATGAGGATACCACGCAGGGGCACCCACAAGACGACGACTGGCCATCCCCCACAAGCCCTGTGGCAGGGCAACATGAGGCGAACAGCCACTCTGTGACACCACCGCAAATGGCCATGGCCCAGCAGAGGCAACAGTCCCTCGACCAGTTAATCGTGCAACAGCAGCAACTGGCCACGCTCCTCAAGGACCATGCCGATGAATGTGGGGGCACTAAGGCAGACATAGAAACATCAACTGAGACACTTAGGGCAGAAATGGAGAGAAGTACAGAGACACTAAGGGCACAAATGGAGAGTAGCACCGAGAGCCTGAGAGTCCAAATGGAGAGAAGCACCGAGAGCCTGAGAGTCCAAATGGAGAGAAGCACCGAGAGCCTGAGGGGGGAACTGCATGCGACGTCCCAAGACGTATGTGCCGAACTTGCCGCAGTGCGCCGTGTGCTCACTGAGCTCTCACAAACCCTTAGGGACATGCATGGACGTGAGCAGGCAGAGACATCATCCGTTGCAAGTTCCGTCCAGGGCAGCCCCCAACGTAGATCTGGGAGGAACCTGCGCTCCACAGGCAGGGGTGCCCCTGATACCCGCAGAGGGGGCTTGCAATAGCGACTGCCCACTGACAATGAGCATCTCTGGACACTGGTGTTCGGGGGGGAGGTAGGAGGGTGGAGGGGGGGTGTTGGGCTCAGTTGGGTGGCGGGTCGATAGGGTGTTTAACATGATATCACATATGCCATAAACAATGCACGATCAACCAATGAGATGTGTGGACATTGATCTGTGTGTACGAGGCCATTATAGGCGTACAGTCCATATTGTGCATGTACCATACACACACAGTGCCACGAGTCCCGTGTCCATGTATCAGCCACCAGGCGTGAGTGCTAGAAGCATGCATCTATGAGATGCTGACGAATGTCACGGCCCTCCTGTGCCTCGCAGACTCCTTGAGGTGCTGCCACATCCCCACCCTCATCATGACCATCTTCAGGTGCTTGCAGTTCTGCGTCAGGGGGCATGGGCACATTTCTACGTACGCACATGTTGTGTAGCATGACACATGCCATCACCATCTTCGCAACCTTCACATGGCGGTACAGGAGTGCCCCGCCAGACCTGCTGAGGCACCGGAAACGAGTCTTCAGTAGGCCGAATGCCTGTTCTATGACTACACGGGTACGTGAGTGGGCATGGTTGTAGTCCTCCTCATGCTGGTCCCGTGGGTTCCGGACTGGTGTGAGGAGCCATCTCTTCAGTGGATATCCGGCATCACCTGTATGTGGACGATAAACGAATCATGTGGAATGCCATTGCTACGTACGCACCCCCCCCCTTCCTGCCAGGTCATATACCCCACATCATCATGCATGAAATGAGACTCACCGAGTAGCCAGGATCTGTTCCCTGCGTGTCGCTCCATGTAGCGTGGTATTGTAGAGTTCCTCAAGATCATAGAATCATGGGTTGATCCAGGGAATCGGGCACAACAATGTGTAATGATCCTGTTGGAGTCACACACCATTTGTACATTCAGAGAATGAAATTGTTTCCGGTTGCGGTACTGGGCCTCCATGGCATGTGGGACGACCAATTCCACATGGGTGCAGTCGATGGCACCAATGCAACCCGGTATGCCGGCAAGTGCATGGAATCCCACTTTTGTGTTCGTAATTTCCTGCTCCGAGCGTGGTAGAGAGATGTAGTCGTCTGCGTGCTGCAGGAGGGCATCGAGCACTTGCAATAGTGTCCGTGAGAACAGTGGCTGTGAAATGCCATGCAACTGTCCGACTGTGTGCTGGTAGGTGCCTGTGGCCAGGAAGTGGAGTACAGACACCACCTTCAGTAGGGGTGGGATGGCGGTTGGGCTATCTATCATGCTGACAAGGTCAGCCTGTGTCATGTCCACAATGGCGGTTATGGTGTCCCGGTCCAAACGGTAGAGGGTGTGGATCTGCTCATCAGTGAGGTTGAACGGATGTGCTCGGAGGCGTGGGATTGCGGGCTGCCTGCGTGGTGGTAGTGGCTGTGCTGGCGGCCCTTGCTGGCCCTGCCTTGCCCTCCTCCTCCTCCTGCGTCTCCTCCGTGCGGCCGGTTGTAGTTGATGTTCGTCTTCTTCTTGAAGTTGGAGTACTTGCAGTGCTATCAGGTCCCCCAGGGCCAACATAGCTAGTCCTGCCGGTAGCATTTCGGAGTGGTTGTGGGAGGAGACTGGGCGTGCAATTTATGTGTTTTCAGGCTGTATGGCCTCCACCTGTGGTGATTCATTCCACCTGTGCAAGCTGCTCTCCCCTTTGGGCGAGCACGTCCCGCACACAACGCTGCAATTCGACGAATGGCATCTTGCTATTACAATCATGTATTTGTACCCGATGGCAGTGTAACATTGGTTGATATGTTCATTCGGCTATGGTCCCATTGTTTCACATACTATCTTTGCAGTCGCGAACAGACTTGTGAAGGGTCAGTGGAACGTAGTACTCGAGTAACGGTGGACCCTCATGCATCACTGCACCGAGGTTCAACGACGGGCGGGGCGTCCCATTTGTGAGTGAAGGCAGTTGCCATTTTCACACACAGCCGCACTAGATGGATTAATTTGTGATTTCAAGCGGCCACAGATGCCTTTTCGACGTGATGTTGCAAATGAGGAATTCGAAGGGCGGCGCTTTCGGTTTTCAGCTAGCGGCGAGGAGATGCCCACAGGTATGACTGTAAATATAACGTTCTATTGTTCAATGTCCTTGGGACAGGGGCCATGGCGAGGATGCAATGATTGATATGAATAGTTTGGGATGCGCAATGGCGAAGTGGACGATGAGGCCGGACGTTCCCAAATACATGTTACTTCACAACACTGGAATTACGGGCTGGGGCACAGTGGATTTTGCAGGCTGCATAACGCACAGACTCAATGGAAATTTCACATGTTATGTGAGTATGGAAACAGGCGTTCTCATTACGGGATGAGGGAATGATGAATGGATGCATGGACAGATGAATTGATACAGAGTTTGCCATGTACAGGGCTTCTTGGAATCTGTCGGCCTCCGCTGCGCTATGTGATGCAGGGCTGCCATAGTGGGACCATCGTCTATCTGGCCTTGTTGAGCCCTCCCTGTCTCGACGCGCCTTCAGACACTTGTGTCTATGCACGTTACCAATCCCATCTGATGGATTCTGTTTTAACAGACGCATGCACAGGTACACTCGTTTGTGATGGTGTTTTCACCTCGATATAGATAGTTATGATTCGCAAGTGGTTTTTGGGTGGTGATGATCCTTTGGAGTGGGCTAGCATGCATATGGCTGTGGATTTGGTGTGATCATTGAAGTGAGTAATACTAATGAAGTTCTGATGGCCATACTGTTCTTTTTCATTTCATTTGGTTGACAGGTATCTCCTCCCCTTTTGCCACTGCCATCTGTATGCCACTCCTGCAGATGGATTTTACTCCCGACACCTGCTGCTTCGTGTTCATCAGTGGAGCAGCATTACGATCTTATGGGACGATCGCCAATGGGCCACATGCCCTTACGCAGTACTAGTGGCTAGGAGCAACATTTCGGCCTTTCAGCTGGACTAGTGCCTCCCTATTGGGACGGCCCTGCGGTTCTAGGCGCTTCCATGTTGCCTTTTCGTACGAGAATGTAGCCCCTGTGTACCATGAAGGAACAGGGCGTTACACAAGAAGTAGCTGGTCATTTATTGCGGATGCAGCCCACAATGGTGAAATGTGTTTTGGAGTTCATGGCCTAATGGCTGTATGGGCTTGGTGAATTTGTTGTGCATTAAATTTCTATTCTGATATGGACCGTGTAGCGTTCTTCTTTGCAAGTGATGTGGCATATTCCTATTTGGGGAGCGATGTATTGTGAGGAGATCTGCATTGGGTTCCAGCTTCGGAGTATAGTTGCGTGGTACTGTGCTGGGCGCGTTTGCCTACGAAGCCCAGTGAGGTCAGGGATGAGGGCTGCCAATATGACTGTTTTAATGATGTCCTGCTCATGGGCGGGGGATTTGCTTTTGTGTAACAGATGCCGGTCAGCCAGGTGGATTGGTGGAATGATGTGATTTTCGGAATATTGCTGGTCACAGGTGCCTGTGTTTGCGTGCGTTTCTTGGTGGGGGACTGAGGTCATGTCCATTGGGATGGCTTCTGTATTCGTGCCATCTGTGCCCTGCAGCTCCCATTGGCCCCTCTTGAGATTCATTTGTTCGTTGGCAGGCATGGATGACTAGTACATTTCACTGGTTGCATTGTGTGACTTCATTGCACCTACGGGGAGTTGTGCAATGTGGCCAGGGAGCGGTGTACAGGCACTCAGTGGGGCCGTTTACGGTTGATTCGCGATGCCGTACTTCTCACCATGGCGGAATGGTACTTTCCGCCGTGCTTGATGGCGTTAGGTGCATGTCCGCTAGGGTCAGAATTCGCGTACCGTTGCGCCATGGTGGTAATTACGGTTTGGCATGGCGCGCGCGCGCGTACTTGGTGCAGTTAGCGTTGGCGTTCACTACGGTGTCGCTAATGGCATCGTACTTTGCGGTGACGTGTCATAGTCGCACCGAGCGCTATTCGATGGCGGTATTGCATTTCCGCCATCGTTTTTCGATTTCCGCCAGGGTCGTAATGAGGCCCCACGACTTATAACACAACAGCTGCCACCACCCCCACCATACACGGCTAACATGGGAGGAGGGTACATGGCACCAGGAAATGGATATTATAATAACATCAGGGGAAGGGGAAGAATGATGAGGGGGAGGGGATATGGCCAACCTGCACAACAGCAAGGGGGAGGATTCCGAAGCTTCTACCCCACTGGGCAACCAGTGTACCAAGATAATACAGGAAGTTTCCCATGGCAGACCAGGGAACCACCTGTATGTTGGGTTTGTGGGATGTTAGGACACATGTCACGTACGTGTAGAATGAGACCCTCCCCACCAGCATGGGGGGAACAAGGACAGCAAGGGCCTATGAGGGAGCAGCAGGGTTACCAGCAACCACAGGGGCTACCACAGAGCAGCACACAGCAACAATTAGCAACACAACAACAGCCGCAGACATATTCACTACCGAAGGTAGCAATAACACAACAACACCAAGTGCAGCCAGTGCAGCAGCCCACTCAAATACAGGACCATAAGGTAACCTCCACCGATACACAGCTACAACAAACACAATTGGGAAGGGTGACTATTCTGGGACACAACCCTTACACAGGAAGTGGTCAGTCATTATACCCACAATAGGACAGCCCACAGACGTCCTTGGTGTGTCCCATCCTGTCGATAACACCTAATAGTGCGGAGGAACCACGCATTGAGGTAACGATAGGTGACAAAAAATGATCATTCCTTGTTGACACCGGGGCGACCCGGTCTTGTATAAGGGAGGGTAGATTCAAAATGTCAGGTGAGGCCATGAACACCCAAGGATTCTCTGGGGCTAGGGGGTTGGTTCCCTTTACTGATAACATCTCCTTATCTATCGGAGATTATGACATGTCTGTCATGCTCCTGTAGTCAAGGGAGTCGCCAGTGAACATACTTGGGAGGGACATAATGAGCAGATTAAATATGACAATCTCCTTCACGGAGGATGGCATAATTTGCTCCACACCAGGAATAAACATGCTTACTGCACGACAAATACTGCAAGCGTACTGTGGCCAGACAGTAGCTCGGGCTGAGCCAGTGGATGGCGAACTGTTCCAGTACGGAACAGACATGGCATTCGCCTGGATGCCAGGAATAGAAGGAAAGATCTGGAGGAGGCCAGCAACATATTTGTTCAGGCCTGAGACACCAGCTAGTGAACCAGAAGGGAAGGTGATTTCAGTGAGCATCGAGAGTATTATAGCAACTGCTGATTATATCGCAGTACATGCCCAAGACCGGGAAGGGAGAGCATGGAGGACAGTGATAGCCCTGGCTGAGGGGTGCAGGCTCACCCAGGTGTCCGTTGAAGAGCTCTTTTCAGAAGACAGGGAAGAAGGTGAGATGGTATTTATAATGAGTGTAGATATATGGCTAAAAGTGACCTATAAGCAAGTGGCACAGAAAATGGCCATGGCACTTGAGGCACCCGCATCTACCCCAGTCCCATTCTACGAGGAAGATATGGCAAAAGTTCCAGCATCACTGTGGACTACCAGTCCCTATGACATGGGTTGCATAAAGAGTATCGGGGCAGTAAGAATAAATCTGAAGAAGGGTGCAATACTACCTAGAGTGAAACAATACCCACTATCAAAAGAGGCAGATGAGGGCATATACAAAACCATAACGGCCCTAATAAATAATGGCATATTGGTACCATCAGAATCACCATGTAACACGGCCATGTAACCAGTGTGCAAGGCTAAAGGAGGGTCTTGGCGTTTTATCCAGGACCTCAGACCCTTGAACACCATTGTAGAAGCAGAATACCCCATAGCAGCAAACCCAGCCACAATATTATGTGGAATTCCTGCAGAGGCCTCACTGTTCACTGTGATTGACCTCAAAAATGCCTTTTTCTCAATACCCCTGCACCCAGATTCACAAGACTTGACAAGCTTCACATACAGGAACACAAAATGGAAACACACCAGGTTACCACAAGGGTACTGCGAGTCACCCTCAATTTTCAACAGAGTAATACAGATGGACTTGGGAAACATTGAATTGGAAAGTACGGTGCTGCAATATGTTGACGATATAATAATTTGCAGCACAAGCGAGAAAAGGTGCCGTGAGGACTCATTGAAAATGCTGACAGTGTTGGCTGAAAAGGGTTACAAGGTAGACAAAGAAAAGTTACAGTACTGTCAGGAACAGGTACTATACATTGGTCAACTAATATCCCAACACGGAAGAAAGATTGCACCACAAAGAGCACAAGCTATATCCAACACGCCACTACAACAAACGGTGAGGGAGCTGCAGCAGTTCCTGGGATTATGCAACTACTGTAGAGCATGGGATTTTGACTACAGCTCATACATAGGACCCCTACTTGAGGCATTGAGAGAAGCACACAAAGGGGACAAAACTTTGGGATGGACAAGGGAAATGAAGGAGGCATTTGACGAGTTGAAGCACGCCATATCGACTGCTCCGGTACTAGCCACCCCAGATTATGAATGACAGTTCTTTATCTTTTCGCATTGCGACTCAGCAGTAATGAAAGCAGTATTGACTTAGAAAATCAGCATGGGACACAAGCCAATAGCGTTCTACAGCGTTCACTTGGACCCTGTCATGCTAGGACATTTCCCTTGCGAACAGAGTCTCGCCGCGGCTGCATTTGCGGTAGAGAAATCATCATCGATTACAATGGGGTGCCCAACAACACTATTTGTGGAGCATGCGCTATTTGCAATATTGAATAAGCCTAAGTCCACACTGACCACACATAGGGCGTCAGGTTATGAGATCATCTTGTAGAGACCCGAACTGTCAATTGTCAGATGCAGTACAGTTAACCCAGCTAGATTTATAGCGGAAGTTATTGAAGAAGGTGATTATACTCACGATTGTACACAGACTATCGAAACGTACTCATGCACTAGAAAAGTTGAAGAGGATGCACTTAAGGGTGGGGAGATTTTGGTACATTGATGGGTAATCAACGATAGACCAAAGTGATGGGATAAGGAGAACTGGGGCAGCAGTAGTAAAAATGACAGAAGATTTGATGTATGTCCCAGTGAAATGCGTGCAGTTACCGCAGCATTATTCGGCTCAAGCAGCGGAATTGGTTGCACTGATCTTGGCGTTGAAGGAAAGCGTTGACAAAAGAGTTACTATATATTCTGATAGCGCATATGTCACGTCAACTGTCCACTCGGGGCTGATAAAATGGCAGAGGAGAGGGTTTAGGAGAGCTGATGGCACCCCAGTGCAACATGCTCTCTTGTTAGCAGAATTAATTGAAGTAATTAATGATCCACAAGAGATAGCTTTGGTTAAATGCCCGGCACACACTAATGGAGACAACCATATCTCGAAAGGGAATGAAACAGCACATGCCAAGCATGCGGCATACTTTGGTGAAATATGGAACCCCCCAGAGTCAGAGAGAGGGAGAGGGAGGGGGATGGCAAAACAGATGTTGATGAAAGAAGGGTACACCCATCTCCCCGCCACACAGATAATGGAATTACAGGCAGCCGCACCAATGGCAGTAAAGGAACTATGGGTAAAAAGAGGATGTACGATGTCTCCAACTGACGCACTGTGGTGTCAAAATAACACTGGAAAGGTGGTCATGCCATTGGCACTGTTGACCACCGCCCTGGCCCAGCTCCATCACCCAGCACATACAGGAAAGGAAGTAATTGCAGCATGAATTAGGGAAGATTGGTTCTGCCCCAAGTTAAATTCTCATGTAACAAATTTCATCAGCAATTGCCTCACATGCCAACAGTTTACGGCTGGTCACACGCTGCAAGTGATAAAAGGTACTATACCCCAGCCAGAGGGACCCTTCCTGCACATTCATATTGACTACGTTGATATGATCAATGTATGTCAAGGAAATAGGTATATGATTGTAGTGGTGTGCCCATTCTCCAGGTGGATCGAGGCCGGACCCTGCTCACACGCGGATGTGTTCAGAGCAGCTAAATTTTTAGTGAGAGAGGTTTTCCCCAGGTGGGGTGTGTGCGAAGTGCTGCGGTCAGATAACGGCCCACACTTTGCTAACGAAATGTTTCAGCACATCACGTCCTTACTGGGTATTAAGCATAAATTTGCATGTGCATATCACCCGCAGGCCAACGGTGTATGTGAACGCCTGAATGGCCTATTGAAAGAAGAAATAGCAAAAATCCAGCAAACAACCAAGAAGAGCTGGTTGTACTGTCTTCCGCTAGCTCTATTTGAGCTAAGGAATAGGCCAGGGTCTGATCACCACCTCACTCCTCACGAGGTGGTGACAGGACGTCAAATGCGCCTTCCTCTAATGCCTACTTGAAGAGCATTCACAGACCATGAAAACACTGCAACTGTTCTTGGTGACGAAATGTATCAATATGTGTCTTCTTTGATTACTAGTGTAGCGTTTGTATCTCAACAGCTCGAGCGCACGCGGGGCGGGTCGAAGAGTTCTCAACAAGAAGACACCAACAAGGAACTGGGAAAGGAAGGACTATGCAATATTGCTAAAGGTGACCATGTGCTACTCCGCAACTTTAATAGTAAGTGGAATGGCCCACGCTTTACTGGTCCTCATTTGGTAGAGGAGGTAGCTACCAGAGCGGTGAAATTGCAGGATAAGCGTGCCTGGAATCACCTACACGACGTGAAGATCTACAAACTCCAGACCCGCCCTAGCGTTAACGACAGGGCCATTGGAAGAGCAACGACAGCAACAGCATCGGCTACAGAGAAGGAGATGTCGACCACAGCTGATGACAGTAGTGTCACTACACCTGATCACCCCCCAGATTCCCCAGAGGCAACTACTGAAATAGACATTGGACGCTTGCCCACGGCCCATCCCATGGTCACGAGATCACAAAGTAAACAAACTTCTGCCAATTGAGCCCCAGCCCCTTCCCCTCTAAGGTCACCCCCGATTGAAGGATGTTGCATAACAAACTTGGGTATTGCACACACACATATGTAAAACACTTGTATGTTTTATCTTTTTCTTCTCTCGCACATGCAGGTACCGTGTATAATTGTATTGTTAAGAAAATAAGTAACTAACAGTGTACTCTGCCCAGGAGTAGATGCTGCCCACGGATGATAACACCCCTGAAGCCCTATCACACCAATTTGTATATCACATAAGAAGGCCAAAGTACCTAAAAAGAAGGAGGGTACGTGTATATTACACCGCATTTGTTTTGGACATAGAACAATCATTTCCCCATCTTCACCAGCACTTACTGTCATGATCCCTGCCCCCGGGAAACCAGACCAGGCCCAGCAGCCCCGGAAGCAGGCATCACGCCATTTGGAGCATGCCCAAAAGCCCCAGTTAGGGGCTGTTTGGGTGCAGTCCTGGCGCCTTTGGCGCCAGGCTCATAAGAACAAAGTCAGTCCTGGCGCCATAGGCGCCAGGCTCATTTATGAGAACTTACCTAAAGCAGACCATGCTTCTTACTCACCTGATGCAGACCATGCTGCATGAAGACCTTAGCCAAATGAGGCTTAAGAGGGACTATTTTAATGCAGGGACTATTTTCTTATCTGGGTGGGGCAGTGGAAGAATACATACCTGGGACTTCTTCCAAAGCTATTTAAGCCACGCCCGGACAACCACACGTGCTTCGCGTTATTCTGCAGTAGCAGCGTAACGCTCACCGTGCCTGCAGCAGCTTCCAGTCTTCTGCCACGCCCGTCTCCACTCCGGAGCTCCTGAACCCTGCAAGGAAAATAGAAGGAAAGGTTAGAGCAAGATTTTATTCATACTCACCTGAATCCTGCATCTTCCCGACTTGGACCTGGAAGAAAGAATCCATTAGTCGCTCTTGCCACGCCTCCTGCAACACCGTGCTGAACTCACCTGTTGCCATTTTCAGCATTCCATCACGCTCATCTTCTGTCCGCGGCCGCTCTTCATCACCTATGGACATAAAAACAATAAGGTGAGCAACAGAGAGTTATCTAAGGCAACAAAGGCAAATATTAAGACTTACTTGAGATCACCAGGGATACTCACCTAATCTCGGGTCGGCGCGATCTTTTGCGCATATCCGCCGCACCCCGGCCCCTATGGGGAAACATTCCGCTACAGACTTACCCGGTTGCGGTAATCGCTTCAATCCACGGATTTTCCTCCGAATGGATGCCTGAAAAGGAAAAAGACCTCAGATTAGAACAAGCTTCCCGCTTTATTCCGAACAGCTTTTATAAACACTTACCTGCGCATCTCTGGTTGCCACGTGAACTCTTTCCAGATCCATAAGGGCAACCTAGGGGAATTGGAGAGAGTGAATTCCAGACGTTTTGAACTCTTATAACTATTAGCTCTACTGAGTCAACTCTGTCTGCAACTCGCCAACTTCCCACACCAGTGAGGCAACTGGTCATCTACGTGCCCCTGCACTTGAAGCAGGATGGAGAGTTCATCTTTCCAGATTAACAGGTGAGAATCTAAAGGAGTTCCAAAGTAATTCATGGGGAGAAGGTGGGGTAAGCTTAAACCTCACAGGTGGTTAATTCCCCTTTCTGCATTACAGAAGAGTATTCATACGAGCCACACAGACCAAGCTGGGTGGCCCGGTCCACTCCGTCATCTCGGCGCTCTGAGTATCACTGGAAGAAGTAACATCAGGCCGGTCCAGATCAACGCCCCCGTGGACACCAGGTGAGCGTAACAGAACGCGAAGACTACCCACAACAAGCCACCTGGGCGTTATGGAGACCTCAGAGACAGATCAATTAGCCCAATTATTAGGGGAGCTAAGGGCTGAAGTGCATGCCGCCCGCCAGGAAACAAATGCCCTTAGGAGGGAGCTGATAGTTTCGAAAGAGCGAACGGATGATCTAGCCAGACAGTTATTGCAAAATCAAGCTGGGCAAACGCCACTGCCTGGCCTCGGGGCAGGTCCAGCTCCTGTGTCATCGAGCAACCCTGTTCAAATACACTTACCAGGGGCCGTTCCATTGGCTCCACCCGAACGTTTTACCGGAGACCCAAAAAGGTTTGCCATATTCATGAATCAGTGCCGCTTACACTTCTTATGCAGACCTGCAGCCTTTCCGAATGATCAAGCCAAGGTAGCCTTTGTGTTGTCATATCTCAGCGGCAGCGCAGCAGACTGGTCCATTCCTCTAGTTAATCAAGATGACCCCATTCTTCGGGATTTCCAGGGATTTCAAACAAGCATGGAAAGACTATTTGCTCGACACTCCCAGGGTCAGGCCCTGGATAACGAACTCTTATCCCTACGACAGGGGAATCAGGATCTTCTTTCCTACATTGCAACCTTTGACAGATTAATAGTGGAAACTGAATGGCCAGAAGTAAAAAGAATCACATTGTTCCATCGAGGGCTTCGAGGAGAACTCAAAGATGTCTTGGCCCAGATCGTGAACCCGCCTCAAGATTGTACCGAATATATAAATTTGGTGGTCCAACTTGATCATAGACTTCAAAATAGGAAGGGCGATAAAGCCAGGTTTGAATACAGAGTCTTGGTCAGAACTCATACCAGCCCCAAAGGGGCAGAGACTTCAGAACCCATGCAAATCGGAGGGGTGAGAGGACCCTTAACTCAGAAAGAAAGAAATAGAAGGTGACAAATGCAGCTATGTCTATATTGCGGGAATTCAGGTCATTTTTTGCTGAACTGCCCCATAAAACCGCCAAAAAAGGTGGTGGGGGCTGCAGATAAAAACTCTGACTTGGGAAACAATCCCGCCCGACAAGCGTAGAGGTCCGCTTGCCGAGCTCGAAGAAGGACACTCAGACCTCGCATTTCACCATTCCAATGATCCTCGTAGATCCGGAACAGCCATCTCGGATGCACGCGGTAAAAGTGTACGTAGATAGCGGAGCCATAGGAAACTACGTGGACAGTGAACTGGCTTCCAGGATGAACCTGCCTCTCGGCCAGAAACCCACTCTAGATGTCATTACCACAGTTGATGGAACGGAAATTGCCTCAGGCCCCGTAACTCACCCCACCACAGAAATGACATTGCTGGTGCAGGATGGGCACCGAGAGACTTTGGTGTTTGATTCAATCAAGGCTCTGCAGTTTCAAGTAATACTGGGGATACCTTGGTTGGAAAAACATAATCCTGGTATCGATTGGCGAGAGAAGAGAATTACCTTCCCAGAATGTGCGCACACCTGTTACCCAAGAAAATCTCAGAACACAGTCCTGGCTTCAGTAACTCCAGCTACCATACAACTACCTACAGAGTATCTAGAGTTTCAAGATGTCTTCCAAAAAGAACAGGCAAATACCTTGCCCCCACACAGATCATATGACTGTCAAATAGACTTCATACCAGGCGCACAACCTCCCTGCAGCAGGATCTATGCCCTTACGGAGCCCGAAAATCTTCATTTACGTCAATACCTGGACCAATACCTTGCTAACGGTTTTATTCGCCCATCTAAATCCCCAGCATCTTCTGCTTTGTTCTTCGTGCCAAAAAAGGAAAGCGACCTCAGAACGTGCATAGACTATCGCACACTGAACCAAATAACCATTAAGAATCGGTATCCGTTGCCTTTAATTCCGGAATTACTTGACCAAGTAAAAGAAGCCCGCATATATACTAAACTAGAGCTCCGTGGGCGTATCATTTGGTACGTGTCAAAGAAGGCGACGAGTGGAAAACTGCTTTTCGCACGAAGTATGGATTATTTGAGTACCAAGTGATGCCTTTTGGATTATGCAACGCGCCGGCAGCCTTCCAGTTCTTCATGAACGATGTCCTTAGAGAATTTATCGATGTTTGTGTCGTCGTTTATATTGATGACATCTTAGTATACTCCTCATCAGAATCTGATCATATCAAGCACGTCCGAGCAGTTTTAGAAAAGCTACGCCAGTACAAACTATATGCCAAATTGGAGAAATGCGTTTTCCACACCACTGAAGTGGAATTTCTAGGATTCATTTTAACCCCGGGAGGAATCAGGATGGATACACGAAAAGTGGACGCAATTCTCAAATGACCTTCGCCAAGCTCTGTCAAAGGGGTACAGAGCATGCTTGGTTTTGCCAACTTCTACCGCAGGTTTATTCCAGACTTTTCGCAGATTGTTCATCCCATCACAGCACTCTTGAGAAAAAACAAACGCTTTGTATGGACAGACGAAGCTGAAAGCGCCTTTCAAGAATTAAAGGCCAAATTCACATCTGCACCGATCCTAAAACACCCACTTCCTGAACTCCCGTACATAGTGGAGACTGATGCATCCAGTTTAGCAATGGGAGCCGTCCTTTCTCAAAAAGATCCCGAAACAAACCAGATTCACCCAGTGGCCTTTTGGTCAAAAAAGTTCTCGGCTCCTGAATTAAACTATGCCATTACAGATAAGGAGCTGTTAGCTATCAAGTGCGCCTTCAAAGCTTGGCGACACTATCTACTCGGAGCCAGGCACACCATCACGGTTATCACCGATCATCGAAATTTACAATATCTAAAAACAGCCAAAGCCCAGTCTTCACGTCAACTCCGTTGGGCATTGTTTTTTACCGAATTTGATTTTGTAATAACTTATCGACCCGGTTGTAAAAATGGGAAAGCGGACGCCTTATCCCGAATTGGATTGGGAGAGACTGAAGTGACTCTGGAACCTGTACCCATAATCCCTGACCAGAGAATTCTTGGTATAACTTCAGTACAGACACTGGAAGACATTCAAGGGATTGTCCGGCAGATCTTTGATCCTCAAGCCCTACAAGATTGGGCCAAGAAAGGCCCAGATTTCAGCATCACCAATGAACTACCATATTACCGAGGACGTCTATTTCTGCCACAAAAAGAACTACAAGAACTAGTCATCTCCCATTATCACGATACGTTACTAGAGGGACACCCCGGTATTACAAAGACCGAAGCTAAAATCAAGAAACAATTCTGGTGGCCCACCTGGCGAAAAGATATTAAGTCATTTGTCCTATCTTGTGGCATCTGCGCCCAAAACAAAAGTCAAAAAAGAAAACCAGCTGGGCTATTACAGCCTACGGACATCCAACCGATTCCTTGGCACACCTTGTCATTAGACTTTATCATGGATCTACCCCCGTGCAACGGTTTCAAAACTATCCTAGTAATAGTGGACCCTTTTTTCTAAAATGGCCCACTTTATTCCCTTAAAAGGGATACCCTCAGCCTCAACCCTGGCCAAGGAATTTCTTGAAAACATCGTTCGTCTACACGGTTTTCCATCTGTGTTAATTTCAGACCGAGGAAGTCAATTCATCTCGCATTTCTGGAAAAAATGCTGCCAACTGGCACAAATAGATGTCAGGCCTTCCGCTAGCCACCACCCCCAGACCGACAGCCAAACAGAGAGAGCTAATCAGACTCTCGAACAATATTTACGCTGTATGCTACATCAGTCTGAAGGCATTTGGAAGGACACCCTATGGATCGCTGAATATGCGTACAATAATTCAGTACACTCAGAAATTGGGCACAGCCCCTTTTTTACCATATATGGACATCATCCGCGAACCTCAGAGTTGGATTCACCCCAGCATTTAGAGATGCCCGCAGTAGATCATCTTCACACAGTCATTACTCAAACCTTTAAGGAAGCAACAGAACATTTACGAAAGGCCAAGGAAAAATACAAGAAAAACGCTGATCAGCTTAGAAGAGAAGCACCACACTACCAGATAGGGGACCAAGTATGGTTATCTACTAAGCACATTCCTCTCAAAGGAAAACAGACCTTTAATCCCAGGTACTTGGGGCCTTACTCCATCAAAGCCATTATTAACCCGGTGGCTGTCGAGTTGGAACTACCTGCTCATATGCAAATCCATCCCGTCTTCCATGTGTCTCTTTTGAAACCAGTGCAACCAGGAACTACGCTAACCGACCCACCTGAACCTATCCTCATAGACGGAGAACCCGAATACGAAATCAAGAATATTTTGGACTCAAAAAGAGTGAGATCTAAACTCTTTTACCTAATTGACTGGAAAGGTTATGGTCCGCAGGAAAGGTCTTAGGAACCTAGTGACCACGTGCATGCACCTCGTTTGGTGAAGAGGTTCCACCGGGAATTTCCAGACAAACCACGGCCAAGGAGAGGAACGACTTTGGGAGGGGTCTTGAGGGGGAGTGCTGTCGTGATGCCTACCCCCCGGAAACCAGACCAGGCCCAGCAGCCCCGGAAGCAGGCATCACGCCATTTGGAGCATGCCCAAAAGCCCCAGTTAGGGGCTGTTTGGGTGCAGTCCTGGCGCCTTTGGCGCTAGGCTCATAAGAACAAAGTCAGTCCTGGCGCCATAGGCACCAGGCTCATTTATGAGAACTTACCTAAAGCAGACCATGCTTCTTACTCACCTGATGCAGACCATGCTGCATGAAGACCTAAGCCAAATGAGGCTTAAGAGGGACTATTTTAATGCAGGGACTATTTTCTTATCTGGGTGGGGCAGTGGAAGAATACATACCTGGGACTTCTTCCAAAGCTATTTAAGCCACGCCCGGACAACCACACGTGCTTCGCGTTATTCTGCAGTAGCAGCGTAATGCTCACCGTGCCTGCAGCAGTTCCAGTCTTCTGCCACGCCCATCTACACTCTGGAGCTCCTGAACCCTGCAAGGAAAACAGAAGGAAAGGTTAGAGCAAGAGTTTATTCATACTCACCTGAATCCTGCATCTTCCCGACTTGGACCTGGAAGAAAGAATCCATTAGTCGCTCTTGCCTCTTGCCGCGCCTCCTGCAACGCCGTGCTGAACTCACCTGTTGCCATTTTCAGCATTCCATCACGCTCATCTTCTGTCCGCGGCCGCTCTTCATCACCTATGGACATAAAAACAATAAGGTGAGCAACAGAGAGTTAGCTAAGGCAACAAAGGCAAATATTAAGACTTACTTGAGATCACCAGGGATACTCACCTAATCTCGGGTCGGCGCGATCTTTTCCGCATATCCGCCGCACCCCGGACCCTATAGGGAAACATTCCGCTACAGACTTACCCGGTTGCGGTAAACGCTTCAATCCACGGATCTTCCTCCGAATGGATACCTGAAAAGAAAAAAGACCACAGATTAGAGCAAGCTTCCCTCTTTATTCCGAACAGCTTTTATAAACACTTACCTGCGCATCTCTGGTTGCCACGTGAACTCTTTCCAGATCCATAAGGGTAACCTAGGGGAATTGGACAGAGTGAATTCCAGACGTTTTGAACTCTTATAACTATTACCTCTACGGAGTCAACTCTGTCTGCAACTCGCCAACTTCCCACACCAGTGAGGCAACTGGTCATCTACGCGCCCCTGCACTTGAAGCAGGATGGAGAGTTCATCTTTCCAGATTATCAGGTGAGAATCTAAAGGAGTTCCAAAGTAATTCATGGGGAGAAGGTGGGGTTAAGCTTAAAGCTCACAGGTGGTTAATTCCCCTTTCTGCATTACAGAAGAGTATTCATATGAGCCACACAGACCAAGCTGGGTGGCCCGGTCCACTCCGTCATCTCGGCGCTCCGAGTATCACTGGAAGAAATAACATCAGGCTGGTCCAGATCAACGCCCCCGTGGACACCAGGTGAGCATAACACTTACCTGCTCTAAGAGATAGATCACTAAGATTAGCGTGGGAACAGCTCTTCGCCTGGGCACTGAACGATTACTTGATAGGGAGAGCTTAATAACAACGACTAACAATAATAACAAGCGTATTAAGGATTTTCAGGGGGGCACCGTTAACGTCGCAAGAATAAGCTGCCGGACTGCAGCAAGGTAAGAGCAAAATGCCGGTGAGACTAGCTTTTGTAATAAAAATGATAGGAGTATTGGTCATCACTGGTCTGTTGGCTGCCTCTGTATGGCAGAAAAGTTATGCTATCAATATTATGGCTGCACCCAAAACTAACATGCCCCCTCCCACGGCTGCAACAGGTATGACGTCAGGTGGTACTAGCAACCCTACGCATAAGGGAAGTAGAGTTAAATGCAGCATATATACAGATAACAAGGGTATTGATAATTACATAACAGATTCAGCACATGTCTCAAACAACATGTGGTACCAGCACATGACCCAAATTGGTAAGCAGACAACAGAAGATAGCTGTTATGTGTGCTCATTGATCCCATATGCCATGATCGCCTCACGAACATTCGTCGCCACAGAAATACAAGAAAAGACGGCGCGATGTATAGTATATCTGGCACTATTTCAAACGAAAGGAAGATTTCAAGGAACGGTGGTGAGAATGCAGTGGGAAACAAGAGACACATACCCATATGAAAACAATTTCCTCAAGTCATATTTGAGTTACCATAAGAACAGTTTACACGCTGAAGCGTTCAGATACATGACGAGTGGCCCTGAAAAGGGAGAAACGAAGAAAGTAACACTACAATACCTACCATGTGATTGGTACGCCACTGAAGTTCCTGGTATACAAGGATGTTGGGAAAGGCCCCTGATAACAATAACAGGGAAGGTATACATGAACAATGAATGGGAAATAGGAGTGGTCGGCAGCAACATGATAACAAGAGAGAATATTACCACCATACAGGAACACAACGACAGATGTTGGACGACATGGGGCAAATACGTACCCATGCTGACATGGATGGAGAAGGATGAAGACCCAATAAGCATACCACCGCTGACCGCGCCCAAGTTATTCTACCAACACAGAGGAGATGTGGAGGTGGGATACAACATCAACTGTGGAAGTGTGTTAGAATTACCAGAGGGGGGTGCTGGAACGGCAGTGATAATGGATCGCTATTGGGCCTGCGGAAATAAGGCATATCACACCCTGCCCCCATTGTGGAATGGTATATGCCAAATGGTACACATCAACGTACCATCACTAGTGGTGCCCCAAAAACATGTCAACATGGCCAATTTCCCCAAAATGAATGAAGGGAACAAGAGGAAGAAGAGATCCGTACAATCACAGGAGGGAGAGAACAACAACAACAATAATGTCCTAACAAGGATGAAGAGCCAAGGAGAACCCCTGACAGGAAACTACCTGTGGGGAAGGTCGGAAACAGCACTCCCTTCTATTCCACCAGAACATAAATTATTCAGCAGGGCTGCTATGTTCTTCTCGTCAATAATACACCCTGGGCTGCAAGCTTATGCAAACGCTAAATGGCTCCAGATCACCCTATGGGAACTAATGATGACGATTAATTCAACAGTAAACGGATTCAATGTCATAAAAGAAGAACTGTGAGCGGTAAGAATGGTAGCACTACAGAACAGATATGTACTGGATCTTCTCTCAGCGATGGAAGGAGGAGTTTGCGCAAAAATAGGACAATCATGCTGCACATTTATTCCTGCTAACGATGCAGATAATGGTACACTTACCAAAGCAGTATCACAACTGGCCCAGATGCACTCCAAGATGATGGAAGAAAGTAAAGGAGTAAAGAAGGATGATAGCTGGTTTTCATTGTTATGGTCATGGATGCCATCATGGCTGTCGGACGGGCTAAAGATAATAGTTGGATGCATAATACTGGCTGCAGCTGTATTGATTGTAATAAGGTTTTGGAAAGCCAGGAAGGCACGTACTACAGACGAAACGATCGAAATGGTTGGCATGCACCCCTTGATGCCAACTGACGATGACCAGCACACCGACGTGATAATAAAGGAAAGAGAGAAACTGCGCAAACAGATCATCACCAATCACTTAGACCCACCATCCGTAAAGCTTGTGAACCCAAGAAACCCGAGGAGCTATATCGGAAGATGGGTATACTGCAAACCAGGAGGGAGCTGTGTATACATGTACTGGTCATTTGAAGACCATGTCAACCACTATGGACACCTGGGAGGAGTGACAAAAATATGGAGAGTAAGAGGAGATAAAGAAAAAGATATGTTTGTGGTCGACAAGTCAACCAGAGGGGGGACTGAAGTGGGAGAATGGGAGAAAAAGCTCCCCCCAATCTCCTCGCGACCATGGCCTAGAGGATCGCGGCCCAGACACCGCCACAAGATGAATTCGTCTATCTACCAGACGACCAAATACCCTGATTCAAGAACATAAGGATATGCCCACCAGCCTGCCCTACTGAAGCCGACACATGCGGCATGGATGAACTCGACTAAGACCTCAACAACAGGTACCCACATCGTTAGAGATGCCATGACGACCTAGCCAACTGCCAAGAACACACATGCCACCATGCACACTGGTCACTCACGTACCAACCCACACGAAGAATATATTCAGTGCTATGACGTAGGTGACGGATACACCCACTGACGCGCATCGTTATTATTTTTCACATAGGTCTTTCCGTAATGCAGAAACGCAAGACGCATAAAGTACTCGCGTATACACTTGCTGGCGCTTCTCCCACCCCTCGCATCGTGATGAGAATATAACGAAGACGCAATACTGCCTATGAAGCCATGTCACACCGCAACACAGGTGCCGTGCATTACACAACCCCACCCATGAACCAGGCCCAAGTAGGCCGCAAGCAAGAACCGCCATGAACACTGAATGAGCGAGAGTACAAGTGCTGATCACGCAGAACGAGCCCAGCGAGAGCTCACAGCCAAGGGGGCGATGTTGCAACTCGTATGCTACCAGCCGGCGCCAAGGTCACACCTGTAAGCAAAGCCAAGCACACAGAAGCAAAATACAACTTCTGCAGAATTCTGCCCCACCCACGGTCTCTCCACACATGACCAAGCCAACCTGACAAGGTGCCAGACCCACGAGGGAGAAGTCGCCTGGGTCCCACGTCTGGGACACAGGCTGCAACAATGAAATGACCCAATGGACACCTACAGCGATGGGAATGGTCTGCTCTCAAGCCTATGAGCAAATCCGCACATTGTCTGCACGAACACATAGTTACACATTGTTGCTAGTGACAGGTACACCGCGAGCTGGGAACAACGATGGTCCCAGATTGGGGGGCTCGCGGGTGGACCAATCAGAACATGGGGCAGTAATCACTGACACCACTAACATTAGCCAATCATCAGGGGTCTTCGTGTAACAATTTTCAACTATCTAATAGAAGGGACAACCCAAGTATACCACCTGACTCACCCTCAACCACTAATATTGCTCTCTATATGGATGCTATACTAACCCTACCACTCGAGGAACCAATCCAGAGTGGCAATAGGTTTTTCGCTAACTTTCCCAGGTGATGCAAGTAGCGCGTCATACTGAGGCAAAAAGGGCCTGCGAGCCCCACGAATTTTGAGAGTCTGGACAGACGCATACGATCCTAGACCCATCCCTGCCGTTGTTTTAATAAACAGCAGAACCGCCTTGCTTCTTGTGTGTGTCTCGTACTCATTTTTGGGGAACACGGGAGGAGTTGGGGCCTCCCAGCCCGGAGGTCCGCGGGCGGCTCAGCCGACCCCGGCATAATCACCCCGACACTGGCTTACACGGATAGGATTTGCCAGGCAATGCAGTAATGGTACTACCTGGCCATTATCAATGCTAGCATCTGCAAAACGGTGCAAGTACCTGGGCATATGATATCAGTGTCCTGCAGATGCCTATCTAATATCTATACACAGACAACAATGTTTGGCTTTGCCAATGCGTGTTTTTATCAGGACAGCATTGACAGGATACATACACTGTTTATACATCAACTAGCTGAAGACACACTTGCCTAAGACATTTTTATACACCAGCAGAGCATTACAGCTCCAATTAAGCCATTACCATTTATGACAGGGTTTTAAGGGACGTCATTTGATGTTACTGTTTGACAAAGCTAGCTCACATAGATCCTAGGGGTTTGTTTGTTTGTTTAATTTATGTGTAGAGTTCTCCGGACCCGTGGGTAGAAGGGTGCTTAAGGAAGCGATTACAGCATGAGATATGCATTTACAATTACAAAGTACAGCAATTTGCAAAAATATGTACATAGTACAACAATTTACATATAATACAGGTATGGTTGCGGCTGTTAGGTATTAGAGTGAGGGTAAATGCTACTCTTTGTTCAATAACCAGCCAATAACAAGTTTCCTAAAGATCGGGATGGACTCAGTGGTGTTAGTTTTGAGTGCTAGGGTGTTCCAAAGTTGGGAGGCTAGCACTGTGAAGCTAGCGCCTCCTGCTCTTTTTAAGGCAAATCTGGGCACTAGCAGGCATAAGGAGTTGGATGATCTAGTGGTTCTGGATGTGGATTTTAAAGTGAATTTATTGGAGAGGTACGTGGGGCTAGGTTGTTTAAGGCCTTATAATTGAGGCAGATAGTTTTGAGGTCAATCTTTTGCTGTATGGAAAGCCATTTACACGCTTTCCTGGTTGTGGAGATGTGCTCACGCCTTGGGATGTTGAGCGCTGCGCGCAGAGCATTGTTCTGGAGAACCTGGAGTTTGTTAGTTACGGACTGGTTGGCTCCTAGGTACAGGCTGTTACAATAGTCTAGTTTGAATTGAATGAGTTCTCTGGCCAGAGTGAGGCAGCTGTCGGGGGATAGGAAGGGCCTGCTAGCCCTGATTAGCTTACCTGTATAAGCAGTGGCCGAGGCGGTTGAGTTGATTTGTTTGGAGAGGTTGGTGTTGACATCAAGGTGGAAGCCTAAGGTTTTCACACTTTTAGCGATGGGGATAGTATTCCCGTCTATGATAATGTTCTTGTAGCTGGGACTGAGTTTAGACAGGTTATTAGGAGAGCCGACCAGCAGAAGCTACGTCTTCTCATCATTCAGGCAGAGGCCGTGGGTGGCCATCCATGCCTGAATGATGGAGAAGATTTCGTTGATCCGGGTGACGTCTGTATTGTAGTTGCCTCAGATGGTGAGAAGAATCTGGGTGTCATCTGCATAGTTGGTGTAGGTGACACCCAGACGGTCCAGTTTGTCGAATAGTGGCTTCGTAAATATATTGTACAAGGTGGGGGAGACACAGGAGCCGTTTGGAACTCCGCAGGTGATGGGGTTCGGGTCAGCAGCAGCTGTTGTGGAGAAGACTCGCATGGTTCTATTTGCCAGGAAGGATTGTATCCAAGAAGAGGCAGAGGAGGAGAAGTTGGCTGCAATAGATAGGAGGTGGTTGCATAGGATTTCGTGGTCGACTAAATCGAAGGCCGCTGAAAGGTCTAAGAGAAGTAGGATTGCTGCATTGCCTTTTCCTTTGTTTTCGTCAATCTGGCTTTTGAGGTCAACCAGAGCAGTTTCTTTTCCATGTTGAGGTCTGAAGCCAGATTGACGTATACCTAGCAGTTGGTTGGATTCTACGTACTCCTGAATCTGGATGTAGGCGACTCTGTCCAGGATTTTTGAACAGAAACCGTGTGTGTTTTGGGCGGGGTGGGAGTGGCCAGAGGGATAAGCATGGTCATAGGCAGCCAGCGGGTGGTAAATAACCAAAACCGACGGTTCCATGTCATTTCATCACGGGATGTTTTTTCGTTGGATTTTTTACTGCTAATTCTTTCATGAAAAAACCCATCACATTTTTTACAATTATTTTTAGGGGAAGTCCCCCGTTAAGTCCCCCATTCCCTTTCATTTCTTTATGTATTCCTGAACACCCACACCCCATAAATCTAATTTTCTAATCCCCCTAAAAAATGTGATAGGTTTTTTCGTAAAAAAAAGTGCGGTAAAAAAAAAACCACAAAAAAAATCCCATGATGAAAGGATGTCATACCACACCGACAACCTGTGTGTTGCTCCTTATAAACCAACTGCTACCTAGTTGTACTTGAGTTCAACAGTTTTGGATTATAAGTGGCACTTCTGTACCACCCAATAGGCAAAACCAAAGAATGGTGCACAATACCGCCATTAGAGCCTTGACAGGTATGCGCAATTAGGCCAGGAACCAGTGTAGGGACCGCAGGGCCAGGGAGACCCGATTCCTGTAGCTCAGTGTCAACAGGCAGACGCTGAATGAGAAAGTCTGGCAGTGCCAAGCAGAGGCAGTTTGTGTACTTAACTTGAGATTTAGCAAGGGTAATGGGTGCCTGCGTTAGGGCAATAATAGAAAAGGAAAAATCCTCCCCAGGAGCAAAGGGAAGCAAAAGCAAAACTTGGTGACCCCAGTAAGGATTGGTATCATAGATAGGCAATGGTCAAGAACCAGGTTCTTAACTACTGGCACAGCTTTATGCTATGTTTCCTTAGCATATATCTCAGCTCCTGCCCCCGTCGCTATTATTTCAGTTTGTGAGGCTTCTCAGAATATCAGTGCTAGAGTTCCCCATAGACTCATTTCTGTGACGTTGTCGAGAACCTGCTTGGCCAGGATACAGAATGCACCTTTCCTCAACTGCAATGTGGTTGAGAACCTGCTTGACCAGGATACAGAATGCACCTTTCCTCAACTGCAATGTGGTTGAGAACCTGCTTGACCAGGATACAGAATGCACCTTTCCTCAACTGCAATGTGGTTGAGAACCTGCTTGGCCATGATATAGAATAAAATTTGCCTCAACTACAGCGTGGTCGAGAACCTGCTTGACCAGGATACAGAATGCACCTTTCCTCAACTGCAATGTGGTCGAGAACCTGCTTGACCAGGATACAGAATGCAACTTTCCTCAACTGCAATGTGGTTGAGAACCTGCTTGGCCATGATATAGAATAAAATTTGCCTCAACTACAGCGTGGTCGAGAACCTGCTTGACCAGGACATACAATGATACTACATTTCTCAACTATGATGTGGTCGAGTGTAAGGATTTTTGGGGTGTTTGACTACATTTCCCATGAGCAAGGAGGCTGGGGATCGGTCACGTGATGTTGAATGTACACGCGACGTTGAGGAGTCTTTCTTAAGCCTCACCTAGGTCTGTGCTGCTTGCTGGTGATTTCCGGAGGAAGCAGGCACGGGCTGAGGCTATCATGGGAGTTTCTAGAGCAAGATTTCTATGGAGGGAAGGCCTGGGTAAGGCGCTGGCATGCAGAGAGCTTTGCCCTCCATTCCGCTGATAGGGGAAACTTGCAATGCCATGCCCACCCCGCCTGCAGGCACTGGCTCGAGGCAAGGTGACGTTCGCTGTGACCAGCAAGTTGGCGTTCGCTGTGTTCCCGTGGATACTACAACAACTGAGGGGACCGGGGAAGGCTCCTCAGGCTTCAGATAAGTGAAAACCGGGCAAATCGAGCATTATTACGGAACATGAATGCATTTGGGTCAAATTAGTATATGAATAGTTGGGGCTAGAGACTGTTTCCCCACCTATACGGATAGTGTTAGGATATAGAGGACTGAACTAATAATCATGGTTCACATGTGTAAAGGAACATAGCCATTGCTTGCTTGCTCATATGTTGCCTGGGGCTCCTACGCTCCACAGTCTGCTGGCTTCTAGGTCCCAAGGGACTAATTTATGTGGCTATTCTTGTATGTGGCTGCTGTAACTATTGTTTGTGCAAACTGTGCTTCTGTGTGGCTGTGCTAGAACTATGGGCCTCATTACAAGCATGGCGGTCCGGGAACTACTGTACCGATAAGCATGCCGGTACCGTAGTTCCGGGAACGGCAAACTACGAGCTGTGCTCGCAGGCGCCTGTCAGCCCGTCAGGTCTGACCTGGCAGGCAGAGCGGCACCCATGAGCACAGCACGTCAACTGCACCGGCACCACTCCGCCAGCTTCGTAATGAGGCCCTATGTGTTGCTAGGAAGGTGGTAGGAACAGGTGGCCAGGAGGTAGCGACCATATGGTTTAGGAAACCGATGTCCTTGATTAAGGAAGGACATTCTGAATTCAGGTGTTACATATAGACCCCCCATACCCTAACTGGAGAAACAAGGCTTGGGTCTGTTTACATATGTATATATATGTTCATGTATTCAGGTTGATATTATATGGTATGTATTTTCCCTAAAACTCCCCCTACCTATCCATTCAGGTTCCCTAATCCTCTTTCCAGTGTTCCTAATTCTCCCTCCCTATCCACACTTCTCCCTAACCCTCTTTCCCCCACTGGCTGCTGCGTTGTGACCTGTTATTGCTAAATCAACCAACCAAGGTGGGAGGATCGACTTCCATTCGGCTTCTGTGGTCAGGAAGGAGTTGTGTTTCTTTCCCATTGGGCATGACACCGAGAATCTGATTCACCAAGGTATAGAATGCAACTTTCTTCAACTACGACGTGGTCGACAACCTGCTTGACCAGGATTCACAATGATACTACATTCCTCATTTACGACGTGGTTCAGAACGTGCTTGACCAGGATATACAATGCTCCATTCTTCAAGGAAGCAGCTGCAAATTCACACTAGATGCTAGATGCTCTAATAGTTTGGCCAAGAATGGCAGATTTGAAATCAGCCGATAATTGGCCAAGTCAATGGCATCTGGCCTTCTTTCGTTCTAATGCTAGAGAACATGGTACACCAGGGGATTCAATGAAGTTTTGTGCAGGGTAGGACATAAATGCAGCAGCCATCTCCGCCTGGACAAGAAGTCATCGGCTGCTTGTGCATGCAATCTGCCTAGTGGGCAGAAAGGGAGGACTGGACCCTTCATACCCAATGAGGAGGTAGGAAAACACTACCAGCGCATGTGTTGAACAGTCCTCCCCACACAATACAGGCACGGAGTTGGAGCTAGATGTCCCTTGCCCAGATCCGGACTCTACCCGTGTTCTCCTAGAAGCCTGTCGACCAGCAGGGTATGCACGAATGTAAGAGTCAGAGACTCTGCCTGGATGAGCCAGTCCACCTCCCAGTGATGGTGGCCAGCCTCGGGTGCAAGGATCCGAGGCATGTGCCATTCCAAAGGGAAGCACCTGAACCTGGGGATGTGCCATTTGGATGGTCAAAAAGGAGAAACCTTTGTTGTGTATAAAGAATTGACATATGAAAGTAATGTTCTTTTAAGCTTGAGGAAGTAGATGAGCCAATGTGGAGTGTCCATATAAAAAAGATGATTCTCACAAATGTGTTGGCACTCTTCCAACCTATGATAAGGCAAAAGCTTCTGTTAAATAGGAGAACTGAGTACACCCCTGTCCTCCATACAAACAGAGGGTCCAGGGCAAGGACGCCTTGTCTTAAAATGTCCAGGACTCCACATAGAACGCGATTACGTTTGGCACAGTCCTTGGGCCAAGACGCCAATTGGGACCTGCATCTGATGGGAGAGAGAACAACTGAAATGGACTGATGAGAAATATCAGCATTCTTTATCATTGAGTCGTCGCAACTCAACATTTTTATATCAACTGCTCGGCAGTCTGTTCGGCCAGGAAGAAGGGAACCAACTTCAAGTTTTCTGGGAAATACCTTTTCTGGATCATTCCATTCTTGGTGCTGGATTGTCCCAAACCTCTGGTTAAGGGATAGTCTAGAGCCATCAGAAGATATATACCTGTTAGATCTGTCTGCTGTGCTACTAGAGATGCCAGACGAAGATGCAGCCAAACCCTAAACAATTGTCAATTTCCCATGCATGTGAGTTTGGACTTCTTGAAGGGCCTATGTTTTTTAAGATTCCCCTTGCTTTCATTGTCTATATATCCGCCACATCAGAAGTCTTCACTTCAAGTACCTTTTCATCAAGCTCTGAGGATGGTTTCTCCATCCCCATGTCCCTGCACTCACCTTACTTCCTCTTCTACTGGCCTGGCCCATCCTGTCCTCCTTCACTTTCCATGAATTTTGCAATTGATGTGCAACAGCAGAAGGCTTGTGATGCTTATGACATCTATCTTCAGGTTTGCTTTCACCCCTTCTATCCCCGGAAGTGGAGGGAAAGTGCGCATGATACCGGAAGGTGTGGGGTTTCTGGGAAGATATGAAATGCAACTCTTACCCTCCTTTATATGACCGATGACAGGTCTCACCAAGTAAACAGATATAAACGGCCTCAGTCGAGAAAACCATGAATCTGAGTGCTCATGGCCGCTTAGACACATTGCGCCTGACTCAAGGGCCTGCTTTCTTCCTGACTTCCGGTTCATTCATTTTTGGCCAGAAGCCTTCCTTCATCGTGGAATCTCACCTGGTCAGTGATTTTGCAGTAGATGCCTGAAGTGGTGTTGCATATCATTTGCAGGTAGTGAATGAGGCTGGGAGGAGACTGCAATCGGGGTGGTTAATGAAGCATATAAGGACGACCATAGCTGCAGGCTGATACTTATCCTTGGCCTCAAGCCCAGGGACTGCATCTCTCTGGCACTGAAATCCCTCCTCTGGCTCCCCGTGGCTACAAGGATCAAGTTCAAGAGCCTCCGCATTGTCCACAAGGCTTTCTGGGGCCTGGGTCCGACCTATCTCCAATGATGCCTACTTAAATACTGTCCTTCACAAGCCCTCCGCTCATCTACCTCCAACCTTCTGTGAGTGAACCGGTTCTCCAAGCAGATATTTGGAGAGAGATCTTTAGCCTCAGAAGGGGCCTCCCTCTGGAAGAGCTTCCCTTGCGCCCTCTGTCCTGAGTCCGATCTCCTTAAGTTCTGGAAACTCCTTAAGACATTCCTTTTCTCCTCTTCCTTCTCTCTCCTTCTACCCTGCTAGCCTCTCTCTCCGCTCTATCCCTCTCTCCATCCTTTTCTGCACAGCTTTCTGACTGACCGCGGGTGTACCTCAGAGATCCACAGGCCTGCACTTGCCTCATCGCTACTGCACTTGGTCAATCATCCATGAGAGTGGCATCTCCCGGCACTTACCCCAGTTTCTGATTGACTGGGTGCATTTGGATCTCACCGCCAACCCCTCCTGCACTCATTCTACCCCTCCTCCTCCCCTCACCTCGCCTCCACCCCTCACCTGTACCATCTGCGCACTTGCACGATCTGACCGTACCATACCTTGAAGATTGTCTATATTCCCTGTCTCCCCTCCTTGTATGTTGTCAACTCAATGCACTTGGATAAACTGCAGAATCGTCGTCAGACCTATTCGCGGTTATCTACACTGTCAACTGTATTATATGCACTTAAGTTCAGAAATTCTAGGGCTCTGAATGACTGTTGTTTTTTCCCCCGTTCCCTTCAGCGCTTTGAAACACTTGCCTTGTGTATAGGCGCTTTACAAATAAACATTACCATACCGTACCATGGGGAGAATCATTGGAAAAGTCCAGGTCACCTAAATCCGGAAGCATCTAGTTTCTTTTCCAATAGGTCCTCCTCTTCTGAGAGAATCCCTTTTAATTCTGCACTTCCTTGACACAGTATGAGTGTTCTGAACACACTGCACTGCAATGGGCCCTCACCTCTACTGCTCCTTAGCTTAGAGGCCTCTGGGCGAGACGGCTATGAATTGATGACCCTCTTCTCTGATGGTTTGTTCCACCGTCTAGCCTATTCCAGTGGGGTCCCTCCTTTTAATGCCTACATCCACCGTGCCACTCATTCAAGGCATTCCTGTTAAACTTCATGGTCTGTCTTTACTACGCCACTATTATTAACCCTGTGTCTCAACTCTTGGCATTTCTAAATACTGCTCCTAATTTTTCAGATTACTAATCCAGCAGAACAAAGGGCCTCATTAGGACCCTGGCGGAGAGGGTATTACGCCAGCGTAGTGCATGGCGTACCTCTCCGCCATACTACGAGTTCCCGTAGCGCCATGGAGGTTTTCTCCGCCTGGTTTTACCAGCCGGAGAAAACCATGGCGCTACGGGACCTCGTTGTTAATTACGCCACCGTATTTTACGGTGGCGTAATTAACTCCTTCCCCACTCCCATTATACCCTATGGGGCAAAAATGGGAATGGGGAAGGGCAGAATGGGGATTGGGGATTTACCGCTCCGCCGAGGTCGGAATGGGGCGGTAAATCCGCCAACCCCCATGGCGCTATCGGCGGCTTTCCGCCATGCTTCGCGGTGCATTTAGCACCGCGAAGTCCGCCTGGGTCGTAATGAGGCCCAAAGAAAGGTTTGGTGCCATGTTAGTCCAGTTTTTTTTTATTCGTTTTTTTAGTTTGTAATCCAGTTTTAAGATCACACAAAATGGAGGTTTTGATGTCTTTTATTGGGCTATCGGTAAATGTTATGCGGTGATGAACAATGCATTGGCTTTCGAAGAAAAATACATTTTGCAGTCCCCTAAATTCCACTGATTAAAGAAAAAGTCAGCATGGAATCCATGTCTGGTGGTGCTGTCTTATTTAGAGAAACATAAAACTGCTGGAAGCAGAGAACACCTAACCGTTTCCATTGAAACACAGGCCACATTTTAACTGATCATTGAATTCTAAGAGAAACAAATCCTATTTGACACATAACTGAAATATGATCTAAAAATTGGGGACAGACAGTCTTAAAGTGGGCTCCAGTAACTGCCTAAAAATTACTGATTCTCTTTTGAAAACATATTGAAGTGAAACATTTAAAACCATATAATTGGAAACTAGGTCTATCTTTCCTCACTCAGATTTCTAAACGTTTATTTTGCACCGTCTATTTAGTGTCAGGACCATACGCTGATTACAATAAGCTTGCTAAGGTTTACTGGCTGGTTTTCAATATGACAAAATAAAAAGCATTGTCCAGGATTAACTAGCACAATCTCAAAATGTTACCGCAATATGCCTAAGGTTTCACAATGGGATAGTGGCTTTCGTACAATGTGACATATACAAAATATTTCACCAATGTGTGAACTGTGCAATATCTGTTGTTATCTTAGTGTGTCTGCTGCTCGATATTTGGTGCCAACCATTTGAACCTAGACACCCAGGATTTCTGTTGTCAAAGTCCTGAGTCCGCAACCATTAGTGGTTCTGAACAGATGTGTGCAACTGTCATAGGTGAGAGATGGTACTGAAAGGCTGTTGTCTTGCTTTGTTGATGTGCTTGCCTTGGAACTATAACAGAGAACTATTAGGTGTTCTCTGCTTGTGGGAATTTTATGTTCATCTAGATAAAACAGCAATTCCAGACATGTACTGTGCGCACTCTGTTCATACAACCCAGGAAGATTACATTGAGAATGCTTCTTTTGTCTTTGCTTTGAAAATGCACTATAATGTCCATGTTTCTTTGCTTATCATTTCACTCTGCACACCCTGATGAAGAAGACTGTGGCGCTTTGAATGCGAATACATCTCTGCATAATGTCTACAGTTGATCTAATACAAGTCATCAAAACCTGCATTCATTTGTATGCTCCAGAGGAGGAAGTGTCCATGCATTGACTGCCCTTTTTCTGAAAATTCTCTTTTTCCCTGGAAAAATATTATCTCACAAGCATAAAACATATATAGTTTTGCATATACACCTTATACAAATATACACAGACACGCACACACACACACACATTTAGATGTATCATATATTACATTAACATATCAATTTACAAAGTACATGTAATCATTGCAAATATATAGATTAGTAAACAATGAACATTGAACACAACATACAAATAAATGTAGTCAATAAAACAAAATGTAAATACCAATCACACATTAAAAACACAAATATATACAGTTCTACATTTCTGTTAAAAATACACATATATTCACACAACACATTACATTATTTTCACTATGAACATTTCATAGCAAAGGCAAAACAATGTAAACCAAGAACAGGGTGAGTTAAGGTTACCATGATGTTTGATTGTATTGATTTATTGCCGGTCAGATAGCACAGCGAGTTAAACGCTCAAGGTCAACACAGCCTTCCGAGGTCAATAAATTGAGTGCCACTCTGTGGGAAAATAATGTAATCTATTGTTTCAGCACTCTGGGAACAAAGGGTGTGTAGCACTGGGCCTCATTACACGGAATGCGGTAAGGGTTTACCGGTACCGGTAAGGGCACCATTACCGTTAAACCCTTACCGCCTTACTACGAGGTCCCTTTGCGGGACCCGACCTCAATGGCTGGTTTTACCAGCCGTTAAGGAACAGGCCCGCAAAGGGACCTTGGTGCTAATTAATTAGCTCCTTCCCCATTCCCATTGAGCCCTATGGGGCAGAAATGGGAATGGGGAAGTGCCTTGGTGAATGGGGAATTACCGCCCCCGCTCACCTTGGAGTAGGGCGGTAATTCCGCCATCCACCAAGGCGGACACGATAAAATACTGGCGGCAACCGTGGCGCTAATAGCGCCATGGTTACCGCATACCGTGTAATGAGGCCCACTATATAAGACATAGGGGGTCATTACGAGTTTGGTGCTATTAGCACCATGGCTGCCTCCAAACCCGTGTTCGGGTAGTCGGAATGGAGACTTATTGGGTCATTCCAACCTTGGAGGACCAGGTAAGTCCCATTCTGAAAACCATTCCCCATTCCTATTCGAGCCCCCATAGGGCTCAATGGAAATGGGGAAAGAGCTAATAACGGCCCGCAAATAGCGGGCCCGTTATTAACTCCCTGGTCCCTTAGCGTCCCTAGTGATACCCGCTAATGGACCTCAGAATGCGGCAGTAGGGGGTTAATGGCACCAGCATAATAAGGGCATGGATGCCTCCAAAATCGTGTCTGGGTCTGGGTTCCCTGAATGGGGAAATACCGGGCCATTCCGAGTATGGAGGGCCCAGTATTTCCTCCTTCAGGGAACCCGGGCCCGGTCCTTCCCCATTCCCATTCGAGCCCCCATAGGGCTCAATGGGAATGCGGAGGGAGCTAACAATGGGCCCATTACGAAAGGGCCCGTTGTTAGCTCCCTGTTCCCCTCACGGGACCTGCTATGGACGTCTGTAAAAACCAGATGTCCAGAGCGGGTCCCGCGAGGGGACCTCGTAATAGTGCCGAGTGGGTTTAATGGCGCCGGCACCATTACCGGCGCCGTTAAACCCATTCCGCACAAGTTGTAATGAGGCCCTTTGTCTTAACCTTAAATGTGACTTGAGCTAGTGTGAAGGTATAATGTGTATATATTACATATACACACCCGGCGGCATTGCTTTCCCCCACCCGCTCCCATTTCCTGAATCCTCTTTCCTCCCGCCTCCCAGCCCGCCCACCTCCCGCGTGATTGGCTCATTCCCCGCTCCTGAACTGACCTAGCGTCCCGCACCCCCCTCGCTTGCCTCTTCTGTCGGCGACCCCAGGTGAGGACAGAGGCCAGATTAACATCTTGTGCCCTTCTCTTGAGCACCTACCCGTGTAATCTTGGCCCCCAGGCCCGTTCCCAACCCGGCAGCGTTGCTTTCCCCCACCCGCTCCCATTTCCTGAATAGTCTTCCCTCCCGCCTCCCAGCCCGCCCACCTCCCGCGTGATTGGCTCATTCCCCGCTCCTGAACTGACCTAGCGTCCCGCACCCCCCTCGCTTGCCTCTTGTGTCGGAGACCCCAGGTGAGGACAGAGGCCAGATTAACATCTTGTGCCCTTCTCTTGAGCACCTACCCACAGAATCTTGGCCCCCAGGCACGTTCCCAACCCGGCGGCGTTGCTTTCCCCCACCCGCTCCCATTTCCTGAATCCTCTTCCCTCCCGCCTCCCAGCCCGCCCACCTCCCACGTGATTGGCTCATTCCCTGCTCCTGAACCGACCTAGCGTCCCGCACCCCCCTCGCTTGCCTCTTGTGTCGGCGACCCCAGGTGAGGACAGAGGCCAGATTAACATCTTGTGCCCTGGTCTTGAGCACCTCCCCGTGGAATCTGGCCCCCAGGCCCGTTCCCAACCCGGCGGCGTTGCTTTCCCCCATACCGCTCCCATTTCCTGAATCCTCTTCCCTCCCGCCTCTTGGCCCATCCCCCCCCTCTGATTGGGCCAAAACGGGAGGATTCACCTCTATTGCCAATCCACCCAGGGCAGCCCTCTGCCCGGGAAGCCCATCGGCTAAGGACCTGAGGCAAAGGACAGCTCCTACAGAGACGGCTCCATGTCGTATCTGCAGGTATCCGCAGGAGAAGCAAGAAGCCAACAATAAGTAAGTGTGGCAAGGGCGGGGACTGAAGCAATTACTTCACGCCATACTACCCTACCACTCATCTAACAAAGCATTACCAGTGTAAATTCAATATAGCTGTAGTATATTTAGATCTGAAAACTCCATCCTATACATGTGAAAAGTTGCATTTAGAAGTGTGCCCAATAGCCTCTCTGTGAATTTAGAAGTGTGCCCAATAGCCTCTCTGTGAATTTAGAAGTATACCCAATAGCCTCTCTGTGAATTTAGAAGTGTGCCCAAAAGCCTCTCTGTGAAAGTTGCATTTAGAAGTGTGCCCAATAGCCTCTCTGTGAATTTAGAAGTGTGCCCAATAGCCTCTCTGTGAATTTAGAAGTATACCCAATAGCCTCTCTGTGATTTTAGAAGTGTGCCCAATAGCCTCTCTGTGAAAGTTGCATTTAGAAGTGTGCCCAATAGCCTCTCTGTGAATTTAGAAGTGTGCCCAATAGCCTCTCTGTGAAAGTTGCATTTAGAAGTGTGCCCAATAGCCTCTCTGTGAATTTAGAAGTGTACCCAATAGCTTCTCTGTGAAAGTTGCATTTAGAAGTGTGCCCAATAGCCTCTCTGTTAATTTAGAAGTGTGCCCAATAGCCTCTCTGTGAATTTAGAAGTATACCCAATAGCCTCTCTGTGAATTTAGAAGTGTGCCCAATAGCCTCTCTGTGAATTTAGAAGTGTGCCCAATAGCGTCTCTGTGAATTGAGATGTGTGCCCAATAGCCTCTCTGTGAATTTAGATGTGTGCCCAATAGCCTCTCTGTGAAAGTTGCATTTAGAAGTGTGCCCAATAGCCTCTCTGTGAATTTAGAAGTGTGCCCAATAGCCTCTCTGTGAATCTAGAAGTGTGCCCAATAGCCTCTCTGCGAATTTAGAAGTGTGCCCAATAGCCTCTCTGTGAATTTAGAAGTATACCAATAGCCTCTCTGTGAATTTAGAAGTGTGCCCAATAGCCTCTCTGTGAAAGTTGCATTTAGAAGTGTGCCCAATAGCCTCTCAGTGAATTTAGAAGTGTGCCCAATAGCCTCTCTGTGAATTTAGATGTGTGCCTAATAGCCTCTCTGTGAAAATTGCATTTAGAAGTGTGCCCAATAGCCTCTCTGTGAATTTTGAAGTGTGCCCAATAGCCCCTCTGTGAATTTAGAAGTATACCCAATAGCCTCTCTGTGAATTTAGATGTGTGCACAATAGCCTCTCTGTGAATTTAGATGTGTGCCCAATAGACTCCCTGTAAAAGTTGCATTTAGAAGTGTGCCCAATAGCCTCTCTGTGAATTTAGATGTGTGTACAATAGCCTCTCTGTGAAAGTTGCATTTAGAAGTGTGCCCAATAACCTCTCTGTGAATTTAGAAGTATACCCAATAGCCTCTCTGTGAATTTAGAAGTGTGCCCAATAGCCTCTCTGTGAATTTAGATGTGTGCACAATAACCTCTCTGTGAAAGTTGCATTTAGAAGTGTGCCCAATACCCTCTCTGTGAATTTAGAAGTGTACCCAATAGCCTCTCTGTGAATCTAGAAGTGTGCCCAACAGCCTCTCTGTGAAAGTTGCATTTAGAAGTGTACTCAATAGCCTCTCTGTGGAAGTTGCATTTAGAACTGTTCCCAATACCGTCTCTGTGAAAGTTGCATTTTGAAGTGTGGCCAATAGCCTCTCTGCGAATCTACAAGTGTGCCCAATAGCCTCTCTGTGAAAGTTGCATTTAGAAGTGTGCCCAATAACCTCTCTGTGAAAGACGCATTTAGAAGTGTGCCCAATAATCTCTCTGTGAAAGTTGCATTTAGAATTGTTCCCAATAGCCTTTCTGTGAAAGTTGCATTTAGAAGTGTGCCCAATCACCTCTCTGTGAAATATCATAATAGTCTAATACCTTGCCGGGTTGAATTAACTAATCTCCCTAATAACCTCTCTGGGCAAAGCTGCGTTAGATTCATGCCTAATACCCTCCCTGTATAAATTTGCACTGAGAGAAGTGCGCCTATTAGCATACCCTAATTGAACTGACTAGTGTCCAGAATAGTCTCGCTGTGCTTAGATCAATCTAGAAGTGTGCACATCACCATTGAGGCTAAGAAGCGTTCCTTAATATCCTAATTAATCCTAACAGTATACTTAATAGTATATCTATTTCATGTAGAATCTAGAACTGTACCTAATAATCTAATATCCCCTCTATACAAAATTGATTCTAGAGTTAAACCTAATAGCATCCCTGTGTACAGTTGATCCGAGAAGTGTACCTAATAATACCTAATAGCCTAATATCATCTCTGTGCAATTTGACCTTGGAGGTGTGCCTGAACTTAGAACTACAATTAGAAAGCCCTCCTAAATCCACCCAAAGCCTGTACCAAGCATGAGTGCACCCTCAAACCAACAGTTTGTCAGAAACAACCGCCGTGGACCGCCCCCACGCATCGATCTGCCTTCCCTCCCGCCCCCCTTTTCCAAATGACCCCACCCTCCTTCGCACTCCCTGCCATTCCCCTCTCCAAACACCAAGCCAGAGGGGCACGATGGCGAGCCAACCACCCTAAGATCACTCCTCCCTTGAACCCCACCACCGACCAGACAACGTCAACCATGCCTGCCCCCCTCATACCTAGCACACCCCGCCCTGCAAGCGTCCACCTGCCGCCTTGCCCTCAAACCCCTGCCCCGGCCACCTTCCCCCCAACCGCACCCTTTCCCCTCCCTAAAAACTGCACATCTAGCCCTAGCAAGAACAGAAGCCACATCCCTCTCCCCCTTTGACCCTCCTACCTTCTCTCACACTCCAATTGCAACAAAGAAACTAAAGAGGAAACATACCTGGTCCCCCACAATCTCTCAGCACTCTTCGCCTCCCCTGTCTCGACCCACCACCTCATTCCCCCACTCACCTCCTTCCCCCGTGGCTTCACCCTTCCTGAAACCCCTCTCCCTCGATTTCTCATCAACTGCAACTGAAACTCCTAACTGCCCACGCCCCACCTTCAAATCCCCCGAACCAAACCCGATAATCCTAACACACGCAGCTACCCAATCCCACCCAAAGCTCGCCAATTTGTCTGCTCGCCCACTATTCCCATGGAACATCACCGACCCTCCCCCTCTCCCTCTCCAGCCTCCACTCTCTCTGCCACCACCCCCTTCCGCTCCGAGACCAACCTCGCCTGCCGATGTGAACTGCATCCTATTTAATGCACGATCCGTAGCAAAAAACAGACACTGCATCTTTGACCTCCACGCCTCTGACAAACCAGACCTGGTTTTCATCACCGAAACTTGGTTCTCTGACGACTTCACCCCAGTCGCTAATGAAGCCTTCCCCCCTGAATAGTCCCTCATCTCACTGAACCGTCCCTCCAGAGGAGGTGGAGTAGCATTCGTCTTCAAGTCTCTCTTCCACGCCTCAATCATTGACAACCAACCTTCCATTCCTTCCTGCGAATCTCTCCTTGTTAAACTATCCCTCTCCCCGTCGCTCTCACACAGCTTCCTAACAATCTACAGGCCCCCTGGCTATGATAGACAATTCACAAACAACCTCTGTGACTCAATTGCCACCCTTCAACTAAACCATCCCAACCTCACCCTTCTTGGAGACTTCAACATATGGCTCGACATCCCCACCAACCCTATGACACACTCCCTGGTTGACAGTTTGGACGCAATTAACCTCCAACCCCACATAAACAGCCCAACTCACTATAAAGGACACACTCTTGATGCCATCTTTAGCTCCAACATCCTGATTCATTTAAAGCCCCCCACCCCGATTCTCTGGTTCGATCATTTCCTTCTCTCGTTCGTCATTCACTCACCCGACCCCCTTCCCGTACTCGAATCGGAACCTCCGAATCTACGCAAATGCTGGAAAAAACTAATAATCGTCCCTAATCTAGCCGACGCATTCCTCCAGTCTCCACCTCCTACCTCCCAACTCAACAATCTGCTAACCCCTGACGCCTTTGACTCATGGCTCAACGCATCTCTGATGCAGCTCACACCCTCTTGCAAACCATCAACCCGCCGTGGCCCCTTCCCCAGATGGTTCACTCCTGAGTTGAAGATCACTAAACAACTATATAAATACCTAGAACGCAAATGGCAGAAATACAAAACCCAGGAGAGCAGGGCCACCTTGGCCAGACACCTCTATCAGTACAAGGCCGAAATCCGGAAAGCAAAAAAAGCCCACTACAACTCCTGAATCCTAAACTGCAAAAACCCAAGCAAAGAACTCCACAAAATCATCTCCGAATTCACCAATCTGGCTTGTAACACGACTGTCCCAACTCCTTCACAATCACTGTGCGACTCACTCTCCCTCCACTTTTACAGCACGGCCATAGAAAGAACAAATACTCTAGCCACCAAACTGGCCCTCTTACATCCACCAAGCAATTCTCCCCCCATACCGGCTGGCTCACCAGCTGCAACCACTACGCAACCAACATTCGAATCCTTTAGTCCAATATCACCAGAGCAATTTCTCAAACTTCTATCTGCCCGCAAACCATCTGGCTCGCCACTGGACCCTTGCCCAGCCACAACCCTCAAAGAAATGTTGGCTTCCACCTTCGCAGGAGAACACGCAAGATCAATCATAAATGCCTCACTCTCCTCTGGTATCTTTCCCGACGAATTCAAAATGGTTCATGTCAAATCCCTAATTCAAAAACCTTCGCTTGACCCTCTCGTGCCCAAAAACTACCGCCCCATCTCAAACACCAGATTCCTTGCCAAACTCATTGACCGAACCGCCGACTCCCAACTAGACGCCTTTGTTGAAGACAACAATCTCCTAGACCCCGCTCAATCAGGTTTCAGAGCCCGTCACGGAACAGAAACCACCCTAACATCAATTTGGGATGACCTTAAAATGACGGCAGACTCCGCGGGATGTGCAGCACTAATCCTTCTTGACCTATCCGCCGCATTTGACACAATCAATCACTCAATCCTTCTAGACCGCCTCCACTCCCTAGGAATTCGTGGAAACGCTCTTAAATGGATAGCTTCATTCCTCAAAGATCGGTACCAAATAACGATACTCTCCACCTATACCTCCCAAGCCCGACCAGTCCACACGGGAGTCCCACAAGGAGCATGCCTATCTGCCCTCCTGTTCAATCTCTACTTGATCACTCTCCCACCAATAATTCGTTTGCACAACATCCTGTGCTACAACTACGCCGACGACACTCAACTAATTCTAAAAATCCTGAACTCAAAACCCAACTCCCGACCAGACCTGGCCTCCTGCCTCCTTGACATAGAACTCTGGATGACCCAAAGCCACCTCCTTTTAAACCCCTCCAAAATGGAAATCATGGTATGTGGCAACACCAAACTCCTTCCGCACCCACTACCCTGGCCATCCGCCATGGGCAACTCACTGACCCCCTCCAACTCAGTGAAAAATCTTGGATGTACCTTTGACTCCGACCTAACACTTTCGCGCCAAGTCAACAACGTCTCAAAATCCTGCCACTACCACCTTAGAACCCTTAGGTGCATCTTTCCATATCTCTCCTTTCCCAACAGACTCTCTGCAGTCCAATCAATCGTCATATCAAGACTGGACTACGCAAACCCCCTATACCTCGGAATCCACGCGTACCAACTGAACAAACTCCAAAGGGCACAAAACGCTGCAGCCAAATTTCTACTTGCACTCGGCCCAAGAGACCACATCTCCCCAGCCCTTAAGACGCTGCACTGGCTTCAAGTAGCATGAAGAGTGACTTTCAAAACCTTGTGCATCTCCCATCGAGCTCTGCACAAAACCGGACCTCAATATCTTCAAGACAAGCTAAAACCCTACCACCCCCCACGCACCCTAAGATCAAGCTCAGCCGGCCTCCTAGTCATACCGAAGACAAACTCAAGCAGGTTAGGCGGATCATCATTCTCAGCCTTGGCTCCCACGCTATGGAACTCACTCCCACCCCACATCCGCCTAACTGAGGATTTACCGTCTTTCCGCAAACTGCTGAAAACCTGGCTCTTCCCCTAAAACCAACCCGTACCAAACAGACCAACAGCAACTCAATGACTCCAATCCATCAAACCACCCGACACGAGAAACCGACAGCTAATAACCCCTAATATAAACTGGAAGGACAAACAGAATTAAACGAATAAAGTAGATCAAAGCAGTGAAATGGCTAATAAGAGTAAATCATACGGAAACAGTAAAGAGGTCTAAACTACAGAAAAGGACAGAAAACATGCGGAATGAACGACGTGAATGGCGTGGATGAACTAGTTAGAATGGATAAAACAGGTGGAACAAATGAATGCGCCGAGTTGAAGAATGCATGAGTGGAAGAACAATTACCTATATAGATCGAATGAGTATGGTAATCGAGGGAATATGTAGATCGGATGAGTGTATGGAATGGATGAACATGTCGAGTGGATGTGTGTGTAGAGCGGCTGGATGTGTAGAATAGACGAGCGTGTAGCGCGGATGAGTGCGCAAATATAGAGAAGCGTGTAGAACGCAAGAGTAGGTAAAACAGAGGGAGAGAGCGGATGAGTGGATAGAGCGGATGCGTGGATAGAGCGGATGCGTGGATAGAGTGGATGCGTGGATAGAGCGGATGAGTGGATAGAGCGGATACAACGGATGAGTCGATAGAACGGATGAGTGGATAGAGCTGATGAGGGTATAGAGTGGATAGAACGGACGAGTGGATAGAACGGACGAGTGGATAGAGTGGACGAGTGGATAGAGCAGATGAGTGGATAGAGTGGATAGAACAGATGAGTGGATAGGGCGGATGAGTGGATAGAGCGGATAAGTGGATAGAGCGGATGAGTGGATAGTGCGGATGAGTTGATAGTGCGGATGAGTGGATGAGTGGATAGTGCGGATGAGTGGATGAATGGATAGAGGGGATGAGTAGATAGAGCGGATACAACAGATGAATGGATGAGTGGATGAAAGGATAGAACGGATGAGTGATGAGTGAATAGAGCGGATAGAACAGTTGAGTGGGTGAGTAGATGAGTGGATACAGCGGATGAGTGGATAGAGCGTACAGAGAGGATGAGTAGATAGAGCGGATGAGTGATAGAGCGGATGAGTGGATAGTGTGGATGAGTGGATAGTGTGGATGAGTTGATAGTATGGATGAATGGATAGAGTGGATGAATGGATGAGTGGATGAAAGGATAAAACGGATGAGTGCATGAGTGGGTGAGTGGATGAGTGGATAGAAAGGATGAGTGATGAGTGAATAGAGTGGATAGAACAGATGTGTGGACGAGTGGATAGAGCGGATGAGTGGATAGAGCAGATGAGGGGATAGAACAGATGAGTGGATAAAGTGTACAGAAAGGATGAGTAGATAGTGCAGATGAGTAGATAGAGCGGACGAGTAGATAGAGCGGATGAGTAGATAGAGCGGATGAGTGGATAGAGCGGATGAGTGGATAGAGCAGATGAGGGGATAGAACAGATGAGTGGATAAAGTGTACAGAAAGGATGAGTAGATAGTGCAGATGAGTAGATAGAGCGGACGAGTAGATAGAGCGGATGAGTAGATAGAGCGGATGAGTGGATAGAGCGGATGAGTGGATAGAGTGGATAGAACGGATGTGTGCATAGATGGATGAGTGGATAGAGCGGATGAGTGGATAGAGTGGAGGAGTGGATAAGTGTATGGATGAGTGGATGAGCGGATGAGTGGATAGAGCGGACGAGTGGATAGAGAGGATGAGTAGACTGAGCGGATGAGTAGATAGAGCGGATGAGTAGATAGAGCGGATGAGCAGACAGAGCGGACGACTGGATAGATTAGATAGAACGGATGTGTGCATAGAGCGGATGAGTAGATGAGTGGACGAGTGGGTAGAGCGGACGAGTGGATAGAGCGGATGAGTGGATAAAGCGGCTGAGTGGATATAGCGGATAGAACGGATGAGTGGATAGAGCGGATGAGTGGATAGAGCGGATGAGTCGATAGTGCGGATGAGTCAATAGTGCGGATGAGTCGATAGTGCGGATGAGTGGATGAGTGGATAGTACGGATGAGTGGATGAATGGATAGAGGGGATGAGTAGATAGAGCGGATAGAACAGATGAATGGATGAGTGGATGAAAGGATAGAACTGATGAGTGATGAGTGAATAGAGCGGATAGAACAGTTGAGTGGGTGAGTAGATGAGTGGATAGAGCGGATAAGTGGATAGTGCGTACAGAGAGGATGAGTAGATAGAGCGGATGACTGAATAAAGTGTTCATAAAGTATCAGTGGATAGAGCGGATGAGTGATAGAGCGGATGAGTGGATAGTGTGGATGAGTGGATAGTGTGGATGAGTTGATAGTATGGATGAGTGGATGAATAGATAGAGCGGATGAGTGCATGAGTAGATAGAGTGGATAGAACGGATGAGTGGATGAGTGGATGAATGGGTGAGTGGATGAAAGGATAAAACAGATGAGTGCATGAGTGGGTGAGTGGATGAGTGGATAGAACGGATGAGTGGATGAGTGGATAGAACGGATGAGTGATGAGTGAAAAGAGTGGATAGAACAGATGAGTGGACGAGTGGATAGAACGGATGAGTGGATAGAGCGGATGAGGGGATAGAACGGATGAGTGGATAAAGTGTACAGAGAGGATGAGTGGATAGAGCGTATGAGTGGATAAAGTGTACAGAAAGGATGAGTAGATAGAGCGGATGAGTGGATAGAGCGGATGACTAGACAGAGTGGATAGAACAGATGTGTGAATAGAGGGGATGAGTGGATAGAGCGGATGAGTGGATAGAGCGGAGGAGTGGATAAGTGTATGGATGAGTGGATGAGCGGACGAGTGGATAGAGCGGACGAGTGGATAGAGAGGATGAGTAGACTGAGCGGATGAGTAGATAGAGCGGATGAGTAGATAGAGCGGATGAGCAGACAGAGTGGACGACTGGATAGATTAGATAGAACGGATGTGTGCATAGAGCGGATGAGTAGATGAGTGGACGAGTGGGTAGAGCGGACGAGTGGATAGAGCGGATGAGTGGATAAAGCGGATGAGTGGATATAGCGGATAGAACGGATGAGTGGCTAGAGCGGATGAGTGGATAGAGCGGGTGAGTCGATAGTGCGGAGGAGTCGATAGTGTGGATGAGTCGATAGTGCGGATACAACAGATGAATGGATGAGTGGATGAAAGGATAGAACGGATGAGTGATGAGTGAATAGAGCGGATAGAACAGTTGAGTGGGTGAGTAGATGAGTGGATACAGCGGATGAGTGGATAGAGCGTACAGAGAGGATGAGTAGATAGAGCGGATGAGTGATAGAGCGGATGAGTGGATAGTGTGGATGAGTGGATAGTGTGGATGAGTTGATAGTATGGATGAATGGATAGAGTGGATGAATGGATGAGTGGATGAAAGGATAAAACGGATGAGTGCATGAGTGGGTGAGTGGATGAGTGGATAGAAAGGATGAGTGATGAGTGAATAGAGTGGATAGAACAGATGTGTGGACGAGTGGATAGAGCGGATGAGTGGATAGAGCAGATGAGGGGATAGAACAGATGAGTGGATAAAGTGTACAGAAAGGATGAGTAGATAGTGCAGATGAGTAGATAGAGCGGACGAGTAGATAGAGCGGATGAGTAGATAGAGCGGATGAGTGGATAGAGCGGATGAGTGGATAGAGTGGATAGAACGGATGTGTGCATAGATGGATGAGTGGATAGAGCGGATGAGTGGATAGAGTGGAGGAGTGGATAAGTGTATGGATGAGTGGATGAGCGGATGAGTGGATAGAGCGGACGAGTGGATAGAGAGGATGAGTAGACTGAGCGGATGAGTAGATAGAGCGGATGAGTAGATAGAGCGGATGAGCAGACAGAGCGGACGACTGGATAGATTAGATAGAACGGATGTGTGCATAGAGCGGATGAGTAGATGAGTGGACGAGTGGGTAGAGCGGACGAGTGGATAGAGCGGATGAGTGGATAAAGCGGCTGAGTGGATATAGCGGATAGAACGGATGAGTGGATAGAGCGGATGAGTGGATAGAGCGGATGAGTCGATAGTGCGGATGAGTCAATAGTGCGGATGAGTCGATAGTGCGGATGAGTGGATGAGTGGATAGTACGGATGAGTGGATGAATGGATAGAGGGGATGAGTAGATAGAGCGGATAGAACAGATGAATGGATGAGTGGATGAAAGGATAGAACTGATGAGTGATGAGTGAATAGAGCGGATAGAACAGTTGAGTGGGTGAGTAGATGAGTGGATAGAGCGGATAAGTGGATAGTGCGTACAGAGAGGATGAGTAGATAGAGCGGATGACTGAATAAAGTGTTCATAAAGTATCAGTGGATAGAGCGGATGAGTGATAGAGCGGATGAGTGGATAGTGTGGATGAGTGGATAGTGTGGATGAGTTGATAGTATGGATGAGTGGATGAATTGATAGAGCGGATGAGTGCATGAGTAGATAGAGTGGATAGAACGGATGAGTGGATGAGTGGATGAATGGGTGAGTGGATGAAAGGATAAAACAGATGAGTGCATGAGTGGGTGAGTGGATGAGTGGATAGAACGGATGAGTGGATGAGTGGATAGAACGGATGAGTGATGAGTGAAAAGAGTGGATAGAACAGATGAGTGGACGAGTGGATAGAACGGATGAGTGGATAGAGCGGATGAGGGGATAGAACGGATGAGTGGATAAAGTGTACAGAGAGGATGAGTGGATAGAGCGTATGAGTGGATAAAGTGTACAGAAAGGATGAGTAGATAGAGCGGATGAGTGGATAGAGCGTATGAGTGGATAAAGTGTACAGAAAGGATGAGTAGATAGAGCGGATGAGTGGATAGAGCGGATGACTAGACAGAGTGGATAGAACAGATGTGTGAATAGAGGGGATGAGTGGATAGAGCGGATGAGTGGATAGAGCGGAGGAGTGGATAAGTGTATGGATGAGTGGATGAGCGGACGAGTGGATAGAGCGGACGAGTGGATAGAGAGGATGAGTAGACTGAGCGGATGAGTAGATAGAGCGGATGAGTAGATAGAGCGGATGAGCAGACAGAGTGGACGACTGGATAGATTAGATAGAACGGATGTGTGCATAGAGCGGATGAGTAGATGAGTGGACGAGTGGGTAGAGCGGACGAGTGGATAGAGCGGATGAGTGGATAAAGCGGATGAGTGGATATAGCGGATAGAACGGATGAGTGGCTAGAGCGGATGAGTGGATAGAGCGGGTGAATCGATAGTGCGGAGGAGTCGATAGTGTGGATGAGTCGATAGTGCGGATACAACAGATGAATGGATGAGTGGATGAAAGGATAGAACGGATGAGTGATGAGTGAATAGAGCGGATAGAACAGTTGAGTGGGTGAGTAGATGAGTGGATACAGCGGATGAGTGGATAGAGCGTACAGAGAGGATGAGTAGATAGAGCGGATGAGTGATAGAGCGGATGAGTGGATAGTGTGGATGAGTGGATAGTGTGGATGAGTTGATAGTATGGATGAATGGATAGAGTGGATGAATGGATGAGTGGATGAAAGGATAAAACGGATGAGTGCATGAGTGGGTGAGTGGATGAGTGGATAGAAAGGATGAGTGATGAGTGAATAGAGTGGATAGAACAGATGTGTGGACGAGTGGATAGAGCGGATGAGTGGATAGAGCAGATGAGGGGATAGAACAGATGAGTGGATAAAGTGTACAGAAAGGATGAGTAGATAGTGCAGATGAGTAGATAGAGCGGACGAGTAGATAGAGCGGATGAGTAGATAGAGCGGATGAGTGGATAGAGCGGATGAGTGGATAGAGTGGATAGAACGGATGTGTGCATAGATGGATGAGTGGATAGAGCAGATGAGTGGATAGAGTGGAGGAGTGGATAAGTGTATGGATGAGTGGATGAGCGGATGAGTGGATAGAGCGGACGAGTGGATAGAGAGGATGAGTAGACTGAGCGGATGAGTAGATAGAGCGGATGAGTAGATAGAGCGGATGAGCAGACAGAGCGGACGACTGGATAGATTAGATAGAACGGATGTGTGCATAGAGCGGATGAGTAGATGAGTGGACGAGTGGGTAGAGCGGACGAGTGGATAGAGCGGATGAGTGGATAAAGCGGCTGAGTGGATATAGCGGATAGAACGGATGAGTGGATAGAGCGGATGAGTGGATAGAGCGGATGAGTCGATAGTGCGGATGAGTCAATAGTGCGGATGAGTCGATAGTGCGGATGAGTGGATGAGTGGATAGTACGGATGAGTGGATGAATGGATAGAGGGGATGAGTAGATAGAGCGGATAGAACAGATGAATGGATGAGTGGATGAAAGGATAGAACTGATGAGTGATGAGTGAATAGAGCGGATAGAACAGTTGAGTGGGTGAGTAGATGAGTGGATAGAGCGGATAAGTGGATAGTGCGTACAGAGAGGATGAGTAGATAGAGCGGATGACTGAATAAAGTGTTCATAAAGTATCAGTGGATAGAGCGGATGAGTGATAGAGCGGATGAGTGGATAGTGTGGATGAGTGGATAGTGTGGATGAGTTGATAGTATGGATGAGTGGATGAATTGATAGAGCGGATGAGTGCATGAGTAGATAGAGTGGATAGAACGGATGAGTGGATGAGTGGATGAATGGGTGAGTGGATGAAAGGATAAAACAGATGAGTGCATGAGTGGGTGAGTGGATGAGTGGATAGAACGGATGAGTGGATGAGTGGATAGAACGGATGAGTGATGAGTGAAAAGAGTGGATAGAACAGATGAGTGGACGAGTGGATAGAACGGATGAGTGGATAGAGCGGATGAGGGGATAGAACGGATGAGTGGATAAAGTGTACAGAGAGGATGAGTGGATAGAGCGTATGAGTGGATAAAGTGTACAGAAAGGATGAGTAGATAGAGCGGATGAGTGGATAGAGCGTATGAGTGGATAAAGTGTACAGAAAGGATGAGTAGATAGAGCGGATGAGTGGATAGAGCGGATGACTAGACAGAGTGGATAGAACAGATGTGTGAATAGAGGGGATGAGTGGATAGAGCGGATGAGTGGATAGAGCGGAGGAGTGGATAAGTGTATGGATGAGTGGATGAGCGGACGAGTGGATAGAGCGGACGAGTGGATAGAGAGGATGAGTAGACTGAGCGGATGAGTAGATAGAGCGGATGAGTAGATAGAGCGGATGAGCAGACAGAGTGGACGACTGGATAGATTAGATAGAACGGATGTGTGCATAGAGCGGATGAGTAGATGAGTGGATGAGTGGGTAGAGCGGACGAGTGGATAGAGCGGATGAGTGGATAAAGCGGATGAGTGGATATAGCGGATAGAACGGATGAGTGGCTAGAGCGGATGAGTGGATAGAGCGGGTGAGTCGATAGTGCGGAGGAGTCGATAGTGTGGATGAGTCGATAGTGCGGATGAGTGGATAGTACGGATGACTGGATGAATGGCTAGAGGGGATGAGTAGATAGAGCGGATAGAACAGATGAATGGATGAGTGGATGAAAGGATAGAACGGATGAGTGATGAGTGAATAGAGCGGATAGAACAGTTGAGTGGGTGAGTAGATGAGTGGATAGAGCGGATGAGTGGATAGAGCAGAATAGTAGATAGAGCGGATGAGTGGATAGAGCGGATGAGTCGATAGTGCGGATGAGTCAATAGTGCGGATGAGTCAATAGTGCGGATGAGTGGATGAGTGGATAGTATGGATGAGTGGATGAATGGATAGAGGGGATGAGTAGATAGAGCGGATAGAACAGATGAATGGATGAGTGGATGAAAGGATAGAACGGATGAGTGATGAGTGAATAGAGCGGATAGAACAGTTGAGTGGGTGAGTAGATGAGTGGATAGAGCGGATGAGTGGATAGAGCGTACAGAGAGGATGAGTAGATAGAGCGGATGAGTGAATAAAGGGTTCAGAAAGTATGAGTGGATAGAGTGGATGAGTGATAGAGCGGATGAGTGGATAGTGTGGATGAGTGGATAGTGTGGATGAGTTGATAGTATGGATGAGTGGATGAATGGATAGAGCGGATGAGTGGATGAGTAGATAGAGTGGATAGAACGGATGAGTGGATGAGTGGATGAATGGGTGAGTGGATGAAAGGATAAAACGGATGAGTGCATGAGTGGGTGAGTGGATGAGTGGATAGAATGGATGAGTGGATGAGTGGATAGAACGGATGAGTGATGAGTGAATAGAGTGGATAGAACAGATGAGTGGACGAGTGGATAGAGCGGATGAGTGGATAGAGCGGATGAGGGGATAGAACGGATGAGTGGATAAAGTGTACAGAGAGGATGAGTGGATAGAGCGTATGAGTGGATAAAGTGTACAGAAAGGATGAGTAGATAGTGCAGATGAGTAGATAGAGCGGCCGAGTAGATAGAGCGGATGAGTAGATAGAGCGGATTAGTGGATAGAGCGGATGAGTAGATAGAGTGGATAGAACGGATGTGTGCATAGAGGGCATGAGTGGATAGAGCGGATGAGTGGATAGAGCGGAGGAGTGGATAAGTGTATGGATGAGTGGATGAGCGGACGAGTGGATAGAGCGGACGAGTGGATAGAGGATGAGTAAACTGAGCGGATGAGTAGATAGAGCGGATGAGTAGATAGAGCGGATGAGCAGACAGAGCGGACGACTGGATAGATTGGATAGAACGGATGTGTGCATAGAGCGGATGAGCAGATGAGTAGATAGAGCGGACGAGTAGATAGAGCAGATGAGTAGATAGAGCAGATGAGTAGATAGAGCGGATGCGTAAATAGAGCGGATGAGTAGATAGAGCGGATGACTGGATGGAGTGGATAGAACAGATGTGTGCATAGAGCGGATGAGTAGATGAGTGGATAGAGCGGATGAATGGATAGAGCAGATGAGTTGATGAGTGGATAGAGCGGAGAAGTGGATAAGTGTATGGACGAGTGGATAGAGCGGACGAGTGGGTAGAGCGGACGAGTGGATAGAGCAGATAGAGACGATGAGTAAATCGAGGGGACGAGTAGATAGAGCGGATGAATGGATAGAGTGGATAGAACGGATGTGTGGATAGAGCAGATGAGTGGATAGAGCGGATAAGTGGATAGAGCGGAGGAGTAGATAGAGCGGATGAGTGGATAGAGCGGATGAGTTGATCAGTGGATAGAGCAGATGAGTGCATATAGCGGAGGAGTGGATAAGTGTATAGAACGGATGAATGTATAAAACAGAGGAGTGAAGAGATGAATATATAGAACTTGATATTGCTGCTGGTTGCATGAAAACGCGATTGCTTAAAGATGATGAGTGCGGGGAGCACACGAGTGCGTAGAGGGGATGAGTGCGTAGAGGGGATGAGTGCGTAGAGGGGGCGAGTGCATAGATGGGGCGAGACGGTAGAAGGGGTGTGTGGGTAGAAGGGGTGTGTGGGTAGAAGGGGTGTGTGGGTAGAGGGGATGTGTGGGTAGACCGGGTGTGTGGGTAGAGGGGGTGAGTGCATAGAAGCGGAGAGTGCCTAGAGGGAGTGAGTGCGTAGACATTTGAAAGTGCATATATCCCATCATATCTCACCACCATGCTTACTCTCTCCTTTACATCACCACTCAACTAGAACACAGAGATACTATGACACCATTCGGTATAACTGTTCTCATACCAACATCTGCCGCTCACTCCACATCACTGCTGGTTACACACCCCCCAGCCAGGTGTTCTTCTCAGGCCTAATGCAGCCACATCCAGTCTGGATAAATCCTGCCAGAACGGACACATACTCCTGATCTCTCGACCACCACACCTACCGCTAAGAAGCAGCTATCACATGGATCCCGCACGAGCTGCACACATACCCGGTGCTCACACGCACCTTTGACTCTCTCTACCCTCTTTACTGATCTGAACTTCGGTTCCCAAGGGCGTTCAACCTACCAGCGCCTTCAGACCATACCAATGGTATATAAGGCGCTATATAAATGCAAAATAACAATAACAATAACAAATGCAGTTCTATATAGCACAGACCAGGCCCCAAAGTGCATCAGAAAGATTTAGTTAGAGCTTTACAGAAATATTCTAGAGGAACTGAACAGGCAATGAATCTTTCCGAGAAAAAATATGGACGAACAGGATAATGATAAATAGAATTAGTACCCAGCGAGAGTCAATCCTTCGATTCTCGGCCAAGATTCCAGCTGCCTTGTCCTCTTCGGGGGGCGTGGCAGCCCCATAGCCAATGAGGAGGCTTGAAGCGGGGCCATCCCCGCTCCGAGCCTCCCCACGGCTGAGAATTTTTCTTTGCCCCCCGCCGGGGACTCAGGTAAGCTATTTTTTTTTCTTCCCCTTCCCTCCCTCTGCTCTGCCCTCCCCACCCCACTTACCTTCTTGCTCCTACGTCCCTGCTCTGTGCATCCACACGGCTGGAGGCTTCCTTCGTCCCCCACCGGGGACGCAGGTATGTTTTTTTTTTCCTTCCCCTCCCTCTCTTCCGCCCTCCCAACCCCTCTTACCTTCTACTTCTTTTTTTTTTCGGGAGCGGACGCGCTGGGAGCTCTACTGTTCCCAGCGCGTCTGCTCCCGATGTTTGCCATGGAAAGGGAAAACGGACTCTGTTTTCTCTTTCCTGGCAGCCATTTTCTTGGCTGTTTTCTTGGCGTTTCAGGACAGAAAAATGCTTTTAGTGCCCCGGTCACGCAGATATTGCAGGCCGGGGTACTAATAGCAATATGCACCTCGCAGTGGAGGCATTACTGACTCTGGTAATCCCCTGGGGCCTTTGTTAATATGCCGCTATGGGCATATTGCTTAATTAGAACATGGAGATATTTATTGACCTTCTCTCAGCCAATCAGAATGTTTAGAGTGCAGTCAATAAGTACTGGATTCAGAAGCCGACAGGGAAACAACAATGCAATTTCCATGAAAGATATCTTTCAACAAGAAACTTGCCCTCATGGAGAACCTTTTTTTGGGCTGCACCATGCCATTTAAAATATGAAAGAGAAAGCTAACATTTTAGAAAAAGTGTTCTCTTTCTTACAGGGAAACATTTTACTTTTACATGACACCCAATGCTTACGTATGTTACATCAGTTCCAGTTCAACCAAGTTGCAATTAAAATGCTTAACTTATGAAGACAACAATGCTATTTAAATAAATACTACAAAATAAAACCACATTTAATTTCTTAACCCAGTCTTATATTTTACTCATACTTAAGTAAACATATTTTACTTCACCACCAAAACTCCAAAACATGTATTGCTACCACCACCATGTACTAATAGCCTTACAGACCTCGAGAGGGGTCGTTATTGCTTGGGCTTTGCCTTAGGCCATAACTTGGTGGCGGTGCATTATCCCACGATAATGGCCACTCCCTCAATCTATAAGGCTATATTATTGGCGTAGAAGTAATAATCAAAAAATCATTTGTAGGCTGGGATCTGGGTTAAGGGCGGGCATGTGCGCATGAAGGGGTTGGCTTATAATGCAGAGGGGTACGAGAACCTCAGGTAAAGACTGTAGAGTTGTATGAAAGAGGAAGCATACCAAGGGCAGAGTCCTTCCCAGAGGTGGCATTCCCAAATGATGTCAGCTCCTCGGGAGGCGTGTCCTGTGTGCATCCTGGAAAAAGAAGAGAAGGTTAAGTGAGCACAGTCAGGAGGCAGTGCTTTGCACAGACCAGGGTCATTATCAGCTCTCACAGGTGGCAGAAGTACCTCTCCACCCTTCTAACTAGAGAGAACGCCATGTCTGTTCTATACCAACCTCACATGGATTCTCCAGCCCAGTAAATAGCCAGCAAAGGCTCATGTAATTTTCAATGGTTTGGTGCACCTCGACTTTGCGCAATTGTGATGACCTAGCACATGGCCATTCTCCATTTGCAGTTCCACGTTTAGCCCCTCTTCACTATCTGCACCTGCTAAGCGCATCGTTGGCATGACATTGCAGAGACCATGGGCTGCAGCAGGAGTTCATCTGTTTATGCAAAGGTGAGGCGCATGAGGGTGGCAGTGAGAGGTGTGTACCCCATTTAGTTATGTTTGATTTTGTACCCTCCAAGATGGCTGCCCGAAATACCCATCAGCCAAAACAAAGACAAGCTGTTCTTGGTGCATGAACAATAAACATAAAGAAAGGCATACAAACAACTCCTACTGCAGCAGCCAGATTTCCTCCCCTTGACATACCAAAGCACAACTGGGGAAAGAAGCTGGGCAGGCGCAGGTAAAATGATCCCTTTCCCAGTACTCATTTCCCCATCACTGCTCCTTTTCCCACACTTCTGCACCATGCATACTCCTTTCTACCCTCCCTTTGCACTGCTTGTTACAGTTCACTGCTCCTCATGATCCTTCACAACTTCTCCTTCCATCCCTTTGGTGCTCCTTCTAACTCAGTGTCTGTAGTGCTCATGCAGGTCCCAGTGTTCCTTCCCACCGCCATTACTCCTCATGGCCTCTCTCTAGCGCTCCGTCCCTCCAGTGCTATATTTCCCAGGTGCGCCTTCTGTCCCCCAGACCCTCACCAGTGGTCCCTGTTCCCTCTTTTCTCAGCTTCTTCTACCTCCAGTGCTCCTCCCCCCGGACCGCTCCTTCCCGCCGCCCCACTGCCCTGAGCAGGTTAGAGAGTCTGGTATATTCAATAGTTAATTATCAGTAGCAAACTGTTAAGTGTCAGGTCATTCCACACACACAGCCCCTGTGCTCCTTTCCCTGATATTCCTCCCCCTGGGCTCATTCCCCACCTCCTTTACTTGCCGCCCTGCGTGCCCACCTGTTCCCACCACCTCGAAACACACATACAATTTCACAGAGCCAGACCTATTGCTTTGCCAATGATTTCCCTACATTCGTGGGCATGCTTGTTGCCCACGCAGTGGAGATTCCAAGAGCCACTTTGTTCGCAGAAGGAGAGACTGCTTGGTGTAGTGTTATGCTGCATCTCACCCTCAAATATCTCTCGAGATGTCTTGCGCGTATTTCACTAATGATATAATATGATATAACATTTATAACGCGCCTATACACAAGTGTTTCAAGGCGCGACAAGGCAGGGAGGGGGGAGAAAGGGAAGACAGACAACAATCTTACTAGGCCAGGTGTTATTCAGATCGCGCAAGTGCATGGAAAGAGGGGAAGGGAAAGTGCAAGGGGAAAGGGAGAGGGGAAAGTGCAGTACAGGGGTAGTAGCATAACAAGATAAATAATAAGGGCCAGCTGGTGGCAAGTGCAAGGTAAGTGCAGAAAAGTGCTGGGAGAGGGGCTGTAGGGATACAGAGACAGTCCCGCAGTGCAGGGGTTGCCAAGGAAGCAGAGCAGGGGGCAAGTGCCTGGGCCAGGGACCGAGAACAGTGAGAGTGGCCCAGTGCAGATTCAATGCAGTTTCAATCAGGTATTTAGCAGGGGAGAGGGGGAGAGAAAGCAGAAGCAAAGAGGAAGGTTTTACGGTGCTTCCGGAACCAGAGATGGTTCTCCTCAAGTTTCAGGGAGGCAGGGAGGCTGTTCCAGAGGGAGGCCCCAGCTGAGTAAGGGAGAGAGGTTGTGAAAGCAGAAGCAAAGAGGAAGGTTTTAATCTAGAACCATGTTTGGCACCGAGTCAGAAGAAACCTCAGACTTGATGTGCTGATCGCGTGGACCTTCCTGCGGCAACAGTGGCCTGTGGAAAGGAGACCCACAGCGGTGCCTAACTATGGCTGTCTGCCCGCTCTTCCAACTCTGGTTTCTAAGAGACTGCAACTTTTTATTTATTTATATTATTTAATAAATATGACAGATAAACAGTGCATTTTTGGTGCAGAAATGCTTATAAATCTTTTTAACATTGATTTACAGATCAGAGGACCAGTGTCCTTAACAATGGGTGAGAGGATGTGGATAGAAGACTAGATGATACAGGGGAGGGAGAAACACGAACCAGGGACAAGGACAGTAGAGTATGACATAGGAACGGCATAGTGGAGGAAGTGCAATGTTTTAGGATGAAGAGGTGATGGATAAGTGCCATGGGGTTGTCGTAGAGAGGCAGGGGGAGAAGAGAACAGGGACATGTGTCGGCGTAGAATGCTATGCAAGTGGTTGTTCAGTGAAGAGGAGAGCTAGGACAATGTGGGGATAGTACCAAGAGGAATAGCAACCCAGAGTAAGGGAGCGAGAAGAGGAAGAGAGCAGACGCGAGATGGAGTGCAAAGGGCACGGGAGGTGGCAAGGAGGTGAGCCAAGGATGATCGTAGGGAGTGAGGGGCGAGTCGGGAGTGGGATGGGTCAATAGATATGCCGGAGGGCGTCCATGCATAGTTCTGAAGATGACATGAATGAGTTTATACTTTGCCCTCCATCTCATAGATAACCTGGCTGGGGAGGAGGAGGTGAAGCGGGGAAGGTTGAAGAGTGTATGGACAGCAAAGTTGAGGACCCTATCGGGAGGTGAAAAAGCATATTTAGGAAGGCTATAGGGTAGACAGTCACCGTGGTAAGATCAAGAGAGTAGTAAAGAGGGGATTAGGTGCTTAGCAGTGTTGAAGGGAAGAAGATTTCTTATTTTCTGATGATGAGGAGATTAAGTCTGGCTGCAGTGGCAGATTGGGAGATGAAGCTTTTGGGCATTTTTTTTACCAGTGGTGTAATGGCTACTGTCTTATTGATTTCGGGAACATTCCTGTCTCTAAAAGATGTGTTCACCATTCTAACAAACAGGAGTGAAAATATTTCCTTGTTATCAAGTATTATTTTGGAAGGTAAGAGGTTTTCTGCACATGATGTTGGTCTCATTGATGTTAGAATTCCTTCCATATCCCCCTCTGTGATGGGGTTGAACTTCAAAAGTTCCTGGTTATTTTGTGGGAGGATGGGCCTACTCTATTTTGTTAGATTTTGGCTATTAGCCTGAGATGTTCGTATGGCCTCCCTGGCCTTTTGTATTTTACTGGAGAAGGCTTCTTGGCCCTTGTGAAGTCCTCTTTTATATGGGAATGAGAGCATAATTGACCTTATTTGCTCTATTGTGCAAAGGATTGTGGGTATGCAAATAGACTCATGCCTGGGGACCAGAACGCACACTATACTAATAGTAGTGAACATTTTCCCCTGCATTGAATACGATGTATGCAACCTAGTTACATTTTGAACTGATTATGCTTGGTTTAACTAGTTTTTAGGGTTGGAGGTTTTTGGTGTTAGGCTGAAATTAATCTTAATTTTAGGAGGGGTCGGTTCTGGAGTTGGGGTTCCTTTGAGGGATGCTGAGGAACAGAAACTAGAACACTATTGTTAAAAGAAATACACCTTTTCCTCCCAAACATTAACACCCACCACCTAATAACTATCCATGAACAAAGAGATGTACACATTCAAAGACTCATGTCCTTGGGTACTGGGTAAACCATGGCTAAATTATATTGAAGGCATCTCAATGTGGTCCTCATTTGACAGTGAGCAGCTGTGTTCGTCGGTCCTTTATCATGGACGCAATGATTGAGATTCATGGCATCTCACGGATAACGATACCATGAACAGAACTCCTCGACGGACGATAGATGGCCATGTGCATACATGAACACCATACATGAACAGCTCTGTTTATCCATGATATCATCGGCTGCCGAAGAACGGGGAGATGTGAACGAGGACATTTCCCTAATCCAAAAAACATGCTTTCAAGGCATGTTTACACCAGTGCAAAGTGTCCCCAGTGCTATTTCAATTCTCTATTTGCAATCGTGCAAACTTTGCCCTGGCGCAACAATGCATTAAAAGAATAGGGATTTACCCTAGGGAAAACTTTGCCCTAGTGCTATTACCATGCACAGTTGTATCCAGACACTTGCCTCCTTTCTGCACTCCTACTATTGGTCTATCCCACTCAGATAGATACATCGTATCCCACGTACAAAAAGGATCCGGGAGTGGCAAATGGGGGAAGTGGACCGTCTGGAGATGACACTCATTGACACTCATTGTCATAGTCTACAGGCTAGGGGCTTTTGGTGAGCAAGATCTCTTGGTTCCGGGCAATGTCTGCTTGACATATGGAGACCCCCATCACATTTTACTTTCCTTAGTATGGTAGTTGTCAGGCTGTGAGACACTGTAAACCTCAATCTAACTTGCTCAAGTGCTTTGCTCACTGGCCAGCTGGGACCTTTGCTGAACAGGGCAGAAGACACCACTTGTTGGGCATGCGCCAGGTGATTAGGATGGGCCAAATTCATTCCCTGGTTGTTTCTCCCAGGGATCTACCCTGCTGTCTCCCAAACTCCTCTCACACGATGCATACAGCCCCAGGCCAATAATCAAAATGGCCGCCCACCACGCAACAGTTGTTGAGACCTCTCCATACTTTCTATTTCAAATGATGCAGCAACCCTACATGGGATTTCTCGTGATGAAATGAGGATCAGGAAAGTTAAAAGGTGGAGTGTGGATTCCTCAAAGGGCCCCATATAGCAGGGCGTTCCACTCCTTGGCCTAAAGGGGCAGAAGTGAAAGAAAACGAGTTTGGATGGGGGCGTGGGCTGGTCAGTCCAGTGAGACTGCAATCTCAGGTCTGGGGTCTCTCTGGCCCATTGATAGTCAATGCTCTCTTGCCAAGCTCTTTTCAAAGCTTTGTCCAACAGCTAAATAATGGAATCAGGGCAAAAAAAGGTATGCTTTATTCATCTCAAATTAAGGGCTGTGCGTCCAGTGATAGGGAGCAGCTGCTCGGGATTATCATAGTCACTGGGTGTGAGGTGTCCCCACAGGGGGTCCTATGGAGCCAGGAAGGTGCTGCTTCCCTTTTGACAGCCATTTGCACTGCAAAGGGAGAGGAAGGAGGACAGGACTGCCATTCTGAGGGAGGCTCAAATGGGAATGGTATTTGGCATGGGGACTTACCGGGTCTCCAAGGGTCAGAATGACCCGGTAAGTCCCCATACCGCCAACCCGGACCCAGAAGGCGGTAAGGGGTAGCCATGGTGCTAATAGAACCATGGCTACCGCCTACCGTGTAATGAGGCCCATTATTAATAACTCTAGAAACCCACTCTGGTTGGACCAGTAGTGTAGCATTTGAGATCTTGGCTTTGGAACGTGCAGTACATTCTTCGATGGGTCTGCACAGCATTCGCTGATTGACCTTGAAACTGCTGATGTTGTGTTTCGAAACGTACGCTCCGTGAGTTGTCATGTGATTGGGACGTTAACGCTTGGAAAAACCAGGCGTTAAGGGAGGACCCGCAAAGGGAACTCATAGTAGGGCGGTAAGGGTTTAACGGCACCAGTCTCGTTACTAGTGACCGTTAACCCTCACCGCCCTACTCGGAATGAGGCCCAAGGTATAGCAATCTAACTGGCCATGTGTGCCACTATCCTATGATTGTATTGTGCACACTGCCATGCGTTGTTGTGAGTGTGTGTGTTGCCATATGTTGGTGAGACCCATTGTTGTTGCAGTGTGCTTGATTGTGTGTGTGTGTTTCATCCTTTGCTGTTGTTGTGTGTGTGTGTTGCTACCCATTGTTGTGGTCTGTGTGCTGCCATTTATTGTTTTTTAGCCTCACTGTACAAAGGGGCTGGTGCTTTGTATGTACTGTGTCTTCGTGCTTGTGGACAGAGTTTACACAGACATCCTTTGACTATTAAATGTTTGGTATATATGCATGGTTGAATAAACCATTGAATGATATATGATATGATAAGATATGATATGATAAGTCATTTATAACGCGCCTGCACAAAAGTGTTTCTAGGTGCGACAAGACAAGGAAAGGGAACCAGAAGGAGCACAAACCACGATCTTACTAGGCCTTGTGTCATTCAGATCGCGCAAGTGCAGGGAATAGATGGCCACAGAACTAGGAGTTTTCTGCTAGTGAAGGTAAACTACCAATTGCTACCAGTTTCTCATTTTGCCACTCCCTGGCAGGATGGTTTTTGGGCAAAATGTTGGTGCCTTTGCTTTCCCAGTGAGGCTGACCTGGCTTGTTCTTCCGGGTCACCGCCCTGCCCTTGGTTTTGACGCTCTGCGCTCCTGACTCGTGTTCCACAAGGCAGAGGACCTCCGCCCCTTTCTCCCAGGTCTCAGCCTCCAGGGTTATGCTTCCGACTTGCTTGAAGGTTCCGTCCTTATTCTTCACGGGTGGGAACTCGTCGCAGATTGTGTCGTTCTGGTAGCCGTCCACCAGCCATTTTATCCGAATGATGCCTGGGAGAAAGTCATTGGCCACACAAACGACGGTGGCCCGGGCCTGTCGGAGGATTTCCTCAGGTGAGGGGTCGAAGAGGTGTACCCTGGGTTTCTTGAGCTCCATTGTGTCTGCGGGGGAAAATGAAAGTTGTTTGCATTATTACAGCATAAGCATAAAGAAGCATACACTAAGCAATGACATGAAACACTTGTGTATCAGCGCGATATAAATAAAATATCATATCGCAGTATGCTGCTGCACCACCAGTGTGCAATCTCTTCATTTTTTTATTATTAATTGGTTATTTATAACGCGCTTAATACCCAGAGGTTTCTAAGTACGTACCTGGGGATTGAACCAGTGTTGCTCTGCAGAGCATGTTGCCCCTGAGCTATCCTCCCGAGACTAGTTCATTGAAATACAACTTAAAATTAAGGAAATAATGTAGTACCAGGATAAAGTAACACAACCATTGTGATACTTAAGAAGTGATCACGCATCTGACATAGGATTTACTGTATTTATTTATTTATTGGACATTTGTATGGCTCCTATACACAAGTGTTTCCAGGCTCCACAAGACAAAAAATGGGGGCGGGACATAGGAAAGAGAGAACAACAATGACGGTTATAGTGTCCTTGTGACAATCCTACCGTGCAAGTGCAAAGAAAAAAGTGATAAGTGCAGAGGGGGGGGGGGGGGGCAGGAGGAAGGAATGGGAGGGGGTGAAGTGCCGGTGTGGGGTGCCAAGAGAGGGTGAGCATGTGCTAACGGGGGCCAATGTGGGCAGGTGCCGGGGGAAAGTGGGGGGAGGGCAGATAAGTGCGATGGACAGGGAGGACCAGATTGTTACCCATAATGTTAGGCAGAGAAAACAACTCTGTCACTGAAACAAATGTTCATTTTTGAATAACTTTATAAACAATTATGTGCAATTGGTATGATATGGCATTTATAACGCGCCTGTACACAAGTGTTTCAAGGTGCGACGAGGCAAGGGATGGGAACAAAGGGAGGACAGACAACGATCTTACTAGGCCAGGAGAAAATAAGATTGCGCAAGTGCAGGGGAGGGAGGAAAAGGTAAGTGCAGAGGCAGGAGGGAGGGTACAGTGCAATACATAGGATCAACAATAAAGAATAAATAAAATTAATAAAACAATAGGTAAAAGTGTGGCCAGCTAGTGGCAAGTGCAGGAGTAAGTGCAGACATCAAGTGTCAAGAGCTGATGGGGACTGTAGGGATAGAGAAACAGTCCCCAAGTGCAGGGGTTGCCCAGGAGGCAGTGCAGGTGTGCAGCTGGTGGGGGAGGGGACCTGGGCCTGAGATCAGAGGGTATCCAGGTGACCAGTACAGTTTCAGTCAGGAGTTCAGCAGGGGAGAGGAGGAGAGAAAGCAGAAGCAAAGAGGAAGGTCTTGAGGTGCTTCTGGAACCGGAGATGGTTCTCCTCAAGTTTCAGGGAGGCGGGGAGGCTGTTCTAGATGGAGGCCCCTGCCGAAGAGAGAGATCTACCATCAACATGCTTGGAGAAGCGACTGACCCTGAGGGAGTTGGATGCGGATGAGTGAAGAGCTAGAGAAGGAAGATAAATAGGAAGAGAGAGTTGAAGGTATTGAGGCCCCAGGCCCCAGAAGGCCTTGTGGACAATGCAGAGGGTTTTGAACTTAACCCTTGCAGCCACTGGGAGCCAGTGCAGATATTTCAGTCCTAGAGAGATAAATTCCCTGGGCTTGAGGCCAAGGACACCTCTCGCAGTCCTGTTCTGAATGAGTTGCAGAGGGCGGAGAGTAGAAGCAGGCAGATTTAGAAAGGGGCTTTTGCAGTAATCCAGCCTAGAGAGGACCAGAGCTCTGGAGATAGTGAGCTTCGAGGGGAAGGAGAGGAAAGAAAGAATACCTCTGAGGAGGTGCAGCTGGTAGCGTGACTTCTTAGAGACATCAGAGATGTGAGCCGAGAAGGCAAGAGTGGAATCGAAGATGACCCCGAGGTTTTTAGCCTCAAAGGTGGGAGCAGGAAGAGGGCCAAGAGAGGCCAGCCAGAGAGTGACGGGGAAAGGAGGGAACAGGTGTGTCGATGAGGAGAATCTCAATTTTACTGTCATTAAGGCAGAGATCGTTGGCAGCACACCATTCCTGGATAGCAGACAGTCAGAGATTAGAGAAAAAGACGAGGTGGCAGAAGGGAGCCTAAAAATGAGTTGTCATCGTTAACAGCACTGAAAGTTGGGGCAGAGATCGTCAATGCAGTGGGCAAGGAGTGCCAGCTGCATGTCATCCGGTGCGTTAAGAACACTGGAGTCAGTATCTCAGGGATAATGAATACAGCTCTTTGTGGAAGCCCTTACTCAAGTTATTTCATGCATTTACCTGTTGTCACGATCCCTCATCATGCGGTCCCCAGGGCACTCCCTCATCCCCAGTCCCGCCCTTCTCTCACTTCCCCCCTTCCCCGGGACTCACGTGGACTCACACACGTCTTGCGGGCACACCCGCGCCTGGTCCGTAATAGGACGGCTGTCAGACTACGGCCGTTCCTACATTGGCAATTGCCTTGGCGCATAGGATCGCGAAGGGCTAACCCTGAGCTTCCGCATCGCGGGACTGTGAGGTCACGTGATGCTCTTGCCCGATCACGTGACCATGCCACGCATCACGTGACCAGAAGCGCGAGTACATAAACCCGGAAACCTGGGTATTCGTTGCTTCTCAGCTGTGCTCTGCATTCTGTTTGGCGCTACGGACTTTGAATCATCTTTGGATCACTCACAGAATCGACCTGGCCTGCTTTACTGGACTCCTCTTGGATTTACCCCTTCGGATTTCTTTGCACAGTGATACACGGCTCTCGACCACGGACTGTTATTGGACTGCCTCCTGGATCACCCTTTTGCACCCTGGTTCTTTGAACTCCTTGCCTCACAGTTTCACAGCTTCACAGCTCCTGCTGACAGGCGAACAACTGAGCCTACTCCTCTTGGGGTACTGCCGTCCACGTGGGTCCCGGACCTCTCCACTAGGTTCCTCATCCCCTCCTTGACCCTGACTGGTAAGACCTTTCCAGTTATTCTAATACTGTAGGTACTGTTTCTTGCTTGGTACTTAATCCGCATTTTCTTGCAGCAGTGTGGGGTCCCCGAGGTTCGCGTTCCCGGACTTGGACATTCGAACATCTTCGCCTGTGACCTCAACGGCTGCACAGAGAGTTGCGTTAAGTTCTCCCTGTGCGGCATTTGGGGACGGAGGCCTCTACTGCCTACACGACACTCAAGTCTCAACAGACTGAGAAGCCTATAGTCGTGTAAGCAATGGAGGGGAACGCTGAAGACCCCATGTCTGCTATAGTCCAAGCCATTACAGTGCTACGAGCCGATATGGCGGCAGCCAACACGGCTATCCATCAACGTCTCGACCACATACAAAGTACCAGACACCCTTTACCCCCAGATGTAGAATTCGGAGACACACCCTCTGTTTCTAGACCTGTTCCACCTCCGATTGTTCCCCAGAATCCCGTTCCCATGATGCTACCTACTCCATTCCCATTGGCGGCCCCTGAGAGATACCACGGGGATCCCAAGAAATTTAGGACCTTCCTAAACCAATGCAAGTTGCATTTCCTGTGCCGGCCTCAGGCTTTTCCAGATTCCACCACGAAAGCGGCATTTACCCTTTCCCATTTGGCTGGGATTGCCGCTGCATGGGCCAACCCCTTATTGGAGAACGATAACCCGGCATTATATGATTTCGATCTCCTCGTCACCGAGATGTCCAGGGTTTTTGATACTAGACACAAGGCCCAATCTCGAGATCTGGAACTTCTGGATTTGTGCCAGGGTAGGGGTTCTCTCATTGAATACATAACCCGTTTTAACCAGCTATCCGCTGAAACCTCTTGGCCAGAGGGCAAGAAAGCAGTCGTCTTCTATAGGGGCCTCAGCAACCCTATGAAGGACGCCTTATCAGTAGTACCCTCATTACCCACTGCATTCCAAGATCTGGTTGACTTGTCACTCCAGGTGGACGCACGTAGGTCCGAAAGAAGAGCGGAAGCAGGTTTCACTCACTCCTCCCCTTCTCCCATGACAGTTCCTTCTTCTGACTCCTCCCAAGAACCCATGCAGATCGGGGGGGTCAGGAGTCCGATATCCCCTTTGGAAAGGGAACGCAGGAGGGCGGATAACGCTTGCTACTACTGCGGCACCCTAGGTCATTTTGTTAAGGAATGCCCACGTCGTCCCAAAAACAAGCCACAGGGTTTTCGGATAGCTCGATCATAGTACCGGGGACGGGATCGAGCTATACCACAGACACCCCGAACCCTACACCCTCTTTCGGGCGTATCCGGCCCATTCATGTACAAGCCACTCTACAGCCCACAGCGTCCGTTTCACATCCTGTTACTCTGATAATTGACTCTGGGGCCACGGGAAACTTTATCGACATTTCCTTGGCCCGTTTGTTAAACCTGCCCCTTTTGACCAAGACCAGGCCTGAACCGGTACAGGCTGTAGATGGCTCGTCCTTGATTTCGGGCCCAGTCAAACAACAAACAGCCCCTTTGCTATTAACAATACAATCCAGACATAGGGAGACCATTAGTTTTGACCTTATCACCACGCCACAGTTTGGGCTCATCCTGGGAATCCCTTGGCTTCAGGAACATAATCCCCTCATTGATTGGAAATTGGGTTTGGTTCATTTTGAGTCGGCTGTCTGCCAGCATTTCTGTCTTCCCACAGACGCACACAGCGACAATCCCGCCCAGGCTATAGCTCATCTTACAGTACAGGATCCGCAAGATACACCACCAGAACACGTAGTTGGGTTAGTGGCACTAGACGTTCCCCAGGTCTATCAAGATTTCGCAGCTGTCTTTGATCGTGGCTCCTCTGAAACACTGCCTCCACATCGCCCGTACGATTGCCCTATCGATCTACTCCCTGATACAGTGGTTCCCACGGGGCGGATCTATTCCCTCTCGCCATCCGAGGAAATGACTCTCAAGGAGTACATTAGGAAGTCCTTGAGCTTAGGGCACATACGACCATCCACCTCGCCTGCAGCCAGCCCTATCTTTTTTGTGCCGAAAAAAGAAGGCGATCTACGCCCATGTGTTGACTATAGACGCCTGAATGCTATCACGAGGAAAGATCGGTACCCTATTCCCCTCATCACGCCCTTGCTGGACCGACTCACACACGCTACCATTTTTACAAAACTGGACCTCCGCGGAGCCTACAACCTGGTCCGCGTCCGTTCCGGGGACGAATGGAAAACCGCTTTCTGTACCCGGTACGGCCTATACGAATATACAGTCATGCCCTTTGGGCTGTGTAATGCCCCGGCGACCTTCCAGAGGTTTATGAATGATATCCTGAGCGATATCTTAGATGTTTACGTCGTGGTTTACCTCGATGACATCTTAATTTTTTCTCAATCCCTGGAAGAGCATGTGCGACACGTTCGTGAGGTATTAACACGCTTACAGAAACACTCACTATATGCCAAACCGGAAAAGTGCCTGTTCCACGTTGGTAATGTTGATTTCCTCGGGTTCTGTATCACTCCCGGGGGGTTGTCCATGAACCACTCCAAGGTTAAAGCGGTTTTGGACTGGCCTATTCCTGCGAACCTGAAAGCCCTTCAGTCCTTTTTGGGTTTTGCGAATTTCTACAGGAGATTCATCTCTGGGTTTTCTTCTATCGTGTCTCCCCTCACTGCATTAACCAGTCCTAGAGTTCCCTTCCTTTGGTCTGATACACAACAGAAGGCCTTTGATTCACTGAAGACTGCTTTCACCACAGCCCCTGTTCTTCAGCATCCCGACTCTGAACTCCCTTTTGTCGTGGAAGCTGACGCCTCCTCCTTCGCTCTTGGTGCTGTCTTATCCCAAGCATGTCAGGCCACGGGTCGTCTGCACCCTGTTGCATTTCATTCCCGCAAGTTTACCACCCCCGAGTCACACTACACCGTGACCGAGAAGGAGTTGTTGGCGGTTATGGACGCTTTCCGCGTGTGGCGACACCATCTCTTGGGCGCCAAGTATCGAGTCACGGTGTTTACTGATCACCAGAACCTGCAGGACTTGGCTTCCCTGAAGTGCCTTAACAGCCGTCAGGTGAGGTGGCACCTTTTCTTCGCAGCATTCGATTTCCAAATTCGGCATCGGGCTGGTTCCGCGCACGGCAAGGCCGATGCGCTGTCCCGCTCTCCCGGGGGGGTCTCTCTTCCCGTATACCCTAACACAATGTTGGACGACACTAAGGTCGTTTGTCTATGTACTCCCTCGATGCCCTTAGTGGACGCAGTACGCAAGTGGGTGTCCTTACATCCCGACCAGCTATCTGAGTGGGATCCGGTGTTCCAGGATGGCCTCCCGTTTGTGCTGAACCGCCTATTCTTGCCCACTGCCGACACACGCAACATGGCAATGGAATGGTCGCACGATGCCCCTGTGAATGGTCATCCTGGCCAACGCCGTACGTTATCCCTCCTGAAGCGTTGGTGTTGGTGGCCGGGCATGAAGAGGGACGTGGATTGTTACGTCAATACATGCACCATTTGTACACAATGCAAAACCCGTAGGGGTCGCCCGTTAGGCCTGCTTCTCCCTTTACCAGTGCCCCCGAAACCATGGCATACGGTAACCATGGACTTTGTCACGGAACTCCCTCGGGTACAGGGTTACGACACTATTTGGGTGGTGGTGGATTCCTTCTCAAAGATGGCACGCTTCATCCCCTGCAAGGGTATCCCCTCTGCTTCCATCCTGGCCACCCTGTTCTTTGATACCGTCTTTTGTCTTTTTGGGTTACCCTCTGTCCTTATATCAGACCGGGGATCGCAATTCACTTCTCGCTTCTGGCGCGCTCTAACTAGGTTGTTGGGTATCGATGTCCGGTTCTCTTCGGCCTACCACCCGGAGACGGATGGTCAGACCGAAAGGACTAATCAAACAATGGAACAATATCTCCGCTGTCTGATCCTGCAACAACAGTGCTCTTGGTTGCGTGCCCTCCGACACGCTGAATTCGCTTATAACAATGCAGTTCATGCATCCACTGGGTTCTCCCCCTTCTATGTTCTCTATGGCCAACATCCCCGCACATTACCGATCCCTGACCTTGCGGCCTCCACCAATCCGGCCGCCAGCGCCTGTCTTAGGGATTTGTCCTCTATCCACGACCAGACTGCTTTACATCTCCGTGAGGCTCAGTCTTCCATGAAGGTCCAGGCAGATAAGAAACGGCTGTTGGCTCCGTCTTTCTCGGTGGGTTCCCGGGTGTGGCTTTCCACTCGTCACTTGAGGCTAGTGGGTTGTAGGAAGTTGTTGCCCCGTTTTGTGGGTCCCTATGTGGTTTCCCGGGTTATCAACCCTGTCACATACCGACTGGTTCTCCCGGGTTCTTGGAGGGTACACCCTGTATTTCATGTCTCCCTTCTCAAACCGTGTCCGGCCCCGTACCGCTTGCGCGCCTCTGCTGCCCCGGTGTCCTTGGCTTCCCCAGACGAGTATGAGGTTTCCTCCATTCTGGGCTCCCGGGTCTGCAGGGGGCGCTTGCAATACCTGGTTGATTGGGTCGGTTATGGTCCGGAGGAGCGCTCTTGGGTTCCTGCTATTGATGTCCACGCTCCCCGGTTGGTGGCTCGCTTCCACCGGGATCACCCTTCCTGCCCACGGGGTCGTGGGCCTTTGGGGGGGGGTTCTGTCACGATCCCTCATCATGCGGTCCCCAGGGCACTCCCTCATCCCCAGTCCCGCCCTTCTCTCACTTCCCCCCTTCCCCGGGACTCACGTGGACTCACACACGTCTTGCGGGCACACCCGCGCCTGGTCCGTAATAGGACGGCTGTCAGACTACGGCCGTTCCTACATTGGCAATTGCCTTGGCGCATAGGATCGCGAAGGGCTAACCCTGAGCTTCCGCATCGCGGGACTGTGAGGTCACGTGATGCTCTTGCCCGATCACGTGACCATGCCACGCATCACGTGACCAGAAGCGCGAGTACATAAACCCGGAAACCTGGGTATTCGTTGCTTCTCAGCTGTGCTCTGCATTCTGTTTGGCGCTACGGACTTTGAATCATCTTTGGATCACTCACAGAATCGACCTGGCCTGCTTTACTGGACTCCTCTTGGATTTACCCCTTCGGATTTCTTTGCACAGTGATACACGGCTCTCGACCACGGACTGTTATTGGACTGCCTCCTGGATCACCCTTTTGCACCCTGGTTCTTTGAACTCCTTGCCTCACAGTTTCACAGCTTCACAGCTCCTGCTGACAGGCGAACAACTGAGCCTACTCCTCTTGGGGTACTGCCGTCCACGTGGGTCCCGGACCTCTCCACTAGGTTCCTCATCCCCTCCTTGACCCTGACTGGTAAGACCTTTCCAGTTATTCTAATACTGTAGGTACTGTTTCTTGCTTGGTACTTAATCCGCATTTTCTTGCAGCAGTGTGGGGTCCCCGAGGTTCGCGTTCCCGGACTTGGACATTCGAACATCTTCGCCTGTGACCTCAACGGCTGCACAGAGAGTTGCGTTAAGTTCTCCCTGTGCGGCATTTGGGGACGGAGGCCTCTACTGCCTACACGACACTCAAGTCTCAACACCTGTACTATAATAGTGCCTTGATACCCCAGGGTTTAGTGGGTTCCATACATAAATAAATAAGGGTGGTCTCCCCCGCTTTCAGTATTGTTTAACCCCACGCTTACAGGGATTTTTCTCAACGCACACTAAAAAAAGTGCGACAAAGCATTTTCTCTTTTTTCCACCACTTCCTGAAATTGTCCAGCTGAAAGCAGCTGACGCTGACCAAAGAACTGTGCTATTACTGGGGAACTGAAGTGGTGAATGGTCTGCTATAGGAATTATCCCCATGTCCCCAGCATGGGTGGTGCTCACCCATCACATTGTCCAAGGCACGCGTAGGATAGCTCCGGGGCAATGCGCTTGTATTGGAAGCAAGACGATGCGAGTAACACTGGTTCAATTCCCGGGTCCGTGCTCGGAAATCTCTGGATATTAAGCGTGTTATAATAACCCATTTCAGTTACTGAACATGTTTATTCTCGTCTGCTGTACTGCGAGGGACAGGTAGTCTTATTTAGAAAATAGAGTGAACATAGTGCTCTTGTCATGTCACTGTTTGCTCACTTTCCTAAATAAAACACTTGATCAGACGATTACATGATGTGCATGCTTAATTGTATGGGGCTGGTCGCCTTAAGCACAGTGCATGGCTTTTACAGTGCATGGCTTTTAAAGTAAGGGCACCTCATGTAAATCTTAGAAATAGACATGAAAGACAATGTCATTTCCTTCCTTAAAAGAATGGCAGATGGGTGCTATTACATTTCCAATAATACCATGCAACGAGCTGATAAGCAACTGAGTGAACCTACCAGGTCTTCAACCATGAGGTCAAGCCCAGCCCCTTGAGTTGATTCTAATCATGTACAGAGCCACAGACCTTACCCACAAGGTACCCCACAGTTTGCCCCAAGGGAAGGCTATTCTGGAGAGCTGGCACACCATGTATGTCTCCCCCCTTATTCTCCATCTCTGTGGTATCCTGAAGGGGTGACCAGCAACTGTGGGAGATCTGAAGTGGCCTTCACCTAAAACCTAGATACCATGAGAGGGAATGGTAGCGCGCACCTACGAGCGCACGCTAGTCTAAATGTGAGGGTACCTTAAGCCTGATTTCAGTCTATTGGTTTGATTTCACATTTAAACAAATCTATTCAAACCTTCTTAAGAAAACAGAATAAAATATACAAGTCCCTTGTGGTTTGACATCAACAAGCACCTCTCTTTCAAACAGTACATAGCAAAGAAGACACACAGAGCTTGGTACCAACTTCCTCTCCTGTGGGCAATCAAGCCCTTTATCCCAGAAAACAACTTCAAACCTGTTGTCCAAGCCATGGTCCTCTCCCACCTGGATGGTGGCATTGCTCTTTTCAAGGCCCTCCAACGATTATCCTGAGACCCCTGAGTTATGACCAGCATGCTGCAGCACGACTCATCAAAGGACTCTGCACATTCGACCACATCACCCCGACCCTCGTCGAACTGCACTAGTCCCCGCTGCAAGTCTGTACCATCTTCAAATCCTGCTCATCTAATCTACAAGGTTGTCACCCTGAAGCCATCTCATTGAGACGCTCAGCATCTCTGGAGCCTACGATCCACCAGAAGTAAGGACATGTGCAGACTTCAACTCCACCGGTCCAGGAAGGAAAGAACCAGAAGACAAGCCTTCTCTGTCTACGTCCCAAGACTCTGAAACCTCCTCTCCATCAGCATCAAAATCACTTTCTCACTTCTACAGTTCAGGAAGGAGCTCAAGACCCTCCTCTTCAAGGAATGCTCCTCCGTACTCACGCGCAACTCCCCACCCTGCGTAAGCCAGGATAATCTGCTATCAACTGTTTCCTCTGCTGGTTCTTTGCAGATGTCTTGCTCCAAAATTGCCCACCCTCCTGCTACCTGTTGTTAGCTCGCTGCTCCTTTGTTTCTCTGCTTCCCTCACTGTGACCTTATTCCATGATTGTAAAGCACTCCATTGGTTCTGGAAGCAGCGTCTGCACTCAATAAATACCCTATTAATAGTAATTCCAAAATAATAGCTGGGTAGCTTGCACCTCCAGGGTGTATTCTACCTCAAAGTTCAGAGTGACTTCACAGGTAACTCGAGCTTTGCTTTTGTTGTCTATCAGATGTCACCCAGAATCCCTTGGTGGAATGTATTCCTGTAGTTGATAGCCACATAACGTTCTTTTTTGTAGTAGCACATTCTTCATAAAGGATTGCTCAGGTAGTGGGCAGTAAACTGGCATTGCAACATGACCACAATTACTTTCTACACAGGAATTAAAACACTTCCCTGGCTCCCCTTGGTAGCTTGAAAGATCTTGCTCAATTTTCGAAAGATTGAATGTGACTTAGGAAAGACTGAATATGACTTGAGAAAGAATGAATGTGATTTGAGAAAGATTGAATGTGACTTGAGACTCACCTCTGTAGATGACTTGAGTCCCGTCACCGAAGATGTACTGGTTGCTGTACCAGATGGCGCAGTAATAGGTGCCCTCGTCGCTCCGATCTGTGTTGCCAATGGTCAATGTGAACATTTTGGAATCCTTATCGATCCCCGGCAGGAACCTCTCACTGACGCCTTCCCCGTAGGCCGGCTTCGCCCCATCACGGTGGCTCACCAGGAAGGTCAGCCTCTGGTTGGTGGGCTGCTTGTACCACGAGAGCACATGGTCTGTCACGCTGCTTCCTTTCATAGAGCATGTGATCGTTGGGTGCTTCCCGGCAGTGGTGATTGACGGCAGAGGCTGAATCAAGGATGGCGGTGCCCTAGCCTCAGCGTCTGTGAAAATGAAGGACAAGAGATGTGGTAAGTGTGGAGTCAGTAAGGAAGCCTGAATGAATGAATGAATGAATGAATGAATGAATGAATGAATGAATGAATGAATCAAACGTATTTCACTAATATAATAAAGAGATTTCCACTGTTCAAACACATCAAAGCCAAACAATGCAATCCATTAAATGCATTCAAAGATCGGTCAAAAAATATCCCCTACCCCATCCTAGCACATACAATTATTACTCTATTCTCTTCGCGGCTTTGCCACAAGTATGAATACACATCAATTTGAGCAATTTTTTATTTCTGAACCCCAAGTCAGATTAAAACTACTGCAACAGATCTAAAACCTCAATGCAACAAGGGGATGTGGTGGGCTAATCGAGGCCCTACACCAAACGTGGTCTTGTTATATTGCTTCCTGAAGATAACACTCCATTCTTTTACAAGTCCTGGGGTTACTCACTAAAATGTTAATTAATTGGATTAATGTGAACCTTTTTGTTAAGGTCCCTAGTGGAGGAAAATTGAATTTCATCCTCGTGAGCTGTGCACAGAACGGGACGTTTGGACTGTTGGAAGGCTATCTAAGTTCTCTTCTTTCCCTTTCAGTTTCAATAGCTCCCTGGTAACAGACTTCCAGAATCTTCTAAGCATTAGTATCAATACTGCTCTGGTTCATTGGTAACCGGCGGGGCGTTACCGGCCAACAAAGCTCCTCTCAATGCTGCGGCCCTGGGTTCCTTCCGTGAGTGGCGACCATATAAGGGAAAACGGACTACGTGCAGTGCCTTCTCTTGTTCCATTGCAGCCATTTTCTTTGTATTGATTTCTTTTCTTTTACAATGGCCACCATTGAAAGGGAGAAGTGACTACAAGTACTCCCTTCTCCCCGTTCCGTGGCAGCCATTGTTTTCTTTTTACTTATGTTCTGTTGCGAAACGGCAAAGGCCTCTCGCAACTGAAAAAAAAACGATTGGTTCTCCGGTCTTATGGGCAGGAGTACTAATAGCAATAAGCCTCTCGCAGGGGGGCATTACTGTTTTATGTAATTGCCCTGTCGCATCCGTTAAGGCTTCTTGCAGCTCCGGGGCATTACCTGGAGCGATAATGCCCCCCCCCTGTGAGGGGCTTCTTGCTTAAGTAATTGCAAAGTGGCATAGCCTTCCGCTTTGAGAATTCCTTTAACATGTCTGAGCCAGGGTGTGTGGTTACCCACATCACTTAACTAATTCGTACAGTACATTTTCAAGGGTTCATGCTTGTAGGTTGGTCTGGCTTGATACCCAGAGCAAAGCTGGCCTCACACTAATGCTGGTCTGCATGGACAGTGCTTCCAATGCACAGTGTAGCACTAAACACTGGCTCCGAGCTGGGTAAGCTCAGCCATTTCCGCAGAAACGTGTTATCCGTTGCTCTCAAAGCCTGGGAGTTCCCATATTGCTCATAAATCCGCCCCATAAGTGGCAACAGAGAGAGACTTAGGGCGATACATTTCCATCATTTCATGAACTGGATAATTTCCCAAAAAGAAAGATACCGATATAGACGGGATAGTGGCGTTACACTGCTTCTCCGTGTATGTGTGCAAAACATATGTCCGAATAACCAAACCATTCAGCCCAGTTCAGCTTAATCCCTCCACAGAAGAAAGACTCCCTCCACAGAAAAAAGACTCCCTCCTCAGAAGAAAGACTCCCTCCACAGAAGAAAGACTCCCTCCTCCCTCCACAGAAGAAAGACTGAGGATCTTAAATTGAAGGGCCTGTACCCCTTTAGATTTTGATATCCTAATTTTCAGATTGCGGGATGCCATTGTTCCGGTATATTTGTCGATAATTCTTGGAGGGCCCCAGAAGTTGCAATGAGGTCCGCATCACCCGCACACAACAGCAGACACATCCGGTGGTCTGCTACCGTTGAGACATCTCCAACTCGAAATACAGCAACACTCAAGTCGTTGATGTAGAGTTTCAAAAACAAGGACGTGAAGACGGACCCATGCCTAGTTCCCGAACTGTGGAAAGTGAATACGTTAATTCCTCCACTAGTCCAAATCTACAACATGCCTTTCAGTCTTCTGCAGAAGAGATCGTAAAATAGCCCGGAGACTCCTCAACATATAATTGGACTGCAAGTTCCCCACATAGATGCTCTTTCTCTCAATACAATGCAGCTATCGCGAAACGCGTAAATTAAATCCGGCACAGCGGGCTCATAAGAATAAATCCTCCACTCCAGACACTCACCTCTCCTATCACTATGCTCACTCTCTACTCTACACCAAAACACATTAGGGCGCAGCTACAATCTTCGATCAATTTCAGCCTAGCTGCTCACATACGAACAATACTCCATGAACACCTCAACATCTTGCTAGAACGAAGCTATACACCCCGAAAATTGTCCAAGCTGCACACATAAACGTCCTACACAGGCCTAACGCTGCCAGAATCCAGTCTCGGAGACCAACCTCCAGACTGCACACATTCAACTGATATCAAATACCACCACAGCTAATGCTAGGATGCAGCTACCATCAAACAATCGCCTCAGCGGCGTGCATAATGAGTGCACCCAAGCACCCTAGGACACCCTACTCTCTCGACTGACCTGGACTATGGTCCCCGAGGGCATTCAACCCACAAGCGCTTTTAGGTCATACCAATGATATATAGAGCGCTATATGAATGCCAAATAACATAACATAACAATCAACGGCATAGGAAGAATCAGTGTGGGGGTGGGGGCTGCATCTGGGCGCTTCTCCTTGGGGGTTCACTGTGTCTGTGAACAGGTGGGCTGGTCTTATTGACTGAGGGATTATTTTGCGTCTGTGTGTGCATGCCTGGAAGGGGCACGCTTGTACTGCAAGGATGGACCCTTGTTTTGGAGTGTACATTTCTGGTCAATTAAATGCTTGCACGTGAACAACAAATGGTCGCTCTTTCTGAATATGCCTTCCTGAGAAGCGTGTCCCCTTTCATAGGTTTAATATGCATTTATTGATCGGTCAATATTCCATTATTGTTGCACTGTTATTATGTTATGCATCTTTGGCAAAAGCTCCATATGAATTCTAACAAAATACAACAAAATACAAAATGGCCCCCCACTATTGCCACTCCTTTTCACTCCCTGCCTTTCTGCTGATGTCAATTGCCTGCTGTTTATCCAACGAAAATCATAAATCCAGGAGACCCTCCCTAACCTCCTTCCCTACCTCTCCCACCCTTCTTTTCCGCTATATGGTTCACGCTGACCTCCTCTTACCCTGGCTACCTCTCAGCTACCACTCCACCCAATCTGCATTCCCCTAACATGTCCTGCTCCCCACATGTTACCCATCACCATCACCATCGGCAATCCAGGAACGGGCACCTCCTCACACTTCTTGAGATTCTCCCTGCATTCTGGGATCGAAACCATCCTACCGCCCCTGAACAAACCAGTGGGCGACCCGGACAATTCTGATCAATACTGTCCTGCCTCTCCCCTACTATACTGCACCAAAATACGTGCGAGGGACATGCTGGTTGCAGGCTTCAAGGCGGGCTGCCTGCATTTTGTGGTAAACCTTCCTGGAAGAGACAGGCTGGTTATAGGACCCAGGGAGAGCCATGGTGTCTGCTTCACATGCCTGGAAGGGACAGGCTGGTTATAGGATCCAGGGAGAGCCATGGTAACTGGTACACATGCCTGGTAGGGACAGGCTGGTTATAGGATCCAGGGAGAGCCATGGCGTCTGGTACACATGCATGGAAGGGTCAGGCTGGTTATAGGATCCAGGGAGACCATTGGCATCTAGTACACATGAATGGAAGGGTCAGGCTGGTTATAGGATCCAGGGAGAGCCATGGCACCTGGTACACATGCCTGGAAGGGACAGGCTGGTTATAGGATCCAGGGAGATCCATGGTGACTGGTATACATGCCTGGAAGGGACAGGCTGGTTATAGGATCCAGGGAGATCCATGGTGACTGGTACACAGGATCCAGGGAGATCCATGGTGACTGGTACACATGCCTGGACGGGACTGGCTGGTTATAGGATCCAGGGAGAGCCATGGCGTCTGCTACACATGCCTGGAAGGGACAGGCTGGTTATAGGATCCAGGGAGAGCCATGGTGACTGGTACACATGCCTGGGAGGGACAGGCTGGTTATAGGATCCAGGGAGAGCCATGGTCTCTGGTATGCATGCGTGGTGGGTGGGGGGACTGGCTGGCTATAGGATCCAGGGAGAGCCATGGCACCTGGTACACATGCCTGGAAGGGACAGGCTGGTTATAGGATCCAGGGAGACCATTGGCGTCTGGTACACATGAATGGAAGGGTCAGGCTGGTTATAGGATCCAGGGAGAGCCATGGCACCTGGTACACATGCCTGGAAGGGACAGACTGGTTATAGGATCCAGGGAGAGCCATGGCGTCTGGTACACATGCCTGAAAGGGACAGGCTGGTTATAGGATCCAGGGAGAGCCATGGTGACTGGTACACATGCCTGGGAAGGACAGGCTGGTTATAGGATCCAGTGAGATCCATGGTGACTGGTACACAACTGCCTGGAAGGGACAGGCTGGTTATAGGATTCAGGGAGATCCATGGTGACTGGTTCACATGCCTGGAAGGTACAGGCTGGTTATAGGATCCAGGGAGAGCCATGGCGTCTGGTACACATGCCTGGAAGGGACAGGCTGGTTATAGGATCCAGGGAGAGCCATGGCGTCTGGTACACATGCCTGGAAGGGACAGTCTGGTTATAGGATCAAGGGAGAGCCATGGCGACTGGTACACATGCCTGGGAGGGACAGGCTGCTTATAGGATCCAGTGAGATCCATGGTGACTGGTACGCATGCCTGGAAGGGACAGGCTGGTTAGAGGATCCAGTGAGATCCATGGTGACTGGTACACATGCCTGGAAGGGACAGGCTGGTTAGAGGATCCAGTGAGATCCATGGTGACTGGTATACATGCCTGGAAGGGACAGGCTGGTTATAGGATCCAGGGAGAGCCATGGTGACTGGTACACATGCCTGGGAGGGACAGGCTGCTTATAGGATCCAGGGAGATCCATGGTGACTGGTATACATGCCTGGGAGGGACAGGCTGCTTATAGGATCCAGGGAGATCCATGGTGACTGGTATACATGCCTGGAAGGGACAGGCTGGTTATAGGATCCAGGGAGAGCCATGGTGACTGGTATACATGCCTGGAAGGGACAGGCTGGTTATAGGATCCAGGGAGAGCCATGGTGACTGGTATACATGCCTGGAAGGGACAGGCTGGTTATAGGATCCAGGGAGAGCCATGGTGACTGGTACACATGCCTGGGAGGGACAGGCTGGTTATAGGATCCAGTGAGATCCATGGTGACTGGTTTACATGCCTGGAAGGGACAGGCTGGTTATAGGATCCAGTGAGATCCATGGTGACTGGTTCACATGCCTGGAAGGGACAGGCTGGGTAGATGATGCAGGGTGGGTCCTGCTTTCAGGGTATGCATGCCTGTGAGGGAAAGGCAGGGTGTTGAGGCTAGGAAAGCACACAATCGTGTCTCATATACCTGCCTTCAAGGGATGAGATGGTTATAGGAGCCAGGGTAAAGTATGGTTTCTCTAATCCATGCCTGAAATGGTCAGGCTGGTTATAGGGGCCAAGGAGAGCCATGGTGTCTGCTTCACATGCTTGGAGGAACAGGCTGGTTATATAGCAGTTCGGGCTGGACTGCCCCTTTTGGGGTGGGGCCAAGTCTGATTTGCATATGGTCTTTCCCCTTCTGTAATGGCTAGGCAGGCGAAGAACGATGGTCTGGAGGGTTGCCCAGAGCAACGCCAGAGGTTAAGATTAATTCTAAACCTTCCAGCCATCACCTCTTTTGTTTTGCTAATGTCACCCCGAGTGCGACGGGTATGCCCAGACGTGGGTCCTGTGCCTGCTGTGCCTAGAGACCCAAGCTACTCCTCACTGATGACGCCCAACAAGGCTGAAACATGTCTGGGGATGCTTGTGGTCTCGTGCAGAAGGGATGTGACCTAGCAGTTCAGGCTGGACTGCCCCTTTTGGGGTGGGGCCAAGTCTGATTTGCATATGGTCTTTCCCCTTCTGTAATGGCTTGGCAGGTGAAAAACGATGTTCTGGAGGGTTGCCCAGAGCAATGCCAGAGGTTAAGATTCATTCTAAACCTACCAGCCATTACCTCTTTTGTTTTGCTAATGTCACCCCGAGTGGGACGGGTATGCCCAGACGTGGGTCCCGTGCCTGCTGGGCCTAGAGACCCAAGCTACTCCTCACTGATGATGCCCAACAAGGCTGAAACATGTCTGGGGATGCTTGTGGTCTCTTGCAGAAGGGATGTGACCTAGCAGTTCGGGCTGGACTGCCCCTTTTGGGGTGGGGCCAAGTCTGATTTGCATATGGTCTTTCCCCTTCTGTAATGGCTTGGCAGGCGAAGAACGATGATCTGGAGGGTTGCCCAGAGCAATGCCAGAGGTTAAGATTCATTCTAAACCTTCCAGCCATCACCGCTTTTGTTTTGGTTATAGGAGTCAGGGTAGTATGGTATCTGGCATACATGCCTGGAAGGAACAGGCTGGTTATAAGAGCCAGGGTGATCCATGGTATCTGGTACCCATTCCTGGGAGGGACAGGCTGGTTATAGGAGCCAGGGTGATCCGTGATTGTAGGAGCCAGGGTGATCCATGGTATCTGGTATCCATGCCTGGGAAGAACAGATAGGAGCCAGAGTGATCAATGTTTTCTTTTTTTTTATTGTATATGGTTACGAAATAACCTTTCACAATCAACAAAATCATGTTTCCACAAAGCACATATAAAAACACAAACAGTTTACATCAAATTAAATTTGGTAACATTGAAGTAGTTTCCAAATCATTAAGAAGTCATTAAGAAGAAAAAAAAGAGAAGATAAGGGAACTTTTACAAGTAACTAATTACAAATGATTAGGGGACCTACCAAGAGCCAAGTAGGGGGTTAGGATTGGACCCTGATCTTACTTTTTCAATAGTGTGGATCCCATCCATTTCCTCCCATTTTCTTTATGCCTTTATTGGGTTTTCTTGCAACAGTTTGCTCTCTATATCCGCAACTGAGAGCAGATCTTTCACCAGTAGGTTTAATTTTACCAGAGATTTTGATCTACCCCATCTAGGAGCTTCCTCATATCTGTGTACAATGAGTTGTCTTGAACTGTGATAAGTTGTTGTTGCAATAATATCAGTTTCCATCCAGCTTGGCATTTTAGGGATCTGAGACCCATCTCAAATTTGAGATTGACCATTGACATGCTCATTGGAAGACCCAAAGCATGTTTCCACAATAGGCCTTCCCATTTTTGCCACGTTGTGTTCCATAACTGGGGTTTAGCTTCAAGAACATATAGCAGGATGGGAATTACCTTGGCCTGATAGAACTTCAGTACCAGGATGACTGAAAACTTCCCATATTTCCACAGCGTTTTTTTCATCAGTGCTGCAAGGGGTTTTATTTTTATTTCGATGTCCAACTCCACCTTACATATTGCCGGGTTTGCATAGATTTTACACCCCAAATAAACCAGGTCCTCCACCCTTGTTATTTTCTCTCCCCCAATTGACCTCCCGGGGAAGGGAATTTTTTTATTTGTTTGCCTGAAAACCATAACCTTAGATTTTTTGGGATTTAAGGACAGCCTGTTTTTGCCTGCATATTGGTGTAAACCGTTGAGCAATCGTTGTAGACCAATGGCTGGTCTGTCCACGACCACCACGTCGTCTGCGTAAGCGAGCGAGTGGATTTACATCCCATTCAGTACTGGACTTGCCAGCGCATACAGCGCTGAGTAGTCACCCATGTCTGCTGTATGCATATTGAAGAATAAGGAGGCCCCAGGGCGACCCTGCCTGACCCCCCAATTCACTCTGACTGGTTCGGACATATGACCCTCTACGTCCAATCGCAACTCTAATATTGTTCTCTCTATGGAATTCAATGAGCATCCCCAAGAGACCTTCCGGTATATCCTTTGCTCTTAACTTCTGCCAGAGCCTTCCCCTGTCTACCTGATCAAAGGCTCTGGAGAAGTCAACCCAGGCTCCATACAGTTGTTATTTACCCCTTTCCTGCGTTTTTTCACTCAATAAGTTTATTACCATGCCATTTATTGCAGTGGAAAGACGCCTCCTAAAGCCCGTTTGACACTTGGACAACACCCCAACTCTTCTTTCCCATGTCTCCAATTCTCCCAACAAGATTCTCCTAAATATCTTGCTGTCAATGTCCAGGAAGGCGATAGGGCGGTAGTTTATTGGCAGCACCCTATCGCCCCCCTTAAACAGGGGAATAACAGGAGCGGTTCGCCATGAGGGTTGCAGTTGCTTCTTGGCCAAGATCTCTCTAAAATGCCAATTAAGCAATTTTGACCACAAACCCGAGCTATTCTTCAATACCTGGTAAATCAGACCATTTGCTCCTGCAGCTTTCGAGGTAGAACCTTTCAGAATTAATTCTTCAATGTCTGATTCATTGAAGTTTAGATGCCAATTAGCCTGTGTGATATAATGGCAAATAGTTTTTTCAGGCTTACCAAAAGCTAGACTTAGATAATTAATCAATTCTTTCTCTGGAAACAAATTACATTGTGTACAAGAGGGCGGAGCGACTTCTGACATGCCCATGGGATCAGAGCTCACCCTCGAGTACTTTAAGACGAGATAGCTTCACCTTGAGGGGAATGGGGTGCGGGATTCTCTTACTCCAACACCAATCAATAAGGACAACTCAATGGTTTGGCAAAGGGAAGTCTGTTTAATGACAAGTACAAAAACGGGGAAACAACAGGAAATCTTCAGTGATGCGATCGCCCGTCTCGCTTCAACTTCCAAATTCTTCATTCAGACAGCAATAGTTATAGTAAATTCTCATCATCATTGACGTGTAACACTCAAACGTTTGTCATGCAATTCTATTGGTTAAAAAGAAAACTTAAGTATAGGTGCTATATCTGTACATGGTAACAGAGTGTGAGGATTGGATAACTCTTATCGGGTGGGCATCTACGCCCATCCCTCTACATCCCTCATGCTAGACGTCACTACAAGTACAACGTCTCATTGGTTCTACCAGCTATAGGAACCTAGATTATTTGGTCCATTGTGATTGGGTCAGTTACACCCTCAGGCATAAATCTCCACTTCAATTAGCAGCAAGCAGAATGTTCACCCAGATGCGGTGTGCCCCACGATTCACCCCGCCTCCCTTCCATCAATCAGCACTTTAGAGCTATGTGTCAATTAGTTGGCTGAGGTTGGCCTCGGAACTGTAGCTTCTTATCGGGAAAAGTTATGGCATCCTCTGGTTTTGGGTGACATCAGACGTTGGTACCTCTTCGCGCTTGGCTGGTCACGTATTAGTACACCGTGAATCTGCTTCATTTCCCCTCTATTTGTGTATTTGATTCTCCCTTCAGCCTTGCCACCTGCCTGTGCCTCCTTATCTCGACCTTCACGGGGCAGGCTGCTATGCTCTGAATTTTTGATTCTTCGAAGTTGCCGCTCTCCTCTCTTCCTTAGGTTGACCTCGAATTCCCAGCCTCGTCTGGCTTTGTGCTGGCATATGAATCCTGGTATGTTTGACCCCAACCATTCCATTCTGGGCTTAATTCTGCTTTTGTAAAATGGATTCACACTTGTATAATGTGCTTCTTTGAGGTAGATATATAGTTGACACTTGCTGCTCTATTCTTCTACTAAGCATAGCAAGCCGCACTGTTTCCTTAGCTTCTTGCGTTCCAAGCCCATTTACAGGTGTTAGATAGTTGCAGATTTTCATCCTAACTCATGGTTACGTTTCTTTATATTTCGACATTGTTTCTTCTTCCAAGTCCATTACATCATTATTCTTTACATTTTGTCTTTGCGTGTCATCTTTCGATTGCCGTTTACGTTCATCTGTACGTCTGTCCGGGGCCTTGTGTCACCACCATTTGTCTTCAATGAAGGCCCTTTGTAAGTAGTTTTCATTTCGTGTCAGCTGCTGGTACGGTTGTCTCAATGGGTACCGTGCTGCCCATGGCTCTCTGGTAATTGGCACTTCAACAGCTATTGCTCTCCTGATGAGCAGTGGGCAGAGCCCTAGTGCTGCTCTCTGTCGGTTTATTTGCTCCTCATACGTCACAAGTTTCAGTGAGTATGTCCCTGGTATTTCAAAATGGGTGGCTGGAGTGCAGGCCATATCTGGGACCTCCTCTACAATTGTGGGTTTGTTTTTTCCCCTTCCAACTCATGCATTACGGTCCAGAAGCCCCTCGCATCCCTCTTAACCAGAAGCTCTAGAATATGTTCCCCATCCTGTTGATGTCTTTTTATGTTCCTTGACAGTGACCACTGTTTGTCTGAGTTTTTTCAGGTTCTTAGTTCCGCCTTTTGATCCTCCTCATTGACCATATTTTTTTTACCAATCTTAAGTTCTTGTGTAGTTCTTGTTTCTTTGCAATTGTTTCCTCATCATATATATGTTTGTGAACTTGTTTTGGACCACCCCCATTAGACTTGGGTGGACAGGTTAACCAGATGAATTTTATAAAGCCTGAGGGTGAGCAATTCTCTTTTTGAATGTGCTCAGGCAGAGCTAATAGCCTTTCATTAAGATTTGTTCCCCCTGCTTTATATTTAAGTAAACAGACTCTTCCCTTCCTGGCTTCAATACTCTGAGTATTTCTAAGTTGAATTTCTGATGTTATTTCTGGGAAGGAGAGCTCTAGCCGAAGGTGATCACTCCCTCCCCCTTCTCTAATATGCAGGGTGACTTTTTGTTCGAAAAGGAGACCTGAAAGGAAAAGGTAATCCAACTTTGAGACTGATGTGCCCTCAATTCTGGAGAGTTTGGCTGGGATGTCTGGCAAACTTCCATTTGACATTTTAAGATCCCAGTCATTTAAAAATTCCACCCATAACTGACCATTCTTAGTAATTCTCCTCACAGTTAATTTTGTTTGATCTCTTGACATTGAGCATTCAAACCCACCCCCAGAATGATGTCTGCTCCTAAGTATAGTGTTTTCATTTTCCCCAGGGGTTTGGCTAACTGGTCCAAAAAAACACAAAGCTCGAACTCGCAGGCTTCCAATAGATATTAGAAAACAACATTACCCGATCACATTTGTTATTTCTTAATGTTGCTTTACATATTCGCAAACCCTGTGTATTCGATTCTGTAATGGTAACATCTCTGAATTTTGAGTATTTGAAGGCCATAAGCAACCCACCACTAAGCCTCCCTCTTGCTTTCTGAAGGGCACCTTGCACCTCTATGTGATATCCCTCTGCTGCTATTTGATTGGTTATCCATGTCTCCTGCAGCATCATGACATCCCCCTCCCCGAAGAGATAGTTTTTCATTGCCCTTGATGTCAAATTATTGGGCCCCCGTGTGTTCCAACAGATAACCTTCAATCCTTCATTTTTAAAGAGGTTGTTGCCCTAGCCCACGTTTCTGGAGAACCTTGGTGAGTATACTCGGGAGCAAGGCTAAGGTGCTGTCCTTGTTAATGTCTCGCGATGAATCACTGGAACCTGGGGGAGTCTGAATTTGGGTTGGATGACAGATTCCCCCCACCCCCTGTTTTTGAGAACTTTTCAGACCCCCTGGACCCGTCATCTGCAGTGAATCTGGTTGAGTTTTTGATACTAGCAGGTCGAGTTTCTTCAAGTCCAATTTTGCTTCATCAATAGCCACGTACACCTCTCTTGAAGCACAGCCCACTTCTGCCATCAGGGGGTGATTTGGGTCTGGAAATCTTACAAACTCTATGGGCCTCATTACACGGTAGGCGTTAAACATGGCGCTATTAGCGCCATGGTTGCCGCCGGTATTTTACCGTGTCCGCCTTAGTGGATGGCGGAATTACCGCCCTACTCCAAGGTGAGCGGGGGCGGTAATTCCCCATTCACCAAGGCCCTTCCCCATTCCCATTTTTGCCCCCATAGGGCATAATGGGAATGGGGAAGGCGCTAATTACGGTACCACAAATTGCAGTACCGTAATTAGCACCAAGGTCCCTTTGCGGGTTCGTTTTTTAATGCCTGCTAAAAGCAGGCGTTAAAGTACCAACCCGCAAAGGGACCTCGTAATAAGGCGGTAAGGGTTAATGGTCACTGGTACCCTTACCGGTGACCGTTAACCCTTACCGCCTACCGTGTAATGAGGCCCTATATCTTTACTATTAATTAGAAAAAGACTTGGTATGTTCTTTAGCACTGATAGAATCACCCCTCGATTTAGACATTTTGCGTGATTTTTGTTTGTAGTGAGTGATAACCAAATAATCGGCATTGCAAATGGAGATACAGTTTTGGTTTCTCTTCCCTCTTGCACTACAATCTCTTCCGCTATTGTTGGTGTGCCAGAGTCTGGATTCATTATGTCATCTGATTCCTTGAATTTTCCTGCACCAATCCTGGTATCTCCGATCATCCTGCATTTACCTTCTCCCAGTTTTATTTCTTCCACCTGAGGTGGGACTTTTTTCTGAACTTGCAACATTTTTAAGAAGATCGGGGCAATCTTCTGATTTGTTTTTACTTCTACTGAATTTGCATCCTTAACTGATTGTTTTACTTCCCCTGTCTTTGATCTAGCCTTTAGGAATATCAGGGCTATTGTTAGGCATGCCTTCAAGTTTGGTAATGCTGTGTCTAATACCGTATCAATCTTCACTTTTTCAGTTTGCAAACCTCTCGATGTCAGAGTTGTATTGGACTCTTTTGATGTTCCAGATTTTCCTCCGACTTCTTCGGTTTCTTTGGCACCTTTATCTTGTTCTTTTGTCTTCCTACTGGTTTCAACTTTTGCTTGTGAACCATCCATTGAGTCTAACTCAACAATTTCCTGTTCCACCTCTGTTTTTGGCGTTTGTATGTTAGCAATTTTCTTCAGGAATGAGTTAGTGTCCGAGTTCTTATTTTTCCCTTTCTTCTGGTTCATTGATTTTTTTCCCCATTTCTTTTTACTACTTTTTCTTGCAGTCTTTTCTGTCTCCTCGCTTCCCTCTTTCTCTCTCTTTTTCCTCCCAGAGGTTCATTTTGTGAGCAAGCTTCTTTCTCACCCTCCGCGTGATTTACCGTTTGATTTGGGGGGTTGCCCAATGGGATTTTTTGAGCTGGTTCTTCGTCTTGATAGCCTTCACCTACGTTAGCAAGTCTCCGGAACTCCTCTAAGACTGACTTAGAGAGAGGGGTGTCGTCCATCTGGGAGTGTTGACCCTCTCCAGGTTCCTTTTGACCCTTGTCCAGCTTTTTTTTGGTTCAAGATTTGAAGTTGTATCAATATATCATGTTTCACAGCCAGATCTGCCACTTCAAATTTTTTCTGAGCTGCCGAAGACCGTTGGATCGCTGAAAGGTCTAAGCCTTGCTTGACTGATTCCAATTTCAGCTCCTGCACTTTTTGCATGACATTTGTATTGATGGCATTGCAGCAGCCTACTACTGCCCCGATCAAAATAACCACCTCCTTCATCATTTCTATTAGGGAGCCAGTTTGCGGTTGAACTTCACCCTTCAATAGTTCGAACGCTGAGAGTTTAGCACATAATTTAGTGCACTCACTGTGTTTTCATTTGGCGCCTGGCTTGAACTGATGCTGCTTGGTGGTCACGTAGGTCAAGGGACACTTGCTGATCTGCCAGTCTTCCTTCCTGACCAAGATTCGGTGACTCTTGATTTTTATCCACGCCGGAGAGATTCAACTTTCCACAGGGCTTTAAGTGGGGTAAGAAATCGAGGGGGGGGCCCTCATTTGGGGGCGTGGCTTGTGGGAGGGGCGTGGCCTAAAAAGTATGCAAATCGTAGGGTATACACACAAATATATATAAATGTTATATATTTGTGTGCGTACCTTGCTATGGTTTGTGTACTATGCAAGCCATCTTTTCTAAACATAGAAATATATAACATTTATACATATTTGTGTGCATACCCTACGGTTTGCCTAGTTTTCAGGCCATCTTTTTTAAACATTTCAGGTTTATAAAAGATGGCTTTGAAAGTACACAATTCAAGCCATCTTTTATAAAGCTTTGACTAGGGACAAAATTGTCCGTCGGCAAAGCTTTATAAAAGATGGCTTGAAATGTGTACTTTTCAAGCCATCTTTTATAAACCTCGAAATATGTCGAGGAATCCCCAGGTTCGCCGAGGGTTAAAGACGCCTCAGCGACCTGGGGAAACTGCCTCTGGTGACCTCTCGCGCGAGGGGTCACCAGACGCAGTTACTATGACTGACGGAAGTGGCAGCCAGTCACAGCGTCACTGTGGCTGGCTGCCACTTCTGTCAGCTTGCCTGACTTCATTGCAGGCGCATCTCCCATAATGCATTCCGCCAATGTTGCGGTAGGACGGGGGCCCCAGCAGGGCCCCGGCTCAGTCACACTTTTTGGAGACTGCCGGGGCCCGGCCCGGGCAGGCCCCGGCCCACTTTAAGCACTGACTTTCCAAGTGTTTGTTAATTTATTTCCAGGTCCGTTATTTTACTTACAGAGCCACTATTTCTTCTGGGTTTTGATTTAAATTTGACAAGCTGTCCTTTCCCCAGGTGGGTTCATTTTCGCTTATGAGTCTATTTTCCCCAAAATGATCTATTTTTTTTTTTGTCGTTGTTATTGTAAATTCAATGCCCCTTTTCCAATGTTCTGCCAATGTGTTTTCTTCTTCCTGCATTGCAATATTTCTTACTGGTGTAAAGACAGAGGGTTCCACATGGACCTGAACTTGCACATGAAGTTTCCCGGCTGCAGGCAACATGTCCCTCCCAACTGGTTCTGGCAGGCCCTCTGAGCTGCCGGCAAGATGACTACTGGCAGTTTTTGGCTCCTCCCATTCTGGAGCTCTTAAGTCATCCTGGGTGGGATTGCCCCGCAATTGCATAGCCTCTTTATGATTTCTGTCTTCAATGGCTAATGGGCTAATGTGTAGATTTCATTTCCCCTTTTATGTTGCCTTGACAGCAACCGTATATAACTTTAGCTTTTTTAAAGATGTTTTAAATGCGGCAAGATCAAAGGAGCCTCAATCCAACAGTCCCTCGCCGCGTGTTAGGTGCACTGCTTTTTTCCTGCTGCGTGGTGAATGCAATAATCAAGGGAAAGACCAGAGGCCCGCAGTCGCCGGGCCGCTCCAAATAAGGCCCGTACCGGAGGAAAGACGGTAAAGTTAAATGAACCGTACGACTACAGATGCAAATGTCAAGTAAGTGTTGCAGGTAGATATAGAATGAGCAATCTAGGGATCTGTCCAGGGGACCCTGCACCGAGTGTCAACACACACTCACGAAAGACTAGACAAACAGCTGGAGTAACAGATCAGGTTACAAAGTGACTGGAACTGTAGAGGCTTTACCTGGCGGATAGAATAGCAATGAAGAGCCTGGCCAGGCCCCGGCAGACGGCACTGACTGCACCGACTGCGTCTCCACTCACACACCACTCCGTGGTCATCAGTGGTATCAGGATTCCATTCCTGTGAGGGACTGGCTGGTTATAGGGTCCAGAGAGAGCCATAGCGCCTGGTATCCATGCCTGGGAGGGGCAGGCTGGGAATAGGAGACAGGGTAGTATGGCATCTGGTATCCATGCCTAGAAGGGACAGCTGGTTTATAGGAGCCAGGGTCCTCCATGGTATCGGGTATCCATGCCTGTGAGGGACAGACTGGTTATTGGAGACAGGGTAGTATGGCATCTGGTCTCCATGCCTGGAAGGTACAGACTGGCTATAGGAGCCAGGGTGAGGTATGGTATCTTGTATTCATGCCTGGGAAGGAAAGGCTGGTTATAGGAGCCACGGATAGCCATGGTGTCTGGTATACACGCCTGGAAGGGACAGGCTGGTTATTGGAGACAGGGCAGTATGGTATCTGGCATAGATGCAGGGAAGGAACAGGCTGGTTATAGGAGCCAGGGTGATCCGTGACATCTTGTAACCATGCCCGGGAGGGACAGGCTGGTTATAGGAGCCAGGGTGATCGGCCGTATCAGGAATCCATTCCTGGGAGGGACAGGCTGGTTATAGGAGCCAGGGTAGTATGGTATCTGGCATAGATGCCGGGAAGGAACAGGCTGGTTTATAGGAGCCAAGGTGATCCATGGTAGCTGGAATCCATGCCTGGGAGGGACAGGCTGGTTATAGGAGTCAGGGTGATCCGAGGTATCTGGTATACATGCCTGTAAGGGACAGGCTGGCTATAGGAGCCAGGGTGCTCCATAGTATTGGGTATCCACGCCTGTGAGGGACAGGCTGGCTATAGAAGCCAGGGTGCTCCATGGTATCTCGTATCCTTGCCTGGGAGGAACAGTCTGTTTATAGGAGACAGGGTAGTATGGCATCTGGTATCCATGCTTGGAAGGGACAGGCTCACTACAGGCAGGGTGATCTGTGGTATCAGGTATCCATTTGTGGGAGGGACAGGATGCTTATAGGAGCCTGGGTGTTCCATGGTGTCTGGTATACATGCCTGGGAGGGACAGACTTGTTATAGGAGCCAGGGAGAACCGTGATGTCTGGTATTCATACCTGGGAGTGACAGGCTGGTTATAGGAGCCAGGGTGAGGTATTCCATCTTTTATACACACCTGGGAGGGACAGGCTGGTTTTAGGAGTCAGGGTGAGCCATGGTGTCTGGTGACCATGCCTTGGAGGGAGTGGCTGGCTATAGGAGCCAAGGTGAGGTATGGTATCTCTTATGCATGCCTGGGAGGGACAGGCTGTCTATAGGAGCCAGGCTGAGGTATGGTATCTCTTATACATGCTGGCGGGACAGGCTGGTTATAGGAGTCGGGGTGAGCCATGGTGTCTGGTAACCATGCCTGGGAGGGACAGGGATTGTGTCATAGCACCAGGGTATGCATTCCTGGGAGGGTTGCACTTGTTTTCTGCTCCATGTGATGTTAGGAAGTATGGCTGTGTGTAATTCTACATGCCTATGCATACCTCCCGGGGCTGGTTATTGAACCTCTGCACTTGTTTGAGAGGAGGCAGGTTGGTTATAAAGCTGTGTGTAGGCTAATTGGATAGGCCACTCTATTTGCGTGTAAATGCCTGGGAGAGGCACTCTTTTCTAAAGTGCAGTGTTACTCATTGTACCCATAGTCCTTGTATGTATATGAAGGTGAAAAACATATCGCAACAAACTTCCTGAAATTCACTGGGTGTTGGAAGTGACGCCCATCTTAACTTGGATGTCATTACTGATGCAATCTATGACCTCTCTATAAGCTCTATGAGCTAATGGTCTGAGCAACTGGGACTCCTATGGAAGGTTGAGGTCACTTCCTACTCCCAGCGAATTTCATAGGCTTTGTTACCATCAATTGTTTCTCTTAACTGTCTCACAACAAATGTTTTCCCTGAATGTCAAGGGTTTTTTTTATGCTCCATCGTAGTCCACTTGTAAATTACCGTGGTCCACAAGCCATGGTTTTTGGCCACTTTGCAGCAATTAGGGTAAAAGGTAGTGACCCACAAGCCATGGCCAGTAGCCACTTGGTAGCATTTTGGGTTAAATATCATTGTGCGCAGAGGCCATGAGTGTAGCCCAATGACCATGGCCACTGGCACTTTGCACCCATTAGGGTACAAGACTGAGGCCCAATGGCCACGGCCACTGGCCACACTGCGGCCCAATGGCCATGGCCACTGGCTACTTTGCACCCATTAGGGTATAGGTCTGTGGCCCAATGGCCACGGCCACTGGCCACACTGCTGCCCAATGGCACGACCATTGGTCACTTTGCATCCATTAGGTTTCAAGACTGTGGCCCAATGGCCACTACCACTGGCACTTTGCACATATAAGGGTAAAAGACTGTGGGTCTCATTACGACCCTTGCGCTCCCGTAATGAAGGAGTCCGGTACGGGACCAGCCCCCTTCATTACGGGAGCGCCTATTACGAGTTTCCCTTTGCAGGACCCGGATCCAGGTCCTGCGAGGGGAAGAGGGAGGTAACAATGGGACACTTGTAATGTGCCTGTTGTTACCTCCCTCCCCATTCACATTGAGCCCTCTGAGGGCTCAAATGGGAATGGGGAATGGTTCCTGCAAGGAGGAATTACCGGGTCCTCCTATGTCGGAATGACCCGGTAAGTCCCCATTGCAGGAACCCAGTAAAGGAGCCCGGTTTGGAGGCAGCCATGGTGCTAATAGCACCATGGCTGCCTCCAAACTCGTAATGAGGCCCAGTTGCGCTGTCAAACTAGAAATTATATCGTGCCTCCTATTGCTATGAATATATGTATATTGGCCTACGCCAAGCTGCTGACAAGCTGCTTATAAACTACATGTGAATAAACTCGCATTGCAAAGTCCTGACCTTAGAAACCATGTAAACTGTAATTTTGGGTCAAGCCGCCATTTTAGGTTTTCTTGCTCTATAAAGTCACCATGTGAGCTAAAATGGTAGCCTATGTTATTCAGAACAGAACTTGATTGTCATGACCTCTGTACAGCTAATGTATAACTTGCCTGCAGGCTACTTGTTAGGGTCATGAGCTGAGACCTTGTCCTTCTGCTGACCTGTGTGCAATGGATTACCTGTATCACCGAAACTGATCTATAATTGAATGAGAACACCTGCTTAACTATATTGTATAAATTAAGTCCCGCATTGTAATGTTAGGCCTAGAGCATACTTTATTACCATTTCTTCTTGTTAATGTATAAACCTAAGATGAACTAGATTTGACCTGGCAAGGGACCCTAGAGCAGTAACTTATTTATGGAATGGTTAACCCAAAGGAAGGCTGAACAGCAGGCTTGAAATGTATAAAAGCCTGACTGTTTCAATGAATATTTGCACTCACTGAGCACACCGAACCACGCCGGAGTTCGCTGTGTTGTACTGAGGGTCGATAGCTATCTGAATTTTGTTCTGTTCTTTTGTAACTGGATTCAGTATAAAATAAAGTACTTTGTATGTTCCTTTGTAACCTGTGTTTGGTGTGGTTCCTTTTTGGTTACCCTGCCTCATATTATTTCCTTGTTTTCACAGTTGGCGCCCGGAATAGGGACCCTCAAGATTGATGCCGGATTATTGAAGGTTGACGCACGCTATCGGACCGGGATCGGACGGTGTGACATAACGGGCCCGACTGAACGAGACGCGACACCTCAACAGCGCTGCACGATCTGTTCCCTGGACGATAGCCGTGTGGTCTGAGACGGCATCTTGACGAGGGTCAATTTTTTGAGGCAGGCAGATTTGCCGAAATCACCATACACAAGGTAAAATTTGTTAGGTAAGTCCTTTGTAAACCGATCGGGCCTCCTTAGGTTTGGTCAGGTGAGTCGTTACCCGACTCTTAATTCAACCCTGACAATTTGAATTTGGCGCATTGTATCTGCAGACACAATTATTGACCAGGTAACACCGAGTATTTGAGAAATGCCTGGGAAATTGTCTAGCTGCTTTAGGGCATTATTCCGCAGCGATAGACAATCTTTGGAATTTAGCCATCCGGCACCACAGGAGGGGTCACCGGCATGTACTAAGTAATGTAAGCATGGCATTGGAAGTGTAGTATTTAATAAAATTTGGCACAGACAAACCAGACATGCCTCCGAACTTCAGTGGCCAGTCAATGGTAGTTTTGAGATCCCTCGTATTGAATATTTAGAGTCAGTCTTGTTAAAAAAGAAGGCCAGACCTGCAGCATTTGATGTTTTGCAAAATTGGAAAAGAGAAGCGTTGCAGCAGCTTAAAAGTAGGGAAAAACATGTGCGCCGTCATAAAACAAATGCTGAAAAGGCGTTGTTATATGATCAGGACAAACAGTCTGAGTCGGTTAGGAATATAGACAGGGCTTTCTCACTCGGTATTCAGAAAATCTATCCTTCTAAAGATCTTCATGTTTCTGATGAGTTTATCGACAAATTGTTAAATGAACGAAGGCCTGGTGCCTCTGCACCACCTCCGTATGTTTCTCTTCCTCCTGCTGTACCTCTTCCTGCTGTAATTCCTGCTCTTCCTGCTCAACCTGTTGTTCCTATTCCTCCGGTTGTTGTTCCTCCACCTGCTCCTCTGCCTCTTCCCATTGCACCAGTAATAGTACCTCCATTGAATTTGCCTGCACCCTCACTCCCAAGTAGTTCTGTACCGCTTGTAGTTGATCAGGGTGCGGGGTCGAGGATTGTTACTCGTAATACTGTTCCTACAGAAAAGAAACAGGATTTGTTTGCATGGGCTAAGCATTGTATGGAGAGAGATGATCGAGCTAATGTTCTTGCCACACTTTCTAATATGGATAATTTTCCTGAGAAAAATGTTTTCATTGAAGGTTTAGGGATTCATTTATGTGTAATGTAGGGTAAATTAAATAATGCAGACCTCCCACAAGGGTTGATGGACCTGAATACTTTAGCGTTTTCAAGAGACACTGTGGAGAAGGTACATGAGCATGTTGAGAGGATATTTGAGTATAGAAAGGAGTTGGAAAGGTTACGGAATGAGGATGACGAAGAAGAAAGTATGTATGTACAGAAACAATTTCTTCCGTGTCGTAAATCGACATCTGAGGAGGCGCAAATTTGTACAAAAGATGCGATTAGATGGATTTCAGACATATCGATAACTCCAGTTGAGGTATATGACACATACAGTCAATATACGCTAGAAATGCAGAGGAAAGTGATACAGGTAATGGTAGAGTACCTGCAGGATGAATGTTTAAAGAGAAAGGTTAGTTGTCCCACAGAGTTATTGAGCATTTATAAGAGAGCTTTTTCACTTGACACTTCTTCAACTGCTTTAGCGCTCGACTTAGCTCTGTTGCTTAGTAAGCGTTCGGAGTTGCCTACATCTCAGTTGCCTATGAGAGAGGTTCCTCCGACATTTGTCCCAAAGGTTGAGATTCCTGCTAATGCTGCAGCAGGTACACCTGCTGTGGACATTCCTGCACATTATGTATCGCAGTTTGTTCACGTCCCGTTTTCATGACAGGAAGTGAATACTATTAGACAAACTATTCCTGACATTAGGAAAAATCCGACAGGGTTCTATAAAGAGATAGAGTCCGTTTTGCAGTCCTCAGTGTTTACCCTAGGCGACATTGATTTGCTATTCCCTGTACTCCTGCCTGTAGATTTGTGGAAACAAGTTAGAACTATAGACAATGTACCAGGGTTGGGAGATACATGGGCTAACATAGTTAGGCTTGATGGGGAAAGGCCAGCTGGTGAGAGACCACCTCAGGTGATACTAACTTTGCCTGACAGAATCATTGCAAAACTGAAAACTATAATCCCCGAAAAGAGAATTATTTGGGACAAGCTTACGGCCTGTGTCCAAGGAAAATCTTAGGGTGCTACCGAGTTCTTTAATCGGTTCGAACAGGTATTCTCGGATTTCAGTGGACAAGACTTAGGCACAGAGTCTGGGAAAAGATTATTTGTGGACAAATTTGTACGTGGATTGCTGCCTGATATCCAGTCACAAATTATGTCTTCTGAGAGAGCTTGGCAGGCGAAATCCCAATCAGAAGTACTGCACATGGCTCAGTACTACGAGAACCGTGTCAATAATGAAAAAGATAGAGTCGAGAAGAGAAAAGGTGATTTGAAGACTAAAGTATTGTTACAGCAAATTGTTAGAGGCCCCAGAGGGGGTAGTTCGCAGATTAGAGGTCAGTATGTTCCACAAGGGAATGTGCCCTTGGGTCCTGTGAATATTAACCAGGGTGCCTATTGTCGCCAGGAGGGTCATTGCCGTGCACAATGCCCCGTCCTTCGACAGAGGTCGAATAACACATTTGGAAATATGGGTAGACGATCCAGAGGTCGCCTGGGTGTAGGGGGCCCTGGTAGAGGCCAGTTTTCGCAGGATCCCCAACAACCTTTTTCACAGGATAATCAGACTTCGAGTGTGGATACTAGAAACATATTTGATCATCCTTCTGCTGCATATCTATCTGAAGAGCTTCCTTTTGATGATATTTTGTTTCGTTAGGATTGCCCGAAGCAGGGTTTGGAACCTACACCTATTCCCGTTAAACAGAAAGGTCCCTACGTTGAAATGGTTGTGGGAAATAGAAAACATCAATTTTTGATAGACACTGGAGCACAGAAGTGCTCCATTGATCATTCTCGGGTTCCAAACATTCCACTGTCAGGGCAAACCAATGTTTCTGTAGGGTTTTCTGGCACACCAGTTGTTTGTCCGGTTTCTTCACCGGTACCTATTTCTTTGGGTCCCTTTACGGACCACTGTCCATTTCTCTTGACTTCGAATTGTGGAGAGAATTTGCTGGGGTTGAATCTGTTGAAGGAATTAAATGCGGTAATTCATTGTTCTTCTGATGGAGTGCGTTTGATGATTTCACCACAGCAATGTTCTGTTTCGCAATTCTTGACTAGACCTTTGCCGCCAGAATTCAGTAATGTACCAGAGTGTTTGTGGGCAGTTGATGACAATGATGTCGGTGTTTTGCCGATTGAGCCTGTTAAAATAGTTTTGAAACATGGAATTAAGCTGCCCCGTATTCCACAGTATAAGATCTCAGTTGAAGGCGAGCGAGCTTTGAAGAGCATTGTTTTCCGATTTTGTGCATCGTGGGGTGATTGAGGAGATTGCAGGAAGTTTGTGCAATAGTCCGATTTTACCCGTGTACAAAAAAGGTGATAATGCAATTCCATTTCGTTTTATAATTGATTTACGTGCCATTAATAAAGTCGTCGCTTCGCAATTTCCAATTGTGCCTGATGTGACGACAATATTAACCATGATTCCAGCTACGGCTACTCACTTCAGTGTTGTGGACCTAAAGAATGCTTTCTTCAGTATTCCTATACATGAGGATAGTAGATACTTGTTTGCGTTCACCTTAGGGGGACGCTCATTCACATTTACTCGTGCACCTCAAGGTTATACTGAGAGTCCTAGTATTTATAGTAGGGCTTTGAAAGAGCAGCTTCATACCCTCGGATTGCCCCCTACTTGTACGTTGCTTCAATATGTTGATGATTTGCTTTTAGCCGCTGACTCTGAGAGCTCTTGTAAATAGGGCACTGTGTTGTTGCTCATCCATCTAGCTAAGCATGGTCACAAAGCTTCGCTTAAAAAGTTTCAATATTGTTGCCAAGAGGGTCGCCTATTTAGGCTATCTCCTGTCAAAGGAGGGAAGAAGATTGACACCTGAAAGAATAAAACACATTTCTGGCATGTCTGTCCCAAATACACAAAAGGAAGTTAGAGCCTTGATAGGTATGGCTTCTTACTGTAGGTTATGGATCACAAACTTCTCACTAGTGATAAAACCGATGTTGGCCTTGACGAAGAAGGGTATTTCTTTGCCATTGCCATGGAATACAGAGCATCAACATTCATTCGAGTTGCTCAAGACTGCATTATGTTCTGCACCAGTTTTGGGCACACCGAACTATGAGAAGGCCTTTGTGTTGTTTGTGCATGAATGTGATGGATGTGCTTTGGCTGTATTAACGCAGGAACATGGAGGGAAGAATAGGCCATGCGGTTACTACTCTTCCGCCCTTGATCCTGTTGCATGTGCTTTGCCAAGATGTTTGCGCGCTGTCGCTGCAGCTGCTGCGTCTGTAAAACAGAGTGATGGAATGGTCCTAGGCCATGATTTAACCCTGATGGTGCCTCACTCTGTAGATATTCTATTGAACAAAACCCAAACGCAACACCTCACTTCCGCACGACTGACAAGATATGAATTAATCTTGTTTGCTCCCCACATTCCAATTAGGAGGTGCTGTGTTCTTAATCCGGCTGAACTCCTACCTTTCCCGCAAAATACTGTTTGCGGTAACAAAGAGTCACATGACTGCCTGTATACTACTGAACAAGATACAAAAGGCAGAGTTGATTTGAGGGACACTCCTTTGGATAACCCACAAGGGGAGCTGTTTTGTGATGGCTCCTGCTTCAAACTACTGGATGGTACATCCACAGCTGCTTATGCAGTCACTACATTGAGTACGGTTGTGGAGACCAAGAGAATTACGCATAACTCTGCGCAGGCCGCAGAGATTATATCATTGACTCTAGCTTGTGAGCTTTCTGAAGGGCTAACAGTAAACATATATACTGATAGCCAGTATGCCTTTGGGGTGGCTCACAACTTTGGGAGACTTTGGTCAGAGAGAGGGTTTTTAACTTCGCATGGCACCAATATCCAACATGGCTCCCTGATAGTACAATTACTTTCAGCGCTTGTGCGCCCTAGTCAGTTAGCAATCATTAAGTGCGCAGCACATCACAAGATTATAGATGATGTAGGGAAAGGGAATGCTTTCGCTGATCAAATAGCTAGACAAACTGCCTCTGATCTCTTCACGGAGATGTATGTTTCAAGGGAGACTGTAGATGCCTATGCAATGGATGAGGGTGTTGGGTCTGTACGGGATATCCAAGCCGATGCCACATTAGAAGAATCCAAGAGGTGGGCTGAGGGCTTGGGGAAACTCGATGATGATGGGTGTTGGGTGGACATGGTTGAAGGGAAATGGTTGCTTCCTAATGCCTATATAGTAATGATGGTTACCATGGCACACGATCCCAAACATGTGTGCGCTCAACAGATCACGAGAATGTTAGAGAAAGTCTGGGTAAATGATAAGATTTCAAAAATTGCCCAGCATTATGTCCAAAATTGCATGATTTGCCTACAACACAATGTGGGAAAGGGGACAGCAACTCCAAGAGGTAGCTTTGGGCCTCCTTCTGTCCTGTTTGAAGTGATTCACTTTTTCTTTATTGAAATGGAGCGATGTAACAATCTAAAATATGTCCTTGTGGTCATTTACGCCTTTAGTAAGTGGGTCGAGGCTTTCCCTGTTAAAAACGCTACAGTCATGACCACTGCAAAGACCATGTTAAAGGAATTCTTCCCACGGTTCGGTTTGCTGAGAGTTATCTGGTCGGATAATGGTCAGCATTTTATCGCTGCTGTAATTCTACAGATATGTACGGCATTGCAAATTGACAAACGATTCCATTCGGCCAGACATGCTCAGAGCGCCGGATTAGTGGAAAGACACAATGGTATCATAAAAAACGAGCTCGCTAAGACGTGTGCCGGCACCAAATTAAAATGGCCGGACGCCTTACCGATCGTGTTACTTTCAATGCGGACAACCCCTCAAACTGAGACTGGGCTCTCTCCCTTTGAGGTGTTAATGGGGAGACCTGCTAATATTTGGGGTTTGCCTAAAAGCTGCGTATTGCGCGATGTAGAAAATTTACTTCTCTCCGACTATTGTAACCAATTGACTAAAAACCTGTTTTCAATTTATCACCAGGTGCGAGAGGCATTGCCGGTGAGGTACGAGGGCCCCGGTCACAGTCTACGACCAGGGGATTGGATCCTCGTTAAATCCTTCGATAGAGCGTTCTGCCTCGCACCACATTGGAGGGGCCCCTACCAGGTGTTCCTGGTCACTCAGACTGCGGTGCGGGTAGGAGGACGTCACCACTGGATCCACGGCAGCCACACCAAACGGATCCCACACCCAGTGCCATACGATACAGAAGACGCAGAACCCCTTCCGACATTGAAACCAACGTACCCGAAACGGCAGACGGTGGAGAGAGAGTATCGGAGGCCGTTCCGGAAGTTGTAAGGCCCGACAAAACGGCCATCTTGCCTCCTTGCTCTCCCACTGCATAGTTTGTGGATCATCCATCTTCTGATCCAACTTCCGTTCACTCGCCACCTCCTGTGGGAAGTGACGACATCCTGTCTGCTGATTCTTTTGCACCGGAAACTGTGAAGTATAATCTCCGCCCAAGGAGATAGGTTTGCAATACGGCTCTTGCTGTACAATTGAAAGAATTTGAGGGCTTGCCTTTTTTTGGCCCAATTGCATAAAGGGTTCTGCTGGCTAAGGGTTGTGGGAAAAGACATTAAGAAGACGCGCGACCGGAGTCGCCAGCAAACGAACAATTGGTGTTTCTCGATTGAAGACGACAATGCCCGCATCCGCTACCGTTCGTACTGAACTTTTGGACAAAAATGTGACTAGGAGAGACAATGAGCAGGTATGTATGGGGGCCCCGAAAACGTTTTGTTGTCTACTGGTGATAATCACGGGACTTTTAGTAACTGTTGGTTGTGGGTTTTGGTATTTGGAGAGAATGTACCCTTTGATTGATTTCCTACCTGTTGAAAATATAACTCTTGTTCCCACTCCTTCTGTGCAACTACATACCTTGTCACCTAGAGATCTTTTGCATAGACGGAATTATCAAAATAACACTCTACTTCTAATTATGAATGCTACCCATGCAATCTTTAACAGAACCAATTGTTGGATCTGCTCGCATTTACCGCAACATGGGGATAAGGGGCTAGGTTGGTATATTCACCCTTTACCTTTGACAACTGCTTGTTATGCTTCACTTAGAGCACTGTTCTTTGGCCGATGGAACGATAGCATCTCGGGGAACTTTGATGGCACTAATTTGAATAGTTTTGAGAAATGTGTTCTGACTCCCCTGGGATGCTCGCTTTTCGCAAATAGGAGTAAGCTCAATATTGTTTCTATTAGGCCTTCTGATAGACTGTCTCGTCCTTTCCAATCTTTGATTTCCTTTAAAATGGCTCTGATAGGCAATAAGGATGCAGTGCCTCCTTCTTATACTGTTAACCATAGCCCCGATTCAGTTTCTTTCTGCATACAGAGGAATGGCACCCGGTCAATGGGAGATTTTAAAGGTTGTGCCAACGTTGCCAATTTGACTAGGGAAGACATACCTTTATATGTAGGCGAACCTATCTATTTTGTTTGCGGTAATGTAGCATTTCCATGGTTGCCCAGGGATTGGCAGGGAACTTGTTATCTAGGAATCCTGTTACCTGGGGTGTTTATAGCAAGTACTGTAGAGGTTTCGAAGGCTCGTCCACGGTGGGACGAGAATTGCGACACTCCAGCACAGGTTTTAGGAGATGTAGCGAAATCATTCCTTCCATTCTTTGGGCAGATAGCGAATTCCGAGGATATCAGGAAACTAGCGAGAGTACTGGAGAGAACCATCAACCGGACCACAGATATACTCTATAATATGACTTTAGAGCAGAAAGCGATCAGATTGGTAGCACTTCAGAACCGGATGGCATTAGATGTAATTCTGGCTGAACGTGGTGGAGTATGTAAACTAGTGGGGTCCGCTTGCTGTGTTTTCGTACCGGATTCCTCCCCAACTATTTCTAAGGCAATACAGAATCTGCACATTCTTAGGTCAGAAGTGCATGTTCCTGAGGGAAATTGGGATCTTAGCGCTTGGTTCTGGGACTTCTTGCGGTCTTGGGGTTGGAAAGTGCTTTCAGTCTTGCTGATTATTTTAGGAATTCTGCTATTTCTTTGTTGTTGTATCCAATGTCTACCAAGTATATGTTCAATGCTAGGGGGATGTTGCGCTCAGGCGATAGGTACAATAGGACATAAAGTATATGCCCCGGATAAAACCTCTAAGGAGTATGTACTGAAAGAGATCTTAGTAAAAGATGTAATGGCGATAGATATTTCTGACAGCTATTCAGGGTGTATGGACGATGACACATGGAGTTATTTGCAGGGAGATCAGAAGTAGTTTAGCACTTGGCATAGGCCAAAAGGAGGGTTTGTCAAACTAGAAATTATATCGTGCCTCCTATTGCTATGAATATATGTATTTTGGCCTACGCCAAGCTGCTAACAAGCTGCTTATAAACTACATGTGAATAAACTCGCATTGCAAGGTCCTGACCTTAGAAACCATGTAAACTGTCATTTTGGGTCAAGCCGCCATTTTAGGTTTTCTTGCTCTATAAAGTCACCATGCGAGCTAAAATGGTAGCCTATGTTATTCAGAACAGAACTTGATTGTCATGACCTCTGTACAGCTAATGTATAACCTGCCTGCAGGCCACTTGTTAGGGTCATGAGCTGAGACCTTGTCCTTCTGCTGACCTGTGTGCAATGGATTACCTGTATCACCGAAACTGATCTATAATTGAATGAGAACACCTGCTTAACTACATTGTATAAACAAAGTCCTGCATTGTAATGTTAGGCCTAGAGCATACATTTTTACCATTTCTTCTTGTTAATGTATAAACCTAAGATGAACTAGATTTGACCTGGCAAGGGACCCTAGAGCAGTAACTTTTTATGGAATGGTTAACCTGCAGAAAGGCTGGACAACAGGCTAGAGAAATGTATAAAAGCCTGACTGTTTCAATGAATATTTGCACTCACTGAGCACACCGAACCACGCCGGAGTTCGCTGTGTTGTACTGAGGGTCGATAGCTATCTGAATTTTGTTCTGTTCTTTTGTAACTGGATTCAGTATAAAATAAAGTACTTTGTATGTTCCTTTGTAACCTGTGTTTGGTGTGTTTCCTTTTTGGTTACCCTGCCTCATATTATTTCCTTGTTTTCACAGCGCAATGGCCACAGGCCACTTTGCACCCATTATGGTGATGACGGGAGAATCGCACTGTTTTTGGTTCTATGAATAGCTATGGATGCTAGGTACACGTAGGAGTTGAAATTTCTATCACATAAACTGAGAGAGTTATAGAGGTTTTAGTGAAGGTCGTTTTCAAAAATATAGGCGCGGAAGTGGACAGAGGCTTTTGTTTTAAAATCAGAAAAATATTGACTATGGGCTAGAGCATCCAAGCTAAGCCACCAGGACGGCACAGGTAAGAGTCAGGAGTGATTTGCAACTCAGTCCTGGTTCCTCGATGTCCACCTTGGAGCGCTAGGCTGGTCACTCAAATGAAATTAATAGATCAAAGTTAACAAAATGACTAGGAAAAGGATGCTTTTACAGATAGACAGAATAAGATTTCACTATGGATTTAAACAATATTACTGATTATGGAAGTAAGGATAGTTCAGAGGTTAGGAGGGGACAAGATAATGCACGGGAATCAACAGTTTCTAGGTTCCTATTAATACTCACAAAACAAAATGGATTTAAGATTCTGGACCATCAGGATTCTGGATGTCAGGATTCCGGACCGTCGGGAATCTGAACGTTTGAATCGAATCTATCAGGGACTGACAGCTGGGCACATCGGACTGGACGGGTCAGCAAGGCGCTCTGGTCACATAACGGCACAGGACTGGACGGGATCTGCCCTTCTTGGTTCTGAGAATTTTTCATTTCAGCAGGCAAGCATTAACAGCACACCCGGCTGTATTATGATGCTTCCCCTAGGCTTTTGGGTTTCTGTTCTAGAATTTGAGGCCTAGCTGAGAATGGTTCAGCTATGCAATAGGCCTTTGCTTTGCCAAGTTTCTGGAGTCTGGAACAAGGAAGAGGTAGATTTCAGCAGCAGGGCGCTCCGCCAGCAATCAGGAGAGTGAGTGGGTCTGTCTGTCCCTATGTGCTGTCAACTGTCTCTATCTATCCCTTAAAATGACATCACAAAGGGGTGTATGGGCCGGTTTAGCTAAACTTGCCACTTTGAGCTGGGATAGGCCCACACTTCATCTCCGCCTTGCATTTGGGGTGGTTGGATCAAGGCCGGCTGATGTCACATTTTATGATTTGCTTTACAGTCCTCAGAGACCTCCCTTTCGCCACTGGTCTCAAAATCAGATTTTTCACTAAACACCCATTTCTACATTAGTCATCTTTATACAAATCACACATAAAGATGCCATATTTTATGGAGCATCCTTTCATCAAAATCTCGCAGCTGTAGGATCTTGTTTTCATTTTCTACTGAATTTTGTCCTTTTCGCTATGAACATAATTTCAAATTTTTATGGAACTTTCCACAAGTGTGGAATGAGTGTATACAGTTTCACAATTCTAGCAGAAATACAGACCCCATAAACCCACATTTCTTGCCATTCCTGTTCAGAATAAGCTACACGGTTGTACTAAGTTTTCAAAGTTAGTGCTAAAATTTAGGTTAATTAATCTGCCATTTTCAGATTGTGCACCCCTTTTGATAATAAGTTATACCCCTTTTAAAAGTGTCCATTACATATCCTGTTAACACCAAATGGTCAGTATTTGACACTCCTTGAAGATGTGGCGGCCCCCTCCTTTGGAATTTGCTTCTGTCAACCAGGAGTTTCCTGGGCTGCAGCAGTTTTACAGCCTTTTCACACCTTCAATATCCTAGGTTGGAGGATGTCCATTGTTCCTTAGCTTTCTATAGACAAAGGTCTGTGCTACCCAGCAATGAACACCTCCCCGTGAGTTTCTGCAGAGAGGAAGGCCCTCCTTCCAGGAGAGAAACCTGCCTTTCCAGTACTGGCAGCCCCAGCCAGGCTAATTAACTTTTAAATCCAGCAAAACCAACTTTGTTGCATCAAACATAAGTACATTATTTTCTTAGCCTTAAATCTGTGGGATAAAAACACAACTAAGATCTGTATTCCTTTTGGCAACAATCCTTTTTCTGTTTGCTAATCCAGCAAACATTTGAGTTTTAGCTCACTTTTAAAGTTTCATCAGTGACTCCTCTGACAGCTGTCATTCAGGCGGCCCAGGGTACTGCACCCAGATTTTGACAGATGCTGCCAGTTTACAGACAATCCAGTTTCCTGATGAATGTTTTGCTCTTCATATTAGGACTTTGTATGCTTAAAATGCTTCATTAGATACATGAATTTTAGCACCAGGCAAGATGTTAAATGTAAAAGTGTTGTGTTATAGGCATTTTGGAGTTTTTAGCAACAAAGTAAATGACATTTGTAGGCACATTTTAGGGTTTCACTTGCACAGTGCTGCTTCTCTGTCTGCACTCTGTTTGCTGGTCATGGGACCCACTGGCACATTTCTGCAGGGTGTGCTCTATTCCACCACACATGCACCATGGGTGGCAGATTGTGCATCCCTCTTTGTGTGTGCCGAAGCACACAGTTTTGGTAGGTTTTTGGCGCACACAAGGGTTTTGCCGCCATTGTTGTTGTTTCTTTCCCCATAACTGGCAGGGGTATGCCGCATAGCACAGCGGAGTGGGTCAATACATCCCACAGGTACAAGACTGTGATTCAATAGCCATGGGCAATGACACTTTGCACTCATTATGGAACAAGACTGTGGCTCAAGGGCCACGGCCACTGGCCACTCTGCAGCCCAATGACCATGGCCACTGGTCACTTTGCATGCATTAGGGTATAGGTCTGTGGCCCAATAACCACGGCCACTGGCACTTTGTACCCATTAGGGTATAATACTGTGGCCCATTGGCCACGGCCACTGCCACTTTGCACCCATGAGGGTATAAGACTGTGGCCCCATGGCCACGGCCACTGGCACTTTGCACCTATTATGGTACAAGACTGTAGCTCAATGGCTAGTGGCCCAATGGCCATGGCCACTGCCTGCTTTGCACCCATTAGGATATAAGACTATGGCCCCATGGCCACGGCCACTAGCACTTTGCACCCATTTGGTTAACACTGGCACTTTGCACCTATTATGGTACAAGACTGTAGCTCAATGGCTAGTGGCCCAATGACCATGGCCACTGGCCTTTTTGCATCAAATAGGATACAAGACTGTGGCCCCATGGCCACTACCACTGGCACTTTGCACCTATAAGGGTAAAAGAAGGTGGCTCAATGGTCACTGGCCACTTTGCACCCATTAGGGTACAAGAGTGTGATTCAATAGCTATGGCCAATGGCACTTTGCACTCATTAGGGAACAAGACTGTGGCTCAATGGCCATGGCCACTGGCCACACTGCAGCCCAATGACCATGGCCACTGGTCACTTTGCACCCATTTGGGTATAGGTCTGTGGCCCAAGGGCCACGGCCACTGGCACTTTGCACCCATTAGGGTACAAGACTGTGGCTCAATGGCCACGGCCACTGGCCACACTGCAGCCCAATGACCATGGCCACTGGTCACTTTGCATCCTTTAGGGCATAGGTCTGTGGCCCAATGGCCACGGCCAATGGCACTTTGCACCCATTAGGGTATAATACTGTGGCCCATTGGCCACGGCCACTGGCACTTTGCAACCATTAGGGTATAAGAGTGTGGCCCCATGGCCAGGGCCGCTGGTCACTTTGCACCCATTAGGGTATAAATAAGACTGTGGCCCATTGGCCATGGCCACTGGCACTTTGCACCCATTAGGGTACAAGAGTGTGATTCAATAGCTATGGCCAATGGCACTTTGCACTGTTAGGGAGAATTCTCTGTTTAGGCTGAATTTCCTAACCTAGTGAGTCCCCCAGCAGCTGTGCTGGATTTCTGGAGTTTGTTTTTTTATATCCTGCCAAGAGTGAGACTCTTTTCTCCCACTCTTGGACATGTATGTGTGTAATTCCTTTGAAATGTCAATGTGTTTGATGGGCTATGGGGTCTTTGACTCCATAGGGTCGCATATGTTTTTCTATGTGTGTTACACCGCACCCTACGTGCCGTAACACTGGGGCGTCCTAGCGGACCCCCACCATAGACTCCATACCCGGGAACTGACTACTGTCTCCCTGGGCATGTAAAGTCACCATTGGCTTTACTAGACCTAAATTTACTAACAGAACTAATACAAACCATCTTATTGTGGACGTACTAGTAGGGGTAATTCGATTACTCCTAGATCTGTTACTCGAGGGGGCACTGTCCCGTCCCCCCTCGTCGAGTTTTGGCTGGTGGCAGTGGAAACTACTTGTTATGTTCGACCCCGAACATAACCCTATGGGATTCGTCCCATTGTTGGAGATTGATACTTTTTCTCGTTAATCTCTAACGTACCACCAATCTACTTATCTTAAATAGGTTTATCGGATGGTATTTTCTGCCAGAACTCGGTTTGTAAAATGGCGTCTGTGTTCGTCTCTGTGACTCCTAAACCAAAGGTTGAGCCCTTTGTTCCACTTTTGGCGGGCCTCTGGACCGAGACCCTCCAAAGTGGTGCCATTCTGTCTGGGTTACCACAGGGGTGTGGGAGGGGGTTTAGGCACCCTGGACCGAGTTGCCTTGCCAACTCCGGTCGCACTCTGGAGTGATTGGCCCAAGTGGTGAGCCTTCCCGCTCACCACTTAGCATGTGTTGATTGACATCTAGGCTGAATGAATGGGGGTTTTCTGCATAAAAGCAGGGCTTTTGGGACTGGATCTTCAGAAGTCGCCACAGGACCTAAGAATCCGACGAGGGTAACGCTGAGCCGACCTGCAACGACGACACCTCCGGTGGAGCCCTGCTGAGCCGACTCCCCTGACTGGTGGGAACAACCAGTCCCCTTTGCTTTTTATTCGCCTCAGGATGCAGTGGTCGAATTGCCCGTGCAGAGCACTTTGGCAACCGGATAGCCACTACCCCTGTACCGCGACCAAAAGGTGGTGCCTTGTGACGGAGCACTCCGTGGCCGGTCTCTTCCCTGGTGGTGCACCGGACTTCACTTTTCTTCGACGACGAGATCATCTCTACGCTTGGCAAAGACCCGACGTGCATCCACCACCAGGAACTACTGCCCCTGCCGGAGCTGCCCTCCACAACAAGGTACCGTGTCCGCCTGGTTTCCCTTTCGATCGGTTCGAGTGAGGTGTCTTAATCCTCTCCGTTCCGTTGGGTCGCCTCCAAGCTTTTCTCATTCATTGTTCTGAACTGGTTCAATCTGCCGATAACAATTTGCTACAAAGACTTGAATGCATCTCCGCTACAGACTTTTGGGACATCGCGCCTTGCCTCTCTCCGAGTGGGCCTGGCCTTTGAACTTTATGACCTATTGTGATTCTTGCCTTCTTGCCTTGCATTTTATCCGCATAGGATTGAACTGTGTTGATTTCATAACCTGCCTATCTTTTTCTCTCCCGTCCTAACTAATATTCGAGTGTCATCTAGGTTGAGGTATACACCTCTGTCTGAAAATAAGTGGTACCAGTAGAACCTAGAGTTGTCGAAGTATTGCTAGGGGGATTGATCGTTTTCTGCTTCGTAGAGTAATTGTGTTTGATTTGTTTGCCGTGAATTTGCTATAGTGTTTTTCGTAGATGTTTTGTTATAAATAAATACCTTAATATCTTTACACTAAGCCTCGTTGCGTGTTTGCTTGTCTTGCTGTGAAAGATTGCCCTATTTTGTATACTCCACATACTGCTCAACTTTTCTTGAGAGAAGTCTGACTGCTCAGCCACAGCTACCAAGTGAATCTGTGTGGTGCAGACTGCTACCAAGTGGGTTCACCGCCAAACGCCTGTAGTCCTAAATCTTTTGCAGTGGTCCCAGAGGGAACTGCACAGGTTTCCGCCTAACACTGGTGTACAGCGGTGGGATTTGTATCGAGTATACAGTTTAGAGTGCTTTTCGACACTGTAGGATAACTAACCACAAAACTTTGCACAAAAAGCAACTTTCAAAAAACATGTCTACGATGGAAACTTACAGTCAAGAGTCCTTGTCAGGTGAAAATACTGAGAGTTTGCGAGCTCTCTGTAGGCAAGCAAATCTTTCTGTAAGAGGCAAGAAGTTAGAACTAATCGAGAGATTGCTGGCGAACCAAAGTCTGGGTACTGGTTCAGAGGAACCAATCTCCCCAGCAACTGTAGATAACAGTGATGGTGTTGATCTGAATCGTAATTCTGATGATAGCGATGAAGAGGCTGACGAGGAAGGCGAGGCTAACGAAACTGTCTCCCCTGCTCCTCTACCCGCCTTACCAGCTGTGCCTACGGGGCCCATACCAGGTCCCACAAGTAACCCTGCTTATTTTGAACTTGAAAAAATGAAGCTCGAACTAGAATACAAACGGTTCTTGGCTCAATCTGAACGAAACCAAGAGCTCGAGTTCAGACGGATGAATGCCCAGGCTGAGCAAAAGCAAGCTGAGTTAAGACTCAGAGAAATAGAACTTAATCACGAGTTAGAGATGAAAAAGTTGTCTATGGAAAATGCTTCTCTCTCCTCTGGTTCCTCTAGGAGCTCCAGTCCCAAAAGACCCCGGATGCCGAAGGAATTAGTGCGTATGTATGAACCGAGATTGGATGTGTTGGATTGGTTGAAACTATTTGAATACAATCATGGGCTCCAGGACATCACCGGGAATGCTTTGCTTCCCTGGTTGTTCTCTAGGCTCCCTCCTGTTGCTGATGTGCCCCGTAGGCACGACTGATGTGGTAATGGAGTTGGGGGAGGCGGATAAGACGGATTACGAAAGTGTGAAACTAGCTTTAATAGCTAGATTCGGGAAGACCCCTTCCCAGTATCTTAAGAGGTTTAGAACCATCAAAAAGCATGATGGTACCCCTTGGGCTACCTGGGTGAGTGAAGGGTTGAAAAACTTAGAGGGATGGATTAAGGGTTACAAAGTGAACACGTATGAGGGTATGAGAAATCTTTTTATGTTGGAGTCTATTTATGATGCCTGTTCTCCTGAGCTCAGACAGCACTTGGCTGATTCGAAGGAATTGGATTCCAGGGAGCTAGCTAAGGCTGCTGACTTGTGGGTTGCCAACAGGGCTACTCATAAGGATTCTGGGACAACTCAGAAAAAGGATGAGGGAAAACAGCCTAAAAAAGACTCAAAAGAGAATTCTAATAACTCACATTCCAAAGAGGGCCCCAAACAAAACCAGAAGGGTAAGCCACCAGGAAAACCACAGCAGAATAGTGTGCCTTCTGGTGCCAAACCAGAAGGAGGTCAGAACAAGCCACCATTCCAGAAAGCATTTGGTAAATGCTTTGTTTGTGGCGCGACTGGCCACGTGAAAGGAGATCCCAGGTGTAAGGGTAAACCTTCAGGGGTCCAGCTTGTCTCCTTAGCCTTCGCTCCAGAGGAGGAAGTCCAAATGGCAAGTGGAAACTTTCTACTGCTAGCTGACGAACCCATTGGAGTCTCAGCCAGTGTTTGTTTAGTATCTCTGGGGTTGTGGGTACAACAGAATTTAGATGTCTATAATTCTATCCCCGATAATACTAAAGAGTATTATAAGGACAGTGTCCAGGTGAATGGTCAGGAGACTCCTGCCATTAGGGACACTGGGGCCAGCATAACTCTGGTGGATAAATCGTTTTTTCAGGCTGAGGATGTTGCTAAGGCACCCAAACGCCTCACCAAGTTTGCTGGAGGGCCTGTGCAGATGCTTCCCCAATTACCAGTTCTCATCCAGTGTAACAACATGACTGTGAAGATACCTGTCAGCATACAGAGTGAGGTACCAGGAGGCGTACTGTTGGGTAACGATTTAAAAACTCTCGGAGTTGTATCGCATACTCCCAGACCTCCTAGTAAACGGTTACAGGAGCTAACCAGACCTGCAAGAGAGAGGACCATGCGTGGTACTCTCCAGGAGATGATGACGAAAGATATCACTCCTGCTCCACTGGAATTGTCGGCCGCTGTCTCCAAGAAATCAGAAGCGAAAGGGAAACCTAAGACTTCTACCCCGAAACCAGCAGCCCGCATTCCAGTGCAGCCAACACGGACCTCCCCGCGGTTGTCCACAGTTACACCCGTAACTCCACGTCCAGCCGAGGCTGAGAGGGAGGTACAACCCTGTGTGGTAGAATTAGACTCTGAGGAAGAGCTAATGGAAGGCCAGGAACTCATTGGAGATCTGGATCCTGTTGACCATCCTGAACTGCAGTCTTTACTGGCAGAAGGTGGACCCAGCAGGGCAGACTTCAGTAAGGGACAGAGAGAATGTCCAACTCTGGAAGGTCTTCGCCACCAGGCAGAAGCTCAGGCTGAAGGGCAAGAGCCTGGGAAATACAGGTTGCACTGGGAAGATGGCCTCTTCTACAGTGAACCGACCGAGTCTGCACCTGGAGACTACAAACGACTTGTAGTGCCCCAAGAGAACAGACCACAGTTCTTGCAGTTAGCCCACAAGATTCCTTTGGCTGGTCACTTGAGTTTCAAGAAGACTAAAGAAAGGCTCTCTCTCTACTTCTATTGGCCGAAGATGGGGGCCGAAGTAGAAAAACACTGCAGGAGCTGCCACACCTGCCAGATCTCTGGTAAGGTTGGCTCCAAGAATGTGGCACCTTTAGTGCCTCTCCCAGTCGTGGGAGTCCCATTTGAGAGAGTAGGGATTGACATTGTTGGTCCCCTTGATCCTCCAACCTCCTCAGGCAACAGGTTTATACTTGTTGTAGTAGACCATGCTACTAGGTATCCTGAGGCAATTCCTATGAGGACTGTTACAGCTCCGGCTGTGGCTAAGGCCCTCCTTGGTATTTTTACTAGGGTCGGGTTTCCAAAGGAAGTAATCTCTGACAGGGGGTCAAACTTTATGTCCCACTACATGAAAGCCATGTGGAAAACCTGCAGAGTTACTTACAAGTTCTCAACGGCTTACCACCCACAAACCAATGGGTTGGTAGAACGGTTCAACCGAACCATGGAGAGCATGATAGGTGCTTTAGAGGAACCACTTAAGCGCAAGTGGGACCTTCTACTGCCATGCCTTCTCTTTGCTTATAGAGAAGTCCCTCAGGAGGGCGTAGGTTACTCGCCCTTCGAACACCTCTATGGTCATCCCGTCAGAGGTCCATTGGCCCTGATTAAGGAGGGGTTGGAGAGTGCTCCTTCGCCCAAACCAGTCAGAGTGACTGACTACGTGATAGGTCTCCGGAGGAGAATGTCGCACATGATGACGGAAGCAAGCGATAACTTGAAAGCTGGACAAGCATTGGTCAAGCACTGGCACGATCAAAAGGCTAACATGGTTGAGTCCGCTCAAGACCAGCTCGTTCTCGTTATGATCCCAACAAGGCAGAGGGCCTTGCAAGATAAGTGGATGGGACCCTTCTGAGTAGTGGGTAAACTCGGAGAGGTTAACTATCTGGTGGACTTGGGCAATCCCAAGGAGGCTCCGACAGTCTTTCACACCAACCGACTTAAAGCGTATGTCTCACGACCTGATGTAGGAGCGTTGCTTCTAGCATCATCCGAGGAAGAAGAAGAGAGTGAAGCTCTTCCGGATCTCCTCAGAGGCTTACCTTTAGACGAAAAAATTGAAGGGGTAAATCTCTCCTCCAATCTGACACCCGAGCAACAGGAAGAGTGCAAATCTATGTTGAATCAGTTTGCCTCTCTGTTCTCGCTTTCACCAGGCTTGACCCCTTTGGGCCAGCACGACATACTCACTGGTGACTGTCTGCCAGTCAAAAGCAGAGGATACTGCATGTCAGAAAACGTACGAACCCACATCAAAGGTGAGGTCAGCAAGATGCTTGATCTCGTGGTAATAGAGCCCTCTACTAGTCCATGGTCTAGCCCAGTTGTGTTAGTACCAAAGGCCGGATCTAAAGAACTTAGATTCTGCGTGGATTATAGAGCTCTTAATGCAGTCACCAAGACTGATGCCCACCCTTTGCCAAGAACAGATGAGTTGGTGGATAAACTTGGCGCCACCAAGTTCCTCAGCACATTTGACTTGACGTCAGGCTATTGGCAAATAGCCTGACAGACCATGCCAAGGAGAAAACTGCATTTTCTACCCCTGTTGGCTTATACCAGTTTAGGGTAATGCCTTTCGGATTGAAAAAATGCACCTGCTACGTTTCAACGGATGGTAAACCAGGTTCTGAATGGGATGGAGGACTTCTGCATGGCATACTTGGATGACATCGCAGTGTTCAGCAATTCCTGGGAAGAACATGTAACCCACCTAAGAGATGTTTTGCAGGCTCTTGGACGAGCCAATCTGACCATAAAGGCGAGTAAATGCCAAATTGGACAGAGTAAGGTAGTCTATCTTGGGCATGAGGTAGGCAGTGGAGAAATAAGGCCTTTGCTCAGTAAAATTGAAGCTGTGCAAAATTGGACAACGCCGACTACTCAAACCCAGGTGAGGGCCTTCCTAGGCCTCACTCTGTATTACAGGAATTTCATAGAGCACTATGGGACCATAGCTTCTCCACTGAATGTCATCTCCTCGCCCAAATTTCCTAAAAAGGTTAAATGGAACGAGGAGTGCAATCAGGCTTTTGAAAACCTGAAAAAGGCTCTTTGCCAAGCCCCAGTACTCAGAGCTCCTGATTACCGCCAACACTTCATTGTGCAGACAGATGCTTCAAATGTAGGAATAGGTGCCGTACTCAGTCAACTGGATGGGAAAGGTAGGGAGCACCCTGTTTGCTTTATCAGCCGCAAGCTGAAGGATCCTGAAACAAGGTGGGCAACAATCGAAAGAGAGTGCTTTGCTATCGTGTGGGCTCTGAAGAAGTTTAGGCCGTACCTGTATGGTTCTACTTTTGTCATTCAGACTGACCACCAACCCTTGAGATGGTTAATGCAAATGAAAGGGGAAAACCCAAAACTATTGAGATGGTCGATCTGCCTGCAAGGGTTTGATTTCACCATTGAGCACAGGACAGGATGTCACCACCAAAATGCTGATGGTCTCTCTAGGAAGTATGTCATCGACTAGAGGTATGAGATTCATCCAGGAGTGGATTAAATCCTCCTGTCCCTTAGTCTGGGAGGGGGGGGGCGAGTGTTAGGGAGAATTCTCTGTTTAGGCTGAATTTCCTAACCTAGTGAGTCCCCCAGCAGCTTTGCTGGATTTCTGAAGTTTGTTTTTTTCCATCCTGCCAAGAGTGAGACTCTTTTCTCCCACTCTTGGACATGTATGTGTGTAATTCCTTTGAAATGTCAATGTGTTCGATGGGCTATGAGGTCTTTTACTCCATAGGGTCTCATATGTTTTTCTATGTGTGTTACACCGCACCCTACGTGCCGTAACACTGGGGCGTCCTAGCGGACCCCCACCATAGACTCCATACCCGGGGACTGACTACTGTCTCCCCGGGCATGTAAAGTCACCATTGGCTTTACTAGACCTAAATTTACTAACAGAACTAGTACAAACCATCGTTGAGTTTTGGCTGGTGGCAGTGGAAACTACTTGTTATGTTCGACCCCGAACATAACCCTATGTGATTCATCCCATTGTTGGAGATTGATACTTTTTCTCGTTAATCTCTAATGTACCACCGATCTACTTATCTTAAATAGGTTTATCGGATGGTATTTTCTGCCAGAACTCGATTTGTAAAATGGCGTCTGTGTTCGTCTCTAAACCAAAGGTTGAGCCCTTTGTTCCACTTTTGGCGGGCCTCTGGACCGAGACCCTCCAAAGTGGTGCCATTCTGTCTGGGTTACCACAGGGGTGTGGGAGGGGGTTTAGGCATTCTGGACCGAGTTGCCTTGCCAACTCCGGTCGCACTCTGGAGTGATTGGCCCAAGTGGTGAGCCTTCCCGCTCACCACTTAGCATGTGTTGATTGACAGCTAGGCTGAATGAATGGGGGTTTTCTGCATAAAAGCAGGGCTTTTGGGACTAGATCTTCAGAAGTCGCCACAGGACCTAAGAATCCGACGAGGGTGACGCTGAGCCGACCTGCAACGACGACACCTCCGGTGGAGCCCTGCTGAGCCGACTCACCACTTCCCGACGACAGAGGAGATCTCCCTGCCGGAGAGTCTCTTCCCCTGACTGGTGGGAACAACCAGTCCCCTTTGCTTTTTATTCGCCTCAGGACGCAGTGGTCGAATTGCCCGTGCAGAGCACTTCGGCAACTGGATAGCCACTACCCCTGTACCGTGACCAAAAGGTGGTGCCTTGTGACGGAGCACTCCGCGGCCGGTCTCTTTCCTGGTGGTGCACCGGACTTCACTTTTCTTCGACGACGAGATCATCTCTACTCTTGGCAAAGACCCGACGTGCATCCACCACCAGGAACTACTGCCCCCGCCGGAGCTGCCCTCCACAACAAGGTACCGTGTCCGCCTGGCTTCCCTTTCGTTCAGTTCGAGTGAGGTGTCTTAATCCTCTCCGTTCCGTTGGGTCGCCTCCAAGCTTTTGTCATTCATTGTTCTGAACTGGTTCAATCTGCCGATAACAATTTGCTACAAAGACTTGAATGCATCTCCGCTAGAGACTTTTGGGACATCGCGCCTTGCCTCTCTCCGAGTGGGCCTGGCCTCTGAACTTTATGACCTATTGTGATTCTTGCCTTCTTGCCTTGCATTTTATCCGCGTAGGATTGAACTGTGTTGATTTCATAACCTGCCTATCTTTTTCTCTCCCGTCCTAACTAATATTCGAGTGTCATCTAGGTTGAGGTATACACCTCTGTCTGAAAATAAGTGGTACCAGTAGAACCTAGAGTTGTCGAAGTATTGCTAGGGGGATTGATCGTTTTCTGCTTCGTAGAGTAATTGTTTTTGATTTGTTTGCCGTGAATTTGCTATAGTGTTTTTCGTAGATGTTTTGTTATAAATAAATACCTTAATATCTTTACACTAAGCCTCGTTGCGTGTTTGCTTGTCTTGCTGTGAAAGATTGCCCTATTTTGTATACTCCACATACTGCTCAACTTTTCTTGAGAGAAGTCTGACTGCTCAGCCACAGCTACCAAGTGAATCTGTGTGGTGCAGACTGCTACCAAGTGGGTTCACCGCCAAACGCCTTTAGTCCTAAATCTTTTGCAGTGGTCCCAGAGGGAACTGCACAGGTTTCCGCCTAACATGCACTCATTAGGGTATAATACTGTGGCCCATTGGCCACGGCCACTGGCACTTTGCACCCATTAGGGTATAAGACTGTGGCCCCATGACCACGGCCACTGGCACTTTGCACCTACTATGGTACAAGACTGAAACTCAATGGCTAGTGGCCCAATGGCCATGGCCACTGGCACTTTGCACCCATTAGGGTATAAGACTGTGGCCCCATGACCACAGCCACTGGCACTTTGCACCTATTATGGTACAAGACTGTAGCTCAATGGCTAGTGGCCCAATGGCCATGGCCACTGGCCACTTTGCACCAATTACGATACAAGACTGTGGCCCCATGGCCACTACCACTGGCCACTTTGCACCCATTAGGGTACAAGACTGTGGCTGAATGGCCACGGCCACTGGTCACACTGCAGCCCAATGGCCACGGCCACTGGCACTTTGCACCCATTAGGGAATAATACTGTGGCCCATTGGCCACGGCCACTGGCACTTTGCAACCATTAAGGTATAAGACTGTGGCCCCATGGCCACGGCCACTGGTCACTTTGCACCCATTAGGGTATAAGACTGTGGCCCCATGGCCATAGCCACTGGCACTTTTCACCCATTAGGGTATCGCTGGCACTTTGTAACTATTATGGTACAAGACTGTAGTTCAATGACTAGTGGCCCAATGGCCATGGCCACTGGCCACTTTGCACCAATTAGGATAAACGAATAGTGACAAAAGTCCCCCCTTTCTTTTGTTTCTCTTCTATCATTCCCACGAGATACTCGCCAAAGAGATATTCACCAGATGGAACCCTTCAGTGGCTTTTTTATTGCCACGCAAATGTTTCTCGTGAGAACAAATCAGTGTTCATTGTTGCGGAAAGAAGAAAATGCCATGAAATTATAATCCTTTCACAAGCCCGCTACAATGTTTCCTGTGCCCCCTTTTGTTGTCCTTCCCACGCCCAACCTGAGGTCAAAATGCCCTCACCCTCACTCCTTGGGCCTCAATACGACTTTGGAGGCCGCCCTGCCCTTTTTAAGGGCAGGGCGGCCTCCAAAATCTGGTCCGGGTTCCCTGAATGGGGAATTACCGGGCCATTCCGAGTTTGGAGGGCCCGGTAATTCCTCCTTCAGGGAACCCGGGCCCGGACCTTCCCCATTCCCATTTGAGCCTCCATAGGGCTCAATGGGAATGGGTGCGGGAGCTAACAACGGGCCGATTACGACCGCCCTGTTGTTAGCTCCCTGGTCCCCTCGCGAGACCCGCTATCTCGTAATATTGCAGAATGGTTTTAACGGCGCCGCCACCATTAGCGGTGCCCGTTAACCCGTTCCGCAATTGTTGTAATGAGGCCCTTGAATTGTTGTCACTTTTCTTCTCATAACACAGTTCAGATTCCCATAGGTAATGCTGCAGAAAATTGAAATGTCCACAAAGAGGCAAATAAAAAGACTGGAACTGAAACAGGCCTCACTAGCCCCCACCTGCCCCCCAAAGTGTCCAAGTCACCAATTGGTCCTCTTTCTTTTTCGCATTATCGCAGGATTATCATCGGCATGACTTGCATCAGTCAGAAAATGGAGACTTTTCATTTCCGAAAAGTCTCACGGTGGTAGAGCAAAAAACAGCAGTATTGCACTGCCGCACTATAACTTTGGTGGCGAGGCAGAGGAAAAACCTCCCCTTACTGCCAAAAACGGACCAAATCGGCAGAATTACTGCCAGTGGTCATTCTGCCGAAATTCCCATGTAGTCTATGGAATCCATAAATGGGGCCTAACATCGCCATACTTCCACTTGTGATCCGGTGGTAATTCTACCAGACCAAGTGATGGTCACAGTACGTCAGTGTGGGGGAATTCTAGCAGATTTACCAACAGAATACCACAAACTTGTAATGAGGCCCTTAGGTCTGCAATTGGCCATGGGAGACATAAAACCGTAGTTCTGCACAGATGGCATGCAAATCTTCATCACCTTTTTGTCTTCTTTTTAAACTACGGCACAGATTTACATCAAACCACAAAAAGAAATACCTGTCTGCCTATTGCCCAGTTTTTTTCTTACTTGGCGGGAATCCGGCAAGTTGTTTTCACTGTGTACCTAGTCAAGGTGCACCTTTTCACCTCTGGAAATTTAATGGGATTGATCAAAAAACAGCATTCGTTCAACTCTTAACAATGTTTGAACCACTCAGCGAATTTGCACCAAAATTTCCAATTTGCTGGGTCCAGGTTTGGCAATTCATCTGGACATTTCAGAGATATTTGGCAAACGTTATTAGTAATAGAATTTTCTCGAAAATCAGAGGCTCGTAGGTTTCACCTTAACTTTAGGGCAGCAATATACATGTTTCCATTGTATACACCTTCCTAAAGAAACTCAAGACCCACTTGTTTAGATAACACCCTTAATCTAAGCCAAAACCTGCCTGAAAATCCGTAGATTCATGTTGTCCCGTGACTTGTTTGTATAATGTGATTCTGCATGTACATGTGGCGCCCTGATGCCTGCAGGCTACGGCACAGTAAAAATGAATAATTAGAAAATGTCTGAGAAGCGCAGATTGGTGATATTTTCCTATGCATGCCACAAAAGTTCATATATCTCTGTGTGTATGCCTGGGAAGCCCAGTCTGTAATCAGGGTTGGACTGGGAGAAGAAATAGGCCCGGTCACCCAAAAAAACGTGGCCCAACCCTTGCCTCAAAAAAGTGGCCTCACGACCCTTGACCTCAGATGAACTCACCAGAAGTGATGTCATTTGACCCCACCCCAAAGTGACATCCCCGGAAGCGATGAAACACGACCTTTCACCCCTTGACAAAACAGGAAATGGCATCAAATGGCATTGCTCCTAATTACACTACGAAACAAAATATGGTTATGATTTCACTAATGTGATATATATCTCATACAAGAATGGATCACCATATGTATCTGTAAGAGGATTCAATTCAACACTACAGCTAAGTCAATGCCTAGTCTGGGATACCGAATGGATACCCTTATTGATATATCTTTATGTCCAGTTCATGCGTTCTGGATGACTACCCCTATATAACACCCCTCTCTTGGACTCCCCCTGACCCCACTGAGCCAAGAAGTAGTTCTGTTTTGCAAGTTAAAAGGTTTATTTGATAATTTAAACAATAGATATATATATCACACTTTATAATAATTTAATAATTGAATATCACACTGAATCTGAGCAGTAATCAATAATGGATAGTCTGGCACTGGCACACTTGTGAATAGGAACAGAAGAATAAGGTGGTAGAGAATGCTTTATATAAGTTCAGATGGATGTCATGTTGAATGAAAATGCAATACAGAAAATACTCAATATGATTTCAACAAAACAATGTAATCACTTTTCTCTGGCAATCCCCTCCCCCCTTTATGCAATGCAAGGAAATGGAAGGAAAGCACACAGTTCTCAGAAATGCAATCAAATGTAATTCAGTTCACCCCAGCAAGCTTAGACCACAGAAGTAGGAAACCCAGGCCCAAAATGCTTTTATATGTGCTGGCAATGAAGTGAAAAATATGCTAAAATGCTTTTAATTCCCTCTAGAGGTTCAGGGTGAGTGGTATCAAGTTAATATTAGTCCACGCTCACTTTAGCAAGGATCTAGGAGTAACTAGCAGGTTAAACGAATTTTTGGCAACTGAAAGCAAGAAAACTGCTGTTTTCACACGTTGAGAAATTTTCAAATCGTGGCAAATTCGCGAGTGCGTTTTTCGCGATTACAGAGGAACTACAAGGACTAGCACTATCGTTTTGGGGTCCCAGGACAGCCTAGGATCTCAGCTTTCAGAAGAAAGTTACTGCATGTCTCTAGGACAACCGGTCACGGAGATATGAGCGATTTAATAAAGGTCGTTTTTCAAATTTGAAATTTTAAAGTTCAAAAAGACAAGTGACAGCTAGCAACTAGAAAATGACAGGTGACAGCTTTACAAATGACAGGTGACAGTTAGGAGGCAGTTCTACTTAGATTAAAATAGCTTGGATTAGATTATTTTAACTAAGAGATTGGTTCTGCCCAGTTCTGCTAGGTACTCACACTATATTCTTGAATTAAATGGGCCTCGCCACGGATCTGGTCAGGTTTTAGACTGGACTCTGGTCTGGTCTCTGCACTTCACAGTGATCTGGGTCAGCTCTCTCTCTCTCTGGATTCTGGAGATTGATGGATTTGAAGTCTGGATCTTTCTGCACAGCTTTCTCTAGAGATTGATGGAGGTAAAGTATGGATTTTCCCGGCAGAGCGTCCCGCAGCAAATGGATTTGAAGGTCCCTGTCTGTCCTGACTGTCTGCTTTTATGTGTTTTGAAAATGGGTGTGTGAGCAGCATCACTAAGCTCTACCCCTCTCCACTTGTCATTGGCCAAGCTTTCATTTCTTCCCTGATTGGGGGAGCTAAGTTGTGTCAGAGTGATGTCATTTTACAGCCTGCAGAAAGTCCACTCCTCCTGTCAACTTGCACACAAATCTAGATTTGAACCAAATACATATTTGCACAGGTACACATATGTTTAAAATTACATGCACCCATCCCATATCACAGGAGGTATACCCTGTCCAAATCTGCTCTTCCTGGGAGCTTGCATTCAGAAAGGGCGACATTTGCACTTTTTAACTGGTTTCGCAATATCGGACATTACCCCAAATTTACACACATGTGCGCAAGGAGTATGGACATTAATTGATGAAGTGTCAGATTTTTAACATGCATACATTTTAAGTAATACCCTCTTAACTGCTAAAACCCCCCTGAACATACCACCGGGTCCTAACACGTCTTCAAATGTGCACCGAAAAATCGCAAGAATTATGGCATCATTTAAATAATTATGACAAGTCCGTACTATGAGTTATTCATCTTTTTCTAAAACCATATTCTAGCTACAGGGGTGTGTCTTTTCAGGTCACATGGTACAGAAACCAGTCTTTCTAGTTTCTGCCAAGCTCAGAGACCCTGCCCCTCCCAGCTTCTGCCAAGAGGAAGCTGTTTTACGACACCTGCAATAAACCATCTGCCTGGGCCCTGGACGGCCCATTGTTCAAGAGGAAGCCATTTATGGCCCCCATAATAAAACATTTGCCTGAGTCAGGACAGGGCTTTGTTCAATTTCCTGCAGAGCCCAGGTAATTCAATCAGAGAAGTGTCATATCCCTATTGGTGGGAGCAGCAAAATGCAGGTCGGCCTGGGAACACAGCTGTTGTGCAAGTCTCAACTCCTGTCGGGGGTAGCTGGTGGGCAGAATTCAGTTCCTTAAGCCAGGCCCCAGCTAATGTCACTTTTGTTCCCCAGTTTAAGTCAAGACAAATTTTTAAATATGCAGCTAGGATGCTGATTCTAAGTTTAAAACTATGACATTTAAACAATTGCAACCTATGTGACACTCAAAAGTAGGTCACTCATTTCTTTTAAACATTTAGGTTTTTAGTGTCTTTCAGTCCAAATTTACTTAAACGGCTGAAATCCACAGCTCAGCCAGTCTTGTTATAAACCTTCAAGTCACTTCAGAATATAACTTTAGATTGTATCCACCTCTTAGTAAGTCTTTCTTTGGCTTGCCTTGGGTTCATTTATTCAGTTTTAAACAAAATCTGGTGGTTTTAAAACGCCGGCTTTCTGATAGTGGTGAGTACTGGTACTGCACCCCTTTTTGGGATTTAAGAAATTAATTCCCCACAATTCTAGGTTCGCTTTTGGCAATCATCATTGCCATTCCCAATGGTTTCAGACTACTGCGTGGGTAGTCCAATGGTGGTTTTAGGCAGTGCCCTTCTGTGCCCATAACATTGGCAAAAATGAGCGGCAGCCTATTCTTCATGCATTTCCCTGTGCATTTTCTGGGAAGCTCTGGCCATCATGATGTTTTCCATGTCAGTACTGCACAGTTTTGAGATAGGGCTTGGATGCGTGGATAAAAACATCCCACATATCATACATTTCTGTGTGTATAGATCCATATTGTCAAATTACTGTGAATCCGAGCAGACGTCCAAGGCCAAATGATAATGTTATTGTATATCTTTACACTTAAGCTCTTTTTATAGAACAAATATGCATACAGTATCACCCAACCTGTGTTGGTACTCATTTATCGACCTAAGAAGGATGAAAGGCTTTTTGAAAAAAAACTATGTTAAAAAAAAGAGTGCATTTTTTTTTCATTTCTTCTCCAAAACGGCCCATGTGTGGCCAGAAACCGGCCCCCACGCCCCATGGACGATTTCGGCCTGTCTGTAATGCAGCCCAGCCTGGGTCCCTGTATGTGCAGGGGAGGGACAAGCAAAGCATTCATGTTACCCTTATTTGGGGGGTGCCAGTAGACACGCATTCCACCCTGGTTGTAACCCCTTTTGTGTGTATGGACGCAGATCAGTCTCATATTTCTCCTTTATTGCCTCCTCTCCATGACTGTCAGTCCATCTTAAGTGATTTTAATATGTCAAATATCAATGGCAAAGCAAAGTGCTTTCAACGTGACTTCAGGCAGTCAGGGCTTTGTCTGAATTCAGATGACTGTTAGGCAAAATTATATGCAGCACCCTTTGGGAACACCACACACAATTAAGACTACAAGTGACAGTACAAATTCAACTTTGGCACAAGCCTGTACTACACAGTAAAGTGGTAACATTGGCTGAGCAGCCAGACTTATCTCAATAGTAAGTGAGCAGTATCAATAGTTACTCAAAGGACAGCAATTGCTATGATTCAAACAAACACTGACTCAAGGTTTCTGAGTAAAAGAATATACATTTATTTACACATCAGTTGTAAAACATTTCACTAAAGTAAAGCAGTTGAAAAAAAAAATCACACTCCTAATACACTACACCACACCCAGTAGATTCTGGACAAGTTAGGCTCAAAATGAAGTGTGAGCAAAATGGCACTCCAGCAATTTAAAAGGGAGGGAAAGACAAAGTTTGGGCAGAAATTGAGTAACATCCACAAGTAAGTAAGCAGGGCAATCTAGAAAAAGGTACTACATCAGATTCAAACAGGGCCTGGCCCAAAGTCAATGGGTCAGACTCTTTTGCTCAAGATCACACAGTTCAGGGTAGTTTGCGGTTAAGTCTTTGCCAAGAGTTCAAGATGAAGTTGGTCGGCAGAAAAGTTAGTTTAAAGAATGGAGAAGGACAAGCCCTCGAATTGGCAAAAGGTTTCACACACTTTCACCGCAGCTGAACGAATCGGACAACCGGATTTGAACAGTACCTTAAATGAAGAAGATGGCTGTAGCTGAGGCGGATGTTCCTGGCAGGTCCTGCAGGCTCATGGTTCCTGAAGCAACTGTCGGACTGACATGAAGTAGGAAGACTGGAGGGTCCTGCATTGCCCAGGGAAGAAACCAGCAGCAGAACGAAGCAACGAATAAAAGGTGCACTCCTTGAAACGCAAGCAAGGTCCGTTCCTCCTGGCTATCCGGTTCACTGTAGCGCTGTACAGCAAATTCGAACAGAGAAGGGAGACCTGACAAGCAGTTTGCTAAACTGGTTGTTCCCACCAGCTCAAGGGAGAAGATTCCTTGAAGATCTTCCCTGTCATTGGAGTATAAAGATTAGTACCTGCAGCGGGCGGTTCAGTCGTTGTAGGGTTCCTCTTCTGTCAGCTACTATTTGGTTCTTCGTTACAGTGGCGACTCTGTCTTTCCAGAACCAGAGACCTGCTTTTTATGCAGTTTTCCCCCATTCACACAGACTGGCTTTCAATCACACAGCAGGGTGGCTGTCCCGCCGGGACAGTCAGCACAGCTAATAAGATCATAGTGCTACATGGGTCTCCAAGGAGACCCTTTGCAGGGAGTCCTAAATCTCTCCCTCACATCCTGTCCCCCCAAGGCTTAAAGGCGCCTAAGGAGGGCTTCGAAAGCCCGCGAAAGGACGGTGAACAAAGGAACCAAACCTGGTTTGGCGCACAGAGGAAAACATGAGAAAGACTTTTACAAAAAGAAATGGTGAATAAACCCAGCCGGAACCGTATAAAAACATATATGGTCTGGCGGGTTTAAGATCGAGGCTACCAAGATAGCCTAAAACAATACTAGGGTTATTTAAGATAACCGCAGTAGGAAAAATAGAGTAGTTACCACTGCCACCAGTCAAGTCTTAATGAAAAGGGAGCGAGACAATGCTCCAAGAGAAACAGACAAAAAGGGATAAGTATTAATCCTTTCCAGAACTCTATTTAAGATAGTTTGTACTGGGTCTATGAGTTTCAAAAGAGACTAATAACGTCAATGGCAACTTTACATGTTCTGGGAGACAGTAGTCAATCCCAGAAAATGGAGTCGGAGTTGGGAAGCCAAAAAGACAACCCTGTGTCACTGCAATGAAGGTGCTGTGTAACACACAGTAAAAAGATGATGCCTATGGAGTAGGTGAGGCTCCACAGTCTATGAATGTTAAATATATATATAGCAAAACACATGTAAGAGTGGGGAAAAAAGGCTCAAACTATTGCCTGGTGAAAAAAATAAATTCTAGAAATCCGGCAAAGCTGCTGAGGTATCAGTAGGCAAGGGAAATTAGCCATTCTGGAGAATTGTCCCTAACACTGACATTTTCAGCAATTTAAAACATCAGGGTCTCCACTCTGTTTAATTTAATGGCAAACAGAGAAATCCAGGTATGCTGAATACTTTTAACATTAAACAATATGTTGAGGGATCAATTTTGCCAGGCAATCCAAATTGTAATTCATTTGTTACTGAAATTATATGTGCTCACTCGTCTAATCTAACAATAATCTTAGTATAGATAAAGTAATTCAATGAGTTCTAAATAAACATTTTTGACAAACATTAGAAATGTAAAAGTGCTACGTGCAATATTACAAATTCTATCCAACCTAATGATCTGGAGTAACACAATTCATTGATAGCAAATTAAGAATTGTCTGTCAAGCTTGCAATGCGAAAGTAGTTAGAATACTGCATGCAACGCTCCTCACCATTTCAAACATAATAGTGTTGGTTTTGCTAATTTATGTCTAATTACCTCGCTTGTTTGATCGAGCGGGCTGTGCCGTGTGACCCACCCTTTCCTCCGGGTTTTTTAGCTAATGCTTGCATGTTGAGCAAACATTGGCAGAGAGATTGTGGGTCTGGCTTTATAAATGTGGAGCAGTCACATTGCTTTGTAAAGCCGTCACAGGACAAACAGGCTCCTAAAAAAAAAAACATTCATTAAATCTCTCGAACGCTTAAAGTTACTCCACTTGCTCCTTCAAAATGGCGGCCTCAACAGATCTTTCCCATTCCTGCCCTCTTTCTTAGTCACAGGCCACCTGATTGACACCTTGGTCCTTCTAATATGTATCTTCAAGAACTCAGGCAGAGCTTAAGCTTGCTCAAGACTGACCTAAAAATGTCTGCTCCATCCCTCCATCCGTGACCTCGATGTTTCTCAAGGACATATGCTATCAGCCTTGTCCTGAGTGTGATCTCTAGCCGCCCACTTGTTGTGCCCCATAGCGCTGCAATCTCTAAGACCCCATCTTGCAGGCGACGGCTTTTAAGTGGTCTCTGCTTCTCTAGGAAACTCCTTGGATTATTGGAAATTGAATTATTGAAGCTCTTTTTTGCTTCAATAAACACATGAAAATGTTCATATTTAATAAACTGCCTTCTCGGCTGAAGTGCCTCAGTCAGTGCTGGGAAGTCTATGGTTAACTGTGCGCCTAATCTAACAATATAATAAAAGGCCAAATGTATGTGTGTCCGAGCCAATAGCTTCGCCTGTTGTCACCGCTACAGGGAGCTGTTGCCTTAGGATATATAGTGGTCCTATTTTGTTAATGAAAACCTGCACTTTGGCCTGTGTACACGGGCTCTAACACTAGCAAATAATATTAAACTTCAGCGGTAAACAACCTTTTAAACACATTACATAAATTCAAAAGATGCATTAAATATTAATACATGCAGTACTTTCCTGCATTGTGGGCGACAATGTTATAATGCCCGAGGACCTTCCCAACCCGAGTATTTGACTGTGGCATATTAAATAACTTCTGTTCCAAGGCCCCTTCCTGCTCTTAGCCTATCCCTGCAGAGAGGCTCCTCCCTGCTTAATGTCCATCCTTCCCCTGAGGCCATGTCCTGCTCTGAATCCCATCCCACCCTGAGGACCCCTGGAGTAATGGGGGCCCCCTCACATGATGTCCTGGGAGAGGAACCCTTGGACTTACGCTGTAACAGAAATCATTTCTTAATGAAGGCAGAGGGACTACAAAAAGAAACTATTTCTTTTTGGCGTCTGAGGGTTCCCCCACCCTATGACATGGGCACCTCTAGGCTGGAGTCCTCGATGTCATTGGTTGGGGACCTCCATGACTTCAAAAAGAAATAGTTTCTTTTTGAAGTCACTCTGCATTCATGAAACAAAGTATTTCCATTATGATTCAGTCCTTAAGTAATAGGGCTCCCCTCAAACCGTGACGTGTGCGTGTGTGGGGTGCACACTTAAATGTATAGGTGGCTGCATGTGTGAGTGTATGGTGAAAGGGTGCACAATTAAATGTATGGGTGGCTAGGTGTGCGTGTTCAGTGTATGGTAAAATGGTGCACACTTAAATATATGGGTGGCTGCCTGTGTGAGTGTATGGTGAAAGGGTGCACACTCTGGCCAGAGAGTTAAATCTGTCCAAACTGGACTATTTTAACACCCAATATCTAGGCGCCAATAAACATATCGTTAGAAAAAGCCAGATTCTACAAAACAACACTCTTGGAGCAGCATTGGGCATAGCCAGGAAAAAGCATATATCTGAGATAAGGAGACAGAATAACTGGCTCTCCACCAGCGATAAAATGATGCAAAAAACTGCCTCATTTACTCACAAGTGCCTAAACAACGCTGCACCCCGCTATCTCATAGATAGAATTAATAGAAAATCCTCCAACCAGCCCTCCAGAGCTGCCAACAGCAACTGCTTGTGGGTACCAAGGTTCAAACTGATGAAAGGTGGAGGCAGCATCTTCCCAGTGAAAGCGGCCCAGCTTTGGAATTCCCTACCTCCCTTCCTGAGGGCCGACCAATCATATTCCCACTTCAGACATAATATCATTAACTGGCTCAAAGAAAATGACCACTAAATACTCAACAGCTTCTGACCGACTATCCCTATTTAGCTGCACTGTAAATGTACAACTGACAATAAACTGTAAATAGACTATACTTTGCTGTACCTTCCTCTCTATGCACTGACCTCCCATCTGGTTACTTAATGCAGATATTTTGTTGTTGTAATCAAACCTTGACTGTATTATACTTGTGTGACGCTTTTAACCATGTAACCCCAAGCTGAAAATACTCATGTTTCCTGCACCCTGATACCCTCGGGTCTGGCGCGCATTATACATAAAAAACGAAACTAAACTAAACTATAGGTGGCTGCCTGTATGAGTTTATGGTGAAAGGGTGCACAATTAAATGTATTTTGGATACCAGGGTGTGCCTGAATGATTAAAGGGTGCACACTTAAATGTATGGGTGGCTGGATGTGCGTGTGTGTTTATGGTGAATGGTGTGTGTGCTTGTGTTCAGGGGCGTAACAAAATCTACATTTCAGGGGGTGTTAACCCTTCAAATGGAGGTGCACGCTTATTTGATGTTGCATCTAACATCTTTCTGCATTCTAATGAGACTATTCTAGTGCAGCTTCAATGTTAAAAGGCAGTTAACCCTCTCCTTTAAGTCTGCAAATGTAACGCTCACCTGACTCCCACGGAGGCGCTGGTCTAGTCTGGGTTGCTGTATCCTCTTCGAGCGTGATGCGCAGATCTCGGAACACCGACTGACCAGGACCCTCAAATCTTTCTTGTCTGGCCCGTAGGAATATCCTTCTGCAGATGAGAAAGGGGATTAACAGTCTACAGAATGGTGTGCTTGCTCCCTCCTTCGTTCTTCTCTAACTTCCTCCGAAATCCCCGGTTGAAGCTCACCTTATGGTTTGAAAGGATGAACTCTCCATCCTGCTTCTGGTGCAGGGGCGTGTGTTTGTCCAGTTACTTAACTGGTTTTCAGAATGGCGCTGGCAAAATCCACTTGACTTTTCCGAGCGGAACGCCGTAAGTATGAAGATTAGAAAAGTTCAAGTGTTGAGCCTCCTTTTCTGTTGCCATCCTAACCTGTGATCTATCCTTTATTTCAGGTGCAGAATGAAGGCGATGCGTTGAGGGATTGAATTGCCGATGGTAAACTCAGGTGAGTTAGCGATGGGGGCGACCCCTCTTAATGTCTTTATATTCCTCCAGTAATGTCTTTTGTCCTTTCCCCATAGGGGCCGGGGTGCGGTACCTGCCAACGAAGCGGCGCCGACCCGAAATGAGGAATGGTCCACCAACAGAAGACCGGTAAGTGTTATGGCGGAAAATTAGGCTTTCCTCATATGTTCCTTCTGCTCACCTTTTGTCTCTTCTTCTCTCCCCTAGGCGCAGAGGTGTGGCGACCGGAGCAGACAGTCGCGGTGGAGCCAGAAGAACTCCCGAGGACAGGATGTGAAGCGCGGTGCTGCAGCGAGCAACGCAGTGCTTTTAAATGAAAGTCTTTTCTCAGGAACGCTGGCGTGAAGGTTCCGGATGCAGGTAAGAAGTTTGATAAAATTCTTGGTTTATACCTTTCTCTTCTCTTCTTTCCTTACAGGTGTTCCAGGATCGAGGCGGGCGTGGCTGGAGACCAGATGCAGGAGCAGACACGGTGAGCGTTCAGCTGCTTGGATGCAGAACAACGCGAAGCGTGAGCTACTGTCTGGGCGTGGCTTAAATAGCCCCCAAAGTAGTTCCAGGTAAGTATCCTTCCCTGGCCACGCCCGAGTGGAAAAATAGTCCCAATGAAAAAATAGTCCCTTTCAGGTCTCAGGGAGGCCTGAATCTTGCAGCATGGTCTGCATCAGGTAAGTGCACAAAACACCTTCCTTTATGAGCCTGGCGCCTATGGCGCCAGGACTGATGTCCAACATGAGCCTGGCGCCAACGGCGCCAGGACAGAGTCCAAAGAGCCCCTATAAGGGGCCGCTGGGCTTTTACCCGGGGGCATGATGCCTGCTCCTGGGTGTGCTGGGCCTGGCCTGGTGCTCCGGGGGTAGGTATCATGACAGCACTCCCCCCCAAGGCCTCTCCCAAGGTCGTTCCCTCTGGAGGTTTCGGTTTGTTTGGGAAATTCCGATGGAAACTTTTTACCAGCCGAGGTGCATGTACGTGGTCGCTGGGTTCCCAAGATCTTTCCTGAGGCCCGTACCGTTTCCAATCAATTAGATAGAAAAGTTTTGATTTTGAGATCTTAGAATCCAAAATGTTCTTCACCTCGAATTCAGGCTCCCCATCTATCTGGATTGGTTCTGGTGGCTTTATTAATCTGGTTCCTGGTTGCACTGGTTTCAAAAGTGACACATGAAAAACGGGGTGAATCCGCATGTTAGCTGGTAGATCGAGCTTGACTGCCACTGGGTTAATTATAGATTTGATTGAGTAAGGGCCCAAATACCTTGGATTAAAAGTTTGCGGTCCCTTGAGCAATAAGTGTTTGGTAGCCAACCATACGTGATCCCCTATTTGGTATGGAGACGCCTCACTCCGATGCAGATCCGCATTCTTTTTGTATTTCCCTTTCGCTTGTTGCAAATGTGCAGTTGCATCCTTGAAGGCTTGAGTTATCGTGGAATGCAAATGGTCCACTGCGGGCATTTCAAGGCTCAGAGGTGAGTCCAGGTCTGAAGTACGAGGGTGATGTCCATATAGGGTATAAAAGGGGCTTTGTCCAGTTCCAGAGTGTACCGAGTTATTGTATGCATATTCAGCCACCCATAAAATATCCTTCCAATTACCCTCCGATTGGTGCAACATACATCGTAGGTATTGTTCAAGGGTCTGGTTCGTTCTCTCCGTCTGACCATCGGTCTGTGGGTGGTGGCTGGTTGAGAGTCTTACGTCGATTTGTGCCAGTTGACAACACTTTCTCCAAAAATGACAAATAAACTGGCTTCCTCGGTCGGAGACTAGTATGGACGGGAATCCATGCAAACGGATGATATTTTCGAGGAATTCCTTGGCTAGGACAGAAGCTGAAGGTAATACTTTCAACGGAATAAAATGGGCCATCTCGGAAAATAAATCCACCACAACCAGAATAGTATTGTATCCATTACAAGGGGGCAGGTCCGTGATAAAATCTAGTGACAAGGTGTGCGATGGTGCTGGTGGAATGTCTAAAGGCTGAAGAAGACCGGGGGGTTTTGTCTTTTGGCCTTTGTTTTGGGCGCAAACTCCACAGGACATCACGAAAGATTTAATATCCTTTCGTCAGGAAGGCCACCAGAATTGTCGTTTAATTTTTTCCTCAGTTTTGGCAATGCCAGGATGTCCTTCCATCAGGGTATCATGATGATGGGAAATAACCAGTTCTTGCAATTCCTTTTCTGGCAGAAATAAGCGTCCTTGGAAGTAAGGTAGGCCATCGTTGACCGAAAAGTAAGGCCCCCTTTGGATCCAATCCTGCAAGGCTGTAGAGTCTAGAAGTTGTTTTACCCATGCTTGAATGTCTTCAAGGGTTTGTAAAGAGGTTATCCCCAAAATTCTTTCTTCGGGAATTATCGGCACAGGTTTTGAGTTTGTGTCTATTTCTCCCATTCCTATTCGAGATAGCGCGTCCGCTTTGCCATTCTTACAGCCGGTGCGGTAAGTGATTACAAAATCGAACTCAGCAAAGAACAAAGCCCATCGGAGCTGACGTGACGATTGAGCCTTGGCAGTTTTTAAATATTGTAAGTTTCGGTGATCAGTGATCACGGTGATGGTATGCCTGGAGCCAAGAAGATAATGCCGCCAACCCTTAAAGGCGGACTTAATGGCTAATAATTCCTTGTCGATGATTGCATAATTTACCTCAGGCGTTGAGAACTTTCTGGACCAAAATGCTACGGGGTGCAGTTGGTTGGTTTCAGGGTCTCTCTGAGACAGGACAGCTCCCATGGCTAAGCTGGACGCGTCGGTTTCGACTATATAAGGGAGATCGGGACGCGGGTGCTTCAAAATAGGTGCAGACATGAATTTAGCTTTCAATTCCTAAAAGGCCTGTTCGGCTTCCTCGGTCCATTTGAAGTGTTTATTTTTTCGCAAGAGTGCAGTGATGGGTTGTACCACACGTGAAAATTCTGGGATAAATCTGCGATAAAAATTAGCAAAACCAAGCATGCTTTGGACACCTTTCACCGAACTAGGTGATGGCCATTTGAGGATGGCATCCACTTTTCGTGAGTCCATTCGGACCCCTGTAGGTGTCAGGATGAATCCAAGAAACTCAACCTCGGTGGTATGGAAAACGCATTTTTCCAGCTTTGCAAACAGTTTGTGTTGGCGCAATTTCTCAAGGACGGCCCTGACATGCTTTCTGTGATCAGATTCCGAAGAGGAGTACACAAGAATGTCATCGATATATACGACAACACAAACATCGATGAGTTCCCGAAGGACATCGTTCATGAAGAATTGGAAGGCAGCAGGTGCGTTGCACAACCCGAAAGGCATCACCTGGTATTCGAATAATCCATATTTTGTACGGAAGGCCGTTTTCCATTCGTCGCCTTCTTTTACTCGCACCAGATGATAAGCCCCCCGGAGATCTAACTTGGTGTATACGCAAGCGTCCTTCACCTGGTCAAGAAGTTCAGGGATCATAGGCAGAGGGTAACGTTTTTAACAGTTATCTGGTTCAATGCGCGGTAGTCGATACAAGTTCTAAGGTCGCCTTCTTTTTTGGGCACGAAGAACAAAGCCGAGGATGCCGGAGACTTTGACCGGCGAATGAAACCATTGGCTAGGTATTGATCTAAATATTGTCTCAAATGCAGATTCTCAGGTTCAGTAAGGGCATAAATCCTGCTACAAGGGGGTTGTGCATCGGGCACCAGATCGATTTGGCAATCGTACGATCTGGGGGGAGGTAACGTGTTGGCCTGTTCCTTTTGGAAGACGTCCTGAAAGTCTTGGTATTCCGGAGGTAGTTGCATGGAGACAGAGGTTACAGACGCTAGACTAATCTTCAGATTTTCTGGGTAGCAGGTTTGTGCACAATCCGGGAAGGTTATTCTCTTCGCTCGCCAATCAATTTGAAGATTATGTGTCTCTAACCAAGGGATTCAGAGAATAACCTGAAACTGTGGAGCCTTGATTACATCAAACACAACTGCCTCCCGATGGCCGTCCGGACCTATAAGTGTCACCTCAGCAGTGGAATGTGTTACCGGTCCAGAGGCAATTTCGGTTCCATCGACTGTGGTGATGACATCTTTGCTGGTTTTTGGACGCAGAGGGAGGTTAATCCTAGAGACCAATTCACGATCCACATAATTTCCTATAGCCCCACTATCGATGTATGCCTTTATTGCATACAACCGCTTAGGCTGTTCCGGATCTACGAGGACCATTGGCACAATGAAATCGGAGGTCTGAGAGTTAGTTTTCAAGCTCGGCAAGCGGACCCCTACGCTTGTCAGGCGTGGTCGTTTCCCGAAACTCAGTCTTCATGGGTTTTATTAGCAGCTCCTACCACCTTCTTGGGCGGTTTTGCCGGGCAATCTCGTAGAAAGTGTCCAGAGGACCCACAATAAAGACATCATTTCATCTGCCGTCTTCTTTCACGTTCTATTTGAGTTAAAGGTCCTTTAACTCCTCCAATTTGCATAGGCTCAGAGACATCAGCACCCTTGGGGTTAGCATGGGTCTTGACCAACACCTGGGTCTCAAACTTGGACCGATCTGATTTTCTGTTTTGAAGTCTGTGATCCAATTGGACCACTAAGTCTATATATTCTGTGCATTCTTGGGGCGGATTTACAACTTAGGCCAGGACATCTTTAAGTTCTCCATGTAGACCTCGATAAAATAACGTGATTCTTTTATCCTCTGGCCACCCAGTTTCCACAATTAGTCTATTAAAGGTTGCAATGTAGGATAGGAGGTCCTGATTGCCCTGTCGCAGGGATAGGAGTTCGTCATCCAGAGCCTGCCCCTGAGAGTGTCGAGCAAATAACCTTTCCATGCTTGCTTGAAATCCTTGAAAATCACGGAGAATCGGATCATCTTGAGTAACCAGTGGAACTGACCAATCGGCAGCACAGCAGTGAGATATGACAATACAAAGGCTACCTTGGTCTGGTCATTAGGGAAGGCCCCAGGTCTGCATAGGAAGTGCAAACGACACTGATTCATGAATACGGCAAATCGTTTGGGGTCCCCAGCAAAGCGTTCAGGTGGGGCCAGCGGCATGTCACAAGGTAGATTAATCTGCACAGGGTTACTGGTGACCACAGGAGCGGGGTTCCCCCCGGAACCGGGTAGAGGAGTGTGTCCAGCTTGATCTTGCAAAAACTGTCTAGCCAGGTCATCAGTTCTTTCCTTTGATACAATCACTTCCCTCCTGAGAGCATTAGTCTCTTGACGAGCGGCGTGTACTTCGGCCCGTAATTCCCCCAGTAGTTGGGCCAACTGATCAGTCTCAGAAGTTTCCATAGCGCCTGGGTGGGAATTTGTAGGAAGGCTTCACGTTCTGTAACGCTCACCTGACTCCCACGGAGGCGCTGGTCTAGTCTGGGTTGCTGTGGCCTCTTCGAGCGTGATGCGCAGAACTCGGAACACCAACTGAACAGGACCCTCAAATCTTGCTTGTCTGGCCCGTAGGAATATCCTTCTGCAGATGAGAAAGGGGATTAACAGTCTGCAGAATAGTGTGTTTGTTCCCCCCTTCCACCCTTCGTTCTTCTCTAACTTCCTCCGAAATCCCCGGTTGAAGCTCACCTTATGGTTTGAAAGGATGAACTCTCCATCCTGCTTCTGGTGCAGGGGCGCGTGTTTGTCCAGTTACTTAACTGGTTTTCAGAATGGCGCTGGCAAAATCCACTTGACTTTTCCGAGCGGAACGCCGTAAGTATGAAGATTACAAAAGTTCAAGTGTTGAGCCTCCTTTTCTGCTGCCTTCCTAACCTGTGATCTGTCCTTTATTTCAGGTGCAGAATGAAGGCGATGCGTTGAGGGATTGAATTGCCGATGGTAAACTCAGGTGAGTTAGCGATGGGGGCGACCCCTCTTAATGTCTTTATATTCCTCCAGTAATGTCTTTTGTCCTTTCCCCATAGGGGCCGGGGTGCGGTACCTGCCAACGAAGCGGCGCCGACCCGAAATGAGGAATGGTCCACCAACAGAAGACCGGTAAGTGTTATGGCGGAAAATTAGGCCTTCCTCATATGTTCCTTCTGCTCACCTTTTGTCTCTTCTTCTCTCCCCTAGGCGCAGAGATGTGGCGACCGGAGCAGACAGTCGCAGTGGAGCCAGAAGAACTCCCGAGGACAGGATGTGAAGCGCGGTGCTGCAGCGAGCAATGCAGTGCTTTTAAATGAAAGTCTTTTCTCAGGAACGCTGGCGTGAAGGTTCCGGATGCAGGTAAGAAGTTTGATAAAATTCTTGGTTTTCACCATTCTCTCCTCTTCTTTCCTTACAGGTGTTCCAGGATCGAGGCGGGCCTGGCTGGAGACCAGATGCAGGAGCAGACACGGTGAGCGTTCAACTGCTTGGATGCAGAACAACGCGAAGCGTGAGCTACTGTCTGGGCGTGGCTTAAATAGCCCCCAAAGTAGTTCCAGGTAAGTATCCTTCCCTGGCCACGCCCGAGTGGAAAAATAGTCCCAATGAAAAAATAGTCCCTTTCAGGTCTCAGGGAGGCCTGAATCTTGCAGCATGGTCTGCATCAGGTAAGTGCACAAACACCTCCCTTTATGAGCCTGGCGCCTATGGCGCCAGGACTGATGTCCAACATGAGCCTGGCGCCAACGGCGCCAGGACATAGTCCAAAGAGCCCCTATAAGGGGCCGCTGGGCTTTTACCCGGGGGCTTGATGCCTGCTCCCGGGGGTGCTGGGCCTGGCCTGGTGCTCCGGGGGTAGGCATCATGACAGCAAGCACCCACTTATGAACGGCTGTGAGAATAAGCGGTCTCCTGTACCGTCCCTACCCTTCCAATCACTTCCCTGGCTTGCAAGTACTAAACCCACATCAAGATTTCCATTGCCTAAAGAATTATGCATTTGAATGCATGTACTAACAGTGAAATGCTTTACATTAGTAATTACCAGGACTTTGTTAACAGCAAAACGAAGGGCGTCCTTTAACATCTGTGTCCTGTTCTGTCTGGCAACGGCTCTGTAGGTCTAGCCAACATAGCCAAAAATGTGAAGTGGGGGAGAGGACTGAAGCCTAGCCATATCAATGGTGTCACACCACTACTTGTGTTTAATACCTTGGTTACTTATTAGCAATCTTCATTACTCAGTGCCCTATTCTTCCTCGTCCCAGTACTTGTATATGAGGCACTTTGACTCATAAACAAGTACTGGGATGCGGTAGTGGGACATGGAGGTAATGCCTGGCTTAGTTACCAGTAATCTTCATTACTCCTAATCTCACTCTTCCTCTTCCCAGTATTTACCTATAAGGCAAGGAACCTCATACGTAAGCACTGGGACACATAAAAGGGATCTTGAGGTAATTGTGGGCCTGATTTTGAAGGTTGGGGGGTGGTCATATGGGAGAGGAGATGTGTGGGGGGTGGTGAGGGATGGGCTGGGGATTAAGCAATAAAGCGTAATGGTCATCTATGCCCAGGCTAAGCAGGCATGATGTGTGGTATTAGTGGCTAGAGAGGTATTTTGAGCAGCCAGTCTAGTCATTTCTTAGTTTGGCTTTTAGTTTTTTTAACTGGCCATCTCTGATAAAGCAGTCCTGCTAAGTGTAATTACCTGTCTAGACTGCTGCCAGTCTAGCCGTTTCTTACTGCAGCATTGTATATTTTTATGGGTATCTATGATAAAATAACCATGATAAGTGTTATTGCTTCGACTGGCATTTTGGTGCAGCCAGTCTAGGTATGTCTAAATGTGGTCTGGCATGCTTTACTGTAATATATCATTACGTGTCTAGACTGGGCTACATTGTGCAGCCAGTTTGACATGTTTTCATTGTAGCATGGCATTTGTAATAGCAACACATTATATCAATTAAAGCATTAATGTTCCTGTGCACTGTTGGTGACTTGCATGTGTTGGATTTTTGGATTGGTGTTACCCTACAAAACAATTGCACACGCTCTGGCCTTTTAGCCAATTTTTCTCAGAAAGTGTGCCGTACAATGCAATCAAACACATATTTATGTCTTTCTCCCAGTGCAGTGTGCGGCGTACCCCTGCAGCAGCATGTTCATGCGTATTGCGCAAGCGTGGTATTCTAGGCTGGCTCAGAGAGTGGCGCGACCCGTGATTTGTTGCCAAGTGTTAAGACACTGCCAATCTCTGTGTCTGCCGCAATTCTCATCTCTGCTCTGAACTCAACTTCTGTTCCAATGCCCCTTCCTGCTCCTAGCCTATCCCTTCAGAGAGGCGCCTACCTAAATTCTCATCTCTGTCCTGAGTCCAACATCTTTTCCAAGAACTCTTCATTGCTCTCAGCCTGTCCCTGCCGTTCACCCATCCCCTGAGGCCATGTTTAAATGTGCGGTGAGTCCCAATGGGAGGGCTCAGGAACAAGTTGAGTCCTTGTTCTCATGTTCCTAAACACAGAGGAGGCTGGTACACAACGGCAGGGGTCCTTCACCATGGTGAGTTCCTTTGTACCGCATTGGCTGGCATATAGGCAGGTTTCTTTTCAGCAGCAGGTTCACCCCCAAAGGTCTCTGGGGATGTTTAGGGGACAGAGCTTGTTTCTGCCTTGGCACACCTGCCATCACCTCGGAACTGGTTTGGACGGCTCTCTCAGTAGGGACCAAATACAATATTCTTCATCTGATGGACTGCAAGTATGATTTAAAGGAGTGGTGTGAGACACCTTCCTTTAAAAGTAGAAGCCCACAGGTGATAGTGCTAAAGCTAGCCTGCCTGAGTGCTCCAATCCCACTCAAAGTGCATTTGCTCTATGAAGAGTGGAGGGGACAGGAAGGAGAGAGAGCCAGAGAGAAACCAGGCATTCAGCATCTTCCCCAACTGCACAGAGATCTCCTGTCTACACACACCCTGCCCTTTCCCTTCTCAGCAGGATCAAAGGCCTTAAGAAATACATGCCCCTGGTGCGAGGCTAGTCCCTTTCAATGGGGGTGCTCCTTTAATGCCTGGGCCCATAAAAGCTGTCAATTGTGCCGATGCCTCTAGAGGAGTGCATTAACTATCCTCACAAAGAGATCAAAAGAGAGGCATTGCCATTTAGGTTACTGTCCTGTCACTTTGGCAGGATCAGCCTGTCCGGTCAGAATATACAGCATCTTCCAGAGCTGAACTGGATTGTAGAAGCTGCCACATGTGTGATATGAAATTGGATGTAGCTGCAATGATCATGGGTAGTGCCATGCACCATGCCTTAACCCAGACATAGCTTATCTTTGGAGTGTACCCTGCCACCAGCTTGGGCTACTTAAGATCATCATAGTTTCGGTACAGGGGTGCATTTCTTAAATACAGAGACGTGTCTGTCCCTGCAGCTGTCAAATGGGCAAGTACGACCTCTGAACCTGCTCTGTGCCGCTGGTGGAGCAGGCACTGCAGATCAGGATACTGATGAATGCGGTCGCAAGTGCACACTATGCTTAGGGCATGGAGCTTATGAAAGGGGATTCTGATCAGCTGATTACCCTTTCAGAGACGGAATTAGCAGCGTCATGTTTTTAATTAAAAGAAAAGCCAGGGCTTTCACACCCTTGCCAGTTGACAATTAATCACAAGTGGGTTGCACATACACTTTGCCTTACGCAATGCAGATTCTAGATGGTGCAGACACCATGTTGCTTCTTATGTTACCCACAAAATGGATACAGACACCCAGGGAGCACCACGTTCTGTAGTGTTACATATAGAAGGCCATGACCTGGGATATATACAAAGACGTAATTGATTAACCAAATGATGGAAGATCTACAACGTCTCTTGTCTTTTTCCCAGATGCCTCATAATACTTCTTCTGGGGCAATTGTGGAAAACATAAAGTGGAGCTCTGTATCACATTGGAAAATTGATAGAGCATGAAAACATGTTCATAAGTCTTTATGTGCTTATATGAGGTACCATGGAAAGCCTGTAATTGAGCATGTTAAGGTTCATCTGACTGAAGGTAGCACTTTTAGAGTGGGGCCTTTACTGGACCATGGTAATCAATTTTGTTTAAGTAACATTTTACAGGTTTTACATTTTTTTATACTTCAAATAGAAGGTTTATGTGAATTTGAACTATGTGAAGTATTTTAATTGAAACTTAAGTTTAAGTGTGTGAGTTACGAATCTATGTGATCACTGCGCCGCCTTTAACTGCACCGACGAAAATGTTGACGCCAATTATGGCACAGCGCAGTGATCAAATAGATCACTTTACCCACGTCACCTGGCCCACATTCCCCAACTGACCCGCCCCACCCCACTTACCTCTACAGTAGCACACTTTTGTGTGCAACATCGACTCCCTGCCACCCCAGTGGTGTTGTTTCTGCCACTTACATGGGTTGGAGCTGACAGCGCAGAGTGCTTTTTTGTTTCTTTTTTTAATTTCTTGTCCCCCGCTTACCTAAGCTGGACCCTCACATCCCGTTACAGCGCCCAAGAAGAACGGGGGACACCCACGCAAACTCCGCTCTGCTTGGGCGCAGTAATGGGAGTCGGTAAAAGCACATGCACCAACGTCGCTGCAGTTACGAGTTCCCCATTTTGGTGCATTTCCTGAGTTTGCGCGTGTGTGCGTGTGTGTGCGCGTGTGTGTGTTTGTTTTTTGGGATTGTCTGAATGTGCATGTCATCTGTGTATCTGTAGGATTTACCTGCATCATGTGTGAGTGTGTGGTCCATACACTAACATCTTTGTACTTGTGTATGTTGTGTGCATATCCTCTAGGTGATTTTGTGTGCGAGTGCTTTTGTACCTGTGTGTCCACATATTTTTAAGCTGTGTTCAGTGTGTGTGTGTTCATATATGGGTTTATAATATATGTGTTTCCTTGTATTTTTATCGTGCTTAGACATATATGTAGGCATGTCCAGTATGTGTGACAAGGATCATATGTGTGCCCACATAGGTTTTACATAGTTTGAATCTTTATTTATAAGCCATTTTTGATATTTATGAATGCTTCAGTTTCAAAGTGTGTATGTTTGTTTATCCAACTGTCTGCATGGTCTAAGTGTTTGTGTGAGTGAGCGTGTTTGTTTCAATGTGTGTACATAATTTGCAAATGTAAATTGTAATTTTTTTTATTTTACTTCCTACACTGCAAGTCTGAATTATAGATGTTTTTTATTTTAAAAAGTGAATCTCTCAAGTTTGGATGATGGAATTTATTTGTGGCTATTTCTTTGTAGCATGCACTATTTCCATGGGGAATTTCTAGGTGCTACTGGAATTTGTGAAATGCAAAGCTGAACATTTCAAGTGGATGTGTACCAGATGGATGTGTTTTAGGGTTCATAGAAAACTCACTTAAAAAAACCTTTCCACACATTGTCCCTCAATATGAAGTCAGCGGTAAAACCCACCGGTAGGTGGGGTGCTACCGCCGCCCCGATAACACCATTTTCCTGCTGCCTGACATCCCGATGTTAATAGTGGTGGTGCTTCAGTGAGAGCCATGCTGGTAGGCGCCTGAACTCTGCCTGGTGCCCCTACCTGCATACTTATAGTTTGGCCGTCCGGAAAGGGTGTCGGTATGTTGCTACCGGTACCCTTATTTCCGGACCACCAAGCTTATAATGAGGCCCATTGTTTTTTTTTTTTTACATGCAAGCACGCATGAAAGCTCACAAGATGTACAAGGGGCCTCATTACGAATCAGGCGTTAAGGGGTTAACGGCGCCGTAAACGGCGCCAACCCTTAACGCCTGATTCCGAGGTCCCTTTGCGCCATGGTGAGTTTAACGCCTGATTTTTGCAGGCGTCAAAATCCATGGCGCTAAGGGACCATGGTGCTAATTACGCCACCGTAATTTACGGTGGCGTAATTAGCGCCTTCTCCACTCCCATTATGCCCTATGGGGCAAAAATGGGAATTGGGAGGGGTAAAATGGGAAATGGGGATTTACCGCCCCACTCACCTTGGAATGGGGCGGTAAATCCGCCATCCACCATGGTGTAAACGTAGTTTACACCATGGTGGTAAGGGTACGACCCAGGCGGTAACTTACCGCCTGGGTCGTAATGAGGCCCAATGTGTGTCTTTAGGATAAAGCAAAACAGACTTTATCCTAAAAAGATTACACTTAAAATGTATTGACATTTTAAAAATGGTTTCTGCCTTCCCAGTGTAAAGTGTCTTGTAACCTTCACTATAGTGTTGCTGCCACACTACTATAGTGGCGTAGATGATATAGCATTGCGCTATCTACACCATTGTTAAAGGTACATGAAATCTACATAGGAAAATGTGACAAACTTTTCCTAATAAAGGCATGATTCATAGAAAAGTGTGCATTGATCCAGCAAAGTCCCTGCGCCGAAAACAACTTTGCACGTCACTACGCACAAAGTTTAAAATACGCGCTCTGCGTATTCATGGAATCCAAATCGCAAAGCAACCCAACCTATAAAGAAAACCGAGCTGTGGAAGGGATTCCCCACACGCCCCCACGCAAACCAAAACCATAGCCATAGACCAACCTTTGCGCAAACATCCACATCCACCTCTGACCCCCATCCAGCACCCTGGCGACACTGCACGTGGTCCCACGTAAGTCAATGCTCACACCCCTGCGATTCGGTGCAAGTTGCCCCTTAAGTAATCGCTGCACCCCTACAAATCTGCACAAGGTCCCCCGTAAGTAAAGGCTGCCTTCCAGCAAATATGTGTGAGGTGCCCCGTAAGTAAAGGCTGCACCCCAGCAAAACTGTGAGGTCCCCCGTAAGTAAAGGCTGCACCACAGCAAAACTGTGTGAGCTCCCACATAAATTACGGCTGCACCCCTGCGAATCTGTCTCATGTCCCCGTAAGTAAAGGCTTGACCCCTGCGAAACTGCACGAGCACCCCGTAAGTAACAGCTGCACCCATGCGATTCTGCGCAAGGTCCCCCGTTAGTAACAGCTGCAGCCCAGAAAATCTGCGTGAGGTCCCCCGTAAGTAAAGGCAGCATCGCTGCGCAAGCTCCCACATAAGTAATGGCTGTACCCCAGCAAAACTGCGAACCGTCTGCCATACTCGCAAGGCACCCAAACTGTTGGCATATACCCTACTGCACAGCAGTGCCTTCAAGCCCAGACACCACCCTACAGCTCCCCTCACCTCCACCACTACCCCCAGACAGCCCCTCAGGTCCTGACACCACCCACCAGCCCCCTCACCTCCTCCACTACCCTAGGCAGCCCCTCAGGTCCTGACACCATCCACCAGCCCCCTTCACCTCTGACACATGTCATGGTCTGTTGTTCAACGTGTGACATGCATGCATGCATTTGTGTACGTGACAGTTCATACTCACCAATGCGCCAGATATCGCCATATTTTGTCAATGCCAGGGCCCGATAAAGTGGTGACTGGTGGTAAATGCGGCTGTCATGTGTGCTGCCAGGAAAATTGCCATTGATTTGCATGACCACTCCATTTGTGTCACAGACGACCTGCGCGTTGATGGAATGCCTGTGTTTGCGATTGTGGGATGTGTGCTCCCTCAATCCTGTTCTGGATAAGTTGCAGAGGGCGGAGAGTAGAGGCAGGAAGATTTAGATAGAGGCTGTTACAATAGTCCAGCTTATAGGGAACCAGGGCTCTGGAGACCGTGAGCTTCTGGGGGAAGGAGAGGAAAGGAAGAATACCTCTGAGGAGGTGTAGTTGGTAGTGTGACTTCTTAGAGCCGTCAGAGATGTGAGGAGAGAAGGAGAGTGTGGAGTCGAAGATGACCCAGAGGTTTTTAACCATGCAGGTGGGAGCAGGAAGAGGGCCAAGAGAGGCCGGCCAGAGAGCTGCAGGGAGTGGGTGTGCCAACGAGTAAAATCTCAGTCTTACTGACATTGAGGCAGAGGTCATTGGTGGCAGACCACTTCGGGATAGCAGACAGTCAGAGATGAGGGAAGGGGAAGAGGAAGCCGAGGGTAGCCTGAAAATGAGCTGGGTATCATCCGCATAGCACTGAAAGTTGGGGCAGAGAGCGTCGATGCGGTGGGCTAAGAGTGCCAGGTATTGGTTGAGTGCTAGCAAGAAGCTGACAGTGAAGGCTCAGAAAGAGTTTAGAGAAGTTCAGAGTTGAGGTGCAGGTTGATACACAAGCATTGAGTAAAGGGCGAAGGATTATCTGGAGTGGCCACTCATGACAGTGAGGAGAGTGAACAGGAGAAACCTGAGGAAGGGAGTGTTGAAGCCAGTAAGGAGAGTGAGCGGGGAAAGTTTCAGGAAGAGAGGAATGAGAGACAGGAGGAAACTTTAACAAAGAGGTTAAAGTGCTTGAGAAGTGCAAGGAAGGTAAGAGTAGAGTGTAAGAGTAGAGTGTAGGAGTGGCAAACATGAGGTGGGCGGAAGAACCAGCATTGGGCAAGCAATCAAGTAGGGAAGAGAGGACAGGCTGGTGGCATAAAATCGAAAAGCATTCAACTAAGAGATAGAGTCAGTGTAGTTGGCTGCCCTCAGCAAACTTGCCTGACTTTTCTTCCTTCTACTGCAGCCTCCGGTCTGGCCTTCATTCTTTTGCTTGGCAGCAGTGGACAGACTTCCGTGGAAAGTCCCAACTAGTAGAGAGGTCACCCCGTTTACCTCAAGCACCAAGAAGGAAAAAGAAGGACCAAGTCAAGAAAAACAAGGAACCGGGAGACGTCCCCTTGAGACTACGTCTGGGAGGTGGTTTCACAATAACCCTGGAGTGGCACAAGTGGCACAAGAACCAAGACCTCATCAAAACCCATAGACTCTGTACAGAGACTTTGTTGAATGATCTCACCCAGGAAGGGAACCGGGGAGAATCCTAGGCTGAAGAACAGCCATCTTGAGCTTTTAGCTAAACTTGAACGTTTACTTGTATATGTCCTTCCTGTGCTTTTAGCTAAGCTTGAACTCTTAGCTCTATACGGCCTTCTTGAGCTTTTAGCTAAGCTTGAACTTTTAGTTCTATACGGCCAACCTGGGCTTTTAGCTAAACTTGAAATTGTAGTTCTATATGGCCAATCCTGGGCTTTTAGCTAAGCTTGAAATTGTAGTTCTATACGGCCAATCCTGGCCTTTTAGCTAAACTTGAAATTGTAGTTCTATACGGCCAATCCTGGGCTTTTAGCTAAGCTTGAAATTGTAGTTCTATACGGCCAATCCTGGGCTTTTAGCTAAGCTTGAAATTGTAGTTCTATAGCTAAGCTTGAAATTGTAGTTCTATATGGCCAATCCTGGGCTTTTAGCTAAGCTTGAAATTGTAGTTCTATATGGCCAATGCTGGGCTTTTAGGTGAGTTGTATTCTTCCCCCATTTATTATTTTGACACACACTGTACTGAACCCCTATGAAACCACGCTAAACTTCAGTTTTTCATCTTGTCTGACAAGTCTCATACAAATTAGAGGCCGGGTTGAATTACACATGACCTAGAAGAATACCTGGCCTCAGCAAATCTATAATTTGCTCCAATTCTCATGCAAACCAGTTTCTGAACTGGTCTTGAGAATTCAAGCGACCCTTAAGTGAATAGCCTTATGCTTCACGCACCTGTCTGCAATCTGAGTCTCTACCACCTGCCACATCAAGATGGCTGAACTAAATATTCCTCTTCTGCTGCACTTGCCAAGAGCCTGATTAAAAGGCTGAGGCTGTGACTTAAGTCTCACTTTTACAACCCAACCCAGTGACATTTTATAAGTGAGCCATGTTGTTTTCTTAATTGTAATTGATTATGTATCACACGCTTAATACGCAGAGGTTTCCAAGTGCAGACCCAGGGATCGAACCTATGTTGCTCCAGTGCTCTTGCTTTCAAGACGAGCGCGTTGCCCCTGAGCTATCTACCGAGACCTTTGCGATGTCACTGTTTCCATCGTGCCGACGTTTCTTCTGTCCAGCATTATACTACTCAAAGTGTACAGTGTATATATGTCTAGCATGCATAACCTTTCTACACATACCTTAGAGGGGTGGGTTTTAGTGCTTTTGATGGGACTTACCTTTCGTTGTGGTCCTTACCGTAAAATTGATGCTTCCATGCTGACCCACACCTTCTGAAGTGGAGGGCCTTCCCTCTCCCCTGAATGCATTGTAGGTATAAAGCTGGGAGAAGGATAGCATTGACTTTAAAACTCTCTGTTCAACATGCAGTGTGTATTCTGGACCAACTCGACCGACCACCACCAGACCGGTGCGTACTGCCTGCTTCAACCGCCTGGCTATCCCCAGGTTCAAGCATTCCAAAGCTTGAGGCTCCAACTTCCCTGTCACCACAGCCACACTCTGGAACTCGCTCCTTTACTTTACTTTACTTTACTTTATACATTTGTACCGCGCACCTATGGACCCGGAGGCTTATGGGCACAAGACTAACAAACACAACCTAAGGAAAACCAGTAAGAGGACAGAGGGTCTTAGCTGCATACCCTAAAGGTGCAAAACTATCTGAAGAGCAGAGTCTTACATTTCTTCTTGAAAATATCTCTAAGATCTGCTGGGATTGCATTCCATGCTTTGGGGGCTGCGGCCAAGATGGCGCACTTAGTAACTTGTGAGAGCTCACATCGAGGCGCCTTCAGCAGATGCGTGTCATTTGATCTAGGAGTTCTGGCCTTCGCATTCTTTAACAATGCCTCAATGAAAAAGGCAGGACTTGAGCCCACTAGGCCTTCATGCGAGATTGCAAGGAGACAACACTCGATCCAATGTAATTCCCTCCGTGCTTTAGCAACGTGGTCTCTCCGTTCCAGTCCAGCAATCACTCTCACAGCACTAGGTTTGCATTGCCTGACGTCTGGCACACAACTTCTTAATTTATTTATTTGTTTGCATTTTTAAGGCGCTCACACAGCCTGAGGCGCTGTTACAGGAATAGGTCTTCGTTGCGTATTGATAACGCGCTTAACACCCAGAGGTTTCTACGCGCGGAACCGGGGATCGAAGATGTGTTGCTTCATGTCGTCTTGCTTCCATGGAGAGCACGTTGCCACTGAGCTATCCTCCCGAGCCTTAATACCCTGCACGTGCACGCTCTAAATGCTCAAAAGGCCTAGTAGGACCACCTCGCTCTCTCATTGTTACATTTGCCTTTCATTCCCATGCTCCCTTCCTGTTGCCCTGTGGGCGCTTTGAAACGCAATTTACTTGATGTATGAGCGCCTTACAAATGCACAATAAATAAATAAAATAACTAATAGGTTTCTACAATAGTCAATCTAGGACCCTAAATAGCTCTAGCTATTGTCTCACAGGTTACCATGGAAATGTAGGGATGAATGTGTGCTAACAGCGTCATATATTATATGCTGAAATTCCATTGGGCGTTCATAGTTACGTTTTGGTCCAAATGAATTCCCAATGTTTTAACTTTCTTTTTAGTTTCTAGGTCACAACCTGCCACCAGAAACATCTTATAATCAGCTCCAAGCTTTTTTGGTGCTGTTCCCACCACCAACAATTCGGTATTTTCCTTATTCAGAGCAAGACCAGTTTCCATCATCCAGACATGACTAATATCATACTCATCAAACAGCCTTTTCGTTCCCTGCTCATATTCACCAGAGAGTGGGATGACACATGGGGCCTCATTACGACTTTGGCGGTAGCCATGTGCTATTGGCGGCATGGCAGCCACCGAAATCGTGTCTGGGATCCCAGAATGGGGAATTACCGGGCCATTCCGAGTTTGGAGGGCCCGGTAATTCCTCCCTCCAGGAACCCGGGCCCGGACCTTCCCCATTCCCATCTGAGCCCCCAGAGGGCTCAATGGGAATGGGAGAGGGTGCAAACAACAGGCCAATTACGAGCGGCCCGTTGTTTGCTCCCTCTTCCCCTCCCGGGACCCGGTTAGGACGCCTGGTTTGACCAGGCGTTGCTTACCGGAACCCGCGAGGGGAGCTTGTAATGAGGCGGAACGGGTTGAATGGGCCCGCCTCCTTTAGCGGAGCCCGTTAACCCGTTCCGCCTCCGTCGTAATGAGGCCCATTGGGTGTGTCATCAGCATAATTTGCAAATCCAATATCGTTTTCTTCCAGCAGAGTCAAAAGTGGGACAGAAAAAACATTGTAGAGGGAGGGAGATAAACATGCTCCTTGGGGGACTCCACACTGCGACAATGTGGGCTCTGCTTCAGTTATATCACTAGAGACCCTACATAGCCTGTTTCTTAAAAATGACCCAATCCAGCCTGCCGCTCCATCCGAAAAAGCAGCCTCTTCCTTCAACCTGGTGATAAGCCAAGCGTGATCCACCAGGTTGAAGGCTGCGGATAGATCCAATAGCATAAGGAGGGCTGTCTGTCCCTTGTCCATGACGCATACAAGGCTGGACTTTAAATCAAGCAATGCTGTTTCCGTGCCGTGTCCCTCTCTAAAACCAGATTGCCTTTTATGTAAAATATTATCATTGTTAAAATACTTTAAAATCTGAAGATAGGCCACACGGTCTAAACGCTTTAATAAGAAAGGAATATTTGTAATAGGCCTGTAATTGGTCGGCTCAAAAGGGCAGAGACCCGCCTTTTTCAGCAAAGGTGTGATCCGTGCACTTTTAATCTCCTCAGGAACATGATATTCTGTGGAAGTATCATTGACACATTTATTTAAGGTTCCAATTGACAGAGGAGTACATGCTTTAATAGTGTCAGCTGGACAGGAGTCCCCTTTACCATTTGCAGGCTTCAATTTATCAATAACGCCCAACAGTTGGGCCTCTGTAACTGAGCGAAAGTTCAATTGAGACACAGAAATTCTTCGTGTAGTGCTTTTCGCCACTGGCTCTGCATGATCCACCATTTTCCTCTTAGCCTCAATATTTTGTTTAATCCTGTCAAGCTTGCTCAAGAGGGATAAGCAGCACTCTGCTTCTTCTATGGGTCCATCCCGGTCACCTGGACCCAGGTCTTCCAGGTCCTTCAACATCTTAAAGAATTCTTTGGACTCATGCCGAGCCTCTTGAATCCTAAGATCAAACATGGTTTTCCTGGCCTCAATAAAGCCAGGTTTGAACACTTTGGAGGGTTTATCATAATTGTCCCTAACCTTCTTATCTGTAGATGATTTCCACGCGTAAACGTTTGTATTTTCTGCAGCTTTTAACTTTTGCAGGTCTTGTGGGAACCACATGTTAACTTTTCTAATTGATACCAGTCTAGTTCTTAGTGGTGCTAAGGAATTAGCTGCCTTCCGCGTCATCTCCTGGACAGTTTTAACAATGTAATCAACGGAGTACTGACTCCAAACCTCTGCTACTAGAGGTAGTAACCACTCCTCCATAGCTGACATCGATAGTTTCTCATATTTCTAGAGGTTTTCATACATTTTTTCATTACCTCAGTCCTTATCAGTCGCCTGCAAGATACATTAATTTGTATAAAAAAGTGATCGGACCCTGGAGATGGGTAAACTATGACGTCACTGGTATTAACGTTGTGGGAGGCCCCCCAATAGAATATATTCCCCTTGGAGTGAGTTGGTACGTCCACCAGTTGCACAAAGCCTGAATTACTCAGAGAGCTCTCAAGGCTTTTTGCAGACACGTCATTTTTACAACCCAATCATAGATTCATATCTCCCATTACCATGACCTTGGAATTCGGTTTTAGCAATAGTAACAATACGTTGCTTGATCACTGTGCAAAATTATGCGCAATCACTAGGGGTCTGTATATCAGGATAATATTTATGGTATTTTCCAGATTTGTCCTGGATTTGACATGGAGCAGCTCACAGCCCTGTATACATGGAGTATTCACCTCCCAAACTTTCAAGTTTGCCTTGCAAATAATAGCCACTCCTCCCCCTTTTCTCTATAATCTATCTTATCGGGAAAAATTATAGCCCGTAGGAATGGCTAGCGCTAGCATTGGACCCGCAGCACTAAATAACCAAGTTTCTGTTAGTGCCTATATATTCAAGTCATGACCGGTTACATAAGAAGCAACGTCAGTTGCATGCTTAATGAGGGAGCTGGTATTTAGAAGCATGATTTTTAAGGATGTCTTCAAAGCCTTTTGTGGACATTTTACTCCACCAGTTTCCTCTATGCCGGAACCCGCATAAGTGTTTGGAACAATTATATCATGAAGTAAAATCAGGAGCTCCTAGACTCATAGGAATCTGCAGAAAGACACACATCCTTACGAGTATTGCCGGGAAGAACAGTTACTCTATTCTCGGTACCCTCAATAGTCAAAATAGGAGTTGGAGGGCTGGAACAACCCCTCCGCCCAACAGAATTGGACCTTGCACCCCCCAAATCTTCCTTTAGTACTTCAGTCGGACCATGTTTAGATGGACTACCTAAAGAGGCCGCCTCCTTAAGATAGCCTAATATAATATCTGGGCGCCTCAGTACTTTAGCAGTATTATGTGTATACTGAATATTAATTGGGGCCAGTAAATGCAATTTAACCACAGTGATAGCATCCAACCGGTGCATGTTAGCTAAATAAAATGTGCTTACCAGTAAGTAGTGTCTAACCAAACACACCTGGATGCGTCACAGACCGGCACAGACTGGGCTTGGTGCCGCGTGCCGGTTTGCAATCAAATAGGGTCCCCGGACTACAATACTCAAGGGAATTGTAGTTCGATCGTGGCACTCTTTTCAAATATTATGCAACACACAGTAATGTTTTACACACAATCAGGCACCATGCGTTCGATAAAAATCGAATCTAGACAGCAATTATGTTTCAAAGTGGCAACCCTGAGAGCTGAACCCTCATAACAGACTATTCCGGAAATACCAGTTCAAGTAATGCCATTCATCACCTGACTATGACTCTTTCATCACCTGGGGATGACCAACCCTTGCATCCTGCATATATGTGTGTCTATCCTGTAACTAGCGCCGAGACGCTTCTGGGTTATGTGCGCTCCTATAAATGAATAAATAAAAGAAAATAAACGACAGCATAATTCATTATGATTTTGCTGCTCTATCTACCAACCAATGCCTACTTTTGGGCTCCCAACTACAGCTGGCAACCCTTAAGAAGAGATTTATAAGGTTTGGGTGGCGATCACTGCACCATCAAGTTTCCTCATTTTAAAATTCCCTCTTGCCCCTGCTCAGACTCGGCCTGGAGAGCCTTAGTTTCAGGAAGTAACAGAAATCCCATCCGTGTTGCATGAATGTAAGACTTTTACAGCAGTCCTGCAATGCCCGGTGCTGTTCTGACCCGTCTTGAAGTCCTCCAAGCACTCCCTCCGAGCTGGCGACTCTGGACCTTCGATGCGTTATTGCGGTGCGTACCCAGGTATAAGAGACGCAGAAAGAAAAGGCAGTGCTGGACGCCTAAATCATCATGGACGAAAACTGCGCAAAGGTTTCCAAAACCGCTTTACCCACCAATTCAAACCTGTTTGGGAAAGTTTTGTATGTATGTATGGAGTTCAAAATTACACGGAGTAGTGCAAAAACTGCTTGAAGGAAGGTTTGATACCGAACATGCGTGATAAGTTGGTGGTGGGGCGGGGGCGCAGTTACACACAAAGTAGGGACAAAATCTGCCCAGCAGTCATTTAAAAAAAATAATAACAAAACAACTAAAAAACAGAAAGTAGGCCCCTAGAAATGTGTTAGTGTTTTTTGGTTTGATTTACAAACAGTTTGCAAACACAAATTCAAATCAGTATCCAGATTGAACATTCTGGAAATTCCCGAAAGTGTTCTGTTAGGAGCTAGGTGAAGTCTAGGTTAAATGTCTCTATTTTTAGGACTTAGGTTGTTCTCCTGTTTTCACTGTGTTTTTTTAATCAATGTATCAATTATATACTGTCCTCGTATTTTTACTGTTTTATGTAATCAAGTGCAATCAAGATTCCTGTGCATTGTGCAATTTGCATATTTACTAAATTAAACTAAGCTTAAGTCTGGCAGCCATTTGGGCGTGAAAACTCAGAGCAACCTATAGAAGTATCCTTGAGCAAGAAAGACTCCAAAGTGATAGGATAAGGTTCTTTGAGTAAAATATAAGTAGCAAAATGTAGCCACCGAGTCATTTGCAAACCTAATGAGATTGGTTTGTGGAAAAACTGGAGGAAATCCGCACTGAACGTTCTTGTATTTGTTTGGAGTTTCTGTCTATTTTTAATGCACGTGTTAAATATACATTAAGATTTTTCAAACGTTATAAATAGCATTCATTGCAACTAAGCTACACAGTATTGAGCCAATTTACACTTTGAAATGCTAAATCCCAACAGCTTGCCTTGTGTATGTTTTCTGTACCCATTTTCAGTGGCGTGTTAAAAGTACACAAGGCTACCCTTTTCGTCAATGGACATTACTCACTTTGCAAAATCTCTCTATATAAAACCTATAATCTGTTTGTTTGTTTGTTCCTCATACAATTCCACACCGTTCTACCAATCTGAAACATCAAGGTGGTCGTTGACGGACTGGACAAAGCGAATTTCAAGCATCTGTACACGAGGAACTGAACCTCGGGGACCTTGAAAACTATGTTTCAAGAACCTAGGATGCACCGTTGCTGAGATGTTTGCACCACAATGCACCGCAAACCTCAATGTGGTTATAGAAGGACTGGACAAAGCTCATTTTAACCGTCTCGATGCCAGGACCAAAATGTGCAGGCTCAAAAACCACGCTTCAAGGCCCTCGGATGCACTGTTTCTGAGATATCGGCAGTGCAAGATACTGCACCGCGCCAGAGTGAGGTGACAGGTAGGGAGAGCGCACAGAATATCCCATTATACTGCAGCACGCCAACTCTCGCCTCACCTCCACGTCTGCTCCGTGACTTTCCACAATTGATGAGAGTGTTATCATGTCTGCCTACAGAACCCGGCGAAGTAGGGGCACTTTTTGCTAGTAATATATATTGTACATTTACTGAAAACAACATTAAACTCAGACATATCATAAAGGACAACATGCCCTATATGAATACCAGGCCATATACTTGGGATATGACTAAAATATTCAATTTGATAAATATCTGATAATTATCTTGTGTGATGACTTACATGTACATTGTGAGCTATACATATGCGTATTGAGCAAGCCGGGCTGCTATGCATTATTAGTTTCTGTGTCACTGCTACGGAGGCAGCGTGGAAAACTACACACTTAGTAATTCTATAGGTGAATTATGCAATGCATCTATATCAAGCTTTACTTAAAACAGCTGTGCAACTATAACGCAAACGCTTCCCTAAAAGGTATGGGTACAGCACAAAATAGGTCATTATGTGAAGCTATAAGTACAGGCCATATAGGAAGAACTTTAACTGCTGCGCAGTTATGCAATCCTATGAAGAATGGAGGCGCATACCCGCCCTCAGCACTTAAGTGGGGTTGTGATAGTTATGTTATGCTAACAGGCTTTCATACTGAGCAAGATCACCCCTGTGGTAGTCTCAGAGCACCTAGGCTTGCCCGTGGAGTGGCGTACTGAGCGCGCGCCACGCGTATGGAGACCTCGGTCTGCTGGAAGAACGATACGCGCACGGGAAAGTCAGCAAAAGATGCTAATTGGGTTCAGGGTGATCGGATAAAAAATATGTGGAAGGCAAATGCATCGATTTCTTTTTTCTATAGGTTTACTTTGCCACATATATATGCAGGGAGAGACCCCCGCACCCTCCCCTCCTTAACCCCCCCTCCATTCATTATTTCCCTAAACCCACGCGGCGACATATATATGCAGCAAAATCTGTTGCGAAAATGGCGGCAAATTCTTCTTTGACCAAACGTACTGCGGCAAAACCTCCCATTCCCTGCTAATTGCAAGTTAGGCCGCAGGTAAAGCAGAAGACATGACGTTTCCTTCACCTGTCGCGTAAACGTGTACATCTTCGGGGCGCCCCTCAAGATATCGATTTCTTTGATTCATTTGTTGGAGTTTTGGAATGGGCTGTGTTTTGAATCTCTTTCTGGAAAGCAGAGAGAGTTGGTGGGAAAAACACGAGGTGGGTCAGGGCATGGGTGAAATTTTAGGGGGGTTAAGTGTGTTTGTCCCCCCCAACTTTTGTGGCAGTCATTTGGCAGGGGCCCCTTTCATTTAGATTTCATGTCCCCCCCAACATTTTCAGCAAAGTTACGCCACTGGGTCAGGGGCCGCTCCTCATCCTGACAGGGAGTGGAAGAGAAGAGGTGGGCAGTCAGGAACCTTCTCATCCATACCTGAAGTCTGCATTCAAGACCCTGATTGAGATTGGGTTGGGGCAAGGCTAAGAAGGCCGGAAGAGAAACCTCACAGGCTCGGCCCACTACCCTACCTTATCCCTGCCGAATATTGCCTGACCCCAACCCACCATCTACATTTTGGTGGTAAAATTCAAGAACAAAAACTGAGCAAAATAAATTCGAACAGTTTTTGGTCAAGCCCAAAACAAAGAAAAGTAGCTTTCTGTGGGGTGAAGAATAACAGTGTGGGTTCAGCAAACAGCTAAAAACCCATCTATTCAAAAATCGCTCGTCAAATGGATCCCCCTCCAAGAAAGTCATGGGGCCTCATTACGACCCTGGCGCTAAGGGGTTAACGGCGCCGTAAAAGGCTGCGGCGCCGTTAACCCCTTAGCGCCTAATTACGAGGTCCCTTTGAGGCTCCCGACCTTAACGGCTGGTCTGGACCAGCCGTTAAAGTAGGGACCCGCAAAGGGACATTGAAGGTAATTACGGTACCGTAATTTGTGGCACCATAATTACCGCCTTCCCCATTCCCATTGAGCCCTATGGGGCAAAAATGGGAATGGGGAAGGGCCAATGGTGAATTACTGCCCCGCCAACCTTGGAATGGGGTGGTAATTCCCCATTGCACCATGGCGGACTCGTTACAATACCGGCAGCAACCATGCTGCTAATAGCGCCATTGGTTACAGCTGGTGTTGTAATGAGGGCCCATGGTCTCTCCCAACCCTGAACATTCGGGCACCCTTCTCTGGCAGCCATGATGAACTGGGCCAGCCAGGGCTTAGAGTGCTCTGCTGCTTAACCCGAAACAATCCAAGACCCCGAAGAGACTGCTGTACGGAGGCACGCTTCGAACCTTTCCCCCTCGCCCATCCTGAGTACGAACCCACCCACGGAGCTGATCGCATGCCAGCCATTGGATGGAACTGAGGAGGATCTGGAACTCTCCAATTCTCGGGGATACCGCGGGTGTTATCGGGAACTGTTTGCCCTTCTCTATACTTGCCCTCCCTTAAGCTCCTTCCTTGCGCCCCCCACCCCCCGCGCTTTCTTGGTAGTGCTACAAAATGGATGCTGTCGCAGAGACTCCTTTAAAAATCAACAATAAATTAAGTGCAGTCACAGGAACAGGAGTGATGGAAATTAAGGGCCTAATTCATGGAACTTTTAGCGAGGTGCAAAGTGACTTTGCACTGGTGCAAATGGACTTTGCACTGCCACCAAACACCCTGATTCACAGAGCGGTGCAAAGTCTACTTTCCAACCGTACGCTTTGCACCATGATTTAGGCCCATTTAGCGGTGCAAAAAGTACTTGTGCAGTGCAAAGTGACTTTGCAACATTGCAAAGTCACAGTGCAAAGTCACTTTGCGCCACGCTAAAATTCCTATGAATTAGGCCCTTAAAAGTCACTTTGCACTGCGCTAAAAGTCCCATGAATTGGGCTCTAAATATTAATTTAAAAAAATGCACATCACACACAGTAGTTCACTAATGATGTGAAACCGGCAGATACAAGGAGAGGCTGCAGTCTCCCGCAGATACGGGGACAGGGACAGGCTGCAGTCTCCCGCAGATACGGGGACAGGGACAGGCTGCAGTCTCCCGCAGATACGGGGACAGGGAGAGGCTGCAGTCTCCCGCAGATACGGGGACAGGGAGAGGCTGCAGTCAGTCTCCCGCAGATACGGGGACAGGGACAGGCTGCAGTCTCCCGCAGATACGGGGACAGGGAGAGGCTGCAGTCTCCCGCAGATACGATCAACCATAGAGGCCTTTGCCTAGTTGCCTGCTGGAGAGTCCATCATGAGATTAGCGGGGGCACTAGACTAACTGGCACCACAGTAGACGGTTTCACCACTAGGGGCACAGGCCTAATTCAGCCATATATCACAGTAGCTGTCTGTGCAAATATGAGTAATGATTGCAGTGGTCTGAGCCCAGCCTCTGTGGGTGGCCTGTATCCGCTAGTGTCGTGTATGAACCGTGCCCTATTTCCCCCAGATTTGGGAACCCGCAATGTTTGCCGCCTCAGATACTGAATTCAGGGAAGCGACACACAACACTACACCCGCAGTGATCATCTGTCCCCGGCGCTCGCGGATGAACTCCTGAGCTTGGAAGACCTCGGCTCTGGTGTATCTTTGTTTTGCATGCACGCACATTAGTCAAAGACACAGGCACAGCAGTGAGTGAATGGTCAGGAGTGACCATTGTCCCCTAAGAGTTGTGGGTGAATAAATATGGGAGTTCAGCCTAAAGCAGAATGCTGTGTGAAATAATGACTTCAAGCAAGTGTTCATATATGGCATGTTCTTTTACTGTGTTTCTTACAGTCTTGATAGTAAGTTTAAAACCCAGACTATTTTTTTTTAAAGATAACATTACTTTGCATGCTGGTAATTGTAGGCTTCCATTCAGGTGTGGAAAATAAAGCTAACATCATGCTTCTTTTGCTCGAAAGACTAATGTAAATGCTATATGCTGTTAGGATGCTGTATCATGTGAGTTGTGCACGGGATCTCGATGAGCGCCGTATTATTTTACTTTAGTTCTACCTTTGTACACGTTTCTAACCCTAACACTGGACTGACATGGCCTCAACTCTAGCCCCACCAACCTGCACCCTGCCATGGCTGCACTGTTATTCTGCACACCGCTAATTTAATAAATACCAAAGGAAATTCTATTGTGCGACAACGAGAGAGTAAGGTTTCCCGGACAGTGTCGGCTCTCTCTTGGAAAGGAGAGCCTGCGTGTCTCTGTCAAAATGAACTAGGGAGGTTGGGAAGAGATAGAGGTGACAATGCTTTATAGTGCTTAATGGCAGATCCCTCGGCACCTAAGCACTGTAATAACATGTATTATTCGCCAACGTGAAGAAACTCAGTGCATAGATACCACCATCATCGATCATAAATAACACCGTAACTCATGGAGGCCTGCAACATGCCTGTAAAAGCCTGGAAATCACCTTCTTATTACAGGCTGGCTGTGACACCACAACTGACCAGCAACAAGACAATGACATCACACCTGCTCCGTAATCAGTCGTTACGCTTTGGCTTTCATGTTACAACCGGAGCTTGCCAAGAGAATTCCAGCTGACAGTGCAGCACTTCATGAAAGCCCTGCAGAGCTTTTCAAATTCCTGGCTTGTAAAATAGTTCTCTGTGACTCTTTGCAGCCACCGTTTATGCGTGCACTGCGGGACTTTAACACACACGAGCAAGAATCTGCACGAATTGTAAAGCACACAATGAAAACTTGTGTTGATTCTTTTTATGAAACTGCTTAAACTATTTATCTGCAACACATTAAAACCTGCATATTACATTTTTTTTAAAAATCGAAGCAGATTTTACATTTTAGCAAGGTGCCAGATATTGAAGGGGATGACAGTGAGAGGCCATGTATTATAAAGAATAAAATAAGCCCTACCGTACACAGAGAGGACATTGCACATTAATTCAGGGTCCAGTGAGCTTCAGCCTTGTTCCTCTGTTTGGTCACAGAACTCCTCGGTGACTTGCAGTATCCTTACAACACACAGTAAACGGGCCCTGCAACCCATTTAACAACTTTTGAAAGAAGACAACTTCCCCGATTCGTCCTCTTTGAGTTTATTTGGGAGGCGCGTCTGGGGTTCCGTGTCGCTGTGGTGTGCCAATATTGCAAGTCGTACAGCCTGTCCCCCAGTTCCTCTTGCATCCATGTGTCCTAATGGCTCCGGTCTGTGTTCTCGTAGGATACCTTGTGTTTTCTGGCCACACCGTCATGTTACTCACTGCCTGCTCACTGCTTTCCAGTGCCTTCCATGCTTAGTATCTACGGCGTTTACTTCTGTTTAATATTTGTCGTTTGGAGGATTTAAACCTTCAAACGGTTTACAGTTTCATTTATAAAGAGCATTCTCTCGCTTTCTTTGCCTGTTTCTAAAAGTGCTCTGTGCTATAGAGATAGATTAAAAAAAATACATATAGAAAAACATATGTCTATTATTCTTGATATTTAGGTGTGCTTTATATATGAATATTTATTTATTTCCCGGGAGGATAGCTCAGGGGGAAAGTGCGCGCCTTGGAAGCAACACATGTTCGATCCCCGAGTCTGCGCTGAGAAACCTCTGGGTATTAAGCGCATTATAAATATGCAACTAAGACGTATTCCTGTAACAGCGCCTCGATGCCCCCGGGCTGTGTGAGCGCTTTAAAAATGCAAATAAAAACATACCTGGATATATATTTGCCCATATTTTTATTGCATAAAGCTAATTTCACAATTTTTTAATTCTTATTTTTGCATATTTTTATAAATCTCTGTATAGGTTGGCCGGCTCGCTCCCGCTGGATACTGCTTTTTTTTGCCAAGCACGTCACTGCTGTGACTGCTTCGATAATATGTCTTAACTTCAATAGTTATTTACCCATCTCCATGGGCCCTAGTTGTATCAAGCGTCCGGGGTCCTTCTTAGAACTCAGCCTGTGGCCCTAACATGCGCAGAGAGTCCAAAGCAGGCCCTTTAACCCTTTGTGCTGTCCAGGCCAGGACACAGGTATCTCTTGCATGGTAAGCAGAGGCTGTAGCTGGGTCCTCCCGATTTATAGGCTCATTATAGTATCCCCATGTGGCCCCTCGCACTGGGGCTCACTAGCAAGTGACCACCCGCCATTCGGCATTTCCTGCACAGTCTACACTATGTGGCATTCATTGGTGTGATGTCATTGGAGACATAGGAGGAAAAGCAGTATTTTACTAAATAAGTGACGCTTAACATCTGTTGGGACATGTCTTCTTCTCCTGTGATTTTAGTGATTGTATGTATGTTCTGTTCTGTAGATAATTTGATGTGATTATATGAAAGATTTGATATGATCTGTGATATATTCTTATGTGTTTGATATATTGAAATGTTTTAATATATTTTGAACGTTTTGTGAAAAGATTTATACTGAAGCACAACAAATAAATAATTATGTGGCATTTATGTGTGAGGAAATAGCTTGGATCTCAGATTGCCATCACATATAATCAGCGTTCTGCACACAGACTCACATCATCTGTGCTTTCACCCGAGTCCCTAGGGTTTGCCCTAAAAAAGCACCCTCGCCCTCGAAACACGGTAAATGGTCTTCTGCCTTTAAATACGAGCAAATCCTTGTATGTTGGCTTCTTCAAGACAATCTCGGGCCTATGCCGCGACCGTACTGGTGAGGTCAGAGCTCAACACCCAGGAAATGATGACTTCGCCTCGGGAGGATAGCTCAGGGCCAACGTGCTCGCCTTGGTAGCACGATAACAGAAAACACTGGTTCGATCCCTGGGTCCGTGCTCAGAAAGCTCTGGGTATAAAGCGCGTTATAAATAACAAATGACAATTACTTCTCTTTAGGCATGGCTGCGTGCTTAGGATAACCTTGCAACCCCCATAAAGGAACCCCATCCTGCTGGCAATCAAGACCAGGCCAACGTTCCTGCAGTTCAGGAAGGAACTCAAGGCCGCAGTCCTCAGTCAATACATAGGTGCCGCCACTTAGGTTTCTTGCGTTTCCGCATCACATGCCATGACCCGAGCATCTCATGCCACATACTGTTAACACCGCCTTACCTCATATGTTGCCCTCAAGGTCAGGTGTAAATAAAATAAATAGGAGAAAAGTGCACACATCTCACTTTTGGGTGGGGAGTATTTGTATATTGTTTTGGCCATTTTCGAAAAGACAACTTGATTTCACTTTTGGGTGGAGCATGAGTGACTGATGATTCCTAAAAAGCACTCACCTGCAAACTGTAAAGCCAAAACGAAGAAGCACCAGGTGTAATCCATCGCAGCGAGTGCTCGAGCAGTGAATAGTGCACTGTCTTCTAAGTGATGGCCTGATCAAAGGGGCTGCTCTGTTCCCTGATTGGTCCTTGCTACTTCCTGCTAAATCTGTCAATCACTTGGATTTTATCTAAACCAGATGCCTACTTGGGCGCAGGGAGGGAGGGCTGGCAGCTGCACTTAGTAATTGTTGTGTTGTTTTGCTCTGCCACAATATATTTGCCCACGTGCACTTCAACAGTGAAACGTGTGCACCCTCCCGCCCCCTCCCGCACTTGCTGAGCAGTATCGGTCTCTACCAGACACACACAGAGAAAGTTACTTCCTGTGAGCCTCCATCCTTACTGACCACTCGAATGCACCTTCCCTTTGCCACAGGCCTTCCTACATCACTGACCAGTTGGACTCTTATCACCCTCGACTTTCACTTCTAGCTACTGCAGAAACCTGGATCTGCCTACACAGACTCTTTTGTCTCTCTGACCTCTGTAACATCCCCCCCCATTGGACTCTTTCCTGCCCTCTTCAAACTTGCAACTGATTGAAAAAAAAAACCTGCTTGTCAGGACTGGAGCAGGTGTGGGGGTAAATGCACTCATGGTGTGCACTAAGGGTGGAAAAGGAGCCAGAAAGCATTCCACCAGGTATTCCAGGCGTGTTCTCCATCCCTTCTGTAGGACCGTGGCCCAGGGATGGAGAACAGCCCGGAAACTACACTTCCCAGCAGGCCGTCCTCCAGCCGAACCTGCGCGTGGGAAGACCGCCACGCCCCCGATCGCACGAATGCGCATGCGCGAGCCGCGCCCGAGTGACGCCGCTCGCAATACTGACCGGCGAACTGGAAGGACGTGTTTCTGAGAGCTCCGGAGGCAAGCTCACGCGGGGCGTTTCCGCCCAACGCCTGCAAGACCCCAGGCCCCGCGTACAAAACCAAAGATAAGTGTGTTACTTACCTAGCGCTGACAGCCCGTAGCATTCGAGGGGCCACGTAACAGGAGCGGTTCCTACTCCGGCCAGCCCGCGCTTGGCAGGAAACGGGAACTCACTAGGAGGGAACCCTAGATGCCTTAACATCATTAACCCTGCATGAGACTGAAACTAACCATGCCCGCTTATGTGTAGACTATAGTCGCGTGGATCCGGAGCGGCTGTTCCGCCACGCGGATAACTTCTAGCCCAGAACTCAGTCGCACATGCATTCCGCACCTTATTGACTCGATTCTTGCTTATTGCAGAGACAGGAGAAAACCAGAGAAGATCGTGGCCAACCAACACGAAAAGGGCCAGGAAAAGCCACAGACTTCTGGCAAAACGAAGCTAAGTGCTTATTTAGGTTATTTCTGGGGGAATCGCAATTGTAGCTGCATGCAGTGAATGCAGTGTTAAATCCTCGCATGCAGTAATGTGGGGAAGAGAATAAGTCGTGCATGAGTTAATGTACGATTTCTAGCAAGGCAAATACTTGTGACCAGTATTATTTGTGAAGTCTGAGAATTACTGGTGAGGGCTCCAGCACAAAGGCCCAGGGTGATTAAAGACACACACACACAGTAGAAGAGTGAGTGAAGGGTGCGAGTGTGAAAGGGCGGAGTATTCTTGGAACTGGAGCCGAGGAGCATGTGACCCTGCTATCCCCTCTTCCCCTCCACTACCTCTACCTATTTCCTTTTACCGGTGTTCCTAACTTCCCGTACCTATCCAACCAACGGACCCTAACCCTCTTTCCCCGAAGGGTCAAGGTGGCCTGTGCTGTCAATTCCCAGGTGCTAAGACCTAACGGGGAGGGAGGTGTTTTTGCTGCGTTTGTGCTGCCTCTGCGCCAAGAAGAAGCAAGCTCTGACAGAATTGCGAGCCCAAGTATTGGTCTGGTGCCCAGGCAGCACAACCATGGCGGATGTGGTAACCCTACTCCAAGAACTAAAGTCAGGCAGGATTATCAGATCTTGGCAGGGCAGGTGCATACGTTGACTGTGCAAAATCAAGCCCAGGCCACTCCCTTACCCAGAGCACCCCCGCCAGTCCCAGTCCAGGTACAGGTAGCTACAGAACCATCCTTACCTCTAGCAGCCCCGGAGCGATACCATGGTGATCCGCAAAACTTTAATCAGTTCATCATGCAATGTCAACTGCATTTTCTGACTAAGCCTGCTGTGTTCCGGACCGCCCAGGCCCGTACTGCATTTGTAATTTCCTACCTCTCCGGGGATGCGGCATCATGGGCCACACCGTTAGTCCACAAGGATGATGCCTTGCTCTACAGTTGGGACATATTCCTTGAGGAATTTGGCAAGATATTCAACCGTAGGGCTGCGTCCTTGCTGAAGGATAGGGAACTGCTAACCCTGAAACAGGGAAATAAAGACTTGGTCACCTACGTTACCGCATTTAATCGGCTGGCTATGGAAACCGATTGGCCACAGGAGAAGAGGATGGCCCTGTTCTATCAGGGGCTCAGGGAGGAGCTCAAAGATTTGGTAGCTCAAGTGGACCCCCAACCTGGGGATTGCTCAACCATGATAGATCTTGTTCTTAGGCTAGACCAAAGGCAAAGTGAACGGAGACAGGACCGGCGTCGCTGGGAGAACAAACCAGTAACGAGGTTGGATCAGCAGAAAACCACCAGGGTATCGGAGAAGGGGGCCGATGAACCCATGCAAATAGGTTCCGTACGGGGACCATTGTCCAAGGAAGAGAAGGAGAAGAGGAGAAAGGACAAGCTATGTCTTTATTGCGGTAAAGCAGGACATTTCGTACGGGAATGTCCCAACAAGCCACCTAAGGGAGGGATGTCGGGAAACGCGATAGCTCGCCCGTGAGGGTGGCAGGAGCGAGCGAAGCTAAAAACACCCCATATATGTTGGCAAATGTATACACGAATCAGACTACCCATGTAACGGTAGTAGGCAGTTTACAATGGCAAGGAAAATGTGTTTCTGTAACCTTGATGGTGGATTCTGGTGCCACAGGAAACTTTGTAGATGTCCAAATGGCTAGGAAATTGGGTCTTCCGGTAACCATGAAGACAGTACCAGAAGAGGTGAAAACTGTGGATGGTTCGCCCCTGATTTCTGGACCCGTCACGCAGCAGACAGAACCTTTGCTTTTGGAGGTTAATACCACACACCAGGAAATCCTCAGTTTCGATGTAATTGCGGCTCCGCAGTTTGGCTTCATTTTAGGGCTCACCTGGTTGCGTCTTCACAACCCAATAATCGATTGGAGTACCGGGACAGTCCAGCTGGAATCTAGCTGTTGCCAAGTTCACTGCCAGAAGACCCCGCCAGAACCCCTGGCACTTTACGTGGGAAGTAGTGCGATCGCAGGCTTGCCAACCGAGTACGAAGAGTACAGGGATGTTTTTAGCAAGGTGGCAGCCGAGACTCTGCCTCCGCACCGGCCTTTTGACTGCCGGATTGATTTAGAAGCAGGAGCAGTGCTACCCTGTAGTCGAATATACGCTCTCACCGAAGCCGAAAACAAGTATCTGAAGGACTACATAGAATCCAATCTGGCAAATGGTTTCATTAGACACTCAACGTCCCCTGTTTCTTCTCCCCTATTCTTCGTTCCCAAAAAGACCGGAGACCTGAGAACGTGTATAGACTATAGGGCCATCAATAAGATAACCATTAAAAACCGTTACCCCTTACCCCTGATACCGGTGCTGTTGGACCAGGTACGTGGATCCACCGTGTATACAAAGCTGGACCTCAGGGGGGCCTATCATCTAGTTAGAGTACGCCAAGGGGACGAATGGAAAACGGCCTTTCGGACCAAGTTCGGCCTCTACGAGTACCAGGTCATGCCGTTCGGACTGTGCAATGCTCCGGCAGCATTCCAACATTTCCTTGATGAAGTGTTACGTGGGTATTTGGATGTATTCGCAATAGTTTATATCGACGACATCTTGATATACTCTCAGAACTTAGAAGAACATCGAAAACACGTCAGAGCGGTTCTGCAAAGGCTACGCGAACACCATCTGTATGCTAAGCTCGAGAAATGTGAATTCCATCAGACCACAGTCGAGTTCCTTGGATTCGTGCTGTCTCCACAAGGGGTCACCATGGACAAGAAGAAGGTGCAGACCATCATGGATTGGCCATCTCCAAAATCGGTCAAGGACATCCAATCCGTTCTTGGCTTTGCCAACTTCTACCGTCGTTTCATAGATGGCTTCGCAAAGAAAGTGCAACCCGTTACCAGGCTTCTACGAAAAGGAGTGCCGTTTTTGTGGGATAAAAACGCCGAAGCAGGCTTTGAGGCTCTAAAGAGAGCGTTTGTCACCGCCCCTGTATTACAGCATCCAGATCCAGCTAAACCATATGTTATCGAAACCGATGCTTCCAGTTATGCTGTTGGGGCGATTCTTTCTCAAAGGGACGCAAATGGACAACTACATCCAGTCGCTTATTACTCCCGAATGCTTTTACCAGCGGAGCAAAATTACGTAATAGCCGACAAGGAGTTGTTAGCGATCAAGACAGCATTTGATGAGTGGCGTCACTACCTTCTGGGGGCCCAGCACACGGTGGCCATTTACACTGACCATCGTAATTTACAATTTTTAAAATCGGCAAAGGCCCTCAGTCCCAGGCAATTAAGGTGGGCAACGCAGTTTTCAGAATACGACTTTGTGGTGACCTATCGTCCAGGAGTAGAAAATCGGAAGGCAGATATACTCTCGCGGTACCCAGAACCAAGTCTTGACTCATTGGAATCAAGAAAAGAGGAACCCAGGCCTATGGTGGACCCAGGCCGCTTCATAGGGAGTGCAACAGTAGATACCATGTTTGACAACATTAGGACAGCAATGTCAGCTCAGGAATTGGCTCGATGGGCGATGCAAGACAAGGACCAGTCCGTAAGGGATGGATTACCATTTTATAAGACAGCGTTATTTTTACCCACAACGCCGCTTCGTCAACAAGCAATTCAATGGTGTCACGATTCCCAGTTTGTAGGCCACCCAGGAAACACAAAAACCATCGAACTGGTGAGACGTCACTTTTGGTGGCCAACCGTGTGCAAAGATGTTCGGCAGTACGTAACAGAATGTGAAGTGTGCCTGAGAAACAAAGCCGACCATCAAAAACCAGCTGGACACTTACAACCTTTACCTACGCCGTCTACTCCATGGCACACCGTGTCAATGGATTTAATAGTGGAACTACCCCAGAGTCAAGGATTCACAGCAATATTTGTTATAGTAGATTACCTTACCAAAATGGCGCATTTCATACCCTGCAAAGGAACCCCATCAGCCAGTACTCTAGCAAGCTTGTTTGCACAACATGTAATCCGTCTACATGGATTACCTTATAACATCATCTCTGATCGGGGACCACAGTTCACGTCAAGATTCTGGCAGGCATTCTGCAAGTCAGTGGGAATTGATATACGCTTATCCACTAGTTATCATCCAGAGACCGACGGTCAAACGGAGAGGCTGAACCAGACTCTGGAACAATACCTCAGATGCCTCACCCAGGGAAAAGAAGAGAATTGGGCAGATGTCATTTGGCTTGCAGAACTCGCTTACAATAATGCAATACATTCCTCTACCAAGACAACACCCTTTTATAGCCTGTATGGCTATCATCCCCGGTTTCAACCAGTACCTCAAGACCGAATACCTGAAGTACCAGCAGCAGTAGAAAAGCAAAAAAAACTAAAAGACATCTGGCAATCTGTTCAACGCAATCTGATTGCGGCCAAACAGGCTTACAAGCATCAGGCTGACAAGAAAAGACGAATTGGGCCCCCGTATCAAGTTGGGGATAAGGTGTGGCTGTCTACGCGGAATCTTCATCTGCAAGGATCACGCAAGTTCATGCCTCGTTTCATAGGGCCATTCCCGGTAGAAGCTCTAGTAGGCCCAGTTGCGGTGAAGTTAACTCTGCCCCCACGCATGAAAATACATCCTGTGTTCCATGTTGCCTTGGTGAAACCAGCCCCTGCCTTGGTAAGAACTAAAAGACCTCCACCCCTTCTTGTAGGGGGTCATCCCGAATTTGAAGTCAAAAGTATTCTAGACTCTAGTATCAGGCACAAGAAATTATATTATTTGGTGGATTGGGTAGGGTATGGCCCCGAGGAAAGGTCCTGGGAACCCGCAGAGAACATCCATGCTCCTCGACTCCTCCGGCGGTTTCATCTGAACCATCCCCTTAAACCAGGGCCTGAAGGAGGGAGGGGGAGTACTGTCAGGACTGGAGCAGGTGTGGGGGTAAATGCACTCATGGTGTGCACTAAGGGTGGAAAAGGAGCCAGAAAGCATTCCACCAGGTATTCCAGGCGTGTTCTCCATCCCTTCTGTAGGACCGTGGCCCAGGGATGGAGAACAGCCCGGAAACTACACTTCCCAGCAGGCCGTCCTCCAGCCGAACCTGCGCGTGGGAAGACCGCCACGCCCCCGATCGCACGAATGCGCATGCGCGAGCCGCGCCCGAGTGACGCCGCTCGCAATACTGACCGGCGAACTGGAAGGACGTGTTTCTGAGAGCTCCGGAGGCAAGCTCACGCGGGGCGTTTCCGCCCAACGCCTGCAAGACCCCAGGCCCCGCGTACAAAACCAAAGATAAGTGTGTTACTTACCTAGCGCTGACAGCCCGTAGCATTCGAGGGGCCACGTAACAGGAGCGGTTCCTACTCCGGCCAGCCCGCGCTTGGCAGGAAACGGGAACTCACTAGGAGGGAACCCTAGATGCCTTAACATCATTAACCCTGCATGAGACTGAAACTAACCATGCCCGCTTATGTGTAGACTATAGTCGCGTGGATCCGGAGCGGCTGTTCCGCCACGCGGATAACTTCTAGCCCAGAACTCAGTCGCACATGCATTCCGCACCTTATTGACTCGATTCTTGCTTATTGCAGAGACAGGAGAAAACCAGAGAAGATCGTGGCCAACCAACACGAAAAGGGCCAGGAAAAGCCACAGACTTCTGGCAAAACGAAGCTAAGTGCTTATTTAGGTTATTTCTGGGGGAATCGCAATTGTAGCTGCATGCAGTGAATGCAGTGTTAAATCCTCGCATGCAGTAATGTGGGGAAGAGAATAAGTCGTGCATGAGTTAATGTACGATTTCTAGCAAGGCAAATACTTGTGACCAGTATTATTTGTGAAGTCTGAGAATTACTGGTGAGGGCTCCAGCACAAAGGCCCAGGGTGATTAAAGACACACACACACAGTAGAAGAGTGAGTGAAGGGTGCGAGTGTGAAAGGGCGGAGTATTCTTGGAACTGGAGCCGAGGAGCATGTGACCCTGCTATCCCCTCTTCCCCTCCACTACCTCTACCTATTTCCTTTTACCGGTGTTCCTAACTTCCCGTACCTATCCAACCAACGGACCCTAACCCTCTTTCCCCGAAGGGTCAAGGTGGCCTGTGCTGTCAATTCCCAGGTGCTAAGACCTAACGGGGAGGGAGGTGTTTTTGCTGCGTTTGTGCTGCCTCTGCGCCAAGAAGAAGCAAGCTCTGACACTGCTTTCCCAAACAACCCAGCAAACTACCGCCCAGTTTCTCTCCTTCCCCATTATTTAAAAGTCCTTGAGCGGGTGGTCTTCAACCAGTTAATTAGGTACCTTGGGGATCCATTTCATCCTGGCTTCCTCAGGCATGTCTCCAACTTTCCCTCTGAGGCCCATCACTCTGAACGCTCTTCTTTACTCATCCTCCTGCACCGTTCTGCTGCTTTCGGCTTGCTCTACCTGTCCTCTCTACTCCTCACTCTCTAGGATCATGGGTTTGGCACATCTGCTCTTGCCTGGATCGTATCCTCACTGGAAAGGTGATCCTTTAAAATCTCTTGGAATTCACAAATCGGGGACACCACCGCTCTCCCTGTCAGTGTCCCCCAAGACTAAGTCCTTGGAACTCTGTTCTTTACCCTCTATACCTGTGCCACCGGAAGACTGATCTCATCTTTTGGCTTTCACTGTCAGTTTTTAGCTGAGATGGTGCCCAACAAGGTTTAGGTGTAGGGAGAAGAAAAAGAGATTGAGAACGGAGAGCACAGGTGGGGACTTAGAAGGAAACCTGATAGTATGGATAAGGAGGGGCCAGATCATGTGTGCACTTAAAAACAATGCACAGAAACTGGGAAGGAAGACAGGATTAAAGGGTAGCCAAGACACTGGAAGGCACTAGAAATATAAGTGGGTGGTGGAAGAAGAAAAATAGGACGAGAAGAGGAATCGAAAACAGAGCGCAAGGGCACAAGACGGTAAGCAGAGAGTCTGATGAGATGAGCAGCGCAATATTCCAATCTTGAATGAACCAAGGGAGATATGAGGCATTTAGTTGCTTGAAATGAGAGAAAAGAGTGACCCTTCTGAATATTAAAGAGCTTAAGGTGACAGACACGTGCAGCATTCGTAATGTGAGAAGCGAACAAAACAGAATAATCGAATATAACACCAAGGTTTTGAGTGTATTGAAATATCAAGATATGAGAGGAAGGAATAGAAATGGTAGAAAAGGAGAGAGAAGAAATTGAGTGGGAAGGCAACAAAAATGCGATTTCTCTTTTTGAAGGATTGAGGTGCAGAAAGCGAGAGTGCATACATGACAGAACCGGAAGTAAGCAATCAGCCAGGTTTTCATGGATTGCGTCAGTATGCGAAGAGAAAGAAAGGGATATCTGAGTATCACCGGCATAGAAATGTCAGGCGAGATCTGTGGACTGAAAATAAAACAGGACCAAAAACAGAGCCTTGGGGGACACCATGATGTAAAGGACGAGCTGGGGAGAGATTACCAGCCCAGGATATTGAAACGGAGCTCAGCTTAAACATCACTTATTTGCTAAAGAGGTCTCTCCCCTGAAACTCTACCTGACCCCCACTACTGCCTCGACTGATGCTTAATCATGTAACTTTGTATATTTATTTAGTACTCCTCTTTAGTTCGAAGCACGGATCCCTTAGGTTAATACTATCCTTGTAAGTCACCTATTTTCTTATATACATTTCTTTTTTTTGTCCCTGGTATATGTCTCACTTTTTTAGACCCTGATAAAGTGTCTCACCTCTTTTTCTCATCTTTGTGCCTTTGTGCCATTGTACAGGCACCCTTCGTGGGAATGCATCTGCCATCTGTAAATGTGTTATTGAGGTGATATGCAATGAGGCAGTGGGCCGGCCGCGTAGTAATGGCCCGACACCCAAGTTAAGGGCCTGAGCTAAGTGAGGGTCCCTTGACACAGGCAAATTGCCATTAGCACCCGTGCAGCTCCCTACACTAATGGTGTCTTTTTAAAAATACAAAAATAAATAGAAACTTACCTTGGCTGGCCCGGTGCTGCGCAGTGTTGTCCTCGAAGTCTGTTTTCAATGTTGATGAATAACGTCATTAACATTGAAAACAGACTTTGGGGACAGCACTGAGTGACGTCGGGCGCGCAGCGATGGTCAGTTTCTTATTAAAGAAAGAAAACACACTTTTAGCACCCGCGTGGGAACTAAACGGGTGCTAAGAGGTGAGGAGGAAAGGGGAGCGGGGAAGGGAATGGGGCTTTGGATACCCACGCTGCTCGGAATGCAGCCTTGTACCATACAATACAACCCGCATTCCGAGCAACTTGATTGGACAACCTATTTCCAGGGTGCTAGTCTAAGCTATTTCTGATCGAAATTGACATCTCTGCTCTTCAAATAAATACAAATACAAGAAAAGACTATACATCCAGGCATAGTATTAAAACGTGTATTACTTACTCATGTAAACTTTCGCCATATGGATTTTAATGTATAGTTGTGAGTATTAAAGAATAAGCATTTTGTGCTGGTTTGAAAAAATCACACTGCTTATCACATGGTGTTGGTCACCACTTTGCATCCATATTTTAAAGTGCCAAGGGCGAGGTATCTCGTCCTTGGTATTACCTCCCTGTTGCCAAAGAAAAAGGGTCCCTTCTCTCTGGTCCCTGTTTCACATTTTATAATATATCCTATATTGTAAATACATTGTCTTTTCATTATTATACAGTGTGTGGTGTTAACATGATGTAAGAGGATTCAATTCAACACTACAGCTAAGTCAACGCCTAGTCTATAATACTGAATGAAAACCCTTATTGATATCTCTTTATGTCCAGTTCATGCGTTCTGGATGACTACCCCTATATAACACCCCTCTCTTGGAATCCTCCTGACCCCACTGAGCCAAGAAGTAGTTCTGTTTTGCAAGTTAAAAGGTTTATTTGATAATTTAAACAATAGATATATATATCAGACTTTATAATAAATTAATAATTGAATATCACACTTAATCTGATATGATAAAGATTAACAACGGAGAATCTGGCACTAGCACACTTCTTTATAATCACTAAGGAGTTGACATGAAATGGATAAGATAGCACACTGGTAAATAGGGACAGAAGAATAATGTGGAAGAGAATGCTTTATAGGGTTCAAGGAAATGCAAGGTTGAATGAATGAAATGCAGTATAGAAAATACTCAATATGATTTCAACAAAAGACAATGTAATCACTTTCTTGGACAATTTACCCCCCCTTTTATGCAATGCAGGGAAATGGAAGGAAGGCACACAATTCTCAGAAATGCAATTCAAATGTAATTCAGTTCACCCAGCAACTTAGACTACAGAAGTTGAAAACACAGGCAAAATGCTTTGATATGTGCTGGCAATGGAGTGAAAAATATGCTAAAATGCTTTTAATTCCCCCTAGAGGTTTAGGTTGAGTGAAATCAAGTTAATATTAGTCCAGGCTCACTTTTAGCAAGGATCTAGGAGTAATTGGTAGGTTAAACGAATTTTTGGCAAATGAAAGCAAGAAGCTTCTGTTTTCACATGTGGAGAAATTTGCAAATCGCGGCAAAATTCGCGAGTGCGTTTTTCACGATTACGGCAAAACTATAGGGGGTAGGAATGCGGTTCTAGGTTCGTAGGAAAGCCACGATTCTAAGCTTTCTGAAGAAAGTTACTGCAAGTCTCTACGGTCATGGAGATATGAGCGATTGAATAAAGGTCGTTTTTCAGATTGAAATTTTAAAGTTCACAAAGACAAGTGCAGCTTGCAACTAGCAAATCACAGGTGACAGCTTTACAAATGACAGGTGACAGTTAGGAGACAGTTCTACTTAGATTAAAATAGGATTGAATTATATTATTTTAACTAAGAGATTGGTTCTGCACAGTTTTCTAGGTACTCACACTATATTCTTGAGTGAAATGGGCCTCGCCATGGATCTGGTCAGGTTTTAGACTGGACTCTGGTCTCTGCACTTCACAGTGATCTGGGTCAGCTCTCTCTGGTTCTGCTAACAGGTCAGCTCTACTCTGCTGGTCTGGTCTGGGTCTCTGAAGGTTGATGGAGGTAAAGTATGGATTTTCCCAGCAGAGCTCCCAGCTGCAAATGGATTTGAAGGTCCCTATCTGTCCTGTCTCTCTGCTTTTATGTGTTTTTAAAATGGGTGTGTGTGAGCAGCATCACTAGCCAGCCCCTCTCCACTTATCATTGGCCAAGCTTTCATTTCTCCCCTGATTGGGGGAGCTAAGTTGTGTCAGAGTGATGTCATTTTACAGCCTGCAGAAAGTCCACTCCTCCTGTCAACTTGCACACAAATCTAGATTTGAACCAAATACATATTTCATAGCTACACAGTGGTTTGAAATTACATGCACCCATCACATATCACAGGAGGTATCCCCTGTTCCAACTCTGCTCTTCCTGGGGGCTTGCATTCAGAAATGGCAATATTTTGCACTTTTTAACTGGTTTGCAATATCGGACATTACCCCAAATTTACACACATGTGCGCAAGGAGTATGGACATTAGTTGATGAAGTGTCAGATTTTTCACATGCACACATTTTGAGTAATATCCTCTTTTCCGCTAAAACCCCCCTGAACATACCACCGGTTCTAAAAACCTCTTAAAATGTGGGCAGAAAAATCACAAGAATTATGGCATCATTTATAAAATTTTCACATGTCCGTACTATGAGTTATTCATCTTTTTAGAGTTATGTTCTGGCCCCAAAGGGGTGTGGTTTTCCACCAGCACAAGGTTGAATTTCTGGTTTTTCCAGTTCTGCCAAGCCAGCTTGCTCTCACAGGCAGTGCCCCTCCTTTGTCCTTCCAGGAGGAAGCTACATTTACGACATCTGCAATAAACCATCTGCCTGGGTCAGGACAGGGCTTTGTTCAGAGCTCCTGTATTCTGTGGGGGCTCCCCTTAATTCAATTATCAGAGAGATGGCATATCCTTAGTGTGGCCAGCAAAAGGCAGATAGGCCTGGGAACACAGCTGTGACTCAAGTTTCACTCCTGATGGGGGTGGCTGGTGGGCAGAATTCAGTTCCTTAAGCCAGGTTTCAGATAAAATGTCACTTTTTGTTACCCAGTTTAAGTCAAGACATTTTTTTACATATGCAGCTAGGATGCTGATTCTAAGTTTAAAACTATGACATTTAAACAATTGCAACCTATGTGACACTCAAAGTAGGTCACTCATTTCTTTTAAACATTTAGATTTGTAGTGTCTTTCAGTCCAAATTTACTTAAACTGCTGAAATCCACAGCTCAGCCAGTCTTGTTATAAACCTTCAAGTCACTTCAGAATATAACTTTACATTGGATCCACCTCTTAGTAAGTCTTTCTTTGGCTTGCTTTGGGTTCATTTATTCAGTTTTCTACAAAAAGTAAAATCTGGTGTTGTTTTAAAACGCCGGCTTTTGGATAGTGGTGAGTACTGGTACTGCACCCCTTTTTGGGATTTAAGAAAATGAATTCCCAACAGTTATGGGTTTGCTTTTGGCAATCAGCATTGCCACTCCCAATGGTTTCAGGCTACTGTGTGGGTAGTCCAATGGTGGTTTTAGGCAGCGTCCTTCTGTGCCCATAACATCGGCAAAAATGAGTGGCAGCCTATTCTTCATGCATTTCTCTGTGCATTTTCTGGGAAGCTCTGGCCATCATGATGTTGTCCATGTCAGTACTGCACAGTTTTGAGGTAGGGCTCGGATGCATGGGTAAATACATCCCACAAGCCCCCCTCTTGCGATGGCCATTCTATTTCACGAATGGGACTCGCAAGACCTGGGATGTTTCCTCATCTTCTTCCAATAGATGGCACAGTTCAGCATCTTTTTCTCCATCCGGTCGGATCGATCGGTTCTCCTCGCCGGTCCTGATGGGAAAATTGGGCGGTACCCCGGGCCCGTTGCGTCTCTGCTCCCGGTCTCCGGATCGTCCTCCTTGTCCCGTCTCCAGGTTTTCTTTCTCCTAGGACGACAAAGGAAGAGCGGCAATACCTATTCATAGACATTTTTCCACCACTGTTGAGATAGTGGGGCAGCATATGCATTTCATCATAACGAAACATTACATTCTTATTTTGAAAAAAGAACAGTATAACTAAGAGACAGTTTCATGCAAATCACAATATTTTAGAGACTAGATGTGGTATGTTTTATGGTTGGAACTGAATTAGTCTGAGACAGTACCCGCTAGGATTCCAGAGGATTCCTCCAGTTGTTGCAGAGTGTGCCTGGGATGGCAACATTTCAACTGGTTTATGTGGACCCACTTGTCTTCCCCCTCTGCCAAAGGACCTTTGGGGATGTGGATTTTGTAGGCCACAGGGGAGATTTTGTCTATGATCTCAAAGGGTCCCTTCCATGTAGGCAAAAATATGCGCTGCTTGGCCTGGTTCCTTTGGAAGTTGTATAGATAGACCCGGTCTCCCACCTGATATTCCTTCCTGGAAGTTTTCAGGTCATAATGGGTCTTCATGCTATCAGCCGATCTTTCTAGATTCCGCTGAGCATAAGCAAAAGCATGTTGAAGGTGTTTCCTTAAATTCTCCACATACTCATGAGTAGTGGAGGCATTTATCAGTGTCTGCTCTTGGGTCCTGTAGAGCAAATGCTGAGGAAGCACCATCTTGCGTCCAGTCATCAACTCAAATGGTGACATTTTGGTTGCAGATGAAGGGGTAGATCTGATGGCCATTAGGACCAGAGGTAATCGGATATCCCAACTTGGCCCAGAATCTGCCACAAACTTCTTTAATATGCTCACAATGGTTCGGTTATATCTCTCTACTGCCCCAGAAGAAGCTGGCCTGTAAGCAATGTGTAGCTTTCTCTTGACCCCCAGTATCTCCCACATCTTTGTCATTACTTCACTGGTGAAGTGGCTACCTCTGTCTGACTCAATCCTTTGAGGTAGACCGAAACGGGAAAAGATGTGGTTGATCATCAGTGCAGCTGCTGTTTCTGCCTTGCAATTTGGGGCTGGGAGACATTCCACCCACTTGGTAAACAAGCATGTCACAGTCAACATGTACTTATTCCCCCTAGCAGAGCGAATCACGGGGCCTACAAAGTCGATTTGTAAATCTGACCATGGCAGTGTCATCCCCCTCTTTTGGAGAGGCGCACGGTGCGTGAGGGATGATGGCTGAAATTGTGCACACACAAGACACCCCTTCAAGTATTGGTCAAGGTCCTGCCCCATGTGTGGCCAGTATGCAACCTCTCTTAAGATTTCCAATGTTGTGTGAAATCCCCTATGACCGGCGGTGGCCGCATCATGGGCGTGACTTAACATCAGGCTTCGGAATGAGGTAGGAACCACCCACTGATCGTGGCCAGCTTTGGATTTCCTTACCAACAACCCGTCTTGGATTCGGAACATTTTTGGACATTTCATCAACACTCTTAGGTCCTCTTTCCCAATGTAATCGGTATCCGTCAGGGGAAAGTTCTCAGGGTCCTCAACGTGTTGGTAAAACTTACCAATAATTGGATCCCCCTTCTGAGCGGTAATCAAATCAGCATCAGGGGTCTCCTTGCTCCATTGTGCAATTGAAAGGTCGTTGTGAGCATTTGTCTGGGACCTAGTGATAGCAGTGACCTGGATTTCCCCCAACAGGGACTCAATCTCAATTAGATCCCCTTGGATGGCCCCGGTTTTGGCCAGCTGATCAGCTAAGTCGTTTCCAGTTTTGTCTGGTCCCTCTACTTTGGAATGAACCTTGATCTTTTTCCAATAGATGGTCATCTCATTCGAGGTGACCAGATCATCAATGTTTTGGATCAACTTCCCATGTTTCAAGGGTTTGTTGTTAGCACATAACATGCCTCTGGTTTTCCAATTAACCAGGTGCTCCACGAACCCATTCCGTACATAATCCGAATCTGTGATTATGACCAGTTCGCGGAGTTGATGCTGGACAGCAGTGAGGATGGCTTGATGCACAGCCATCAATTCTGCCACCTGACTACTTCGGGGACCAATTTTGTATCCAGCGGAGGGTTCTGGGGACTCATTCACCCATGCATTCCCTACGCCGACCACCAGTTCTTTCTCCCCGTTGTTGTCAACATGGTACGAGCATCCATCCACATAGACAGTGGGCATTCCCTCACACTTGTCCTCTTCAAAGACTTTGTGTGGGGAATTAAGGTATACCTCCATGTTGTCCTTGATTTTTAGACTTTCGTCCTCGAGACAGTTTTCTCTGGCACAATCATGCAAGTCAGCCAGACCTTGCGCGAGGGGACTCTTCTTGTTTTGGCCATATCTGACCTCCACAGGAAAGCCTTGCATTGACAGAATCCAGGAAGTAATTCGGGAATTACTCACATTTCCGGCACGGATTCTGTCACTTTGGAGATATTGCAGAGGCTGGTGTGGAGTCTCCACTATGATGTGTTCCCCATGGATAAACGGGCGGTAATTCTTCAATGCCCACACCGTTGCCAGGAGTGCCTTCTCACAATCGTTGAATTTTTCCTCCACAGAGGATAAAGTTTTGCTCGCATAGGAGATTACTTTATTGACCTTGTAATGCTTTTGGTATAATACTGCCGTTAAGCACGTATTAGAGAACCCCGTCTCCAGGAAGAACTCCTTGTTTCTGACAGGGTAAGCTAGGCAAGGCGCTTGCGAGAGGCTTCTCTTGAGTTGTCTTACTGCCTCGGCTTGTTCTGGACCCCATTCCCACTTGACCCCCCCCTTCAGGAGATGAATCAGGGGTCTGGTGATCTCTGCGTAGCCCTCAATGAACTTTCTGCTGTAATTAGTCAGTCCAAGGAGGCTCCTTAGTTCCCGCAGAGTTGTGGGGTCTTTCAGTTTCTGAAGTGCTTCCACTTTCTTTTCCTGGGGACAGAGACCCTGAGGAGTAATCTCATGCCCCAAGAAATTAACACGGGTTCTACACCACTGTGCTTTCTGAAAGGAAAGTTTGACTCCGGCGGCCCTCAACTGGGTCAGAACATAACGGATCTCCGCTATGTGTTCCTCCACAGATGAACTTTTGATGAGGACATCATCTACATAAGCCAGGTTACCCCATCGCACCCAGGTCGGGCATGGCCTTATGTAGGAAAATGTTAAATTCATTGCCGGAGTTAAGGTATCTGAAGGGAGTCCGGGTCCATGTGTACTGCTGGCCCCCAAAGGTAAAAGCCAGTTTGTATTGGTCCTCCCTGCTGACAGGCACAGTCCAGTATCCATTGGTCAGGTCTATTGCAGTGAATACCTGTGACCCCTGAATCTGGGCCAGCCCTTGGTCAATGTAGGGCAGAGGCCATCGGGAAGTATGGACCCGTTTGTTGAGCTCCCTAAGGTCAGCGCAGAGTCTCCACTGGCCGTTTGGCTTCAATATTCCCAGCACCGGATTATTGAAGGTGCTGTGGACCGGACGGATTATTCCCCTGGACTCAAGGTTCTTAATTATTTCAGTAAGGGACTCCATTGATGCGAGAACCCCGTCTATTGGAATGGTGTCATGTTCTATGTTGACTAATGGAGTTGGGTTTACCCCCAACCCTTGCTGTTGGAGAGAAGCGTTTAGATGTATGTAAGCATCAGGGTTTTTCAACTCTTGTCCCCTTTTAACTTTCACTTCCAGGGAGAATTGTCGGGTCCTTTCTGGGATGGTGACTTCCTCTTTAATCTGAATTTCAACTGCATAAGGTAGCAATTGAGCTGACCTAAATGCTTTTTCTGGATCATCAAAGCCCATGGGATTATCCGCTAATCGGGACCAAGCTTTGACGTTTATTAGGTCCAAACTAATGGCAAAGCGATTGAGAATGTCACTGCCTAAATAAAAGGCGGCAGGGACGTCTCGCACGACCCAACAATTGTGGACTATGCTCTTGTTGCCAATGGAGATTTTGAGCATACACCTGCTTGGCAGGAGATGTTTGGAATTAGGTGCTTCCAGGTCCATTTCCCATTTGTCTATCAGTTTGAAGTTGGGAATGGCTGGATCTTTTGGGAGTTGGCGAAACATGGCTTCGCTGATGAAGCTCTTACCGTTGTTCACACGCACTCGAGCGAGAACAGAGTCCTTCCCATCATTTAATTGGACAGGGATGAACAACTGCTCTCCAATTTGCTGAATCTCAGCCAGGCTCTGAGCTGATTTCACATCTTTCTGGACTATAGGAGTGGGAGTTTCTGATTGTGGATTAGTATAGAATCTCAGAGTGTTTCCTTCCAGCGTGGAGTACCACTTTAGACTGGAAGGAAGGTTGATTTTCAGAAATAGAGAGGACCCTCCATCACCAGTCTGTTGTCATACTGCTATTACTGTCACGTCAGGAATTTGGCTGTTCTGGAAGTGAAATTCTACTTGGTCAGATTTTTGTTCAACCATGTGGCAGGTGCCGTTTAAACTAATATGGTTGACACTCTGTTTTAATTTTATTGGTCGGCTAGTCTGGGTCCAGAGGACCTTGTTTACGCAATCTATTAGGGGTGACAACCTTCTCAGGAGGTCATTCCCTAGTAAACAAGGGGTGCCCTCTGGGGTCACAACTATGACCGGGTGTTTCAACTTGTGTCGCCCAATTTTAATGTCCATGTCTGCCGTCCCCTCGACGGGAATTTCCTTCCCGTCAAAGTTCTGGAGTTGTCCAGGAAGAGAGGTGAGAGGAATTTGGTAATTCCCTCCCCTTCCTGCATTCAGTTCATCAAAGGCCCTTCTGGACAGAAGGGTAGCTTGAGATCCCATGTCCACCAGCGCTGAAATCGTACCCTGCCCCTGTACTTGTACCGGGGCATAATATCTTCCCTCCTTCTCCTCAAGGGGGCACAGATAATGCACATTTTTGGACAACTGGTGGGCTAACTTTCTGGTTTTGGACATCGCTAGCGAAGAGATTTGGGCAGAATTCTGTGGAGAGCCTTGGGAATCTGAAAGAAAAAGTTGGCAACTGGAGATCAGAGCCATTGTGGGTTCCCCTGGCTCCGGTTCCGGGCCGCCCCCCCCTTTTTGGAGGCAGTCACCAGGATGGGTTTGAACCAGGGGATTTTCTTGCTGTTGGTTCTGGGATGAGATGGTGGGCGGCGGTAGCTCAGTCTCCACATCTCCCCAGTCTGGATTTGCATCCCTAGGGACCCATTTTTCTTTGGGAGGAGTTCCCCCCTCTCTGAAGGAGAAGATCCTTTTCCCAGGATCCTCTGAGGATCCCTCTCCCTCAAATTGGAAGATCTGTACCTCCTCCTCAAACTGAGTCTGTTTGGGTCTTTTGTTTCTCCTACCCCCCCTCTGCTCCTTAGGAGGCAGACTTTCAGAGGCAAGAGATTTTGTTTCCGGTTCCTGGGTTTCCAGGGGCTGTTTACAAGTGAGGAAGGAAGCTTCCTCTAAGGCTTTACACCCCCCTTCCCCTTGTGCCTCCTCCCTGGGAACCGGTGAGTTATCGGGGTGCTGCCCCCGTCATTGTTCTGGAGCACCAGGTCCAGAGTTGGGTGCGTTCTGCGCCGGCACGCCCATCTGAGGGTTCTGCTGCGCCCTCAGTATGTGACCCAGATCCCGCGCCATGTTTTGAACCTGGCACTCTAACTGGGAAACCCGCTCAGGCTGATACGGGGCCCTGTTTTCTCCCCTGGGCTGATCCCGGGAAGGGTAGCTATCCCTTCTTTGGTAGTACCCCTGGTTGGGAAGATTTGGGTACCCCTCCACCCTTGGCCTCCCCTCTCCCGGATTAGGTTGTCTGGGCTCAGGGAATTGGGGAAAGAAGGGTGGAGGATTTTGGGGCTGGAAATTGGGTGGATACCTGGGGAAAAAGTTCTGCCCAGGATTCAGAGAATTTCTGCCCTCCGGTGGGAAGTTAGGAGGAAAGTTCCCTGGGTTAGGTTCTTGGCTGGATCTCCCCCCTTGAGCTGGAGGAGTCCACACATAACCCAGGATGGGTCTGTTTCCCTTGTAACGGGGGCTTACATAATCAGGAGAGCGAGGGACCCCATTTGTGGGGCTGCCTCCCTGGCTCCCTGTCTGTGACTGGCCCGAGGACCTTCTGGGCCTAGCATTATTAGGTGCAGGTAGGTTTTTAGGCCCCCCCATCTCCAAATCCAAAACGGGGGTGACCTTTACCTCTGCCACCTTGGCAGCAGCAGGGGTGCTGTTGGCTTTGGGGTTTTTCTGGGCATTACTTTTGCTATCTACCGGTTTCTGCACCTCATAGATCCGGGTAGCCTGTTCAATGACCCAGTCTAAAGATCTTTTCTCGTGAAAATCCCTCACGAGCTGGGTCATTATGTATTTGGGCAAGGCATGAAAAAATGTATTAATGAATTCTCTACTGTCTGTGCGCACCCTTCTGGTGGTCTGCGCAAAAGCACGTTTCAGTTCTTGCACAAATTCTTGTGGGGCCTGATCCTCCCCACATTGCAAATTGTAGGCTGCCTTGCGAGCCTCTTGAGGATTTCTGTGAACAGAAAAATGTTTCAAGATGGCCGCCTTATAGGTGGACCATCTTAAATGATTTTGGTCCTCCAGCCCCGCAAAGAAACTGGAGTATTCCGGGGAGAAGGTCCACTTTACATATTGAATACAGCTTTGGCTGTCCTTCAAATGGAAAGTCTCCATCATTTGCTCAAACAACTCTAAGTGCTCCCAAACAGAATACTTAGCGTTCTTATGGTAAGGCGTGATGACGCTCCTGATCGCCTTAATCTGCTTTAAGGGGTCCTTAAGCAAGGCCCTTTTTGCCTTATTGGCCCTTTTGGTTCGGGTAACCCTTGTCCATTCGTCCTCGGACTCGGAGGCACTGCTCCCAGAGGTTCCTGTCTGTTCTTCCAGGTTTTCCCGGATTCTGCGAGCCTGGGAATGGCTGGCAGAATGTGGGGACCTGGTCTCCTGTTTCCTGTGGTGCTCAGAGGAGTCCTCAGATCCCTCCTTGCTGCCAGGATTTGCTGGGTACCCCCCCCACTGACCTAACTGGGCAGAGGTTTTCAGGATGCCCTTAAGGGGCCTACTCTCCTGGGGTTCCCCACTGAACTGTACTGTACTTGGGTGCCCATACCCGGATGCCCACCCCTCCATTCCTGAGTGGTACTGGCCTATGAGCCCCATACTTTTAGCTGGATAGTAATCTGCCATCCCTGTGGCCCTGTGCTCATGTGCGCCAGGGGACATGGGGGTGGTAGAGTCCAGGGACTGGGAGAGATGAAGGCCCCTGGTGTTAGGGCTCCTGAAGTTATGGTCAGGAGCCTCTCTTTCCCAGCGGACCTCATCTCTATCCGCCCCTGCTCCCTGTTGCAATGCAAGAGCCTGCATTTGTGCTTTCAGTTCCTCAGTCAAGGCCTTACTAGACTCTATCAGTCTCTCCTGCATCGCTACCTGTTGTTGGAGCCTATCATTGTGTTGACAGAGGGCCTCATTTTCCCTCTGTGCTTCCTGGTTGGTCCTGGAGAACTGGGCCAGTCTTTGCTGCAGGAGGTTTACCTCCTGAGTCCCATCCCTACTGGCCTGCTCCTTTCTTGCCAGAGCATCTTCCACCCTTCTGGTGTGCTCTACCAAGTTCTGGTTTTCTTTTTGGAGGTCACCCAGCCCCTGGAGGGCCGGGTGATTTTCTTCAATTTCCTTTTTTAAGTGGCAGACTTCCTGGCCTAAAGTGTCTCTTTCCTGACTGAGAGCCTGCATCTGTGCTGCCAGGTCGTCCCTCTGTCATTGAAAGGCACCAGCTTTTTGGCGCTCCTCATCAAACTCTGCCTGGGTATCCAGGTCTTTCTGAATCAGTTTATTGCTCTCCTCTTTCTCTCTATCTAGCTGGCTTTGCAGGGTGACTACCTGCTCCGCGCATGCCCTGTTGAAATTGATCTGTTGCTCCAACTTTTTCTGGTTCTGCAGTAAGGAGTCCAAACTGTCTTGGTGCTCCTTCTGCAGGGCCAGAAATCTGGTATCCTGGTCTGTCTTTTCCTGTTGTAGGATGCCCATATCCTCTTTTATTTTAATGATATATTGCCTACTATCATTTTCTGACTCCTGGCTCCTCTGCAGCCTCTGCTCAGAAGAGGCCAGATCAGATCGGGCCTTCTCTACTGCCATCCGTTGCCTATTTGCCAGATCTTGGCTTTCAGTGCATTTATCCTGCATGTCTCCCATATATAGGTACAGGTATGCTGCTACCCTGGCAATCTTATTGTGTTCATCTTTGGCTTTAGGAGCCATATATAGTTCACTCAGGGCCACATGTAATGGACCCTGATCTCTCCATAGGTCTGACCCTGTTTCAGTGACCTGTCGCGTGATGGCCTGCAACCAAGCATCCTGGCCCTGTTCAGTCCATTCACCTCTCACAAATAGTTTATGTAAGAGGTGCTCTCTGGCTATTTTCATGTCTACTAAGGTCGTCATTCTAGAGATTGGTCTCTGTCCTGACTTACAGAAGTTTGTATTTTATTTTTGCAAAACAGACCTTTTTCTTAGAGCGTTCCTTTGAGAAGTGCTTTACAGCGTAACACAGCGTGTGCTCCGACCGGATATGTGTATCTGGTCAGCTGGCACGCTGTATTAATCTGCACAAGTGATAGATCTAATCCAAACGTCCGGCACGAGCCCCCAATTTGTAAGAGGATTCAATTCAACACTACAGCTAAGTCAACGCCTAGTCTATAATACTGAATGAAAACCCTTATTGATATATCTTTATGTCCAGTTCATGCGTTCTGGATGACTACCCCTATATAACACCCCTCTCTTGGAATCCTCCTGACCCCACTGAGCCAAGAAGTAGTTCTGTTTTGCAAGTTAAAAGGTTTATTTGATAATTTAAACAATAGATATATATATCAGACTTTATAATAAATTAATAATTGAATATCACACTTAATCTGATATGATAAAGATTAACAACGGAGAATCTGGCACTAGCACACTTCTTTATAATCACTAAGGAGTTGACATGAAATGGATAAGATAGCACACTGGTAAATAGGGACAGAAGAATAATGTGGAAGAGAATGCTTTATAGGGTTCAAGGAAATGCAAGGTTGAATGAATGAAATGCAGTATAGAAAATACTCAATATGATTTCAACAAAAGACAATGTAATCACTTTCTTGGACAATTTACCCCCCCTTTTATGCAATGCAGGGAAATGGAAGGAAGGCACACAATTCTCAGAAATGCAATTCAAATGTAATTCAGTTCACCCAGCAACTTAGACTACAGAAGTTGAAAACACAGGCAAAATGCTTTGATATGTGCTGGCAATGGAGTGAAAAATATGCTAAAATGCTTTTAATTCCCCCTAGAGGTTTAGGTTGAGTGAAATCAAGTTAATATTAGTCCAGGCTCACTTTTAGCAAGGATCTAGGAGTAATTGGTAGGTTAAAGGAATTTTTGGCAAATGAAAGCAAGAAGCTTCTGTTTTCACACGTGGAGAAATTTGCAAATCGCGGCAAAATTCGCGAGTGCGTTTTTCACGATTACGGCAATACTGTAGTGGGTAGGAATGCGGTTCTAGGTTCGTAGGAAAGCCACGATTCTAAGCTTTCTGAAGAAAGTTACTGCAAGTCTCTAGCACAAACGGTCACGGAGATATGAGCGATTGAATAAAGGTCGTTTTTCAGATTGAAATTTTAAAGTTCACAAAGACAAGTGCAGCTTGCAACTAGCAAATCACAGGTGACAGCTTTACAAATGACAGGTGACAGTTAGGAGACAGTTCTACTTAGATTAAAATAGGATTGAATTATATTATTTTAACTAAGAGATTGGTTCTGCACAGTTTTCTAGGTACTCACACTATATTCTTGAGTGAAATGGGCCTCGCCATGGATCTGGTCAGGTTTTAGACTGGACTCTGGTCTCTGCACTTCACAGTGATCTGGGTCAGCTCTCTCTGGTTCTGCTAACAGGTCAGCTCTACTCTGCTGGTCTGGTCTGGGTCTCTGAAGGTTCATGGAGGTAAAGTATGGATTTTCCCGGCAGAGCTTCCAGCTGCAAATGGATTTGAAGGTCCCTATCTGTCCTGTCTCTCTGCTTTTATGTGTTTTTAAAATGGGTGTGTGTGAGCAGCATCACTAGCCAGCCCCTCTCCACTTATCATTGGCCAAGCTTTCATTTCTCCCCTGATTGGGGGAGCTAAGTTGTGTCAGAGTGATGTCATTTTACAGCCTGCAGAAAGTCCACTCCTCCTGTCAACTTGCACACAAATCTAGATTTGAACCAAATACATATTTCATAGCTACACAGTGGTTTGAAATTACATGCACCCATCACATATCACAGGAGGTATCCCCTGTTCCAACTCTGCTCTTCCTGGGGGCTTGCATTCAGAAATGGCAATATTTTGCACTTTTTAACTGGTTTGCAATATCGGACATTACCCCAAATGTACACACATGTGCGCAAGGAGTATGGACATTAGTTGATGAAGTGTCAGATTTTTCACATGCACACATTTTGAGTAATATCCTCTTTTCCGCTAAAACCCCCCTGAACATACCACCGGTTCTAAAAACCTCTTAAAATGTGGGCAGAAAAATCACAAGAATTATGGCATCATTTATAAAATTTTCACATGTCCGTACTATGAGTTATTCATCTTTTTAGAGTTATGTTCTGGCCCCAAAGGGGTGTGGTTTTCCACCAGCACAAGGTTGAATTTCTGGTTTTTCCAGTTCTGCCAAGCCAGCTTGCTCTCACAGGCAGTGCCCCTCCTTTGTCCTTCCAGGAGGAAGCTACATTTACGACATCTGCAATAAACCATCTGCCTGGGTCAGGACAGGGCTTTGTTCAGAGCTCCTGTATTCTGTGGGGGCTCCCCTTAATTCAATTATCAGAGAGATGGCATATCCTTAGTGTGGCCAGCAAAAGGCAGATAGGCCTGGGAACACAGCTGTGACTCAAGTTTCACTCCTGATGGGGGTGGCTGGTGGGCAGAATTCAGTTCCTTAAGCCAGGTTTCAGATAAAATGTCACTTTTTGTTACCCAGTTTAAGTCAAGACATTTTTTTACATATGCAGCTAGGATGCTGATTCTAAGTTTAAAACTATGACATTTAAACAATTGCAACCTATGTGACACTCAAAGTAGGTCACTCATTTCTTTTAAACATTTAGATTTGTAGTGTCTTTCAGTCCAAATTTACTTAAACTGCTGAAATCCACAGCTCAGCCAGTCTTGTTATAAACCTTCAAGTCACTTCAGAATATAACTTTACATTGGATCCACCTCTTAGTAAGTCTTTCTTTGGCTTGCTTTGGGTTCATTTATTCAGTTTTCTACAAAAAGTAAAATCTGGTGTTGTTTTAAAACGCCGGCTTTTGGATAGTGGTGAGTACTGGTACTGCACCCCTTTTTGGGATTTAAGAAAATGAATTCCCAACAGTTATGGGTTTGCTTTTGGCAATCAGCATTGCCACTCCCAATGGTTTCAGGCTACTGTGTGGGTAGTCCAATGGTGGTTTTAGGCAGCGTCCTTCTGTGCCCATAACATCGGCAAAAATGAGTGGCAGCCTATTCTTCATGCATTTCCCTGTGCATTTTCTGGGAAGCTCTGGCCATCATGATGTTGTCCATGTCAGTACTGCACAGTTTTGAGGTAGGGCTCGGATGCATGGGTAAATACATCCCACAATGAGCCATCCACCATTGTACTTCTTAGCAATCTGGCGCTGGCAATCCTGTTGAGCTTTTTGACTTCCTGTGTCCCCTCACCACTGCCCAGCTGTGGACAGGGAGAGGTGAAAAAGGTCAAACTGAATTCGATTGAAAGATTGTTAAGAGGTATCTCATTGGACGGGCAGAATTTTTTTAAAAAGTGGTGGAAACGACTGGGCTGAATTGTAGCGACTCCCTGCATGTGACTCCCCCAAGATATAATTCAGAGGTCTTCCAGATGTGCAAGAGGAGCTCAAAGATGTTTTTTGTATATAGATAGCCTGATGCAGCCTATGCAACCCCGAAACACCGAAGGAAAAGTAACATCAGAGGAAAACACAGAGAGCCAGATAACTGGTTACTCAAATCAATGAGTTTTAAGACAATCTTGAAAATAGCTTCAGGGGAATTTAAAGGCACACAATGGCATGCCGAAAGAAAAAGGAGAACTGCAAAATGTACATGAAAGTGCAAGTTGCAAGCATGATTTTCTTCAGCTGCTGCTAAATTGGTGATTGGAAGATATTTTAGGGGATTTAGCACTCGCCTTGTGGTCATCATGCTCACCCCTTTGAAGCTGGGCAGGGCAGTTTCAGCCTTTTCTCCTGGCTATAGGCTATTGGGTGTGTGCTATATCAACAATGATTATTATTGCGCTCACGCGACCCTGGTGCATTACATGCAACGTGACCCATGGACCGAACCTATCAGTAACAGAATATCATGCAAACCTCTTCTTGTTGACCACGGCCGAGAGGTTGAGAGAACCCATCCATCTGGCCTTGAAAACATGGCCAACTGCTTCTACTAACCCCCTTTGGGAGGAGCCTATTACACAGCACAACGGTCTACAACCTGTGGCTCTCCAGATGTTTTGGAACACATCTTCCATTATGCTTCGCTGTTGACTAGGTCTGGGTAGAAATTATGGGAAATGGGTTGTATACTAATTGACCTTTTCACAATTGACCTCGGGAGAATTGACCTCCTGAGAATTTACCTAATTTAAAAGGTCAATTAGGACATATATGTGGGGGAAACCCCCAACCACCACCCCACCCAATCCAAAACCCCCTGCAACCCCCCCACCCAATCCCCTTATATTATTTATAATCCAGAACCAACCCAATACATATATAAAATAACTAAAATAATATAAAGGTCAATTGTCCAGAAGGTCAATTAGGACCACTATAATTAGGTCAATTGTGCAAAAGGTCAATTGTAAAAGGTCCATTTGGGTAATACCGGGAAATGTAGGCGAAAACATCTGGAGAGCTCTTAGCTTGATTGGTGGCACTCTAAATGCTTTTGGATTATCACACATTATCTGACTTGTGCCATGGCTAAACAGATGAGATGCTAACATCCAATTTAAATGCTCCCGCACTGTGATGTGACACACTCTCTGGCTGTTTTCTCTATGGTTAAAACCTCTCCTCAGACTAGCTATAAGCCTGCATGACTTTTATTATTTCATTATCTTGTGAGAATTGAAAAAATAAATGTGTGTGTGAGTGTGTGTGTGATTGCTTAGTGCATCGTGTTTTTTATGGTCAAGGTGTTGAGTACTTCCAGATGAAACTCCGTCCATATGTTCTGGGGCGACCACTACGCTTTGTGGACGTTTACTCATCCCCATCCCTTAAATTAAAATCTAGCCGGATTAGTGGGCGTTCTTTTTCTGTCAGCTGCTTCCTTGTGGAATTCTCTCACCTGTGCGCTTGGGGCGATATCCAACCGTCTTTCTTTCCGTCAGGCGCTGAAAACCCTATCTTTTTTTAGTCTGTCTTCCCTCTGCTTTGTTGAGTAGCGCCAAGATGCCTTCTGGTGAATGTTGCACTTTATAAATAATGGTACCATAACATAACACTGACTAAAGATGTGTTTTTTGCCTCTGCGCACAAGGCGAGCCCACATGTAGGAGATTTGCAGCATTTTATAGGGTGGGTCGATTACGGAACATGAAACTGCATGCACAATTTTCTTTTGGGCATGCAGTTTTGCCTCTCCGCAATAGCTGAATGAAGATCTGTGGGGGCTAGTGGAGGGCCCATTTCAACATCACTTTTGGAGGCCTCCCTTGCCTTGCACGGCGTCTGTGTGGTGTTTATATCATAATTAAGTTAAAAAAAAATGCAGCAGGTAGTTAATATCTGCGGATTATTGTGGGGCCTGACTTACAAATTGTTTTGATGGGGTTTTCCCATAACAAAAGGCTTTAGTAAATCAGGCCCTAAACATCCAGCTGAAAAGCTATTTACCCCTCTTTGACAGCCGGGTGCCAACAGTGAAGATGTGGTCACGCCCAGGTGGCGCCCGCAAAGGCAAACTATAACGTGTGCTGTGGATGTTTAATGTCCGGAATTAAAGGAATATGTTTCTGGGTCACAAGAATAACAACGCAGGGCAGCTGCTCAGGTCCCCCAAGTACCTTAGGGCCCCTTTCAACTGAAAAGGTTGAAAGGCACTGGCGCCGTCCCAGTGCTCATCCAAAGAGTTGTGTTTTTTTGACATGCTCAGGAGAGCAAGCCATATACTCGTATGAGTCCCTTATTCTCAAAAGGTCTCCCTCTGCGACTTTTGCTGTTGCACCCGGGTTGTCATTTCGCAAGACGGGCAAGCGGAGAGGCCTTTTTCATAACTGTGCCTGTTTTGCAGAGCACAAAAGAAAAACGTGTCTACAAAGCACAATTGTGTATATTTTATTTGTGTATGTCTACTCCTGAAAAAAAAGGGTGAATATGAAAAAATAACATTACGAGTGATGGGACTTAAAAGGCCCATCATTATAGGGTGACCATACATCCCGGTTTTCCCTGAACAGTCCCGGGAAATTGCCCTCCGTCCAGGGGTCCTGGGAGTTTTTTAATTTTATAAACTCTGTCCCGGAATTGGATGGCTGGGTGGCTACGGTCCTGGTTTTTCCAGGAAACTGATTCCAAAATCTCAAAATCAGGCCTTGCGCGTGAATGTGGGTGTTAGGGAGAATTCTCAAAATGTGCTAATTTCCCTTACCTTTTGAGAACCCCAGCAACTTTGCTGGATTTCTAGGATTTGATTTTTTTTACCTGGGAAGAAGGTGAGCCTTTTTTACCACTGTTTCATGTATTTTGTGTGTGCTTTACTTTTGTGTTCTTTGGTTATGGGGTTTTAAAACAACTCCATAGGCATCATCTTTTTCTGTGTGTCACACAGCACCTTCAGTGCCGTGGCACAGGGATGTCTTTCAGACTTCCCAAGGTTTAAATCCCTTCTCTGGGACTGACTACCGTCTCCCAGAGCCTGTAAAGTTAAATTGCCTTTACTAGTCTCTTTAAATTTACTGACCCAGCACACCCTATCTTACTATAGAGTGCTGGAGGGGTTGCCTAGCTCCGCCTGATTCAAAACACTGATGTAACAGTAACATTTTACCTTTTCCTACTTTAAATGGCTGGTGGCAGTGGTTTAGATCAACTACCATGATTTTTTACGACCGCTAACAACGGTAGCTAAAACTCAGGTCAGCCATGGTTTTCATGACCTATCTGTAAAAACAGACTCCGGTCATCTTTTTTCGCCATTTCTTTTAGGAAAGGTCCTTCTTGTGTTTGTCTCTGCGCACCAAATCTGGTTTGGTCCCTTTGTTCATTGGCCTTTGGCGGGCCTCAGTGCTGAAGCCCTCCTCTGGGGCCTGAGTGTCTGGGATGGACAAGATGTGAGGGAGGTGCCCGAAACTCCCTGTGCTTAGTCTCCTAGGAGACCTGAATGCACTCTGACGTGATTGGCCAGCTGGCTGTCTGGCAAGGACAGCCACCCTGCTGTGTGAGTGACAGCCAGAATGGAATGGATGGGGGAAAACTGTTTAAAAGCAGGTCTCTGGGACTTGGAAAGCAGAGTTGACCACAACGAAAGAACCGAAGACGAGCTGAAGGAAGACGACTGCTGCAACTCCTGGACAACCGGTGAAGCCCTGCTGCAGGTCCGAACTGCTTGAAACTCCATCGACAGAGAAGCCCTTCAAGGTTAACTTCTTCCCTTGAATTTGGTGGGGACAACTAACTCGTAAGCCACCTGGACACCGTCCCCATCTGGTCGAATTTTCAGCAGAGTGCTGCTTGTAAACCGGATAGCCAGAGGGAAGGAAACCAGTTTGTGGTCTTTAAGGCACTCACACCTTAAAGCAACGTCTTGCTAAGCTTTTATCCTCCTCCCTGGACAGTGCAGGAACCTCCCGACGTCCTCCTTCTTGTCCCCATGACTGAAGCCCAGGAGCAGCGAGGTCTGCTCGAACTGCCAGGAACAACTGCCTCAGCTACAGCTCTTCTTCACTAAAAAGGTACTGTGCAAACGTGGTCCGGAAATCTTTTTGGCTATTGCTAAAGTTCGTGGAACTTTGCTCAACATCGAAGGCTTGTCCTTCCCTAATCATTCGTCAAACTTTTTGCCTAGCCGAATTCTTCTAAACGCTGTGGCAAAGACTTTACCTTTACTACCAGAACTGTGCTATCCAATACAAAGACTCTGAACCATTGACTTTGGCCCAGGCCTATGAGATGAATTCCTGGTTGTAGTTCACTGAAACACGTTGCCCTGCCTATGAATGCATTTGTGCTGTTGATTCGTATAACCTTGTCTTTTCCCTCCTTTATTAAGTATCTGAAGTGCCATTTTGCTCCCACTTCAGTGGAGCAAAACTTGTTCATTTACTTAGCGGTTGTGTTTTTGTGGTTTATCAGTGTGTAATATTGAGCTGCTATCTCTAGTGTAATGTTTTCAAACAAACTGTGTAAATAAATGCATATTCTTTTACTAAGATACATTGAGTAAGTGTTTGCTTGAATCACTGTATTGGTTGGTCCTTTCTGTAACTTGTTCTACTGCTCACTTAAACTCTTGAGATAAGTCTGGCTGCTCAGCCATCGCTACCACTTTACTGTGTAGTACAGGCTTGCACCAAAGGTGAAATTGTGCTTACACTTGTAGTCCTAATTGCATGTAGTGTTCCCAAAGGGTACTGCATGTAATTTTGCCTAACAGGGGGCATGAATGCTTTTCACGCCCCCATTTCCTCCCCCTTCCCCTCTCTGGTTGCTCTCCTCCAATGATAGCAGTGTGCCTGTGAGCAACACCCCTTACCCCTGCAACAGGGCAGAGACATATAAGTAAGACTACAGTTTTAACTGAGTCCTATTTGGGTTTACTGTAGTCCTACATCTATGTTCTGTCCGGTTTTTTTATTTTTTATTTTATCTGGTCACCCTATATCACTAGCAATGCTTACCTGGCACCTACGTGGAGGTGAGTGACCAATGGATGACTAGGTGCCCGGGTTCTCCTTCTGCATGCAGAACATGCAACACACATGACTTAAGCAGGTTCCTGCACGTCGCTTGCATGTTTGTCAGTTAGGCCCAATGTTCGACATGTAGCCTTGGACAGTGGCGCACTGATGTCATGATGTCATGTTGCTTTCCTGACACACCCTGGGTGGAACGCTGAAGCAGGACACTGCGCACTCACGTGCATGACACTTCCTAAAAGCAATCCCAGATGCTTTTCTTGACCTGTTTCTCCAAATGTCACCATGAAGCACGTGACGGCAAAGTGGCGCACCAGGAGGATGGCACACTGGCAGCTGGCTGGGGGCACCCGGGATTTCTGGAACACACAGCTGCTACCCTCTAGCTCGGTGTGTTTTGCTTGTTTAGCGCTTATTACTGGCCCAGTACCTCTTTAAAGCACTGTGTGAGAAAAGGAAAGGTAAAAGGGGACATGAACGGTATGCAGTAATAAAAAAAGCAGCAAAATTGTCCCCTTTACAAAAAATCGCGGCAAAAATGCTGTGGTGTGACCTGGTAAAGGTGTACCTTATTAAACCATTCAAGGGGAGCTGGGGATGCGGGGGTGTCCCCCTCTCCCCTTCAATGGTATAATGGGTCTGGGGGTTGCTGGGGGTGACCCCTGCATCGTTTACATGGATTGCAGCGGCAAAACCAAAGCCTTTTTGCCGCTATTTTTTGTGTAAACGGCCATTTTTGCCGCGATTTTAACACATGGAACCACATGAACAGGGGGAAGGGAGACAAGGAGAAGGCATTTTCGAAGTGTTTCAACGACTCACAGCGAAACATGGTCCGACATCGAGGGAACCAGGGCAGCTTTTCTCAACCCCCCTCTTACCCTCACCCCTTCCGTTCTCTTATCCCTCCCTCTCCACTAAACCGTTTGAGAGCCTGTCACTTTACGAACCACCCCTCCACGCGCCGTCCCTTGTACCAACCAGCCCCCCCCCCCCCCGCCGCAAACCAGAAAAAAAAATTGCCTTTGCTTCCCAGGGATTGCGGGTACACAGGTCTCCTACTCCCAGTGCCAACACATTAGGATCTGCAAATACATCCTATGGACAATACGGGGGCCCTTATTCACACCTTAAGGGCACTGAAATGGTGGAAAGGTGGCCCACACTTCCTTATTTCCCGAGGCACCTTTGCATCAGGGAGGAGAAAGACATCTGAAGTAGAGTAAGGTTGTCCCTCCATCCCAGGGTCGGAAGGTCTGGCGCTCTCCCTCTCAGGCCTGGCGCTCTCCAGCACATCCCTGACGCTCTCCATCTCAGGCTTGGCGCTCTCCGGCTCATCCCTGGCGCTTTCCATCTCATCTCTCGCACTCTCCATTTCAGGCCTGGCACTCTGCATCTCAGGGCTGGCGCTCTCCAGCTAAGGCCTGGCACTCTCCATCTCAGGCACGATGCTCTCCAGCTCAGGCCTGGCACTCTCCATCTTAGGCCTGGTGCTCACCATCTCAGGCCTGCTGCTATCCAGCTCAGGCCTGGCGCTCTCCAGATCAGGCCTGGCGCTCTCAAGACCAGGCCTGGCGCTCTCCAGCTCCGGCCTATCACTCTCCAGTTTAAGCCTGACACTCGCCATCTCAGGCCTGGCGCTTTCCATCTCAGGCCTGACACTCACCATCTCAGGCCTGGTGCTATCCAGCTCAGGCCTGGCGTTCTCCAGATCAGGCCTGGTGCCCTCAAGACCAGGCCTGGCGCTCTCCACCTCTGGCCTGGCGCTCTCCAGCTCCGGCCTGTTACTCTCCAGCTCAGGCCTGGCACTCTCCAGCTCAGGCCTGGCGCTCTCCAGGTCAGGCCTGGCACTCTCCAGGTCAGGCCTGGCTTCCAGCACCCAGGACTTGACCCTCACCTGCTTTTGGGGCTTCTTGGCGGATTTGAATGGTCTGGGCAGTGTTAGGGCTTTTGTGCCTGATGTGGTCCCATTAGGTGTGGACTAGGGACGCCGGAAGGAAGCAGGGTGCAGACGTGCGTGACAGGCCACAGTTAGGTAAGTCAGAACAGCAAAGCGAGGGAGTGGGAAGTCGGGGGTACAGGTGAAACGGTATAATCTGGGCACGCTATTTGCTGGGTGGAGCAACCTTGCCTTAGAACATTTTCAAAAGTGGGTTAGATGTGGCTCAGTGGGTCCAATGTTGGCCATAGACACTGGAGGCAGAAATATAATCCCAGCCTCCCTCCCTGATCACATGACTTATCCTGGGCAGGTAAGTTTATATCCCTGTGCCTTTGTTCTCGGACCTGAATACATTACGGTCAGATAGCACTGCGAGTACAGCGCTCGCTTTGACATCTGTGCAGAGCCTTCTGACGCAGATTCGAATCCTGGCAGGGCCAAACTCAGCTCTTCATCCTTCCGAGGTCGATAAATGAGCACCACCACCGTGGGTAATAAGCAGCATTCAGATACCTGGGGGTTCGTAGCGCTATATAACTATACATTAATATTATTATATCTCTATAAATACAAAATTAACATTTGCTAATGGAAAGACCGAGTGAGTAAAATGCGCTGTGTAAACTCAGCCACAGCTAGGCAGACACTGGAACCCTCAGCTCACCTGCGACAGAACTGGGGTCCAGGACGACCCACGCTGGCTCCCTCCCTTGGAGGCCATGCTGAAGATGGTCCAGGGGTGGTCTCGAGCCATTATTCAAAGCACCTCTGTCTCGAGCTCCCTGGGCACGGTTCAAGGGCACTCAATCTGAATTGGATCTTAACGGTTGAAAGCAAGGCACTCTCGCTCTCAGAGGACGCAGCTGTTAGTAACAGGAGAGATGGCAAGATTGTGCTTCTCGCTTCTTCGTCTTCTAAGGGTTTCTTACGAGCTACTGCCGTCCAATGTATGACGATCTCATGTTTTGTTATCTTGCATTTGTATAGCGCCTCCTGCCATAGTTTGTGGCGTCAAAGCGCTTTACCTGTCAAGGAGGCAAATCAGGAGTATGATAGAACATTCAGTCGTGGTAGGGAGGAGCAAAGGCAGGTGGATAGGGAAGGAAAAGGTGGCGGAGCTGTGTGTGCAAGGGTAGCGACTTTATCATGGGACTTAAATGTGTTCTCTGGGGCGCAGCCGCGAAAGGAGCAATAGCTGGCGAAGAGGTGTTTGCTGCGCCAGGGACATGCCTGGAATTTACTCATCTCTTGGGGGACCTGGGCATGTTGAAGCCATGCTCACGAAAACACAGACGTCAAAGCCCTTCCACTCACCTAGACCCCCAAGAACAATTGGGAGGGGCTGTATGTCAGAAATCTGAACTTGCCAAGTTTGCAAAAACTCCCTGATAAGTGAGCAAAACACCATTTTGGTTTCCTCATTTATTTCATGGTTACTACACGTGTTGCAAAGTTCTTAGGGCCGCAGAGTCTGTCGATGGTTTCACTGTGGTCAGTCGTGTGACCTTCCCCAATGTCATGGGGAGCAAAGGTATATAGAACCATGCTCATGAAAACACTTAAGCCCTGAATGGCCACAAACTGCCAGGTTCAACAGATAGGAAAGTTGGAAGGAAATACAGGGCACATTTAACATTTAACTGAGGGTGGGATTTTGACCATGGCTTCCTTGGGGCAGAAGCCCCAGCCCCAATACTGCCTTCCTGGACATTCCTGAGTCCTGCTAGGGGATTTAAGGTAATGGCTATTTTTGTTGTGTGAGGCAGGAATCTTAGTAGGCTGAGGCTGGGCGTTTATGGGAGTTAATTTACATAATCCAGCCTCTGACTAGCCTTCTAGAGCTGGGATGCAGAACTTTGTCCTATAATTAGAGGGCATCATGCAGAAATTAGACCAAAACAAGGGTGTATGATCTAGGTAACATTAGATTTCCAAGTCTACCCTTCTGGTGTTCTTTTTATATGAGTGTTTAGGGGGGTTGCTGCCTGCTGTGTTATGGCTCCTTCAAAGGCACTTGACAGGTAGATAGTTAAACCAAAACAGTGTAATGTAACCTCAACATAGTACAGAATGCCTAACCAGCTAGCATAAAAAGAAGCCGGCATAATATTCTCCCCTCCTCGCCCTGAAGGAGTTAATGAGTACAGACAGTTGCACTCAGGTAGATTTCTGCTTAACATTCATTTAGCTCTGACTAAAGAACACCTTGATTCAAGCAGGACAAGACATTCCACAACATGTTTCTACAGCTTGCAGTAACATAACATAATACAGTAGCATACCAAAACGAACTCAGCATGGCACTTCTAAACAGGGCATGGAATAGAGAATAAGGCTCAGTGTAGGCATATAGGAAACATGCCATCGCTGGGCATCCCAAACAAACAATGATGCAATCCAGCAGAAACCGCACCACAAAGGTAGTGCGTCCCTCTCGCACACGCACGCAATCACACTGCTCTTGAGGTTGACTGATTTCAACATTTAAATAGCAGCTATTTTGTGGGTCAAGAGACTCCACCCCATGCCCCCTTCATTCACTCTTTCCTGGGGAAAACTGCTGTTTCCTTTCATTAAGAGGTGCCATTCCTCCATTCATTAAGACCTGTTATCTCTGTTGCCCAGAGGAAGTAGCATTTGATCCTTTTTGGTGGAAGAGTGATGGCTCATCCTTTCAAACAACTGGTGGCGTCCATAAATGGAGTGTCGAATTTCATTATTTATTTTTCTTAACCAAACCCTAGGCTTGTGATTCTGTGCAAAGCGTTTAAGGACACGGCGCATGCCATTGGCTCAGCAGTGGTCAGACTTTGAGCCTTCCTCAGTGTCATGTTCACCCGGTATCGATAAAACAGCCCACCATTACAATTTCACCCACTTTTCTGTATGATATATGTCAGAATTATCTGATGCTTCCTATTTTATGTGTATGTTTCTCCTTTTAGTTTTATCTTTTTACTATCACTCCTGCAATCTGCATTCCCCCTTAATTCTGTTATAATTCCATTCTTTGTTCTTCATACACTTATCCTTTCAAACTAAAAGACAGTGTTGCACACTTTCTGCTTCTCCACAAAGAGAACATTAACATGTTCACCTATTTTATAATGTGCCTTGATGTGCAGCTCTTCTCTCCAAGGCCGAGACCCCAAGATCTCTGTGCCCTGATGTGCAGCTCTGCTGTGAGAAGCCTGAGCATGTAAGGTCTCCGTGCCCTGGTGTGCAGCTCTCTTCTTCCAGGCCTGAGCTCCTAAAATGTCTGTACCCTGATCTGTAGCTTTGCTTTCCAGGGCCTGAGCCCCTACGGTGTCTGTGCCCTGATGTGCACCTCTGCTGTGTGAGGCCTGATACTGTAAGGTCTCCCTACCCTGGTGTGCAGCTCTCTTTTCCAAGTCATGGGCTCCTAAGATATCTTTACCCTGATCTGCAGCTTTGTTCTCCAAGGCCTGAACCCCAAGGTGTCTGTGCCCTGATGTGCAGCTCTGCTGTGTGAGGCCTGACCCTGTAAGGTCTCCGTACCCTGGTGTGCAGCTCTCTTCTTCAAGGCCTGAGCTCATAAGATGTCTGTACCCCGATCTGCAGCTTTGCTTTCCAAGGCCTGAGCGCCTAAGGTGTCTGTGCCATGATGTGCAGCTCTGCTGTGTGAGGCCTGAGCCTGTACAGTCTCCGTACACTGGTATGCAGCTCTCCTCTTCAAGGCATGACCTCCTAAAATGTCTGTACCCTGATCTGCAGCTTTGCTTTCCAGGGCCTGAATGCCTAAGGTGTCTGTGCCCTGATGTGCAGCTCTGTTGTGTGAGGCCTGACCCTGCAAGGTCCCTGTACCCTGGTGTGCAGCCCTCTTCTTCAAGGTATGAGCTCCTAAAATGTCTGTACCCTGATCTGCAGCTTTGCTTTCCAAGGCCTGAGCCCCAAGGTGTTTGTGCCCTGATGTGCAGCTCTGCTGTGTGAGGCCTGACCCTGCAAGGTCCCTGTACCCTGGTGTGCAGCCCTCTTCTTCAAGGTATGAGCTCCTAAAATGTCTGTACCCTGATCTGCAGCTTTGCTTTCCAAGGCCTGAGCCCCAAGGTCTCCGTATCTTGGTGTGCAGCTCTCTTCTTCAAGGAATGAGCTCCTAAGAGGTCTGCACTCTGATCTGCAGCTTTGCTTTCCAAGGCCTGAGCCGTCTGTGCCCTGATGTGTAGCTCAGCTGTGTGAGGCCTGAGCCTGTAAGGTCTCTGTACCCTGACATGCAGCACTCTTCTTCAAGGCATGAGCTCCTAAGATGTCTGCACCCTGATCTGCAGCTTTGCCTTCCAAGGCCTGAACCACAAGGTGTCTGTGCCCTGATGTGTAGCTCAGCTGTGTGAGGCCTGAGCCTGTACGGCTGGCATGCAGCTCTCTTCTTCAAGGCATGAGCTCCTAAGATGTCTGTACCTTGATCGGCAGCTTTGCTTTCCAAGGACTGACCCCTTACGGTGTCTGTGCCCTGATGTGCTGCTCTACTGTGTGAGGATTGAGCCTGTAAGGTCTCCGAACCCTGGTGGGCAGCTCTCTTCTTCAAGGCATGAGCTGCTAAGATGTCTGTACCCTGATCTGCAGCTTTGCTTTCCAGGGCCTGAATGCCTAAGGTGTCTGTGCCCTGATGTGTAGCTCAGCTGTGCGAGGCCTGAGCCTGTACGGTTGCTGTACTCTGGCATGCAGCTCTCTTCTTCAAGGCATGAGCTGCTAAGATGTCTGTACCCTGATCTGCAGCTTTGCTTCGCAACGCCTGAGCGCCTAAGGTGTCTGTGCCCTGATGTGCAGCTCTGCTGTGAGAAGCCTGAGCATGTAAGGTCTCCGTGCCCTGGTGTGCAGCTCTCTTCTTCAAGGCCTGAGCTCCTAAGATGTCTGTACCCTGATCTGTAGCTTTGCTTTCCAGGGCCTGAGCCCCTACGGTGTCTGTGCCCTGATGTGCTGCTCTACTGTGTGAGGATTGAGCGTGTATGGTGTCCAAACCCTGGTGTGCAGCTCTCTTTTTCAAGGCATGAGCTCCTAAGATGTCTGTACCCTGATCTGCCGCTTTGCTTTCCAAGGCCTGAGCCCCTACGATATCTGTGCCCTGATGTGCTGCTCTACTGTGTGAGGATTGAGCCTGTAAGGTCTCCGTACCTTGGTGTGCAGCTCTCTTCTTCAAGACGTGAGCTCCTAAGATGTCTGCACCCTGATCTGCAGCTTTGCTTTGCAGGGCTTGAACGCCTAAGGTGTCTGTGCCCTGATGTGCAGCTCTGCTGTGTGAGGCCTGAGACTGTAAGGTCTCTGTACCCTGGTGTGCAGCTCTCTTTTTCAAGGCATTAGCTCCTAAGATGTCTGTACCCTGATCTGCAGCTTTGCTTTCCAAGGGCTGAGCCCCTACGGTGTCTGTGCCCTGATGTGCTGCTCTACTGTGTGAGGATTGAGCGTGTAAGGTGTCCAAACCCTAGTGTGCAGCTCTCTTTTTCAAGGCATGAGCTCCTAAATTGTCTGTACCCTTATCTGCAGCTTTGCTTTCCAAGGACTGAGCCCCTACGGTGTCTGTGCCCTGATATGCTGCTCTACTGTGTGAGGATTGAGGTGGTAAGGTCTCCATACCCTGGTGTGCAGCTCTCTTCTTCAAGGCATGAGCTGCTAAAATGTCTGTACCCTGATCTGCAGCTTTGCTTCGCAACTCCTGAGCGCCTAAGATGTCTGTGCCCAGATGTGCAGCTCTGCTGTGTGAAGCCTGAGCATGTAAGGTGTCCAAACCCTGGTGTGCAGCTCTCTTCTTCAAGGCCTGAGCTCCTAATATGTCTGTACCCTGATCTGTAGCTTTGCTTTCCAAGGGCTGAGCCCCTACAGTGTCTGTGCCCTGATGTGCTGCTCTACTGTGTGAGGATTGAGCGTGTAAGGTGTCCAAACCCTGGTGTGCAGCTCTCTTCTTCAAGGCCTGAGCTCCTAATATGTCTGTACCCTGATCTGTAGCTTTGCTTTCCAGGGCCTGATCCCTTATGGTGTCTGTGCCCTGATGTTCAGCTCTGCTGTGTGAGGCCTAAGCCTGTGAGGTCTCTGTACCCTGGTGTGCAGCTCTCTTCTTCAGTGGCCCGAGCTCCGAAGATGTCGTACCCTGATCTGCAGCTTTGTTTTCCAAGGACTGAGCCCCTACGGTGTCTGTGCCCTGATGTGCTGCTCTGCTGTGTCAGGCCTAAGCCTGTGAGGTCTCCGTACCCTGGCATGCTGCTCTCTTCTTCAAGGCATTAACTCCTAAAATGTCTGTACTTTGATCTGCAGCTTTGCTTTCCAAGGGCTGAGCCCCCAAGAAATGTCTGTACTGTTTTGAACTCAAAGAAGGAGTCGCACTAGGACTGAGCATGTTCAAAGAGATTGTATTTAAGTAATAAGAAAATGCTTATCTAACCCTATTGCTATGCGGGTAATTCCCTACCTAATAAAATAAACTAAGGGTGCTCGTCAAATCTCCAAAACAAAATAGTCCTCCGTCCAAAACCCTACTTGCTATCTGGCCCTCCACTTTAGAAAAACGTAACAATAAAATAGACCAGCGCAGTAGCCTTTCTACTCGGGCTTCACCTGGCCAAACGTCTTGGGTTGCTCCCAAATAATGCTCATCAAATGGTCAAAGTTCGTCAATTTTTCACAACCCAGTTCTCCAACCTCTCTCCAGGTTCTGAATGAAAAGTCTTAAGTCTTCACACACATCTAATACTTTCCGTTCATTAAAGGGAAAAAGGAGTTTCTTATTGTTTTTCCACCACTTTGCCCATGTCTTTGATACTGTTCTTGGTTTGAGTTTGAGCAATGGAAACCTCCAGGTTCTCTCTGTTTCCAGTCTTGATCACTGCTATTTGTATTTTTAGGGCTCCCCAAAGCTCTCTGGCCCTCTGATGTGTTCAAGGGTTTCGATTGGGTGCCTGCCTGTATCCAGCGTTCAGGTTTTCTGAGCTCCTGTAACCCTCTTGGCTTCTCCCGCACTCAGGCTCTCGACCGTTCAACCCTCTCCCTGATCATTGCCTTCACTGGAGCATCTGCTTCCCTTCCTCTGCTCAGCTCAGCAGTTGTCACACTTCTCATTCGGAGTTTGGTGATCCGATCTCTCCACTGCGGTCTGGTCTTGGTGTTGGTTAACAGGCCCCAGGCCCACCACAGCGTTGGTGTGGTCGTGCCACTAGGTGAGACGGTCCTTCTCCCGTCCGGTCTCATTCTCTGCTTCGGCTTCATTGCCTCTCGGGATGCCAGCCTTCCGGCATCTCCCTTGCGAACAACTCGCTCCCCGCACTACCGTTGGCTCTGCGGTCTAGCATGGCTCCACCACTCTGGGACATCTTCCCGTCAGAGGCTCACCTCTGCGTAGGATTCTTTCTCCTCCATTCAGGGTTCCTCCTCTCTTTATGTTTGCCACCACAAACGAACGGGGTGTTTTTTTCCTCTTTGACTGTTGATCTCAGGGGGAATCCATCATTATTTGAAACCAAAGAGATCGAAGGAATGTTGCTATTTATTGAATCCAAAACAGAAGAACATCAGTCTTTTCGATTTCCATGTATGCAGACAGTGTATTCTTGGTAAGGGGTTCCATATAGGAAGGAGTCCTTGTCCCCTATGGGGGAGTCACTCCCCCATTGATTTCCCACTTTCCCAGACCCCTCGGGAAGGACATGGTTAGTGGCCTCACCTCCCTAACCTTAAAGGGGTTTGTTATGATCTCATGTTGGTATTTGCAATGCTGAGGCATTGGAATGTCGTGAGGTGAGTGTGGAATGTAGTGTGTGTGTGACTCTATTAGTGCTCTGGGAATGACAGTTACATCTGGGAGATGGCTGGCCGTGTGTCTGTGTATTGGTCTTTCTAACTTACCTTCATGTCACTTACCTCTTTATACTCCAACGGGCATTGGGGCCTGGCACCAGTGTCTTATGTGGTGGACAAACCCACTACATTTTGGCAAAAAGGAGGTTTTCAGATTGGTGAGGTACAGGTCTCAGGTACCAGGAATGCTTTGATGCTGGGAGCAGTGAAGCGACGACCACTGCCCTCCAAGGACCCTCCACACCCAAGTTAGAGCCAGCAGGCCAGGGGGGCAGGCAGGACAGTGCCATGACCCTGGGGCTCACAGGCTGGGTTATGCAAGTTACCAGCAAGGAAGGAGCTGGCAGGCTTGGCACAACAACAAAGTAAGAGCCAGTAGGCACGGGAACCGGTGATGAGGAAGCCATAACAGAGGGTTCAGGGAGCACCAGTCATACTCCAGTGAAAAAAGCTGGCGGGGGATGTTGAACTCACCCCAGCAGTGGCATTCAGAGAAGTACCGCATTTCAGGGAGGCAACAGAGCTTGCCGTAGGCCCTGCTTTCATAGCCTGAGGAGGGGCGCATGACACAGGTTCAGAAGGTGTAAAGGCAGCCGGGGAGCTGTGTCCACAGGCATTGCCAAGCAACGTGGGAGCCAAAACAAGGGAAGAAGAGCAATCAGAGGTTATCCAGGCAGCTGTTATGCCAGCATTATCGGGCGTTAGGCCGGGGAGGACCTTCTCAACCAAAAGCCCCATTAGAATGATGACGTTGAAGGGGAGCAGAGAGTATGTGTCATTGCATAGGACGCAAGGATGGAGGCAGGGAGGCATACGTCGCTATTGGAAATGACACGCATGAGTGTGATGCCGGATTGATGCAGGACATTTTGGAAGTCGGCTCTGTAGAAGGAGAACCGGCACAGGAAACATCTGCTAGTGGAGAGTCATGGCAAGCGTATGGTTGCTAGATCAGGATATCCTGTAAGTACAGATTGTATAGTTATGGTGCGGGCAGATCTAGCACCCGACGGTAAGACGATAATCTGTGGAGCTCAGAGCCGGCTGACCTATTACCCTGCTTGGTGTTGTACAATGACGACTTGAGGCATTGTATTGTGGTTGGCAATAAAAAGGCTGTGGTTTTTATTACACAAAGTATAATCATAAAAAATATTTTGGTAAATGTATTTAGCCAGTAACACAACCCGTGCTGCCAACTTCTTCCCATTACTTTATGGACCTTGTTCGTTGCCCCGTTATTCCCTTTCTTCTCACTTTTCCTTCTTTCTGGGTGGGTGGGTTGGGAAACGAAAGAAGAAGTCTCCTGCGTTTGCAGGATGACTATGTGCGCTCCGTTCAGAGTACCAAGGAGAACTGAATTCCTTCTTCCAGATCCCTCCTTTTATTCCACTTCCATAGCCTGAAGGCTATGTATGCTTCTGTGGGCTTGTTGTCCCACTGGCCGGCTGGCGCCGGCAGCCATTCACACCTTGGTGTGGGCCTTTTTTCTCTGCTTTTTTTCTGTCTCCCTACCTCTTCCTGTCCTTGGGCTTGTCCCCTTCCTTGTTGGCACCCTGTTGTCTACCAAGTGTTAGGTGTGATGTATGGTGGGAGGAAAGGTGCCAAGCTTCCTCCCTCCTTTTGTTGCTCGGCTTGCTAAGGCAGCCTTGGTTGTTTGGATGAGTTACATTGCCCTGTACCCCCAGATTATTCCCCCGTGCCTTTCAACTCCATTGATGCCCTTTTCACTGGCACTGGCCAACAATCGGCGTGGGTTAAAGGACGAGTCATCCAAGAACTTGGAGGTATCATTGGCGATGTGTATGGTGCAGAAAAAAGAACAACAAAGGGAACTATGGGGTCAAGATGTTGTTTGAGGTCTGTGTTTCTGTGACATGTTGTATTCACGTGGTGGCCCCACGTGTTAGTGGGGTAAATATGATCTCCCTAGGGGGCGGAAGGGGATGATGTTTTCTGTGGGAGGCCTGTTTAATATTACCATGTTTGTTTTTGGGATGTGGCCTCAAGTTAGATGAGTCATTTCAATTACTTCCGGTTCTAAGGTATGTGTAGAATTAGCCATGCAGGCAAGGGGATGTACACTAATTGACCTTTTCACAATTGACCTCGGGAGAATTGACCTAATTTAGAAGGTCAATTAGGACATATATATGCGGGGGGAAACCCCTGCATGCCCCACCCAATCCAAAACCCCCTGCAAACCCCCACTCAATCCCCTTATATTATTTATAATCCAAAACCAACCCAATAAATATGTAAAATAACTAAAATAATATAAAGGTCAATTGTGCAGAAGGTCAATTAGGACCACTATAATTAGGTCAATTGTGTAAAAGGTCAATGTAAAAGGTCAATTTGGGTAATACCAAATCAAGGTAAATGACCAAGGTTTCTACTTCCTTAGAGAACATTGATGGTGATGGCATCAATCGTAAAGGATTTGAAGGCGTTGTCAAGTTTGTTTAGACAGTGTTGTGAGCCAATGAGGAGTAATTCTGTCCTTTCATCGTTTAGGCAGAGGCCATGTTTAGCCATCCACACCTGGATCGTTTGGTAGATTTCATTTAGTGATTTAGTTTCTTGGTCATATGTGCCTGTTATGGGTATGAGGATTTGGGTGTTGTCCACGTAGATAGTGTAGGTGACACCGAAGTCTCAAGAAGGTTGAATAGTGGTTTTGTGAAAATATTGTAAATTGTAGGGGAGACACATGATCCTTGCGGAACTCTGCAGGTGACAGTGGCTGGCAGTGCTGCTGCAGTGGGTGAGAAGACGCTCATGGTTCTATTGGTTAAGAAGAACTGTATCCAATGTATGGCATTAGTTGAGAAGTGAGCCGCTGAGGCGAGGTGTTTGCACAGTATGTTATGGTTGACTAAATCAAAGGCCGCTGAGAGGTCGATCAGGAGTAGGAGTGCTAGATTACCGCCATCTTTGATCTCATCCATTTGTATTTTTAGATCGAACAAGGCTAACTCAGTGCCATGTCCTGGGCGGAAGCCTGATTGGTGGAGGCCTAAGAGGTTGAAGGTTTCCAGATGATTTTAGATTTTCAGCCGGGCTGCTCGGTCCAGTATTTTGAGAAGGAAGGGTACTGTTGTTATGGGATGGTAGGTTGTGGGTATGTTAGGATCTAGGGTAGGTTTCTTCAGTAGGGGGCGAACCCACGCATCTTTGAGGTTGGTAGGGATGGTGCTTTTTTCAAAGGAGGCGTTGATTAATGTTGTGATAAAATGGGTGAGTTTAGTCGTGCATTCTTTAATGAATGAGGCTGGGCATATGTCACCTTGGCCCCTGGAAGGTTTGAGACTTGTGATCATTTTCCACACTGCAGTTGCTGAAACTGGGGCAAAGTCAAAGTAGGTGTTAAGGTTCTGTAATTTGTATATGGGGATCTGCAAGGATTGACAGGGAGAAAGGTTCAGCTTTTTTAGTTTAATTTTTGATTGGAGCAGGGCAATTTTGTTTAGAAGAGCTTTTTATATAAATGTGCATCAGTCAATGTCTTTAAGGCATGATTCTCGGGGAGGCAGTGGTGATTCAAGCTCGCGTAGGATAGTAAATACTTTAGTGCCAGAGTTGGCTTTGGTGATTCTTTCATTGTATGTGGAACATCTGGTTTGGAGGAAGGCCTTTTTGTAGTTTTTAGAGGTGCTAGTAAAGATGTCTTTGTTTGGTTCAGTAGGGGATTTTTTCCAATTGGTCTCAGCTGTTCTCTTAGTATTGCATAGTGTTTTGAGATTTGGGGTGTACCATGAATTTAGGTGAGCATGAGGTCTGGCGTTGCGCAAACTTAGTGGTGCTACTTTGTCGATGGCAGCTAGGAGGGTTTGGTTGTAAAGCTCCACCATCGTGGATGGGTCATTGCCAGTGTTGTTCTGATGTTCTATGATGGGAAGCATCAGGGGTAGTAGATTCTCTGGTGTTATGTTGCGGGAGTTTCTGGATAGGGCAGCGTGGGCTTGGGTGGAGGTGCGTCTGTAGTCTTGTTTTTTGGTATATTGAATGAGATGCGGTGATGGTCAGACAAGGGACACAGTGTGTTGGAGAGGATCTTAATATTGCACTTAAAGTATGCCATCCAGTCGAGTGTTCGACCTTTGATATAAGTAGGGTTAGTAATGCGTTATGTGAAGCCTAGCGCTTCGATAGTGTTGACGAGGGTAGAGGCATCGCCATCATTTGGATCATTGAGACCCAGGTTTAAATCGCCCATCAGAATTATTTGGGAGGATGGCTTGGTGTTCACTGAGAGAAGTTGGGCGACGTCTTCTTCAAAGGAAAGCACTGGGATGGGGGGTCTGTGTATATGGTGAAGGATCAAGGTGATGCAATGGGTTAGGGACATTTTGATGCAGAGCAATTCCACTGAGTGGAATGAGTGATTAGGGATTTCCCTTGTGAGGCTTTGTTTTTTAGCAATAATTGCTACTCCTCTACCTTTGGCGCCCTGTCTATCTGTACTGAAGATAGTGTAGCTTTCAGGCATGGCAAGGGATAGTGAAGGACCGGCTGCTGCATGGAGCCTTGCTTTCAGTAATGGCTATGAAGTTTAGATTATTTGTAGTGATGAGGTCAGCGATATCTAAAGCATGGGCTGGGAGTCACCTTGCGTTAAGGAGTGTGTGGCTTCTAAGTGACGATGTCTTGTGAGTTTGGATTGAGCTCATTGCTTGAGGGAGGCATTGACATAGGTAGGTTTGGGGTGCTCTTGGTAGTAGAGGATACACAGGTATTGGTAGTGTTGGTGGAGTTGAGTGTGGAATCTTTCGGGTTGTGTCTGATAGAGATTGAGTCCAGGGTAGAGACCTTCAGTTTGCAATGGGTAGCTAGGAGAGGTAGTTGGTGAAATCTCCTGATAGTAGGGTGTAAGGTTCTTGAGTTGAGGTGCGCTTTTCTCTATGTGAATGAATGGTTAGTTGTTTGCTGTGGTGGTAGGGCTGTAACTATTCGAGAAAAGAGCCTGCGTTTCCGTGTGGCCAGTGGGCACGGTTGGCTAGGGCCATTGGGCATATGTTTGAATGTGGTGCTCTGGAAGACCAGAGGCCTAAGTTGGCTAAGGCAGGACATCTGCTACGGTTCACTGAACAGAGTGGGAGCAGAGAAGTTGGTAGGTTGAGTAAGTGGCAAGAAGCGAGTAGGAGGAATGATGTATGAATCTGAGAAGATGATTGCCATTTTTAGGGTTCCAGTGTGTTTGGTGTTGGGTTTGCCATTTTGATGAGGGAAGGCTAAGCAAGTAGTAGGCTTTAGGTAGCCCCGGTCTTGGCAGTGGCCACCTGTGTTAGGTCCAGGCATAGTACTGCAATACTGCTTTGAAGCAGCAGCTTCAATTGACATATTGAGAGTGACTATAGGGCGCCTGTATGGAGTGCTGGGTGGCAGGTGATAATAGTGGCTTGGAGGCACTTTGAGTAATCGTGAGGTCACTTCTAAGTGAGGATCACTAGCAAGGCAGCATAATGTAGTAGCCTAGTGCACATTTAACAACATACAGGCACTTCTGGTGCAGCACATCGGCAATACAGTATGAGCAATGGTTTTAGGCACATTCAGTAATTAAAGGGCTCTTATAGGTACAGGTCCTCAGTAAAGCAACAGCGAATGGCAATGAATCAGAGTATGTTGCAGTTTGAGTTAATGGGTGGCGGCAAGTGTGCAGCTGAGGCCAAATGGCCTGGGCTAGCTTGTGACAAGCATGTGGGCTTGCCTGCTCAGGAGAGGTCAGGTTGAATTGGACGGAGAGTCAAGAGATGGGATCTTTAGTGATGTTTGGATTAGGAAGAGGATCCTTACCCCAGTGTGTCAGAGCTGAAGGGCTGCTTGTGACGATGAGTAGGGCATGCAGTTTCTCCAGTCGCAGAAAGGCACAGACAGGAGGCTTTGAAAACAGGCCTTCGAAAAAAATCAGGGGCCGGCTTCCACCTACCAGCCAATGCTATTGGCTCTTAGTAGGAGCCGGAGGCCAATCACACAGGAACAGCAACAGAGAAGGGTGCATCTCATAGAGACACGAAGAATGCAGCCATATTTGAGGTTGTATTTGCTTCTGCTGAATTTGTGGAGTGCAGCATGGTACTGCAGGACATTTTATGCTGGAACTGCAGTTACGGGGAGCAGTGAGGTGCTGCAGGAAATTGAACTGCTGGTGTTGCTGTCATGGGGTGTAGTTAGGTGCTGCAGCAGGTGGGGGGCATTTTGGCATTGTTCTTCATGTAATCTCCCCCATTCCAGGTGTTGCGGTTGTGGGGTGCAGTAAGGAGCTGCATGAGGATGCATGTTCACACTGTCCTTCATGTGATTTACCTTATGTGAGAGAGAGGGTTGTAGCGATTAAGGTGCCACTTGTGTGCTATCTACCGACATTGTTTTTTGGTTGGCATCTCCGGCGCAGTAGTATGTTCCACATATTGTGCAATAGTTGTAGTCTGTGTTTGGATTTTTTCTCTAACGTGCACAGCTGGTTTTGGTTTGGTTGCCCTGTAGTTGTGAGTAGAGTTCTGGCTACATGTACTGTGGGTTCACCTTTTGTGATTTTCCTGTGTTTGGGTTTCTTTGCATCGTTTTACCTGGTGGCCACATGTTAGCTCTGGGAGGAAGTCCCATTTTGTGTATTTCATTGTGTTTGATTGTATACCGGAGGGAGAGGTGTTATGATTGAATGTTGTAGTTTGCAATGCTAAGGCTTTGAGGAATGTAGTGTGTTTGAATGTATGCGTGTTCTGGGAATGGCAGGTACATCTGGGAGCTGGCTGGGCGTGGATGGCCAGTGTGTTTGTCTATCGGTCTGTCTAACTTACCTGTATGTCACTTTCCTCTTTATACTCCAACGGACATTAAAGATACTTGCATTGAGGCCTGGCGGACAAAACCCTGGGAAGAAAGAGAAGAATAGTCCAGATTCATCACAGTGCCCTGGTGTGCAGCTCTGCTCTCCAATTCCGGAGTGATTTCTGTACCCTGTTTTCAGCTCTGCTACCCAAGCCCTGAGCCGCTAAGATGGCTGTACCCTGGTGTGCAGATCATCTGTCCAAGGCTTGAGTGCATAAGATGTCTGTACCATGGTGAGCATCTCTGCCTTCCAAGCCCTGAGCTGCTAAGATGGCTGTACCCTGGTGTGCAGCTTATCTGTCCGAGTCTTGAGTCCCTAGCATGTCTGTACCATGGTGTGCATCTCTGCTCTCCAAGGCCTGAGCCTCTAAGCTGTCTGTGCCCTGATGTGAAGCTCTATTCTCCAAGGCCTGAGCCCCTACGATCTCTACACACTGGTGTGTAGCTCTGTTCTCCAAGGTGTGACCCCTAAAATGTTTGTTCCAGCCTCTGGAATTCCTCTGCAAGTCTTTTGCACTTCCTGCTAAAATATATAAGGAGTGTCCATTTAATTCCAGTCCAAAGAAAATATGTGCTAATAGCTCGCTGCTTTATCGTCCTTCTTCTTGTATATTGATCAAGTCTCCACACGTGGACAATCTTCTTCTTGTCTTGCTTAAGGGTCAGCAACTGTCTTGCCTTTATAAGCCTTCACGTCACTCAAATGAAGTCAGGCTCGTCTTCCCGACAGCTTAACTGTAGAAGGGGAGACTTCCCCAACGATAAAGGGGCCATTGAACCTAGGTTTGTGACACCGTTGAGTAAAGTCTTTTATTAAAATCAGGTCCCCAACCTATAATTTTGGTGGTAGCAATGGTTCACTTGGATTGGTCACTGGCTCGTCTTCTTCCGTGTTCTTAGACCTCTACCCGGATGCTTGACTTTATCTGAAATTAAAGAATTACTGGTAGTCATAAATGTCAAATAATCATGCATTTTATCACCTAGAGTTTTTGCTACACTCTGGGCATCACTTCAAACCCTTGACGGAGGTGTAGGAATAGGTTATCAGTCTGTCCCTGCACTCTTATGCCTACAGGCTTTGTCTATGTGCATTACAAATCAAATAAAATAAATAAGTAAGAGGCGTCCTCATACAATGCCCTGTCACTAATTTGTGTGGGCTGAGATGGTGATTAGGGCCTGGCTGATTCCGTAGGGGTAGGCAATATAGCCATCCCTTCTTTAAAGTCAATTTTATCTTGTCAATCCTCTCTTTGAGGAGGCCATTGAGTCTCTCACAAAAATTCTGTTTGCTTGTGGGTGATACGTAGAAGAAAACCTGTGCTTTATACTTATACTATTTGTTTGAATAATTCATTGACAAAATGTGGCCCAATATCGCATCTTAGTACTTTGCACACACCCCACCTTGGGAAAACTTTGCATACTTATTTATTCATTTATTTTTTACATTTATTAAGTGCCTCAACCCTCTGACATCAGGGCGCTGTTGCAGACCAGTTACATTTATTTTTCATAGATTTATGCAAAATCTTGATTCTTAACAGGGGCTGGAACAGTAATACAATGGGAGTGGCCAAACAATCATTGGGAGTAGGACTACATTAGGGGAAGGGAGAAGCAGGACATAGCAGGATGTGGAATGCATGCAAGGTGACATTCTGGTTGGTGGGTGTTTAGGCAAACAGCTAGGTTTTTAGGGTTTTTCGGAAGGCCAGTATGAGTTCTCTGCTCTTAGTTCTGCTGGGAGGGGGTTCCAGTGGTTAACTGTGACTGTTGGGAAGCTGATTCCCCCTCTTTGGGCTCTTTTCACTCTTGGTATGGTTGCTTTGTGGGCATGGATGGATCGTGTTGGTCTGTTGGATTTTGTTTTTAAACATTTTTGGGAAAGTTATTGGGGGTCAGTCTTGCTCTGGCATTTGTGGGTGATGGAGAGCATCTCGAAGATGATCCTTTCTTTGATTGGGACCCAGTGAGCTTTTCTCCTGGCGGCTGTAGTGTGGTCCCTTTTTGGGATGTTCAGGGCATTATTCTATATCACTTCCAGTTTACCAAGGTTCTTTTTGGAGGTGCCTGCAAACAGGACATTACAGTAGTCCAGTCTAGCCGCCGTGATTGCTCTGCCAATGGTCAGGCAACTATCTGAATTGAGGAATTGCCTAGCTCAGTTGATAACTTTTGCTGTGTAGGCTGCTGATGAGTAAATGGCAATGTCTGTTTAGGGATAAGGAAGTATCTAGGTATACGCCTAGGGTTTTTATTGCATCTGAGACGGGGATCTCGATTCCATCTATCAGGAAGGATGAGCATTGTGTGCTTGGTTTCTTTAGTACTGTGAGGGAGCCTACCTGTATGATCTCAGTCTTGTCATCATTGAGACAGAAGTAGTAAGAGGCTGTGGGATATTTTTACCCATTCCAATGCACCCTACGGCACCCCTTTGCCAAAGGGGGAAGAATCAGCCAAAAATGGATGCGCTAACCCCTGTGCGTGCCAAATCTGCAAAACTGCGCATGGTTCATAAATCAAAAAAGGCTGCACACCCCTGCCACACACAGTCAAAGTTGGTGTAAAAACAGAACTCACTGCAGAAGAATGCCAGTGGGTGCTGTTACATGTCACATGAAGCAAGGCCACAGAAGTGGGCTAAAATCCGAAAATTCCTTTAAAATGCAGCTTTCCCAATCAATTGCGACCTTCAAAGTGCTGTTTTGGAGCTTAATTCAGTCATTTCCCCAGTGAACTATTTTAATGAAAAGTGTGCTGAAACCACAGATCATCCAGTGCAGTCAGAGAAAACCGGGCCTCACTGACTGACAGCAGCTAAGGAATGTATTTTATGAAACACCAGTCCAGCAACAATTTGTTTTGAGTTACACAGGAAAAATGCGGATACAAGTGCCAACATATCAATTTCAGCTGTACAGAGAAAACTCCAAGCATAAGCTGAATACTTACTTCCAGATTGCAGACAATTTCTAGCACCAGTAAAAACCCAGTTTAATTGTGTTTCTTTTCCCTGAAGAAATTGCAAAATTCGCCTATTTAAAAGCATGTTTGTGAAGGGCTTAATTCTTTTAAATGTCCAAATCCCTTCTAAACTGTGCTTATTTTTATATGTTTTAAATGAAAGACCTTAAAGTGAATTTTAAAGTAACCCAGTTTGGAGTTAAGTAACTATTTAATTCTGACTCGACAGTGCCCAGCCTGGGAAAGATGACACTTCAGTTGACACTCCCTTGCTACAGGAAGCCTTAATGGATGCTGGATGTTCCTGCATATTGACAACAAAGAGCTCAACAGACTTTTGTCTCTGGCCTAGCCAAGGACAATGGCCAGCTGCCTACTGATCTCTACAGGGGAGCTTCCCTCTCCAGGAAGAGGACACCCCTCCCTGATCAAAAGAATGTGACAGCTGTTGCCTGTTGAAAGAAAAGTTACAAAGAAAAAAAACTGCTCAGAACTTTTGGTGTTTAAATACGTATTTGTGATTAAGTTTGAAACTCTTTAACTTTGCAGCCTGAAGCAGGACAAATCTAAAAATTGGTAGATGTTAATCTAATTTTAGGCCCTTGCTTTGAAGACATTAATGCAACCTGTACTACCTAAGGAACCAAAGTTAAAGGAAAACCCTAATTGTAGCAAAACTATGAATGCTGCAAGTCTAAGATTGTATACCTATGCCCTAGTGATAATCGTCTAGATATGTACTGAATTAGAAATTATTAGGCCAAACTGTTATGATTAAAATTGATAAAATTCCATAGAATGACAAAGACAGCTCTCACTGAGATGGGGATTGAATGTAAAAATAACCCATCAAAGATGTAATGTATGTGTCCGAATTTATTAGGGGACATAATTTTAGGAATGTACATTTGTGCAAAAGTTTAGCTTTGGTCAAAATCAATGTGGGAATTCCCAAATCGTATCATAAAAGATGACAGCTCTTTCTGACTGCCAACCAGAACAAGGCAAGTGCCTTTGGCCACTCACAGCCATGGGGGGGGGGTGAAATTCTGCCCATACCCTACCATGACTTTGTGATGTCTCTTGGTAGAATAAATATAGGAACTTCACCACACATAGACACTGCTTCCTGACCACATCCTGATTTCCGCGCAGCGCTTTGTTCCAGAACTCTTCATCTTGCAGCTGATTCCAGACTTCTTTGCAGAATCCAGGCCTCAGCATTGGTGAACTCTTTTTAGCTAGGCCCAAATTCAACCATCCCAAATTTAAGGGAATTTCATTCTGATCCTCTGGCTTGCTACCATTTACGCTTGCCTGCTTAAACTCACCATCACGCTAATCTGCCGTGTCCAGTGACCAGAAGGGCCAAACCATTCCAAATCTGCCGGTAGACCCAATCCGATGACCAGAACCCTGACGGTCCAATCTTAATTACAGTGGACTGTAAGTATCAACAGGAATAATAGTCACCCATAGTATATTGCCTTGTCTTATCCCAATCTCAACCTATCCCATCTTTAACTTCCTAACATTGTCAGAACCATTCTTGCGCTGATTTTTCCCATCTTGTTTCCTTAAACCATAACACATTAGTGATTTGGCTTAAATAAAGTAATTCCCATGCCGAACGGAAACCAGAGTATCACACGTGAAGAGTTACAAGCGGCCGTGCGTATCTATGGAGATTCACGTGTGGCATTCTCTATTTCATAGTCATTAATATAGCTTAATGAAACCCAATCTGTCATTTTTAAAACAAAATGTTTGCTTTTCTCTGCTCTATTTTTTTTCAAAGACGCCTTTCACTAAAAATTCCATAAGGTCTTCCGTTTTATAGATAGATTCGTAATTTCAACTCTCAGTTACACCTAAGACCCGTAGCTACATCCACAACAGGAACAGTGTATTTGATCCATTTTTTATCAAAGATTGCATAGTGAAATCTTGCATAGAATTTACATTTTTCAAAAGTTTCCCACGTGTCATTTTCCTCATCCAAAGTGTTTCTTAACTGCCATTCTGATCTAAAATGCATACGGTTGTTTATATTGTAGCTCATGTTTGCTAGGACCTGTTTAGTGTTGCTCTAATAAGAATTACTATCAATTTAAGCATTTTTGCTCACTCTGCATTGGGTCACAACGCCATTTTTACCTGTAATTTAAAAATGACAATTTCCCAAAAACGGTTTTCTCTCTTGTTTGGGGAGGGACGATTGCATTTAAACTGTAGACATTGTCTTTCATTCATGAATACCTGCTGCTTACTTACATCTGTGTAGGTTTGCTCATTTGTGCCTAAAACACTTTGCAGGGGGAAATATTAACCTAAATGCTATCTGTTCACAAACCAAAACTGTTCTTTTTCCTGTGTTTTCTATTCTGCATTAGTATAAGTGAATTCAATTGCTTTACTTATTTTTGAATTGTATTGTCACCGCTTGGTGATTGCTGCCCCATATCTATATATATTAAAATGTATGTGTGATTTGAATATTAAATAAATAAATATTTACTTTGATCAATTAGCCTGATTCCTGGTCCAGTGTAATCTGGGGTGTATTTTGAGATGGGTGTGATATATCATTCAGAATATTGAACCTATAGACAAAATAAATAAGTATTTCATTGCGCTTGCGCACTACATGCTAGTCGAGAACCGGGTGTGTGCCTGATTGCAATACTTAACAAGGTGATCCAGAACTGGATTGTCAGGTAAACTTTGTTGAACATTAGGGAGTCTGTGTCGTAGGTGCCTGTCAGGTGGAGGAGGACTTGGGTGTCATCAGCGTAGTTTGTGCAAGATATGCCAAGGTCGTCCAGGAGGTCAAATAAAGGTTTGGTGAATATGTTGTAGAGTGATGGGGAAACACAGGATCCTTGGGGAATGCTACATGGGATGGAGATGGGGAGTACGCTGTCGTGTCAGAGAAGACTCACATGGTCCTTCCTTCTAGGAAGGAGGTGTTCCAAAAGTGCGGGTCGCCTGGAGAAGTTGGCTGAAGCCGTAAGGTGATGGCATAGAGGTTTGTGGTCTACTATGTCGAACATGGCCAACAGGTCTAATAGAAGGAGGAGTGCTAGTTTGCCCTCATCCATGATGGCATCCATTTGGATCTTAAGGTCAAGTAGTGCGGTTTTGGTGCCATGACCAGAGCGGAAACCTGATTGTTGCATCCCTAGAATGTGGTTGGATTCTAGGTAATGTTGGATCTGCTTGTAGGCTGCTCGGTCTAGGATTTTTAGCAGGAAAGGTACTGTGGTGATGGGGCAGCAGTTGTTGGACAATGTTGGGTCTAGTGAAGGTTTTTTCATTAGTGGGAGGAAGCATGCTTCTTTGAGTTCTGCTGGGACACGGTTTGTGGCGAATGAGGCATTGAAGAATCTTGTGATGAAGGTGACAAAAAACTTTTCTGTGTAAGTGGCAAGAGGGTGTGTGCATGGACCGGGTTCCGTCCACATAGAGAAGGGACACACCACCACTAATAGATACCTGTACCCATTACATGTCTGCAACATATCAAAATAGTCAATATGTAAATGCTGAAATGGTCTCTTCGGTCAAGGTATTACTCCTCTGATTGTTCTCAATGTGTGCCCAGCAGTAAACGTTTGGCACACAATGCAATTTACCATGCACTGTGCAATGTGTTCCAGTAAATTGGGAACAAACCAGTCTTCTGCAATAGTGGCAGCAAGACTTTCCCTGGTTATATGCACAGGGTAATGCAGTTGTTTAAGTGTGACTTTCAATGATGCGTTCAGCATTACTGGATTTCCAGTGCTTTTTCCGTGTCACCTCAAAGCTTCTGTGGGAGATAAAGAACAACCCCTTTGCTTCCATAGCTCTTGCTCTTCCTGTGGTGCTCGTCCCTGAATCTCTATTAATTGAGTTATTGACAGCATATTAAACCCTTCTCGTACTAACATGGTTCTAGTAAAACTTTCTTTAATATCATCAGTATCGAAGTTTGTAATATCTGGAGAATATGCAACTCTTTTGGAGTCTATGTCTGCAGCTTCATTTCCACGAGAGATAAAGTCTGTTTATTTAGTATGGGCTGCGCATTTTACGACTGCTATGGCTACTGGGAGTTGTAGTGCCATAAAGTTTATATTCTTATTATCCACAAAATCCTGAAATTGGCCGCAGACCAGTTTTTCCAAGATCTTAGTCGGCCAACATAAGTTAGCTACTGGGCGGTAATTTTTAAAGACAGTTGGATCTAAATTTGGCTTTTTCAATTGAGGTTTTACCAGTGCTCCCTTGAGGGTATTTGGAACATAGCCCTCCATTAAAGATTTGTTTATCAGGGATCCAAAGTGTATGGCAGCCCCTACTATCGCTTCCCAGGAACAAGCTAACAAATTTAACCATTTTTTTGAAGAACAAATCCTGGATATCCAGGAAAATATCTCCAAAGTGAAAATGGGAGAAAACTCGGAGGAACCCCTAGAAGAGTTAAAAGATCTAAGGGAGGAAGCTGAGTGTTTATAAACAAATCTTTAATGGAGGGCTATGTTCCAAATACCCTGAAGGGGGCACTGGTAAAACCTCTATTGAAAAAAACAAATTTAGATCCAACTGTCTTTAAAAATAAACGCCCAGTAGCTAACTTATATTGGCTGACTAAAATCTTGGAAAAACTGGTCTGCGGCCAATTTCAGGATTTTGTGGATAATAATAATATCATGGATGAATGTCAGTCGGGGTTCCGACCTTATCATGGAACTGAAACTGCTTTATTAGAAGTTCAGGATGATCTACTGGAAGCCGCGGATAGAGGTAGATCAACAATCTTGTTAATGCTGTATCTATCCGCGGCGTTCGACACAATCAACCATAAAATCATTCTCCAATGGATCGGGATGGTGGGAAGAGCCTCAGAAGTAGTGGTAAAATGGTGCAGCTCATTTCAGAAGGATAGGACTCGGCGAGTAACACTGGGAGGGTTTCTATCAGAACTGTTATGGCTAAAATGTGGAGTCCCACAGGGGTCAGCACTGTCACCATAGATCTTCAATCTATACATCCGGCCACTATTTGACATTTTACGGAAGATTCGTATGCTGATGACACCCAGATTTATGTGGAAACAGAGAACATAGAGGAGGCCTTTGAAAAAATTGATCAGTGCATGCAGGAAATAAAAAAATGGATGGCATGCAATCAGCTGCAGCTTAATGCGGCCAAAACAGAGGTAATCCTATTTAGTGCAGGAAGTAAGCTGAGGGCCGAAAAAAAGAGATAACCCCATGGGTCCTAGGAGAAGATATTCAGTTCTCAAAGAAAGTAAAGAATCTGGGATGTTGTTATGCTCACCTGGTATCCACGGGGACGCCAACTAGCTGCGGGGACTCTGGTGCCCTTCTCAGCTGCTCCCTGGTATAATCAGCGGGGAAGTTCTGCCTGGAAAACAGGTGTGCAATGTTCAAGACTGGGCAACTGGGGTAAGAGCCTCCCAACACCCCGTATGCCCGCAGCCCCTCCCCGGACCTTTCCTCACCTTGTTATGGATTTTGGCGTGCTCTCCGTCCTGCCTTCTTGGCAGGGGCGTGTTGTCCTTTGTGGGCGAGTGCGATCTAGTTACTTCACTAATGCTGCCTTTAGAGTCTTTCAGGTAGGTCTTATTACTGTTATACTGTAAGCCTTTCTTGGATTCAATAATATCTTTTCTCTCTCCTTAGGTGCGCGGAAGTTCGCTGTGGAACGTTGGCTGAATTTGGACTCACCGGCAGGTGATGGTGTTTCGAGAGCGCCTTGATGTGTTAAGTAGGCGCTATGCGCAGCACTATGATGCCTTCCCTTTGCTATCATGTTGTCTTTTGTTCCCGTAGGTTGCGGTGCTCACCCAGAGCAAGAAGTCCCAAGGCGGTGCTGGTCGATGGGCGACTTGAGAGGTAAGCTGCCGACACAATTGTAAATGTCTAATGTCTTGTTTCTCTCCTTTTGCAGATCCGACGGACCGGGAGGCTCGCTGTTCCTTGGAAGCTGTTTGCAGGAGCAGAGGGCAGCTAGCGGTGGAATCACAGGTAAGCTGCTGCTAATAATGATGTCCCTTTTGTTTTTCAGGTGCTGTTCTTCGAGGTTCGCAGATGCTGCTGAACACGATGAGTGTCACGTTGCAGGATTGCAAAGTAACGCGAAGCGTGTTTTCCAAGTCCGGTGTGGTTTAAATAGCATCAAGAAAGTAGTCCAGGTAAGATAGTCCCTAGGCTACCGCACCCAAAACACTATACCGCATAGCTTGGTTCCAAGGAGCCAAGCTATGTGGATGCCTCCATGTTGACTGGCATTGAAATAAAGTAGTTCCCAAGCACAAGTCTTCATTAAGTATGAGCCTGCACCAAAGGCGCCAGGACTGGCCCCATGAGGGCCTAGGCAAAGGATGCCTAAGCTTGTTGGGGGCCCGATCCGAGACCCCTCCTGGCTCATGGGTCTGCCGGGGGGTTTCAGGAAGTGGGTCGTGACAGCACTCCCCCCCAATGCCCCTCTCAAGGTGTTCCTTCTGTCCGGCCCTGGTTTAGTTGGGAGGTTGCGATGATATGTTCTGATCAGACGTGGTGCATGAATGTTTTCACAGGGTTCCCAGGATTTCTCTTGGGGTCCAAATCCTTTCCAATCGACTAGTTAGTATAACCTTCCCCCTCGAATACTTGGCATCCAAGATGCTTCTGACTTCGAATTCTGGTTCTCTGTCAATAAGTATGCGTTTTGGTGGTGTCCCAATCCGTGTACCGGGCGGCATCGATTCTAATAGGGACACATGAAATACTGGGTGAATCTGTAGGTTAGGTGGTAAGTCTAGTTTGACGGCCGCTGGATTGATAATTGCCTTGATGGTGTAAGTTCCTTGATAATTGCCTTGATGGTGTGAGGTCCTAAGTACCTGGTTTGAAAAATCTGGGTTCCCTTGATGGGTACAAACTTGGCAGCCAGCCAAACCTTGTCTCCTACCTAGTCTGGGCCTTTTTCCGGTGTTGGTCGGCAAATTGCTTTTGTTTTTCTTTGGCGAAAATAAGATGTTCTTTGGCCTTTTTGAAAGCCTGAGGCATGTTGGTGTGAAGAGTTTTTACTGCTGGCATTTCCAAATTTGTTGGGACATCTAGTTCTGAGGTACATGGGTGTCTACCATAAAGGGTATAAAATGGTGTTTGTCCGGTACTGGAGTGCAAGGAGTTGTTATATGCGTACTCGGATATCCATAACAAATCTTTCCAGTCTCTTAGTTCATGGTGTAACATGCACCGTAGGTATTGTTCGAGGGTCTGGTTGGTCCTCTCGGTCTGACCGTCCGTTTGGGGTGATGGCTAGTGGATAGCCTGACGTCATTTTGTGCCATTGCACAAATTTTTTTCCAGAAGTTGGAGATGAACTGGCTACCTCGATCGGAGATCAGGACTGATGGGAAGCCATGTAGTTTTACAATACCATCCAGGAACACTTTGGCTAGAGTGGGTGCGTCAGGGAGGCCTTTGAGTGGAAAAAAGTACGCCATCTTTGAGAACAAGTCCACGACTACCAGGATGGTGTTAAACCCTTGACTGGGAGGTAGGTCAGTGATGAAGTCAAGGGAAAGAGTGTGCCAGGGAGTGGGAGGAATGTCTAAAGGTTGCAGAAGACCGGATGGTTTTTGTTTTTGTGACTTGTTTTGCGCACAGACTTCACAGGACTGAACATATTGGATGACATCCTTAAGCCAGGCAGGCCACCAGAAGTTCTGTTTTACCTTGGCTAGAGTCTTGGTGATTCCTGGGTGCCCTTCGATCAGTGAATCATGATAACTAGCAACAATTTGTTGCTGTAAGTCTTTGGTGGGTACATACAACCGATCCTTTAAAAAAGGGTAAGTGATCTTTAATGGAATATTGTTCTCCTTGCGCTTGCCATGCGAGGAAGGCATCTGGGTTCATGGTTCGTTGAATCTTCTCTCTCAGTTCAGCTTGGGTTAAGGCCTTAGTGAGGCCCAAGAGCTTGTCTTCCGGTATGATGGGGACTGGATCTGGGGGCGTATATACCAAGTCATCAGTGCTTGTACGAGAGAGTGCGTCAGCTTTTCCATTCTTGACCCCTGGTCGAAAAGTGATGACATAGTCGTATTCAGAGAAGAAAAGGGCCCACCGCAATTGGCGTGAAGACTGGGCTTTAATTGTCTTAAGGTATTGCAGGTTTCGGTGGTCTTTGATAACTGTAATGTGTGTCTGGCCCCAGAAGGTAGTGCCGCCAGGTCTTAAAGGCGGATTTGATCGGCAAAAGTTCTTTGTCCGTGATGGCATAATTCATCTCCGGGGGAGAAAATGTCTTCGACCAAAAGGCCACTGGATGTAGCTGGCCTGTTACTGGATCTCTTTGCGAGAGGATAGCTCCCATCGCTATGCTGGAAGCATCTGTTTCCATGATATAAGGAAGATCGGGGCGAGGATGTTGCAGGATTGGCGCGGAGGTGAACCTTTTCTTGAGTTCCTGAAAAGCCTTCTCTCCTTCTTCAGTCCAGGCAAATTTCTTGTTATTTTTTCTTAGCAATATGGTGATCGGGTGTACGACCTGTGAGAAGTCTGCTATGAACCGGCGATAGAAGTTCGCAAAGCCCAACATGCTCTGTACCCCTTTTACTGACGTTGGTGATGGCCATTTCAAAACGGCATACACTTTATGCAGGTCCATTTTGATGCCTCCTGGAGTAAGAATAAAACCCAGAAACTCAACTTCGGTGACGTGAAAAAAGCACTTCTCCAGCTTTGCATATAAACGATGTTCCCGGAGCTTGGAGAGGACTGAACGGACGTGCTTGATGTGATCCTGTTTTGAAGTTGAGTACACTAAGATATCATCTATGTACACTAGGGCGCAGACATCAATTAACTCTCTCAAAACGCCATTCATAAAATACTGAAACGCTGCGGGAGCATTGCATAACCCAAAGGGCATGACTTGATATTCGAACAAACCATATTTGGTGCGGAAAGCAGTTTTCCATTCGTCTCTGCTTCTGACCCGCACCAGGTGGTATGCTCCTCGAAGGTCCAGTTTGGTGTAAATTTGGGCATTTTTGACCTGGTCAAGCATTTCTGGGATGAGCGGCAAAGGGTAAGGGTTCTTTACAGTGATCTGGTTTAATGCGCGGTAGTCAATACAGGTTCTTAGGTCCCCTTCTTTTTTAGGTACGAAGAACAAAAGACTAGCTGCAGAGGACTTGGATGGGCGGATAAATCCATTTGCAAGGTACTGGTCTAAATAAGCCTTCAGATGAAGGTTTTCGGGTTCCGTGAGAGCATAGATTCTGCCACAAGGAACATGAGCACCGGGAACAAGGTCGATCTGGCAGTCATAGGGCCTGTGCGGCAGCAGCGTGTTTACTTGGTCCTTCTGGAATACATCCTGGAAATCTTGGTATTCCTCAGGCAAGGTACTAGTCACTCCCAAAGTTGCCACTTCAGGAGTCGTAGAGATACTGAAAGCAGGTTTCTGTTCTTGGTAATAATAGGCTGTAGAGCAGTCGCTGTGAAAGGTTCATTTTCTTGCCCGCCAGTCAATCAAAGGGTTGTGAGCAACTAACCATGGCATCCCTAGAATGAGCCGGAATTGAGGTGCCTTGATGAGATCGAACGAAATAAGTTCCCGATGTCCGTCCTGGCACAGCAAGGTTATCTCGGCTGTGCGCTGGGTTACGGGTCCGGAAGCGATTTCTGTCCCATCCACCGTGGTTACCTTGTCTGTAGTCGGCTTGGAGCACAGGGGAAGCCCCATCTCTGCAGCTAGGTCCTGATCTATATAATTCCCAACTGCTCCGCTGTCGATGTATGCTTCAATGGCATGCATTCTTGATGACCGTTGGTTATTAATTAAGATCACCGGAATTGCAAAGTGTGAGGTCGGTGGCTCTTTTCCCTCACTCGACAAACTGACCTCTACGTTTGACAAGCTGGGCAGTTTCCCGACTGACACTCCTTCTCTTCATCTTTTTCCGTGGCTCCAACGATCTTCCTCAGAGGTTTCACTGGGCAGTCCTTCAGGAAATGCCCTGACATTCCGCAGTACAGACATAGTTGTTGTTGTCTCCTTTTATCTCGCTCTTGTTTTGTTAGTGGGGGTCGTACCCCTCTGATTTGCATGGGCTCCACAGTATTTTCCTGCACTCGAGTTACATTGTCTCTAGGCCGAGGGTCCATTTTAGAACGGTCTGCTTTTCGGTCTTGCAACTGGTGGTCCAGTTGCACAACCAAGTCTATGAATTCAGAACAATCTCTGGGAGGATTAACCACTTGAGCTAGAACGTCTTTTAATTTGCCTCGTAAGCCCCGATGAAACAACGTGGATCTTTTGTTTTCAGGCCACCTTGCCTCAGCAACCAATCCGTTGAAAATAGCGATGTACGTTAACAAATCCTGATTCCCCTGTCGGAGGGAAAGGAGTTCATTGTCCGCAGCTTGTTCTCGGTTATGGCGAGCAAAGAGTTTTTCCATTTCCCTCTGAAAGTCTCCAAAGTTATGTAATAAAGGGTCATCATGGGACACCAATGGCACTGACCAATCTGCGGCGCTGCCACTTAGGTATGATAAAACAAAGGCTACCCGGGCTTGGTCATTTGGGAATGCTCCCGGCCTGCAAAGAAAATGAACGCGACACTGATTGATGAAAGTTGCGTATTTTCATGGATCACCAGCAAACATCTCCGGTGGTGCCAAAGGAACTGTACCTGGTAACACAACTTGTACCGGAGTAGAGACAGTGGATGACATGCTAGGAGTTTGCATCAGTGGGTGGTTCCCAGGTAGAGGCGTCTGACCCGCCTGTGATTGTAAGACTTGCCTGCTGATATCTTCGATACGCTCTTCAGTCACCAATAAGTCTCTCCGGAGAGCGTTAGTCTCCTGTCTGGCAGAGAGAACCTTGGCACAAAGTTCTCCCAACAATTGGGCCAATTGGTCTAATTCTGATGTTTCCATGGCACCCAGGTGGATTGGTTTGGCAGGCTTTGCATTCTGTTACGCTCACCTGGTATCCACAGGGATGCCACCCAGCTGCGGGGACTCTGGTGCCCTTCTCAGCCGCTCCCTGGTATAATCAGCGGGGAAGTTCTACCTGGAAAACAGGTGGGCAATGTTCAAGACTGGGCAACTGGGGTAAGAGCCTCCCAACACTCCGTATGCCCGCAGACCCTCCCCGGACCTTTCCTCACCTTGTTATGGATTTTGGCATGCTCTCCGTCCTGCCTTCTTGGCAGGGGCGCATTGTCCTTTGTGGGCAAGTGCGATCTAGTTACTTCACTGATGCTGCCCTTTAGAGTCTTTCAGGTAGGTCTTATTACTGTTATACTGTAAGCCTTTCTTGGATTCAATAATGTCTTTTCTCTCTCCTTAGGTGCGCGGAAGTTTGCTGTGGAACGTTGGCTGAATTTGGATTCACCCGCAGGGAATGGTGTTTCGAGAGTTTCTTGATGCGTTAAGGAGGCGCTATGCACAGCGCTATGATGCCTTGCCTTTGCTAACCTGTTGTCTTTTGTTCCTGTAGGTTGCGGTGCTCACCTGGAGCAAGAAGTCCCAAGGTGGTGCTGGTCGATGGGCGACTTGAGAGGTAAGCTACCGGCACAATTGTAAATGTCTAATGTCTTGTTTCTCTCCTTTTGCAGATCCGATGGTCCGGGAGGCTCGCTGTTCCTTGGATGCTGTTTGCAGGAGCAGAGGGCAGATAGTGGTGGAATCATAGGTAAGCTGCTGCTAATAACGATGTCCCTTTTGTTTTTCAGGTGCTGTTCTTCCGAAGTTCGCAGATGCTGCTGAACACGATGAGCATCACGTTGCAGGATTGCAAAGTAACGCGAAGCGTGTTCTCCAAGTCGGGTTTGGTTTGAATAGCATCAAGAAAAAAGTCCAGGTAAAATAGTCCCTAGGCTACCACACCCAAAACACTATACTGCATAGCTTGGTCCCAAGGAGCCAAGCTAAGTGGAGGCCTCCATGTTGACTGGCATTGAAATAAAGTAGTTCCCAAGCACAAGTCTTCATTAAGTATGAGCCTGGCGCCAAAGGCACCAGGACTGGCCCCAAGAGGTCCTAGGCAAAGGATGCCTAAGCTTGTTGGGGGCCCGAGTCGAGATCCCTCCTGGCCCATGGGCCTGCTGGGGGGGTTTCAGGAAGTGGGTCGTGACAGATTTATATGGCAGGAAAACCTGGGCAGCGAAGCCCAGGTAGGCGCCAAAGTGAAGGCCGTATATTATTCACTACGCATCCTTAGGAATGTGCTTCCGTTTGGGGATGCCCAAAGACCGTGCAGTGGTCATGGGGGCGTTAACTAACTCCCATCTCCATTACTGTATTGACAGGGATTCCCACCAAACAGATGATGAGACTTCAAAGGGCACAGAATGCAGCAGTTAGGCTGATCTCCCATTTGGGAAAAAGAGATCATGTGTCGCCCTCACAGAGATCTCTTCACTGGCTGATGGTGGAGGATTGGGTCAAGTTTAAGATAGCCTGTCTGATGCACAAGCGCTATTATGACAATGCACCAAAATATCTCAATGCTAAGATTCACCATCTTGTGCCATCTAGAGATCTTAGATCGGGAGATAAAATGGTAATGTCCATACCTCGGACTAAGGGGGATAGGAGGTTTTCAGCCTTTGGCCGAAAGGTGTGGAATCATCTACCACTTACCATCCGTTCATGCTCATTGCTGTAAAGCTTTAGAAAGGCATTAAAAACCTTCCTCTTTAATTAAACCTAAGAAACCTATACGCCAGCCGGTACATTCTGAATATTCTGCTCATTTTGATCGATACAAACTTAGTAATCAAGGATGCCCGAATGCAGTAAAGTCTGCCTGGTGCGCGTTAGAAATCCTCAAAATCAAAATCAATAGTGCCTCAATGAGCCTGTCCAATAAGCATGCTGTACTGGAGAGCTGTCTGCATGGAGATAACCCCCCCTTTTCCAAAATGACAGCCCTGCCTGTACGGTTGATGTCACATAGGTGTAGTCACTGTACACCGTAACTTCCTGTCCTTAATGTTTTTGGAGCACGACAATAAGCGCTACTAATTGTGCTGCTTGCGCTGAAAAATTAGATGGTAGTCTTGTAATAACCACTACTTCAAATTCACCATTTAATCTGTGTCTTACTACTGGGGAGCCTGAATTACCCACCCCCCCACCAAAGCATTTTCCTTCACACTTGGTATGTCATCATAAAATTCAAAATAGTTTGCACAGTCATGCACATGTTCACCTTCTTCTACAGGTTCGGCTACAAACGTGGCTGGATTCACTATTTTACATTTTACAATTTTAATCGCTGGATTGGAAATCATTACTTAATAAGCAGAAGCTCTCTGAGATGTTAACGCACCCTTGGGTTTCTCTAAAAACGCAAATAAGGCATGCTCCACATAAAGAGTCATAGAACAGCCCATGACAATACTTGTACACTTCTCAATTGCAAATGCGGCAGCCGCCCAAGATTGTTCACATGGGAAATATCCTCTCATAACTGGGTCTAAAATCCCACTGTAATACGCCATAGGTTTGTACCCCAATGTTGTCCTTTGGGTAAGCACTGCTGTCATGACTGCCCCATTTGTGTGTGAGAATAGATACAATTCCTTGCCATAGTTGGGAATGGAACCTAAAACTGGAGCTGTACAAATTGCTCTTTTCAACTTCTCAAATCCTTCCTCCATTTCCTCAGTCCATTCTATCTTTTCCTTACCAACCTGTGCCTTCTTTAATGCTTGCAGAAGTGACTTGGGATTTGTGCTGTAATCAAACACCCAGGCTCTGAGGTAATTGCACAAGGCCAGAAACTGCTGCATCTGTCTCACTGTGTTTGGTTTCAGTATTTTCACAAATCCCTCAGCCCTTTTGGGTGTCACCTTCTTCCCCTCATGGAAAATTAACTGGCCTATATACACCACTTCTTCCTGGCAATACTGGAATTTCTCCTTATCCACCTTATTTCCTTTGCCTGCAAAAATAGTAATTAGTTAGACAGAGTCTTGCCTACACCAATCCTCTGTTGCACTACAAATCAATGTGTCATCTACATACTGTATCACCACACTCTTAAGATCGATTTTGTCTGGATCCATCTGTAGGACCCTGTTAAAGATTGATGGGTACTCACAGTACCCCTGAGGAAGACGAGTATACTTTAGACTTTTTTGTCTAAACATAAAGGAAGTCAGGTCTTGTGAGTCCTTATACAACGTGATCAAGAGAAACACATTTTTCAAATCGATCACCATGAAATACTGAGCTTGGACTGGGATGCTGCATAATATTGTCACAGGATTAGGAACAAAGGAAACTCTGTTTCTGCCATCTGGATAAGAGGTTGAAAATCCTGGATGAATCTCCACAACCCCCCTTTAGATTTTTTAATCGGATACACTGCAGTATAGCACGATGACTCTGATGGCACTAGGAACCCCTGATTCATCAGTGCTGAAATAGTTTGAAATATACCTTCATCAGCTTCTCTGGACATGCAGTACTGTTTCACTCAGGGTAAAATTGCTCATGGTTTAAGTTTTATTTTAACCTCCCCCATTCCCTTCAGTAGACCCACGTCATAGGGGCACGTGGTCCATGGGACACTTGGCAGCTTTTCTAGATCCTCCTAGACCAGAAAAATGCTGGTCGTTGCTGCATTATCGCCATTCACTGCAGGATTTCTCTTTTGTCGATCCTTATCCAGTATGTAATGCTCATAAAAAACACCACTTTGTCATTGATACGTTCATCTCTGAACATATCTTCATCTGTTATGTCAGTCACTCTGCACCCCTCTACAAGAGCTATCACTGTTCTCCATGATCTTCTTTCGTAATCTACCCCTTCAAGCATTGCTATCTCGCCTCGAACTATAGCTGATTCCAGCTCTATAGGTATTCATGGACTAAATAGAAATTCATGAGGTAAACTCACAATCTTCCCTACCAGACCAGGTAGCCATGTCAGCAAAATGCTCACTCCATATAAAAAAACTTCCGGATCTACCGGGACGCCTCGCAGTGCCACTTGCCCTGTAAATGCTAGGATGAACTCTCCCACATTTAAATAGTGTATTCCCGGAGTGGAGCACACTATTCCTTGATCAGTAAATGAAATCGTCATGTTAAGTTTTGTCATTTTGTCATTAAATCTCTTCCCAGAATGTTAATTGGTGTCTGTCGTGAACAAAGGAACAAACATGACACATTCCCCTATGGAGAACGGTAATTTATCAGTAAAAGGAACTTAATTTGTAGCTCCAGAGTACCCTTGAGCATGCATGGCAATACCTGACATTGGGTAGTTTCCCTCCCATATACACAAACGAGTTGCCCCATTGTCTACAAGAAAAGAAAAAGATTTTCTCTCTATCGTCACAGCGACCCTTGGTTCCTCTTGGGGATCTGGTGTCACACATAGTACTGAACACATCAAGTCACCCTGTGAGCTGTCCTGTTGAGGGTACAAGCTCATCCCCGTCCCTGTGAAAGGATTTCCTTCTACCACGGTGACGCCTCCTATTCTGGGCATCAATAATTGCCCTGTGTTTCCATATTGTTGTGTCTGCATAGTACTTTTTATGATTCCAATTGAAGTGGGTGCATTTGTACTTGTCCCTGCTGTTGCGCTGGCTGTATTTGCAGCGCCTCTGCCTGATAAGATGTATGATCTTGGGCGAAGCCCTCTGTTGCTTGTGTGATGTATGGCGGTGGATAATCTGTCCCCCTTCTTGAAAACTGGCCATTTTGTACACTTCCTCAGCTCCTGCATATGCACACAGTATGTCCAATCATTCCACAATTCCAACACACTGGGAGTGACCCTCTAACAAACCCTCCTTGACTTTATCCTCCCTGCACACTCTGGCTCTCATTCTGAGTATTTTGAAATCCACCTTGGTTGTTCTGAAATCCGCCTTTTCTTCCCCTAAAACTCATGCCTCTGCCTCGTGGCGCAAACCCATGCCCACCTTGATACATCGGGCGTGAATTATTCGCCTGCGATGTACTTATTGCGTGCTGCATTTCCAAACCCTATCCGCTTGCCAATACTGCTCCTTCTATGGCACATGTTGATAGTTTCTTCTGACCTAAATCGGCTTCCTTGATTTTTCGAATTTCATCCTTCTTTTTGTTCTTCTCTTGTAATACCAGTATATGACAGTGATGTACTATAGTCAAATGTATCTCAGCCCATGGCTTTGCTTTCATCCCCACTTGTTTTTTCATTTGTCTTTGCACTGGTTCTGGTAACCCCTGACATAAAATAGTGCCACTGTCTTTTCCCAAAGCTTGCGAGTTTCAAGCTACCATTACTTCTGAATATAAGCAATAGGGTGTTCATTGTCCTTCATTTTCCATGTCATAATTGCACCCATATCTGATGTGTCAGTATACTGTACCCTGATCACCCTCCAAACATCTGCACTACAATTATTAAATGGTGCTCGGGCATGCACTGTGTTTTGTGCAGTCATACTTTAATACCCTGCTCTACTCCATATGTCTTCAGCCCTCTCCCCAAGAATGGCTGCCAGGAGACCTTTTATGTCTTTTATGGTCATCGTATTTCCTCCTGTAGTTTTCGCTAACTCATATATCCATTTCCCAGCACCCGAAGTCAAACTAGGGAGCTTACATTTTAAATTATCCTTATCCATTTCTGGCCATGGGATGTATTGCGGTCTTGCTTCCTCATTCTCTAGCAGGGGGAACTGTGTAAATCCCATCCCATAGTCGGACCATACTATTAGTCTATCTATAGCAGGGGTAATTGTCCCTATCCGCCTTTCCTTGTCTGACATTTCCAGATCCCAACTAGTCTGACTATCATCCCCCTCGCTTCTATCTAGATCTAATCTGCTTAAAAGACAGGGCTTGAAGTTCATCACTAAACATGTTTTCCTCTTCATTTCATAATTGAGGTACCGGGGATCGATTGCCGTTTCCTCGAGTTCCATACTTGCTATCTCGTCTTAATTGCTAATAGACCTTATCGATCCTTTCTCCAATGCCTTCTGCATCATATCTTTCTTCTTCTAGCGCTACGTGTTTCTGGTGTAACCTTTTTTGTTGGGGGATCTCTTTTACTCAGTGGTCGAAGTGTATGAAAAGAAGTAGTGGAACTATGTTCCCTACTGGCCTGCACCACTCCCCACAGACCCCATCGCCGCGCCCCCGCCCATGCACAATAAAAACCCCAAAACACATGTTCCTGCTCTTCAAGGAAACGTCCTGTGCAGTGCAGTGAAAGTGCAAGTTTCAACTTCTTCCTACACCTATATTTTAAAACGAAAACATTCCGGAACGGTTTCTTTTTGAAATAAAAGTATAGGAATGGTAAAACTGAATTAAAAGAAGTAGAGGAACATCGCTCCTGACCGCTCCCGCCCACTTCGACCACTGCTTTTACTCTATCCCACTGTATTTCTGTACTCTGCATCACTTGTTCTTTGAGGATGAGACTGGCATCCAGACCTCGCTCACTCCTATTCTGTTCTATTTCTTGATCTACTTCCTTTTGCCTTCTCGCATCCCTTCTAGCTTTTTGTTCCTCCTTCCTTCGTTCTTCCCTCCTTACTCCTTCCCTTCAATCCTCTTCTTCTCTGTAACCTTTTGTCCTTCACTCTTTGTGCTTCTTACTCTTCTCTCTTTCTTTCCTTCCTGTCCCTTTCTTCTATCGCTCCTTGTCTATTGTCGCACTTTCTTTGTTCCTCTGCCCATTTTTCGTGCTTCTTACTCTTCTCTCTTTCTTTCCTTCCTGTCCCTTTCTTCTATCGCCCCTTGTCTATTGTCGCACTTTCTTTGTTCCTCTACCCGTTTTTCATCCTTTTCTTGTTCTTCCCTGAATATCTGTTGCCGTCGATCCCTACTTTTCCTTCCTTGCTCATCCTCCCTCAATCTTTTTTCTAGTTCCCTGTCCTTCTTTTCTTGCTCGTCCTATCTTCTCTTTGCCTCTCTTCCTCAATACTTTTCCATTAATTCTGTAGGAGCGATACCTTGTCAGCCCTATCCTTTTCTCCCTTCCATCGCTTAATTTCTCTATCTATCTCTGTCGACAAATTCGACCTGTCACCTCTTTCTTCCTTATCTCGTACAGACCTACAAGTATCTTCGTTTCTTTTACTCTCTTCTGGAATGTCGTCACTATTGTAAGCGGGGGGTTCATATGTCAGGTTACTATACCCCGCCGCTGCCTTCAACTCCTTTAAAGGATAAACTCCTATCTCTTCTATATTCACACTTTTAATTTCGGGCAAGGTAATAGGAACCGAGGGCTCGATGCCCTCTCCTTTATGCGGATTAAGCATCCACTTCTCTGGTGGCGGGTCCTCTTTTTCCACTTGGTACATCTTCCAAAGTTCTATAATTGCCAGTCTTTTCTATAATGTCTTTCCTGTGTACACAGCGTGCACATATGTGGTCATGTGTTGCAATACTGCTTTTGTCCACGATCCCCCTTGTGGCCATGGCATGAACATTTTATCCGATGTGCCCTTTAACCATTCTGCACTATGGGCACATGTTTTGGCAGTGTCTTACAATGGTGCATGAGAGGAGTGTCTTCCATAATGACATGTCTAAATTGACTGTCAATACTTACCAGATCATTAAATAAACCTTTTATTTCAACTCAAATCACCATCTTTAGTGTTTTAAAACAATAAATATGAGCAAGCACCATCAATCGCTGCACACTCCTCTTCTATTTCGGTTACCTACCTATCTTTTGATTGGCGTCTATCACTTACTACACCTTAACTTCAAAACACTACTCCTTCCAACTTTTCACAGTTCTGTTAATTCTTAATACTTCACACAACAAACAATACTTAAAATGTTCACCACACATTGCACATTAATAACCCCTGTGATCACCTTCCCTTATTATTAAGGGGTATGCTTCTCTGGCTTCTACCTATTTTACCCTATACAGGGTTTAAGACATCAGCTTGCACTGTCCTGACCGTGCATTTTCTCTTATTATCACCTACTCTGGATGTTTTCTTCCAATTCCCTTGAACTAGGATTTCTAGGCACTATCTTTGTCTACACAATATTGCCCGTTACTTAAAATATCACAATCCCGCCCTTTTATATTGCCATTTCCCTTAGTCTACTTACATTCGTTGATCAATTTAAGGCCTTTGGTATCGACTCCTCCTTCAATCCGACCACTACGCCTTCCATCCGCACAGCGCCCGTGGGAACCGAGCAGGGATTTTTTCTAAGATGGACCCTGTTGGCCGCTCTCCACAGGAAACTCTGCAATCTTCTAGCTAATGTTGGAGGATGCTCGATCCTCCAAAACTCTGGAGCCAAACTAGTTTGGATCTTTAAACCATCTGCACCGCTAGCACTTGACCTAATAGCCCTTTAGGAACATTCATATGTAATGGATGGGATCACACCAGAGTAATTCTGAGTCCAAATAATGGAACCAACTCAGGGTGATGGCAAATCATTGTTTTATTAACAATTATCTAAAAAAGGGAGGTTACAACGAACATCAACGGACGGACGCTCAATCTCTCAATGATCTCCATACAAAATAAGACTTTTATAGACAAAATGCATCAGAGTGACGTCATACTTTGTGTCAATAGCAAAAACCTATCAAGGGTCGGGATTGGTTAAGGGAGACACTAAGTATAGTTCTCTATAGGAGTTACGATTGTTATTGGTTGTCCGTTATCAGGTGGACAATTTATGCCTACCTCTAAAAACATGACATTTCAGAAAGATTAGATAAACAGTTTCTCATTGGTTTTCGAACTATAAGGTCCTTTGTTATATGGACTGATATAATTAGTTGGCACGTTTGTGCTGTGCCATGTGTGGAACATTCGGTTCAGTTAGCAGCATGTGAGCCCAGACACAGGTAAAAAGAGATAGGGCATGTAACTACCTCACCACCCAATTAGCCCAGCATACCTCATCACCCTTGCCTTCTGCCATGAAATTGTCTTTGTGCTTGGTCTTGCAAAACATCCTTGTCTTTGAGAATGTATGGGAGTGCAGGAATCGTGTCTGGAACTTCAAGCTCAAACTCTATTTCCATCCTTGGCTCACGCAACAGGAGGCCACGATTTGGTCCATTTTGCAGCTTTTAAATTCTCTAAATGAATTAAAGTTTGGCATCCTTTGTGTTCTATATTGCACCATAACGTCAGAATAGATAGCTGACCTTGGTTGTTTCATTGACTTCGGGCCAGACAGCCTTGCCATGCAGCTGCAACACAGTTTTCCATTCCCCTTCACTGGCTCTGGCTTACTAAATTCATGATACCAATGTCCAGTTTTCTGTGCAATGGCAGCTTTGCCTGCATTCTATTCACTGCTCATAACTAGCTTCTATGGTGACTTATTCTACCTTGCGTTTCAGCTTCTGTACATTCGTTGTAATCGTCATTCTTTGTGTAATCGTCATTAGCACCCGGCATGCGCGTCGCAACGGGATTACTGCGTGGTGATTGGATCATTTGCGAGCCATAGCACACGGTATTCCCTTTTACGCCGTGCGTGCCGGCTACTCTGTTCCCGGCGAGGGGCGTGGCAGCCCTCATCCAATGAGGAGGCTCAAAACGGGGCAATCCCCGCTCCGAGCCTCCCCATGGCTGGAGGCTTCCTTCGTCCCCCGCCGGGGACTCAGGTAAGAATTTTTTTTTTCCTCCCACCTCCCACCCCACCCGACTTACCTTCTATCCTGCGATCTCCAGCGCGGGACGATGGAAACCTCCAGCCGTGTGGAGACTCGGTGCGGGGCCATCCAACATTATGGCTGGTGTTAGGCACGGCACAATCTGATGTTTCCAATACATAGGAGGTAGGGGAGGCGGGATCACCTGTAGATGTACACAGTTGCTCCTCTACACTATCCTCACTAACCTGCACACACCCCTTTTCTTCCAGTGCCACACGGCTGCCTGGAGACTGCCCGTGGGCAGTAGTGGTGTGTGGTATAAATCAACATAACATAACTGACTGGCCCATAAAATGTTAGGTTCCACTTGGTCCCAGCGGGCTTTAGTGATTTAAAGTGAGGCAGGCAGGCGGGCAGGGAAAATTCACATGGCAAACGTAGAAATGTATGTAATACTGGCAGAGGCTCAGGGGATAGCAGCTATTAACATGCCACAGGGTGGATATATATTATATTACACAAACCTGAAGCTCCTGCAACACAAGTGCGTGGAATATTAGCCTGGCTGATTTACTACATGTGCCGAAAAACCTTGCCAGACTCCTGAACAGCACACATTCAATTTCCATTGGCTCAGAGAACAGCCAATGGATATTGAATGTGTGCATGACTGACAGCAGATCCAGGCTTAACATTGGCCCGAGCCTGCTGTCCGTCACACAGGACGGGAAACAGCACTATGCTGTTTACACATATCCAAGTTCAGAAAGACTAGTTCAGGGCCTGACCTCCAACGCCCCACCGGCTCCTAATGAGAAAGCCCCACGTGATCTGCGCAGAGCAACTCCTGGCTCAGCCTTAAAATGATAAAATGTGTCTTGATGTGGGACGCGCCTCACACAGGCCACGTCACACACATACATCCCAGCCTTCATGACACGGCATGCTTTCCAATGTTGTATGAACTAGTATGCTATATGCCTCGGCGCTGCAAGCACTGGGTTAAAGATGTTGTTTGGCATATCACAATGTACATCCTTTCCCAACCGGACAAAAAGGAGGCGTGGCCCTTGTGCTGCAACATAGAAGCGGTCAGTTCATGGATCAACATAATCCATCATATATAAACACTTTCCAAAGAAGCTACCCAGTTGTCGCACGCGTCAAATATAATGGTAAAGGGTCAATCAAAATGCACAATCATAATAAGTGCGTGAAACATTCGCCTGTGTGTAAGAAGAGGAGTGGTGGCCGCGCCTAATCAGCGGTGACAAAACATCTTGGACAATCGCCACGGCCAAGATCCTTCAAGCAGCACTTGAAGAACCTAACAAACTGTCTGTCAAGCGAAAGCACCCCCGCCTCTCTCTTCTGATAATAAATAAATAATAATAAAAAAGAGCCTCATCTACAGAAATACAGATTGGCCTCTGTAATACCTCGGAATCTCTTCTTGAACACTCTTTCAATGCACGACTCTTGTAAAATCTAGATAAATACAAGTAAAACATAAAATAAAAAAGTTGAAAATAAAAGACAAACACAATTACGTCATTGGATAATACAATCAAGAAGTAGGTTTGAAATGACAAAAACAACATGAATCCTACTTTGCCTCTAACAATCTCATTGTATTCTTGGTTAGCTCACTCACGATTCTTAAACCAATTTCAGGCGATGTTAGTAACCTTTTATGGGTGACTTTTATCCATGCATCAATAACATACATGTGAAAAAAAAGCCCTCAGATAAGAGATGTCGACAGCTCAGTATGTTTCGAGCCTTATTCTCTTACTTGTCCAAACTTCAAAATGTTATTCTTGTTTAGGTCTGGTTAAAGGCCGTCTTCTGGACACATTGACCCTAAGCGCGGTGAGCGTTGAACACTTCTGGGAATCTTGCATCTCATGTACTGGACAAGCGTCGCCACCTGGGTGAGAGGAAGGAGACGAAAGCAACGCGGGCCTTCGAGGGCTCCTGCGTACACAGCAGACGACAGATGAAGTAAAGGAAGAGTCTGAAACAGCCATTTTCGAACGGCCCGAGTACGCTCAACCCCAACGTGCCAACACGTGTTCTCCTACGCACGGATAGAAGGATTCCGCTGCGTGTCCGGCACGTGAGATGCAAGAACCCATGAAAGGTCACTAACATCCCCTAAAATTGCCTTAAGAATCGTGAGTGATCTAACCAAGAATACAATGAGATTGTTAGAGGCAAAGTAGGACTCATGTTGTTTTTGTTATTTCTAACCTACTTCTTGATTGCGTTATCCAATGACGTATGTTGTGTACGTCTTTTATTTTCATCTTTTAATAAATTATGATTGTACATTTTGACTGACCCTTGACCTTTACTTCTTTATATTTGATAAGGTGGTATGATCACCTGTGTGATAATAACGGCTTCTCTAGCTGCACGTGCAACAATTGGGTAGCTTCTTTGGAAAGTGTATATATACATGATGTATCACGCCCTCATCTAAAAAAGCCCTGTGTACAAAAAAAAGAGGATTGGCTGTGCTCACGTTTGTGTTCACTCAACATACTGCATGTCTGAGCACTCTACCTGTGTGTGCAGATCTATTGGCTGGAGCAAGCCAGCTGGAGCTACAGTCCATGAGTAGAGGGGACTGGTGTGCAATTTTCTATTTGTTTTATTTATCTGTGCTCCTCGGCTTCTGCACTTTCCACTCTCCCCCTTCCATGCACTTTTTCCCTTTTCCCTTTCCCATTTTCCCTTTCCCATGCACTTTTTCCCTTTTCCCTTTCCCATGCACTTGCGCGTTCTCAATGTCACTGGGCCTAGTAAGATCGTTGTTTTGTTCTCCCTTGTTCCCCTCCCTTGCCTAGTCGCGCTCTGAAACACTTGTGTACGAGCGCGATACAAATAAAATATCATATCATATATCATATCAGAAGAGGAGGATGAGGACTCAGTTTGTCTATAAGGCTATAGAAGCAGGCTGCTTACTCTGCAATGAACAGGTTCTTATTCTTTCCCCAGAACAGGCACAACCTCATCTCCATCCTTCCGCTATTAGAGGGTGAGTTTGGGAGCAGTATCGCTACACACACTGTCTTACCCCCTCGTCAAGGTGATGGCAGTACTGCATTTGTGAACAATGGGTACCTTCCAAGACATGGAGGAAATGTCACACTGCTTGTCCGAGACCCCATGGCCATCCCTCTATCCCAGCCTAGGCCGATCTCTATGTAGCGAAAGCCAGCATTTGGACCACAGCCATGGTTCCCAAATGTAGCAAGTGCAAAGGATTGTGCCCCCACATTTCTTTGGTCCCCTGAAGGCAAGGGAGTGGACCTTGCAGAGTGGAAGCACCAAGCATAGAATGAATATGCAGGTGCCAGCCTTTGCATTACCCACTGCTGTGCCTGATTTTTCCACGATCTACTCATGGTCCTGCGCAGCAGCATCCTACCCTGATACGCAGAGTCACACATGCCAACACAGAGCGTGCAGCTAGTTATTTTACATAAGTTCCTCACTTTGTCCAACTGCAAGCCCTTCACCGCCTTCACACTTCCCTTCCCCCGCTTCCCTTCCCTACCTCCCCACATCCTGCTTTCATTCTCCAACCATCCTTTTTCAAAACTCAACTCAGCCCACCTACCAGTGACAGACACCTTGTGCACTTACACAGGGATAAAGGTGGGCAGCAATGTGGAATTCACAGTCACTGCATACCCATTGCACCGGGATTGTAACACGTCCATCTCCCGCCGACTTCCTATCTCTGCTGACATTTTGCAGGTAAGTCTGAATACCCCCTTCTACCATGGCTCCTCACCCCCATTCCCGGGACCCCCAGAATGTGTTGGAGATGGACAGGAGTCATACCCATGTCAAGGCTCATGACTCCATGGAATGGGCTTTGGATTCCCGAAGGTCATGGTGCGGTGCCTGCACCAGTCGCGGGGTGGTCAGGGTGGTCTGCAGTTCAGCTCAGACACGGTCTGCAAGGTGTGGGGAACCAGAAGAAGGCGTGAGACTCCACGACTTCATTTCAATGAGGTTTATTCAAATTAGATGGAAATATGCCAAGCTGCCCCTATCACAAAGAGGGATTTCCCTGCCTATAAACTAAACTAAAGGTGCTCACCATATGTCAAACAAAATGAGTCCTCAGTCCAAAAACCTATTTCCAATCCGATCCCTACCGCTTCATAAAAAACTAACATAAAAATAAGCCAGTACAACGGCCGCTCAGCTCAGGCTTCGTCTGGCCAATGTTACTTGGATCTCTCGGGATATTGGTCTCAGTTAAAAGTTAAATGTCTTTACAGGTCATCAAAGAAAAGTGTTCAGCTCTCTTTAGGCTCCCCAAGAAAAGTTGTACATCTTTATACAAATGAAATGTCTCAAGTTCTTCAAGTGGAGGGATGACTCCCTTAATCCTGCTCCACCAACTTGGTAATTTCCTTTCGCCTAGTTTTATGTCTTGGTCCAAATGATTGAACCCTACAGGTTCCCTCCTTCTCACAGGTTGAACAATTTCATTTAACTCTCTAGTGATCTCCAGACCCCTCCAACACTCTGGCTTGCATAACATTTGTGGTTGTTTTTTTGGCCTCGGCCAATCTTAACCATTCAGTATTCTAGGGCTCACATAACGCGCCTTGTCATTTTCTCACTACTTGCTTCGTTCTGCTCACCTCCCTCCACCCTGGGAAACCTTGGCACCTTTACTCTCATTCTGGTGTGTACCAGTGGAGTGGCATCTCTCGAGGGACGTGGCCGTTTGCACCACTCTTAAGCGTCGCAGTCTCATAAGGATTTGCTTCCTTTATCCTGCCTGTTGCTGCACACTCAATCCTTTCCCTGAGAGTGTAGGATTCGTTCCTTTCTTGTATACTGGTCTGAGCATCTGTTTGTGGGCCAGGCCCACCACGGCTGCAACGTGGCCATGCCATCAAGTATGACGGTCTTTCTTCTGTCGCAGCAGTATCGCCCTTTCCAATACAGGCCCCAAGGCAGCTCTCTCTCGTCTCTTGGTTCCACCATGCCACTGATAGCTCTGCTGGGTAGCGTGGCGCCGCCCCTCCTGGACTTTCTCACTTCAGAGGCTTGCTTCTGCATAGGAGTCTTCTCTTTGCATTCAAGGTTCCTCATCTCTTTATTTGCTCCACCATACTTAAAAGGGGCGAGTTATTCTCCATCAGCTGCTGAGTTCATGAAGATTTCAGCATTATCTTGAGTCCACATTAGGGAAGTAATGTTTGTTTGTTTTTAATGTGGATCAACAGAAACAACATCAGTCATTTCTAGTGCCAAACAGGCCAGAAAGAGAATCCTTTACTGTGAGTTCTGGATAGGAATGGGCGTTCTTGTCCTCTAGAGAGGAGTCACTCCCAGTGAGGTCCTGCTTCCCAAACCCCTAAGGAGGGTTTTGCTGAGCAGGCTCACACCCCCAGCCTCAAAGGGGGTGGCTCTCCCCTGGGAAGAAGGGCCAAATTCCTCAATCACATCAGATGGGTCATTTTAGGATGTACCTAGCATATCTCGGCCAGCAGGTGGTGAATGTCTAGGTCAGACACAGTTCATTTGGATGTGTCGCAGTATAAGTGTCCCCCGAACAACTTGATGGTCATGTTGGGGGTCACCCTCGAGGAATTCATAGGCCTTATAATTCTTTATTTTTTCTCCTTTTTGACTATTAGTTTCTTTATTACAAAAAAGTAGTCTAAATGCCCATCTCCTCCCTATACCTACACCAATAACTCTACCCACTCACCTATATATCCCTTCTTTTTCATAGCCCAACACTCATGACACCTCCACAAATGCATACCCCCACTTCCTAACTCAACATTCCTGTTACACCCGATACACCCTTACCTGATCCCCAACCAACTAACACAGCCCACCACTGGCAATGTAATCAATTTCTATTTACACGTCTTCCACTCCAAACTTAGAGTGGGAGGTCGAGCGGCCTTTGCAGAGCACCTCCTCGGAATGTTACCAATCAATAAGTCGAGGGGGAGATGGAAAGGGACCTTAAAATTGAGGGAGTTCTAGGGACCATATCCAATGCTAGTGGCATTCCCTTGTCATTTGTGGTAGCATTTCCAGGTGCTCTAATGTTCTGGACAATGAGGATGCCTGGCTGGTCTCCTCTGCAGCCTCCTCTGCCATCTGGGTGACTGGCCTGTAAAGGGTTTGTTTGTGGCACCCGCTCTTTCTTTCAAACTTCTGGATATTTGTAGCCACATTATTCATGACATGAGCCATATTTCCCATGGCATAGGCAACATCTGGAATGACTGCTGTCTGCTGCCTTGCAAGGTCTTTCTGCACACTCTTCCATTTCCCCATCACCACCACGCAGCACATGATAACCTGCTGACTCTCTGCAGGGTTGGAGGATAGGTCTGTAGCTGCTCCGGCCAGGACACCATCTCCTGCCATGCTAGCGTCGAGGAGAGGCCACAACATCACCATCATTATCTTTATCAAGATAATGATGAGGCAGATCGGGATCCCAGCGTCATCTCACACACACACGCACACACACACACACACAAACACACACACACATGCACGTTTTGCCTACCTTGTGAACACCATGTGCGGAAACCAGCCTTGTGGGGGCTACCCTTTCCCAATGTTTTAAAAATACTCTAATAGCAGAAATAGGTTCATAACAAATTCATAATGTAAGAAACAGCTTCAAATGTGCAGAAATGCACACACAAACACACACATAGACAAACACCTGCCTGGCCATTGGGGCAGATACAGCTTGGCGAATTTCTAGGTGATCCCTCACAGCCAGCAACAGTAGCTAGCTGTATCTTGTGTTTCTGGCAGCTACTGAGTATTGAGGGTGGAGGGCTGACAAGTGTGGTTATCGTGGTTACTGTGGTGGAGTACTGGACTTAAGTCTTTTCTTTCTGGCTGTTTGAGGAGGCGGAGACCTGACCTGCAGTCTGCATATACAGACGTTGTAGCGGGATAGTGCTGCACGAAGTGCTGATGAGTGTGGTTATCGTGATTACGGTTGTGGAGTACTGGAGCCAACTCTTTTCTTTCTGGATGTTTGAGGAGGCGGGGACCTGAGCTGCAGTCTGCATATACAGACGTTGTAGCACAATAGCGCTGTGCGCAGTGCTGACGAGTGTGGTGGTTGTCGTTTGCGGGGATGCACATGGGAGCCCCAATACGCCGCCCCAAACCATGGTACCTGACAGTCCCGGGACACCGGAAAGCATTTGTTGTTATATTGCCTCATTGAATTCTTAACTACGGAGATAACACATGACTTTTGGGGCACCGCAACTTGCATAATTTGCGGTGACCGCCGGCCGTCCGGCCCTCAGCTACCTATTATTGCATCGTGAGCCTTGAAACGTAGTACTCTTTAACGCCACCATGCTAGACCTTTGACTTTTCACTGAACTCTCTCACCTGCTGCCACCTGCATAATTGCCGGTGACTGTTGGCCAGATCTGCCTTTAAGTTGCCTTTCAGTGCATTGTGAGTAGGGTAACGTAGAACTCTGTAACTCCATCGGGCTCGAATATTGACTGGTTTCTGAGCCCTCTTTCTGCAAGTGGAGACTGCTGACGGGTCTGTCTTTGAGCCGCTTGCATTGCATTGCGAGCAGGTTAACGTAGTACTCTCTAACTCCATCAGCAGTCAGAGCGCAGTAATTGAAATCCATACAGCACCTGGTTAAATCCCAACAAGGGAAATGGCATGTACAACTGCAGAGTTTGTCAATAACTCTGTGCTGAATGTATGCTATAGCCTGGAGGGTCAAATTACTAATCTGGAGCAGGACGCTGTAACTCATTTATTTATTTATTTATTCATTACATTTATATAGCGCGAAGGCAGCCCAGGGGCATTGTGGCTCTGTTACTTGTAGAAGCACTTAGTTACAATGAGTACAGGTTGTGCCTTGGGTTACAGTGTGGCAGCGATAGGAGGTATCATACATCATAATACATCATACATGAGAGCTTGAACATATGGTCTTGGTTAGGTGAACAAGGAAGTTTTCATGGCTTTGCGGAAATTGTCACCCAATAACAACAAGCCTGTAATTCTAGGAATTGATACAAATGATATTTCAGTAGCCCCTAATACTCTTTTCCCAGCACATTTATCATGCTCACCATGTCTTACGGGGTCGTGGATGAAACCACCAGAATTACTGATGACAGACAAGACCTCAGTATAGCATCAGACCACCATGATTGCTCTGAAAGTATATATAATGAGAAATTTAAAGAACTAGATGCACATAATGTGGCTACAAGTTTTGCGCTAAAAATACTATTGAAACTATCTCATAATATCTCTTGTCAGGTACAAAATGATGCAAGATTATGGACTGATTTAGTGAGTCTGCAGCAAGCAGATACTAAAGTGGCCTGCCCGAGCTCTGAATCCCAGGAAAACACTACTGCTGCCACAAAAGTAGAGATCTTGAGTGGCAGTGATGATGAAGATGAGGACTGCCATCTATCTAAAAGAGAAAGAAGAAGGAAGAAGAAATTCAAGGCCAATAATGGTAAAAAAAAACATTGACACGAGAAGAGGTAAAGGAACAAGGGAAAAATGAACAACCTGATAAGGAACTCCTTCATCCAAACGAGCAAGAGAAAAAGTGGCCCGCAGAGCAAAGAGAATTGCCCTAAAATCGGGCAATCTAACTAACTGGTTGATTGGCTCTATGGAGCACAAAGCTAAAGCCAAAACGATACCCCAAGTTAGGGAATAAGAATCGGACATGGGCTCTTTGGACTGCTCTAACTCCACACTTGAAATCAGTGTATCATCTACTGAGTGAAATGTAAATGAGAAAGTTCTGGAAGGGAAACGGTCATCTGATGATTTCATCCCTACTAAGAAAACGATGACGCCAATTGAGAAGAAAAAATCCATTGCTGAAAAGGAATGTACTCTGTCGCTAAACGTTTTCACAATTCCGAATTTGGAGAGGGGTAAAATAAGCCAAAACACAGAAGCAGACTTCTTGAAATCTTCAACCATCTTCTGCTGCTAAGGATGATTAAAAGTAGTGACTTCAAATTTGTGGAGCAATGCTACAATTGTGCAACCAAGGTGCACTGTATCTCAGAAGATGTGGTCTGCCTAACTAGGGCTAATGCTTCCGATCTGGGCAGAATGGGCTATGAATTAGACTGTGATTGGGCCGACAATGATTTGAATAAAGTGAGATTGACTGTAGACAAGGGGGACAGCAAGAAGCCTTCAAATATAGGGTAGCCTGTACAAATACATTCTGATGCCAGAAGTGATGCTAATGTGAAATCACACTGGGAGTGGCCGTGCTCACCCAATAACAACAAGAACCTGATCTAGTATTGAATTTGCATCTCGGGACACTAGAGGACACAAATACCTATTTAACCTTGAAGACCCTATAAACTATTTAACACAGCTGAAGCAATATTTCTGCAAGAAACCTGGCTCTTAGCTATGGCCCGTTTTGATGGATATACCGTATATTTCCGACATGCAGCAAGGGGTATTAAAGCGCGGCCTTATGGTTGCCTGGCTATCGTTGTTGCTAATGATATTAAATCCAAAGAACGTCTGGATGTTGAGAGCGACCTTAATGTACTAGCGGTCGAAGTCCAACTAGATAGCAAGCAGAAAATGTTACTAGTAAATGACTACGACCCTCCCGGTGATGATTTAACATTAGAACTACAGCCGAAGATATTTGAACAGGTTGGAATTAAATATGCTGATGACCGGAATGTGAACCTTATTATAGGTGGTGATCTAAATGATAGCTGTCTCTCTGATGTTGAAACAAATATCACAAATACACAGGAATTATGTAAAACTCTGAGAAATCTATAAGATGGAAATCTTCTTTGAAGAGTTAGATATATAGATCATTAATGGCACGGTAAATGGTGATAAACCCTCTGTGCCCACATGTCGTAATGGTATTTCCTCCTATACGTTGGATTATATCTATGTTAGTGAAAAGATATATCCCTTGATATTAGATTTGCAAACGTGCTTTAACGAATTTTGTGACCATGCAATATTCTCGCTTATATATTGCCGCCCTACTAACAAGCTATCCTACTGGGATAAGGCTGGTAACTTAGAGGTGAATCGAAGTGGGAACAGATTGGGTTGGGCGGATAGAAATATGGATAAAGCTAAAGAATGGTCTAAGGGTTTAAGTGATGAAAATAGGTCTATGGAATCTGCCGATCAGATTGTGTTATGGCTGTCTACGTGCATGTACGGCTTTCTGCCAATGGGTACATTTATGTCCATGAAACAGGGACCCAAACATTAGAGATCATATGATGAAGCCATATATATTAGGAAAAAAAAGATGTGCCATGAATTAAGAACTATTGATCGTACGAATGTACTGAGTGTCGAACTGGCTGCTAGAAAGTGAACAAATTTAAAATGAATACAAGAATTGGCTAAAAAGATATAGGATATCTGAAGACAATGTAGTGTGGCAAAGTATGGTTGAGATTGTGTTGGATGGAGACATAAAAACGTTGGTCAAAATACAAAATGGTGACCAGTAAGGGTAAAAAAGAGATACTTTGTAATATCGACGAGGCAAGTTTGGAAGATTACCTCCTGAATAAATTCTCTGGTAACAAAATAAACATGGAAAGAAAGTCCAATATGGACTTAAAAATGTATTGTGAAGATCTGATATCAATAATTAGGAGGCTTAAATCCTCCAGAGCCCCTGGGCCTGAGGGGCTATGCAACTTAATCATTAAGGATAACCTCATCCTTTGGACAGATATCCTTATGACCCTTTTTCAAAATTCGAGTATGATACTGGAATCTTGGAGGTCCTCCCATTTCAGACCTGTTTTCAAAAAGGGGTCTAGACTGTTACCTGAAAACTACCGTCTGTTAGCTTTGACTGATCTACCCAGCAAAATGTTCTGTACTCTAATTCTGAAAGAAATTAATCATTGGTTAGAAAAGGATAATATCCTCGGTAGATTCCAGACAGGCTCCAGGAAAGGTTCCTAGACTAGTACGGATATCTTTGTGATAAATACACTTCTCGAAGAGGTAAAACATAAAGACTCCTCGCCTCTTCTGTTTGTAGACTTTTCGTCTGCATTTGATACCGTAGACAGAGCTAAATTGTGGGCCAAACTTGAAAAAATGGGCAAGCCAGAGCACCTTTTTTATATAAAGATTTGGCAGTTACTTAAGCATTGAGCCCATGCGCCCACGTCTTTCTGAGAGTGAAAAAATCACATAACTCCTTTCTCTGTTTCCCAAAGTAGTTTTTAGAAGTTTTTATTATTACAACAGTGCCCTCTGTGATAACTCGTGTTTCGACGGGTTTTCCGTCTTTCTCAAATCAGGGCCAATGTTACTATCAGTCTCTCCTGCATGGCTACCTGTTGCTGGAGCCTATCATTGTGCTGACAGAGAGCCTCATTCTCTCTGTGTGCCTCCTGATTGGTCCTGGAGTACTGGGCCAGTCTCTGCTGCAGGAGGGTTACCTCCTGCGTCCCATCCCTACTGGCCTGCTCCTTCTTTTGCCAGAGCCTCCTCCACCCTCCTGGTGTGCTCTAACAAGTTCTGATGCTCTTTTTGGAGGTCACCCAGTCCCTGGAGGGCCAGGTGATTTTCTTCCATTTTCCTTTTTAAGTGGCAGACTTCCTGGCCTAAGGTATCCCTTTCCTGACTAAGAGCCTGCATCTGTGCCGCCAGGTAGTCCCTTTGCCTTTGGAAGGCACCAGCTTTCTGTCGCTCCTGATCAAACTCTGCCTGCGTATCCAGGTCCTTCAGAATCAATTTATTGCTTTCCTCTTTTTCCCCAATCAGGTGGCTTTGCAGGGTGACTACCTGCTCAGTACATGCCCTATTGAAATCTAACTGTTGCTCCAGCTTTTTCTGGCTCTGCAGTAGGGAGTCCAAACCTTCTTGGTACTCCTTCTGCAAGGCCAGAAATCTGGTATCCTGGTCAGCCTTTTCCTGTTGCAGCACATCCATATCCTCCTTTATTTTAGTGATGTACTGTCCCTTCTTTCCTTCCTGTCCCTTTCTTCTATTGCTCCTTGTCTATTGTCGCACTTTCTTTGTTCCTCTGCCCATTTTTCGTGCTTCTTACTCTTCTCTCTTTCTTTCTTTCCTGTCCCTTTCTTCTATCGCTCCTTGTCTATTGTCGCACTTTCTTTGTTCCTCTGCCCGTTTTTCATCCTTTTCTTGTTCTTCCCTGAATATATGTTGCCATCAATCCCTACTTTTCCTTTCTTGCTCATCCTCCCTCAATCTTTTTTCTAGTTCCCTGTCCTTCTTTTCTTGCTCGTCCTATCTTCTCTTTGCCTCTCTTCCTCAATGCTTTTCCATTAATTCTGTAGGAGCGATACCTTGTCAGCCCTATCCTTTTCTCCCTTCCATCGCTTAATTTCTCTATCTATCTCTGTCGACAAATTCGACCTGTCACCTCTTTCTTCCTTATCTCGTACAGACCTACAAGTATCTTCCTTTGTTTTACTCTCTTCTGGAATGTCGTCACTATTGTAAGCGGGGGGTTCATATGTCAGGTTCCTATACCGCCGCTGCCTTCAACTCCTTTAAAGGATAAACTCCTATCTCTTCTATATTTACACTTTTAATTTCGGGCAAGGTAATAGGAACCGAGGGCTCGATGCCCTCTCCTTTATGCGGATTAAGCATCCACTCCTCTGGTGGCGGGTCCTCTTTTTCCACTTGGTACATCTTCCAATGTTCTATAATTGCCAGTCTTTTCTATAATGTCTTTCCTGTGTACACAGCGTGCACATATGTAGTCATGTGTAGCAATACTGCTTTTGTCCACGATCCCCCTTGTGGCCTTGGCATGAACCTTTTTTAAACCGATGTGCCCTTTACCCATTCTGCACTATACTGTTTGAGCTTGGGCGCATGTTTTGGCAGTGTCTTACAATGGGGCATGAGAGGAGTGTCTTCCATAATGACATGTTTAAATTGACTGTCAATACTTACCAGATCATTAAATAAACCTTTTATTTCAACTCAAATCACCATCTTTAGTGTTTGCACAAATTCAGCCATCATCCCTCACACACCGTGCGCCTCTCCAAAAGAGGGGGATGACACTGCCATAGTCTGATTTGCAAATCGACTTTGTAGGCCCTGTAATTCGCTCGTCTAGAGGAAACAAGTATATGTTGACCGTTACATGCTTGTTTACCAAGTGGGTGGAATGTCTCCCGGCCCCAAACTGCAAGGCAGAAACAGCAGCTGCACTGATGATTAACCACATCTTTTCTCGTTTTGGTCTACCTCAAAGGATTGAGTCAGACAGAGGTAGCCACTTCACCAGTGAAGTAATGACAAAGATGTGGGAGATACTGGGGGTTAAAAGGAAGCTACACATTGGTTACAGGCCAGCTTTTTCTGGAGCAGTGGAGAGATACAACCGAACCATTGTGAGCATATTAAAAAAGTTTGTGGCAGATTCAGGGCCAAGTTGGGATATCCGATTACCTCTGGTCCTAATGGCCATCAGATCTATCCCTTCAGCTGCAACTAAAATGTCACCATTTGAGTTGATGACCGGACGCAAGTTGGTGCTTCCCCAGCATCTGCTCTACAGGACCCAAGAGCAGACACTGATAAATGCCTCCACAACTCATGAGTATGTGGAGAATTTAAGGAAACACCTTCAGCATGCTTTTGCCTATGCTCAGCGGAATCTAGAAAGATCAGCTGATAACATGAAAACCCACTACGACCTGAAGAACACCAGGAAGGAATATACTGTGGGGGACCGGGTCTATCTATACAATTTCCAAAGGAACCAGGTCAAACGGTGAAAATGTTTGCCTACCTGGAAGGGACCGTTTGAAATTATAGACAAGATCTCCCCTGTTGCATACAAGATCCGCATACCCAAAGGCAGTTTGACAGAAGGGGAAGACAAGTGGGTACATATAAATCAGCTGAAGTGTTGCCATCCTAGGCACACTCTGCAGCAACTGGAGGAGTCCTCTGGAATACAAGAGGGGCCGCTCCAGAGTAATTCAGTTCCAACCCTAAAATATCCCATATATAGTCTCTAAAATATTATGACGCTTGTAAGCCACTGTCTCTGAATTATATCTTGTTTTAAAAAATTGGAATGCATGTCTATTAAAGTATAAAATGTATATGTCGTCCCACTATATCAATGGTGGGGAAGAAATGTCTATGAATAGGTATTGCCACTTTCCTTTGTCGTCCTAGGAGAAAGAAAACCTGGAGACTGGCCAAGGAGGACGACCTGGGGACCGGGAGCAAAGATCCGAGGGGCCCGGGGTACCGCCCAATCCTCCCATCCGGGCCAGCAAGAAGAACTGGTTGAGGGAGGAAAAGATGCTGAACTGTGCCACCTATGGAATTGGAAGAAGAGGAGGCGAACATCCCAGATCTTGCGAGTTCCATCAGTGAAAGGACAGAATGGCCATCGCAAGAGGGGGGGCTTGTGGGATGTTTTTACCCATGCATCCAAGCCCTACCATAAAACTGTGCAGTACTGGCATGGAAAACATCATGATGGCCAGAACTCCCCAGAGAGTGCACAGGGAAAACATGAATAATAGGCTGCCACCCATTTTTGCCTATGTTGTGAGCACAGGAGGGCACTGCCTAAAACCACCATTGGGCTACACACACAGTAGCCTGAAAACATTGGGAATGGCAATGCTGATTGCCAAAAAGCAACTCAGAACTGTGGGGAATTCATTTTCTTAATCCCAAAAATGGTTGCAATACCGGTACTCACCACTATCAGAAAGCCGGCGTTTTAAAACCACCAGACTTTTGTGTAAAACTGAACAGAGGAACCCAAACCAGACCAAGGAAAGACTTGCTAAGAGGTGGATACAATGTAAAACTATATTCTGAAATGACTTGAAGGAAGTAATTATTTAATGTATAGGTAAAAATTGTAAGTTTGATTTAAACTGGTAGCTAAAGTGACATTTAGCTGAATTCTGCCTGACAACTACCCCCGACAGGAGAAACCTGCTCAGCCACTCTTCCCAGGCCTAGCTGCATCCTGCTTCCCCACCAAAAGGAGTTGACACCTCTCTGATTAGATTAGGGGAGGGGCACCGCAGGAGGTTGAACAAAGCCTTGTCCTGGACTCAGGCAAATGTTATATTGGGGGAGCCGTAAAGTGGCTTCCTTTTGGGAGAAGTGGGAGGAGAAGTGCCTCTGGGAGCCACCCGAGCTGGAGGCGGGGGCAGACAGAAGCTTCCCCCATGTGCTTTGGAACCTAAACCACACCCATCTGGACCAGAGCATAATTTTAAAAAAGATGGATAATTCATAGTACGGACTTGTCAGAATTATATAAGTAATATCATTATTCTTGTGATTTTTCTGTGCACGTTTTAAGAGGTGTTAGGACCCTGTGGTTTATGCTGGGGGGTTGCTAGCGGAATATAGGGTCTTACTCCAAATGTCTGCATGTTAAAAATCTGACACTTCATCAATTAATGTCCATACTCCTTGCGCACATGTGTGGAATTTTTGGTAAATGTTCGATATTGGTAAACCAGTCAAAAAGCGCAAAATGTTGTCATTTTTGAATGCAAGCCCCCAGGAAGATCAGAGGCGGACAAGCATGGACCATAAGGAATATATAATGTGTACATGTAATTTCAACAAATTGTGTATCTGGGAAATATATATTTGAATCAAATATAGATTTGTGGGCAAATTGACCAGGGGAGGATCCTCTGACCCATAAACAGACCTCATCACTCTGACTTACATTTCCTTCCCCCAATCATGGGAGAGGGGAGAATTGGGCCAATGACAAGTAGAGAGGGGCAGGCTCAGTTATGCTACGCACACACCCACTTCCAAAACACATAAAAAGAGACTGCTGGGACAGGTAGAGACATTCAATTCCATTTTCTGTGGGACGCTCTGCCGGGAGACTCCAGACTTCCCATCCATCAATCTCCAAAGACCAGAACTTTACTTCAGAACTTAAAGCAAGGGCCTAAACCCACAAACTGAGAACTCTTCTCAGCAGGCCTCAGCATCCTTAAAATCATCTGCAAACTATTCAACAGCCTGGCGAGCTGTTTGAATTCTGTGCCAAGAACTTTTGCCGGAACCGCAGACCAGACCCAGACCGCTGTGAGCAGAACCAGAGATCCGGATCGCTGTGAGCAGAACCGGTGCCTGATTGACCCGCCGAACAGAGCGAACCGCCGCTGGACGTGTTGACCAGATCCGTGACGAGGCCCATTCATTTCAAAATTAGGAGTGAGTATCCGCCAGAACTGTGCAGAACCCAATCTCTTAGTTAAAATAATCTAATCCAAATTATTTTAACCTAATTAGAACAGCCTCCTAGAAATCGTGTCATCTGTCATTTGTAAAGCTGCACAACTGTCACCTGTCAATTCTGCAGCTGCAAGCTGTCACCTGTTATTTTGAGTCTTACTTTAAATCCAAAAATCTACCTTTATTAAATCGTCTGTATCTCCGGAACCGTTTGTCCTAGGAACGTGGTTTAACTTTCATTTTAAAGCTGTGCTTCTAGGCTTTCCGACTTCCTACTACCAATACTTTTTCCGCAATCGCGATTTACGCACTCGCAAAATTTACCGCGATTAGCGATTTTTGCTCAATTTCTCCACTTGTCAAAATAGCAGCTCCATTCTTTCCTTTGTTAAAATCTGTTTGCAACCTGGTAATAACTCATAGAGCATTGCTAAAGTGAGCCTGAACTAATACCAACAAGCATCTCTCACTCACCCTGAATCTCTAGAGGGAATTAAAATCAGTTAGCACATTTCCCATCCGTTGCCATCACGTTTAAAAGCATTTTGGGCCTGTGTTTAAAACTTCTCCCTGTTTCCTCTAAGCTTGCTGGGGGGAACTGAATTTCGTATTGCATTTGATTGCATTCCTGAGAACTGTGTGCTACTCTTTCCATCTCCTTCCATTTCTTACATTGCATAGGGGGGTGAATTGCCAGAGAAAAAGTGATTACATTGTTGTTGGTTGAAATCATATCAAGTTTATTTGCTGTACTGCATTTTATTCCACCTTGCATTTCCTTGAAACCATAAAGCCTTTTCAGCTACCTCATCCTCTATACTACTACTAAGTAATCAAGTGTACCACTGTAACATTACCCATTGTGGATCCACATCATATGTCTCAGTGTACTAATAGATATTAATTTATTATAAAAGTGTGATATATATCAATTGTTTAATTTTCAAATAAACCTTTCAATTTGCAAAACAAACCTACTTCTTGGCTCAGTGGGGTCAGGGGGATTCTAAGAGAGGCGTGTTATATAAGGGTTGTCATCCAGAGTACATGAACTGGACCTAAAAATATATCAATAAGGGTTTCCCTCAGCATCCCAGACTAGGCATTGACTTAGCTGTAGTGTTGAAGTGAAGCCGCTTAACAAAGTGGGGGCTCGGAGACGGGATATTCTGGGTTAGATTTAGCACTTGTGCAGCTTAATACAGTGTGCTAACTGACGGGATACATACATCCGGTCGGATCACCACGCTGTGGCACGCTGTAAAGCACTCCTCAAAGGAACGCTCAAAGGAAACGGTCTGTTTTGCAAAATAAAATACAAACTTCTGTAGGTCAGGAAGGAACTCAAATTCCAGAATGACGACCTTGGTAGATATGAAGATAGCTAGAGAGCACTTCTTACATAAGCTATTTTTGAGAGGTGAGTGGACTCATCAGGACCAAACAGTCTGGTTGCAGGCAATCGCGCAACAGGTCACTGAAACAGAGTCAGATACATGGAGAGATCAGGGTCCCCTACATGTGGCTCTGAGGGAACTATATATGGCCCCTAAAGCCAAAGATGAACATAATAAGATTGCCAGGATAGCGGCATATTTGTACCTATATATGGGAGCCATGCAGGACAAATGTGCTGAAGGCCAAGATCTGGCAAATAGGCAACAGATGGCGTTAGAGAAGGCCCAATCTGATGTGGACTCTTCTGAGCAGAGGCTGCCCAGGAGCCAGGAGTCAGAAAAGGACAGCAGACAGTACATCACTGAAATAAAGGAGGATGTGGATGTGCTGCAACAGGAAAAGGCTGACCAGGATACCAGATTTCTGGCCTTGCAGAAGGAGTACCAAGAAGGTTTGGACTCCCTACTGCAGAGCCAGAAAAAGCTGGAGCAACAGTTAGATTTCAATAGGGCATGTACTGAGCAGGTAGTCACCCTGCAAAGCCACCTGATTGGGGAAAAAGAGGAAAGCAATAAATTGATTCTGAAGGACCTGGATACGCAGGCAGAGTTTGATCAGGAGCGCCAGAAAGCTGGTGCCTTCCAAAGGCAAAGGGACGACCTGACGGCACAGATGCAGACTCTTAGTCAGGAAAGGGACACCTGAGGCTAGGAAGTCTGCCACTTAAAAAGAAAAATGGAAGAAAATCACCTGGCCCACCAGGGACTGGGGGACCTCCAAAAAGAACACCAGGACTTGCTAGAGCACACCAGGAGGGTGGAGGAGGCTCTAGCAAGACAGGAGCAGGCCAGTAGGGATGGGACTCAGGACCAATCAGGAGGCTCAGAGAGAGAATGAGGCTCTCTGCCAGCACAATGGTAGGCTCCAGCAACAGGTAGCGATGCAGGAGAGACTGATAGAGTCTAGTAAGGCCTTAACTGAGGAACTGAAAGCGCAGGCTCTTGCATTGCAACAGGGAGCAGGGGCGGATAGAGATGAGGTTCGCTGGGAAAGAGAAACTCCTGAGCATAACCTCAGGAGCCCTAGTACCAGAGGCCTTCATCTCTCCCAGTCCCTGGACTCTGCCACCCCCATGTCCCCTCGCGCACATGAGCCCAGGGACACGGGGATGGCAGATTACTATCCAGCTAGAAGTATGGGGCTCATAGGCCAGTACCTCCCAGGAATGGATGGGCGGGCATCCGGGTATGGGTACCCAAGCACAGTGCAATTTAGTGGGGAACCCCAGGAGAGTAGGCCCATTAAGGGCATCCTGAAAACCTCTTCCCAGTTAGGTCAGTGGGGGGGTACCCATCAAATCCTGGCAGCAAGGAGGGATCTGAAGACTCCTCTGAGCATTACAGGACACAGGAGACCAGGTCCCCACATTCTGCCAGCCATTCCCAGGCTCGCAGAATCCAGGAAAACCTGGAAGATCAGACGGGCACCTCTGGGAGCAGTGCTTCTGAGTCAGAGGATGAATGGACCAGGGTTACCCGAACCAAAAAGGCCAATAAGGCAAAAAGGGCCTTGCTTAAGGACCCATTGATACAAATAAAGGCAATAAGGAGTGTCATCACGCCTTATCATAAGAACGCCAAGTATTCTGTTTCGGAACACTTGGAGCTCTATGAGCAAATGATGGAGACTTTCCATTTGAAGGACAGCAGTAGCTGCATCCAGTACGTCAGATGGACCTTCTCACAAGAATACTCCAGTTTCTTTGCAGGGCTGGAGGATCAAAACCATTCAAGGTGGTCCACATACAGGGCGGCCATCTTGAAACATTTTTCTGTGCACAGAAATCCTCAAGAGGCTCGCAAGGCAGCCTACAATTTGCAATGTGGGGAGGATCAGGCCCCACAAGAGTTTGTGCAAGAATTAAAGCGTGCTTTTGCGCAGACCACCAGAAGGGTGCGCACGGATAGCAGAGAATTTATCAATATGTTTTTCCATGCCTTACCCAAATACATAATGACCCAGCTTGTGAGAGATTTTCATGAGAAAAGATCTTTAGACTGGGTCATTGAACAGGCTACCCGGATCTATGAGGTGCAGAAGCCCATAGAAAATAAAAGTAATGCGCAGAAAAACCCCAAAACCAACAGCACCCCTGCTGCTGCTAAGGTGGCAGAGGTAAAGGTTGCCCCCGTTTTAGATTTGGAGATGGGGGGGCCTAAAAACCTGCCTGCACCAAATAATTCACAGCCCAGAAGGCCTTCGGGCCAGACACAGACAGGGAGTCGAGGAGGTAGTCCCACAAATGGGGTCCCCCGCTCCCCTGACTATGTAAGTCCCCGCTATAAGGGAAACCGACCCATCCTGGGTTATGTGTGGACTCCTCCAGCCCAAGGGGGGGGATCCAGCCAAGCACCTGACCCGGGGAACTTCCCTCCTAACGTCCCCCAGGAGGGCAGAAATTCACCAAATCCTGGGCAGAACTTTTATCCCAGGTATCCACCCAATTTCCAACCCCAAAACCATCCATCCTTCTTTCCCCAATTCCCTGAGCCCAGACAACCTAATCCGGGAGAGGGGAGGCCAAGGGTGGAGGGGTACCCAAATCTTCCCAATACGGGGTATTACCAGAGAAGGGATAAATAGAGCCCCGTATCAGCCTGAGCGGGTTTCACAACTTGAGCGCCAGGTCCAAAATATGGCACGAGATCTGGGTAACATACTGAGGGCTCAACAGAACCCTCAGATGAGCATGCCACCGCAGAATGCCCCAGACTCTGGACCTGGTGCTCCAGAACAATGACGGGGGCAGCACCCCGATAACCCACCGGTTCCCAGGGAGGAGGCACAAGGGGAAGGGGGGTGTAAAGCCTTGGAGAAAGCTTCCTTCCCAACTTGTAAACAGCCCCTGGAAAACCAGGAACCGGAAACAAAATCTCCTACCCCTGAAAGTCTGCCACCCAAGGAGCAGAGAGGAGGTAGGAGAAACAAAGGACCCAAACAGACCCACTTTGTGGAGGAGGTACAGGTCTTCCAATTTGAGGGAGAGGGATCCTGGGAAAAGGATCTTCTCCTTCAGAGATCGGGGAACTCCTCCCAAGGAAAAATGGGTCCCAAGGGATGCCAATTCAGACTGGGGAGATGTGGAGACTGAGCTACCGCCCCCATCATCTCATCCCAGAACCGACAATACCAAAATCCCATGGGTCAAACCCATCCTGATGACTGCCTCCAAAAAGGGGGGGGCGGCCCAGAACCCGAAACCATTTCCAGTTGCCAATGTTTTCTTTCAGATTCCCCAGGCTCTCCACAGAATTCTGCCCAAATCTCTTCGCTAGCAATGTCCAAAACCAGAAAGTTAGCCCACGAGTTGTCCAAAAATGTGCATTATCTGTGCCCCCTTGAGGAGAAGGAGGGAAGATATTATGCCCCGGTACAAATACAGGGGCAGGGTACAATTTCGGCACTGGTGGACACTGGATCCCAAGCTACCCTCCTGTCCAAAAGGGCCTTTGATGAACCAAATGCAGGAAGGGGGGAGAATTACCGTATTCCTCTCACCTCTCTTCCTGGACAACTGCAGAACTTTGACGGGAAGGAAATTCCTGTCGAGGGGACTGCAGATTTGGACATCAAAATTGGGCGACACAAGGTGAAACACCCGGTCGTAGTAGTGACTCCAGAGGGCACCCCTTGTCTACTAGGGAATGACCTCCTGAGAAGGTTGTCACCCCTAATAGATTGTGTAAACAAGGTCCTCTGGACCCAGACTAGCCGACTAATAAAATTAAAACAGAGTGTCAACCATGTTAGTTTAAATGGCATCTGCCACATGGTTGAACAAAAATCTGACCAAGTAGAATTTCACTTCCAGAACAACCAAATTCCAGACGTGACAGTAATAGCAGTAGGACAACAGACTGGTGATGGGGGGTCCTGTCTATTTCTGAGAATCAACCTTCCTTCCAGTTTAAGGTGATATTCCACACTGGAAGGAAACACCCTGAAATTCTTTACTAATCCACAATCAGAAATTCCCACTCCTATAGTCCAGAAAGAGGTGAAATCAGCTCAGAGCCTGGCTGATATTCAGAAAATTGGAGAGCAGTTGTTCATCCCTGTTCAGTTAAATGATGGGAAGGACTCTGTTCTCGCCCGAGTGTGTGTGAACAACGGTAAGAGCTTCATCAGCGAAGCCATGTTCCGCCAACTCCCAAAAGATCCAGCCATTCCCACATTCAAACTGATAGACAAATGGGAAATGGACCTGCAAGCACCCAATTCGAAACATCTCCTGCCAAGCAGGTGTATGCTCAAAATCTCCATTGGCAACAAGAGCATAGTCCATAATTGTTGGGTCGTGCGAGACGTCACTGCCGCCTTTTACTTAGGCAGTGACATTCTCAATCGCTTCACCATTAGTTTGGACCTAATAAACTTCAAAGCTTGGTCCCGATTAGCGGATAATCCCATGGGCTTTGATGATTCAGAAAAAGCATTTAGGTCAGCTCAATTGCTACCTTATGCAGTTGAAATTCAGATTAAATAGGAAGTCACCATCCCAGAAAGGACCCGACAATTCTCCCTGGAAGTGAAGGGTAAAAGAGGACAAAAATTGAAAAACCCTGATGCTTATATAAATCTAAATGCTTCTCTCCAACAGCAAGGGTTAGGGGTAAACCCAACACCATTAGTCAACATAGAACATGACACCATTCCAATAGAGGTGGATAACAGCGACTTAAAGAGTATTACTCTAGCAGTAGGCACCATTATTGGAATGGCGGTTGATGACCGACATTTCTCTATTGATTTAGGAAATGAACTGTTAGGACCGATCCCCAAGGACTGTTTTGACAGTGACAGTGAGGACAATACAACACCAGACAGGATTTTCACCCGGCATGGGGGGAACTTCCTGGTGTACACTTCTTGCCCTTATGGTAAGGAAGATGTGACTTGTGACTTCAGGAGGGATGTGGTGATTTTCCAGGTCCATGAGGGCTGCCTTTCCCACCTGAAGCCTCCAGTCCAAATCAGCACTCTGACCAGGGACTTCTCCACCCAGCTGCAGGAGGCCGCTGAGATAGCCAAACCAGAAGTCTTTCCAGGCTTCAGCCAGATGGTGGAAGAGAGAGTCAACCTAGCTGATGCCTGTGTGACTCTGGAACAGAAGCAAAAGTTGAAACAAGTTTTCTTGGATTTTCAAGATCTCTTTGCGGTAGACTCATATGACTGTGGTCGCACCGACATCCACACAACAACAATTCCCACGGACCCTGGAATGACTCCAGTGTTTGTGAAGCAATATCGTTTGCCTCTCGCATCCATGGAGTCCCTTACTGAAATAATTAAGAACCTTGAGTCCCGGGGAATAATCCGTCCAGTCCACAGCACTTTCAATAATCCGGTGCTGGGAATATTGAAGCCAAACAGCCAGTGGAGACTCTGTGCCGACCTTTGGGAGCTCAACAAACGGGTCCATACTTCCCGATGGCCTCTGCCCTACATTGACCAAGGGCTGGCCCAGATCCAGGGGTCACAGGTATTCACAGCAATAGACCTGACCAATGGATACTGGACTGTGCCTGTCAGTAGGGAGGACCAATACAAACTGGCTTTTACCTTTGGGGGCCAGCAGTACACATGGACCCGGACTCCCTTCGGATACCTCAACTCCGGCAATGAATTCAACATTTTCCTACACAAGGCCATGCGTAGGGGTAACCTGGGTGCGAGGGGTAACCTGGCTTATGTAGATGATGTCCTCATCAAAAGTTCATCTTTGGAAGAACACATAGCAGAGATCCGTTATGTTCTGACACAGTTGAGGACCGCCGGAGCAAAACTTTCCTTTCAGAAAGCACAGTGGTGTAGAACCCCTGTTAATTTCTTGGGGCATGAGATTACTCCTCAGGGTCTCTGTCCCCAGGAAAAGAAGGTGGAAGCACTCCAGAAACTGAAGGATCCCACAACCCTGCGGGAACTACGGAGCCTCCTTGGACTGACTAATTACAGCAGAAAGTTCATTGAGGGCTACGCAGAGATCACTAGACACCTGATTCATCTCTTGAAGGGGGGGTCAAGTGGGAATGGGGTCCAGAACAATCCGAGGCAGTAAGACAACTCAAAAGAAGCCTCTCACAAGCGCCTTGCCTAGCTTACCCTGTCAGAAAGAAGGAGTTCTTCCTGGAAACAGGGTTCTCTAATACGTGCTTGAAGGCAGTATTATACCAAAAGCATGACAAGGTCAATAAAGTAATCTCCTATGCGAGCAAAACTTTATCCTCTGTGGAGGAAAAATTCAACGATTGTGAGAAGGCACTCCTGGCAACGGTGTGGGCATTGAAGAATTACCGCCCGTTTATCCAGGGGGAACACATCATAGTGGAGACTCCACACCAGCCTCTGCAATATCTCCAGAGTGACAGAATCCGGGCCGGAAATGTGAGTAATTCCCGAATTACTTCCTGGATTCTGTCAATGCAAGGCTTTCCTGTGTGTCCCCTCGCGCAAGGTCTGGCTGACTTGCATAATTGTGCCAGAGAAAACTGTCTCGAGGACGAAAGTCTAAAAATCAAGGACAACATGGAGGCATACCTCAATTCCCCACACAAAGTCTTTGAAGAAAACAAGTGTGTGGGAATGCCCACTGTCTATGTGGATGGATGCTCGTACCATATTGACAACAACGGGGAGAAAGAACTGGTGGCCGGCGTAGGGAATGCATGGGTGAATGAGTCCCCAGAACCCTCCGCTGGATACAAAATTGGTCCCCGAAGTAGTCAGGTGGCAGAATTGATGGCTGTGCATCAGGCCATCCTCACTGCTGTCCAACATCAACTCCACGAACTGGTCAGAATCAGATTATGTACGGCACGGGTTCGTGGAGCACCTGGTTAATTGGAAAACCAGAGGCATGTTATGTGCTAATAACAAACCCCTGAAACATGGGAAGTTAATCCAAAATATTGATGATCTGGTCACATCGAATGGGATGACCATCTACTGGAAAAAGATCAAGGGTCATTCCAAAGTAGAGGGACCAGACAAAACTGGAAATGACTTAGCTGATCAGCTGGCCAAAACCGGGGCCATCAAAGGGGATCTAATCGAAATAGAGTCCCTGTTGGGGGAAATCCAGGTCACTGCTATCACTAGGTCCCAGACAAATGCTCACAATGATCTTTCAACTGCACAATGGAGTAAGGAGACCCCTGATGCTGATTTGATTACAGCTAAGAAGGAGGATCCAATAATTGGCAAGTTTTACCAACACATTGAGGACCCTGAGAACTTTCCCCTGACGGATACCGATTACATTGGGAAGGAGGACCTTAGAGTGTTGATGAAATGTCCTAAGATGTTCCGAATCCAAGACGGTTTGTTGGTAAGGAAATCCCAAGCTGGCCATGATCAATGGGTGGTTCCTACCTCATTCCGAAGCCTGATGTCAAGTCACGCCCATGATGCGGCCACCGCCGGTCATAGGGGGTTTCACACAACACTGGAAATCTTAAGAGAGGTTGCATACTGGCCACACATGGGGCAAGACCTTGACCAATACTTGAAGTGGTGTCTTGTGTGTGCTCAATTTCAGCCATCATCCCTCACACACTGTGCGCCTCTCCAAAAGAGGGGGATGACACTGCCATGGTCAGATTTGCAAATCGACTTTGTAGGCCCTGTAATTCGCTCATCTAGAGGAAACAAGTACATGTTGACCGTTACATGCTTGTTTACCAAGTGGGTGGAATGTCTCCCGGCCCCAAACTGCAAGGCAGAAACAGCAGCTGCCCTGATGATTAACCACATCTTTTCTCGTTTTGGTCTACCTCAAAGGATTGAGTCAGACAGAGGTAGCCACTTCACCAGTGAAGTAATGACAAAGATGTGGGAGATACTGGGGGTTAAAAGGAAGCTACACATTGGTTACAGGCCAGCTTCTTCTGGAGCAGTGGAGAGATACAACCGAACCATTGTGAGCATATTAAAAAAGTTTGTGGCAGATACTGGGCCAAGTTGGGATATCCGATTACCTCTGGTCCTAATGGCCATCAGATCTATCCCTCCATCTGCAACTAAAATGTCGCCATTTGAGTTGATGACCGGACACAAGATGGTGCTTCCCCAGCATCTGCTCTACAGGACCCAAGAGCAGACACTGATAAATGCCTCCACAACTCATGAGTATGTGGAGAATTTAAGGAAACACCTTCAGCATGCTTTTGCCTATGCTCAGCGGAATCTAGAAAGATCAGCTGATAGCATGAAAACCCACTACGACCTGAAGACCACCAGAAAGGAATATACTGTGGGGGACCGGGTCTATCTATACAATTTCCAAAGGAACCAGGCCAAACGGCGAAAATGTTTGCCTACCTGGAAGGGACCGTTTGAAATTATAGACAAGATCTCCCCTGTTGCATACAAGATCCGCATCCCCAAAGGCAGTTTGGCAGAAGGGGAAGACAAGTGGGTACATATAAATCAGCTGAAGTGTTGCCATCCCAGGCACACTCTGCAGCAACTGGAGGAGTCCTCTGCAATACCAGAGGGGCCGCTCCAGAGTAATTCAGTTCCAACCCTAAAATATCCCATATATAGTCTCTAAAATATTATGACGCTTGTAAGCCACTGTCTCTGAATTATATCTTTTTTTTAAAAATTGGAATGCATGTCTATTGAAGTATAAAATGTATATGTCGCCCCACTATATCAATGGTGGGGAAGAAATGTCTACGAATAGGTATTGCCGCTTTCCTTTGTTGTCCTAGGAGAAAGAAAACCTGGAGACTGGCCAAGGAGGACGACCTGGGGACCGGGAGCGAAGATCCGAGGGGCCCGGGGTACCGCCCAATCCTCCCATCAGGACCAGCAAGGAGAACTGGTTGAGGGAGGAAAAGATGCTGAACAGTGCCACCTATGGAATTCGAAGAAGAGGAGGCGAACATCCCAGATCTTGCGAGGTCCATCAGTGAAAGAACAGAATGGCCATCGCAAGAGGGGGGGCTTGTGGGATGTTTTTACCCATGCATCCAAGCCCTACCATAAAACTGTGCAGTACTGGCATGGAAAACATCATGATGGCCAGAACTCCCCAGAGAGTGCACAGGGAAAACATGAATAATAGGCTGCCACCCATTTTTGCCTATGTTGTGAGCACGGGAGGGCACTTCCTAAAACCACCATTGGGCTACACACACAGTAGCCTGAAACCATTGGGAATGGCAATGCTGATTGCCAAAAAGCAACTCAGAACTGTGGGGAATTCATTTTCTTAATCCCAAAAATGGTTGCAATACCGATACTCACCACTATCAGAAAGCTGGCGTTTTAAAACCATCAGACTTTTGTGTAAAACTGAACAGAGGAATCCAAACCAGACCAAGGAAAGACTTGGTAAGAGGTGGATACAATGTAAAACTATATTCTGAAATGACTTGAAGGAAGTCATTATTTAATGTATAGGTAAAAATTGTAAGTTTGATTTAAACTGGGAACTAAAGTGACATTTAGCTGAATTCTGCCTGGCAACTACCCCCGACAGGAGAAACCTGCTCAGCCACTATTCCCAGGCCTAGCTGCATCCTGCTTCCCCACCAAAAGGAGTTGACACCTCTCTGATTAGATTAGGGGAGGGGCACCGCAGGAGGTTGAACAAACCCTTGTCCTGGACTCAGGCAAATGTTATATTGGAGGGGCCATAAAGTGGCTTCCACTTAGGAGAAGTGGGAGGAGAAGTGCCTCTGGGAGCCACCCGAGCTGGAGGCGGGGGCAGACAGAAGCTTCCCCCATGTGCTTTGGAACCTAAACCACACCCATTTGGGCCAGAGCATAATTTTAAAAAAGATGGATAATTCATAGTACGGACTTGTCAGAATTATATAAGTAATATCATTATTCTTGTGATTTTTCTGTGCACGTTTTAAAAGGTGTTAGGACCCTGTGGTGTATGCTGGGGGTTGCTAGCGGAAAATAGGGTCTTACTCCAAATGTCTGCATGTTAAGAATCTGACACTTCATCAATTAATGTCCATACTCCTTGCGAACATGTGTGTAATTTTTGGTAAATGTCCGATATTGGTAAACCAGTCAAAAAGCGCAAAATGTTGTCATTTTTGAATGCAAGCCCCCAGGAAGATCAGAGGCGGACAAGCATGGACCATAAGGAATATATACAGGATAATTCATGGAAATTCGCACAAAAGTGTCGCACACGGCTGGCGCACAGCGTGCCCGTGCGAATATCTGCGCCAGCCGCGTGCGATAAAATCAATTTCCGCGCACAGCGTATTCATGGATTCTCGCCTCCAAAAGCAGACGTGGCGCAGCGACCCTGCTGCAGCGCCAGTTACGCCCCCAAGAACGCCCTCGCGCAAGGTAAAGCCATCAAGTTCGCAAAACCATCGCAAAGGGCTGCGCCAACCCTGTACCATTTTACCGGACTGGCAAACAGCAAACGCAAAGCGGGGAAAGTGTATTACGGGTTTCGGGAACACGCGTGCGCGAGAACTTTCACACGCGATCTGGCCTGGGGGAGCGTGTGCGTGTATTTCAGGGGTGCACGAGAAGTTTCACACGTGATTGGCCTGGGCGCGTGTATTTCAGAGGTGCGCGAGAAGTTTCACACGCGATCGGGCCTGGGGGAGCGTGTGCGTGTATTTCAGGGGTGCGCGAGAAGTTCCACACGCGATTGGCCTGGGCGCGTGTAGTTCAGAGGTGCGCGAGAAGTTTCACACGCGATCGGGCCTGGGGGAGCGTGTGCGTGTATTTCAGGGGTGCGCAAGAAGTTCCACACGCGATCGGGCCTGGGGGAGCGTGTGCGTGTATTTCAGAGGTGCGTGAGAAGTTCCACACGCGATTGGCCTGGGCACATGTATTCCAGAGGTGCGCGAGAAGTTTCACACGTGATTGGCCTGTGCGCATGTATTTCAGGGGTGCGCGAGAAGTTCCACACGCGATTTGGCCTGGGGGAGCGTGTGCGTGTATTTCAGAGGTGCGTGAGAAGTTTCACACGCGAACGGGCTGGGTGCGTGTATTTCAGGGGTGCACGAGAATTACCACATGCGATTGGCCTGGGCGCGTGTATTTCAGAGGTGCGCGAGAAGTTCCACACGCGATCGGGCCTGGGGGAGCGTGTGCGTGTATTTCAGAGGTGCGCGCGAAGTTCCACACGCGATCGGGCCTGGGGGAGCCTGTGCGTGTATTTCAGGGGTGCGCGAGAAGTTTTACACGCGAATGGCCTGGGTGCATGTATTTCAGGGGTGCGTGAGAAGTTCCACACGCGATTGGCCTGGGCGCGTGTATTTCAGGGGATGCGCGAGAAGTTCCACACGCGATCGGGCCTGGGGGAGCATGTGCGTGTATTTCAGGGGTGCGTGAGAAGTTTCACACGCGATTTCAGCAGGGTATGTGTATTTCAGGGGTGCGCGAGTAGTTTCACACGCGATTTCAGCAGGGTACCGGGGAGTCCTACATGTGATTTGGCAGTGTGGGTCCTCCCAGGTGTTCCCTGTACACCCTCCACGGCCCCTGCAGGCAGCCCACACCACAGGGGACTACCCTGCATCCCTGGTCATGTCCCGCAGGCAGCCCGCCCAACTTGGGCATGCCCCCCAGCAAAGGCATGTCTCCTTGCACTACTGATCACCAACTCATGTCCCCTTGCACCCCCACCCCCAGCATTGCGGGGCACCTGCCAGCAGGCCCCCACTCATGTCCCACTCATGTCCCCCTGCACCCCCACCCCCCAGCATTGTGGGGCACCTGCCAGCAGGCCCCCACTCATGTCCCACTCATGTCCCCCTGCACCCCCACCACCCAGCATTGCTGGGCACCTGCCAGCAGGCCCCCACTCATGTCCCACTCATGTCCCCCTGCACCCCACCCCCACCCCCCAGCATTGCGGGGCACCTGCCAGCAGGCCCCCACTCATGTCCCACTCATGTCCCCCTGCAACCCCACCCCCCAGCATTGCGGGGCACCTGCCAGCAGGCCCCCACACATGTCCCCCAGCCAACATGTCATCACAATCTAGATCCCTGGCCCTTATGGTCAGCCTCCAAATGCCAAACACCCACCCGAGTATTGCATCCACCCACTTAGAAATGGCAATGACATGATAGAACCCCAATTGCAAGTTTGGAAATGAACACATGTCCCTCACATACACCCAATGGGTGTCAGTGAATCTCAAAACCCATATCATGATATGCATGATACCAATGAGATGATACTACACATTGAAGTTTGATGAAAAAAATGTATTAAAAACAGCATAAATGGAATTAAAAATAAACAAATGACAATGGGAATCAAAAACCAAAGCAACATGTCCGTAAAATTATGAAAAACGACAAATCATAATCCAAAGGAAAGGTGTCCAAAGTCACAGTTCAAGAAAGTAAATCCAAGGTAAAAACAAAACCGAAAACCATTGCTCCATGGGTAAATCCAAAAAAAAAATCCAACAGTCAACTATATACAGATAAACAAACCAGGGTCCATGATCCCAACTGAAGAAATGAAACCTATATAAAAATACTACCTAATAAAAAAACTATATACAAAAATGTGCTCCATTGTGCAAAAGGTCCAAAATAAATAAAAAAGCAAAGGAAACCTAACACTAACTACATAACTATTTAAAAGGGCAGCGGGCTAGTCCAACGGCTCACTGGTTGTTGTCATGGGCCAGGGCATCATCGAACTCCTGTTCAATGGCTTGGAGGCGGACATGTTCCCTGGCCCCGAGGTCTCGCAGGGATAATGCAGTGTCCAGTTCCAACTCCCTGCGAAGACCCTTGAGGCACTCAGCCCGCCTCAGCGCCCTCCGCATGGAGTTTTCCGCCCTGACCATTGTGAGCCATTCCTCCTCTGCCCGCTGCCGCTCTGCACCTATCTGCTGGCCCAACCGCTCCCACACGGAAGCCACTCCCATTCCAGGGTTCTCCTGCCCTCCGGCCGATGCCTGCACCCCTGATGTTGATGGCCCCGAGCCATGATGCCTCCCACGTCGAGCCTGCCGCTGCCTCCGATGCAACTGCCTGTGCCAGCACGACGGCATCCAGGCTGATGGAATCCATCGACGCCGTTGTGCACGTGCCCTGCCCGATGATGCCGTCAAATCCTCCATCTGCTGGGGTCCAGTTGCTGGTGTGTCCACCCCTGCTGGACCTCCGACTCCCGACTGTGGCAGGGATGTGATCCCCACCGAGGTGGCTGCATTGGTCGGGACAGGTCCACAGGGGGCCCTGGTGGCATCTGGGCCGGAAGACGGCACGGAGTACGACTGGCGCATAGCCTCCACAGAGGAGGAGAGGGTCGCCAGAGTGCCCGACACATGTACGAGACCCCCGACCATGACCGCTCCCAACTGGGCCACGTTGCCACGGTGCTCTTCGTGATGACGTGCATGCTCCCCCCGGGAAGCACGCACCTCATCACGAATGACAGCCGTGCGCAACGCGACACCAATCAGGACCTTTTCCATACGGCCAGAGGTCCCCTCGTCCGCAGGTGGAGGGGAGTCAGATGACATGGACATCCCCCCTACCTGCGGACGGGCCTGGGATCGGGCATCCCTTATGGTGCATGGTGGTGCAGTCACAGTGTCAGGGACAGTGACATGCACAGGCACCTCCACGGCGACCTGTGCTGCCTCCTGCCCCTGGACTGCACCACTTGCACCAGCAGGGATGCCCCCACCAGGCCCCATGTGCGGCTCAGTAGCGGCCTCCTCCTCCTCTGTGGAAACCACCAACCTGGATGGCTCCACACCATCTTCCGCCGTTGCAAGCCCCTGTGGGGGCTCACCCACCCCTTCCGCTGCAGCCGTGGGGGCATCCCCGCCACTTAGCTCCACAGCGCTGTCTCCGCCCTCTTCTTCACTTTGCGCTGTGTAGAGGGAGACATAGAACACAAGCATCAGGGTACTGTACAATGGTCCCATAGACAGGAAGCAATAGCAGATGAGTGGCACTGTCAAAAATCACTTCCATCATGTCCCTCCACAACACATGGGTCAGTGCAGGCAAAAGACATGCAGTAACAGGCATGGCGCATGCTATTGTTATGGGTCGTCGTTCACCCCCCTCTGTGCGCAAAACCCAGCCACCTGCACCTCTAGCACTTCGACTTCCTAGTGCAACTACCAGAATGAAGAGGAGATTTGTGGCACTCCCCAAAAGAATTCGGCATTATGCTGCCCCATTTCGTGCACGATGGCAGCTGCCGTGGAAGTTAGCGAATCGAAAACTACATTCCCCAGCAAACCTGGCTCCGTACGGTAGTTTGCCGGTAGAGCCTCGCATTGGCTTGCCCCGCCTCTCTCACTGATGTAGTCCATGGAGACAGCCAGGGCGCCGCTTCTGTTTACAGCTACTCCCGGCATTTAGAAGCTCCATCTTCAATTGCTGAAAACCTCCTTGTTCTTACGGATTCGACTCGGACTGTTTACTGGACCCTCTATTTTGGAATACCCTTATTGAACTGCCTTCCCGTGTACCGAACCTGTTTTGCTTCACGGACCCCGCTAGAAAAAGTTTGTCTTTGTTATTGTCCGCTAGTGTACCAGACCTTGCCTGCCTTCGACTTCCTATCTCAGGAATAGCCATCCCGACTGGCTGTTCTGCATCGCGCCAAACCTTACCTGCCTTCCACTTACCTTCCCTGGAACTACCATCCCGACTGGTTGCTGTCATCATCCTTCGTTCATCAGTGGTAAGACTTTTTGCTTCACAAACGGAACATTTGGAAAGCCCCTGGTTAATCCGTGCACTCAAGGACGCTTTGCAGCTGTGCACCATCCCGAATCCAGTGCGACTCTCGTGCCGCCCGGGTATTAGCATCCTCCTACTAACATTCCCTTTTTCTTATTTTATCCCTGTCGTTGTGTTCTAAGCTACTCAAATCCTCCATTCATTCTCCACTGGTAAGATCCTGTCCACCTCTTGAATTGTGTCTTAATTTAAGCCAGTTAGATACTAAGTCTTGTTATATTCCTAGGTGATTCCCGAATTGTGCTGCTCTTCTATCCTACGGGGGGAAAAAGCCCAGGTATTACATCAGTTAGTAAGGCTTACAGGGGACAACTGTTACCTTCGTGTTACTCACTTGTTATTCTTCCTTTACAGCCTGGTTCGTGGCGGTGCGCTTTCTCCCCGCCCTTCTGGGTGATCAGTCCCCTTGTCTGGTTAAATACAGCAAGTGGTCATATCATTTCGAAGGTCTTATTCCCTCACAGAGAGGAGGCTTGGGTAGAGGCCCTACCCAAAACTCTTCAAGCAACTTCCTGGGTTTTGGATACTCCCCGGTTCCACGCACTCATCTCACCGGTGAGTAACAAAAACAGAAGCCATGGATGAAGCTGATCCTTTGGCTGCTTTGTTTCGTTTGGTGTCTGAGTTACGATCTGACATGACATTAGCTCATGACGCCATGCATCAAAGGATCGACAGTTTACGGAGTATTCAAAACCCCCCGACACTCGGGGTAGACATGGCGGGTGCGGCCGCTTCAGGTTCCGGTCTACCTTCAGCTTCCGCCTCTGGGTTCTCTGCGACCCCGGTTTTGATGGCCACTCAATTCCCGTTGGCCCCTCCGGAACGCTTTACGGGAGATCCAAAACAATATCGGACCTTCATGAATCAATGCAAATTCCATTTTTTGTGTCGGCCCACCGCCTTTCCAAACTCCACCACCAAGGCAGCCTTTATTCTTTCCCATCTCGGGGGTACAGCGGCTGCGTGGGCCAACCCTTTACTTGAGTCCAACAGCTACGTCCTCTATGACTGTGACAAACTTATATTGGCCATGAATAAGGTTTTTGATAACCGTTACAAATCTCAAGCATCGGACCTGGAGTTGTTGAGTCTACGACAAGGCTCTTCTTCTCTTTTTTCTTATCTTACCAGATTCAATCAGCTAGCTGCTGAAACAGACTGGCCTGAAGAGAAGAAATCAGCCGTATTCTACCAGGGGTTGTCCGAAGAACTAAAAGACATCCTAGCCACAGTACCGGTCGTTCCGACCTCCTTCGGTGAATTATTAGATTTAGTGTTGCAAATAGATGCCCGAAGGTCTGAAAGAAGAGGAGAACGTAAAACATCAATCCTTACCCCCGTTCCAGCAGATGTAGTTACTCCTCCTCTTTCGATTCCAGAACCCATGCAGATAGGGGCGGTGAGGGGTCCTTTGACTCAAGCCCAACGTGAATATCGACGTTCACATAATTTGTGCATGTATTGTGGTTCTTCAGAACATCAGTTGAAAGACTGTCCCAAAAGACCGGTCAAAAAGGCGGGAAACGCCAAATCCCGGCGATAGATAGAGTCCCTACGCCGGGAGTGTCTTCTTTGGACTCACAGGGTTTTTTGTCTGCTCCTGTCAGTCTTCCTGTGTTATTTACCATGGCCGAAGACGCTACGTTCCCCTCCGTGGCTATTATAGACTCCGGAGCTACGGGGAACTATATGGACTTTGACTACGCTGCAAAAAACAAAGTGCCCATTCTACCAAAGGCTCAACCCGAGAGGGTCCATACTGTGGACGGTACAACTTTGGTATCCGGTTTGGTTACACAGAACACTTCCCTTGTCAGCATGAAGACTGAAGACGGACATGTGGAATCGCTTTCATTCGATCTAATCAAAGCTCCTCAATACCAGGTCATATTGGGTATTCCATGGTTGCAACACCACAACCCTGCTATTGATTGGGTAAAGAAAAGTGTTCGATTCCCTTCTTTGGAGTGTAATGAAAACTGCTTTCAGGATACGTATGTATACCCGAAGTCTTCCTGTCAAGCTCTGGTGGCTTCCTTGTCTGTCATAGGTGCCATCGTTCGTGACGCTAGTAAGGACATCCCTTCTGAATACGAATCCTTTCGGGATGTGTTCGATAAGGGCAGGGCAGATCGATTACCGCCTCATAGGACCTATGATTGTCCAATAGACCTGTTACCTGGGGCCAAGATACCAGCCGGAAGAGTCTATTCCCTTACCTTACCAGAAGACAAGGTTCTGAAAGAATACATAGATAAAGCCTTGGCCACGGGTTTATTAGGCCTTCCAAATCCCCAGCGGCATCTCCATTATTCTTTGTCCCTAAGAAGGAGGGGGACTTGCGCCCTTGTATAGATTACAGGGCATTGAATAATGTTACGGTAAAAAATCAGTACCCTCTCCCGCTGATATCAGTGCTTCTAGATCAACTTGGTTCGTCAGTGGTGTTCACTAAACTTGACCTCAGGGGGGCCTATAATCTCGTTCGGATTAGAGCAGGGGACGAGTGGAAGACTGCCTTTAAGACACGGTATGGCTTATTCGAATACTTAGTGATGCCGTTTGGACTTTGTAATGCCCCGGCCACCTTCCAGGCCTTCATGAATGACATCTTCCATGATTATCTGGATCAATTTGTCGTAGTTTATCTAGATGATATCCTCATCTACTCATCCTCTATGAAAGACCACTGCGTACATGTGCGTCTTGTGTTACAGAGGTTGAGGGAGAACCACCTGTACGTCAAGGCAGAGAAGTGTGTGTTTAATTCCGCCGAGGTGGAATTTCTTGGTTATGACTTGACCAGTCGTGGCATTCGTATGAGTCACTCTAAGGTTAAAGCGATTCTGGAATGGCCCGTTCTTGCCTCAGTTGAAGCACTGCAGTCCTTCTTGGGGTTCTCCAATTTTTATCGACGTTTCATCCATTCATTCTCGTCGATCTCTTCTCCTTTAACAGCACTGACCAGCTCCAAGAAACCATATGCATGGAATCCGGAGGCACAGCGGGCCTTTGAAATCCTGAAGACCGCCTTTTCGACAGCACCAGTCTTGCAACACCCGGACCCTCTCCTTCCCTTCCTAGTGGAGGCAGATGCCTCCGGTTCAGCTGTTGGGGCAGTACTGTCACAAGAATGTCCCGATTCAGGAGAAATCCATCCAGTGGCATATTTTTCCAGGAAATTGACCCCTTATGAACGCAATTATCCTATCACAGAACGTGAGTTATTAGCCATCAGAGATGCCTTTGCGGAATGGCGCCATCATCTGTTGGGGGCCCGTCATCAGGTTACCGTTTATTCGGATCATCGTAGCCTCCTTGCCTTCAAATCTATGAAGTGCCTTACGGCCCGACAAGCTCGTTGGCATCTATTCTTTTCCCAGTTTAACTTCGTCATCACATATAGACCGGCTCGCCTCAATGCCTGTGCTGACGCTCTTTCAAGGTTATCCCACGGTTCCTGTGTTTCTACGGCTGATCGTCCCCTGCTGTTACCTGAAAGGGTGGTTTGTGCCTGCACTCCTCAGCCTTAGCTCCGTGCCCTTATATCATCTTGGGTGACCTCAAATGATGAGGAATGTGAATCTTTGAATCTCGACATCGTACAAGGCTTGCCTTATATTCAGGGTCGTCTCTTTATACCTCCTGGAGAAGCACGTCTTCGAGCTTTAGCCTGGTCACACGATTCCTTGATGGCGGCCCATCCGGGCAGCAAAAGACGTTGGAGGCGCTGCGACGTTGGGCTTGGTGGCCGTCGATGTCCCGGGATATCATCGATTACGTGGCCTCTTGCTCAGTGTGTGCTCAATGCAAGGTCTCAAGATCCAAGTCTGTGGGCCTTTTGCGACCCCTTCCGGTGCCACATAAACCATGGTATATGGTTTCCATGGATTTCATCGTGGATCTGCCTCCTCTAAGCGGTTATTATACCGTCTGGGTTGTCATCGACTACTTCTCCAAGATGGCTCTGTTTGTTCCCTGCTCGGGGTTACCTTCGGCCCCCGTCCTGGCTTCTTTGTTTCTCAAACATGTCTTTCGTTTCTTTGGACTTCCCTCTATCATAGTATCGGACCGTGGCCCTCAGTTTACTTCTCGCTTTTGGAGGGCTTTGACTTCTTCATTGCACATCGACGATCGTTTCAGCTCTGCATACCATCCGCAAACCGATGGACAGACTGAGAGGGCTAACGCCACTTTGGAACAGTTCCTCCGATGCCTGTGTCTCCAATTTCAGTCTACCTGGTTAGAGACGCTCGCCCCTGCCGAATTTGCCTACAATAATTCGGTACACTGTGCCTCGGGTGTATCACCGTTTTTTGCCTTGTATGGATTCCATCCACGTTCTTTGCCCTTGGATCCGGCACTCCCCATTGACAACCCGGCCGCTCAGGCTTGTGTAAGAGAATTGGACTCAGTCCGTGAGGGTGTTCGATCCCATCTTCTTCTTGCACAGGAGAGAGCGAAAAAGTACGCTGACCGGCATAGGACTGCAGCTCCTGAATACAAAGTGGGCATGAATGTTTGGCTGTCTACGCGTAATCTTCATATTCCTGGCAAACGTATGCTGCTCCCGAAGTTTGTGGGTCCTTTTCCCATTACGGAGGTTTTGAATCCTGTGGCGATGCGTCTTTCTTTACCAACTTCGTGGAAACTGCATCCTGTTTTCCACGTCAGTCTCCTCAAGCCTTGCCTTCCTTCCACGTGCCTACCTACGCGACCTTGCGCTATTCGCGTGGATGGCGAAGATGAATATGAGGTTGCCGATATATTGGACTTCCAGCTCCGCAGGGGTCGGCCCTTTTATCTGGTCGATTGGAAAGGGTATGGTCCTGAGGATAGGTCTTGGGAACCCTTGTGTAACATCCACTCGCCTGTACTCCTGCGGCGTTTCCATGCCCGCAAGGGGTTGCTGCCGTCTTTGGGGGCGGATGCTGTTATGGGTCGTCGTTCACCCCCCTCTGTGCGCAAAACCCAGCCACCTGCACCTCTAGCACTTCGACTTCCTAGTGCAACTACTAGAATGAAGAGGAGATTTGTGGCACTCCCCAAAAGAATTCGGCATTATGCTGCCCCATTTCGTGCACGATGGCAGCTGCCGTGGAAGTTAGCGAATCGAAAACTACATTCCCCAGCAAACCTGGCTCCGTACGGTAGTTTGCCGGTAGAGCCTCGCATTGGCTTGCCCCGCCTCTCTCACTGATGTAGTCCATGGAGACAGCCAGGGCGCCGCTTCTGTTTACAGCTACTCCCGGCATTTAGAAGCTCCATCTTCAATTGCTGAAAACCTCCTTGTTCTTACGGATTCGACTCGGACTGTTTACTGGACCCTCTATTTTGGAATACCCTTATTGAACTGCCTTCCCGTGTACCGAACCTGTTTTGCTTCACGGACCCCGCTAGAAAAAGTTTGTCTTTGTTATTGTCCGCTAGTGTACCAGACCTTGCCTGCCTTCGACTTCCTATCTCAGGAATAGCCATCCCGACTGGCTGTTCTGCATCGCGCCAAACCTTACCTGCCTTCCACTTACCTTCCCTGGAACTACCATCCCGACTGGTTGCTGTCATCATCCTTCGTTCATCAGTGGTAAGACTTTTTGCTTCACAAACGGAACATTTGGAAAGCCCCTGGTTAATCCGTGCACTCAAGGACGCTTTGCAGCTGTGCACCATCCCGAATCCAGTGCGACTCTCGTGCCGCCCGGGTATTAGCATCCTCCTACTAACATTCCCTTTTTCTTATTTTATCCCTGTCGTTGTGTTCTAAGCTACTCAAATCCTCCATTCATTCTCCACTGGTAAGATCCTGTCCACCTCTTGAATTGTGTCTTAATTTAAGCCAGTTAGATACTAAGTCTTGTTATATTCCTAGGTGATTCCCGAATTGTGCTGCTCTTCTATCCTACGGGGGGAAAAAGCCCAGGTATTACATCAGTTAGTAAGGCTTACAGGGGACAACTGTTACCTTCGTGTTACTCACTTGTTATTCTTCCTTTACAGCCTGGTTCGTGGCGGTGCGCTTTCTCCCCGCCCTTCTGGGTGATCAGTCCCCTTGTCTGGTTAAATACAGCAAGTGGTCATATCATTTGGAAGGTCTTATTCCCTCACAGAGAGGAGGCTTGGGTAGAGGCCCTACCCAAAGCTCTTCAAGCAACTTCCTGGGTTTTGGATACTCCCCGGTTCCACGCACTCATCTCACCGGTGAGTAACAGCTATGGACATAAGCAAACATGTCCAAGGGACTCTTGAAGCATACAATGTTGTTTTTGGACTCACATGCATCATGGGTCATGCCTATCACATGCACACACTTCAACGTACTTTCATCCATCTGGACTCGTACACCCCAGACACAGTGGATGCAAGGATAACTAGGCTGCATCAGTGATTCTGAACATTGTCACAGACATGTGTCATGCATCCATGGCATTCACAAGTCACAGACACGCAGGTCAGAAACACAGACATGGACACCATACATGTACATGGCATCAGCACCCATCCCTCACCCCCACCCATGTCCAGGAACAGACACTGGCATGCTCTCATGTGTCCATTCAGCATAGGGCTCCCCATGTTGCATTTAAACACATACACCAACCGTGTGCTTCACACATTACTGGTCTCACATGCATGACCATGATGTCCCTGCACACACACACGTGTACATGGCCTATGTCACACATACAGGCAAGTATCAGACAACCAGCACACTGCAACATGCCCTGTCTCACACAGCAATGCTTGGCCACTTACCGCTCGACTCCAGATGGGTCTCAAGGATCTGGGCATGGAGCGCTGGGCGTACGCGTTCCAGGACCCTCAGCTGGATGGTACTCATGTTGCCCCAGACCCCATCCACGAGGCGCCGGGCCTTTATGAGGGTCCTGGACCTGAAGTCCTCCCAGCGCTTCTTGACTTGCTTGATGTTGCGGGTTGCCACCCCCTCCGCGTTGATGGCAACCACAAAGTCGTCCCAGATCCTGTCCCGTCCTTCCTTGTCGGCGTGTGGTGATCCGAAGAGGGCATCATAATGCCCCAGGACAAGCTCCACCAGGACACCAACTTCCTTCTGACTGAAGCTGGTGGCCCTCTGCCCCTCTGGCTGGGGTCGCCAGTGGTCTCGGATAGTGTTTGCCCCGACATGGTGACCCCCGAGGCAGGCATGGGTGGGCAACTGGGTCCTGGGGCTGGGCTGTGGAGCGATGGTATCCCAGTCGGGAGTGTTCTGTTCCAGCAGGGGTGGACACAGCAACTGGACCCCTGCAGATGGCTGATGTGCAGGCACCAAATGGCAGGGCACGGGGGCAGCAGGCAGGCAGGCAGCAACAGATGGCTCGTGGGAGGCTGCTCGGGGCTCTGGGGGGCAGTAATTCGGCCTTTTGGGCAGGAGCGTGGTCTTCCGTGTGCTTACGCGTGGCCAGCTTGATACGGAGTGATTTGGCACGTGAAAATTCTGCACGTCAGCGTGTAAATCGAGGAAAGGCCCTTAGCGCGTAAGCGCGTCAACACGCATACGCAATTCCATTGGACCAAAGGCCCTTAGCGCGTGTGCACGTCTGTGACGTATCACGCACGGGAGTTGCTTTTCGTGGGGTGCGGTGCGTGTGTTTTGCAGGCGTTGGGGTTCAAACGCTATTACTTCACAGCGGGTGGGTGTTGGCTATGCGTTCTTCTACACGCAAGGCAGACGGTGAGTGGTACCCTGCACCCCCAGGTCCGATCGCGTGTAAAACCACCCGCGAGCCCCTGAAATACACGTACCCCGCTCCCCCAGGCCCGATTGCGTGTAAAACCACCCACGAGCCCCTGAAATACACGTACACCGCTCCCCCATGCCCGATCGCGTGTAAAACCACCCGCGAGCCCCTGAAATACACGTGCCCCGCTCCCCCAGGCCCGATCGTGTGTAAAACCACCCGCGAGCCCCTGAAATACACGTACCCCGCTCCCCCAGGCCCGATCGCGTGTGAAACTTCTCGCGCACCCCTAAAATACACGCGCACAGGCCAATCGCGTGTGGAACTTCTCGCGCACCTCTGAAATACAGGCACACGCTCCCCCAGGCCCGATCGCGTGTGGAACTTATCGCGCACCCCTGAAATACACGCACACACTCCCCCAGGCCCGATCGCGTGTGAAACTTCTCGCGCATCTCTGAAATACATGCGCCCAGGCCAATCGCATGTGAAACTTCTCGCGCACCTCTGAAATACACGCACACGCTCCCCCAGGCCCGATCGCATGTGGAACTTCTCGCGTACCACTGAAATACATGCACACGCTCCCACAGGCCCGATCGCGTGTGAAACTTCTCGCGCACCTCTGAAATACACGCGCCCAGGCCAATCGCGTGTGGAACTTCTCGTGCACCCCTGAAATACACGCGCCCAGGCCGATCGCGTGTGAATATTCTCGCGCACCTCTGAAATACACGCAAACGCTCCCCCAGGCCCGATCGCGTGTGGAACTTCTCGCGCGTGTAGAAATTTGGCTCACATTTTTTGCCTGCGCAGGGACGCTACCGCCTGCTTTCGTGTGGCGGACATGTATGGGCCTGTGCGTGTCTTTGGCCGTGCGCTGTTTTTCCCTATTCCATTCCATGAATACGTGTTGTAGGCGAGCGTGTGGGTGTTCGGCGCACTTGCCTCCTGTACTTCCCCCGTGACGCCCACATTTTCACAAGTTGTTCCCCATTCTGCGTGTAACGCCCCGTGTTACGCCTACTTTTGTTATGTGCGCCGCTCAATGTGCGAATTCGTTGTGGCCTTATCGCACGGCGTTCGATGACCTGTGCGCCAGCGTGCGCCGCGCACTTTTTTAGCGCACATCCAATATTTTTCTCGCGCACGGCCTTCCATGAATCGATGTGCGCCGGTTTCCCTGCGATTTTGGCACTTGCACTGCGATTTTCGCTCTTTCACTGCGAATCGCACGTTTTCGCACGCTTGAATCGGCCTGATAATGTGTACATGTAATTTCAACAAATTGTGTATCTGGGAAATATATATTTAAATCAAATATAGATTTGTGGGCAAATTGACCAGGGGAGGATCCTCTGACCCATAAACAGACCTCATCACTCTGACTCACATTTCCTTCCCCCAATCATGGGAGAGGGGAGAATTGGGCCAATGACAAGTATAGAGGGGCAGGCTCAGTCATGCCACGCACACACCCATTTCCAAAACACATAAAAAGAGACTGCTGGGACAGGTAGAGACATTCAATTCCATTTTCTGCGGGACGCTCTGCCGGGAAACTCCAGACTTCACATCCATCAATCTCCAAAGACCAGAACTTTACTTCAGAACTTAAAGCAAGGGCCTAAACCCACAAACTGAGAACTCTTCTCAGCAGGCCTCAGCATCCTTAAAATCATCTGCAAACTATTCCACAGCCGGGCGAGCTGTTTGAATTCTGTGGCAAGAACTTTTGCCGGAACCGCAGACCAGACCCAGACCGCTGTGAGCAGAACCAGAGATCCGGATCGCTGTGAGCAGAAGCGATGCCTGATTGACCCGCCGAGCAGAGAGAACCGCCACTGGACGTGTTGACCAGATCGCGAGGCCCATTCATTTCAAAATTAGGAGTGAGTATCCGCCAGAACTGTGCAGAACCCAATCTCTTAGCTAAAATAATCTAATCCAAACTATTTTAACCTAATTAGAACAGCCTCCTAGAAATCGTGTCATCAATTCAATTCTGCAGCTGCAAGCTGTCACCTGTCATTTTGAGTTTTACTTTAAATCCGAAAATCTACCTTTATTAAATCGTCTGTATCTCCGGAACCGTTTGTCCTAGGAACGTGGTTTAACTTTCCTACCTATACTTTTTCCGCAATCGCGATTTACGCACTCGCGAAATTTACCGCGATTTGCGATTTTTGCTCAATTTCTCCACTTGTCAAAATAGCAGCTCCATTCTTTCCTTTGTTAAAATCCGTTTGCAACCTGGTAATAACTCATAGAGCATTGCTAAAGTGAGCCTGAACTAATACCAACAAGCATCTCTCACTCACCCTGAATCTCTAGAGGGAATTAAAATCAGTTAGCACATTTTCCCATCCGTTGCCATCACGTATAAAAGCATTTCGGGCCTGTGTTTAAAACTTCTACCTGTTTCCTCAAAGCTTGCTGGGGGGGAACTGAATTTCTTATTGTATTTGATTGCATTCCTGAGAACTGTGTGCTACTCTTTCCATCTCCTTCCATTTCTTACATTGCATAGAGGGCGGGGGGGGGGTGAATTGCCAGAGAAAAAGTTATTACATTGTTGTTGGTTGAAATCATATCAAGTTTATTTGCTGTACTGCATTTTATCCCACCTTGCATTTCCTTGAAACCATGAAGCCTTTTCAGCTACCTCATCCTCTATACTACTCCTAAGTAATCAAGTGTACCACTGTAACATTTCCCATTGTGGATCCACATCATATGTCTCAGTGTTCTAATAGATATTAATGTATTATAAAAGTGTGATATATATCTATTGTTTAATTTTTCAAATAAACCTTTTTATTTGCAAAACAAACCTACTTCTTGGCTCAGTGGGGTCAGGGGGATTCCAAGAGAGGGGTGTTATATAAGGGCTGTCATCCAGAGTACATGAACAGGACCTAAAAATATATCAATAAGGGTTTCCCTCAGCATCCCAGACTCGGCATTGACTTAGCTGTAGTGTTGAAGTGAAGCCGCTTAACACATCAGACCTCTCAAAATGAGAATACGGGAACACCTATCTACCATTTCAAACCATGAGTCTAAATACCCACTTGCCATGCACTGGCAAAAATACCATCAGCTTGATAACAAGTCACAGATCAAATTTGTGGGCATGGCAAAAGTGTCCCTACCGCAATGTGGAGGTAACCTTACCCTCAAGCTGAGACAATTGGAAGCAAGGCTAATCTGTCAATACCGAACCATATCCAATGGCCTCAACAGCGATCATGAACTATCTGTGTTTCTCTGATGTCTGTGTGTATTTATTGTACTAGACTAGTATGGGGTTCCATACATGCTTATATCCAATTGATGATGGGAACTGTCTTGTATAGACAACACTGATAACCATTTTTTATACCATGGCTCGACCAATACTTATTAGTGCAACTAATTAATTCCAATTGGTACGCAAGCACGTGGCCTCGTGAATTTTGAGACATTGGGACCACTAACCATGGTTAATGTATGCCTTCCTCCTCCTGCAATCAGTTTAAATCCACGCGCATACCATGCCTTTTGGCAATAATTGGAGCGGGTTCCTTTAATTATACCCACTTCACGGTTATTAATTCCCACCGACAGGTAGCCACTTAATTGTTACTTTGGCTGGCACCTGCCAGAACTAAAGGATTTCTCAGATGGATAACAACATTATTCTTAACACATATATCAAGCACGATTGTATGCGCTCCGTATGAACACTGCTTTGGAGTCAATATAATTGCATGCTTTAAATTGTATTTCGGTTGCACACCCATGCACCTTCATCTCAACCACAATGATATTACTGCTCCTTGGATTTGATTTTATTCGCACACACACATGCATTGAATAGGTTTTGGGTCCTCACCCAACATGGCCGACATGAGCTAATGTCAGAGCTCTAGTTGCTCGCATGGCACTGGCCGCATTGTAAATACGAGCACAGTCACCACGCGTGAGGCTCCAGTTCATCAGTTCGGGCGGAAACGCCGGTAAGTGAAGGTCTTTCACATAGACCCCTACAGACCTCTTTGCCTGGGGGTATACGCATGTGACCGTCTAGCACTTATGATTGCCAATTACTTGACTAATTAGATTGTTCTTCTCCTCTCTCCCCCTCTACCCGGCGCCAGGTACCTGTATTCAATTTCACCCCATCTCATCGCATTTGGCCTGCCTGCCAGCTACAGTTTTAATACGCACAGGCGTTTATATAGGTATGTTTTTTCCGATATATACATACTCCTTCCTTAGGCTTAATTCTCAGTTTATATAATGCGGCTAACTTAGTATTCTCCCGCTTGCAGCAGAGCCGCAATTGAAGTAACAAGTAACAAACACCTTGTTTTTGCTTTCCCTATGTATTAGAATTAGTGCCAAGCCTCCTCAGGTAAAATTATCTGTCTAATAATATTTTCATAGTATTTGGACATAAGTGTGACGAGTTTTGTAATTACGAGGCCGTTCCCATCACTCATCTTATTGCACAATTAGTTTGTTCTTCCTTTCTTATACATGGCACTGACTCGACGGTCCGGATGAACTTCAGTGTTCAATGGGCCACATATCCTTTCATGTTTATTTTAATTCTGCAATGATATATTAACATATTTTGCAATGCTAATGAATTTGGCATATCTTGCTGGGAAATGTTGTATTGGTTATATTATATGCCACCCTTATCTTAACTCCATGTTTTTTGGACCTGACTGATGTCTAACTGTTACTTATCCCAATAATTGATTGTCAAAAATGTATAAAATATGTTTATAATTTTACAGCCTTGGAAGAAGAGCTTGTTGCTCGAAACAGGTGTTGGCTGTCTTCGAACTGCATTAAACTACACCTAATTGAGCATTGTAATTTTCGGTTGTGTGCGCAATTCTTGGGAGTAAACCAACCCTCATCATAGTTTATTTATGTGCACACTGTAGGCAGGGTATTCACACACTGCTCCCTTCTGCTGCCCGTCAACCATCTTACCCTTTGGTCAAGTGCGCCAAACCTCAATTTGTCCTTTCTGCCACACTCTCTTTTCTAGCATCTTAGTGGGTTACAATAATTAGTGCAGCCATACAGGGAGCACACGCTACACCTTAGTGGCTTATAAGTATTAGTGCACCCATGCAAGGAGCACAAGCTAGCATCTTAGTGGCATATAATTATCTTATATGGGTGCACAAGCTAGCATCTTAGAGGTTTATAATTATTAGTGCACAAATGCAGGGAGCATAAGCTAGCATCTTCGTGGCTTATAATTATTAGTGCAGCCATGCAGGGAGCCCAAGCTAGCATTTTAGTGGGTTATAATTATTAGTGCAGCCATACAGGGAGCGCAAGCTAGCATCTTAATGGCTTATAATCATTAGTGCACCCATGCAGGGAGCACAAGCAAGCATCTAAGTGGCTTATAATCATTAGTGCAGCCATACTAGGAGCACAAGCTAGCATCTTAGTGGCTTATAATTATTAGTGCAACCATATAGGGAGCACAAGCTTGCATTTTAGTGGGTTATAATTATTAGTGCAGCTATACAGGGAGCACAGGCTAGCATTTTAGTGCCTTATAATTATTAGTGCACCCATGCAGGGAGCGTAAGCTAGCACCTTAGTGTCTTATAATTATTAGTGCAGCCATGCAGGGGTCCCAAGCTAACATCTTAGTGGCTTATAATTATTAGTGCATCCATGCAGGGAGCGCAAGCTGGCATCTTAGTGGCTTATAATCATTACTGCAGCCATCCTGGGAGCGCAGGTTAGCATCTTAGTGGCTTGTAATCATTAGTGCACCCATGCGGGGAGCACAAGCTAGCATCTTAGTGGGTTATAATTATTAGTGCACCCATACAGGGAGCCCAAGCTAGCATCTTAGTGGGTTAAAATTATTAGTGCACCCATACAGGGAGCGCAAGGTAGCATCTAAGTGGTGTATAATTATTAGTATGGACATACACAGAGCGCAATCTAGCATCTTAGTGGCTTATAATTATTAGTGCACCCAAACAGGGAGTGCAAGCTAGCATCTTAGTGGCTTATAATTATTAGTGCACCCAAACAGGGAGTGCAAGCTAGCATCTTAGTGGCTTATAATTATTAGTGCACCCATTCATGGAGCGCAAGGTAGCATCTAGGTGGTCTATAATTATTAGCGTGGACATACACAGAGCACAAGCTAGCATCTTAGTGGCTTATAATTATTAGTGCACCCAAACAGGGAGTGCAAGCTAGCATCTTAGTGGCTTATAATTATTAGTGCAACCATGCAGGGAGTGCAAGCTAGCATATTAGTGAGCTATAATTACTAGTGCAACCATACAGGGAGTGCAAGCTAGCATCTTAGTGGGTTAAAATTATTAGTGCACCCATTCATGGAGCGCAAGGTAGCATCTAGGTGGTGTATAATTATTAGCGTGGACATACACAGAGCACAATCTAGCATTTTAGTGGCTTATAATTATTAGTACACCCAAACAGGGAGTGCAAGGTAGCAGGTACAGGTAGCTAGCTATGACAGGTACAGGTAGCTAGCATCTTAGTTGCTTATAATTATTAGTGCAACCATACAGGGAGCGCAAGGTAGCATTTAAGTGGCTTATAATTATAAGCGTGGACATACACTGAGTACAAGCTAGAATCTTAGTGGCTTATTGTTATTAGTGCACCCATGCAGGGAGCCCAAGCTAGCATGTTAGTGGGTTATAACTATTAGTGCACTCAAACAGGGAGTGCAATCTAGCATCTTAGTGGCTTATAATTATTAGTGCAACCATACTGGGAGCGCAGGTTAGCATTTTAGTGGCTTCTAATCATTAGTGCAACCATACTGGGAGCGCAGGTTAGCATCTTAGTGGCTTCTAATCATTAGTGCACCCATGCAGGGAGCCCAAGCTAGCATCATTGTGGCTTATAATTATCTTATATGGGTGCATAATTTAGCATCTTAGTGAGCTATAATTACTAGTGCAACCATACAGGGAGAGCAAGGTAGCAACTAAGTGGCTTATAATTATTAGCGTGGACATACACTGAGCACAAGCTAGAATCTTACTGGCTTAATATTATTAGTGCACCCATGCAGGGAGCCCCAGCTAGCATCTTAGTGTGTCAAAATTATTAGTGCACCCATACAGGGAGCGCAAGGTAGCATCTAAGTGGTGTATAATTATTAGTGCACCCATACAGGGAGTGCAAGCTAGCATCTTAATGGCTTATAATCATTAGTGCAACCATACAGGGAGTGCAAGCTAGCATCTTAGTGGGTTAAATTTATTAGTGCACCCATACAGGGAGCGCAAGGTAGCATCTGAGTGGTGTATAATTATTAGCGTGGACATACACAGAGCACAATCTAGCATCTTAGTGCCTTATGATTATTAGTGCACCCAAACAGGGAGTGCGAGCTAGCATCTTAGTGGCTTATAATTATTAGTGCAACCATACAGGGAGTGCAAGGTAGCATCTAAGTGGCTTATAATTATTAGCGTGGACACCCACTGAGCACAAGCTAGAATCTTAGTGGCTATTATTATTAGTGCACCCATGCAGGGAGCCCAAGCTAGCATCTAAGTGGGTTAAAATTATTAGTGCGCCCATACAGGGAGCGCAAGGTAGCATCTAAGTGGTGTATACTTATAAGCGTGGACATACACAGAGCACAATCTAGCATCTTAGTGGCTTATAATTATTAATGCACCCAAACAGAGAATGCAAGCTAGCATTTTAGTGGCTCATAATTATTAGTGCATCCATACTGGGAGTGCAAGGTAGCATCTAAGTGGCTTATAATTATTAGCGTGGACACCCACTGAGCACAAGCTAGAATCTTAGTGGCTATTATTATTAGTGCACCCATGCAGGGAGCCCAAGCTAGCATCTAAGTGGGTTAAACTTATTAGTGCGCCCATACAGGGAGCGCAAGGTAGCATCTAAGTGGTGTATACTTTTTAGCGTGGACATTCACAGAGCACAATCTAGCATCTTAGTGGCTTATAATTATTAATGCACCCAAACAGAGAATGCAAGCTAGCATTTTAGTGGCTCATAATTATTAGTGCATCCATACTGGGAGCGCAAGCTAGTATTTTATTTACAGAAAGACACACTGTGAAACGTATTTTGTATGGAAAGGGGTTTTTGAAAGAATATGGGAAAGAACTTAGTATTTAAAAAAAGTGCACTAAACACCCTGACACTTTATCACACATAGCACATCTGACAATACATTTGCAACTCCTGGTATCTCATTACTTTAGCCTTGGACTTTGTCTCACCCATGTTTGATTGCTAGCTAAAACAAATAATGAATACCCCTTCTATCACGCTCCCATTCATCAGACGATTACCTTCTGCCATCTGCCATATTGATCAAGCCATAATAACCCATGGCCAATTCCTGAGGCGCTGTCCACAATGGTTGTGGAGTTACTTATTAATCCCTCCCCTGGATTCTAAAACTTCACAGAACAGTCAAAGTTCATCTTGCAGACAGACACGACTACCGTGACTGTGATTCATTTGCAAAAGCCCACAATATTGAGATGCATAAATTCCCCATGTATTTGTATTAATGTGCATGTATGCGTTTACATTTGGTGGGTTTGACATTTTAATCTTTCTAAGCACATGCAAGCTTATAAGTATCAATTTCTAGACAATAACGCTAAAGTAACATATCCCATCTGTAATTAACGACACTTTAATACCTATGAAATTGCAACCTCTTGCCCAGTTCATGGCCACCCCAGTTGGCAATATACTGCATGCAACATGAAGCCATCTTATCCGGCACACTAATTTTACAATACTGTACTGCTAGGCAAACATGGTTTCCACAATTGATAGTTCCATTCATAGGCTGCATCCAAGAAACAGATGTGATTGGACCTTTGCCAATACTTACAACTTTTGTGTGGCATGCCTGATGAATACATCATGTTCACACTGAATTCTGGGTGGTAGGGCCTGGGTATCAGCTTATAGAATGCACTGTCACCAAAGGTATCAAGGACCTGACTGACCTGCTTCTAAGTCAGTGGTCTTCAACTGTGGAGCTGGTCCCCGTAGGGGGCCACAAAGGATGGTCAGGGGGGACACAAGGCTCTTCAAAAAGGGAGTACAGTTACTTCTTTCAATAGAAAATATAAGCAGCAATGGCCAGGGTCCGATTGGCCCCTCTGCCTTTCGTCCCGTGGCAGGCCCAAAATCGCCCCTGGGGAGTGGAGGCCGGTTTCTGGCCATGCCTGGGCCGGTTTGGAAGAAAGAAAATGAGATTTGTATTTTTTTTCAAATTTTATTTTTCAATTTTTTTTCTCATTTTTTTTTTCTTTCTCAAAAAGCCTTTCATCCTTCTTAGGTCGATAAACGAGTACCAACACAGGTTGGGTGATATTGTATGATATTGTATGCATATTTGTTCTATAAAAAAGAACTTTAGCATAAGTGCTACACAATAACATATAATTTGGCCTTGGACATCTGCTTGTATTCACAGTAGTGTACTTAGGAACAATGCTATTTGATGCCACTTCCTGTTTTGTCAAGAGGTGAAAGGTTGTGTTTCATCGCTTCCCGGGATGTCACTTTGGTGTGGGGTCAAATGACATCGCTTCCTGTGATGTCATCAGAGGTGAAGGGTTGTGAGGCGAGGGGTGGGCCACTTTTTTTTTGGTGACCGGGCCTATTTCTTGTCCCAGTCCGACCCTGGCAATGGCATCTGGGGGGCCCAGCAACACTATTTTTACTCAAGATGATCCAAACCTGTCTCATGTGAAGCAGGCATAAACTCGCTGAGCTTTCTTACCTGCAATAAACAGCTTGATTTCAGTGCAATGTGCAGGATGTTATTGCTCGATGCTGCTGAGTGACTACATTTACATTTTTTTTACTAAATCTGTATTTTAAAAATTACAAATATCATCTGCCATAATAGCATAAAAAGACATTCAAATATTACATGAAGGACATCATTTCAGCAAAGATTCACAGAGTGCACCAATCAATCTATCCTGCTTAAAGAGAGAAAAATCAAAACGTGGCCAATCAATTCCGAAATATGCGGCAGGGCTGAATGTTTGAATCTGCCTTTAGCCAATCCCATTATCTGTACAAACAATATGAACTACCCAGTAAACTACCTCAAATAGTGAAATGTTTCAGTACAATAACAAGCTTTGGCAAAGCCAATAGTTGTGGCTGCTGAATGGTTAGGGGAAAGCAGCCAGAGGGGAGCCAGAGTGCCGGAGGAGTGGATGGATGAATCGGGATGCAAATAGGCTCTGCCAAATACAAAGTTGTTGGCGTTTGTAGTCATTTTTGCATTTTGAATGCGTAGGCATTGTTGTTTGGAGACACATGGCGTCAGACACTATGAAAAGACTTGTGTGAACTGCCATAAACAGACGTCTTTCTACTATGTCTATTACTGGCCTTATAGTTCTGCAAATAGCGACTTGCAGACATTTTCTTTACATTTCAAGTAATTGCCGAGTGTTATTGGCCCAGATCCTAACTGCTTCAATGCCTGTAAATGTAAAATGCAATGAACAACTGCAAAAAACAATACTATTGGTTTTATATTAGCTACATTTAGGGGGAAAACACACAAGCAATAGCTGAACACCAGAATAAAGCCATGAACGTCTGAAGCTGTGGGGAAGTATGCAAAAAAGCAAGGAGCCAATATTAATGCACGATTGAATGAATAATGAATGATGGATTAAATAAATAAATTAATATGTAAGTGTGTAAATAAATTCATAGGGGAGAAATACCCGTATGGAGCGTGTCTAATGGCAAACATATTGATAAGAACAGGAATAGCTAAAACCTCAAATGCAAACATAAACGCATGACTGATGGAAAAACGGAAGGCTCGAATAAAGAAAGGGATGCCTGAATACATGAATGACGAAAACCAATGCTTGAATGCATTCATCAGGCCATAGGCAAAGGACAGCATGAATGAACTCAGGAATAAAAATAGATGAAGAGCAATGCATGAACGAGGGACAGGGGAAGGAATAAGGAATAACAACACAGGGAGTTTATGAAAGAATGGGGGTATGAATTACAGCCCAGAGGGGGAAGGAATGACAGCACCCGGTGAGGAATTATAGTGCCGCAGGAAGTACTGACAGCAGGGGGGAATGACAGCTAGGGGAGAAATGACAGCCGGGGGAGGAATGACAGCGGGGGAGGAAAGACAGCAGGGGGTTGAAATGCCAGCAGGGGTGACAGCGGGGGAGGAATGACAGCCGGGGGAAGGAATTGCAGTGCCGTAGGAACGAATGACAGCAGGGGGATTACAGCAGGGGGAGAAATGACAGCAGGGGGAAGGAATTACAGTGCGGTAGGAACAAATGACAGCAGGGGGATTACAGCAGGGGGAGAAATGACAGCAGGGGGAAGAAATGACAGCAGGGGGAGAAATGCCAGCAGGGGGGTGACAGCGGGGGATGAATGAAGTCCGGGGAAGAAATGGCAGCAGTGGGATGGCAGCAGGGGAGGAATAACAGCACTGGGTGAGGAGGTACAGTGCCACAGGAAGAAATGACAGCAGAGGGGAGAAATGACAGCAGGGGGGTGACAGCAGGGGATGAATGATAGCCGGGGGAAGAAATGGCAGCGGAAGGGGGGTGGCAGCAGGGGAGGAATGACAGCACTGGTTGAGGAAGTACAGTGCTGCAGGAAGAAAATGACAGCAGGGAGGAATGGCAGCAGGGGAGAAATGACAGCAGGGTAGGAATGACAGCAGGCGGGGAGTAAATGACAGCGTGGGGTGACCGTGGGGGAGGAATAACAGCAGGGGGAAGAAATGGCAGCAGGGGGTGTGGCAGTGGTGGAGGAATGACAGCTGGGGATAGGAATGGCAGCCAGGGGTAGAAATGATAGCAGGGGGAGGAATGACAGCGGCGGGGAATGACAGCGGGGGAGCAATAACAGCAGGGGGGAATGACAGCACTCGGTAAGCAATTACAGTGCAGCAGGAAGAAATGACAGCAGGGGGAGGAATGACAGCAGGGGAGGAATGACAGTGGGGGGGAATGACAGCGGGGAGGAATAACAGCAGGGGGAGGAATGACAGCAGGGGGGAATGACAGCGGGGGAGGAATAACAGCAGGGGGAATGACAGCACTCGGTAAGCAATTACAGTGCAGCAGGAAGAAATGACATCAGAGGGGAGGAATGATCACACAGGGGTGAAAGATGATGCATTGGGGAAGGTATAGCAGAAAAGGAGGATACGGGATAGAAGTGCAAAGGGGTGAAAATACCCCATAGATGGATGCCAGTTCATCAAGAGTACATATGAGTATTTTACATTTTCCTGATGCCAGAGCCCACCATATATGCCAGCATGCTCCTTTAAAACACTTTCAGGATGTGGCCACAGCATAGTGTTATTAAGATTGTTACTGTTCGTTTTATAAGACAGCAAGGCCTGAAGGCATCTAAGTGCTCGAATACAACTACCCCAGAACGGAAGCGATAGTTACATTAAAGTACAGAAATCAAAATAGGGAGGGTTTCATTATTTGTTTAATGTAAAAGCTAATTTAGGTAACAGAACATTTCTGGTAAAGTGTTCCAGTGCCCGCCGGCCAGGACCATGTTTGCACACCTGAGGCAGCCAGAGTTTCTAAACCTAGGCATTTGTAATTACTTTTACAAGTTAGATCTTAGAGGACAAATACAACGGTGTCGTTTAAGGGGAGCTTTCATGTCCATAGAACAGTTTCCTTATATATATGTCCATGCCAGCCATTTGACATCATGGTGCCCACTGCCCTCAACATATGCCAAGATTACATGGGTGGGCTCCCAACATCTGTTATCACATGTATACATCATCACATGACGGGACTAACCGTGAAGCAAATAAATGCGAAGAACCCAGAGCCCGTGATGGAAAGAGGAACTTGTGTGCAACAGTCCCTTTTTACCTTTTTACACACAGCTTATTAAAGAAGACACGTACCCTTGTGGATAAACATCTTTTTTTTTTAATTTATTTTTTTATTGAAACATCAGTCCGCCATGTCTCAATGCTAACATTGTGACATCAGACTTTTATTACAGTATAACCATATGTATCAAAAAAGTTCCCAAAACATAGTTCCATGGTGCTATAACTGTCACTTTGAGCCGTCTTAGAACATCCTGACTAAAACATGTGTATCAAATAAAATGTGTATCGAGTCGTAAAGAGTCCATGTAGTCAACTACGGCACAGCTTAATTTTATACAGTGTCCAGCTACCGCGTATGACCACCAGTCTCGACTGTTACCGTCCACTGGAATAAAGCCTCCAAAGTGCATCATCCGTTTGGCAGTGGTTTCTTTGCAACTAGTAAGCAGATATTCCGAAGTTTCAATTTCACAATGACAGAAGCGGCATATATTGTCTTTCACTTCTTTAAAGTGACGGTTCCACATCATTTCTTTTGTTTTTACAGCATTTAAGCGGAATCTTAAAAACTGCTTGCGGTGATGTCGAGACGGGCAGTTTTTTAAATAGTTACTTGTCACATTTAGCTTGTGTTCCCCTATTCCAGCATCTAAGGTGGTCGGCATCGAAAGACGTAAATCATTATTCGAAATCCAGCACCATTGTTCGAACTTTTTTTTTTACTTGTTGTGGTCTCAGCAACAGATCGTTCAGGTTGAGATCAACAGTGGCAAGAATCGACAGCATGATTTGTTTCCACTCAGCAAGAAGTTTCGAATTCCCTATTTCGCTTGTAGCAGAGAAGATTTGGAAAGCAGGCGCTGTTGGAGACAAATTCATCTTTCGCAATACTGTTAAAGATTTCCACACTAAATGAGAGTGTAAGGAGTTTAGTGAGAGTTCGTATCGGATTTGGGTCATTGACATATAGGTAGGAAGCTTCAAAACACGCCGCCAGAAGATTCCTTCCAACTTTTGCCAGAACGAGACGTCTATATTCCAGCCTGATTCTGAACTAAAGGTGATTGCAGGAACCACCTTTTGGGTGTAGAAAATCAAGACTGGTGCAAGGCCAAACTTGCCATAACTTCTGTTCAACAGCTTTCCTTGGATGCCGAATTGAATCATTCGGTTGACCATATCGACCTTCCAGTGATATTCATGGACTGAGTTGTTGAAGATAATTCCCAAGTATCTTATTGAGTTGACTGTATCTAGGCAGTTATCCTCAATTTTCCACTTGAAGGTTTTTTGTCTTTTTGAATGGCCTTGGCCGATGATGATGATCTTAGTTTTTTCAGTGTTTAGCTCCAGGTCATTTTTATGCAGGTATTCGTGAAGGTTTCATAGTTGCCGTTGGAGTCCTATCTGGGTCCTATCCAAAAGAACCACGTCATCAGCGTATATTAAGCAACCTACTTCGATGTTGTTCACTTTTGGTGGAAATGGGCAGCGATGTCTGAGATAAACAATTTAAAGAGTTCAGTAGCTAGTGGACATCCCTGTTTCAGACCTATACTTGTTGGTATCCTATTGGATAGGGTGCCTTGATTGTTTAGTCTTATGCTGACGGTGGTTTGAGTATGCAGAGCTCTAATTGGCTCGACGAGGTTTCTTGGTCAATTCCAGTTTTCCAATTTTTGCCACAGTTTGTTACGATTTACGCTGTCGAAAGCTCCTCTCAGGTCTATGAAAGCGAGGAATAATCTTGTCTTTGCCTTTTGGCTTTCTAATTTGAAGATGTTTAGGAGCACCAGGTTCACCTCCACCCCCACACCTTTTGTGAAGCCTGTTTGTCAGATGTCAAAGATTTGCTCTGACATTGACCACGCAGCTAAGCTTTGACGTAAAAAAGAGGCAAAGATTTTTCCTATGGTGTCTAGCAGGGCAATCGGGCGGTAGTTGGACGGATCCGCCCGATTGCCCTTTTTGTAAATTGGCACAATAATCGCTTCACGCCAGGAGTCAGGTATCGTTGCGGATGTAAGCACACGGGTGAACAATAGTTCGATGAAAATAGCCCATTGCTCCTCATTCTTTTTTAACATCATATTTGATATTAAATCTGGGCCTGCTGCGTGAGAGTTTTTCAAAGATCGTATTGCGACGCTTATATCTTCCCCTGTTATTAGCAGTTTCCAAGATGTCAACTCTTGTGCTGGTTTGCTGACGTCCTCTTTAGGTGCTTTGCAAAAGATGTTGCCATAGTGCTTTTCCCATGAGTCAGCCTCAATCTCGTTTGATGGTAATGACTGGTGCTTCGAATTTCCTGCATTCAAAATTGCCCAAATTTCTCGGGAATTCTTTTGGACTAAATGCCTCATCAGCTGCTCAGGCTTATCTTGCTCTATTATAAGTTTTTGTGATTTCAACCAGTTACGGTATTGTAGGCGACGTATTCGTATTGCGTTTTTGATTGCGTTTACGTCGCTAACAGTTTTACTTGACTTCCTTAGGGTTCTTATGTCTCCTCTCATCACCTGTTTTGCGTGTGTTAAAATTGACGATGAGAGGTTTTTGTGTTTTGAGCCCATTATGCGATCAGCAGCTTTTACTGTGATGAAATCAGAGAGCAAGGGTGCATAATTTACAGACAGTTCTGTGTCCCACCGTAATTTCAAGTTTATTCCCTCTATGGTCGGTCTATCAATCTTCAACCGGTTTCCGCCGCTGTTAATGGAGATTACGGGGTCGTATTTTCTTTGCTCAATTGCCCAATCCACCACACAGGCCAACCGAAGCAGGTTGTGGTCGCTAATTGACATAGGGCTAATTGATAATCTCATGTCGTTTTCAAAGAGATTTTGTGAAACCCAAAAGTAGTCAATTATTGATTGAGCATTTGAGGAAGACCAAGTTTTTTGGGGTGGTTGGTCGCCCGGAACTTGTCCATTTACCATATTGCAATTTCGATTTTGTAGCGGCTAGCTCCATGCAGACTCCCGACTTTTTACTTCGTCGTGTGTTAATAGCTTAAACTGCTTGGTTACGTGATCGTGTTTGAACCAGGAGCAGTTTAAGTCACCTGCGCAGATTATTGATAGATTCTTATAATTTAACAATGTCTGATCAATGCAAGTTGTTATTGAATCTATGAATTTTTTTAGTGCTTATCTTGGCCTGATTCCAGTGGCTATTTAGAATAAGCAAATGTGACATCTATTTATTCACTGTGTTTCTGGCACTACATATGAGTGGCGCTCCCTAACTGGAAACATAAATGTGCATTTTGATGTCTCTTGTATTTTCCAATATGAAATTAAAATTCTTTAACCAAGTGAATAATCAAAAAAAACATTTCAAGCTATGCACAACAAAGCAACAATGCTTCACATACGTACAATCAAACACATGTTTGCATAGGTTTGAGTTGGCACATTGTATACTGAACTAATGTGAGACGTCTGTCTATTTGTTCAGACTATGCAAAATTCCAAGAGTGGATTGCTACTTGTCTAGCCTGACTGAAAATTAAATCAAGTGATAGGTCAACATATGCCAACACTGCCACTGTAAAACACATTCTTGATGCCTCCTTCCCCAATATATGCCAACATGACCTTGTAAAGCATGTTTTCATGCTTTCTGTGCCTAAATATATGTCAGCACTGCCACTGTTAAACAGTTTTATGATGATGTCCACTATCGATGCCAGCATAGACACTGTAGAACAAATGTTCACAAGACCTCTGTTTGCAATATGTTGTAGAATTTCTCTGCAGAATACTTTTTCAGCATGCAGGTGCCCAAATAAATGCATGTAATGACACTGTAAAACTTTTAAGTGATGGTGTCCACAATATATTCCAGCATACATGCCGGCAAACACGCTTGCTCGCGCGCGCGCGCAGACACACACACACACACACACATACGCGCACGCGCGCGCACAATATTGCAAACACATATTTCATGCACACACAAACAGTTTATTTAGCAAAACTTCAATTTCTATCCATGGAATGATAGCTGCCAGTCTCCTTGATCTATTTGGTCTGGCGGGTGGCAGATGATATCCCAACAATGCCCACCTTGACTACAGCAGAAGGCAGGCAGTAAGCCTCACTCAGCAGGCACTGAGCCTTTCCAGCATGAGAATATAGAACATATACAGTGCAGTGAGAGGGCCAGCAACCTACCTGGAGATGGTGCCGCGTTTGGAGCGGCGGGCTCAGGTAATGGCAGCCATGCAGCCCATATACAAACAGAGGGCAGGTAACATTGTGGGTGCATGAGAACACCTCTGCCAGAGGTAGCAAGGCAAGTGAGATCACTGTGTGGCCCGAGCTGGAAAACCTAGCCGCATTCGTAGGAATGTGTGATTGCCCAAAGACTTCAAAGCATCTCATTGGCGTATACGACGCAATGGAACATAACAAATATGCAATTTTTCAAAGCGTTGTTAGTTGCTATGCCAACCAGAAAATCTGCATTTTGAACACCCCTTCTCTTCTCTCTCTTACTTGTAGCAATGGTTTCGGCCTTATGGTGGAACTTTGCACCACTAATTGTGCCACAAGCTAACATCCAGTGTGTGATTGCTCACGAGATACTATGCGTATTTGCACAAAAGTAAAACTTGCACAAGGAGTGGAACATACCTCTGATTACATGAACTCAGCCTGTTTGGAACATTATGCTTAAGCTCTCCTTTTGCAACAGGAAATGGATGACTAAAATACAAAGGTCTGATGTCAAGGTTTTGGGGACAATGTAATGCCTGGTCCATAATCTCTTACCCAGGCTTATTTTCGTGATGTTTTACTAATGGGATTAATTCCTTAGGTTGGCATTACCACACGCACAGCTGAAGCAAATGCTTTCTACGAGAGCCTGGCCAGCCCTGCTAAGCCTTATTGTGGCCAAATAAACGCACACATTCTAATCCTACTCCGTGATCTCCAACACTCTGGACTTTCCCACCACTAGCGCATTGAGACTATAACAATGGTAAAAGGCGCTATATAAATGACAACTACAATACTAGTTAGGGAAACCTAGTGGCCCTCCGTGGGAAGTAGTGTCCTGATGTCACAGTATTATTCCATGACCTCTCGGCCCTGTCTGAACATGCACCAATGCAGAGTTGGGCCGGAATGACTTTGTTTGCACGCCTTAACTTCAAACGATGGGTGAGGGTCCCTGACCTTAAAGGACTGTGGGTGTTCAGAAGGGAAGCGTAGCTCAGGCGTGCATGGTGTGAAACGCACAAGCGGTGCAGGCTCAACCACAGGTTCTTCTCGCACACCGTGGTGTGTCGATTTCCTTTAAATGGGGGACATCTGGTATACACAGGAAACGCGCAGCAGAATGCAGCCCCACTTCCGCCCTTCGCCTCAACCTTCAGTCAGAGAACCATTTCTGTGCATGTGTGTGTATATTTTATTTTGTAACATGGTTAAAAGGCTTACTGGGACCCTGCAGCTCACACATGTGTGCTAATGTCACCCTTTTGGTACTTTATTACCTACCCAATACATTCATTACACACTTTTTAGATTCGACTATTCGGTGGTGCTGAAAGCCCTGCCTATAAGTCACACCTTTTGTCAAGGGGAGTGAAGATAGCCACCCATTGTCTACCATGGCTATGCCAGTCTCTATGGCCATAGAAAACCTATGTCCTGCCCCTCCGCACGGCAAACATCTCCACCTGGGATGTCTGGATTCTAAGAACTGTTGTATTAATTCCAGTTATAAACCAGCAAAACAGCTCCTCGACTAAAAAAAAAGCCTCTTAAACAAGTGAGCCTTCAGCTGCTTGATTTATAAGCAGTATATTATTATAATGCGCTTTGTACCCATAGTTTTCTAAGTGCACAGTCGGGGATCTAACCTGTGTTGCTCTGCGTTGCTCAAGCGCGGACCCAGGGATCGAACCTGTGTTGCTCTGCGTTGCTCAAGCGCGTATCCGGGGATCGGACCTGTGTTGCTCTGCGTTGCTCAAGCGCGGGCCCGGGGATCGGACCTGTGTTGCTCTGTGTTGCTGAAGCGCGGATCGAACCTGTGTTGCTCTGTGTTGCTCAAGCACGGACCCGGGGATCAAACCTGTGTTGCTCTGCGTTGCTCAAGCGCGGACCCGGGGATCGGACCTGTGTTGCTCTGTGTTGCTGAAGCGCGGACCCGGGGATCGAACCTGTGTTGCTCTGTGTTGCTGAAGCGCGGACCCAGGGATCGAACCTGTGTTGCTCTGCGTTGCTCAAGCGCAGACCCGGGGATCGGACCTGTGTTGCTCTGTGTTGCTGAAGCGCGTATCCGGGGATCGGACCTGTGTTGCTCTGTGTTGCTGAAGCGCGGACCCGGGGATCGAACCTGTGTTGCTCTGTGTTGCTGAAGCGCGGACCCGGGGATCGAACCTGTGTTGCTCTGCGTTGCTCAAGCACGGACCCGGGGATCGGACATGTGTTGCTCTGCATTGCTCAAGCGCAGACCCGGGGATCGGACTTGTGTTGCTCTGTGTTGCTGAAGTGCAGACCCGGGGATCGAACCTGTGTTGCTCTGTGTTGCTCAAGCGCATACCCGGGGATCGAAACTGTGTTGCTCTGAGTCGTCTTGTTTCCCAGGCGAGCAAGTTGCCCCTTAGCTATCCTCTCGAAATATGCATTGTTGGATCAATTTGTAGCTCTTAATTTCTGTTAAAATCACAGATTAGACCAGGAAAAGGATTAGCAGGGCAGGCAGGCTCTGGTGGAAAGTGTATGCTTCAGCAGTGCGTGTGGTGATGCCAACTTAAGGAATTGATCCTTAATGCTATTAGCAAAACATCACAAAAATAAGCCTGGCAAGAAAAATGAAAGCAACTGATTATGGAACACACATAACATTCTCCCCAAAACTTAGAAATCAGAGCGTTATATATTAGTCATAGGCAAACCTAACAATCATGTCTCTTGTGTTGGCATTCGATACAATAGACATTTGCCAGGCCCTGCCATAATACGCCCAGGTACGAATACCATTGGCCCGCTGTGTCTAGCTCATAGCCAGATAGTACCATTATGTTAGTGCCTGGAAAATGCGTAGCCCAAGCCCACTTAAGCTGAAACTGTTGACTTTGCCAGTGCTTGTTTTATTCGCTTTGTATACCCTGACTGTAAAAGGGTACACTTACCTTGTGGACACACAGGACATACAAAAAATGGCACAGGTTCAAACGCACTCATTCACAAGATTCTTGGGGTTGTGATTGGCAAACATGCACAAGGCAGAGAGTCAGGGAATATGGCGCCCAGAGCTAAACACTAGGCTGTCCCCACCCAACTCCTTGCACCAGTCCCATATCATAAACTCCACACTGCAATTCCCCCCCCCCCACAACATCAGTAGCTCACTGCAACTCAAATGAAGTCTAATGGCTTGTACAAAAACAGACAATATTGCAAACAGGAATTCATCATCTTATCTGCATGTTAATTGTCTTAAAGTCACGACTGCTTAATCATGTTTACATAGTTTCACTGCTCTCCCCACCTCTTGACTTATCACTGACCACCTAAGTGTGATCATCTGCTACCCAACATCTCTACAGCTTTGTCTTCTATCAGCCTTTTCATGCCGTCTTGTATCCTTATATTTTCCTCCCTTTTGCTCCCTTCATTTTGTTTATTTTTTCTTGATTCTCCTCACCCCTTGCATCCCCTTTTTTATATCTCCTCTCACATAGGGCCTGATTTACAAAGCCTTTTTCAATGGGTTTGCCCCGTTGTAAAACACTTTTGTAAATCAGGCCCATAGCCTCTTAAAAAAAGCTGATCATAGTGGTGGCTCTTTCTGATAACTGAGAAATAAAATGCTTGATCAAAAGAATCCATAAATACAGGAGCACGGGTAAGTACAATCAAACTTAGTGGTAGAATGAAACGCGGTAAATAGGCTTTAAATGCTGGCTTTTGCAGAAAACGTGTGTTAACATTTTGTGGGCGGCACAGGCCATTGTGGCTGGTGATTTAGTGCAGAGTCTGCGATCCCAGGCCAGCGCTGAGAGAAGTACACACTGGTTGTTATTTGTCCAGGTCATAAATTAGAGCTCACTTGTTCCGCCAACGAATAATGACTACATGACCATTTTATGATTCAAAATCATATATGAAATGCAATTTTCTAAGTGGAGCCGAAAAGAACCACAGCGGTTTCAAATTGCACCGTAGGACATTTTTTGCCTGTGAAAAGGGTTAGAGTGCCCCCGAAATGCAACATTTGTACAGCTGTGTATGCTCGTGGTTCAAGGGTCTGGTGGTGTCTTGTTGGAAAGCAATTCTCATGAGAATCAGGATGTGGTGAACAGGGCAGTTTATTAAAGTTCTGCTGTTTCAATGACTTAATAACTTTGTGCTGGGGGTATTGGGGGGGATTGTGATGTCACAAGTGTAATTGAGAGTGGTGTGGAAAGGTACATGGACCCAATTATTTATCGCAATGTATGTTTTTCTATAAAGTTTCAAAGCGCGTAGGCCATTCAGCATTGTGTGGGGAGATTTATTCATGTCGCACACTCATAAATACTAATTACTTTGCATTGTATAAAAGTACTGACTTTAGGGGTGTTTCTTTGACAGCACCTTTTCATGCAGTTCCGTGCCGCAATTCTGGGGCCTTGAATAAAACTATGTTACTTCTTGCACCGGTGTACACCTCTTTTTGACTACTTTTGTAATATGTTGGTGAGTTTTATGAGGCGACCGCTGATACACATGGTAGAAACTGATTGCATATTTTCTTCATTGAGGTTAGAGATCAAGGCCTTTTCTAGGGATGGGCGAAGCAGGCAATGGCCCGGGACGCAGATGAGAAGGGTGATTTGCAAAATAGCCTGCTTAATCTCTCACCTGGGATAAGTGAAAGTGTGTTTTGTTTTTTGACAATTATTTGCAAGTTGCAGAAGCAGCGGGCAGTAGTAGAAGAAAAAAGCCTGAACCGTCTCTATCATGAAGTTAAACTTTCTGGACAAAGATTGACAATGACTCCAGAGACCCTGACAGATATAGGTTTGGTGGCTGAGGGAGGGCTAAAACGGAATTATTTTGGTGGTGATGGCTTAACCAAGGGGGCTAGAGGCTACACATGTTCGTCTCTATTTAAGGGACACAGGAGAAAAAGCAATTGTGCATGTAGGTAAAAAATAAATGTTTTCCCATTATTCTGTTGTTGCTTTTCAAGTTTTAAATAAAGGGGCCTGGAGCTGGCAACATGGAAGGGTAATATGTTAGAAAAGTTGTGTTTAACAGGTTAACTGTTTGATTTTGTAGGTTTCCAGACACAATGCCTTACGTGTGAACTGTTCACGTGTAACACATGACTCTGCACAGGTAAAAAGCAAGCATTTACAAAGCCTACAGTTTTGCCTTCTATATAGTGAAAATGTTTTCTTTATTGCTAGGTAGTGACATTACATACCCGTGTACCGAAACAATCTGCTTAGTGTTACGATAACATGATCCTATTGCCATAATTTGCCAGATTGTGCCACCTGTTCACATATTCACATAATATTACAGGTATTACCATCATACAATAAGGTACTCATTTCATTACCATGTTCTTGTTCAAAATGCCAGCTTTTGCCATAAGACAGCAGCAACCTGTGCAATAATTCACCCCTATAGTTGCATTAAAAGCCAGAGGTTGCCACAATTTGCCATATGTTGCCATTAAATGCCAAGGTACTCACTCCATTAGTCAGCTATTGCCATCACATGCCCAGGTAATCATACCATCTGCCAGATCATGGCTTCGTGTACTCAAGTACTCGCACCATATGCCAGGTTCTGCCCTTATCTGGCCATGTGCTCCCACCACTTAACAAATATCATTATCATTTGCCTAAGTAGGCTAAGCATATGACCCCATGACTGGATCACTTCATACCCTACTTCTAATCCCTCTTCCCGAATAGTGCTTTGAAGTAGCTTCAAGGTGCTCTTAGGCACCAACCATGTAACCTGACCTTATGGCCTGGGAATGCCCCATTTTTACACCAACTAAATTCTCCCTTTTCTTCCAAACCCCCTCTTCCATTCTTCTCCTGGAGAATTTGGAACAGCCCAATATATCGATAGCATAACATTGCATACGTACTTGAAAGATATTTTCTCAGCTTGATTACTTTTCCAATTGCTGTTTCTAACAGATGGCAGAATAGATCAGACCGCACCAACAGCTGCGCCCCCCTTTTAGACCAGTGGTATTCAAACTTTTTCATACCAATCCCCCCTGGAGTCAACATATTGTTTCTGGGGTCTCCATCGAGAGGTTGCCCCTACCCTCCTCCCCACTGAGGGGGCCCAAAGGATGTCCAGGGGGGTCCCAGGCTCTTTAAATTATTGACAAATTGTCTACCACTTATGTTTTCTATTAAAAGCAGTCATCTTAATCCTTTTCTTATATTGAAAACAGTGAACTTAATCCCTTTTTAAAGAGTCAGGGCCCCACCTGGAAAACACTTCGGAGTTTGAAGACCACAGATTTGGACAATTACATGAACATGAGATAACGAACATGTATTCCTGTTTGTAGTTATCTAGGTACAAGTCAATAAATAAATGAGTTTGGAGAGGGTTTGCGTGCAGGGTGTGTGCATACTTGGAAATATATAACCCATTGTATTACGGAAATGATACTTCTGTCTTCACATGTACTTTGCATTCTGGGACTTGTAGGCCCAGATTTTGCCGCTTTGTGCGGCCTGGAGATTTATTCTAGCGTTTCCCCTGGGCTCAATGAGGTCCAGAAATTGCCCTGCTATGGACACGGTTAATGCATAAACATTATGAGCCATATTCAAGGAATATTTGCCAGGTTCAAAGTGACTTTTCACTGCCGACACAAACCCCGATTCATGCAACAGTGCAAAGTGTATTTTTGCCATGCAAAGTCTGGGCAAAGTCAGCGTATAGTCATTTTTGTAGTACAAAATGACTTTGCACAGACTTACGGAGCAAAAATACACTTTGCACGGTTCCATGATTAAGCGTTTGTGCCAGCAGTGCAAATTCACTTTTCAGCAGTGCAAAGTCACTTTGAACAGTGCAAAATATTCCATGAATCAGGCCCTCAGAGTACGGTGTGGGTAGATGGCTCGAAGTTGCATGTAACAAAATGCATAAATCAAGAGGTTCCATTAGTACAGGACGTTTCAATTGTATTTCATACTTCGAGTTGCAAGCAGTGCTCTTCTGAAATTGCTAATGCAGCAGGCCATCTTTGAGATTTAATATTAGATACTAAGAAGCAACTGAAGGATTCTGTTTTATTGCCTGGCTCATTGTCGTATCTTGTCCTTTTGCAAGGATCTTTCTATACTGGGAATTTAAAAAAAAAAAGCCAGCGTCAACCAGGTGCTTTTAAACAGGATTCGACATTATGCCAGAAATCTAAGACAAATACACTCACCACTTTTGAAGATCATGGCAATCTTTGACCTTTTATTTGCTATCTGTCCAATTTCCTTGATTGGTAATTACCTCATTTTATTGGTGCAGGTAGCAGGTAGTTGGAGAAGTGGTCTCTCGCGGTCTCTGCAGCGGTCTGTTTTCAGTGACTATTACTGGAGGAGTGGCCTGTTTTGTGTGTGCTTCCTGCAAGAGGACAAAACCCCCAGTACAGCGTGGAGCGCCGCACGGTGGCAAGTAGTTGGAGAAATGCGCTCTCGTGGGGCCAGGGAGACCAGATTGTTGTCCTACTTGCCACCAGGTTATTTTCCAGTTTTTTCAACTTGGTGCCGCTAAAACTAGGTACAGTCCTAGCCCTTGCTACAAACACTGTGAAAACACTGATAAGGTAAGCACAACCTGAAGTGTTTGTATCCCCTTGGTTGGGAATTGTATCATGTACATATATAGTGAACTAGTGAATTTATGAAAGTTTGCATTTACAATGGCTGACAACCAGTAAACCGCTCAAAGCCACACAACTTGGGAAAGGCAAAACCATGCAAAAAGGACTCTCACAATGCTAAGAAGCCAACAGATCCCTTAGATGCAGGCGCACAGGCGCACTCTGAAATTTAGGACAAAACCCCTGTTCATTCAGAAAGACAGTCCAGCAAAAAATAGCCTCCTTCTTTACACATGGAGAGAGCAGTAAAATCAACCGTCCCCCAGGCAAGTCCAATGAAAAAGCCTAAGCTGGACCACAGGGAGGAATTGGGGGAAACGATTTGGGAACCACTAATCTCTGTACTAATCGCTCAACACTTGGCATTGATAGCAATTCTCTGCAGTTCTCTTCTTGAACTCTGCTACACACTGGAGGCCATAACACAAGCTCAGATTGCTCTGGATTGCCTAATTAATACTCTCTCCCAGTCTATACATTCTAACGCACAGCTGCAGTCTCTCCCTCGGTTTACTGAGAAAGTATGTCTTCCACTCCAGATCTATTCCCTGACTTAGAAGAAGAAAATCAGGGTAGAATTAGTCATGATATTAGTCCTGTTGGCACAAGTAACGCCAGCGAAATTAGTACCACCACAGGCCTGAACATTGGTATCCTAGAATTTGCTATCAAGATCCTTCTCAAACTATGTGGTAGGATCCACGAAGATTGAAAACAACAGGGTAACGCCATTCTTCATTTAACTAATCTGCTTGAGTAAAATACAGCCAGTAATCACATTACCAATGCTCAAAGCAACATTGAAGAGGCATCCAGTAACTCCTCTAACAATGGTGACAAGAAACAAGACTCGCAATTAGAAGTGGTTATCTCCATGTTATCTCCTATCAACTGCACAATTTGGAAGGAGAGGCGCCAGGCAAAGCGACCAGGACGCCTAGCAGATACAATCTTACCAGCCTTACTACCGTCCGGCGATGTCAACGCCAATAAGCCTTTAAATACTAAAATAGTCTCACCTCCCACTCAAAGATCTAAAAAGCAAAAATGAAGAGACTCTCAGAGGATGAAAAGGCAGCAAAGGAACGCTGGTACATTATCCAACTGGCTGGTCAACGATGATGAGCCAATGCATGTAATAGGCACGGTGGAAACCGCAAATCTCCTTTCGTATGAATCTCTGCCAAAAACGATAAGGTGCTCTACGCACATCGCTGCAGAGGGTGTCACGAAAATAAATTGAAAAAGTAAGCAAGAAGGAGAAGAAAAAAATAAAAATGTTGGATCCAAAAATCCTCAAAATTGGGCGCGAGCAGATCTCTGAAGACTCGGGAAGATTAAATCAGCTTTTCTGAAACTTCTCGGAAAGATACCAACTCTCAGGATCTTGAATACAAGTGACTTTGACTACATGGAACAACTGAGCCAGGAAGAGGGATGTGTAATGCAAATTCACGGCTGTCCAGCAGAAACAGCTACAATTATATGGTCCCATGTTAACACCTTGAGAACACTGGGTTACACATTGGACCCTAAGGAAGGTAGTGCTCCCACGCCGGTTTGCTGTCCCAAAGGCTCGGGCGGTTCAAATACGGGCAAATTAACATCAAAATCTAACACTGGTCCAGAGAATGCCCACGGCTGGGCATGGCTGAAGAGTTTCCTACCTATGCCGCATATAATGACCAACTGAATATTATGCATTGCTAGCTGGCGGACATATACATTTTTTGGCCAAGGGATGCTCTTCGTCTATTCTCTTGGAACATGATATCTGTATGCTCCAAGAAACTTGGTTGACTGCCCCCATAGGAACTGATGGATACTGCTTGATCCAAGAATCAGCAGAAAATGCACCCAAGAGACACCCTTCTGGGTGTCTCATAACAGGGATAAAATCGACTCTCTAAGTCCCAGTATAATTGCACTAAAGGAGCTTAATAGTGATGTTCCTGCCACAGAGGTACTATTAAAAACTCTTCAAGAAGAAATTAAAAAGGTTGCTATTCTGCTAGCTTCGCTGCCTCCCTTGAAATTCCACTCTGCTGCAATGTTGGTCTAGGCTCTAATCTCTGTCCCTGTCCTATGTATTGGCATGTTTGTTACTGTGCGTCCTTAAGCCTTTGAGTCCTTGGTTGCACGTTACAAATGTAAAGTAAAGACTGGTCCAGAAAGCAGGCACATGCTGCTAATCAATGTCTATGACCCCTCTGGGGGCTCACATACAGATGCCATTTTTGCATATATTGATGCACTGCGCTCTGAGTGGGTGGGCGCAGCAGATCATAATTTACTGATGGTTGGCAGGGATTTGAATGCTCGTTGTCCCGATAGCAACATCAGTGCTACTTTTCCTAATGTCACTGATGTGTGTTCACTTATGAAAAAAAACCGGACAGGGTACAAAATGTATCACTTTTCTAAAAGAATGGGATCTGATATTTCTGAAAGGCCGCACTAGGGGAGACCAACCAGGACAAGGAACCTGGAGAGATCGCAAAAAATTGGCAACTCTCCAGAGCAATGCCAATCTGGAACTATTCACTGAGTTTGTAGTGAGGGCTAATAAAAATAGTTGCCACTCTATAATCAAACTTAAAATGGAGATGTGTTTGAACAAACCCATGAAGTCTGCTATAGGAGGCACTACTCCCAACCATGCAGGCAATCAAATATCCTGGTTAAAAGAAAATAAAGATAGGGTCACACGCGTCATACACAACCCTAAACTGCCACACAGAGAGATGTTTCGATTTCTTTTGGTCAATGAAAGTGAGAAGTGGGTTGCCCGGTGAGTGGTAAAGGCAGGCGCCCTTGGGGGTGTGAGACACCCGGTCACGGATTAAGTACACACAAAGTGTCTCGTGTTGAGAGTCGTGAAGATATAGGAGACCTCCGTCCCCAAATGCCGCACAGGGAGAACCACTATTTCACTCCCTGTGCAACCTTTGAGGCCACAGGTGGAGATAATCCGAAGCCGGAACCGAAGTACTAGGAACCCCAAGGCAGCTGTGAAAAAAGGCAATGATTATATACCAAGCAGACAGGATACTACATATATTAATCAGAAGACAATCAGAGTCTTACCGGGGATTTGATGAAAGGGATGGTGAACCTGAACGGGAGGATGGTTCCGGGACTCACGTAGGCAAAGGACCCACCCTGCGGGATAGGTCTAGATGTTCCTCACCAGTCTCCACCTGGAGAGTGTAGGTATTGTAGAAGGGCCCCAGGTAATCAGATGGCAGCCACCAACTGGAAAGTGAGATTACCCGTGCAGAGGTGCAATCAGGGAGGCCCAAGAAAGGTCCGTTGCGGAAAAAGGTCTGAAGCCAGGAAGAGCCGTCCGAACCAAAGGGAAGAACAAAAACGTGATCCAGAGGAAGTCCGTAGTTCAGTCCGAGGTCAGGAGCCGTGATGAACAGAAGAGCCGATGTAGCAATAGCCAAGCGTGATCCACAAGAAGTCCAGAAAACAAAAGCCAGGTCCAAGGAAGCCAGGTAAGCACATGGGTACGTAAGCCAAACAGTGTTTCCAGGTAAACCAGCTGTGAAGTAGTAGTGTACCGGCACTGCACTGCTTAAATATCGTCTACTTCCTGGTCACATGACACTAAACGGAGTCATGTGACCGCGAACCTGGGGCACGTGACCGTCTCCTCGGGTCACGTGATCGGGCCACAACGGTACGAGCGAGTGTGTTACTGCTCGAGCGGTGGCCTAATCTCCATGGCAACTGCCAATGGAGAAACGGCCGCAACCGCGACTGTAGGGTGTATGGTGTTTGTCTTGCTAGCGCGCGAGCCAAACTGGGTTGCCTGCGTGAGCCCCGGGAGACAGGTGAATGGGAGGGACAGGCTACCAGACTGGGTGTCGGGACATGGCCGGAGGAACGACCCGAAGGCATGACAGAGCCCCCCCCCAAAGGCCCACGACCCCGTGGGCAGGATGGATGTTCCCGATGAAACCGAGAAACCAACCGAGGGGCATGGACATCCGAGGCGGAGACCCAGGTGTGCTCTTCCGGACCATAACCCAACCAATCGACCAGGTACTGCAGGCGACCCCGAAGGAAACGGGACCCCAGAATGCCCGAGACCTCGAAAACATCAGGCTTATCCAGGGAAATGAGGGCAGGAGAAGGGCGAAGACGCGTCGAGGACGGGCAAGGCTTGAGGAGGGAGGTATGGAATACAGGATGTACCCGCCAAGAGGAGGGGAGAACTAGGCGATAGGCCGCCGGGTTGATGACACGGGAAACAACATAAGGACCCACAAAACGGGGCAATAGTTTGCGACAGCCCTTCAAGTGGAGATGACGGGAGGACAGCCAAACCTGGGAACCAACGGGATACAACGGGGCCATGGTACGCCTAGCGTCTGCGGAGGCCTTCATGGATGCCTGTGCCTCCTGCAGATGAACGAGGACCTGGGCATGGAGGGCTGACATATCCCGAACGCAGGCTGCTGCGGCAGGGTTCTCGGTGGGTGAAATGTCGGGGATAGGGAGGACCCTGGGATGTTGGCCATACGTGGCGTAAAACGGAGAAAGACCAGTGGAGGAGTGTGTAGCGTTGTTGTAGGCGAACTCAGCGTAACGTATGTTCTGTAACCAGGTCGATTGTTGTTGTAGCATCAAACAACGCAGATACTGTTCCATGGACTGATTTGTTCTCTCGGTCTGGCCATCGGTTTCCGGGTGGTACGCGGAGGAGAACCGTGCATCGATACCTAGCAGAGCGGTCAATGCACGCCAGAAACGGGATGTGAACTGAGAGCCTCGATCGGACACAAGGACAGAGGGAAGGCCGTAGAGACAGAAAACGGTATCAAAGAAAAGCTTGGCCAAGGCAGGGGCAGACGGGATACCATGACAAGGGATGAAATGAGACATCTTAGTGAAGACATCGACCACTACCCATACGGTGTCGTAGCCCTGGATCCTGGGTAAATCGGTTACAAAATTCATGCTCAGGGTGTGCCAGGGTTTTGGTGGCACGGGTAAGGGTCGCAGTAGCCCCAATGGACGACCCCTACGATGTTTGCCCTGAGCACAGACTGAGCATGAGTTTACGTAACAGCCCACATCGTGTCTCATGGAAGGCCACCAACACCAGCGTTTCAAGAGGTCTAAGGTGCGGGCCTGGCCCGGGTGACCATTGATCGGGGCGTCATGGGACCACTCCAGGGCTAGGTTTCTGGTGTCAGTGGAAGGGAGAACTAGGCGATCCTGTACATATGGCAGACCGTTGTGATAAGTGGGATCCCATTCTGACAGCTGATCGGGGTGCTTTTGAACCCAAGAACGAATCTCTTCTAGTAGTGCCAGAGGGGGTGTACATGTGCAGACAACATGCCCCCGGGGTAAGAGCGTGTCAGGAAACACCGGTAACGAAACCCCCCCAGGGGAGCGAGACAAAGCGTCAGCCTTGCTATGCTCTGTACCAGTGCGATGTTTAATCTGGAAGTCGAAAGCGGCGAAGAACAGATGCCACCTGACCTGTCTACTGTTTACGCATTTTAGGGCTGCCAGGTCTTGCAGGTTCCTGTGATCTGTGTATACCGTAACCTTATGTTTGGCCCCCAACAGGTGATGACGCCAGGTTCGGAAGGCGTCCATCACCGCCAGTAGCTCTTTTTCGGTTACGGTATAGTGGGATTCTGCGGGGCTGAACTTACGCGAATGGAAGGCTACAGGATGCAAACGCCCTGTAGCGGGACAGGCCTGTGACAGGATCGCCCCCTATGCAAAAGAAGAGGGGTCAGCCTCAACGACGTAAGGCTGGTCGGGGTCGGGGTGTTGGAGCACAGGGGCAGTGTTAAAGGCGTTCTTCAACGCCTCGAAGGCCTGCTGGTGTATCTCCTCCCACTTGAATGGAACAAGAGGACTGGTAAGGGATGTGAGAGGTGACACAAGAGAAGAGAACCCAGAGATAAAGCGGCGATAGAAATTAGCGAAACCCAAGAAGGATTGCAAAGTCTTTAGGGTCTTTGGTGTTGGCCATTCGAGGATCGCCCGAACTTTGGCGTGATTCATGGCCAGACCACCAGGTGTGATGTTAAACCCTAGGAATTCCACGTTAGACACATGGAACAAACATTTTTCGGGTTTGACAAACAACGAGTGTTTTTGCAGCCGGGACAACACTTCTCGTACGTGTTGTATGTGTTCTTTCAGAGTGTGAGAGAAGACGAGTATATCATCGAGATACACCACCACAAACGTGTCTAATATGTCCGAGAAGATGTCGTTCATGAAATGCTGAAAAGTGGCAGGGGCGTTGCACAGGCCGAAGGGCATGACCGTATACTCAAAGAGGCCATACCGTGTACAGAAGGCGGTCTTCCATTCGTCACCCTTTCGGATGCGGACGAGGTTATAGGCCCCCCGCAAATCCAACTTGGAATATATGGAGGCGTGGGTTAACCGGTCCAAGAGGGGAGAGATGAGTGGAATCGGGTAGCGGTTCTTCACCGTGACGGCATTAAGCCGACGATAATCCACACAAGGACGAAGGTCACCCTCTTTTTTAGGCACGAAGAAAATGGGACTAGCTGCAGCTGACTTAGACGGACGTATGTGACCCAGACGCAGCGCTCTATCGATGTACTCCTTAAGAGTCAGGTCCTCCGATAGAGACAAAGAATAGATGCGGCCTGAAGGCACCAAGGCCCCGGGAACTAGGTCAATCGGACAGTCATAGGAGCGGTGAGGAGGGAGTACTTCAGAGGAGCCCTGATCGAATAGCATTGTGTAATCCTGATAAACCACAGGGATGTGAGCGGTGACTAAACCCACTTTATGCGAGGCAGGGGGAATGTCGTCGCCCAGTATCGTGAGTTGGGCAACAGTACCAAGTGCTAATGCTGGGGTGTCTGCTTCTCTGTCCACGGGGAGGCAGAAGTTCTGACAGAGCTCAGATTCGAAATGGACGTGTCCCGTTCCCCAATCGATATGCGGGTTGTGTTCTCGTAACCAAGGTATTCCTACTATGACGCCGAACTGAGGCGTGGAGATCAGATCAAAGTGGAGGGTTTCCCTATGGACTGATAGGATGGTTAGGACGAGGGGGGTGGTCTGTTGCTTAATGGGACCAGAAGCGAGTTCTGTCCCATCGACTGCTTGAACCGGTTCGGGTCGAGGTTTATTGATCAGGGGTAGGTTCAGTGTCTGAGCTAGAGCGATATCAATATAGTTCCCGGAGGCCCCGGAATCAATAATGATCCGCACGGGGTGGATGATACCAGGGGCAGGCTGTATGGTGGCTTCTACCTGAATGGGCCTGATTTGACCAAACGATGGAATGATTCTCGGGGAAGGGCATGGAGAACTCGATCCTACCCCCATATCTAGGATCGAGCTGGATGAAAAACCTGTTTCTTGGGTCTGGGTCTCCGGGGACACTCCTTCACAAAATGCCCCCCTAAGCCTCAATAAAAACAGGCGTTCTCAGCCCTTCTGCGCTCCCTCTCTCTCTCGAGGTGATGGGACTCCTAACACCCCCTATTTGCATAGGCTCACCGGTGGATTCAGAGGACGACGATGAGATAGCAGAGCTGGCCGTCTGGAAAACCCCGGCCTCAGCCCTGCGTTCAGAGCGTCGTGCGTCCACTTGGAGAGCCAAGTCCACCAGGGCCGGGAACTGGACTGGTAGAGACGGTACCATAGCCAAGGCGTCTTTCATAGGGCTGCACAGCCCTCTATAGAATACAACCGATCTCTTACTTTCGGGCCATGAGGTCTCTGCTGCCAGTTGGTTAAATCGTGTAATGTACTCAATAAGGGAGCCCTTACCCTGGGACAGGTCCAGCAGTTCTAGATCGTGGGATTGTGCTTTATACCTGGTGTCGAACACTCGGGACATCTCTGATACTAACTGGTCGAAATCATAGAGAGCAGGATGATCGGTTTCTAACAGCGGGTTTGCCCAAGCAGCAGCCGTGCCAGCTAGGTGAGAGAGAGTGAATGCCGCCTTGGTGGTAGGATCTGGAAAAACAAGGGGTCGACACAAAAAGTGCAGCTTACACTGGTTGAGAAAAGTCCTAAACTTTCTCGGGTCCCCATGGAACTTTTCTGGGGCAGCCAAAGGAAAGGGAGAAGGCAGGACCACCGGAACGGGAGCCGAGGGAATCGGGATTGGGTGTGCAAGGGGTATCGGTGCTGGAGGGGCATCTCCGAGCTCCGGGTCCACGGGTAAGGGATGTTGGGCGCTCTGTAACAGGTCAAGACGCTGATGGACCGCTGTATTAGCAGCCACCATGTCGGCCCGTAGTACCGTGATCGCTTGGATGACAGCGGCCAGGGGGTCTTCAGCGGCACCCTCCATATCTTACACGACAGGCTTCACAGTCTGTCTCGTGTTGAGAGTCGTGAAGATATAGGAGACCTCCGTCCCCAAATGCCGCACAGGGAGAACCACTATTTCACTCCCTGTGCAACCTTTGAGGCCACAGGTGGAGATAATCCGGAGCCGGAACCGAAGTACTAGGAACCCCAAGGCAGCTGTGAAAAAAGGCAATGATTATATACCAAGCAGACAGGATACTACATATATTAATCAGAAGACAATCAGAGTCTTACCGGGGATCTGATGAAAGGGATGGTGAACCTGAACGGGAGGATGGTTGCGGGACTCACGTAGGCAAAGGACCCACCCTGCGGGATAGGTCTGGATGTTCTTCGCCAGTCTCCACCTGGAGAGTGTAGGTATTGTAGAAGGGCCCCAGGTAATCAGATGGCAGCCACCAACTGGAAAGTGAGATTACCCGTGCAGAGGTGCAATCAGGGAGGCCCAAGAAAGGTCCGTTGCGGAAAAAGGTCTGAAGCCAGGAAGAGCCGTCCGAACCAAAGGGAAGAACAAAAACGTGATCCAGAGGAAGTCCGTAGTTCAGTCCGAGGTCAGGAGCCGTGATGAACAGAAGAGCCGATGTAGCAATAGCCAAGCCTGATCCACAAGAAGTCCAGAAAACAAAAGCCAGGTCCAAGGAAGCCAGGTAAGCACATGGGTACGTAAGCCAAACAGTGTTTCCAGGTAAACCAGCTGTGAAGCGTAGTGTACCGGCACTGCACTGCTTAAATATCGTCTACTTCCTGGTCACATGACACTAAACGGAGTCATGTGACCGCGAACCTGGGGCACGTGACCGTCTCCTCGGGTCACGTGATCGGGCCACAACGGTACGAGCGAGTGTGTTACTGCTCGAGCGGTGGCCTAATCTCCATGGCAACTGCCAATGGAGAAACGGCCGCAACCGCGACTGTAGGGTGTATGGTGTTTGTCTTGCTAGCGCGCGAGCCAAACTGGGTTGCCTGCGTGAGCCCCGGGAGACAGGTGAATGGGAGGGACAGGCTACCAGACTGGGTGTCGGGACATGGCCGGAGGAACGACCCGAAGGCATGACACAAAGCCATTTGATATTATGATTCGCAACTGCAAACGTAAGATGCGAAGGGAGATACGCAATCTTAAATCTTCTTAATTGAAAGAGAGACACAGATATGTAAAGTTAAGTCCCATTATAGAAATTTGGTCAGAAATGGGAAATTCTCATAAAATACCCAGAATGGCAACGGATGATAGGTGCCCTCTGAGGCAAAAATACACGCACCATTTGGCAAATACTTACTACGGCAAGGGATAAAAAGAAAAGCAAGCGATCAATCCAATAGGTGAAGAGCCATGGATGTCATATGTAGGAACAAAAACAAGGAGCACTGAAATCAGCACATTGCAAGAGACCATGACGAGTGGCCTTTGGATATTGGCATCGATGCGCTCAAGGCATTAATTACTAAACTAAAGAATCCCAAGGCGCCTGGGCCAAATGGGCTCGCAAACATAGTACTCAAGAAGGACCCTGAAGGCTGGGCTTGTCTCTTGGAGATACGGTTTGACAGGGTTTGTACTGACCACATGATCCCCGAAACATAGCAGCAACCTATAATGATAACCATATACAAAAAGGGCAACAGATCTTCGCCAGAGCGTTATAGATAGCTGTCTATGCTGGAAGTAACTTGGAAAATATTTGCCACTTTTGTACCAAAAGAGCTCCAGGCATGGGTTGAGTCAAAGAACTTTTTATATCCCTTCCAAACCTGCTTTTGCCCAGGCTTGTCAACGACATAATAATATCAGGCTACTAGACCGCTTAATCCATGGGGCAATACTAAAAGATGGACCAGGCTATATTAGATACGTGGACTTCAAGGCAGCCTTTGATCAACTAAAAGCGATACACTCTGTGGAATAATATGGAGCTCCTGGGCTGCCCTGTATAGCTCCTTACCATAGTCAAACAACTCCACAATAAAACCTCTGCAAGGGTGTGTCTGACTACTGATGGGGTTATTACACCACTTATTTTGATTAGCAGGGGAGTCAAGCAAGGTTGTGTTCTGGCTCCCTGCTATTTAATCTCTATCTGGTAGACTTGCCCGAGCGATTATTAGGTGCATCTAATTATCCGCCTAAGCTAGGCAAGATCAGAGTTCCTAGCATGCTATATGCAGACGATCTTGTCATATTTGACCATACCTACACAGGGATGAGGTCCATGCTCCAGGAGCTTCTAATACATGCCAGTCAGAATTAAATATTGATCAGCATGGAAAAGACCAAGACCATGTTGATTAGAACAAAACAAATCAATAGAAATGCCATGGTTACATTATTGAACATGTCAAGCATTACCCATACATAGGTCTACAAATGAGTACATCTGCAGACTACTGCATTATAAGGGAAATAAAAATCAGGAAAGGTAGACAGCTCAACCAACGTTTTAATACGTTTACAAACCAGACTGCAGGTTACTCTCTGGAGAGAATCTTAAACCTATACAAACAATGCTTCTGCACTGTGGTTATTTTCCGACTAGAGGCCTTCAAGGAAGCTTCTGGACAACAATATTAAAACTAGGTCCCTCCATTCCAATGGAGTATGTAAGATTGGAGTTGGGACTGGTTTCTCTTGGTGGTCTGGCTCCGAGTAAGCGTGGGAATTCATACATCAAATCTAATCTCTTCACTGTATGTCCACTTCTGAAAGAATGGAGGGCTCACAGTGATAGAGAACCACGGACCAGATGCCACAACTTCGAGGAGCTAAATTTAACAATTTCTAATCAGACAAACTAGGAACTGAGGGCTTACTCTGGAAGTAATTACAAAGTAATTAAAGAATCCTTCAAAAGGAAATTCGACCTCTGGGACGGGAGCAGCAAATATGATCATATATATACATTTAAGAATCATAAACACGTATCAAACGCTGTCCATCAATATTTACAACCGCAGACGTATATGCTTGAGAGTCCAAACCCTACAACACCAATACTGATTTTGCAACTACGCATAAACCAGCTGCCTCTGCTCACTGTTCTCTGCCATCAATTTAAATTACCTCCAGATCAGAGATTCTGTAGGGTTTGCAAATGATCTCATATTGCTGAAACAGCAAAGCATTTATTCACTGAATGTGTGAATTTGGGTGCACTATATATTTGTAAGTATGAAGGTCTAGTACATAATGATGACATGATTAGATCTACTGACGTCTGGTGCTACGGCCTTAATTCTGCCTCAACATCACTACAATAGCACTGCATCGCCTATTGCTATACATTTTTAATTTTGTAACTTTTTTTTTAGGTGCATATGGTTGATAAAAACATCAAAACGCACTCTTAAAAATCTAATCTAATCACAATTAAATCACAATAAATCACTAATTAAATCACATTTTAACAAACTAACAAATAACATATTTCATGTTTTAGTCAAATTCATTAATATGTAAAAACAGGGCATCCTGGTAGATCATTTCTCTCCACAGGTTTAAGTACAAACCACTATGTCCATAGTATTCTCAGCCGAGGATCACCCAGGCTAAGGGATGAGTCTCGGTTTTACCAACAACCATATGTGGAGTGCCGCAGCCATGACCACCAGTGAATCGGCCGCAAAAATTCTACTCCAACTCTGCTCAGATTGGTCATCAGTGAAATTGAAAACCACGAACCCTATTCAAGGCGGCTGGCCAGCGCACAATTTTCGCTACAGTTTAAGCCTGTGGAAATGCGCCAGTTACCTTTGAGAATAAGGTGACCTGCTCAATTCCAAAAATGGATTGTTTAAAAATAGCATATCCTTGGCTCTATTTTTAAATGCCCCATTTTTTGAGGATCTGGGTCAAAATCTACATTTGAAATAAATGAAAAAAATGGTCACACTATGAGAGGGAAAGGAGAGAGAGAGGGAGAGTAATGGGTGAGTTGTGAAGTTATAGGCAAGAAAGCAGAGGGAGAGCAGTGGATGAGGGAAGAGTGCAATAGAATTGGAGAAAAGATGCAGAAGCAGCACAAAAGAATAATGGACTGTATACTGTGGGAGGAATTGAGAGTGTAAGGTGTGAGTTGGGAGTATGATTTGGAGTGTGGCAGGGGCTGGGGAGTGCAAATTGTGATTTGACTGTGTGACATAGCACGTGAGTATTTGTATGACAGAGAGGTTCAGGAATGCAAGTTGTGATGGGGAGTTGGTGAGATGTGTGATGTGTGTTGGTGAGAGGTGTGTGGGTGTTTGGGGGATTGGAGAACATAGAAGGGGAATATTTTCAGCATTACAACTGTTAATGATCAATTTAGTTAATACTATTAACGAGGCATGCACATTAAACCAAAAATGTAGCCAAATCAAACAATTTTCTTCCAAGCCAGAGACATCTGGGACTCTTCCTAATAAATTAATACAAAAGATAAATAATAATGACACCCTGGCTCTCTTGTAGCCTTGCACTCTGTGGCAATCTTACACCCTCCAGTTAATAAAGAATGTCCTGCAAAAACTATGCAATACATAAAGGTTTATGCCGCAAAATGTGCCATTTCATTCCGCATAATCCTGGAAGGTCTGCATAGTGGACCTGATCCATGATGCCCTGGTCAGCCATCCCACCCCTTACTGAAGGTAGTGTCTGTGCTACACTTCCTATCCACAGGCACCTACCAACACACTGTGGGTAAACTGCATAGGCTATCGCAACCCTGCTTCTTGCGTGTCCTGTTTAAGGTCATCGATGTACTCCTGCGTCATGTTGGAGATCACATCAGCCTACCCAGGACAGCTGACCAGGTCAATCCCATTAAAATTGACTTCCTTGCAGGTTTCCACTACTACATTCGCCTGCAGCCCCTTTAACACCATTCAAATTGTCTGGTCATGATTTCTATTCAACACCAACCGTAATTTGTGCAATGATAATATTTTCAAATCTCAAACTAAATAACTGAAAATACTATCCCTCCCCACTGCCCCCCGCCAACTATCCCTCCCCACTCCTCCTCCCCAACTGTCCCTTCCCACTCCCCCTCCCCAACTATCCCACTCCAACTATCCCTCCCAACTCCCCCTCCCCAACTGTCTGTACGCAACTCCTGTCATGTTCTGCAAGGATGACTTGCGCAAGTCACAGACAGGGAACATTTTTGTCCATGGCCTATTTTCTTCCCCTTTCTGGGTCAGGCGTGTGGCTGTGTGCCGAGCGGGCCAGCCGCTTTGAATGCCACCTTGGGCTGCTCTGCACCGAACTAGCAGGTGTTGTGCTGGTGGATGGTGCGTGGGGGTCGTTCTAGGAAGGCCTGGGGGAGCATGGCCATTGTCTTGTCTATAGATGACATTGCGCTATTCTCCTCCCGTACCCTCTGGGACATCTGTACTATTGCTCGTGTACACCGGCCAAGTGCACAGGTATTATGTCGCCCACAAACCTGGACGCTCTCGTGCCTCAGCTGCACCTCCTGGAGGTGCTGCTGCACCAGGGCTGTCAAGGCAACCTGACGTGTTCCATGCAGCTGAGTCTGCCATCAATTCCCCTCACACTAGAGAAGGGTGGGTCTTGTGAGCTAATTGGGCCAATGGGGCTGAATAGCAAGGGCTCATCAGTGCTGTGGTCGGTGCTGTCCCCCTGGCCACTGCTCCGTCATCAGCTATGTCCTCTACAATGCACTCATGTGCACGTGTTTGTGGATGCGGTGGTGGTGGTACTGCTGCAGCTGGGGCTGCCGGGGTGGGTGCAGCTTGTGGGACCAGAGGTGGCTGAATGGGTTCAGCCTGTGGGACCGTAGGTGGCTGAATGGGTTCAGAATGTGGGACCGGTGGTGGATGAATGGGTACAGGTTGTGGGACTGGTGGTGACTGAATGGGGTCAGCCTGTGCGACTGGTGGTTGAATGCGTTGAGCCGGAGGGACCAGTAGTGGCTCGACGGGTGCAGCTGGGGTTGCAGTGGCAGTTGTGCCTGTTGAGGCTGTGGAGTCCTGGGTGGAGGTGGTGGTGGTCCGTTGGGTCAGGTGGCGTCGACGGCTGGTGCACCTTGAGGTGCGTGGATGGGACTCTTCATTGTCAGATGATGTGCCTGAGGGAGTCAGAAAGGCAGGTCATCAGTGATGAGTGTAGATTGATGAGGCAGAGATTTATGCATTATCTTGTTTGTGCCTGTGCTGTGTTAGGGACATGGCGGGGTCATGGGATGGTGCACACGTGGTTTTGTCATGCGTACTGTGCGCGTTAATATGTGATGTCCGTACATGGTAGAGTGGTGTGCCGGAGATACTGTCATGGTGTACTGACAATTGCTGGGAAGGGTGTTAGGGGTGTGGCCTACATGCGGGGTGATGTTGGGTTGGGGAGGGGTGTGCCATGGATGGGGTTGCCATGTGCCTGCTGCCTGTAGCACATACATGGATGGGTGGCAATTTCTGCTCATGGGTCAGGCTGGCTGGGAGGTGGGAGTCACATGTTTCCTTTGTGTGACGCTGGTCATTTGTGGGTGGTGAACGGGTTTAGCACTGATGTGACTTAGTGCCAGGGAAAGCAAAGCAGGCACATGCACAGTTAGCTGTGGTAGGTGGATGTGTGTCTGAGTGGCAGAAGAAGCATGTTCTGTTGGCAGTACAGGGTGCCTGTGTTGTGTTCTAGGTGTATTAGGGGCATGAGTGATGTTTTGGGGGAGGGTGTATGTCAGTGTGTGCACCCAGGTTGCAGGTCCTTTGGGGGTTGGGTTAGCAGGTAGGGCTTTAGTGGTGTTGTGCAAAATGCACTTGTCATTCATGTCATATGTTGCTGCAGTAGTGGGTGCAGGGTGGACAGGGAGGTTGATATTATAGTGGGGTTATGTGTACTCACCAGCCTCTTTAGGTGTCCGGCTCCGCCCTCCGCATCACTGACCCCTTCTATTGCCTCGAGGTGCAGCACACTGCTGCACATCTTCGCCCAGGGCAGCAGGTGGATTTTGGGATGTGCTTCCGCCACCTATGGCCATGCCCTGTTTGCGCTGGACCGAGAGGAGGTTGCGCACCTTCAAGTGCAGGTCATCCCACCTCTTGTGGCAGCCTCGCACAGTGCGGGGGGTTGTGTCAACTGCTGAGACTTTCTGGGCAACCTCCTCCCAGATGGTCTTCTTCTGCAGCTGGGCCTGCCTGCGCTGGTCATTTGCAAATAGCTCATCAGCATGCTGGACTATAGTCTCTGACAACATGTTAAGATCCACCTCGCTGAAGCGTGGCTTGCGCCTCCGGGTCTCACAGACTCTTGATGCCATGTTAAGGGTGGAGTTTCTGTGGTCAGGTGTGGGGTTTGACGCCTGTGCTTTCAGGATTGCAATGGATTGCATTTTAGAAATGTCAGCCGGATGATTTCCTGTTCTGGCAAACACTGTATTTCCAGTCACATTATTAGCAGCACCTGTGTTACCGGTGCCTCCGGAACTGTGTGCCAGATTCTGAGCCACCCGCACCGAGGACGAGGGTGTTGTCGTTTTGAGAGGATGTTTTGGTATTTCCGGCATGCTGGTGCCGCCACACCAACATGGACTCAGTCGGAGTCTCCAGCATCACAGGTTGCTGGACACGCTGGCACCAGCATGCGAGAAAATCTAATTTTATACCCGCATACTTGTAATGAAGCCTGTAAGTGATTTCAATCCGGCACACGCCCAAGTCAACGCCTAGCATGTAGTGCACAACTGAAATCCTTATTTATTTTTGTCTAGGAGTTTTCTGAACGATATACCACTCATATCACGCCCTTCTCCTGGAACCCCCCCTCCCCCGGTCACACTGAACCAGGAAATCAGGCTGGTTTGCAAAGGTAAATATGTATTTATGTATTTAAAATGTAATCACACTATGTTTTAATGGGTATACAATAATCACCAATGGCGTGATGTAACACTGAATAATCTCTTTAATACACAAGGAGTAGTAGTGAGTAAAACAATTCAGCACAGAAATAATACTTTTGTGTGTGTGTTCAGATCAGATAGCACTGTGGTTAGAGGTTCCCCCTGCACACCTCTCAACCCCCAATAGGCAATGTAAAGAGATAGGAGGAGAGAGCAGGTATTCAGAAATGGCAGAATTCAAACAGAATATCAATCCCACTTACCACCAGCAAACACAAGAGAAAAACAGAATTGACTATCAAGCTGTCAGAATGGCTTTTAAATGTATCTTTTGAATGGACTGGGCAAAAACACCAAATATGGTCAAAATTGCTGAAATTATTATAAATTCTTATGGGAGCCACTTTGGATAGTTGCACACAAACACAAGCAATGATTTAATACCAAGAAAACATTCTGAAATCTTAAAATACAAGTCGGAAGCAATCAAAAGCTGTTTTACATCTGTAAAATTTCCCAAAACGGAAATTTGCGGCAAACTTTTCACTGTGTGATATTTGTGATAACGTGAGAACCGTATTGATTTGGAATGCAGTTTGATTGATAGGTATGGATGTTAGCTACAAGCAGAAGTTGACATTTTCTTTCTATCAAACAAACTAGGGGAGTTATAGACGTTTTAGTGGAGGTTGTTTTTTTCGAGATAGGCGCAAGAATGGAAAACAGGGATGCACTTTTAAATTGACAAAAGGGTTTCTTACACTAGAGGATGACTATGAACAAAACGAATACCACACAGGAACACAATCACTTGATCAGGGTAACTGCCTGCTAAGGAACTCGCCTTTTTCAGATAAGAAAAGATCAGCGCAGAGATAGTGTTAACAATACTAGTGCTGGAGGAAAGATAGGATGGATTGGAGAGGGGGTTCAAACAATGCAAAGATACTCCTAAAAATACAGGTTCAGAATACAAGATATGATGAGTCTAAGATAGGGATAAGACTATGCAAAGTACATATGCTAGTGACACAATTCTTCCTATGGATACTGTAAGAGGATTCAATCCAGCACTACAGCTAAGTCAATGCCTAGTCTGGGATACTGAATGGAAACCCTTATTGATATATCTTTATGTCCAGTTCATGAGTTCTGGATGACTACCCCTATATAACACCCCTCTCTTGGAATCCCCCTGACCCCACTGAGCCAAGAAGTAGTTCTGTTTTGCAAGTTTAAAAGGTTTATTTGATAATTTAAACAATATATATATATATCACACTTTAGAATAAATTAATAATTGAATATCACACTTAATCTGAGCAGTAATCAATAATGGATAGTCCGGCACTAGCACACTTCTTTATAATCAATGATGAGTGGTTATAGGATGGATAAGATAGCGACAATACTTTTATGGTTTCAAATGGATGCAATGTGGAATGAAATGCAGTACAGAAAATAACTTGATAGGATTTCAGCAAAAGACAATGTAATCACTTTCTTGGACAATTCACCCCCCCCCCTTAATGCAATGTAAAGGAGATGAATAGAATGGGACTCAGTTCTTAGGAATGCAATCAAATAGAATTCAGTTCAATTCCCCCCCAGCAGCTTATACAACAGATAGGAGTTTTGAAACACAGACCCAAGTGCTTTGAATATGGTGACAATGCAGTGAGAAATATGCTGAAAATGCTTTTAATTCCCTTCAGGAGGTTCAGGGGGAGTGGTATCTAGTTAATATTAGTTCAGGCTCACTTTAGCAATGATTCAGAGATGGTGATTAAGAGGCAAACGAATTTTTAGCAAGGAAAGAGATGACTGCTGATGGTTACACGTGGCTGGATTTTTAACCAAATCGCAAATCGCGGTAAAATTCGGGAATGCGTGAATCATGATTACGGCAAAAGTATAAAGCTGAGATTCTTTCTAAGCTTTCAGAGGAAAGTTAAACCAAGTCCCTAGCCCAAACGGTTACGGAGTTATGAACGATTTTGTGAAGGTTGTTTTTCGGATTTGAAATTTTAAAAGTTCAAAGCGACAGGTTACAGCTTGCAGCTAGAAAATGACAGGTGACAGCTTTGCAAATGACAGGTGACAGTTAGGAGGCAGTTCTGGTTAGATTAAAATAGATTGAATTATATTATTTTAACTAAGAGATTGGTTCTGCCCAGTTCTGCTAGGTACTCACAATATATTTTGAAATAGGCCTCGCCACGGATCTGGTCAGGTTTTGGACTGGACTCCGGTTCTTGTCTCGGCACTTCACAGTGATCTGGATCAGCTCTCTGGTTCTGCTAACAGCGGTCTGGGTCACTCTGGATCTCTGGCCTCTGGTTCTGGATATTGCTCTGCTTTCTCTGGGTACAGCACTGCCTCTGGATCTTTCTGGCACAGGGTTTCAGGCCAGAATCAACACCTGGGTCCGGCTGTGAATAGTCTGCAAATGATTTTTTGGGCCTGCTGACGAATACTTTTGCTTGCAGTGGGCCTTCTTGGTTCAAAGTTCTGTAGTCTCTGTTCAGCTTGAAGTCGAAGTGTAGGATCTCTGGATGTGAAGCCGTAGGTCAGCATTCTCCGCAGCAAATGGAATTGAATGACCTCTCTAGCTTCCAGTGGCTCTTTTTATGTCTTTTGAAAGTGGGTGTGTGTGCAGCATCACTAGCCAGCCCCTCTCTCAACTGCCCATTGGTCAAGCTTTCCTTTCTCTCTTGATTGGGGAAAAGAAGTGGCATGTCAGAGCGATGTCATTTAATGGCTTGCAGAAAGGACACTCCCCTGTCAAATTACACACAATCTATATTTGACCTAAAGACATATTTCATAGATACACAGTGGTTTGAAATTACATACACCCATCACATATCACATGAGGTATACCCTGTTCAAACTCTGCTCTTCCTGGGGGCTTGCATTCAGAAATGGCAACATTTGGTGCTTTTTAGTGGGTTTTGCAACTTCGGATTTTTCTCCAGATTTCTACACATGTACACGACCTGTCCATACATAGTCCAGTAAACTCCCATGTCTCTAGCTGAAACACAGAGTCTGTAGTATATATAAATAGCAGGGTTTTGCCCCAGAACATCACACAAATTCCCAACGCGTCTTAAAACGTGCACAGAAAATTCACAAGAATTATGGTATCATTTAAATAATTTTGACAAGTCCGCACTGTGAGTTATACATCTTTCTTAGAATCATATTCTGGCCAACAGGGGTGTGTCTTTTCAGGTCACATGGTGTAGAAACCAGTTTATCCAGTTTCTGCCAAGCTCAGAGACCCTGCCCCTCCCAGCTTCTGCCAAGAGGAAGCTGTTTTACGATTCCCCCAATAAACCATCTGCCTGGGCCCTGGAAGGCCCATTGTTCAAGAGGAAGCCATTTATGGCCTCCCCCCAATAAACCCTCTGCCTGGGTCCTTTGTTTAGTCTCTAGCAGTCCGTTGGTAATTCAATCAGAGAGGGGTAACCTCCCCTCAGAATGCAGCCAGGCCTGAGAACTGCTGTGGATCCAGTTTCACTCCAATTGGGGGGAAGTTGTCATGCAGAATCCAATTCCTTAAGCCAGGCCTCAGCTAATGTCACTTTTAGTTACCCAGTTTTCTGCATTCAAATAAAACTAACAATTTTTACATATGCAGCTAGAATGCTGATTCTAAGTTCAAAACTATGACATTTTAACAGTGACAAACTATGTGGCAGTCACAAGTCTGTCCCTCAGTTTATTTACACATTTCGATTTTTGGTAATTTTAAATCCAGTTTCAGTTTAAGCCACTGCAGACCTGCAGAGCTCAGCCAGTCTTGTTATAAACCTTCAAGTCACTTCAGAATATAACTTTACATTGTATCCACCTCTTAGTAAGTCTTTCTTTGGCCTGCTTTGGGTTCATTTATTCAGTTTTACACAAATGTCTGGTGTTGTTTTAAAACGCCGGCTTTCTGATAGTGGTGATTACTGGTAATGCACCCATTTTTGGGATTTAAGAAAATGAATTCCCCACAGTTCTAGGTTGCTTTTGGCAATCAGCATTGCCATTCCCTATGGTTTCAGGCTACTGTGTGGGTAGCCCATGGTGGTTTTAGGCAGTGCCCTTCTGTGCCCATAACATCGGCAAAAATGGGTGGCAGCCTATTCTTCATGCATTTCCCTGTGCATTTTCTGGGACGCTCTGTCCATCATGATGTTTTCAATGCCAGTAATGCACAGTTTTATTGGGTAGGGCTCGGATGCATGGGTAAAAACATCCCACAAGCCCCCCTCTTGCGATGGCCATTCTGTTTCATTGATGGAACTCGCAAGATCTGGGATGTTCTCCTCATCTTCTTCCGGTAGATGGCACAGTTCAGCATCTTTTTCTCCATCCGGTCGGATCGATCGGTTCTCCTCGCCAGTCCTGATGGGAGGGTTGGGCGGTACCCCGGGCCCCTTGCGTCTCTGCTCCCGGTCTCCGGATCGTCCTCCCTGGCCAGTCTCAAGGTTTTCTTTCTCCTAGGACGACAAAGGAAGAGCGGCAATACCTATTCATGGACATTTCGCCCCCACCATTGATATAGTGGGGTGGCATATATATTTTAGAACTCAACATATATGAACATGCACATTTTTTTAAATTAAGAGACAGGAACACATAAACTTGAGAAACACAGAATTTGATAGGCTATATGTAGGATCTTGTAGGGTTGGAATTGAATTACTCTGGAGTGGTACCCTCTGGGATTGCAGAGGACTCCTCCAGTTGCTGCAAAGTGTGCCTGGGATGGCAACACTTCAACTGGTTTATGTGGACCCACTTGTCTTCCCCCTCTGCCAAACCGCCTTAGGGGATGCGGATCTTGTAGGCCACAGGGGAGATCTTGTCTATAATCTCATAGGGTCCCTTCCATGTAGGCAAACATTTTCGCTGCTTTGACTGGTTTCTTTGGAAGTTGTATAAATAGACGCGGTCCCCCACCTGATATTCCTTCCTGGAAGTTTTCAGGTCATACTGGGTCTTCATACTCTCGGCTGATCTTTCTAGATTCCGCTGAGCATAGGCAAAAGCATGCTGAAGGTGTTTCCTTAAATTCTCCATACTCATGAGTTGTGGAGGCATTTATCAACGTTTGCTCTTGGGTTCGGTATAGCAAATGCTGAGGAAGCACCATCTTGCGTCCAGTCATCAACTCAAATGGTGACATTTTGGTTGCAGATGAAGGGGTAGATCTGATGGCCATTAGGACCAGAGGTAATCGGATATCCCAACTTGGCCCAGAATCTGCCACAAACTTCTTTAATATGCTCACTATGGTTCGGTTATATCTCTCTACTGCCCCAGAAGAATCTGGCCGGTAAGCAATATGTAACTTTCTCTTGACCCCCAGTATCTCCCACATCTTTGTCATTACTTCACTGGTGAAGTGGCTACCCCTGTCTGACTCAATCCTTTGAGGTAGACCAAAACGGGAAAAGATGTGGTTAATCATCAGGGCAGCTGCTGTTTCTGCCCTGCAGTTTGGGGCTGGGAGACATTCCACCCACTTGGTAAACAAGCATGTAACGGTCAACATGTACTTGTTTCCTCTAGACGAGCGGATTATAGGACCTACAAAGTCGATTTGCAAATCTGACCATGGCAGTGTCATCCCCCTCTTTTGGAGGGGCGCACGGTGCGTGAGGGATGATGGCTGAAATCGTGCACACACAAGACACCCCTTCAAGTATTGGTCAAGGTCCTGCCCCATGTGTGGCCAGTATGCAACCTCTCTTAAGATTTCCAGTGTTGTGTGAAACCCCCTATGACCGGCGGTGGCCGCATCATGGGAGTGACTTAACATCAGGCTTCGGAATGAGGTAGGAACCACCCACTGATCGTGGCCAGCTTTGGATTTCCTTACCAGCAAACCGTCTTGGATTCGGAACATTTTTGGACATTTCATCAACACTCTTAGGTCCTCTTTCCCAATGTAATCGGTATCCGTCAGGGGAAAGTTCTCAGGGTCCTTAAGGTGTTGGTAAAACTTACCAATAATTGGATCCCCCTTCTGAGCTGTAATCAAATCAGCATCAGGGGTCTCCTTGCTCCATTGGGCAGTTGAAAGATCATTGTGAGCATTTGTCTGGGACCTAGTGATAGCAGTGACCTGGATTTCCCCCAACAGGGACTCTATTTCTATTAGATCCCCTTGGATGGCCCGGGTTTTGGCCAGCTGATCAGCTAAGTCATTTCCAGTTTTGTCTGGTCCCTCTACTTTGGAATGACCCTTGATCTTCTTCCAATAGATGGTCATCCCCTTCGAGGTGACCAGATCATCAATGTTTTGGATTAACTTCCCATGTTTCAGGGGTTTGTTATTAGCACATAACATGCCTCTGGTTTTCCAATTAACCAGGTGCTCCACAAACCCGTTCCGTACATCATCCGAATCGGTGATTATGACCAGTTTGTGGAGTTGATATTGGACAGCAGTGAGGATGGCCTGATGCACAGCCATCAATTCTGCCACCTGACTACTTCGGGGACCAATTTTGTATCCAGCGGAGGGTTCTGGGAACTCCTTCACCCATGCATTCCCTACGCCATCCACCAGTTCTTTCTCCCCGTTGTTGTCAACATGGTAAGAGCATCCATCCATCCACATAGACAGTGGGCATTCCCTCACACTTGTCCTCTTCAAAGACTTTGTGTGGGGAATTAAGGTATGCCTCCATGTTGTCCTTGATTTTTAGACTTTCGTCCTCGAGACAGTTTTCTCTGGCACAATCATGCAAGTCGGCCAGACCTTGCGCGAGGGGACACTTCTTGTTTTGGCCATATCTGCCCTCCACAGGAAAGCCTTGCATTGACAGAATCCAGGAAGTAATTCGGGAATTACTCACATTTCCGGCCCAGATTCTGTCACTTTGGAGATATTGCAGAGGCTGGTGTGGAGTCTCCACCATGATGTGTTCCCACTGGATAAACGGGCGGTAATTCTTCAATGCCCACACCGTTGCCAGGAGAGCCTTCTCACAATCGTTGAATTTTTCCTCCACAGAGGATAAAGTTTTGCTCGCATAGGAGATTACTTTATTGACCTTGTCATGCTTTTGGTATAATACTGCCGTCAAGCACGTATTAGAGAACCCCGTCTCCAGGAAGAACTCCTTGTTTCTGACAGGGTAAGCTAGGCAGGGCGCTTATGAGAGGCTTCTTTTGAGTTGTCTTACTGCCTCGCTTGTTCTGGACCCCATTCCCACTTGACCCCCCCCTTCAGGAGATGAATCAGGGGTCTGGTGATCTCTGCGTAGCCCTCAATGAACTTTCTGCTGTAATTAGTCAGTCCAAGGAGGCTCCTTAGTTCCCGCAGAGTTGTGGGGTCTTTCAGTTCCTGAAGTGCTTCCACTTTCTTTTCCTGGGGACAGAGACCCTGAGGAGTAATCTCATGCCCCAAGAAATGAACACGGGTTCTACACCACTGTGCTTTCTGAAAGGAAAGTTTTGCTCCGGCGGCCCTCAACTGGGTCAGAACATAACGGATCTCCGCTATGTGTTCCTCCACAGATGAACTTTTGATGAGGACATCATCTACATAAGCCAGGTTACCCCTTGCACCCAGGTCGGGCATGGCCTTGTGTAGGAAAATGTTGAATTCATTGCCGGAGTTTAGGTATCCGAAGGGAGTCCGGGTCCATGTGTACTGCTGGCCCCCAAAGGTAAAAGCCAGCTTGTATTGGTCCTCCCTACTGACAGGCACAGTCCAGTATCCATTGGTCAGGTCTATTGCAGTGAATACCTGTGACCCCTGGATCTGGGCCAGCCCTTGGTCAATGTAGGGCAGAGGCCATCGGGAAGTATGGACCCGTTTGTTGAGCTCCCTGAGTTCGGCGCAGAGTCTCCACTGGCCGTTTGGCTTCAATATTCCCAGCACCGGATTATTGAAAGTGCTGTGGACTGGACGGATTATTCCCCGGGACTCAAGGTTCTTAATTATTTCAGTAAGGGACTCCATGGATGCGAGAGGCAAGCGATATTGCTTCACAAACACTGGAGTCATGCCAGGGTCCGTGGGGATTGTTGTTGTGTGGATGTCGGTGCGACCACAGTCAGATGAGTCTACCGCAAAGAGATCTTGGAAATCCAAGAAAACTTGTTTCAACTTTTGCTTTTGTTCCAGAGTCACACAGGCATCAGCTAGGTTGACTCTCTCTTCCACCATCTGCCTGAAGCCTGGAAAGACTTCTGGTTTGGCTATTTCAGCGGCCTCCTCCAGCTGGGTGGAGAAGTCCCTGGTCAGAGTGCTGATTTGGACTGGAGGCCTCAGGTGGGAAAGGCAACCCTCATGGACCTGGAAAATCACCTCTTCCCTCCTGAAGTCACAAGTCACATCTGCCTTACCATAGGTGCAGGAAGTGTACACCAGGAAGTTCCCCCCATGCCGGGTAAAAATCCTGTCTGGTGTTGTATTGTCCTCACTGTCACTGTCAAAACAGTCCTTTGGGATTGGTCCTAACAGTTCATTTCCTAGATCAATGGAAAAATGTCGGTCATCAACCGCCATTCCAATAATGGTGCCTGCGGCTAGAGTAATACTCTTTAAGTCGCTGTTATCCACCTCTATTGGAATGGTGTCATGTTCTATGTTGACTAATGGAGTTGGGTTTACCCCCAACCCTTCCTGTTGGAGAGAAGCATTTTGTTGTATATAAGCATCAGGGTTTTGCAAATATTGTCCTCTTTTAACTTTCACTTCCAGGGAGAATTGTCGGGTCCTTTCTGGGATGGTGACTTCCTCTTTGATCTGAATTTCAACTGCATAAGGTAACAATTGAGCTGACCTAAATGCTTTTTCTAGATCATCAAAGTCCATGGGATTATCCGCTAATCAGGACCAAGCTTTGAAGTTTATTAGGTCCAAACTAATGGCAAAGCGATTGAGAATGTCACTGCCTAAGTAAAAGGCGGCAGTAACAACTCACACGACCCAACAATTATGGACTATGCTCTTGTTGCCAATGGAGATTTTGAGCATACACCTGCTTGGCAGGAGATGTTTGGAATTAGGTGCTTCCAGGTCCATTTCCCATTTGTCTATCAGTTTGAATGTGGGAATGGCTGGATCTTTTGGGAGTTGGCGGAACATGGCTTCGCTGATGAAGCTCTTACCGTTGTTCACACACACTCGAGCGAGAACAGAGTCCTTCCCATCATTTAACTGAACAGGGATGAACAACTGCTCTCCAATTTGCTGAATATCGGCCAGGCTCTGAGCTGATTTCACATCTTTCTGGACTATAGGAGTGGGAGTTTCTGATTGTGGATTAGTAAAGAATTTCAGGGTGTTTCCTTCCAGTGCGGAATACCACCTTAAACTGGAAGGAAGGTTGATTTTCAGAAATAGAGAGGACCCCCCATCACCAGTCTGTTGTCCTACTGCTATTACTGTCACGTCTGGAATCTGGTTGTTCTGGAAGTGAAATTCTACTTGGTCAGATTTTTGTTCAACCATGTGGCAGGTGCCGTTTAAACTAACATGGTTGACACTCTGTTTTAATTTTATTGGTCGGCTAGTCTGGGTCCAGAGGACCTTGTTTACACAATCCATTAGAGGTGACAACCTTCTCAGGAGGTCATTCCCTAGTAAACAAGGGGTGCCCTCTGGAGTCACTACTATGACCGGGTGTTTCAACTTGTGTCGCCCAATTTTAATGTCCAAGTCTGCAGTTCCCTCAACGGGAATTTCCTTCGCGTCAAAGTTCTGCAGTTGTCCAGGAAGAGAGGTGAGAGGAATACGGTAATTCTCCCCCCTTCCGGCATTTAGTTCCTCAAAGGCCCTTTTGGACAGAAGGGTAGCTTGGGATCCAGTGTCCACCAGTGCCAAAATTGTACCCTGCCCCTGTACTTGTATCGGGGCATAGTATCTTCCCTCCTTCTCCTCAAGGGGGCACAGATAATGCACATTTTTGGACAACTGGTGGGCTAACTTTCTGGTTTTGGACATTGCTAGAGAAGAGATTTGGGCAGAATTCTGTGGAGATCCTTGGGAATCTGAAAGAAAAAGTTGGCAACTTGAGATCAGAGCCATTGTGGGTTCCCCTGGTTCCGGTTCTGGGCTGCCCTCCCCTTCTTGGAGGCAGTCACCATGATGGGTTTGAACCAGGGGATTTTGGTATTGTGGGTTCTGGGATGAGATGATGGGCGGCGGTAGCTCAGTCTCCATATCTCCCCAGTCTGAATTGGCATCCCTTGGGAACCATTTTTCTTTGGGAGGAGTTTCCCCATCTCTGAAGGAGAAGATCCTTTTCCCGGGATCCTCTGAGGATCCCTCCCCCTCAAATTGGAAGACCTGTACCTCCTCCACAAAGTTGGTCTGTTTGGGTCCTTTGTTTCTCCTACCCCCCCTCTTCTCCTTGGGAGGCAGGCTTTCAGGGGTAGGAGATTTTGTTTCCGGTTCCTGGTTTTCTAGGAGCTGTTTACAAGTTGGGAAGGAAGCTTCCTCCAAGGCTTTACACCCCCCTTCCCCTTGTGCCTCCTCCCTGGGAACCGGTGTGTTATCGGGGTGCTGCCCCCGTCATTGTTCTGGAGCACCAGGTCCAGAGTTTGGGGCATTCGGCGGTGGCATGCTCATCTGAGGGTTCTGTTGAGCCCTCAGTATGTGACCCAGATCTCGTGCCATATTTTGACCTGGCGCTCAAGTTGTGAAACCCGCTCAGGCTGATACGTGGCTCTATTTTCTCCCCTGGGCTGATCCTGGGAAGGGTAGCTATCCCTTCTCTGGTAGTACCCCTGGTTGGGAAGGTTTTGGTACCCCTCCACCCTTGGCCTCCCCTCTCCCGGATTAGGTTGTCTGGGCTCAGGGAATTGGGGAAAGAAGGATGGATGATTTTGGGGCTGGAAATTGGGTGGATACCTGGGGAAAAAGTTCTGCCCAGGATTTGGAGAATTTCTGCCCTCCTGGGGGAAGTTAGGAGGGAAGTTCCCCGGGTCAGGTGCTTGGCTGGATCCCCCCCCTTGGGCTGGAGGAGTCCACACATAACCCAGGATTGGTTGGTTTCCCTTATAGCGGGGACTTACATAGTCAGGGGATCGGGCAACCCCATTTGTAGGACTACCTCCTCGACTCCCTGTCTGTGAATGGCCCGAGGGCCTTCTGGGCTGTGAATTATTTGGTGCAGACAGGTTTTTAGGCCCCCCCATCTCCAAATCTAAAACGGGTGCAACCTTTACCTCTGCCACCTTGGCAGCAGTAGGGGTGCTGTTGGTTTTGGGATTTTTCTGGGTATTGCTTTTATTTTCTATGGGCTTCTGCACCTCATAGATCCGGGTAGCCTGTTCAATGACCCAGTCTAAAGATCTTTTCTCATGAAAATCTCTCACGAGCTGGGTCATTATATATTTGGGCAAGGCATGGAAAAATGTATTGACAAATTCTCTGCTGTCTGTGCGCACCCTTCTGGTGATCTGCGCAAAGGCACGTTTCAGTTCTTGCACGAACTCTTGTGGGGCCTGATCCTCCCCACACTGCAAACTGTAGGCTGCCTTGCGAGCCTCTTGGGGATTTCTGTGAACAGAAAAATGTTTTAATATGGCCGCCCTATAGGTGGACCACCGTGAATGATTTTGGTCCTCCAGCCCCGCAAAGAAACTGGAGTACTCTGGGGAGAATGTCCACTTTACATATTGGATACAGCTTTGGCTGTCCTTCAAATGAAAAGTCTCCATCATTTGCTCATAGAGCTTCAAGTGTTCCCAAACAGAGTACTTGGCGTTCTTATGATAAGGCGTGATGACACTCCTTATTGCCTTTATTTGCTTCAATGGGTCCTTAAGCAAGGCCCTTTTTGCCTTATTGGCCTTGTTGGTTCGGGTAACCCTGGTCCATTCATCCTCTGACTCAGAGGCACTGCTCCCAGAGGTTCCTGTCTGATCTTCCAGGTTTTCCCAGATTCTGCGAGCCTGGGATTGGCTGGCAGAATGTGGGGACCTGGTCTCCTATGTCCTGCGCCGTTCAGAGGAGTCTTCAGATTCCTCCTTGCTGCCAGGATTTGATGGGTACCCCCCCCCCCACTGACCTAACTGGGCAGAAGTTTTCAGGATGCCCTTAATGGGCCTATTCTCCTGGGGTTCCCCACTAAATTGCACTGTGCTTGGGTGCCCATACCCGGATGCCCGCCTGTCCATTCCTGGGAGGTACTGGCCTATGAGCCCCATGCTTCTGGCTGCATAGTAATCTGCCATCCCTGTGGCCCGGTGCTCATGTGTGCCAGGGGACATGGGCGTGGCAGAGTCCAGGGACTGAGAGAGATAAAGGCCTCTGGTACTAGGGCTCCTGAGGTTATGCTCAGGAGTTTCCCTTTCCCAGCGAACCTGGTCTCTATCCGCCCCTGCTCCCTGTTGCAATGCAAGAGCCTGCGCCTTCAGTTCCTCAGTTAAGGCCTTACTAGACTCTATCAGTCTCTCCTGCATTGCTACCTGTTGTTGGAGCCTATCATTGTGCTGGCAGAGAGCCTCATTCTCTCTCTGCGTTTCCTGATTGGTCCTGGAGCACTGGGCCAGTCTTTGCTGCAGGAGGGTTACCTCCTGAGTCCCATCCCTACTGGCCTGCTCCTGTCTTGCTAGAGCCTCCTCCACCCTCCTGGTGTGCTCTAGCAAGTCCTGGTGTTCTTTTTGGAGGTCACCCAGTCCCTGGTGGGCCAGGTGATTTTCTTCCATTTTTCTTTTTAAGTGGCAGACTTCCTGGCCTAAGGTGTCCCTTTCCTGACTAAGAGTCTGCATCTGTGCCGTCAGGTCGTCCCTTTGCCTTTGGAAGGCACCAGCTTTCTGGCGCTCCTGATCAAACTCTGCCTGGGTATCCAGGTCTTTCAGGATCAGCTTATTGCTCTCCTCTTTCTCTCTGTCTAGTTGGATTTGCAGGGTGGCTACCTGCTCTGTGCATGCCCTGTTGAAATTGATCTGTTGCTCCAGCTTTTTCTGGCTCTGCAGTAGGGAGTCCAAACTGTCGTGGCGTTCCTTCTGCAAGGCCAGAATTCTGGTATCCTGGTCAGCCTTTTCCTGTTGCAGTATATCCATGTCCTCTTTTATTTTAATGATATACTGCCTACTATCATTTTCTGACTCCTGGCTCCTCTGCAGCCTCTGCTCAGAAGAGTCCAGATCAGATTGGGCCTTCTGTAATGCCAGCAGTTGCCTACTCGCCAGATCTTGGCCTTCAGCACATTTGTCCTGCATGGCTCCCATATGTAAGTATAAATATGCCGCTACCCTGGCAATCTTGTTGTGCTCATCCTTGGCCTTAGGGGACATATATAGTTCACTCAGGGCCGTTCCTTTGAGGAGTGCTTTACAGCGTAACACAGCGTGGTGATCCGACCGGATATGTGTATCTGATCAGCTGGCACACTGTATTAATCTGCACAAGTGATAGATCTAACCCAAACGTCCGGCTCGAGCCCCCAATTTGTAAGAGGATTCAATCCAGCACTACAGCTAAGTCAATGCCTAGTCTGGGATACTGAATGGAAACCCTTATTGATATATCTTTATGTCCAGTTCATGAGTTCTGGATGACTACCCCTATATAACACCCCTCTCTTGGAATCCCCCTGACCCCACTGAGCCAAGAAGTAGTTCTGTTTTGCAAGTTTAAAAGGTTTATTTGATAATTTAAACAATATATATATATATGTCACAATCTGTGCAGTAATCAATAATGGATAGTCCGGCACTAGCACACTTCTTTATAATCAATGATGAGTGGTTATAGGATGGATAAGATAGCGACAATACTTTTATGGTTTCAAATGGATGCAATGTGGAATGAAATGCAGTACAGAAAATAACTTGATAGGATTTCAGCAAAAGACAATGTAATCACTTTCTTGGACAATTCACCCCCCCCCTTAATGCAATGTAAAGGAGATGAATAGAATGGGACTCAGTTCTTAGGAATGCAATCAAATAGAATTCAGTTCAATTCCCCCCCAGCAGCTTATACAACAGATAGGAGTTTTGAAACACAGACCCAAGTGCTTTGAATATGGTAACAATGCAGTGAGAAATATGCTGAAAATGCTTTTAATTCCCTTCAGGAGGTTCAGGGTGAGTGGTATCTAGTTAATATTAGTTCAGGCTCACTTTAGCAATGATTCAGAGATGGTGATTAAGAGGCAAACGAATTTTTAGCAAGGAAAGAGATGACTGCTGATGGTTACACGTGGCTGGATTTTTAACCAAATCGCAAATTGCGGTAAAATTTGCGAATGCTTGAATCACGATTACGGCAAAAGTATAAGGAGTAGCAAGTCGGTTCTAAGCTTGTTGAAAAGCTGAGATTCTAAGCTTTCAGAGGAAAGTTAAATCAAGTCCCTAGCCCGGTTACGGAGTTATGAACGATTTTGTGATGGTTGTTTTTCAGATTTGAAATTTTAAAAGTTCAAAGCGACAGGTTACAGCTTGCAGCTAGAAAATGACAGGTGACAGCTTTGCAAATGACAGGTGACAGTTAGGAGGCCGTTCTGGTTAGATTAAAATAGATTGAATTATATTATTTTAACTAAGAGATTGGTTCTGCACAGTTCTGCTAGGTACTCACAATTTATTTTGATATAGGCCTCGTCACGGATCTAGTCAGGTTTTGGACTGGACTCCGGTTCTGGTCTCGGCACTTCACAGTGATCTGGATAAGCTCTCTGGTTCTGCTAACAGTGGTCTGGGTCACTCTGGATCTCTGGCCTCTGGTTCTGGATACTGCTCTGCTTTCTCTGGGTACAGCACTGCTTCTGGATCTTTCTGGCACAGGGTTTCAGGCCAGAATCAACACCTGGGTCCGGCTGTGAATAGTCTGCAAATGATTTTTTGGGCCTGCTGACGAATACTTTTGCTTGCAGTGGGCCTTCTTGGTTCAAAGTTCTGTAGTCTCTGTTCAGCTTGGAAGTCTAAGTGTAGGATCTCTGGATGTGAAGTCGTAGGTCAGCATGCTCCGCAGCAAATGGAATTGAATGTCCTCTCTAGCTTCCAGTGGCTCTTTTTATGTCTTTTGAAAGTGGGTGTGTGTGCAGCATCACTAGCCAGCCCCTCTCTCAACTGCCCATTGGTCAAGCTTTCCTTTCTCTCTTGATTGGGGAAAAGAAGTGGAGTGTCAGAGCGATGTCATTTAATGGCTTGCAGAAAGAACACTCCCCTGTCAAATTACACACAATCTATATTTGACCTAAAGACATATTTCATAGATACACAGTGGTTTGAAATTACATGCACCCATCACATATCACATGAGGTATACACTGTTCAAACTCTGCTCTTCCTGGGGGCTTGCATTCAGAAATGGCAACATTTGGTGCTTTTTAGTGGGTTTTGCAACATCAGATTTTTCTCCAAATGTCTACACATGTACATGGCCTGTCCATACATACTCCAGTAAACTCCCAGGTCTATTGCTTAAACACAGAGTCTGTAGTAAACATAAATAGCAGGGTTTTGCCCCAGAACATCACACAAATTCCCAACGCGTCTTAAAACGTGCACAGATAATTCACAAGAATTATGGTATCATTTAAATAATTTTGACAAGTCCGTACTGTGAGTTATACATCTTTCTTAGAATCATATTCCGGCCAACAGGGGTGTGTCTTTTCAGGTCACATGGTGTAGAAACCAGTTTATCCAGTTTCTGCCAAGTTCAGAGACCCTGCCCCTCCCAGCTTCTGCCAAGAGGAAGCTGTTTTACGATTCCCCCAATAAACCATCTGCCTGGGCCCTGGAAGGCCCATTGTTCACGAGGAAGCCATTTATGGCCTCCCCCCAATAAACCCTCTGCCTGGGTCCTTTGTTTAGTCTCTAGCAGTCCCTTGGTAATTCAATCAGAGAGGGGTAACCTCCCCTCAGAATGCAGCCAGTCCTGAGAACTGCTGTGGATCCAGTTTCACTCCAATTGGGGGGAAGTTGTCATGCAGAATCCAGTTCCTTAAGCCAGGCCCCAGCTAATGTCACTTTTAGTTGCCCAGTTTTCTGCATTCAAATAAAACTAACAATTTGTACATATGCAGCTAGAATGCTGATTCTAAGTTCAAAACTATGACATTTTAACAGTGACAAACTATGTGGCAGTCACAAGTCTGTCCCTCAGTATATTTACACATTTCGATTTTTGGTAATTTTAAATCCAGTTTCAGTTTAAGCCGCTGCAGACCTGCAGAGCTCAGCCAGTCTTGTTATAAACCTTCAAGTCACTTCAGAATATAACTTTACATTGTATCCACCTCTTAGTAAGTCTTTCTTTGGCCTGCTTTGGGTTCATTTATTCAGTTTTACACAAATGTCTGGTGTTGTTTTAAAACGCCGGCTTTCTGATAGTGGTGAGTACTGGTAATGCACCCATTTTTGGGATTTAAGAAAATGAATTCCCCACAATTCTAGGTTGCTTTTGGCAATCAGCATTGTCATTCCCTATGGTTTCAGGCTACTGTGTGGGTAGCCCATGGTGGTTTTAGGCAGTGCCCTTCTGTGCCCATAACATCGGCAAAAATGGGTGGCAGCCTATTCTTCATGCATTTCCCTGTGCATTTTCTGGGAAGCTCTGGCCATCATGATGTTTTCAATGCCAGTAATGCACAGTTTTTTTTGGTAGGGCTCGGATGCATGGGTAAAAACATCCCACAATACTCACTGGATATGTTTTTTAAAATGGGACCGTCAGGATTCTGGTCAGGGGATTGGATCTGGTTTAGGACAGACGGCTGGGCACATCGGACTGGGCAGGATCGGCAAGGCGCTCTGGTCACAGTACGGCACAGGACTGGACTGGGTCTGCAAGGCACTCTGGTCACAGTATGGCACAGGACTGGACTGGATCTGCCTTTCTTGGTTCTGATGATATTTATTTTCAGCAGGCAAGCAGTACAGGAGAGACCGGCTGTATTATGATGCTTCCCCTTAGGTTTGTGGGGTTTTGTCCTGAATTTTGAGGCCTAGCTGAAAATGGTTCAGCTATGCAATGTGTTTCTGCTTTGCCAAGTTTGTGGAGTCTGGAGCAAGGAAGATGTAGAGTTCAGCAGCAGGGTGCTCCGCCAGCATCAGGATAGTGAGTGAATCTGTCTGTCCTTATGTGTGGTGAGCTGTCTCTATTTATGCTATCAACAGTCATCATAAAGGGGTTGTGTTGGCCGGTTTAGCCTAAGCTTGCCCGTTTGACAGGTGATTGGGTCAGAGTCTATTCTCTGCCTTGATAGGAGGGGAGAAACAGACTGTCATCTTTATGGTGTGATTTTATGAGGCTGAGAATCGACCCCTAGGCCTGGAACACAAAATCTACTTTCGGCACAATACATATTTCCACATGTGTGACCTCTATAAGAATCACATATACAGATTACATATTTTATATAGCAGCTATCCCTCAAAACCCTGTAGCTGTGGGATCTTGTCTCTGCTTTTCACAGAATTTTGCCCTTTTCACTAGGAACACAATGTCCAATTGTTAAGCAAATTTCTACACGTGTGTGTGTTTAACATGGGCATGAGTGTATAAAGTTTAGCAATCCTAGCGGAAATACATTTTGCGTAAAATCACATTTCTTGCCATTTCTTTCCAGAACATATCACACTGTTTTGCCGCCTCTTGAAACGTGCAGCCAAAATTTAGATTCACACAACTGCTATTTTTATATTTTTCACAATTTTAAACAGTAAGTTATCAGGTCTTTTTAAAATGTGTTCTTTGTCCATGTATAGCAACAAATGGTTGTTTAGCTCCACCCCTTGGTCTCTCCCTGGAAGGCCTGCAGCCAACCCCCATGTTTGCTCCTTGCAAAGGCCATTTACGACTGTCTTCACACTTTGCATTTCCTGAGCTGCAGCTTGTCATTGTTCCTCTTCCCACTGCTGACCAGGTTCTTTAATAGAGGTAAATAACACCTCTCCGTGAATTCCTGCTGGGGGAAAGACCTTCCTTCAGTGACAAAAACCTGCTATTCCAGTTTGGCAGCTTCAGCCAGGTTTAATTTACTTGTTAAATCTTTTTTGCTTTTCCTTAGCACCAAACAAACTTGTTGTATCAAAGAACACATAGAATTCTCATTCAAGATTGTAAACCCATGGGATCAAAACAATTACAATATGGGTTACTATCAGTAGCAGGCCTCTTAGCTTGCAAACATTTGATTTTCAGTTTATACATTTTAAAGTTTAATCAGGCAGGCTCCTGACAGCTGTCATCACAGACATCCCTCTGCTGCACAGAGATTTTTACAGATCCACAGACAGGCCACTTTTCCTGTGGAAATCTCTTTCTGCTCTCAGCTTTTCTGGACATTGTAAGTTCACAATGATTTTTTAAACTAAGTGAATTGTATCACCCAGCAAGAATTTTGAATATTTGAAAGTGTTCTGTACCGGCATTCTGAAGATTTAGCAACAAAGAAAAAGGTGTTTAAAGCAAGATTCAGGGTTTCATTTAGCAAAGCACTGCTTTTTCCTTCTGTACTCTATTTTCAATTCTTGTGGAGCCCAGTGACACATTTCAGGAGTGAGCTCTGTTCCACCACTGACAACATGCGTGGGAGAATGGGCAGACAACTTTTTATGCGTTGCAAAGCGTGATTTTCTGGGCTTTTGGCGCACAAGGGCTTTGCGGCCATTTTGCTATTTCTGGTCCCATCATAACACAGTGTTGCAGCATAGCAGAGAAAAAGTGGGTTAATACATCCCACAAGCCCATTGTCTAGTTTTCACAAGTGAAAATCCAACTCTGACTCAGGGAGTACACTCAAGCCATTCTCAACAAAATGTTGAAGAGCGACAGACTCTGTATCTCTGAACCATACACTATGCATGCCCCTCCGCGCAAGTTCAATCATGTGTCCAATCAAAGAGGGCCTCCGAGATGTTCCAAATCTAATACTGGCCCAGAATCGACGGACTCCAGTTCCAAAGCAAAATTAGAGATTGAAGACCCAACTCCAATCTAATTGCCTGGACCGGTACTGCACCGGGAAGCCACAATAAGGACCCCAGGATTCTTGCTTCCAGCTATATTTATTGTTTATTAACCAGGACACAGCACTCTCCAGGTATTATTCCAAGGCAGACAAAATAACCGGAATTACAGAAAGCTTATAGACCTGCACTTTAGCCTCAATCGACCCTCACTCCCCAGTGTTTGTCAATGACCCGCTGAATAGTGAGCCATTTTTTCCAGGCCTTAGCGAAACTCTTTCAGACAAGTAAGTTAATGACAAGGTATTCTCAATATAAATAACGAAGAATTTATATTTGTTTGCCTGCTCTATAGGGAGGCCCCCCCCAAGTCTCCAAAAGAAGGAAGGCTGTCCATGAGCTTTTTTTCCAATGAACATTATTTGAGCTTTTTGACCATTCATCCGCAACCCATTCACCCTAGCATACTGGCCCAACGCACCCAGTGGTTGTTGCAGACCAATTGCTGTGCCATCCAAAATCACAGTATCATCTGCGTATACTAGGGAGTGAATAATCACATTACCAAACCGAGGAGGAAAGTTCTTTACTATTTTTAATGTAGAGGCAAAATCTGACACATATAAATTGTAAAGAATGGGGGCAAGAATGCACTCCTGTTTTAAGCCATAGGTAAGGAGTCAGTTAAGTCTCCTTTTTGGGATAAGCGGATCCTAACATGTCACTGTACAAGAGCTTAAGGAAATAGAGGATGGAGGGGTTGATATCCCTCTGAGAGAGCTTATCCCACAGTCTGTTTTGATTGACACTATCAAAGGCAAAACTATAATCTACAAAGCATATATTTAACATAGACTCCGGCAAAAACAGTGTGTCCGAAATCAAAGTCTGCAATGCCAAAATCGAGTGTGATGTACTGCACTTCTTCATAAACTCGTCTGAGTCAAGTTTAAGAGACCCTTTTTTTCCACCCACTCTGCTAAGAGCTCCAAGAGCAGGACCGAGAAAATCTTTTGTCTGTTGTGTGACATGTTCAACACTCTATAGTTTCCCGGCACCTGCCGAGGCCCCTTTTTATGGACTGTGGCAGTCTACCAGTCTCAGAAATATGGAAAACAGATGTTTCAAAATGTGAGCCCAAAGACAAGGATCACTCTTAATTGTCATGTTGGATAATCCATCCGGTACCAACTGCCCTAGAACATTTTACCTACATTAGGGTCTTGACCAGATCAGCCTTGTGTATATGCTGCTGTACCAGGCAACCCACCATTGTTTCATAAGTAATGATTACATGAGATGCATCTTTATCCCAAAATAATGAGCTGACATGGCTGGCCCAGCCTATTTTGGAAACACCTGAAATCTCAATCGCTGCCGATCCAGCACTACAAGTTCATATCATGTGCCTGAACATACCAGTCACCTGTCCTAATAAGCTGATTCACATATTTCCAACCTGTACAGGCTTCGCTAGATTGATAACTGCAAAGCCAATATTTATACAGGGTTTTCAATTTGAAGTAGTTGGTCCTCTTAGTAAGTTCATTCATATTATAATTTCCCTTGATCCTTCGTGGTGTCACAATCAATTCCCTTTTTTTCTTAGGGCCTCATTACACGGAAGGCGATAAGGGTTAACGGTCACCGGTAATGCCACTGGTGACCGTTAACCCTTACCGCCTTACTACGAGGTCCCTTTGCGGGACCCGACCTTAACGGCTGGTGTAGATCAGCGGTTAAAGTAGGGACCCGCAAAGGGACCTTGGTGCTAATTACGGTACCGCAATTTGCGGTACCATAATTACCGCCTTCCCCATTGCCATTATGCCCTATGGGGCAAAAATGGGAATGGGGAAGGGCCATGGCGGCATGGGGAATTACCGCCCCGCCAACCTCGGAATGGGGTGGTAATTCCCCATTCCGCCATAGCGGAATCGCTAAATTACCGGCATGACCCATGGTGCTAATAGCACCATGGTTTAGCACCTACCTTGTAATGAGGCCCTTAGTCACACCAACGTCAAAGAGATGCCCCCTCTCAATCACAAGACCAATCATGTGTGTGAAACTACGAGCATATGGGCCATAGAGCTTTACAATAATTTCCAATTCCCCTTCACTCAGTAGGTCTCTCCCCGATTTGGCCAAGGTGGCAAGTGCATTGTTAAAATTAGGTGAATTAGCCATTGACCATCTCAATCGGTTACCCTGGATGTTTACAGTCGGTTTAAAGGTTAGTTTTTTCTTAGCCAGAGGTTTAGAAGTCTGGCATTCTAATTCAATAATGGCATGGTCACTAACATTGATCAGTACTATAGAAAGTTCTGGCAAAAATGTCTTAATGGTAGGATTCACCAAAATAAAGTCAATGTAGCCATTAGAGGTCCCATTTGACCAAGTAAACATTGCATCCTCTTTCTTTGGCAAAACAGGGAACAACTCAAATTCAGCCAATGCCTCACACCATCCTTTACCTCTTAGAGCCCCCAGAGCCCTAGGCACCAGTTTAAGAGCACAAGAAGGGTCACAGCAATCTGCATTATAGTCTCCAGTTACAGTGGTATTGCAGGTGCTGAGGTATAATGATATCGCACAATGTATCAGATAGACAAGAAGTTAAGGAAGAGCCCAGAGGGTCATAGAGGGTATCAACCAGGATTAGGCCTCTGCCAAACACAGGGTTAACCAGTTCAGCGCACAAGACATTAATATTAATTTTGGTAACCATCATTTCCTTCAATTTTAATGTATTCCTCGCCCTGATACAAAGGCCCCCCTTCGGGCGGTTTAATTTTGGTATCAGCGAGAGGGAGAAGAATAGCGTATAGCCATCGAGCGACAAAGGGGCAGTGAGCCAAGTTTCTTGGAGTGGAAATAAATGAGCATTCTTCAGTTTTTCCAATGCCTTGTCATTTTGAAGAAAGGACCGGTTCTCATGAGTATTCCAAGAAATAAACTGAAAAGGGCTTTCCGAGTTTGAACATTTGTGTCATTGTGGCATTCTGCGTACCTTCAACCAAGACCCTGGTACTCTCTGTCCCTCCGACCAATGAGCCATCTCCCAGCTTTTAATTACCCTGTGATGGCCTAACATGGGTCTTTACCTATGTTTGCCTCCTTCTCTACATTGCCCAAAGGATGAAAAACATCAAAGTCAAAGCCCAAGGCAGAGAATGTTGGAGCTTGTTTACAAATTCGACAAACGCAATGGGTGAAACAAATGCAGCTACCAGCCAATTCGTAGGACTATAAGCCTTGGGTAATTCCAAGGACTGAATGTCCTTAGTAGTAATGTTCGTAGGACTATAAGCCTTGGGTAATTCCAAGGACTGAATGTCCTTAGTAGTAATGTTGGACAGATCGGGGGTAAAATGAAGCAAATCTAACAACTGGGCACGATTAAGAAAGTGGTTAGAAGCTGATAGATTCTACTGAACAATCTTGATGTGTTTGGTATCAGCAGACCATATAGGGTCTAAATAGGTGGGCAGCTGTTCCCTTTTTGAATTTTGTATAGAGTCTACACGAGTTAGCCAATGTTCATGCGACAGACAGGTTTATTGCTCCTCCCCAAGAGCTCGGAAGCTAAGGTCAGTATGTTAGATACACTGCTTGAGGCAGTATAATCACCCTGAGGCAATGGTGAGCACAGATACTAACATCATTATGTCACAATATTATGGTGAGACACACCAGCGAGTCAGGGCACACAGGCATGCCTCACATCTGGTAACAAATTTGACCTGAGCACGCTGCACAGCGTCACACCCTACTAACCCTCCCCCACACCTTCCCTGCATGTTTGAGTGCTTGAACAGGAGCCTATAAATTGGGGCTCACACAAGTATGCACACCCACAAGTAATTTTAGATGTAGAATCACCATTACGTGGTCCCTGGGTAATCACAGATACCCGGCACTGGGCATACAGGCTAACCCCCTGACTCTCCCCTTTTTGGTTTCCTACACAGGAAGCAGAAGGTCTGCTATCAGAGGAGACACATGACGATACTACTGTGTCATTGAATTGAATTCTCTTAAACAGTCATTGGTCCTGAAGAAGACGATCCCAATCATTAGATCATTGAAACTGGTCGACCTCACCAGGCGTGTGCCGTCTCATGCCTTAAATATGTCCATAAAAGAATAATAAGGACACTTAGCAGCAAAGCAAAAAATGTGTAACAAACCTTTTTGTTCTTCACCATGGAGTGATTGTTAGCTTTTAAAGATGTTGTACCATTACAACACCTTCATCAGAATAAGTTCAACTCCCCGAGACTACAATCGTGCTAGCTGGTTATTAAAACAAAGACAACAAATCCAGGAGCAGCTTATGCCTTAAGGAATAAGGCTGAGACACTATATAATTCAAATTGAATCTCAGAAGACTACCCGCTGTTTCTGACCTTACTTGATTTTTAACGAGTGTGGATCTAGCTACACAGAATGACTATGAGAATTGATTAACCTGGTCTCCGTAAGTAATCCCTGTAGAAAAAACAACAGTCAACCAACCAGGGATTGAGTCAGCCCCAACAGGGACAGCCTGTGAATATCATCAACATAGCTAACCAAAACCAACGATACACGTATTGTCTGTACATCATTCCCCAAAAACCGTTTTTTGTGGTACGGCTTTATGGGATTCACTTTAGATGTGAGTTTCCTTGCGGGAGCTTTCCTGCCTCTCCCACCCCGAGAGGGATGCCTAACTGCTCTAGGGACCTCTTCCCATTTCCCCCTTAATACAGATGTGAACTATTGAGCATAGACCCTTCATCATAAAGCACTTCTATAGCATGTGCCTCCGTAGATGCCACAATATTGACTTCATCCAAGGATTCCTTTGCCATCTCTTTATCCGTGGAGAGGAGTTCATATCTGACTAACTCCTTTGGAGGAGCAAACTGGATCATAACAGAACCTTCATGATGGTATACATGTTGTAAGTCTTGACAAATAATATGGCCTACTTTCAAAGGAAGAACAAAAATGAAAACCCAGGATGAGACTGTGCCCAGTTTTTCAAAACATAGGTTTAATATGTAAGTGCCCCTTCAGATGACACGTGTTTCGGTCCCCTTTCAGGACCTTCTTCAAATCAGGGCTGATGAAGTATATTACTGAAAATCTTGATTTCACCTAATGCCCCTTATTGGGTTAAGCAAACAGTATCCGCTCTTCAAATCTCAGGTTAGATCCCTAGTAACAGTGGGACATTCGGCAGCACGCGATTGTACGCAAGACCACTTACATATTAAACCTATGTTTTGAAAAACTGGGCGCAGTCTCATCCTGGGTTTTCATTTTTGTTCTTAATATTTATATGTGGTCTTTTCTTGGCTAAACCACTAACCCAGTGAGACGCGACCTTTGCCAAACCTTTGTGAGAAAACAGAATTTCAACAATACAAGGACGATGTCGCCATGTTAGACCAAACCATTGTAGCCAAGATTTTGTGAAACTACTTTCAAAGAAGGCCTTCACACTCGGCCGACTCCTCCATAGGAGAATTGCCTAGTACGCCAACCACAACCTTTACAAAAATGCTCTTAAAATCTGACTGTTCGGGGGCCAGGTTTGCACGTAGAAGGAGTAAGGCCTCCAACTTGGATTCAATCGAATTAGTCTTTGCCCACATTATATCTGTTGATTTTGGAAAATTCATAGTAACAGGCCCTCCCTCTACCGTCTCCTCTGAGTCACCTTTGGTAGACGAAGGACCAGGTGAAGAAACACATTTGGCAAGATCCGGTGATGCAGACAGGTTTATATCAACACTTTTTCCCTCAATAAATTTCAGAGGTCCCAATTATAGTCGTTTCAAGTTCAAACAATGGTTAAAAAATGAGCCGTTACTGTCAATCTCAAACGAGTTATCTGGAGAAGTAAGATTTGGAGGGGAGCTCATAGTTACGCAATGAATGTCATCCTCCACCACCGGAATCACCAAGTCACAGGGCCTCATTACACGGATGGCGGAGAACCATGGCGCTATTAGCGCCATGGTTCATTCCGGTAAAATACCGGCACCGCCTTGGCGTAAACGGGAATTACCGCCCCATTCCAAGGTTGGCGGGGCGGTAATTACCCCTTCGACCATTGCCCTTCCCCATTCCCATTTTTGCCCCATAGGGCATAATGGGAATGGGGAAGGCGCTAATTACGGTACCGCAAATTGCGGTACCGTAATTAGCTCCCTGGGTCCCTTTGCGGGTTGGTTTTTAACGCCTGCAAAAAGCAGGCGTTAAATTCCCCAACCCGCAAAGGGACCTCGTAGTAAGGCGGTAAGGATTTACCGGTATTGGTAAAATACCGGTACTGGTAAATCCTTACCGCCATCTGTGTAATGAGACCCACAGTGTCCAATACCGAGGTCACTACACCCAGTCAACCCTGTTGCATTCTGGGTGCAAAGAAAGCTTAAAATAGAGGGCTGAGAGCTTTTTGTCCCAGTCTTATGGTCAAAGGACTTTCTTAGCACATGCACTTAGTACCAGACTCCTGCCACGTTTCCCCATCACACCGGTCGCACTACGAAGACCGTAACGGGTCAGTCTGAATGCCTTCATAAGGTGACGGGCCAGATTAGACGTAGAGCGAGTTTGGAATTGAAGTGTTAGTCACATGCAGATATCACTGTCATCAGTGAGAGTTATTCCTCTATTTCATACCTGCTTAGCATGCCGTGATGATTTCCAGATTCCAATGGAGTAGGAGGTGGAGCCCCTTGTCAATCTGCACTCAGTGGAGAACTCGCTGGATGCACGCGTGCAAATGCACGTTCTCGCTCTTCTTGTAAGGATTCCGGGTCTGAGGGCGGGACTTCCTCCTGGCCAACCAATCAGGTGGTCTCACGGCCAAATAGTAGAGAAATAGGTCCGTTCAACTGTCCACAAAGAATAGGTAACTGCCAATATGCACTCAGCGGTGCACCCGCCGGCTGCCGGCAAACACCCCCTCCAGATAGTGTTCAGAGAAAGCCCCGCCTCTCCTCCTTCCCACAACAGCTGATTCACAACCCAGGTCATCTGTGGTTCTGAAGCAGCTGAACGACTGCTTATAGGCACTCGTGGTAACTCCACCAATATATTCGACATTACCTGTTCTACAAATAGAAGAGCGTTAAGCTATTCAATAAATAATCTTGCCATAATTTGCACAATGCACATTTGCACACCAACGTTTGAAGTAGGTTAATCAATTTCAATTGAAGCTAAATTTGGCAGAAAATGGAAAACAGTGAATGTTGCATATATGATTTCATGTAAATAATAGCAACGTAATTGTATATAATGGTAATGTGTTGAAAGTTCATTTGTTTTTTTTGTACGTATTTTGGATTTTTATGTATATTATGCATTTATATGTATGACAATTATGTCGATGTTATTTTAATTTGTACAAGTCTTAATTGACTAAATGTAAATAAATATTATTATTATTATTATTATTATTGGTGAAGAGGGAAAATGGGAGAATCCCTTCCCCCCATTCTCATCCAAACCATGGCCTAGGACGTCACGGCCTAAGCACCACCGCGAGAAGAATTCGACCCGCTCACCTCTGCACCAGACGTCAAGTACACTGTGGCCATGCCCCACATGCCCAGGGAGCCTGCCCATTAATGAAACCACATGCGGGAACCTCAGGTGGAACTGACGTCGACTTTATGGACCAACTTGATTAGACAGTAACCACAAATGCCATCATCGTTAGAGATGCCATGATGACATAGCCAACAGAAAAGAACACACGTGCCACCATGCACATCGGTCATTCACACACCAACCTACACAAACAACATACTCAGTGCTATGACACAGAGGAGGGAATACACCCACAGACATGCATCATTGTTATTTTCCACATAGACCACCTACAGCACCACAGAAATGCAAGATGCCTGAAGAGCTTGTGTATATGCTTGCAGACGCTTTCTCGCCACTGATGCCATGAAGATGCCACCCTACATATCTACTAATGCATATGACACTCTGTCGCCCCTCGCGACCCCCGTATTATGGATCATGTACCGCCACCCAGAAGCTAGGCCCAGGTGGGCCGCAAAGCAAGAGTCCCCAGGCAGAAGCCTCTCAGACAAAACTGCAAAGCGCTGACCACGCAGAACGAACTCCAACGAGAGCCCACAGCCAAGGCCGCAATGTTGTAATCTACATGGCGCGCTCCCCGCGCCAAGGTTACACCTGCCACTGCTAAACGCTCCTCAGAGCCGAAATACAAATCAAATGCTCATAATTCTACTCCAGCCACGGTCTCACCACACGTGACCAAGTTGACCTGATACGATGCCAAAACCTACGGGACAGAAAAGCACTGGGGTCTCACGTCTGGGACACAGTCTGCAACAAAAAAGTGACAAATTGGACACCTAAAGCGATGGGAAAGACATGCACATTAGCCAATAGTGAGACCTGTCCATTGTCCGCCACTGACACATAGCCACACATTGTTGCAAGGAAAGGTACACCGCGAGCTGGGAACAATGATGATCCCAGGCTTGGGGGTTCGTTGATTAACCAATCAGAATACAAGGGGCGCATCATGACGCCAACATAGTCTTGCCAATCACCAAGTGTCCCCTTGTAGCAAATTTGTTGTAGCAATTGTTAGGGACGGCCCAAGCGTGCCACCTGACCCTTCCTCACCCAATAACAATCTTTCCTATAGGTAACTATACTGATCTTACCACTTGGGGAGCCAACCCGAAGTGGCGCTAGGTTTTGGGGATAGTTTTCCCAGGTGACGCAATTAGCGCGTCATACAATGGTAAAAATGGCCTGCAAACCCACTGATGATGAGAGCCTCCCGGATACATTTGGTCTGAGAGTTCATCCTTGCTTGTTTCTGTAATAAACAGCAGTACCGACCTTGCTCTTGTGTGTGCCTCATACTCCTTTTGGGACGCGGGAGGAGTTGGGGCCTCCCCAGCCCTGGAGGTCCGCAGACGGCCCAGCCAGCCCCCGGGAGATCACCCTGACAAGTTGGAGGCACTGCTGAGATCTGTTTGAGATCTGCTTAAAGTAAGGGCAACCATGACAAGACTGCTTGCGTCAAAGTGGCCCGGCAGCGCGGCCCCCTCTGCCGTTGCCCCCTTTTGAGGACTACAGGACCATCGCGGAACTGCAAGACGATCGGACAACGCAATCCGGAGATTGGCCGTCGGGAGCCGACTTGAGAAGCATCCCGCCCGCAGTTGGCGAGTGTCCTGATGTGGTCCAGACGAGGGGAGGTGGCGAGTTGATTGGGAGGGGTGCCCGCGGTCGAGCAGCACCAGCAAGCGAGGACTTGATGTGAGTGTGGCACACACAACCAGCAATGTAATGTTGTGCGGGAGGGGGGAGGAATTGTAAAGAGGGTGGGGGGCGGTTGTTACAGTGTGTTGAAAAAGATTTTGACTAATAAGCGGCGATAGATGTTTGAGGTGTGGCGAGACAGGCACGAGGGCCATCCCTATAGCGTCACAGAGCGGATTGGGTGGGGCTTCGAGCACCCACATATGACTGACGGGTCACGCTGATTAGTCTAGATCGCGGACACCTGTATAAGGGAGGTGTGGCTTTCCTATGAATTGACGTTGTAGGTCAATGAATAGATGAGGATTCCTACTAGTTGAGCGTTTTAGCTCGGTAGGTAGATGACGTATTCCCGCAGGAGGTAGCTAGATTGTTTCCCAAGTGCGGAAGATAATTGGCTGGTTAAACTCCCCTCGAGAGGGGGCGTATTACATGCGAGGCGACACAGTGTGCGCAGATGGATTGTAATAATTAATTGATTGTTGATTACTCCACTCCAGACGCAGTGGGAAGACAGCTGTGAGGTTTATGGGGAATAAGAGTGTCAAAGATATCGCAAGTTCATTGGTTCTGCAATTGTACGTACTGGTAATATCTTGTAGAGGTTGGTGACGTCCCTCATAGGGCTTGTATAGGACACAACGATCATCTCGTTTTCATCCAGGGGTGATCGAGACAAGGAAACGCAGCAAGGGAGGGTTGAAGGGGGAGAGGCGGCCGCGCACAGAGAACGCCGGCCCACGCTCGAAAAGGGGGTTGAGCCAGAGGGCGGTGCGACAGACGGGAGGGGGTAAGGAAGTATAAAACTGCGCAGGCAGTGAAGACAGGGGAGGATGAGGAGCTAAATTGAAGGTGTGCCAAGTACCGGCAGCACAGGAAGGTGGGGCAGCTCAAAAACACACCACACAGGGCACGCAACGGCAGGGGGCTTTGTGCGCCACGGCTAAAGGGGGCCATAACTGAATATCGGGAAAAAGAACAGTAAAAACATTGTAATACAAATATTGCTTTCCTTTACAGCGGACAGTCGGAAGTCCCCAATTTACGGGGCCAGGTAAAAGGGTGATATTCAAAAGAGTAAAATTGTAACATGTCCACATACTATGGGATAGGGGTGGGAGCGAGCGTAGGGCTCAGAGCAAGCGCTTTAACAACACCACTTCAACACATCTACGCAACATTAACAACGCAAAGAGAAAAAATAGTAAGATATAGCATTGAATGGACGCAAGGAACGGACAACAAGCTAAGGGTACCCTGGCCGCCCAACAGCAGCTTTGATATGTGTACGCAACACTCCCTGCTGGCATATCTACACAATACATACAAGGGGAAGAAGCTAGCGAGTCATTTAGAAATGAGCACCAGGGATGTTCGCGATGCATGGGGTATAAGAGAAGAAAAAGGAAAAGGAGGAGAAAGAGGTAAAGGAGGAGAAGGTGAAAGGAGGGGCCGGCGTAAAGTGCCAAAAAACCCACCCAGTACTGAAGAAAGTGAGGAAGAGTCGGAAGGATCGTTCGCAGTTTCAGAGGTAAAGAAGCAAGGTGCAGAGGAAACACAGATAGCTAAAGAAGTGAAGAAGGAGGAAGGGGGGTTGTATCCAGTAACAGAACTGAGAGAAGCCGCCCGATCACAACTAACAGCCGCTGAGGGATATTCCAACCCTGCATACAGCCTACCACTATACGTGCCAACAGATAGCTACCAAAAGGGGTGGGGGAGAGGAGTACAGCAGAAACAAAACAAACACAGGCAAGCACGGGGGTGCGGACAACGGGTCCTGGGAAATTTAGCAAACATAGGACCAGATGAATGGATAGCAGCACAGGTACTTCTGAAGCTCTGAGGGATGCTAACAGGGGAAGAGGAAGAAGCAGTGAGACAGGTAAGTAAGGAAGATATGAACTACCTACAGACAGGGCACGGGGTAAGTAAAAAGGAGGAAGGACAAATGTCACAGGGCGAGGAAGAGATGTTGGAGGAAAGACTGGCAGAATTAAGGGAAGTATGGAGCGCACTGATCAGACAGTTCGAGCAGGACGCGCGGGAAAGAAAGGAAGAAAAGAAAGCAAACAAGGAGGAGAAGGTGAGGGTGAAGGAACAAGAGGAAGAAAAGAAAAAGGAAGAAGGGCGCATAAGGGCGATAGCGGAAAGAGTGGCACGCATGGAACAACGGGAGATGAGAAGGAAGGAGGAGGAGCGAGTAAAGAATGACAGGGAAATGGGACTGTGGAAAAAGAAAATTATATCAGAAAGTGCGCAAAAATATGATGAAGGGAAGGTTATAGAAAACATATTGAAAAGGGAGAGGGAATATGGGGGAGAAAGGAAGAGGAGGAAAAGATATTAGAAAAAGTGAGCGAAGCGGCAATGGATGAATTGTGTAGAGAACGAGCGGAAATAGGTGGTGAGGTAGTGAGGAAAAAGAATGAAGAGCGAGGAGAGAGGAGGAAGGAACATGGGGCAAAAAAGTATACGCGTCAGGATAAGGAAGTTGCGACAACATCAACACAAGGGGCCGCGGAGAAGGGAGGTGAGTACAAGGACATAGACCTAATAGATCTGAAGACAGTTACAGTGGGGGGAAAACGCACAGACTGGCGATTGACATTTCCAGATGTATTCTGCAGCGAGGAGAAGGAAGGATCGTGTTGAGGGCGGAGTGATGGAAATAGGGAAGGTCTAGGCAAATTATACATAATACGCACTGACTGCGGGTCACCTTGGGAATGTGGGACACGGGGAGAGCAAAACACAGAAGGAATGAAAAATAGACAAATAAACAGAAAAACACCATGACCACTGACACCACCTGCACTACACATGACATATGTTAACAGATTTAGGGACCTCCCGGGGCGCAGACTGGAAGAGCGAGTTGACATACACAGGATGGGGCAGGAAGGTAACAGAAGGGGGAACAAGAACATAGGAAGTGATAGAGCAACATACTGTAATATTGACAGTATTGAAGTGTTATCTAACATGGAAGAAGACGACGAATACACTGACATATCCCCACACAGACGGACGCCGGGGGAGGTGAGGGAGTACAATTTAATGCCACTCCTAGAGAGAGGGGGATCTAGACCACAATACGTCCCATGGAAACATGCAGACAAAGAAAATATCAAATGCAGACTTCCATCCCTGAGTAGAGGGGCTGGGAAGTGGATATATGAAATGGAAAAATGCACTACAGGACAAAGATTAGCGATGGGTGATGTCAAGGGGTTGCTAATTTCAATACTGGGGGATGCTTCAGACGACATTTGGAAGAGGGCGGGATTCCCAGGGGTAACAATAAGCTACATGTCACATGATGGAGTGCCATTTGCTAACTGTAGGCAGGCGCTAGGGCAGGCATTGAGGGTCCAATACCCAGACACCTCAGACATAGGAGCAATAATGTCACACAAGATGCGTGAGAATGAAGATCCTGTTGATTACATCCAGGAAATTCAGGAGAAGTGGCACATGGAAACACGGGAACCGTGGGACAAAACACTAGCAATGTTTTCCACATACTGGTGCAAGGGCTCCCAGAACAAGTGCAGGGACAGTTAAATAAACTAGTGGGAATGGAAGCTAAGGAATGGCCAGAGATACAGCTGACAATAGTGTACCACTGCAGGATGGGGCAAGAAAAGAGGAAACAAAAAGAGGAAGATGGAAAGGCAGAGAAAGCGAAATTAGTTCAAAAGAAACTATCCAAATTTGCCATGGAGGGCGCCCTGATAACAGCCCCCACCCAGGTCACAGTAATGCAATACACCACACAACAACAGACAGCACCACTACAGCAAGCACAAATAAGGACACAACAGATGCCACCACCACCACCACACATATACGCAAATGGCAAATGGGTACTCAAACAACTACAGGGGGAGTGGCGGACAAATGAGAGGGAGAGGATTTGGCCCAGCTGCACCACAACAAGGGGGAGGGTTCCGAGGTTACAATCAGTATGTCAGCAGGGGTACTCAGACAACACGGGGGGATACCCATGGCAAGCACGAGAGCCACCGATATGCTGGATATGTGGACTGGTAGCGCACATGTCATGCACTTGTAGAATGAGACTGACACAGACAGCTTGGGGAGAACAAGGACAGCAGGGGCATAACGGGGAACAACAATTCTACCAACAACAGCAGCCAGAACAGGAAGCGGGAACACTACCACAACAGCAAGCACCACTGCAACAGTAACAACAAGCACCACTGCAACACCAGCAACAAGCACCACTGCAACCACAGCTACAACTTCAAACATACATACCACAACAAAAGGCGGTTACAACACAACAACAACAGGTCCAACCAGTGCAGCAGCTTGCACAAATACAGGACAACGCAATATCATCCACTGACACACCTATACAACAGACACAGCTGGGGAGGGTGACAATATTGGGTCATAACACTTACACAGGAAACAGACAGTCACTATACCCACAATAGGACAGCCCAAGATGTCTTTGATGTATCCCATCCTACCAGTAACACCTAACCCTGCGGAGGAACCACGCATACAGGTGGCGATAGGTGACAAAACATTTTCCTTCCTAGTTTACACAGGGGCCACTAGGTCCTGTATAAGGGAGGGAAAATTCAACTTGTCAGGCAAAGCTATGCACACTCAAGGATTTGCTGGGGCTAGAGGGTTGGTTCACTTCACTGATAACATCTCCTTATCCGTTGGAGATCATGGTATGTGTCTCTCCCACTGCTATACTCAAAGCAATCACCAGTTAACATACTAGGGAGAGACATAATGAGAAGACTGAACATGACCATCTCCTTTACTGACAAAGGAATAGTATGCTCTACATCGGACATTAACATGCTTACAGCACGTCACATCCTGAAGGCTTATTGTGGCAAAACAGTGGCCAGGGCAGAACCAGTAGATAGAGACATCTTCCAATATGGGACAGACATGGCAATAGCATGGCTACCAGGAATTGAGGGCAAAATTTGGAGGAGACCAGCAGTTTACCTTTTCAGACCCGAAACACTGGCTAGTGAAAAGGAAGGGGCCATGATATCAGTGAGCATTGAGAGTATTGTGGCAGCCACAGACTACATTGCAGTGCATGCTCAGGACAGGGAGGGGAGAGCAAGGAGAGCAGTAATAGCATTAGCTGAGGGATGCCGACTAACACAGGTATCAGATGAAGAGCTTTTCTCAGACGATAACGGAGATGGGGAGGTGGTGTTTGAGATGAGCATTGACATTTGGTTGAGAGTGGCATACAAGGAAGTGGCACAAAAGATGGCAATGGCACTAGAGGCACCTGCCCCTACAGAAGTGCCATTTTATCAGGATGACTTAGCAGCAGTGCCAGCATCTCTATGGACCACTTGTCCATATGATGTAGGTTGCATAAAAAGCATTGGAGGAGTAAAGATAAAGTTGAAAAAAGGGGCAATGCTGCCTAGGGTAAAGCAGTACCCACTATCCAAAGAGGCAGATGAGGGGATCTATGAAACAATAACTGCCCTAGTGAACAGAGGAATACTGGTACCATCAGAGTCCCCATGCAACACTGCAGTGTATCCTGTGCGTAAGGCAAAGGGAGGGTCCTGGTGTTTCATCCAAGATTTAAGACCCCTCAACCACATTGTAGAAGCAGATATCCTATAGCGGCTAACCCAGCCACTATACTGTATAGAATAACAGCAGAGGCATCACGGTTCACTGTGATTGACCTCAAAAACGCCTTCTTCTCAATGCCTCTACACCCTGATTCACAACATCTAACAAGTTTCACATACCGCAATACAAAATGGAAACACACAAGACTACCACAAGGATAGTCACCATCCATCTTTAACAGAGTGATACAAAAGGATTTGGGAAACATAGACATGGAAAGTACGGTGCTGCAGTATGTAGATGACATCATCATCTGCAGCACCACAGAGGAGAAGTGCAGTAGGGACTCTGTAAAAATGCTCACAGTGTTAGCAGAAAAAGGGTACAAGGTAGACAAGGAGAAATTGCAGTACTGGCAAGAACATGTGCTCTACATAGGCCAGCTCATTTCACAAAAAGGAAGAAACATTGCACCACAAAGGGCACAAGCCATAACAAACACACCACAGCCACAGACAGTGAGAGAATTGCAGCAATGTTTTGGCCAATGCAACTACTGCAGGGCATGGGTTTTCAACTACAGTTCATACATAGGACCACTGCTTGAGGCCCTCAGAGAAGCACAGAGGGCGAGAGGACAAGTGAAATGACAGAGGCTTTCAATGAATTAAAACATGCCATCTCAACTGCACCAGAACTAGCCAAACCAAACTATGAAGAACAATTCTACATATTCTCACATTGTGATACTGCAGTAATGAAAGCAGTGCTGACACAAAAAACAAGCATGGGACACAGACACAAACCAGTAGCATTTGACAGTGGACATTTGGATCCTGTAATGATGGGTCACTTCCCGTGCGAACAGAGTCTGGCCGCAGCCGCATTTGTGGTAGAAAAATCATCCTCAATAACAATGGGGTGCCACACCACACTGTACGTGGAACACACTCTTTTTGCAATATTGAACAAACCAAAATCCACATTGACCACTCAAAGGGCAACACGTTATGAAATGATACTGTCCAGACCTGAATTGAAAATTGTGAGGTGTAGTAACGTAAACCCAGCCCGGTTTATAGCAGAGGTAGTGGAAGATGGCAACTATGCCCATGACTGCACACAGGCCATTGAAATTTACTCAAGCACAAGGAAGGTTGAGGAAAATTCCCTAGTGGGGGATAGATAATGTACATAGATGGATCCTCAACAATTGACCAGAGTGATGGGGTGAGAAGAAAGAAGAACAGGCGCAGCAGTGGTACGACTGAGGAATGATTGGACTTACGTTCCAGTGAAATGCGTACAGCTACCACAACACTATTCAGCACAAGTGGCAGAGCTAGTAGCACTGATTTTAGCCCTCCAAGAGAACAATGACAAAGGGTCACAATATATTCTGACAGGGCATACGTCAGATCAACAGTGTACTCAGGGTTCATAAAATGGCAACAAAGAGGGTTCAGAAGAGTAGACAGCACTCCGGTGCAGCATGCTCTATGACTTGCTGAACTAAATGAAGTAATTGAGGACCCTAAAGAAGTAGCTCTAGTGAAATGTCAGGCCCACACAAATGGGGATGATCCAATATCAAAAGGTAATGAAACTGCAGACGCACATGCTAAATATGCTCCGTACTTTGGCGAGACATGGACCCTCCCAGAAAAACAAAAAGATAAGGGGGTGGCAAGACAGATGTTGATGAAAGATGGGTACACACACATCCCTGAAACACAAATAATGGAGCTACAGGAAGCAGCACCTATGGCAGAAAAGGAACTATGGGTCAAAAGAGGATGCACAATGTCCCCCACAGACGTGCTATGGCGACAGAATAATACAGGTAAAGTAGTGATGCCCCTGTCCCTATTGAAAACCGCTTTGGCCCAAATACACCACCCCACACACACACACACAGGAAAAGAAGTGATTTCAGCACAAATAAAGGAAGCATGGTTCTGTCCAGAGCTAAATTCACACGCTGCAAACTTCATTAGCAATTGTCTCACATGCAAGCAATTTACGGCCGGTCACATGCTTCAAGTAATCAAAGGTACTATACCCCGGCCCGAAGAACCCTTCCTGCACCTACCAATTGACTACGTTGACATGATCAATGTATGTCAAGGGTACAGATACATGATTGTAGTAGTATGCCCATTTTTTAGGTGGATCGAGGCCGATCCATGCTCCCATGAAGACGCCTTCAGAGCAGCGAAGTTTCTGGTAAGGGAGGTGTTCCCGGGGTGGGGAATATGCAAAGTGCTACGGCCGGACAATGGCCCACACTTTGCCAATGAAATGTTCAAACGCAAAACTGCCCTCTTAGGAATAAAACATAAGTTTACATGCGCATATCACCCGCAAGCAAATGGCGTCTGCGAATGCCTCAACGACCTCCTAAAAGAAGAGATAGCAAAAATTCAGCAAACGACCAAAAAAAGTTGGCTATACTGCCTCCCCTTGGCTTTGTTCGAATTGAGAAATAGGCCAGGGTCGGACCACCAACTCACACCCCACGAGGTGGTGACCGGACACCAAATGCACCTTCCACTCACACTGCCATCTATAGCAATAACAGATTGCCATGCTACACACAAAGTATTTGGTGAAGAAATGTTTGAATATGTCTCTTCCCTGGTTACTAGTGTCACCTTTATCTCTCAACAGATTGAACGGACACGGGGTGGGTCGAAGAACAATCAACAAGAAGGAAGAGCAAACGAAGAACAGGAACAAACTGCACAGTGGACAGTAAAGGAGGGGGACCAAGTACTCCTAAGAAACTTTAACAGGAGATGGAATAGCCCATGGTTCGCAGGGCCGCATGAGGTGGACAAAATAGCTCCTAGAGCTATTCAAATAAAGGGAAAAAATGTATGGATTCACATCCATGACATCAAGCCCTACAAAGCACAGACCCCCCTCACATCAACGAAAGGGCCAATGCATCAGCAACGACAACTGACGACAACAACGACACAGCCCAGACACCAAACCCCCCAACATAAACGACCAACCACCCATAGCCCACCCTATGGTCATGAGATCCCAGATAAAGTAAACCCCGCCCCCACCGCCCAACCCCAGCCACCACCTAATAAAGAACATTGTCCAACAATCTGCAACACACACCACACTGTGTAGACACGTGCATGCTCTCTTTTTTGTTGTCTCACACATGCAGGTGCCGCGCAGTACTGTTGCATATGTAATGTGAAGAAAAGGGAATATACGTCACTAACGCATACGTCAAATACTGCCCGCGGACAACAACACCCCAGAAGCATTGTCACACCAATTTGTTTATAAAAAGACCAAAAAACTTAAAGAAAAGTAGAATACGTGTGTATTAAAACACGTTCCTTTTGATAATAGTTCAATCTTTTCCACATCTCCACGCAGCATCACACAGCATAACCCGCCCTAAGAGGTAGGACAGTAAGAAGAACGTGGGAACAGCTTTTTGCCTGGGCATTGAACAATTACTTGATAGGGAGGGCTTGACTAGAAGATACTACCAAAATAACGCATATTTTGAGAGATTTTCAGGTGGGCATCTATATCATCTAAAAGTAAAGTGGCTGTAGGACCGCAGCAGAGGTAAGAGAGGTATGCCAGTGGTATTACCAATTGTAATAAAGATGTTAGGAATATTTTTACCACTTGTCTGATTACTACCGCTGTCTGGCAGGCATACTATGCTTCCTATGTTATGGCATCACCCTCTACTAACGCCCCCCTACCATGGCTGCAACGAGTACGGCATCAGGTGATACAAGTAGTACGAAGCACAACATAAAGAGAAATAAATGTAGCACAAGCACATGTCAAAAGCACATGTCAAAAATTGGTAAAGGCACAACTAAGGACAGCTGCTATGTATGCTTGTTGATCCCATACGCCATGAGTGCATCAAGAACATTTGTGGCAACTGAGGTACCTGCAACATCAGTGTAGTGCCCAATATACTTGTCTTTGTTCCAGACACGAGGGCGATTTCAAGGAAAAAAAGCAACACTAAGATGGAAATCAAGGTCTACGTACCCCTATGAAGACAACTTTATCAAAACACTACCAATGTATGGCAACTACTGGCAGCTGACTCAAGGGCTCCAGTACATGACGGATGGACCCGACAAAGGAGACACAAAGGAGGTTTACCATGCGAATGGCACGCAAAAGAGGTTGCTGGTGAACCAGGATGCTAGGAAAGACCACTAATGCTAATATATGGCAAGATATACACTAAACAAGGGTGGGTGGACGGAGTTGTAGGAAGTAAAATGGTGACTTTGGCGAAGTCATCGGTGATGACAGTTCAAGAAGAGAATGACAAATGTTACAATGAATGGACAAGGAGTGCAGCACTGGTCACATGCTTAGACAAGGACGAGGAACCAATAACAATACTTCCACTCACAGCGCCAACACTGTGTTATCAGCATGATGGAGAAGTTGATGTTGGAAGAAATGATGATTGCAAAAGGAAAATAAAGATTCTTAGGGGGGTGCTGGAACAGCAGTTCTGATGGATCACTATTGGGCCTGCGGAGTAAAGGCATACCACAGCTTGCCACCATTGTGGAATGGAGTATGCACTATGGTACACATCAATGTACCGTCCTTGGTAGTGCCGCTAAAACACGTCAACCTGGAAAACTTCCCTAAAATGGACAAAGGGAATAAAAGGAAGAAAAGGTCAGTGAAGATAGGAGGAAGCAAGCAACAGAACGACATGACCAGCCTGTCCAGACTGAAAAGACAAGGAGAACCACTGACGGTGAACTACCAGTGGGAAAGGTCAGAAACAGCTCTGAGTGACATCCCACCAGCACACAGACTGTTTAGCAGAGCGGTGATGTTCTTTTCCTCCATAATACATCCAGGGATGCAGGTGTATGCAAATGCGAAGTGGCTCCAGATTACAAGATGGGAGCTAATGATGATGATCAACTCCACCGTTAATGGATTCAACGCGATAAAAGAAGAACTGAAGGCAATATGGATGGTAGCATTCCAGAACAGGTATATGCTGGACCTCCTGACAGCAATGGAAGGAGGTATTTGTGCTAAAATTGGGAGCTCATGTTGCACATTTATTCCTACCAACAACGAGGACAACGGCACGCTTTCTGAGGCGTATCACAGCTGGCCAAGATGCACGCCAAAATGGAAGAAGAAGCAAAGGGAGTGAAGAAGGACGGTAGCTGGTTCTCATACATTTGGTCCTAAGATTGTGACAGGGTGCATAATTTTAGGAATGGCCGTCCTGATGGGGATTAAGGTATGGAAGACAAGACAAAAGCGTACTACTGAAGAAATGATCGAAATGATCGGCATGCACGCCCTAATGCCAGCTGAAGACGACAAACACACAGACATCATTATAAAAGAGCGTGAACGGCTATGCCAGCAGATAATAGAAGCAGACTTGTATCCACCATCAGTAAAAGTAGAGAACCCAAGAAACCCGAAAACTTGGAAAGTGGGTTTATTGCAAACCCAGTGGTGGATGAGTAAATATGTACTGGTCATTTGAAGACCACGTAAATCAGTACGGACACTTGGCAGGAATAACAAAGGTATGGCGAGTATGCGGAGGCACGAGAGTGGACAATTTTGTGGTCGACCAGAGGGGGGACTGAAGAGGGTCTGAAGAGGGAAAATGGGAGAATCCCTTCTCCCCATACTCATCCAAACCATGGCCTAGGACCTTACGGCCCAAGCACCCCCCGCGAGAAGAATTCGACCCACTCACCTCCACACCAGACGTCATGATTCACTATTAATGAACCCACGTGCGGGAACTTCAGGTGGAACTGACATCAACTTTATGGACAAACTCGATTAGAGAGTAACCACAAACGCCATCATCGTTAGAGATGCCATGACAACATAGCCAACAGAAAAGAACACACGTGCCACCATGCACATCGGTCACTCACACTCCAACCTACACAAACAACACACTCAGTGCTATTACACAGAGGACCGTAGACACCCACAGACAAGCATCGTTGTTATTTTCCACATAGGCCACCTACAGCACCACAAAAACGCAAGATGCCTGAAGAGCTTGTGCATATGCTTGCATACGCTTTCTCGACACTAATGCCATGAAGATGCCACCCTACATATCTACTAATGCATATGACACTCTGTCGCCCCTCGCGACCCCCATATTATGGATCATGTACCGCCACCCAGATGCTAGGCCCAGGAAGGCCGCAAAGCAAGGGTCCCCAGGCAGAAGCCTCTCAGACAAAACTGCAAAGCGCTGACCACGCAGAATGAGCCCCAACGAGAGCCCAAGGCCGCAATGTTGCAATCTATATGCCGCGCTCCCCGCGCCAAGGTTACACCTGCCACTGCTAAACGCTTCTCAAGCCGAAATATAACTTAAATGCTCATAATTCTGCTCCAGCCATGGTCTCACCACACGTGACCAAGCCGACCTGATACAATGCCAAAACCTACGGGACAGTAAAGCGCTGGGGTCTCACGTCTGGGACACAGTCTGCAACAATAAAGTGACAAATTGGACACCTACAGCGATGGGAAAGACATGCACATTAGCCAATAGTCAGACCTGTCCATTGTCCGCCACTGACATATAGCCACACATTGTTGCAAGGAAAGGTACACCGCGAGCTGAGAACAACGATGGTCCCAGACTTGGGGGCTCACGGATGAACCAATTAGAATACAAGGGGCGCATCATGACGCCAATATAGTCTAGCCAATCACCAAGTGTCCCCTTGTAACAAATTTGTTGTAGCAATTGTTAGGGACGACCCTCCCTCACCCAATAACAATCTTTCCTATAGGTAACTATACTGATCTTACCACTCAGGGAGCCAACCCGAAGTGGCGCTAGGTTTTGGGGATAGTTTTCCCAGGTGACGCACGTAGCGCGTCATACAACGGTAAAAAGGGCTTGCGAGCCCACTGATGATGAGAGCCTCCCGGATACATTTGGTCTGAGAGTTCGTCCCTGCTTGTGTCTGTAATAAACAGCAGTACAAACCTTGCTCTTGTGTGTGCCTCATACTCCTTTTGGGACGCGGGAGGAGTTGGGGCCTCTCCAGCCCCGGAGTTCCACGGACACCCCTGCCGGCCCCCGGGAAAACACCCCGACATTGGCAAACTTATTTCAGTTGGGGGCAATTTAGCTCCCCTCATTAAATGCAAAGGGAAGTCCTCGAATCAGGAAAACAGTCCATAGTTCACTGGCGGCCTGGCCACTTTAAGAGGAAAGGTAAGTGTTTAGAACACTAGAGGAAGAAGTGTAAACATCAAGAAGGTAAGTCTCAGTGTAACAAATCTTTGACTCTATACAGTGGCAAAGAAATCTGATGTTGCACATAGAATCTCAGAAGCACATATCAATAGCGCAGACATTTTTCCAATATATCATGTACCAGCTAATTTAAATACAAATATGAATATGGCTACCCTGCTCAGAACTTATAGAACTCATTGGCTTCTTTCTTTAAACCTAAAATGTCTTCTGTTCGGGCATCCATAGTCACTCATCTCAGAATTCTAGAACTTCACATATTACTCATTAATAGTGTCTCTATTTTTATATATATATATATATGTTTTTAAAGCGCAGACCTAGCTCGAGAGCCGTGGAGCTGTACGGGGTTTGGGTAGCCAGCATTTAAGATGGCATCTTTTTACAGCAGCACAGTACTGTGATTTGCATTCTGAGTTTCCACTGAGGTTAGTCCATAGTAAGGTGCTGTTAAGAAAGCCAAATTTTGAGAGATTTGCAAAATTGGAGAATTGTGGGGGTATTCTGGGTTGATACTGTGTGAGTTGCAGAGATAAGCCTGCCGTTCTATCCACGTTACCAAAATTGGACAGGGAGGGTTATAATTTACTTTACGGTTCAAATCCCTTCTGGTGTACTAAAGGTGTGTGGCTGATTGATGGTTTAGAAACCGATATTCATCCCTGGACCACTGTTGCCCTGGAAGTAGATTTGTCACATACCGGGGTCGAGTTATAGAGGATGGGTGTGTGACAAGGAGCAGGATTGTTTTTGGGTCCTCTCTTTGCTTTATGCACTAGTTGTTATTCCAGCCGTTTGGTTGATTTGTTGTGCAAAGAGCGTGTACCATTAGATATGTGGAGTTTAGCCGCCAGGTACGCTGATGTGCTACTCGCGACTGCTTTGTAGAAGATACATCCAGTCTTGAACAGTATCCTAGCCTGGAGAGGAAGCCAATGTAATTTAGGTAGGATGTGGTGATTTGGTAACATTTCTGGGCACCTGTAATAAGACTTGCTGCCATTTGCTGCACTGCTTTTAGGGGAGCAAAGTGAGCAACTAGGATCCCCGGCAGGATGGCATTTCCCCCATTGATGTGTCAGACTAAACGGGCCGGCATTATCTGTAAATGCGTTAAAATGTTGTGTCTCTTGCTGGCTCTGATAGGCCTCATAGGATTAGAGCTATACAGTCATCATCGCCCTCACATGGCCCTTATTCAGCTAGTTTCTTAAAGCACCTGAAGACTTGATACTATGGGATGTTTTTGAAATTATCCTTTGCACAACTCCCATTGCGATGAGACTCTCAGGAACAAGAGTTGTGGAAAGGATGTCCTTTCTCTGCATCCACCTTCCTTCCTCCTCTGCCTCTATGGGCGACAGTCCCGGATTCCCTGTCCATTCCCTGCTCCCCATCTTCCCTCTCCCCTTATCCTGGGGACAATCCTTTTCTCCTCCCTGTTCCTCCTCCACTCCGCTTGACCCTCTCTTCCCATCACACTGCTCCCCCTGCCCCACTTACTCCACCTGCCTCCTCTGCTGGAAGGGCCAGCTCAGCCCCCTTTCACGATCCATATATTGCGCAGGGGACGCACCCCCACTTGTTTACGTGTGAAATGTCCTCCGTGCGATACATGGGGCAAACCAAAGACGTGGATATCTTTCTTAATGCCTCGTTGCATGGAGGGATACTTGCTGGATGTCAGAAAAAAGCACCTACCACTTTGCAAAGAAAGCAAAGTTGGATCCTTCCCAGCCAGTTACAGGTCTATGTCTATCTAACCTTCCTGGCATTGGGAAACCCCTAGAATGGGGAGAAAGGCACTAACTCACTGATTCTTTAGAAACTGAAGACATATTAGTCTCCTGTTTTCATCCCACAAGCAGCACTCAGACCACTATTCTCAAGATGCGGAGGATCTGTGCAATTTAGGAGAGACAAGTGATTTTAATTTTATCTGCTTCGTCGGCCACATTTTATTCCAGGAACCAGGAAATCCTGACCCGCCACCAAGAAAACCACATTGGAATTAGTGGTCCCGCGTTACCTTGGATTTTTCTCTTTCTGGTGGAGAGAAGTTGAACGATACCACTATGTAATCAAATCTTTTCTTGTCACCCTGTTCCCAGTGGAATACCTCACCAGTCTTCTCTCTCCTCTTTTAGCTGCCAGCTATATACCAATGATAACCAGATCCCGGCAGATCCTCGCAGGGGGGCTTTCAAGGTATTGGTTGCCTGGGTATTCTGCAGTCATGGGTGCAGGACAACTGGGCTAAACTTAACGGAAATAAGATAGACGTTTTCATCCTTGGCTGCACACACCCACCCCACTGTGCGTCATTCCCTTCCATTAGACTAATCATATAGGTGTGCCCCCAGCAGGGGCGTGGCCTGGGAGCGAGATGTGAGGACGCGCAGAGCTGGAGCTCCCATCTAGATCCTGCAGTAGATCCTGAGAAAAGCAGCAAAACTGAACCAATCTGCCCCAAAACGAACGTTTATGCTGCAAAATCGATCCTCCTTGCTGGGCGAAAAGCGCAAGTTAAACTGGAGCCTGAGAACCCCTGATTGCGGGGACCGAAACTGGGCTCCTGCGGCAGCCAAGATGGCGGCCACCACGGAGGCTTGGGCCGCTCATGAGCACAGCAGTGCCGAGTGCGGGGAGACCTGTAAATGAAGCAGAGGCTGACGAGAGGCAGATTGTGGCGGCGTCGTACTACAGTGGCGGCCCCCCCGTACCCACTGGCGAGCGGGGCGAGGGCCGGAGCAGAACCGAGGGATGCGAGGAGGAGCTGCATCATCCGGTGACGGTGACGCGCACGGATACAGAGGGACCGGGAGGACCCGAAGAACTCGGCATCGAGCCCGCCCTGAACTGCGCCTGACAGAGGGTGAGTCCCCGGGGCTGGGAGCGAAGGGACACACGCCACCGAAGACAGCACCCTCCACGGGCGGGGCGAGATGTGCGGGCCCTGAACAGGGGAAGGAGGGGCACAAGAGCGAAACCAGCTGGAGCTGAATTGGGTCGGCAGTCTCACTTACCCAGGCGGGGGCCAACTCAGACCCAAAGCAGAGATCCGGGCCCCTCCCCCCACAAACAGAGTGCAAAACAGAGGAAAAACAGACGGTGCCCATGAAGAGGCCACCCTAAGAGCCACAACAAGCCGCACACGGCCCTGGGGAGCACAATAGGAGCAACAAAGGAGGCCCACACACGGCCATGGAAAACAACCTGTGAGACACCTCAGCGCTGCCACCCACAGTGCAAGCGAACCATGGCCGTTAGATCAGGCTACACAACAAACACAAATCCTGCACTGGTCGATGCCCACAATGACAACTAACCTTGCCAAGCTTCATAATAACTTACCTGCATGGGCAACGCCAACTGAAGAGCAGAAGGTGTGCCGAGCCGCCCGGACAAACAGAACCATAAAAGTGGGCAGAGGTGGAGGCGACCTGGGGCTTGGCGAATCACGCTCCCAAGCAGAGAAGAAAGCCCAATCAAGGGGTCACACAACAGACTCTCCCAAGTGGCCAAGCTATTCCTGAAAGTTAGCGAACTGCACATAACAAGACCCAGAATCCAAGGAACATCAGAGGGCAGTCACAGAAGCATGCATACAGCCACTTCAGCTCAAGATACAGGGAGATGCCCTCCACCAAAGGGAAAGGCAAGTCCAATATCATGGAGTCCTCTACTGCAGCCAGACCTAAAGAGCAGAAACTAGAATCCATTGAGCCTGCCCCGCCCCTGCAGCCTCCCGAGGAGCAGAGCAAAGACAAACAAATACTGGAGGCCATATCTGGGCTGTGCACGTTTATAGACAACAAAATAGAGGAGGTGAAGTCAGACATGATGCTAATGCGATAGGACATATGCAACCTTACAGAAAGGGTTTCGACTACAGAAACTGAACAAAAGGAAATGTCCACAACCACAACACTGAAAGATGTGCAGAACAGAGTGATGGAGCTGGAAAGGCGCAATAAGATCCTAGAAGAAAGGGCCGAGGATGCGGAAGGATGATCCAGACATGCCGGAAGGACTGGAAGGCCCCAACCCTACAACCTTCATAGAAACCCTGCTACAACAAGAGATAGGAGCATGTCGCTCTCACAGGGATTTGCAGTTGAAAGAGCGCACAGCACCCCCCATAAGAAACCACCGCCCGGATCATACCCGCGACCGATCATTGCAAAAATCCTAAATTTCCAAGACCGGGAGGTCATACTGCGACACTCACTAGAAGGAGGAACCATAAACATAGACAACGCCAAAATCAGCATCAACCCGGACAACACCCCGGCAGTCCAAAGAGCCAGAAATGTGTGTGTCCCAATTAAAGTGAGGCTACACCACCTAAACCTAAAGTACATGTTGATGTACCCGTCTAGACTAAAGGTGATATACAAGGGACGCACTATTTTTCTATAGACACCTGAGCACAACTACATGGCAGGAGATGAGGAAACGGCTAAATGAACTGCACAATGTCAGATAGAAAAGGTTGTCTGAGAACAATAAGAGAGACAAAATAGATAAATTCAAGCCACTCAAGACTTAGCTAATAGACGGGAGACCTACCACAGCGTCACACATGTGCAGGAAGGCACAACCCAATGAAAAGACTGGTGCCAGCCTGTTGCTACCGCACCATAACCTGCCTGGGATGTCCTGGATAGGCAAAACCTGGCAGGGGCACCTGAGCATTGCCCGTACGGAGTAACTGCTGGCTACAGTTGGTTGAGTTCAATAAGTTACTGGTTGACTTGTTTTTTCTGTCTTCACTGCAAAGGGTATAAGAGTACAGCGAGCACTAGAAGAGACGATGGGGACATTGCAGACCAGAAATGGCGGCTGACATTAAGGTACTAACATGGAATGTCCGGGGGATGGGCTCATATATGCGCAGAAACAGGATTAGATCCTACCTAAGGAGAAAGCACATCACCATTGCACTCCTACAAGAAACACACCTCAACGCTGAAAGCTCCATGAAAATAGCGGAATGGTGGGGGGGTCAGGGCTTTGGTGCCTCGTAATCTAATTATGCACGGGGGATTTACACTTGGATTGATGGGGCCATCCCGTTTAAGCTACTGTCCAAAGAAGAAGACACAGAGGGGAGATATTTTATACTGCAGCGCAGCATTGAACAATTAGAAGTTTGCATTGTCAACTCATACCTCCCCACTCACGGAACTTCAGCATATCTAACTAAACTGGGAGCCACTGGCACCGCACCGAGACTGCCTCTTCATATGGGGGGGCGACTTTAATTGTATACGCGATCAGGCACTGGACAGATCGAACCCCCCAACGCTGATGCCCACTCCTAACCCCTCCTCACTTAACAAGATATTAGAGAACCTAGACCTTGCGGAGGTGTGGAGGGAACTGCACCCGACAGACAGAGAATATTCTTACTTATCATCCCCCCACGCACTCTATACTAGAATAGACGATCTCCTAATAGACAAACAGCACCTACCACAAGTTGAGTCAGCGTCCTACCTGGGAAGATCAATATCTGACCACTCACCGCTCCTCATGGTGTGGAAAAGACGAGGTCCTAAGCCACCCATCCCACTGTGGCGAATGCCAACAGAAGCTCTCACAGACTGTGCATTCAAAGAGGATCTCCGCGAGAAAATAAGCAAGTACCTAGATATTAAAGTGGGGAGTGTGAAGGGATGAGATATGATCTGGGAGGCACTAAATGTAGTGATCAGAGCGGAGATTATTGCAAGCACGGACGGGATCAGAGGAACATTGAAGAGCGAACTAGAAAACAGGGGAAGGTGGATCACACAGCTGGAAGCCACGGCCCCGAGAACAAGGGAGGCAGAGGAGGAGCTGTCCACAATTAGAGAAAGCTGTAAAGACGCATGGGCCAGATTAGCAAAATTTGACTATGTGACCAAAACCACGAGGGCGCATTGTTAGGCAGAAACCTGTGCAGTTCCCTCTGGGACCACAGCAAAAGATTTAAGACTACAGGTGTTTGGCAGTAAACCCACTTGGTAGCAGTCTGTACCACACAGATTCACTAGGTAGCTGTGGCTGAGCAGTCAGACTTCCCTCAAGAAGAGTTAGGCAGTATACAGAGTATTCACAATAGGTCAAAAGAACACAGTAGAACAAGTAAACACTGACCACGGCTTAGTGTAAAAGAGGTATATTTATTTATTTAAAACCACATCTAGAAAAACACACAGGCACTAACAGTAAGCAATTCAAAAACATGGTCACTAAAAGATATACACTCCCTTAGAAGAATATTAGACAAGTCTTAAGTAAAGCCCCACTTATTTTCAGACAGCAGTGAGCGCTTAACGCAGATGGCACTCTAATAATTCGTTTTAAAAGGGAGAGAAAAACAGAGAATAAATTGAAACAGTTCCCAACACTTTTACAAGAACACAACAAGAGAGGAAGGCAAAGTAAAACCGTTAAGTTAGAGTTCAGTAGGCCGGATCCACTTTAAGAGGATCAAACGAAATATGTCCAAGGTCACACGGTTGCAGTGCATTAAAGTCTTGAAAAAAGGTTCAAAAAGAGTTGGACCAAAGAAAGGGACCAGTTAGAAGGTCAAGGGGATATTATTACCTTGTAGCAATCTTTAGAAAGGGAGGCCTGGCAGACACGGTACCTTAAAGTGGTGAGAATACTCCAGCGGGGGCAGTTGTTCCTGGCAGCGGATGCAAGTCGGTGCTTCATCCGGGGGAAGAGAGGATCTGGTCGGGGAGGAAGACAGGAGTCTGTTGCACTGCCAGGGAAGAAACCAGCCACAGAGTTCTCAGGTAAAAGGAGCGGTCCTTTGTTCGCGGTCCAGTGGTAAGTGGCTATCCGGTTGCCGGGGTGCTTGGCACGGGCAATACGACCACAAGCCGGTCTGGGGTGCGAAGAGAAGAAGGTAAACTGGTTGTGCCCACCAGTCAGGGGAAGAAGCCTCTCCAGCCGGGTGATCTTCTCTGTCGTCGGGAAGTGGTGAGTCGGTTCCGCAGGGCTCCACCGGTGGTGTCGTCGTGGTAGGTCGGCTCAGCTTCTCCCTCGTCGGATTCTCAGGTCCTGTGGTGACTTCTGAAGTTCCAGTCCCCAAAGCCCTGCTTTTATGCAGCACACCCCTATTCACTCAGCCTAGCTGTCAATCAAACATGCTAAGTGGTGAGCCGGCCGGCTCACCACTTGGGCCAATCACACAAGAGTGCGACTTGAGTTACCAAGGTAACTCAGTCCAGGGTGCCTAAACCCCCTCCCACACCCCCTGTGGTACCCAGACAGAGTGGCACCACTTTTGGAGGCTTCTGTGGAGAAGCCCGCCAAAAAGTGGAATAAAGGGCTCGACTTGGGTTGGAGTCACAGAAGAGAACACAAACGCCATTTTAGAATCGAGTCCTGGCAAAAAATACCAACCGGCGAATTAATATTAAATAAATAAACAGGCGGTATGTTCGAGGCTATGACAATTAAATAATTAAAGTTGGTAACCTCGAAAAATGGGAAAATCCCATTGGGATATATTCGCGGTCGAATATAAAAAGTAGTATCCACCGCCACCAGCCAAAACTCGATCAGGGGGGACGGAGACGTGCCCCCTCGACTAACAGACCCTGGGGCAATTGAATTGCCCCGACCAGTACGTCCACAATATGATGGTTTGTACTGGTTTCTGTTAATAATTTAGGACTAGTAAAGCCAATGGTGACTTTACATGCCCTGGGAGACAGTAGTCAGTCCCAGGATATGGAGTCTATGGTGGGGTGTCACTAAAACACCCCTGTGTTACTGAACGGATGGTGCTGTGTAACACACATAGTAAAAACACATGAGACCATTTGGAGTAAAGGACCCCATAGCCCATAGAACACATTAACAGTCAAAGGAACATCATAAATCATGACCAAGAGTGGGAGAAAAAGAGTCTCACTCTTGGCAGGAGAAAAAAAAAACTCCAGAAATCCAGCAAAGCTACTAGGGGACTCACTAGGTTAGGAAATTCAGCCTAAAGAGAGAATTCTCCCTAACACGCATGCAGAAGGCGACAAACCAGGCAGGCTCCTGTCATGGTTGTGCAGGAGGGAACACCCGAAGCACCAATAACTGAAGTCAAGGACTCTGCTGACAAGGTCCGTACATCCCAATTAGACATCAATGATGCCTTTAAGCAGTTCTACTCCCACCTGTATGGCCGCGCAGGGTCTGTGACGCAAGTAGATATCTTGGACAAGCTGGATGAGATAGGCCTCCCAACACTGAACGCAACCCAGCAAGCCACACTAAATGGGGACTTGCCTGTGGAAGACATAACTGAAGCAATCAAGTCACTGTCCACGGGTAAAACCCCAGGCAGCGACGGGCTGCCCCCCGAATTTTACAAAACATATGGTGAGGAACTGGCCCCCACCCTCCTAGAAGTGTTCAATGAATCATACGAGAAGGGGATACAACCCAGAAGCATGAGGGAAACACCGGTGGTGCCAATACCTAAACCCGAGAAACCAAGAGATGACTGTGGATCATATCGACCACTGGCTATGCTCAATTACAACATCAAAATCCTGACGACAATATTGGCCAATAAACTGACGAAAGTAATAGGAACACTAGTACATGAAGATCAGAACGGGTTCATTCCACGCCGCAACACATAAGTTAACCTACGTAGACTACAGCACATAATCACACAGACAAGGGACTCTCCCGAATCGTATGCAGGGCTCTCCCTAGAAGCAATAAAGGCATTTGATTCCATATACTGGGAGTGGTTGTTGGAGGTTCTAAAGCAATTCAGGTTGGGAGAGAGCTTCATACGTTGGATAAAGTTTTTTTACAAGTCACCGGTGGCTAGAATCAAGACTGGAAGGGTGGTGGCCGGGCTATGGGATATACAGAGAGGCACAAGACAGGACTGCCCATTATCCCCAATGCTTTATGTTCTAGGCCTGGAACCACGGGCAATAAACATGAGAAAACAGTTCTTTGATGCAGGCATCAGGGTGGGAGGAGAACACCACCTAATCTCGCTGTACGCGGACGATGTTCTATTATATCTGAGAGACCCCCACCCTAACATACCAACAATACTGGAGGTCTTAGAAAATTTTGCCCGGGTGTCAGGGATTGCCTTCAGCAAAGAGAAATCGAGTGTGTTCCCACTAGCAAGACTAGCAAGGTCCACAAAGACAGGACTCCCAGAAGTGGGAATCCAATAGAAAGCGAACACATTCAGATACCTAGGCTTTCATATTTGGCACACACTGGAGCAGATGTACGGCGGTAAAACCCTAGTTGCGGTGCAAGGCTTGAGGAAATTAACTAGGTTCTGGGCCAGATTACCACTATCTGTAATGGGGAGGGCAGCAATAATCAAAATGATAGTGCTGCCAAGGTTCCTATACTTCTTCCAAAACATACATTACCTCATCCCGATATCCTTTTTCCGACTCCTTGAAAAACTACTGAGAGGACTACTATGGGGCAACACCAGACACAAGATAGCCCTTAACACTGTAACGCCGCCGTACAAAGCAGGAGGAATACAGCTACCAGATTTTGAGAGATATTATCTGGTGGCCCAACTGAGCCACGCGACTAAGTGGCTGGCGGATGAGACTACCCACAAAACTAGACTACTCAGACAGCCGGTAGCACCGGCGAACCTGAAAGAAATCCTATGGGCATCACCAGAATGTACAGGAGAGACCCCGATGATAGTAACCCTGGGAAGGAAAATTTGGGATCGGACCCTGAAGATGACTGGGGGGATACACCCCTACTCCCCAGATGCCCCAATTGCAACCGAGGTGTGCAGCAGCAGAGCAGACCTGGCTTGGATGCGGAAATGGGAAGGGTATGCCATCTACACCTGGGGAGACATGTACGAGGGGGGACCTTTAGAGATTTCGACTCAATAATAGAAAAAAATTGCCTTTCTAGGGGACAATTCTTGTGGTACGTCAGGGTCAGGAAACAAGCCTGAGCAAAATGAACAGAATGGCCGGAAGAACCAGAGCCTGACCCACTTCTGACACTGCTGTACGCCCTGGTGGATGGCTGGAAACCAATATCCAGGCTCTATGCGCACTCGGCAGACAGGCCCAACCCAATAAGTGCCGCACTGAAACAGAGGTGGGAGACAGACCTGGGGGCCTTCATAACCGAACAGGAATGGGAGAGGTCCCTTGTATACCCCCGAAGTCCAGAAATGTCCGGTTTCGACTAATCCAACTCCAAATATTACACAGTCATACATGACATAGGACAGGATAGCCAAAATCAACAAAAACACACAGCCCCTATGCCCCTGGTGCAACAGTGAAGGAGCAGACTTGATGCACATGTTCTGGGGGTGCCCGAAAATACAAACCTTTTGGTCCAAAATAGAACAGACCTGCAGAAGAGCAGGGATAAAGAGATACGACTGGTCCCCAAAAGAATGCCTCCTGGGAGCCTACCCAATGATAAGCAAGGTGAGACATATAGTGAAACCTATGGATATGGCATGTGTGCTAGCCAAAAGAGCCATTGCTATGGCATGGAAATCCACGAGGGGCCCATAGTTTGATAAATGGCACCACAGTTTGATAGATGGCACAGGGAGATGGAGCACTGGACAGAGGCGGAGACCAGGACATGGGGAAAGGGGATGGCCAAGGTGGGGGGGAGCCTAGCCCTACATATGAGGACTGGAAAGCCCTAATCTGAGATATGTTTCATCCATCGGATGATATGCCCCCGTGAGCTCCTCCTGGCATACTGCAGAGCTCCGGCTCATATACAGAACTTGTACACTGATGGCTGAGCAACTACGCCTACCTGTACCGATTGACATTTCACCCCAAAGCCCAGCGCCAAATTGACTGCAGGGGGGATCGGTACCCCTGACATGACCACCCAGCTAGTGAAGACAAGTTGTTGTTATTTCTCTCTAACTTCTTTGCTTTCTTCTTCTTTCTTTCTTTTTCTCTCTTTGTTGCTTATTTGAAGTATTGATAACCTGGCTTATGTACAAATTGATAAACATTGATGCATAACTGCAAACGAAACGATAATGTACATTACAAATGCCAATAAAAACAGTTTAAAATAGAAAGGTTAGACCCCAGTCTGCCAGGAATCTGGCAATTGTCATCTGATAGCTGGCTACCCCTTACCTTCCAGTTTGAAGAAGTAAAATTGATAATTCACTTTCATTTCTGGAGCTCTTGGTGCTGCTAAAAAATTATCTGGGCTACAATTAAACTGCAACTTAGAGAAGCTTAATTTACCAAGCAGTTAAGAGTTGAAAGAAATCTGCTGTGCACATCTCAGCATGCTTGGATTGCTAATTTGTTTGAAACCCAGCACTTATTTATCAGCAAAGACTTTACTCTAACAAAAGAAGTATGATATAAACAAATAAAAATACTTTTCTCTGTCAATTTTCTCCAATAACAATATTTCACAGCAATTATTTAAGGTTCTCAATGAGCTGTAAATACCCACCTCACCCGTACCATCATATTATCCCAATATCTGCATGACAAATGAACACTTTTTCATTCACAAAATGACTGCCATTCAGACTGAACTTTACTGTTGACCACCACCATGCCATCATGCCAACAAGAACTCCAGAGCCACCCTGTTTCATGCCTGCAGCAGAGCGCCTGTTTTTGATGATTATGGATCAATGCAAACTAAGGGGCTCTCTGCCGGATCCACATACCATTACAACAGATCAGTCACAGATTGCACAAGACCTCAATCACTGTTTTCACTCTCGCATTGTCGCAGATCGTGTCAAGAAAGCGGTAGGCAATAAAGATTACCCCTGCTAGCTGCGCAGGGAGTATTAATTCTATTAAAGACTAGGAGGCGAGCATTATGCTTCAACTTCTTTAATTTACCACTCTTCAGCAGTTTCAACAAACTCAAAGCCATAACAGCAGCAGGAATATATGTGGAGAAGTACGGAGCGCACTCTGTGAGAGGAGCTATGGCGTCCAAGGCCTTTAAGACTGGGGTATCCCTTAGAGATATTATGCTGACAGCAGACTGGTCGAATGATCGAACTTTTATAGAATTTTATTTCAAGCCGACCGAGAGTTTAGCGGTCGCAGTGTTGGGAAGCTTTGAACAAGCATAATGCTCACCTCCAGTCTTGTTATAGAATAAAGATTACCCCTGCTAGCTGCGCAGGGAGTATTAATTCTATTAAAGACTAGGAGGCGAGCATTAAATTCCCACCCAAGGATGTATTGAGCTTTAGATTGAATGATCGTATGTGGTAATAATATGATAATATTGTCAATACATGAACACCACCCTGATTTTCTACTTTCTGTTATTCCTATGAGAGGAGCAGAAGAATAATTGATGGAGGAGGGTAGCAGAGGTAGCCGCTTGGGTTGAGGAAGTTCGACATTTGTTTGGAGTGGTTCAATTCGTTGCAAGTTGCAGGACTTCGTGTGGAGTTTTCAATGTGACTTTCAGAGCGAGTAAACGAGAGGAGGAGCTCAGGGACAGGATGTGGTCATAGCTGAGCAAGGAGTGAGATGGACTACAGAGACTATGGGAGTTGTAGTTCAAAAGATGAAAAGTCTGGTTAGACTGTTTTCAATGTTTTGTTATGGTTTTGAGTTTGTTGAAACTGCTGAAGAGTGGTAAATTAAAGAAGTTGAAGCATAATGCTCGCCTCTAGTTTTGTCATAGAATAATGGATCCAACCGATAATGCGAAAGTTTGACGCATATCTCAGCTACCATATCTACAAAAACAAATCGAAGGGATGTTACCACCCAACTCCAGGAATTTGTTAAACAAAGTTCTATTTTAGATGACTTTGAGGTGAGCTCTAGGCCTGGGTGTAGCACTGAGTTGGTCATTTTAGCATCAGTGGATGAATTGAGATGGGTGCTGAATGATAACGGTGTCAGGGGAGGTGCTCAATACATTTGCCATCTTTCAGCATCCCGTGACAATGTTGACCACCCCACCCTCCTAAATGGTCTTACCAGGATTGGTATAGAAGATCCAGCTGTAGCCCGGATGACATTTTTTCGGGAAGGGCAGTCTCAAACCATTTCCCTTCAGCCATTTTAACCTGGAACATCTTGTTTCCTGTGGCATCCCTCAGGGGAAGCATTGAGCCCATTCTTATCAAATGTGTAAATGTAGTCACCGGCTGAGCTCCTCCATGACTACGGAGTGATTGTTCATATGTACGCCAAGACTCCAAATTCATGCTCAGATTAATGGCCGATCTGAGTATGGTCTTGGGCAGCTTCCATTTCCGTATGGGGCACATGGAGCAATGGATGACAACAAAAAACCAGGGCCAAATTCAACATGCATTAAACTGAGGTTTTGCTCCATGAAACGGGTACATCCAAGGCCTCTGCAATCCAATCGAATGTTTGGCCCATCAATACTGGGATTCCGCCCCTCTCAGGTCTTCCATGTTCTAAAACTGGGCAGTGTTGTTATCATTTAAGCGTCAAATCATTTCAGTTATTCCTTTGTGTTTTTTCCATCTTAACACACAGTACATATTTCATGATTATCTGACATTTTCCCACATGGTTAATGTTAGGGAGAATTCGCAGAAATGTGCTAATTGCCTTCTATCTTAGAGACCCCCAAATCTTTTGCTGGACTTTGGGGCTTTTTATCTCTCATGTCATTTTAATGTAATTTACTTTCTGTGTTCTTTTTGACGTTGGAGTCTGACAAACTCCATAGGTATCATCTTTTACATGGTCTCACACAGCACCTCCAGGGCAGTGCCACAGGGAAGTCTCTTAGATTTCTCAAAGGTTTAGATACCTTCTCTTGGTGAAACTACTGTTTCCAAGAGCAGTGAAGTGAATTTGACTTTACTTACAATATGTAACACTCTAGACCTAGCACACACTATCTTACAATAGGGTGCTGGAGGGGCTACTTAGTATCCCCTTTGTCTAGTTTCTCATGTAACATTTTTATGTTACCCTTTCTACAATTAATGGCTGGTGGCAGTGGTTTACTTTTTACTACCATGTGTGTTTTTACCGAGGACTGTGTTCGCAGCCACGGTAAGGCACCCATGGGTTCCCATTTCATCAAATTGGCACCGTTTTTTTTTTTTGCCATGTTCTTTTGGAAAGGTCCTTCTTGAGATTTACTCTGCGTGCCAAACCAGGTTTGGTCTCTTTGTTCATTTTGTTTTGGGCGGGATACACAAGTGAAGCCCGCCTCTGGCACCAGTATGTCTGGCAGGGGCAGGAAACGAGGAGGTGCCCAAACTCCCTGTGCTTAATACCCTTAGTTACAGGAATGCACCCACAGGTGATTAGCCGGCTGTCTGTCCGGCAAGGACAGCTACCCTGCTCTTTGATTGACAGCTAGGCTGGAATGAATGGGAGAAACCTGCATAAAAGGCTAGGTTTTTTTGGCTTGGAAGGCAGAGTCGACCACTGGACGAAGGAATCCGAAGAACCTGGAAGAGACGCCTGCTGCAACTCCTGGACCATTGGTTTGCCAGGTGACGCCCTGCTGCTGTACTGAAACTCCGAATTCGCCTCGACTAGAGAAGCCCTGCAAGATTGACTTCTCCCTTTGAGTTGGTGGGACCAATCAACTCCAAAGTAAGCCTGTCTGGACATCCTCTCGAAGCTGGTTGCATTTCCACTGCTGCTGGAACCGAAGAGCCAGGGAGAGGAACACCAGATTGTGTGTGTTGCTTTTAAGTCGGACTGAGCGCTAGGAAGATCCTCCGGACTTCCCTGATGCAGGACTGACCAATCCTGAGCCACTTCAACAGAGTGCTGGATCCCAGCTGCTGCTGACCTTCCCATTGCAGAGCAGGAGTCCCCAGACGTCCTCCCTCTTGTCCCCATGACTGAGGCACAGGAACAACAGGATCTGCAGAGCTGTACAGGAACAGAAGCCAGCTGGAACCATTTGTTCTAACCAGAGGTACGGTAGAGTCTAAGAGAACTTACCTCTTGTTGTGTAGCCTTACTTGCTCTCAGTTGAGACCTGTCTTGTTTACCTTGCAGAGTTGTTATAGCTTTGCCCATCACAAGCCTCTCAGCTTGTGGCCCCTCAAGGGTTCTATTATCTACAAACATTTCTAAATACATTGTGCAAGACTTCTTACCTACCGGCAAAGAAGGTCTTCAGCTCCCCTTGACATTGTCCAATTAACATTGGCTGTCCTGGCTCCCTCAGAGACTCCTCTTTATCTCTGACATTGTGCTTCAGGAGGTGTTTAAATGATCTTGCCTGTTTGTGAATGATTTGTTAACCTTTATTTCTCTATTCTATCTTTTTCACCTAACTCAGAATTGCTCTAAATGTACCAGTGATAAATCAGTGTCCACAGGTTCATCCCTCATCAAGGACCACATTGACACCCTTGCTCCGGCCCTTGCTGATATTTTCAACCACTCCTTTGGCTCAGGATCCTTCCCCTCCCCTCTGAAGCACTCCCTTGTGCATCCTCTTCTCAAGAAACCTGCAGCTGATCCTTCTTGTCCAGCTAACTATCCATTACTACCTTTCTGGGCAAACTCCTGAAAAAGTTGGCTATCTCTCAGCTAAACCTTCATTTCAATTCTGTTGGCTGTCTCCATGACCACCAGTCTGGCTTCAGAGCTGCCAGAAGCACGGACACTGCTCTCCTGAACATCTGTGAAGATCTGCTCACCAACCATGACTCTAACATTCCCTCTGTCCTCATCCTCCTCGATCTCTCTTCTGCCTTCGACACAGTCAACCATACCATCCTGTCTCTGTGATAACCTGGGTATCACTGATCAGGCTCTGGCCTGGCTGACCTCTTTCCTCTCTGATCAACCCTCCCAGGTCCAAATTGGGTCCCTCCTATCATCTATCTTCCTCGCTACCTGTGGTGTTCCCCAGGGGTCTAACCTCTCGCCCTGGCTTTCAACCAATACCTGGAAACTCTCGCCCACTGCACTGCCATTTTCTGCTCAAATTTCCAGTGCTACGCTGATTACACTCAACTCATTTTCAGGCTGCCCTCGGCCACCTCCTCTGCCTCTCTCATCTCTGATTGCCTAACTGCCATTGAAGATTAGTGTGCAGCCAATGATCTTTGTCTGAATGCCAGCAAGACAGAGATCCTCCCCATCGGCACACCTTCACCATCCTTTCCCCTCACTCTCCGGCCAGCCTCCCTTGGCCCTCCTCCTACCCCCACCTGCGAGGCTAAGAACCTCTGGGTCATCTTTTACTCCACACTTTCCTTCACCGCCCACATCTCTGTTGTCTCTAAAAAGTCAAACTTCCTACTGCACCTCCTCGCATTAAACCATTACCAAATGAAGAATCCAAGTGGTCCATACCCATATACCCTGAAGCTCTGCTTTTCCACTGCTCAGCATGCATCCTAACTGTTTGAACACCACCCCATCCGTGCCCCCTTGTGACTGTCTTTTTTTAATATAATGGTTTTGTAGCTTGCTTTTCCTCTCCTTCCCCCAGAAGCTCATGGTCTCCCAAGCTCTGGTGCTCTCTAGGTTGGACTATTATAAGGGCATCTTACTAAATCTACCTGCCTCTACTCTCCGACCTCTGCAACTAATCCAGAACAGGACTGCGAGACTTGTCCTTGGTCTCAAGCCCTGGGATCGTATCTCTCCAGCTCTGAAATCCCTCCTTTGGCTCCCAGTGGATGCAAGGATTAAATTCAAAACACTCTGCATTGTCCACAGGCTTTCTGGGGCCTGGCTCCAAATAGCTTCAGCTATCCCTCCGCAAATACCTCCCCTCTCAAGCTCTTCGCTCCTCTACCTCTAACTCCCTCAGGGTCAGTCGTTTTTCAAAAAAACGAGCTGGGGTAGATCTCTGTCTTCCGTTGGGGCCTCCCTCTGGAACAGCCTCCCTGCCACTCTAAAACATGAGGAGAACCATCTGTGGTTCCGGAAGCACCTCAAGACCTCCCTCTTTTCTCCTGCCTTCACTCCCCCTCTCCCCAGCTGATATGTTTTCACTTGGCACCGTGCACCTGGCCACCCTCTGTCCTCCGGGCCCAGGTACCTGCTCACCCTGCCACCCTCCCGCACTGCCTCCGGGCCACCCCTTGCACTGGGGTCTGTATCTGTACCCATACAGCCCTCCCCCTTTTTCTTCCTGCACTTATCAGACCTACCCTGTCTGCTGCCTTAAACCTAGCACTTGCCACTTGCTAGCTGCACTATCACTGTTTGCTGCCTTTATTATTTACTTATTAATTTATTATTATTTATCTGTTTCTCCTTTGCTTTGCACTTTCCACTTCTCCCCCTTCCATGCACTTTTCCCCTCCCCCTCTCCCATGCACTTGCGTGTTCAGAATGTCACTGGGCCTACTAAGATCATTGTTTTGTTCTCCCCTGTTCCCCTTCCTTGCCTTGTCGCGCTCTGAAACACTTGTGGTACGAGCACGATAGAAATAAAATATCAATATCAGTGTCCTAGCTATTTAAGTCACCTGAGGGTGTAGGAAGTGCCTGTGTGCCATCCTCAATGGGTGCCATCTGATTTCGAGAAACTAAGAGTGTGTTTTGAAGTATATTTAAGTGTTACATGTTTTTCTCCCTTTCTGAAGAAGGCTTATTTAACTGACTGTGAAATAAATTAATAATTATTTTATCAAGAAACCTTGAGTGTAAGTGTTTATTTGGATAACTGTATTGTGAAACTCTGTGTCACAACATTACTGCTCACATTGACCCCTCTTGAGATAAGGCTGGCTGCTCGACCACACTACCAACCTATGTAGTTCAGACTTATACCAAAGGTTGGGTCCCTATTGCCAGGAGGTCAAGGTTATTGTAGTGCACCCAAAGGGTACTGCATACAATCTTGCCTAACAGTTCATTTAACAAATACATTTGTGTCAACTCAGACTTTTGTAATAGTGTGTGTTTGGACGCTGCCAGATGCACTATGCATAGACTTCCAATGAAGTCACATAACATGGCTGCCCTTATTCTCTAAATGCTGGGCATAAGAGACGACACAACCGCAGGCCTGTGCATGCCCCATGGCTGTCCATTTCTGCACCAATTGGTCCATCAGGCCGTACACACTCAGGGGACAGGATTTCTACCTGGTAAACTTGTGCCCAACACTCCTATCTGGAATTTGAAGTCAGCTTCTCCCAGCCAACTAGTTGTCCATACCTACCAATAGGCAAAATGTGGCGGTCGAGCTTCTGCAGCATTGTAAAACACTATTCTGTGTTGCTGAGTCTTACATGAGATTGTATCTCGGTAGGATAGCTCAGGGGCAACATGCTCGACTTGAAAGCAAAGCGACACAGCACCACGGGTTCGATCCCCGGACTGCGCTTAGAAACCTTTGGGTATTAAGTGTGTTATAAGGAACCTTTTATATCATATACAAAGGTGCCAGAAATGTAAGACCATCCTCTTCCCTTGTTAGTCTCGTTTTCACACCCATTTCTGTTCCGGATAGTTGATTTGCTCTAGCGACATCATATGATATGATATGATATGGCATTTGTAACGCTCCTATACACAAGTGTTTCAAGGCGCGACGAGGCAGGGAGGGGGGAACAAGGGGAGACAGACAACGGTCCTACTAGGCCAAGTGTCATTCAGATCGTGCAAGTGCATGGGTAGAGGGGAAAGGAAAAGTGCAAGGGGGAAAGGGAGAGGGGAAAGTGCAGTACAGGGTTAGTAAAATACAAGATAAATAATAAGGGCCAGCTGGTGGCAAGTGCAAGATAAGTGCAGACAAGTGCTGGGAAGGGGGACTGTAGGGATACAGAGACAGTCCTGCAGTGCAGGGGTTGCCAGGGAGGAAGTGCAGGGGCGAGTGGCTGGGCCAAGGACCGGCATTGGTGAGTGGCCCCGTTGCAGATTCAGTACAGTTTCAGTGATTTAGCAGGGAAGAGGGGATTGAAAGCAGAAGCAAAGAGGAAGATTTTGAGGTTCTTCCGGAACTGGATATGGTTCTCCTCAAGTTTCAGGGAGGCAGAAAGGCTGTTCAAAAGGGAGGCCCCTGCTGCGGAGAGAGATCTCCCCCCAACTCGTTGCTTGGAGAAGCGGCTGACCCTGAGGGAGTTGGAGGCGGATGAGCGAAGAGCTCGAGAATGAAGATATTTAGGAAGAGAGAGTTGAAGGTTTTGAATGCCATTTTAGGGTGAGTTAGTGCTTAGTAAAGTAAAACATAACACCCAACTCCCTCTCCTAGACCTGTATCCCCACTGTGACTAACAAGTCAATCCACTCGCATCGATCTCATTGGACACTAAGATGCTGCTCCTGGGGATTTGGGGGGAGCGTTCATATAATCAATATGAAAAGATGTTTTTGTCCACAATAATAAGGCTGATTAAGAGGAACATCGCACAGAAATGGGGAGGCCCAGAGTGCCCCTCAGTTCGACAATGGGTGGCGGATTTCAATATTTGTGAATCCATGGAGTGGTGTGCATATACTGCAAAGTGGGTGCCCTGGAAAGGCAGACAACATTTGGGAGCAATGGGGATTGGGTGGCTGATCAATAAACAAGGGGTGGAGACGAGATCCGGAAAGTGCAAACAACAAAACGCTCGCCATGACGCATAAATGCATCCATCACACTGCACCTCCATACCTCTTTCACAGAGTCATCCTTCCTCTTACCACCAGACCAATAAGAACACCATATGCCAATCTACTGCCTGTTCCAAGAATTAAACGTGCCAGAGCCGGTGGTGCGAGCTTCCCCTTCATTGCCTCTAGACACTGGAACTCCTTGCCTGAGGCCATCAGAGCTGAACCATCTCTTCTCTCCTTCTGCAAGGCAATCAAAACTAGATTGTTTGCCTAAAACTGCCCACACAACTGTTAAGTCCTCTCCTACCTACACCGGTACCTGTTCATTGTACAACTATGTATAACAACCATATCCAAGTTACTATGGATTACCTAACTAGACAAATGGACTCTGTGCATGACTGCAGCTCAATATATAACCCTGCTGCCTATCTAATAACTGTAAATAACTGAAACCGATACTGGAACTCATTGCATGCTGTCACTTATGCAAAGGCGAATGTAACCAAGCCACCTACCTAAATAACACTAACTTACAAATGTATTTTTTATCCAATGTATCATAACCGCATGCCTATGCTCTGCAACTAAGACATATTCTTGTAACAGCGCCATGATGCCCCAGGGCTGTGTGAGCGCTTTATAAATGCAAATAAATAAATAAATAAATAAATAAATAACTACAGTGGACCGGGAGAGCGTGAATGTAAAATGTGTGTTATCTTATGTATCTCAATGCTGATTTATTGTGACCCATCTTTCTTTATTGTTGTTATTAAAACCAATAAAATGTCTTATGAAATCACCTCCCATCGCTCCCGCTCACACAGACTTGGCCGTCATCTGGCATTAAGCATTTCAGCTTCTGGATGATAACACCTTTTTACCTTACAAACATCACCACACACTTCTCAATGTATGGACTCAGTGGCTCAGTGGCAGAAGCTCGCTACGCAAAGTCCATTTACAGCCGGTGCGTGCTAGGGATCATCCAGTGCCTGCAGACACCATGCTGTGTGCCGTGGTCGCATCATTGCTCCAGACCACTGTTATCAGCTGATGCCACTTTGTGCCACATTGTACATGGACCTCATTGTGTTCTCTTTGGTAAACACACATTTCCTGGCTCCATCAGCCCACCCGCCTTACCTGACTATGGTCTTTCAATATTTACTACCGTTTCGTAGACTCGGGGTAAGGATGTGAAGCGCTCATTTACTGCGCGCTGCCATAAAATCCAGAATTAGGAGCGTAAAGACCTACATTTCTAAACCCTGGCACTGCCATGAGGAGGCATGGATACCATTTCCGTAGGGAAACATTCATGTCTGGGCAGTGAAAGTGTTAATCTGCTTTTTAAAGCTATTTCTATTTTCCACGCGCCCCTGGTTGTAAAGCAGTTGCACTCGCGTGTGGTGCCCATGTTGCAATCAGGGTCCCTGCCACTGCAGACACACACCTGGGGCAGGCTGGCCACGTGAGCCTCGGCTTCCTGCCGGAAGCTGAGGGCTGACTTCCGCTGCTAGCAGGCGCTAAACCCTGCAGTCACGTGGCTTCCTGCTCTGCTGCGGCTTCCGGTAATCGCCCAGTTGTTCTGATTTTGGTGATCAACTCCTAAGCGTGCACCCTGGTGGCATAGTCCGAATGTTATTCAAGGGGCAGAAAAGGGATATCTTCTGGTTGTCAGCATCAAGCACGCTTCTTTAGTGCTTTCAGAGATGGGAGGGCCCAGAAAATGGGGTGAGGCAGTGGGGGATTTTCCTCATTTAACCGTCGGGCAGGAGAATCTGTTCTTTTTTGGTGTCAGTACTGCTGCTGAGGGAGGGTGAGAATGGGTGTTCCAGAACTGCCTTTGGAACTCAGTTAACCCCCCCTCACCCCTATATTTTTGCATCATGAAGTGACTTATTTAGCAAATCTGATGCTTTATATAAACCACCAATAAAATAACAGTTGAATGAAGCGTGGGTCAACTATCCGTGGTGCAGGCAGCTTTTGGAGAAAGGCGGGCTAGGGGGTCATGAGCCGCGCCACCTTGGCAAAAGGCTAAAGGTCAGTGTTGATTGGTGAGGGAGACTTAAATGATGTAGAACGTTTTGGGAGGGGTGGGAAGGGCCCCCTTCCGATATAAATGTTTTGAAAGTATAGATTTGAATGGTGCATTCAGTAGCCAAATTATTTGGGGGGGGGGGAAGAATAAAAATTACAATTGGTTCTACAGGGTAACATGAAAAAATCATTCGATGTTCAGCCACCAACAGTACAAAGGAGCAGTTTACGATATTTTCATGATTGCTGCCTCAATAATATATGCTAGCATTGCCAATCTAGAACACTCATGCAACAGCACCCTCAATGCTATGCCATCATTTCCAATGTAAAACACATTAATGATGCTGCACCCATAGTGAATGCCGGTGCTGCCCCCATTCCATACACATGCATGCATCATTCCCACTTGCACACACTAACACATGTACACAAACACACATTCACTCACAATCCCACAACATACACACCAAAAAAAGGGCTTTGGGTGGGGTGTGAAAACAAACACAGGGGTTGGCTGTGTGTGGCCAAGTGACCTAAAGAGAGCTGGGTGTGACCCAAAGGAGGAGGGCAGGCGGTAACGCAAAAAGGCACAAATACATCGTAAATCCCTACAAACTTGTATTTGGGTCCCTCAGCATTGTCTCGGTGGACATTTGTATCCAGTCCACATATTGTGAATAAATCACACTCTCGCTCTGTTTTTTATTCATTCACTGTCTGCAATTAAATGACTTTATTTATTTTATTTATTTGCATTTGGTTAAATATAAACATTTGCACTCAAAAACAGAAATAACAAAAAAACACACATTAAATAAAAAAAAATTCCATTATATCACAAATCTTAATTTCAATTTACGTAAAATCTGAATTCAACATATTTCAAAGTATTTTAAGATTATTTCATTTCAAGCTAAAAAGTATAAAAGGATAAAAATGAGACTTTTCATTTCTTTTCACACAGTGCAGTTTACAAAAATCTTAAAATGGACACATCCAATAATAATTAATGGCTATTTGAAATCTTGGCTCAAAACCACTCAGTATTGGTTCAATCTGCATCTTGGACAAACCGCTGAAAGGATTTAAAATGAGTTTCAGTCAATACAGGGCACTCCAGCAGAAGATGGCAGCTCGTTTCAATGTGTTGGGTGCAGTATCTACATGCCCTCAAAGATTGCGCAATGCCTTGTCTCGCGCCTATAACTTCCCCGGTAGAGATTACATTCAGTTTGAAATGTAATTTCGCAGCAGTGATTCCTTGAAGGGTGCTTTTTCAAATAAAAAGGCGTATCATTGAATGCTCTTATTTCATATTTTAAGTTAGGAAATAATTGATTATCCCGTGCCGACTCTCTATTTCTAACCCAATCCAGTTAAAAAATAATTTTCTTTTTGTCAACATAAACCGCTCAAATCATAATCATAATCACTCAATAGTTTTATACCTGCTTGCAACCATTCTATTAAAACTCTTGAGGAGCTGTAGAGTAACTCTGTGTCGCGCTCTGCTAGTATGCAATAGTATGAACAAATAAATGACTCACACACTCATTAAAAAACAACCCGTGAGGAAATCACGCTCATTCTGTACATAAATCACATATTAGAAAGGGAAGTGGCAAATAGCCCAAATGAAGGCCCCTGGCTGTTTTGCATGAAATCAGAAAGCATTTTGGGAACATAAGAATGACCACATCTTTTTTTTAATGTTTGACAAATATGTCTGTGTTAGTGATTTGGGCGTGCAAGTCATTTAAACAGGCAATGCATACCAAGCTTGGTGGTCATTTAATTTGTGGCAATACTGACCACAAAAGTAAAATGTCTGCAAACATGAATACAGGGGTGCAGCTTTCGACAGGGGGGTTTGTGGGGGGGGGCACTACTATGCTAGTGATGTGGGCGTAGTAGCATGGTTGGGGTGGTGGTTTAAGAGCTCAAATGGAATTTTGTGTAGGAGATACAAAAGGCTGTGATTAGGACTCAGATACATTGTGCAAATGTAGGGCATTACTATAAAAGATCTGAAAGTACAGCAGTCACAGCAATATATCACTATTGTTTCTTTTAAAAGTACAGAATAATGTGGCAAACATGTCCTGTGTGCCGCTCAGCATGGTCTCAGGATATAAGCAATTCAATCAGCGTGTAAATCATCTTCACCCTGTAAATGAATGACCCTGGCCCAGTGTGCTTAACAGCTCTCCTTAAGTGCTGGTTGGGGATTCACCTTCCCTGCTGTCGCTCTGCCTGCCCTGCGATATTCTGTAGCCATTAGCCCCCTGCAAGCAAGGGCTAATAGTATGCACATGTTCCCCTAAGGAGGAACCAGCCCTCTCAAACTCAACTCTGTGTCACTTTAATGGCTTCCAGGGCGGAATCATGTCTGATGACACATGTGGTCCCATGCAGAAGGGATGTGGCCAAGCATTTTGGGCTACACTGCCTCTTTTGGGGTGGTACCAAGCCTTATTTGCATATGGTCTTTCCCCTTTTGCAGGCAAAGAAAATGGCCTGGAGGGTTACCCAGAGCAATGTCAGAGGTTACGATTAATTCTGAACCTTTCTGCCATCACCTCTTTTGTTTTGTTTAATTCACCCCGAGTGGGACGGGTATGGCCAGACGTGGGTCCCGTGCCAGCTGGGCCTAAAGACCCAAGCTACGCCTTACTGATGATGCCGTTGAGGCCAAAACATGTCCTGGGATACTTGTGGTCTTGTGCAGAAGGGATGTGATCTACCAGTTTGGGCTGGACTGCCTCTTTGGGGTGAAACCAAGCCTGATTTGCATATGGTATTCCCTTTTATATAATGGTATGGCTAGTTGAAGAACGGTGCTCTGTATGTTGCCAAGAGCAATGGCAGAGGCTAGGATTAATTTAAAACCTACCAGTCATTTTGTTTTCCAATTGCATCTCAGACATACGTCTGACATTTCCTGTTTATTACGTGAGCCCATATTAGCGAGGCTTTGGTAGCGATGTCATAGGAGACTTGGCAGCAAATGGTATTATAAAGCATAGGTAGAATTAATGTGTAAGCTGAAAAACATGTCATAAGCCAAATGAAACACTAGATCAAAGCAATTTATCTCACTTTGAACGACTCCAGCTACTATTAATTACTTCCTACTGGACCATGTCATATTTTGAAATTAATCCCTTTTAATGAAAAGACAGGTATTTAGGTTTTGGCCGCATCTACAGAGAAGAACGTTGCAAGCTATCAGTTGACACCTGAGCTTCCCGGTAATTGGTTCCTTGAGGTATAATGCGTCTTGCAAAACGATTCTCTGCGATGGATATGCAATGTCCTTTCAGACAAGGACATTTAAGACCTAGTCTTTTAAAACTTTAATCCCTCTTGATAAGAACCCATTACCGGAGCTACAGAGGGGATCAATCGCTGCACCCTGTGCCAGGCATGGGAGTATAAAGCGAGAGAGCGCGGGTAGTCCCACTCATCCAGAATTCCTGCTCTACCAAGTTGGGATGACCGTAGAGCCTAAAATGGCCGCCGTTCCAGGGTTCTGCAGTTTGGCTCTGATGCCCTTCATCTTCAGTAGCATTGCAACGAAAGAACAGTCAGAATATGGCGTCACCCGAGAGTACAAGTCAATCCTGACTGTTCCCAATGGAGGCCCCTGGGGGGTGTGGACAAAACCAGAAATGTGCCCACAGGGCTACTTTGCCTATGGGTTCTCACTGAAGGTAATTGGCGTTTTGTGCAGCGTGCAGGCGAGTAAATTTGCCGATCTTGTCCGCAGTTTCTGTACACATTTGATGAATCAAACAGCTGTTCACAAATTTAGAATCATGGTTGTTCTTTCTACAAACAGTGAAACAACACCTGACAGCGTTGCCCATGTGCTCTAGACATTGGCGGTCCATGATTTAACCGAATCAGAAATGTCAGAGGAAGAAAAAAAAAGGTTTTTTTCTCACGCTGACATTTTGGTAACGCGCACCACCCCCACCCGCTTACTTACCTTTTGGCGGCACGCTTTTGCTTACGCGCATGGGAACCGGCGCTGCAAAGCCCTTTTTTAAAATGTATTTTTTTTTACTTAATTTTTTATGGAGCGGGGGACACCGCTGCAACCTCCGATGCCATTGTAATGAACAATGGTACAGCGGACACCCCCACAAACCCCACTCCCCTTGTTCGCTACAATGGTACCGTGTGGTAGATTTGTTCGAAATGTTTGGCTGTATGTAATTTTCGTACTACTGAAATTCGAACAAATCTACCATTCATTTTTTCTTCTTTGTTTTTTTATACGGATTCCGTAGACATTGGCTGATCTGTGGCTTGGCAGAGAGAGCGACACGGCGTGCGCTTCAGTGTATCGCAGCACAGCAGACACGACCCACCCCAAAGTGTAGGACCGAATATTCTAAGTCTGTCATTTGAACCCTGTGATCCTGTTTCAGTGCTAGTTGTTTCCTACACACAGGCCTTATTCTACAAGTGCGACCCGTAGTCACAGCGAACGCGTCATGATGCCGCCATGTGCCCCTTTTCTTCAGTCGCTCACATCCTTCCTCTCCTCCAGGTGCAGAGAAGACAAGGCAAGCTGAAGGACGACACAGCCCTGAATGGCATCCGGCTGCACTGCTCCCAGGAAGACTCAGCCAGGAAAATCCAGGATGTGGAGTCGGAGTCTGGTCGGCAAGTTCTATGCGCTCTGCTGCTGCTGCGGTGGTATTTTGGGTTGGTGCCTGAAGTCCACGTAGGGACTGGAGTTGGCACTGGTCAAGAGTCCAACATCTTAAAAAGCAGATTTCATTTTAATAGTTCACCCTAATCTGTGGCCATTTTAGAAACCGTTCCTCCTTCTGCAGCAAAGTCCATGTTTTGTGCTCAAATGCTCGCTCAATTTGTCCTGCGGCTAAGAATGCAGGCATAGGTCGAGTCACCTGAGTTTAAATATGAACTACAGGGGAACCCGGTACTCCTACGGAAGGCCTGGAGGTTGCGTAAAGAAAAACTGCAACAGGCACTGCGCAACCACCGACGCAGCTCTTACGACACGAGAATGCTTGCATAAATGATGGGTCGAAGTTCAGAAAACACGGTCACGCGCCGCTCTCGGGAGGATAGCTCAGCTGCAACGTGTTCACCTGGGAAGCCAGACGACACAAAGCAATACAGGTTTGATCCCCAGGTCCGCGCTTAGAAACCTCTGGGTATTAAGTGCGTTATAAACAACCTGTCATACCATATCACTGCCCTATCATCTCTCAAAACTCGCCCAATCCTCCAAATCTTGTTTTTTTTATATTCATTTATTTATAATATATACATAAATACAGAAATCAAAAAATTCATCAAACTATTGTACAGAAATGAATGAAAAAATCGAAAGGAAACTAAAATAAATCATTGAACACCTTCCAAATCTTCTCATATGCAGACAATTTACCTTTCAGTTTGTAAAACAATTTTTCTGTCCTTGACAAATTGTGCATTTCTTGGATCCATTCCTCGTAGGACGGAGGGACCCTACCTTTCCATCCACGGAGAATCAATCTCTTGGCCACAATGAATGCCCTATAGATCCACTTTTTCAGGGCTGAGCAAACATCATCCAACCCTGAATCATCACACAGGACTACCGTCCTAAAATCCAAAACAGATCCTCCACCAATAATTCTTCCACACACCTCACAGACTTTGTTCCAAAAATCTCTGGCCCTCACACAGCTCCATAACATGTCTTCTAGTGATCCTACCTCCTGAATACAACCCCAACTATCTGCATTATCTGACATACCTCTTATATGTAGTCTCTCAGGGCACCAGTACACTCGATTCAGAATCTTGACTTGGCAGGATCTCTCACTCAAGTTCAGTGAACATAGAGAGACATTGCTACACACATTCTGCCATGCATCAATATCTATTTCAGACCCTATTCTCTCACTCCAAACTCTCCGCAAATCATCATTCTTCCGACAATTTGACACAAATAGCTTGTACAATCTACTGGCTAAACCACCACCTTTCCCATCTGATTCAGTCAGAAAGGCCTTCACATCCCAAGAATCAGCCCAGTCCACCTCACCTACCGCCCTCTTCAGACGTCTATATGCCGAGTCCGATAGTCCAACAAAATTCCATCTCTCTCTCATCTCTACAGCAGTCAACCACCGACCTTCATTCCCCAAGTCAGAAACCAGTTTAATATCCATCAAAAACCATTCAGGCCAAAAAATTGTCCTCAAATTATCTCTAATCTTAGGATACCAAATCTTGTTTTAAAGTCAGTGATACAGGAGAAATGGCTTAGATCACAACATGATCCGTTCCCATCCATAGGTGCTTATCCAGTCCTGTTTTTTCTTTGCATTCTGTGATTTGTTGGTCTGCTTTTCCCACTTTAAAACTCAGGCTTTAAGTCCCAGAATGCAAAGTTAACAAGAATTGGCAATGACAACTGTTTGGGTTTTTGTGGCACAACCTGCAAAATGGTGTGACTACCATCTGATATCAGTGGCGTGCAAATGCCTAATACTTATACACAAGCCAAAACTGTTGACTTTGCCAATAGTTGTTTTTAACAGGACTTCAGAGAAGAGCATGCATAGTGCTTATAAATCAAGTGGCTAAAGGCAGACCTGGCTAAGACATTTTTATTACACCACTAGCGTGTTTACATCTCCAAATAGCACACGGTGAGGGTCAATCAGATTGTAACAATCAATCTGATTGGCCCTCGCCGGGGCTTTACCCGACCGGGAATCTCTCTCCCAACATTTCTTTCCTTTGTCCCCATGTGGCAGCCCCTCAGCCAATGAAGAGGCTCGAAACGGGGTATCCCCGCTCCGAGCAACCACACTGCTGGAGGCTGCCATCTTGCCCTGCCGGGGATCGATGTAAGTGTATTCCCTCCCCATTCCGCCACATCCAAACAATCCCCTCCTCACCCTCCCAACCCCACTTACCTTCTTTTTGTTCCATTTCAGGAGTAGACACGTTGAGAACATTTCTATCCCCAGCGCATCTGCTCCCGATCTTCGTCAGACCGTCATGGAAAGGAAGTACACGTAGTCCCTTCTTTCCATTCCATGACGACAATTTTGTTTGTTTACATTTTCCCTATTTTTCTAATTGCCGCCATTTTGTTTGTTTACCTTTTTGTATTCCTTTTGAATGGTCGCCATGGAAAAGAAAAATAAGACTCTGTTTTCCCTTCCATGGCGGGCATTTATTGAAAAAAAAATGTTTTCTGTTCCGAAACGCCAGAGTGTTTCAGAACACAAAATAAAATGCTCTTAGTACCCTGGTCTTACGGGCCGGGGTAGTAATAGCAATAAGCTTATTCCTTAATTAAGTCATTAACTCTCCGAAGACTGCTTTGGAAAAACGCTGGCAGGGACTTCCAGTGCAGCGTTTGCTGGTAAGGCTGGATTAAAGCGAGCTAAATAGTTCCTATTTAGAGGTCTTTTGGGTGGGGAGGGGCAGTAACGCAGTGGGAATGGCCATAGGGATTAGCATGGCAATGGGTGGGCAAATAGCCAAACAACATCTACAAGCTGTGTGTCCCTCCTCATATGGCATTTCTCCTTATCTGTACTCTATGCAATCGTTTAGGTTTGTAGGTGTCAAAATAAACACCTAATAACCCAAACTGAAAACAGGACTGATTGAGCACCTGGAATGGATCATGTTGGCAACAATGGAAAGGTCCTACCTTGTTGGCAGGTCTGTTGGAGACTGCCGTACTTACACACAGAAGCACCCCCCTCCGTTACTGACAACTTCCTGTGCTCTTTCGGCCCCCCAGGAAGGGTTAATGGTGGATGTAGTCCTGTCAAGCAGCTCAATGGCTTCTTCTGGTGTTGGACCATAGTAAGATGGCGAAGGTATGGTGGCAGACTCTGAAAAATCCCATCTAAGAAAACTGGCAGCTTTTCTTTGATAGGGATTCGAGCCTCTGCACGGGTGGACACGCGTTCTTGGACAAACACGTGGACGACAGAGCCCTTCCCCATGTCCAAAAAGAACCTAATCAAAGTCTAAATTCCAAGGCGTCCCTTTTGTTAACCCCGCCTCATTCAACACAAGGAAGACGGGGTCACGCAAACATCTGTAGCCAGTCCCATGTGAGATGCTACAGAATGCATTACACATTTCCACTGAACACGCAGGACATCCCCCCTCTCCGTATTCCCCCTTATGTATCTCCATTTAGTACGGGACAGCATAACCTAACGTTTAGGACTAAGCAGTCTTCAGCCGTCTCTGCTTCATCACCACCCATGCACCTTGGACTATGGCGACAGCTCCTAATGGCCGGCTGCAGGCCTCTTCGGTGCCCAGAGCCCCCTTTCAGACACGGTATGACCCCTAGCATTTCTCTCTGAGCCGCTGAAGACACACATGACAGCCCCAGTTTAGGTCTACGTAGAGCACAGGCACAGAAGCCCGACCACGCCAAAGCACTGTCAGGAGAGCGCTGCGAGACCGGGCTGCAAATCCTCCATCAGCCCAGTAACATGAGCCAAGACCGTCTCACCCCTTGGACCTTTCAGCCCAAGGTCACCCCCAGAAGCCCAGCTCGTTTTTTCGTCTCTCTCTCTCTCTCTCTTTCTCTCTCTCTCTCCCCCTCTCTCTCTCTCTCTCTCTCTCTCTTTCTCTCTCGCTCTACCCCCTCAGCCCCTCTCTCTCTCTCTACCCCCTCTACACCACCTCCCCTCTACATAGCTCTGTATTTCCCATCATTCTCTCTGTCTCTATCTTTCCATCTTTCTCCTCCTTTATTTCGGTCTCTTTCTCTCCCTAGCTCTTTCCCTCCCCTCTTTACCCCTCACTCTCTCGCTTTCCCTCTCTCTTTCTCTCTTCCTCTATCCCCCTTCCATCCTTCTCTCTGTCTCTGTCTCTCGCTCACTCCCCCTCTCTCTCTCTATCTCCCATCCTTCTCTGTCTCTATCTCTCCATCCCTCTCTCTGTCTCTCTATCCTCACTCGTTCCCATCCTTCTCTCTATCTCTCATCTCTCTCACCCCCTCTCCCTCTTTTCCCGTCACTCTTTCTCCTCCTTTATTTCTCTGTGTCTCTTTCTTTCCCTTGCTCTTTCTCTCCCCCTCTCTCTCCCTATCTCTCTCTATCTCTCCCATCGTTCGCTGTCTCTATCGCTCCATCCCTCTCTCTTCTCTCACCCATTCTTCTCTATGTCTCTATATCTCCACCTTTCTACCTCTCTCTCTATCTCCCATCGTCTCTCTCTTCCTCTCTCTCCTCCTTTATTGCTGTGTCTCTTCCTCTCCATACTTCTCTATATCTATCCCTCCATCTCTCTCTAGCCCTCACCCTCTTTCCTCCCATCTCTCTTTCTCCTCCGTTATTTCTGTGTCTCTTCCTCTCCCTATCTTTCTCTCTCCTCTCTCTCTACTCTCTGTCTCACGCTCTATTTCTCTATTCCTATATCTCTTCTCTTTCTCTCTCTCTACTCTCTCTCTCTCTCTCCCTCCCATCCTTCTCTGTCTCTATCCCTCCATCTCTCTCTAGCTTACCCCCTCTACCTCCCCATCTCTCTTTTTCCTCCTTTATTTCTCTATGCCACTTCCTCTCCCTGTCTCTTTCTCTACCCTCTCTCTCTCTCACTTTCTCGCTTTCTATATCATATCCTTCTCCCTGTCTCTATCCCTCCATCTCTCTCTAGCTCACCCCCTCTATTTCCCCATCTCTCCTTTTCCTCCATTATTTCTCTGTCACTTTCTCTCCCTGTCTCTTTCTCTAACTTCTCTCTCTCTCTTTCTTGCTTTCTATCTCCCATCCTTCTCCCTGTCTCTATCGCTCCATCTCTCTATCTCTAGCCAGCAGCGTAGCCCGGAATATCTAACAAGTGGGGCCTGAAGCTAATGTAGTTGGGCCCACCGCAATGACATTAATATCTGTCTCGGCATTTACAGTGCTCCTGAGTGGGCATTTCCAGATTTTGGCTGGGCCTTGCCTGCTCAGGCCTACCCTGTCTAGGCATCTAGCTCTCTGCCTCTTTCTTCCAATCCCTTTCTCGCCTCTGTTATTTCTGTGTCTCTTCCTATCTATTTCGCTCCCCCTCTCTCTTTACCCCCTCTCTCTCTCTCTCTCTCTCTCTCTCTCTCTCTCTCGGTCACCCTCTCTCTCTTCGTCTCTTCCCCTCTCCCTCTTTCTCTCTCTCGCTATCTCTCTATCACCCATCTGTCTCTCTGTCTCTTCGCTCCATATCCCCCTCTCTCTCTTTCCGTCACTCCCTCTCCTCTCTCTCTCTCTCTCTCTCTCTCTCTCTCTCTCTCTCTCTCTACCTCTCTATCTCTCCCATCCTTCTCTGTCTCTCTAGCTCTCTGCCTCTTTCTTCCCATCCCTTTCTCTCCTCTGTTATTTCTGTGTCTCTTCCTATCTATTTCTCTCCCCCTCTCTCTCCACCCCCTCTCTCTCTCTCTCTCTCTCTCTCTCGGTCACCCTCTCTCTCTTCGTCTCTTCCCCTCTCCCTCTTTCTCTCTCTCGCTATCTCTATATCACCCATCTGTCTCTCTGTCTCTTTGCTCCATATCCCCTTCTCTCTCTTTCTGTCACTCCCTCTCCCCTCTCTCTCTCTCTCTCTCTCTCTCTCTCTACCTCTCTATCTCTCCCATCCTTCTCTGTCTCTCTAGCTCTCTGCCTCTTTCTTCCCATCCCTTTCTCTCCTCTGTTATTTCTGTATCTCTTCCTATCTATTTATCTCCCCCTCTCTCTCTACCCCCTCTCTCTCTCTCTCGGTCACCCTCTCTCTCTTCCTCTCTTCCCCTCTCACTCTTTTTCTTCCTTTATCCCTCTTACCCTCTCTCTTTCTCTCTCTCGCTATCTCTGTCAATCTGTCTCTCTCTTTTCTCCGTATCCCCCTCTCTCTCTCTCTGTCGCCCCTCTCCTCTCTCTCTCTATCTCTCTCTATCTCTCCCATCCGTCTCTGTCTCTGTCTTTCCATCTCGCCTCTTTCTTCCCAACTCTCTTTCTCCTCCGTTATTTCTGTGTCTCTTCCTCTCCCTATCTTTCTCTCCCCTCTCTCTCTACTCTCTGTCTCACGCTCTATTTCTCTATTCCTATATCTCTTCTCTTTCTCTCTCTCTACTCTCTCTCTCTCTCCCTCCCTCCCATCCTTCTCTGTCTCTATCCCATCTCTCTCTAGCTCACCCCCTCTACCTCCCCATCTCTCTTTTTCCTCCTTTATTTCTCTATGTCACTTCCTCTCCCTGTCTCTTTCTCTACCCTCTCTCTCTCTCACTTTCTCGCTTTCTATATCATATCCTTCTCCCTGTCTCTATCCCTCCATCTCTCTCTAGCTCACCCCCTCTATTTCCCCATCCCTCCTTTTCCTCCATTATTTCTCTGTCACTTTCTCTCCCTGTCTCTTTCTCTAACTTCTCTCTCTCTCTCTTTCTTGCTTTCTATCTCCCATCCTTCTCCCTGTCTCTATCGCTCCATCTCTCTATCTCTAGCCAGCAGCGTAGCCCGGAATATCTAACAAGTGGGGCCTGAAGCTAATGTAGTTGGGCCCACCGCAGTGACATTAATATCTGTCTGGGCATTTACAGTGCTCCTGAGTGGGCATTTCCAGATTTTGGCTGGGCCTTGCCTGCTCAGGCCTACCCTGTCTAGGCATCTAGCTCTCTGCCTCTTTCTTCCAATCCCTTTCTCGCCTCTGTTATTTCTGTGTCTCTTCCTATCTATTTCGCTCCCCCTCTCTCTTTACCCCCTCTCTCTCTCTCTCTCTCTCTCTCTCTCTCTCTCTCTCGGTCACCCTCTCTCTCTTCGTCTCTTCCCCTCTCCCTCTTTCTCTCTCTCGCTATCTCTCTATCACCCATCTGTCTCTCTGTCTCTTCGCTCCATATCCCCCTCTCTCTCTTTCCGTCACTCCCTCTCCTCTCTCTCTCTCTCTCTCTCTCTCTCTCTCTCTCTACCTCTCTATCTCTCCCATCCTTCTCTGTCTCTCTAGCTCTCTGCCTCTTTCTTCCCATCCCTTTCTCGCCTCTGTTATTTCTGTGTCTCTTCCTATCTATTTCGCTCCCCCTCTCTCTTTACCCCCCCCCTCTCTCTCTCTCTCTCGGTCACCCTCTCTCTCTTCGTCTCTTCCCCTCTCCCTCTTTCTCTCTCTCGCTATCTCTCTATCACCCATCTGTCTCTCTGTCTCTTCGCTCCATATCCCCCTCTCTCTCTTTCTGTCACTCCCTCTCCTCTCTCTCTCTCTCTCTACCTCTCTATCTCTCCCATCCTTCTCTGTCTCTCTAGCTCTCTGCCTCTTTCTTCCCATCCCTTTCTCTCCTCTGTTATTTCTGTGTCTCTTCCTATCTATTTATCTCCCCCTCTCTCTCTACCCCCTCTCTCTCTCTCTCTCTCTCTCTCTCGGTCACCCTCTCTCTCTTCCTCTCTTCCCCTCTCACTTTTTTTCTTCCTTTATCCCTCTTACCCTCTCTCTTTCTCTCTCTCGCTATCTCTGTCAATCTGTCTCTCTCTTTTCTCCGTATCCCCCTCTCTCTCTCTCTGTCGCCCCTCTCCTCTCTCTCTTTATCTCTCTCTCTATCTCTCCCATCCGTCTCTGTCTCTGTCTTTCCATTTCGCCTCTTTCTTCCCAACTCTCTTTCTCCTCCGTTATTTCTGTCTCTTCCTCTCCCTATCTTTCTCTCCCCTCTCTCTCTACTCTCTGTCTCACGCTCTATTTCTCTATTCCTATATCTCTTCTCTTTCTCTCTCTCTACTCTCTCTCTCTCTCCCTCCCATCCTTCTCTGTCTCTATCCCTCCATCTCTCTCTAGCTCACCCCCTCTACCTCCCCATCTCTCTTTTTCCTCCTTTATTTCTCTATGTCACTTCCTCTCCCTGTCTCTTTCTCTACCCTCTCTCTCTCTCACTTTCTCGCTTTCTATATCATATCCTTCTCCCTGTCTCTATCCCTCCATCTCTCTCTAGCTCACCCCCTCTATTTCCCCATCTCTCCTTTTCCTCCATTATTTCTCTGTCACTTTCTCTCCCTGTCTCTTTCTCTAACTTCTCTCTCTCTCTTTCTTGCTTTCTATCTCCCATCCTTCTCCCTGTCTCTATCGCTCCATCTCTCTATCTCTAGCCAGCAGCATAGCCCGGAATATCTAACAAGTGGGGCCTGAAGCTAATGTAGTTGGGCCCACCGCAGTGACATTAATATCTGTCTGGGCATTTACAGTGCTCCTGAGTGGGCATTTCCAGATTTTGGCTGGGCCTTGCCTGCTCAGGCCTACCCTGTCTACGCATCTAGCTCTCTGCCTCTTTCTTCCAATCCCTTTCTCGCCTCTGTTATTTCTGTGTCTCTTCCTATCTATTTCGCTCCCCCTCTCTCTTTACCCCCTCTCTCTCTCTCTCTCTCTCTCTCTCGGTCACCCTCTCTCTCTTCGTCTCTTCCCCTCTCCCTCTTTCTCTCTCTCACTATCTCTCTATCACCCATCTGTCTCTCTGTCTCTTCGCTCCATATCCCCCTCTCTCTCTTTCCGTCACTCCCTCTCCTCTCTCTCTCTCTCTCTCTCTCTCTCTCTCTACCTCTCTATCTCTCCCATCCTTCTCTGTCTCTCTAGCTCTCTGCCTCTTTCTTCCCATCCCTTTCTCTCCTCTGTTATTTCTGTGTCTCTTCCTATCTATTTCTCTCCCCCTCTCTCTCCACCCCCTCTCTCTCTCTCTCTCGGTCACCCTCTCTCTCTTCCTCTCTTCCCCTCTCACTCTTTCTCTTCCTTTATCCCTCTTACCCTCTCTCTTTCTCTCTCTCGCTATCTCTCTCAATCTGTCTCTCTCTTTTCTCCATATCCCCCTCTCTCTCTCTATCTCTCTCTCTCTATCTCTCCCATCCGTCTCTGTCTCTGTCTTTCCATCTCGCCTCTTTCTTCCCAACTCTCTTTCTCCTCCATTATTTCTGTGTCTCTTCCTCTCCCTATCTCTTTCTCTCTCTCTCTCTCTCTACTACTCTCTCCCTCCCATCCTTCTCTGTCTCTCCATCTCTCTCTCTCTCTAGTCTCCCTCTTTCCCCCATCTCTCTTTCTCCTCCTTTATTTTCTCTGTGTCTCTTCCTCTACCGCTCTTTCTCTACCCTCTCTCTCTACCCCCTCTCTCTCTCTCTCTCGCTTTCTCGCTCTCTATGGTATCCAGTGATTCCCTCGAATACAAATCATCGAATGCAAAAGCATTGAATGCAAAATCCTCGAAAAAATGCATTTTTTTGTGGGTTAGGTTTCTTTTTATTAAAATGGGTTTTAAGGGGTAAAAAACAGGGGTTGAAGGGGGCCCCCGTTAAAACATTTTCTTTAAAAATGCATTTTTTCGATACTTTTTTTCCGAGGCTTTTGCATTCGATGCTTTGGGTGTCGAGACTATCACTAGGAACCGCTCTCTATCTTTCATCCTTCTTGTTGTCTCTATCCCTCCATCTCTCTCTAGCTCACCCCCTCTACCTCCCCATCTCTCTTTTTCCTCCTTTATTTCTCTATGTCACTTCCTCTCCCTGTCTCTTTCTCTACCCTCTCTCTCACTTTCTCGCTTTCTATATCATATCCTTCTCCGTGTCTCTATCCCTCCATCTCTCTCTAGCTCACCCCCTCTATTTCCCCATCTCTCCTTTTCCTCCATTATTTCTCTGTCACTTTCTCTCCCTGTCTCTTTCTCTAACTTCTCTCTCTCTCTTTCTTGCTTTCTATCTCCCATCCTTCTCCCTGTCTCTATCGCTCCATCTCTCTATCTCTAGCCAGCAGCGTAGCCCGGAATATCTAACAAGTGGGGCCTGAAGCTAATGTAGTTGGGCCCACCGCAGTGACATTAATATCTGTCTGGGCATTTACAGTGCTCCTGAGTGGGCATTTCCAGATTTTGGCTGGGCCTTGCCTGCTCAGGCCTACCCTGTCTACGCATCTAGCTCTCTGCCTCTTTCTTCCAATCCCTTTCTCGCCTCTGTTATTTCTGTGTCTCTTCCTATCTATTTCGCTCCCCCTCTCTCTTTACCCCCTCTCTCTCTCTCTCTCTCTCTCTCTCTCTCGGTCACCCTCTCTCTCTTCGTCTCTTCCCCTCTCCCTCTTTCTCTCTCTCGCTATCTCTCTATCACCCATCTGTCTCTCTGTCTCTTCGCTCCATATCCCCCTCTCTCTCTTTCCGTCACTCTCTCTCCTCTCTCTCTCTCTCTCTCTCTCTCTCTACCTCTCTATCTCTCCCATCCTTCTCTGTCTCTCTAGCTCTCTGCCTCTTTCTTCCCATCCCTTTCTCTCCTCTGTTATTTCTGTGTCTCTTCCTATCTATTTCTCTCCCCCTCTCTCTCCACCCCCTCTCTCTCTCTCTCTCGGTCACCTTCTCTCTCTTCCTCTCTTCCCCTCTCACTCTTTCTCTTCCTTTATCCCTCTTACCCTCTCTCTTTCTCTCTCTCGCTATCTCTCTCAATCTGTCTCTCTCTTTTCTCCATATCCCCCTCTCTCTCTCTATCTCTCTCTCTCTATCTCTCCCATCCGTCTCTGTCTCTGTCTTTCCATCTCGCCTCTTTCTTCCCAACTCTCTTTCTCCTCCATTATTTCTGTGTCTCTTCCTCTCCCTATCTCTTTCTCTCTCTCTCTCTCTCTACTACTCTCTCCCTCCCATCCTTCTCTGTCTCTCCATCTCTCTCTCTCTCTAGTCTCCCTCTTTCCCCCATCTCTCTTTCTCCTCCTTTATTTTCTATGTGTCTCTTCCTCTCCCGCTCTTTCTCTACCTCTCTCTCTACCCCCTCTCTCTCTCTCTCTCGCTTTCTCGCTCTCTATGGTATCCAGTGATTCCCTCGAATACAAATCATCGAATGCAAAAGCATCGAATTCAAAATCCTCGAAAAAATGCATTTTTTTGTGGGTTAGGTTTCTTTTTATTAAAATGGGTTTTAAGGGGTAAAAAACAGGGGTTGAAGGGGGCCCCCGTTAAAACATTTTCTTTAAAAATGCATTTTTTCAATACTTTTTTTCCGAGGCTTTTGCATTCGATGCTTTGGATGTCGAGACTATCACTAGGAACCGCTCTCTATCTTCCATCCTTCTTGTTGTCTCTATCGTTCCATCTCTCTCTCTCTAGCCCTCTGCCTCTTTGTTCCCATCTCCATCTCTCTCCTGCTATTTCTGTGTCTCTTCCTCTCCCTGTCTCTTTCTCTCTCCTCTCTCTTTCTCTCTACTCTCTCGCTCTCTCTTTCTCCCTCTCTTCTTTTCTCTCTCTCTCTCTCTTCTTTTCTCTCTCTCTCTCTCTCTCCCCCTCCCATCCTTCTCTCTGTCTCTCTCTCTCTCTCCCTCTCCTCTTTCTCTATATCTCTCACATCCTTCTCTATGTCTCTATCTCTCCATTCTCTCTAGCTTCCTCCCTATTTCTTCCCATCTCTTATTCTCCTCCGTTATTTCTGTGCCTCTTCCCCTCATCTCTTTCTCAATCCCTCTATCCCATCCTTCTCCGTCTGTCTCTCCATCTCTCTCTCTAAACCCCTCCTCCTCCCCATCTCTCTTTCTCCTTTATTTCTCTGTGTCTCACCTGCTCCCTATCTCTTTCTCTACCCTCTTTCTCTACCCCCTCTCTCACTTTCTCGCTCTCTATCTCCCATCCTTCTTGCTGTCTCTATCGCTCCATCTCTCTCTCTCTAGCTCTCACCCCCTTTCTTCCCATCTTTCGCTCTCTCTCCTCTGTTATTTCTGTGTCTCTTCCTCTCCCTGTCTCTTTCTCTCCCCTCTCTCTTTCTCTCTATTCTCTCTTCTCTCTCTCTCGCGCTCGCTGTCTGTCTCTCACAGGCTGTTCCTGTGTTTTTCTCCCTGGTAGTTCTAATACAGAGGTCTTCTGTTGCATGTCCTCAGGGCCAACGAGCACTCACGGAAGTGCTGCTGGCAGTGGCTGCCTGCCTGAGATTCGCTGCTCGGAGACCCTTTAGCAGAGGTGTTCTCCGCCCTTGAGCCCCGCGTGAATCTACGTGCCTTGCGGTCTCCCAGAAGAAGCTCTCTCTGATTCCACCCCAGTCGTTGGCCTTGGTCTATCACACGAAGCAGGACAGAATATGTCCCGCTCTGTACTGAATCAAGGGCATTGGCTTGGCGATTCATTGCTTCTTGATGAAGCAGGAGACCGTGGCCCCCTGGTTCTAGAAACTCCTGGGCCATGTAGCATCTTGTGTGCGGACGGTTCCTCGTTCAAGCATTGAGAAATGTGTGTCCTGCTGCACCTGGCTGCCCAGTGCAGTCAGGCTCACCAGCCACAGTTTTTACAGAGTCTTGTTTTCCAGGAGAGCAGGGGTGGTATTGCCACAGGAACTTGACTCAGGGGTACTGCTTGATGGATACTATTTCAAGCATGGATTTGTCCCATGTTTGGTTGGAGAACACAAAAAAGGTAGCAGGCGCCCCTCTCTAGAAAGAACATTGCATGATAACCTGTTCTGTGGTTTTTCTCCACTTTGAGAGTCCGCACCCATCGCTTTTTGCTCACTGTACTTTTCACAAAGGAGGAATATCCATTTGTATATCAGTCTCTGTCCCGCTCACAAGAGCAAGTTAAGCACAGCAATGCCAGGCAAACCTCCTTTGAACAAGAGTAACAACAGAAACCCCAGACACATGTTTCAGCCTTGTTGGGCCTCATCAGTGAGGTGGAGCTGTCCCTCTCTAAGCACAGTGACCAAGGGTTGCACGTCTGAGTTCCCCCCAGGTAACTCAGGGTGACCATTGCCAAGTTCATTGAAAAAATACAAAAAAGGTAGCAGACTCCCCTCTCTAGAAAGAACATGGCTGGGGAACAAAATTCAGAATCCTGAAAGTCCAGATACCCTGGAGCCCAGACAATTCGGCATCCCACATAGTTGAAATTGGACTCAAGTCGATTTCCCTGGATTTGGAAGCTTTCCTTCCCTCCTTGAAGGGGCCAGTTTTCCCACCCCTGCAGACAACACTACTGCCATGTTGAACATCAACACACGTGGGGCGTTTCTGCAATCGCGGAAAGATCGGGGCTCAAGTTCAAGTACACTCTGCCACAACTTGTGTGATCATCTCCCATGTGTATGGAGGAAAAGAGGGGCTATGGGAGTAAGGAGGTGCTGCTCCCCACTATGACTACTGTACTCCTACTCTATAGACCCCTTTCTGCCATAAGACCTCTGTAACCCAGCAATACTCTCTACTCTAGAAGTACTTTTGGACAAATGCAGAAAGCGGGATCAGTGCGGGCAGAGCTAAGCCACGGTCATTGCTGGGATGCACCCGATCGTAGCTTTAAAAAAAAAATGTAGCTATGCAAAAAAACACTGTTCCTGTTCATGCTGGGGGCAGGAGTGTAGAAGAGAAGGGGCTATGGAGTAGGGGTGCTGATAACTATGAAATCGGGTTGAAGTTGTAACTATGGTGGTTATTTCTATCTTTCATGTCAGATGAGTTAGAGGTGCTGCTGAGAAACAAAGATTTCCAGTCATTTTTTTAAAACTTTAATTTTATTTGCTTTTATTCTTAAATACCGATTCTAACTGTGTCGCAGACCGAGGTTAGCAGAGTTCCACGGATGACACTAACAGATCCTAACAAACTTCTTGGATTGGCTCCCCCCAAATCTCGCCACATCCTTAGCGTTCCATCCATTCTACATTCAAGAAGGATCAGTGTAGTCTCCCTCCCATTTGCATATCAGGGGCTCCCATTCCTACGGACCAGGACCCTAATTGATTATTGACCATTGCTGTCAGTTTCTCCATGACCAACATATCGTGCAATTTCTGCTCCCTTTTTTGCGGGTCTTGGGAGGATAGCTCAGGGGCAACATGCTCACCTTGGAAGCAAGGTGACATGGAGCAACACAGGTTCGAGCCCCGGGGATTAAGCATGTTATAAATAACCTAAAATATCATAAATTGCCCACCCTCCCATTGCTGGGCTATCACCAGTCTCCCTGCTCTAACCCTTGCTTCCCACATCCCGGCGAATCTATACTCCTCCCTATCCTTTGCTGGGACACCCAGGATCATCTGGAGAAGGTCCATACTAAGCTGTACTCCTGTGAGTTCTTTACTCCAGTTTAGGAGTTCTTCCCAGAAAATACGTATTTTGGAGCAATGCCACCACAGGAGAGAGAGAGAGAGTGAGTATACTTGCCCATTTGGGTAGTGGGGGGGGCACTTGCAAACATTCTTGAGATCTTCAATGGATCACTATGCCAACCCTGTAATATCTTATAGTAATGTTTCATTGTGGAGGTAAACAGATTCCCATCAAAGGTCACCCTGAAGATTTTTGCCCACTCCTCATCCGTTTTTCCCCCCTCCCCGCAAGTTAAATCCAGTATCTCTTAAAAGTTTATCTGCCTGTCATATTCGACATCACCAGGACCTTATATATACTTGAGAGGATACCCCTCTGCGTAGTTGAGGAATCAAGTACTTTCTTGAAAAGGGTCAGGTTCCTAGTCAAAGAGTCGCCCCATCTTTGATCTGTGAAAATCCCCTTAATCCGAAGGTAATTAAAAACAGTTACTGCATCATCACCCAGTACGTTGCTTATTTCCGTAAAGTACAAAAATTCACTCTCCTTGAACAGCTGGCCTGCCCTTTCGTGTCCCCTGTCAGACCACTTTTGGGAGAACCTCAACCCTAGTTGGGGCAGATCAAACAGAGGGCCCCACACCAAGAACATAGAAGAGGGCCAAGAGACATTTGAACATGTGGCCCCCTTGCATGCACACTGTTACTTTATTATACTCCCATGGTCCTACGTCGGGCACCATCTGATGAAGGCTTTGGTCCTATGACCTTTACTATTTTCACCCCCACTCAACTAGTTGATGCAAATTCTCAAGGTGGTCACCTACTATGAACAAGAGACTAAACGTATCTCTGGTTGCACAATGTTGGAGCTTCCTACTTTTGACCTTTGTATTGTTTGTACAAGATTAAAACAAATAAAACGTAATTTAAAAAAAGAAGAGGGCCAAGAGGACATCATTCTATTCACACCATTAAACCGGGGATATCTTTAAGCAGGGCCCAAAGGAAAACTCTAACTTTCAGTGGGTGTGTTTCTAAATTCTCGAGTAAGTCCTCATGTACTCCCTCATGTGTTCCAACATGACTTGTAATTGGGCGGCCATGTAATACAGATAGACATCGGGTGGGCCAAATCCCCCCTGGTCTCTTCGGAGCGTGAGGGTGGCCATTTTCACTCTGTGCTTCTTATTCTGCCACACAAATCTACGCAATGCGCTATTCCAATCACTAAAGTACTTTTCTGGAAGGTTTGTTGGGAGGGCAGAGAATAGGTAGAGAAGGCCGGAGAGTACATTCATTTTAATGGAAGTCATACAACCATACCAAGAGAATAACAAGGGTTCCCAGTGCTGAAGATCTGCCTCAATTGTCAAGGGGTCATAGTTTGATTTCTCCAATGCCTTGAGATCTCTTGTCAGAAACCCCCCCAGTTACAGTATACATTGTTTGTCCATCCTCATACCCGTATATCTAGATCGAGAGTACAGGCTGGACCCAACCTGCCTTGAAGGCATTTTGCATGACTTGAATACTTTGATTTTTAATCCGGAAAGGCGGCCAAAATTGGAGATTTTCGCCAGCATTTCTGGGAGCGAGGAACTAACAGTGAGGTAGCCTGAGAAGTTATCAGCAATAAGGGACAGGTGGAACTCAATCTCTCTGTAGGGGAGTAGGTGGACACGTCATCCCTAGCTCCTGCCCCCTCGCCTCCGTCATGCTGGAACAGCAGGAGAAGAGCGCTATGTGGAACACCAGGTATCATCCCAATACCACATTGTGTTTATGAGAGACGATATGTACTCAGAAAACTCTATAAAATGTACAATCACACTGAAAGAGTGGAAGGATGTCGGTACACACCATTGGACATCATATAGCTATAAGTGAAATCTGACAAGGGCAGAGTGACATCATGAATGAAAGATACTGAGACATACTAAAACAATGTGCAAATACTTAAAGCATAAAGAGGTAACTGAAGTAACAAGAGGCAAATGTAATCGAATATGAAGAAATCATATATGCAAAGAAGATAAAGTAACCTGCTGACTAATATGTGTATATATACGCAGAAACCAAGGTAGACGAGACATATAGAGGATTGCTGCAGAAGAAAACATAACGTAGCCATGACGGAAAGATGGAAGTTGGACTCATATGGAAACCAATCAAGCTACCTCAGAGGTAGGGCTGCAGAATCAGGAGACACTGGAAAAACAGCTTGCTTTGAGGAATAAACAGGAGTCTATTGGCCTGGGATCAAGGAGGCTACTTCAAGGAATAATTACAAGAGACAAGGGGAGTCAAAAGGATTAGCCATGTATGTAGGACACATTTCTCTTAGATTAAGTAAAGAGGAAACCATCTGCAAGAGTCAAGTATTGGACAAAAGATGCGAAAAGCCTATGCAAGGTGGAGTGAGCAAGTCTCTAGCGGCCGAGAGGAGTAATGACACGCAGCATAATTGAATCAAATAGCAGTAAAAAGAAGGTCCAAATGGACACATTTGTGGTCTCCTCACACATGATTCAGAAGTCAAAAACAAGGCCTATTGATTAAGCTCCAGTCGCAGATAATGATGTACCTATACTCCCTTAAAAGTTCCAGAAGAGAGAATAGGCAGCAAGGTCAACTACAAAGGAGAAACCTAGGCTTAGGGCCGGACCGATGAAAGATGATGGACTAATTGGGAAAGTGTGGGGTAGTCTGGCGTTACTCTCAGCATCTGAGTTTTGTATTGCTTACGAGCCGAAAGTGAAAGGTTGGGAAACCATGACAACCTATCAGGAGGGTCTTTGTAGCAAAGACCAATCCGCTGACATTATTCTGCTATAACCAGTATTATACGTATTTAGAGGCGGTTCAAGGTGTGCTCACCAGATAAAGGGCATCCAGTAATATTGTTAATACTTGCATGATATATAGGTATATATGTTCCCTTAACTAATCCCTCCCTTCAATAGGTTTCACAGTTTGCCACGTAAGATGACTTCATAGATGACGCATATCGAGGTATAAAACCTTTGTATAATCAAATTTGGGTGTGAATGGGTGGACTACAGCTTGTTGTTCGCCAGATTGCCCTGCTTTATTTTATGCTGATAATAAATCATATTCTTTGAGTCTGTCTGGTTATTTGGGTCTCAGATCATTATTGGTAATTCCATCTAGCATACAAGACGCTTCAAGGTGCTAGAGCACATCTCCACCACAGAGAATCAACTGGTCTGTTCTAATTGATATAGCCAGCGGCTCCATAGTGAGCGCATATATAAGAACGGCAAGAGAGGACACTCCTGTCTTGTCCCTCTCGATAACCTGAAGGGGGCTGTAAGTACACCATTAAAATGCACCCTTGCCGTGGACCCTCTATACAAGGCCTGCACCCAACTTAAGAAGTTAGCCCTGAATCCCATTTTTCCCAGGACCATCATCATGTATGGCCAAGCAACCCGATCAAAGACCTTCTCTGAATTTATTGCGATTAAGCATGCATCAACATTGGCAGCCTGACCACGGTGCATCAGGTCAATAGTCTTCCTAATATTGTCAGATGTCTGCCTCTACTGAATAAAGCCCACCTGATCCCAATGGATGAGGAAGGGAAGTAGACCCTACAGCCCACTGCCCAGAATGTTGGCTTGAATCTTCACATCATTATTCAGCAAGGAGATTGTCGATAGGATGAGCAACATGTCGGGTCCTTCCCATCTTTATGTATGGCACTATAATTGCCTCCATCATTGTGTTTGGCAAAGCGTCTCCCTTTAGTATTACATTTAAGACTCTCACCAACTAAGGGGCTAGAGCGGATCTGTCAGTGTTGTAAAGTTTAATTGAGAACCTGTCGCCACCCAGCACCATGCCTGATTTTATTATTATTATTTATTATTTATTATTTGTTATCATCCTTTTATTGGTCTGTATCACTTCATCCTGGGTAATCGATGAATCTACCTTTTCAGCGTAATCCGGTGGGATACCTGGCAGCGGAAGCCGATCTAGGAATGTGGCGTCCTGCAAATCGTCCCTCACATATTCAGATGTATACAGATCTTCATATTTGGCAAACCTCCTTCCAGTGCTAGCAGTGTCATACAATATATATCCCACGTTTGATTTAATGAACCAGACTGCTTTCCTCTTTCTTTCTTTCCTCCCTCAACCTCCACGCCAAAATTGTGTCAGCTTTATCCCCTTTCTCGTGACATTTGTGTTTCAAGAATAACAATTTCTTCTCTGTGTCCTGGACTAGAATAGCCTTTAAATTTGCCTTATAGAGACAGAGCGTATTAGCTTTTTTTCCCGGGGTAAGGTATTTACCCTTGTTTACTCCCAGTTGTATCTCTCCTGTTTTACTCCTGATGTAATCCTGTTGTTCCTTTCTTGCTTTCTGTTTCTGGGAACCCATCCTTATGAGAGACCCTTGTGTCATAGCCTAACTCCCTCCCAGAGAATCTGCACCTTTACCTCTCCGTTTGTGAAATGTCTTGAATCTCCATGAGGAGTTCCTGGGCAAGCTCCCTATCCTTAAGCAGGAAATCATTGCACCTCCACTCTCCCAAAGGTCTGTGTCTAAGACAGTTCCCTAGGGAAATCCTTGCCAAATCATGGTCTGACCAAGCGATCGGGAACACCTGAGATTCCTTAACCACCAAGTCTATTCTTGAGTATGAATTGTGCACTGACGAGTAGTATGTGAATGGCTTATCCCCCTCATTTTAAATTATTAGTGAGTCGGTGAGACCCAAATCCTGATTTAGTCGCCAAACATTTGGAGTCATTACTGCAGGGGCGCACTTTTGCCTCCCCTCCCAGCCTCTTGAGATCTCTCACCGGGTCAAGCACCATATTAACTGCACCGTATAAGGTGTAGTCTGGCAGATGTGCCAATTTCCCTCTGAGACATCAGCACCTGAACCCTTCTTCTTCCCATCTATCCTGGAGGCCGAATAATTCCTGAGCGTCAGAAGTTGATATTACATGATACAACGTTGATGTGTCCTTTGACTCAATTTCTTATGCTAGTAGGTTATCTTCCAATGGGAGCACTGCAGGATCTCTCTCAGAACCGGGAATTGTGCTCTAACCGCATGCAACAGCTAAATGTACCTGAAGCTCTCACCCCTGCCCAGGGCAAACTTTCCGGCAAGGATTCAAAGGGAAGAAGACTGTCTCCCTGGATCACATCTGCCAAGTTCAGAATCCTGCACCTCTCCCACTGCCTGAAGTGACCCACCTTAAGAAGCTCCGGAAGAAGTGCATTAGCCCATAGAGGCTGGCTTAGAGTTGGCCTCCCCTTCCAGCTGATATGCGCGTGTGCCTCGCCCCATGTCTGCTGCACACTCTGTGTCATGTATGATATTGCCCTGCCTCCCCTCTGCATAGCATATAAGACCTGTACCGGGGTCTTCTCCCCATCCAGTACCATTCCGACTCTATGTGGGATAACTCTGGGTCCTTGTATAGCCAGTCGTTAACAACTCCCAGTTGCGCTGCCCAATAGTATTGTTACAAATAAAGTAGACCTATCCCCCTTCCTGAACTGATAATTGGAGAGTTTTAAGAGCGACCTGGGCTCATTTATCACCCACCCCAAAGCTCTCTAAGTACCCCATCTATTTGCTTGAATACCCTCCCTGGAACCAGGAGCGGAGCTTTCTGCAGTGCATAAAGAAACGTGAGTAGGGATATCAATTTGAAAAGGGCAGCCTTGCTCATCAGACAGGAGTAGCTTTAGGTGTTCAGCCTTCGAGGGGTGTTCTCCCAGTTGAATGCCCAAATACTGGACACCCATCCGAGATATCTGATATGGGCAATCCCGTGGGAGTGCTGCATCCCCACCCAGGACGGGAAAAATAACGGACTTCTGCCAATGAACTTAAAGGCCACTGGCGCCCTGACAAATGCGTAGTATCCTTGAAACCACGTGACAGGACATAGCCGTGTCACCCATGGAAATCAGCAGGTCATCCGCATATAGGGATTACATTTTATCTGTGCATGACCTAAGATTCACTGCCAGTGGTTTAACCGCTAGGGTGAAGAGCTGGGGGAAAGGAGGCAACCCTGCCATGTTCCCCATTCCAGAGGAAAAGCCCCGGAGCATACTCCGTTAACCTGCACATCAGCTACTGCCGATCTATATAACAAGCGCAGCCAACTCAGGAAATTCTCTCCAAAGCCCATTCTTTCCATACTTCCCCACAGTGAGTCACAAAGCACTGAATCTAAGGCTGTCTCAAAATCCACCAACAATAACGCCAGTTGGTCCGGGATAGTGGAGGCCTGGCCAAGGGCCAGCTGATCCCTACGCAAGTCCATGCGGGTAGAGTTAAATGGCATGAACCCATACTGATCCGGGTGGACCAGGTGGCTTATAACTTTCTGCAAACAATTTGCCAAGAGCCTAACCTGGATCTTCGCCTCACCATTTATTAATGATATTGGCCTATAGGAGGCGCAATATTCCCAGATTGGGAAGGACCACTCTGCATACTTTCCTCAAATCCTCCGGCAATATATCATCCCTCATACTCTGCAGGAAGGGCCGCTCACCGTCTCCCCCAATCTCTTCCAGACTTCCACTGGGAAGCAATTCGAGCACAGAGACTTCCCTGACTGCAATTGGCCAATGGCTGCCATCACCTCTTCCTCCGAGATCTCTGCCTCCAGCCACTCCGGCTGCCGTATAGACAGCTGTGTGATGACCCCAGAGGCTGCCTTCCCGTCTGCATCTCTCCTTGGTTCCCCCAATGGGGCACTGTATCGTGATTCGTAATACCCAGTGAACACCTGCACTATGTCTGCATTCCTTGTCAGAGTCTCTCCGGATTCACTCAGTGGGACTCGCACCTGCCTGCAACCTCTCTCTCCATGCTGTAGCCATGCAAGCATCTTACCCAGCTTGTCCCCTGCTTCATGAATTTGGCTACGCATATGCCAGTGGGCCTGTTTCACATAGACCAGTGCTACATTCTGGAGTACTTCCTGGGCACTCCTTAACTTCAGCTGTGCCTCTCGGGAGTCAGCAGCGACAAAGGCCACTTCCGCTTTCTCTGAGGCTCTGGGGCTGCTTTGGTCTCTCTTACTGCCAGTGTATGCTGCTTTCGCCTCACTGCCACGAGAGAGATCGCCTCACTCCTGAGAGCCATTTTATAACCCTCCCAGGCTGTGAATGGGCTGTCCACTGATCACTCATTAACCAAGAAATATTCCTGCGTCATGCGTTCTAAAGCCTCAGTGAACTCAGGGAAGCCCATATAGTAGGAGTTTAGCCTCCAGGTGGGTGTAGGTGACACACGCCCACTCTTGAGCGTAACTAATAATGGAGAGTAATCTGATATTCCCCTGGCAATAAAGATTGGGGCAAGCAGCTGATGGCTTTCGCCTAACGGCATGAAGAGATTGTCCAACCTAGAGAAACAAGAATGAACCCCTGAGAAAAAGGAGTACCCGGCCTCTCTTGCATGCATGGCTATCCATGTACCCAGCCAACCTATTGCCCCAGCAAAGGTGCATCATTTAGTGGGATGCTCAAGAGTCCTAGTACACGTATGTGACCTGTCGAGGCCTGTGTCCATCACATTGTTAAAATCTCCACCCAACATCCATCTCATCGCCTCTCCCAGCACTATAAGCTTCTGACGATCATTAAGTAATTCCTGTGTGAGGGTAGGAGTTGCATAAACCGGCACAATTCCCCATGTGGCGCCCCATAGCTCCCCCGGATCAACACAAACCTTCCACCAGGGTCTGCCCTCTCCACCATAACCAAGAATGGCACTCTCTTATGTATCAGGATCAAAGTGCCCCTTCTTCCTCTGGCATTTACATTCCATGTTAACAATGTGACTCCCTTCCTGTGCCATTCGCCCTAAATACCAAATTCAAGTTGGTTGTCCTGGGGACTCCCCACTCCCAGCCGTCCCCTCATACGAACCCGCCCTGCAACCCACTGCGCTGAGATCCGTCTGCCATAGTAAAGCAATATGAGACCAATAACAATAGAAACCGTGAAAAACCTCCCCAACACCCCCACCCAGCACTTCTCCCCCAACTGAAGCACCTGTCGGCCCTGGCCGGTGCGGAACCTGCACCGCCAACTGAATCAAACATGAGAGGAACCTCAGATAATACAGCAAAAAACCTAAACTGGACCTGTCCCAGACCTTCTCCAACCGGGCCTGTCCCCAGACCTCCTACAATCCAAAGGCCAGTATGCTAACGTTGCTTGATCATCAGAATAAAGCTTTTTTGCAGCTATGCTTGTGTCCACCTCATGCCCCAAGTTAATGCCTCTTCCCCTCGTTCCGTGGTGCCGTCAACATCATCCGGGGACCACATATCCTGCAAATACAGCAGGGCCGACGAAGGCACTGGTTCGGGTTCTGGCACTGGTGCCCCCTTCTGTGATGTGTGGACCACCATCTGCTGAATGTCTGTTTCATACGAATCCCATGCCTCTCGTGGCGTGTTAAAGAGGAGTGCCTTCATTCCGTAATGCACTTTCAATTGTGAAGGGAAGACGAGGGCATACTTGATGCCGCTGGAGAGCAGCTTTTGTTTGATGGAATCGAAGGATTATCGCACCCGTTCCGCCTCCGTTGTATAGTCGACAAAAAATCGGATACGGGAACCATTTTAAGTAATCGTGCCAGTCCCCCTAGCCATCTGTAACAGGGCATCCCTGTCCCTGAAATTCAGAGTCTTGCAATAACCGTATGAGGGTGAGGCCTCGGTACTGGCCTGCACATGGGCACCTGGGTCCGCTCCACTGAGAACATTTTTTGAAGTTTCTTAGGCGCCATTAGGTCCGCCAGACAGTTTTTGAGGAAAAATTCCATGCTGTGTCCCTCCATCCTTTCCATAAACCCCAGGATGTGGAGGTTGTTTCTCCCCAACCTCTCTTCACTAGCCTCTGCTCTGCTCTCCAGGACTCTGAGCTTCTGGAAGACCACTGTCAATTGTTTTTCAATTTTTTTCACTGCGTCTTCCGTGTCCGGTATACGCTGCTCAACCAAACCCACCCTTGAAGACAGCTTGCGGACATCCTGCCGCAGAAAGGAGACCTCAGAAGTCAACCCATCAACCTTCTACTCAACGAGTTCTGAGACTCTGCAATGGCCCCCATGATGTAACCAAGCAAAATGACCAGGATCTGGGCCAGATCTTCTATGCTAGAGGAGCACTGTCTGGTGGACAACACTGTGACTGGATTTGAAACCACACATTTCTCAATCTTACTTTGCTGCATGGCCTTTTTTGCTCTTCTCCTTTGCCATGGAGTGATAAGGGGGTTTCCTTCCCCAGTAGAACACTTGCCTATCGGCCTCCCCACCCACCAGCAGCAGTCTCTCTGATGTCTGCTTTACCTGTATGGTTCCCCTTGCACTTCTTGACCCACAGTGGGTTTCCCCAACTGCAGGGGGGAATAGCAGTCTATAAGCCGGCACCTCACGCCCCGCCATCAGACCTCTTTCACCAGGCCTCCCTTTCGCACCCACCGTCCAAACCAGGCAAGTAGTCCCCATTGATGCCTTCCGCCTCCCACTTGTTGGCCTCTCTGAGGTCCCTCGGCGCACCACCACTGTTTTCAGCAACAGGGCCCCCGCACCTTGCCTCCACCCCTTGGATCATGGTACACTTGTCCGTGGTCCTTGGTAGAAGAGGCCCCCACCTCAATGCTGATTGTGGGTGTCAGTGAGCAAGCCTATCCAACTCCGAGGGAGGGCTCAGCCCACCCAGCAGACAATGGGTCACCCTCCTGCAGCAGTTTCACCCATCCAAGATTGCACTCCAAGGATCCCGGTTGTCACGGGGATCCCACCGCTACCTGAGTGTGCCCCTGCTATTTGCTGGGTGCGCCTCCATTGATTGGGATTGTCTCGTAGCCCTGGGCGCATACTTCCTTCTCCTTGGTACCCCCCAAGGGAATTGCGCTTCGAGCTTTCGGGTCTCACCAGGCCTGGGAGTCCGATTTTTACAGAAGGGGGAAGGAGTCCATAAATTTAATGCCTGACTTCACGCAGCTGTGCTGCTGCTTGTTATATGGCTGCTGCCCCCTGCCGCCACGCTGATATGGGGCTCCGGCTTGTCTCCCCGTTGCTCCTCCTGTAGTGGTTGGCACTCACCGCCGCGCTGCGGCCAACCAGTCTGTAGCCATCTCCCTGCTGCCACCGGCACCAGTGGTTTACTAGGAGGGGCAGCCGAGCAGTCGGCAGGCTCACATCGCCCCCGCTCCTCCAACAGTACGGCGGCCACACCGCCAAGGCTGCGACAAGCTGCAAGAGCAGCTCGGTCCTCCGCTTCCCGATCTCCGATCGCACCAGGAGTGCTGCAGGCGGCTGCCGGCACCTTCCGCTGCAATAGTGCCAAGTTTGAAATGGTTACAAGCCACTCTCGCCCAGGATTTTATCAGGATAAATTCGGCCTCATGGAGCGTTGGATTCCTACGTCTGCATCTGCTGCTGTACAGCCGGAAGTCCACTCAAACTCCCTTTAATGAACACAAATTGACCATTTGGGCCTCTTAGTACCTCATCCACTATTAAACCCAGCCGAGCCGAGATGAGTATTGACACCCCTCCTTTCTTGTCCCTGCATGACACCACATAAACTTCACCCACTATTTTTGCTCTTAAATTAGGCTGCTTACCTCTTTGCTAGTGGGTTTCCTGTTGTAGGTGGACATCTAACTTTGCCCTTTGAACCTCCCAGGGAACCATAGATTTTCTGGCTGGAGAATTAAGTCCTCTTGCATTGAGGGAGCCAATCGCCAAATCACATCCAGAACCTAGGACTCTTTCTCATGCACTTCCTAACATAAATGTCATCCCTGAACCACCCAGTCAAGACAAACATAAAACTAATATCCTGAAAACACCATGAAAGACTGGATTCAACTGAAGATATATCATAATCAACCAAGCCCCCCTCCCCTATGCAACCCCCCATCTAAGCATCCAACCCTGCACCGCCGCCAAACACAGTCCAGGATTAGATCACCAACAACAGGACCAAATATAAGACACGCCCCTCTTCTGAGCCCCCTTGCACAAATCTGCAACTTTCTGTACCATTCTACCCAGCACCCCACATCTACACAATTACCCCTCACCCCTCTGCACCTTGGAGAAATCCCTGAAATCTGCCCCCCCCAATCGCAGGCAGGTATCCCTTTGCTCTTTTAGGATCTGCACAATATAAGCAAGGCTTCACAGACCCTTCTTGCCCAAAGGGGGTGTATTAAGTTTTTTAAATTTCCGTAATCCAGGGATTCTCTGTCTGTCTCTCGCCATCTCAGGCCTTGGCATGTCACCATTATCATCTGTGGAGCCCCCTACTCGATATCGTGGGACCTCCAGTAGTTCCCCGATGACCCTCTGTATGTCATCTTCCGTCACAAATGTATTCTTGTGGCCCTCATGTTCAACAGAGATGGTAAAGGGAAGCCCCAGCTATATTTTACCCCTTTCTTATTGAACCATTTGGGAAGGGGTCCGCACACCCTTCTCCTGGTCAGCGTGAATGCAGAGAGATCCTAGTAGATTGTTATTTGGGCTGTAGCATGGTCGATGGAGCCTGCTTTTCTAATATTTCACGGATCTTTGACTTATCCGCATAGTAATGAAAGTGGGCTCAGATTGTCCTGGGACCCCTCGAGTCTCCGCCGGCTCAATGGGCTCAATCTATGGTGGGCTTACTCTATGGTATCATTCCCAAACAGGGTTTGCAGCACTTCCAATATGGACCTCTTTATGTCCCTCTCAGTCGCCCCCTCTCATTCTAGGAAACCAAAAAAACGTAAATTATTGCGTCGCTCCATGTTCTTGAAGTCAACCATTTTGAGGGTGATCTTTTCTTGCCTTCTTTGGAGTTCCAAGAGTTGCATGTCTATTTGGATTTCCATCTTATCGACGGAGGATTAATTGGATTCCAGCCCTTGTATCCTGTCATCAATGGAGTCCATCCTTTGATCCATCTTATCCAGCCTCTGACCTATGTCCATGTGTATGCCCCTTATTTCCTCCAGGGGCGACGCTACATCCGTTTTTGTGGATACCAGGTTGTTGGCCATCCATTCCCTTAGGGTCTCTCCCCCACCCCCTCCGGACCCTTCTGAATTAAAGAGCCTAGGAATTTAAACTGCTATAGGGAGTCCCTCCAAGTCATTCAGCACAGGAGTCTGACCTCCCTCTTCTGGAGGTTCACTCCCCCTGTGGTCCGCTGGTTATCTTCCATGTATTCAGTCCGCCAGAAGGGGAGGCAACCCCTTTCCATCTCAGCTTCTCAGGCCTTTTCCTAGGCTGGCCTTTATGGTCACTCCGAGTCACTAGTGCCCAGTGGGTCTCCCCTTATCCCCCGCCACTCGATTACCTCAATGGGTGCTCCACAATTGGCCAACTTCAGCTCAGAAGCAGTTACGTTGCCCAGTCTACTCCTTACCCTGCCACTGTGTACTGCTTGGGGGGGCTTTTGGCAAGGAGCAGCACTTCTCAAACCACTCAATCCAGGATGCAGGCGCCCTCCATCCAGCGATTCCCATTATCACCTGGAGCTCTTCACCTGTCTCCGCCGTGTTATCAGGTCTCCAATCCCGGTGGGTGTTATCTTAATCACTGAAGTCGTGGTTCCTTAAATGGGCACCTTTTTCTGCATTTGCCTCTGGGAGACTGGGCTCCAAGGAAACTCTGGTACTGTCCTCTTGACACCCCCTGAGAGCCTATGAATTTCTCTTCCTACGGCAGATGCTCCTTAGTTCCGGTACTGGTGCCCCCGATACATCCAGTGCTTTATTTGGGGCCCCTCTTTCCCCCAATGTTCCTGGGGTCCACTCCGAGTTACAGCTGGCTGCTCACCTCCACCCCATCAGCATCCATGAGTTTTTTTCATGCTGGCCGGTAGATCAGTCAGGTCTCACCCTGCAGCAGTTTCTCTTTCACTGAGCAGGTAGTTCCTGGGCAGTCACCTTCACTCAATGCTTGCAGTGTGCTCCTCACTGCCCTCTTGTCGCCGGGCCAGACAGGGCACTGCCAGTATCCACCATCGATCGGTGGTCCACACCTCACCCTTCTGTCTGCAGCAGCCGGTCTCTCGCACACCATGGGCCGGCCTAGAAAGGGACACCATCCCTGGCCCTGAAAGGTCTCCTCAGAATCCAACGACTCCCATGCCTGCCATTGATAGGAATTGCTCAGATCAGATCCTTGCCTGGAGCGCCTCTGATGCCAGGCATCGCTGCTATACAGCGGGTAATCCTGCAGTGCGGCCTTCGATCCGCGAGGCTGCGTAGCTCCCACATGGAGCTCCTCTCTGGAGCGGGGACGTCATCTCTCACCGGGAAGGTTGTTGACCTGGCTAACTCAAGCTCCTCTACATCAATTAAGTCCAAACCTGGAATGAGTGTGCATCATTAATAGTGTGAGCGGATTCTAGATTCAGAACCCCTCTTGGGGTTTCGGGGGAGGTCTCAGATCCCCTTTAGGTCTGTTCAGTTGGGAGCAGCAGTGACTATGCTGCCATTCACTGCACGCCCCATGGTGGCCTCTTTCAATCAAATTTTTATGAGAGCGGTCAATATCAATAGACTTTCTGAGTTCACTTTTACTTCTCTTGGGCAGTGCTAGTACTTGTAAGCTTTGAGGCACAGACTTGCTGGGGAATCCCTCAATTTCCCAATGGGCCGTCCCATACTCATGCTTTGAGGCACCTGAAACACCCATACTTCGTTGTAAGGCAATGGCGCCAGAGATGGCCTCCCTTTGACCTGGGCTGCTGGTAATTTTGTCTCTCTCTGGTTCTTTGCAGGTTGGGCTCCTGGACGACCCCAGTTTGGTGCCCTCGTGGCTTCCTCGTCGCCTTCTCCCTGAGGGTGGAGTCCCCCCAAGGTCCCCTGGGGGACGACACCGCAGCCAACAACATCAAGTTCAAATGCTCGGAGGGGCATGAGGTGGAGGGCCTGGGCCAGAGCTGGGGGCTCTACAGTTCATGGAGCGACAGATGCTCTGTGGCCATTTGCGGTCTGGAGACAAGGCTGGAGAGTGAGAGGAAGACGGACAACACTGGTCTGAACGACGTGCGGTTCTACTGCTGCATCTGAGCCGTGCCCTACGCCACATCCAGATCAAGAAGGCAATACCCTTTATCTTTGGGGAGACAGACCGGTATATAGATAAATATGAGCTTTCACTCCTCGCTGATCCTTCTGAATGGCCATTCAGCCCATGGAGGATTCAGCTCTGTTTATTTGCATGTTCCTGTATGGTTTGCCTTGTTTCATGTGCTGGGGGTTCTTCGCTGTGGGCCTTTTTTCTCTTTTTGTGTCTTTTTCTTGCCCTTTTAGTTTTGCACTACATCTCCCTCGATCCCTCACCATTTATTTTACTGGCTAGGGCTGATGGTAATTGTAGTCCAAAACACCTGTTGCGCCAAAGGTTGCAGACCGCTGCCTGACATTCCAACCGAGGGTCCATACTCCCCCCCCGCCCCCCGCATTAAAAACAACTCCAATTTAGGAGCCTAGGGCATTGCCAGATGTATCGATGTTTAAGTTTTAATTTGTGTTTAATTTGGACATTTGGTGAAGAAGAAAACCTGCCCAGAGTCAGTGGTGGACTAAACAAAAAAAGTCAGGATAAGAGAGAAAAAATTAATTTAACACACTCATTTTAAAGGTGGGGTAAACAACACAGTGCACCACACAACTAGATTGATAAAGTTGTCAGCAAGGTTCCATAAAGGGCACTGCTACCGCCCCCCCCCCAGTGCCAGCTGACAAAGCTAAGGTTTACAAGATATTTATTGAATCTGCACCCAATAGAGTTTTTAGAAGTATTCATTAAACATAAAGTTAATAAACGACCACATTCAAGTTTTTTGTAAATAGTGAACAAATAAAAAACAATCATGTGCGCTAATTCATTATGCAAGATTTGGCCGACATGTGTTTCACTCCTAATCCAGAGCTTCCTCAGGACCTCATTCTTCGTTTTATTTTCATAAGGAAAGTCATTCAGAATATTTCCCAAGAGAAAATGCTCAAATCAAAAGGTTCTGTGGTGATACATTGCAAAAAAACTAAATTGTTCGGCGCAAATACAAATTTGATTACAAAATTCTTTTCAGTAATTGACATAGAATAATGAAAGAGAACGAAAAAGAGAAGAACCAAAAAAAGGTGTTGTAAATGAAGTTCTACGTTTTTTCCTTTGTATAAAATGATACTGATGAATGCAATTGTGTTCCATAGTGAAAAGCATAAAGCAAGTAATGACGTCCTTTCATGTGTAAAGAAGTCTTTTTGAGCTATTAAGCCTTTCAGTTCCCAGAGCAATATGACGTCAGCTGGCGCCATAGGAATTCACTAATACATTCATTGAATGGACGGGGTCTATTTTTTGCCTTTATAGTTTTTGAATACTTCTAAAAACTGTTGTGGGTGTAGAACCCATAAATATCCAATAATTGAACATTGTTTGTGGAATTTATGTAGGGGGAGGGGAGTTCTGACCCCCGCCCCCCCATATGCATGCACACTGTCTGTTCCAGTCTGTTCTGGCACTTAAAAACAAGAATCCGAATTGGGCTATAAGTTACTGCCCACTCCACCCGCTGCAGATAACAGGGAGCAGGGCTAGTTGACGTCATTATGCTCTCGCTGCAGCCCCCCAGAGCATAGACAAAACACCGGTGATTCCGGGACACCCGGGAATTCCCCCAGCGGATCAGGGGGAGGGAGGTGTGAATTGCAGAGCTCGGATTCACCCCTTGCCCTTTCCAACTTTAAAGCTGCCCTGCCCACTCAGAAAGCCCCACGCTCCTCAACATAAGCCGAAGTCACACCCCTGCTTGAGGTTCTCCAGATTTGACAACAGCAGGATTCACGGGCTGGTAGCCCGTCATGACTTCAGAGCCATTGAGAGAGGTGGCGTCATGGCATGCTGCCCTGGGGCCCTGTTGGCGTCCACGGGTCTCGGCCAGGGCCAATCCAGGGCAAACTTGACAGCGGGTGACGAGTGAGTAGCCTTAACAGGCGAGTGGCTCCTGTGCTTATTCATAGAGAAACACGAACTAAAAACAAAATGCCCAGAGTTCTATGCGAGTACAAAAAAACAGCAAGGGGAGATGTGTGTCTGTTGGACACCCTATTTCCTGATCTCTTGCTGAAGCACTGGTACATTACCAGTGATTACAAGCATTAGCACCTAAGTGACAACACAATAACAATGATAACAACCATTCACACCTAAGTGACGGCACAATAACAGTGATAACAAGCATTCACACCTAAGTGACGGCACAATAACAGTGATAGCAAGCATTCACACCTAAGTGACGGCACAATAACAGTGATAGCAAGCATTCACACCTAAGTGATGGCACAATAACAGTGATAGCAAGCATTCACACCTAAGTGACGGCACAATAGCAGTGATAGCAAGCATTCACACCTAAGTGACGGCACAATAACAGTGATAGCAAGCATTCACACCTAAGTGACGGCACAATAACAGTGATAGCAAGCATTCACACCTACATGACGGCACAATAACAGTGATAGCAAGCATTCACACCTAAGTGACGGCACAATAACAGTGATAGCAAGCATTCACACCTACGTGACGGCACAATAACAGTGATAGCAAGCATTCACACCTAAATGAAGGCACAATAACAATGATAACAAGCATTCACTCCTAAATGAAGGCACAATAATAGTATCAACAAGCATTCACACCTAAGTGAAGGCACAATAACAGTGATAGCAAGCGTTCACACCTAAGTGACGGCACAATAACAGTGATAGCAAGCATTCACACCTAAGTGACGGCACAATAACAGTGATAGCAAGCATTCACACCTAAGTGATGGCACAATAACAGTGATAGCAAGCATTCACACCTAAGTGACGGCACAATAGCAGTGATAGCAAGCATTCACACCTAAGTGACGGCACAATAACAGTGATAGCAAGCATTCACACCTAAGTGACGGCACAATAACAGTGATAGCAAGCATTCACACCTACATGACGGCACAATAACAGTGATAGCAAGCATTCACACCTAAGTGACGGCACAATAACAGTGATAGCAAGCATTCACACCTACGTGACGGCACAATAACAGTGATAGCAAGCATTCACACCTAAATGAAGGCACAATAACAATGATAACAAGCATTCACTCCTAAATGAAGGCACAATAATAGTATCAACAAGCATTCACACCTAAGTGAAGGCACAATAACAGTGATAGCAAGCGTTCACACCTAAGTGTGGGCACAATAACGGTGATTACAAGCATTCACACCTAAGTGAAGGCAGAATAAGTGATTACAAGCGTTAGCGCTTCAGTGACGGCACAATACCAGTGATTAAAAACATTAACACTTAAGAGATTGAGCAGTGATTAAAAGCATTAGCACTTAAGAGATGGCCAAATAAACGTGATTACAAACATTAGCACTTAAGAGATGGTTCAATACCAGTGATTAAAAGCATTAACACATAAGGGATGGCACAACAACAGTGATTAAAAGCATTAGCGCTTAAGAGATGGCCCAATAACCATGATTACAAGCATTTGCACCTAAGTGACAGCACAGTAATGGTGATAACAAGCATTCACACCTACGTGACAGCACAATAACGGTGATTACAATCATTGGCACCTAAGTGATGGCACACTAACAGTGACTACAAGCATTCACACCTAAGTGAAGGCAGAATAACAGTCAGTGATTACAAGCGTTAGTGCTTCAGTGATGATTCAATAACAGTGATTAAAAGCATTAGCACTTAAGGGATGGCACAATAACAGTGATTAAAAGCATTAGCACTTAAGAGATGTGCAATAACAGTGATTACAGGCATTCACACGCACAATAACAGTGACAACAAGCATTCACACCTAAGTGATGGCACAATAACGGTGATTACGAGCATTTACATCTAAGTGAAGGCACAATAACAGTGATTACAAGTGTTAGCACTTCAGTGACGGCTGTGATCGCTGCATACAAGTCTTTGACATGCTAAGCAGTGCTTTCTTTCCATGGTCCAAAGTGGAGAAGAGGTCTTAAAGGCACCATCAGATGTAACATGTGACTATGATTTCGAAGGGGAGGGGAAGGACCAGGAAAGGTAATTACAGCCATTCATGCATGCCTTCACCCCTCTCTGCTGGCTCTCTATGAGACGGGCTGATCTGAATTTCAGGCTAATAATGTGTGCATTTTATTTCTTTATCCCGTTAAAAAAAAATAAAAAAAACATAAAGATTGTTGATTGAAAATATGTTTCAATGTTTCCATTCCAAAATGTCAATCTTTTCAATTCTCCAATGTTGGATGGCATTCTTTCTGTGGTTGGAGAATCTCTTCTGCCTTGCAATTGCGGAAAGTTAAAAAGGTAATGTTGTGTACAAAAAATAGGACTCATTTTTGTTTTTTTTTATAAAGTGCTCAATCTCTTCTGTATCCAAATCCTGTAGTGACAGGTCCAGCAAGGCCCTATTTTCCACATGTGCATGTTATGTTCTCCACCTTGGACAGTTTGATTCGCTCCTGAAGGATTTCAACCCAAGCTCTACAGGGTACATGCAGATCACTGCAGCCGGCCCATAACCCGCTGAGCTATAATTTGCTCAGATTGGAACTAAAGTCCTGCAGGCTAGACATGAATCTGTGATGCAGAAGCACTAACGCCATATGTTATCTGGGACCTTCCTGCCAGACGCAAAAACATCTAGCAAGTTAATTAACCCCTTAATCACCCCACTGGGATTGGGTTCTGCAACTCACCGGTCATATAATATGGAAGCACCTCAAGACATTACAGTTACAATGGTTCTTCAACTATGTTTGTCTTTTCCCCTGCCTGTGCTCTCATTCCTACCTCTCCTGTAACTAGCGCCCAGGTGCTCCTGGGCTTGGCACGCTGCTATAGATGTAAAAATAAATAAATACATTAATAAATGAAACAGGGAGGCAGGGATGGGAGGTGGTGACATGGGGTGACGAGAAGAGAAGAGAAAGGAAGAGTATATGTTGTAGAAATGTAGATCTCAGGCATGGGGTTGGAGAGATCAGCGGTAGTGTTAGGATTGACGTGACATGAGTATTCATCCAAACAGGATGTGCCTGAAGCTGTCATATTAAGGTCAGGCAAATCCTGCCTGAAGTAATGAATGCTCAACAGAAAGGAGTCGCCCAAAGAACTTTACAGGTATCTTTACACAATGCCAAGACCTCACACCACAGGAATATTTTATCCTCAGCTGTCTTTGATACCTTTCAGCCAAAACTAAAAAACTAGGTTTCTTTAATAAAAACTAATTTATATCACCATTTTCTGAGAAATGAACACTTTATTGATCAGAACATTCAGGATTAAATACACTTAAAAAAATAATAAAAATCAAACGAGCAGCAAGCAATGTTGGAAGGATGAACCCTTTTTTTTGGGCTACGCACATTTTATTTTGCAAGCTTTCAGGACCCCCAGCAGGACCCTTCTTCCGGCACTTCTCATGTAACTAAGGCCGAGTGAACAAGCATTAGGGAGAGAAGTGGGGCATGTACATAGTGATAATACATGAAAGTGGACAATGTGTGCAAAGGATGGATAACTGTTATACGCACCAGAAAGGAAAAAAATAGACAACATGGAAGAAGATACACAAACTTTTGTTTCAGAAACATGCCTGAGTTGGCAGCTTATTTATCATATAGTATTATCAACAAAACGAGGTAAATCATTAAAAAAATACCATTGGTGTAATACATGTATTTACAACATGTAAAAAGCTGTCTAAATATGCTCACTTTTCTCATACTAATTGTGTGGAAATATTCATACATATATGGGCTTCATTTAGGGTGTGATGGTGGGGGTAAAATAGGTGGTATTTGAAAATAGTGTTCTGCCGGACACAGGCTTTGATAAACCAAACCCAGCAAAACGACCTGCTTGCGAGTGGAGGTAAAAGCGGCAGCGATTGCGGTGGAAATGCGAGCGGTAATGGTTGCTAGCACGGTAATTGCACGAGAAAATTGTCTCTTAGCTTGGGGTAAACACGCCAGACTCGAGACTGGGTGGACCCTTAAATGTGGCAGTAACACCGTAACTGCCAAATTTAAGGGCTACCACCCAACTCGTGATCAAGCCCTAAATGGGATTTTCAACTCCAGAAAAGAAGTTGTAGGTAAAACAGCCCGTTTAACGCTCAACTCGTGATAGGTCCAGTCCTTAAATCAGAGGCATTGTTAGGGGGGGCTGAGGGGGCTATACCCCCGGGTCTTTTGGTTATTGCTCTGAAGTTACAACCAAAAAGGCTAGCTAGCCCCTAATCCCAACAGTCCCAAAATTATTGTAGCCCCGGATATTTTCCAGAACTAGCAACACCCCTGCCTTAAATGCAGCGGTTATACTGTTACCGCTGTATTAAAGGGTTACAACCCAACTCGTGATGAGGCCCTTTGATAGTATTACCCTGGGTAATACTATCAAAGCCTAAAAGAATCCCATAGTGTTCTTCCTCCTTGTCTGGACAGTACTATAGAGGGCCCCCATCTTTTCTCTTATCCCGTGACGTTTGCCATGTTCCGCAGACCATCCTGAACAGCGGTTTACCCTGATCCTCCTGTACCGACGTCACACTCATTCAAACTATCACACATTCCACTCCTTTCAACCCCCAACCTTCTCCAAATTTCTCATGCTTGTCTAAAATCTGCCCCCCCTTCATACCTCCTTTATTAATGGTTCATGTATAACGTGCTTAATACCACCCAGAGGTTTCTAACCGCAGTGTCAGGATTCAAACCTGTGTTGCGCTCTTGCTTCCAAGACAAATGCGTTGCCCCTGAGCTATCTTTCCTTCCCTCATCTCCTCCTATTCCCTTTTCCAACGCTCGGCAGACTAAAGTCTGGAGACAGCTTGCAGGGGCAAGTTACGGACACTTTGGACAGTGCAGTGGTGACTGACGCAGTGTACAAGCTGAGCAACAAAACATGACATTCTAGGGAGTGTCTGATCGCTCCTGCGCTCCACGGGTTCTCCGCTGCTAACAGTGGGGAGGCAGAAAGCCGCAGAAACTCTCTTTTGTTCTGCGCTAGTTGCATTGTCCCTGCCCACGGCTTTCTACTCAAGGGATAGAAGATATCACATCAGCCCCTTGTGAGGGACGTTTTAGGTCCTTCATCTTGGCGGCCATATTTGTACCTGTAGTAAAGAGCTAAAGAATATTTTAAGAGTTATATAGCAAAGTCAGTAAATTCACAGCATAGACTTTATGATCCCTGTTTGAGGCTGCATCATGTCGCATTAGATACTGGTCGCCATTCTCAAGGACAATGAGAAGAAAAGGAGTTGCAATGGCTTTTGAGTCAGACGACTATGGTGGGAGAAAAGCTTAAGGTCGGATTGTGCTTTGACTAGAGTGGTGGGCGGGAGTGTTGGTTGGAGCCATCGGGGAGGTGGTGTCAGTTTTTAGGTTCTCGAGATGGAACACCAGGAGGTTCTCAGATGGGATCATTAGAGTCAAGGTGTTGAGGAAACGTGTGGGAACAGGCGTGCTAGCAGGACCCCTCAGGGCTGAAAATCCCTGATGAAGAGGTCGCGTGAAGTCACAGTTGGATTGCATTTATTTATTTTAGGTCCGTCGGAACAGACAGACAGGGTATCCTGGAATCTATCTAGTTACTAGTTTACGTACTAGGCAAAGGGCATAGACATTAAAGAGTGTTTTAATAAGTCCTTAGTGCAGAGCTCCCCAAGTTGGTGCGATGTGGTTAGAGGCACAATGGGGGGTGGGGGAGAATAGCATCACCGCAGCAAGGCAACCATTTGTTCGAGGCGTGATTAGTGCATTCGCTTGTGGTTGGGTAGTGTCAACAAAGAAATGGACACTAGTTGGAGAATTGGTTTAGCATTTGGAGGTTGGGAGCTTGGTGGGTCTTGACTGATTTGGCATTGCGGATACATACGTCTCTGAAAGTGATGTACCTAGAATGAGGATAGGTACTTCTTCAGTGCAGGCCTTCAGCATGTTTAATTGCTGTTCAAAGGCAATGAGGCTTCTACGGTTGGATTGGAGCAACATCTCACTGATACACTAGATATTTATGGTGATCGTTTGGGGGTATATGGTGATCAGGACCTCCGGGAATCCCTTATGAGTGGAATATTGGGGCACTTGTCTGAAATGTCTCCTAGTCATGCAGTGGTTGGTATCTATGGTAGTAAGTGAGGGTCACTTTTCAACTTCTCCACTTTATGCCCAAGTGTAGTGATCTGCCATAAGGGTGTCTGGGTAATTAACGAGCATGCAATCCTGGGATATTCTGGAATAAAACAAATGTCATAACATTTCAACTCTGCATTTCTGCAGTTGCATACAACTTTGGTTGCGTGCTCTTGTGGAGGCTTCGTAATCACTCTTCATAAATTAGCAAGAACGAATACAGCTGGTGCGATAGCTCAGCGAGCAAAGCCCTCCACCCAGACATCTGTGTTCAGCCTGCAGAAGGAAGGTTGAGATCTTGGCAGGGCCCACTCTCCCTTTTGAGGTTCTTCAATTACATCACTCAGAAGCAGATCCGGCAAGAAGCACTTTATAAAATGTGATATTATCATGAATTAGTCAGACACAAACAAGAGAGATATTGAAGGAAGGAAACTGGAATGCAAGAATGAATTCAAGGAAACTGATATGCATGGAAGTATCCAAGGAAACTGATATGCATCAAGGACTCCAAGGAAACTGATATGCAAGAAGGAATCCAAGGAAACTGACATGCATCAAGGAATCCAAAGAAATTTACAAGCATCAAGGAATCCAAAGAAACTGATATGCATCAATAAACCCAGGGAAACTGATATGCATCAATGAATCCAAGGACACTGACATGCATCGAGGAATCCAAGGAAACTGATATGCATCAAGAAACCCAAGGAAACTGATATGCAAGAAGGAATCCAAGGAAACTGACATGCATCAAGGAATCCAAAAAAACTTACAAGCATCAAGAAATCCAAGGACACTGATATGCATCAAGAAACCCAAGGAAACTGATATGCATCAATGAATCCAAGGACACTGACATGCATCGAGGAATCCAAGGAAACTGATATGCATCAAGAAACCCAAGGAAACTGATATGCAAGAAGGAATCCAAGGAAACTGACATGCATCAAGGAATCCAAAAAAACTGATATGCAAGCAGAAATCCAAGGAAACTGATATGCATCAATGAATCCAAGGACACTGACATGCATCGAGGAATCCAAGGAAACTGATATGCATCAAGAAACCCAAGGAAACTGATATGCAAGAAGGAATCCAAGGAAACTGACATGCATCAAGGAATCCAAAAAAACTTACAAGCATCAAGAAATCCAAGGACACTGATATGCATCAAGAAACCCAAGGAAACTGATATGCATCAATGAATCCAAGGACACTGACATGCATCGAGGAATCCAAGGAAACTGATATGCATCAAGAAACCCAAGGAAACTGATATGCAAGAAGGAATCCAAGGAAACTGACATGCATCAAGGAATCCAAGGAAACTGACATGCATCATGGTATCCAGGGAAACTAACATGCATCAAGGAATCCAAGAAATTGTCAGGATGTTGTTACAGACATTTTGAAAGCATGACTTATGTTTTTGGAATAAGAGGCAGATGAATAGGAATGTACATGCCACCTCTGCTCGTCTAGACCAGACTGAGCCGCGCAGTTGCTAATGTTACATGCATATATGCTGAAATGCTGCCACAAGGTGGAGAGAGGATGATAAAGGTCTGTGTCACTCTCCACAATAGTAAACATAGTCATTTGTGATGCCTTGGAAATATTATTCTTAGTAAAGAGCCAACAGGTTTGTCATGCGTAATGTGAGGAGCGCCTGGAGAGACAGGCCTCACCATAACCATTGGGTGAGCAATCTTTAAAAAATAAAGACAAATTCGGTCTGTTACTAGAAATCGATGTCAGAAAAAACAAACAAGATGGCTTTTAGTGCTCTAATTTACATCCTTGAGGAAGCACATTGCATGTGAAACATGTGTTCGTCCATTTAGGCAACAACCTCTAAAAGTAATCCCATGAGTTCGCTTCAACTTTATAATAAAGCCGAGGCAGCCCGTGCCACTGATGAGAAACCCTGACACACTAGGAAACAGCTTCCATAGTGCAGGACATAGGGCTTCCAACTGCTCTTCAATACCTGGGGATGACAACAGAGTTTTGATATATCACAGTAAGTTAACTGGGCTCTAACTGATGTTACAGACCAGAAGAGTGTGTGGATGGAGCCTGGACATGATTATGCGGAAATTGTTAGGATTTTGGCTTTTCAGGGAGTTAGAGGTACGGGTGAGGGATTGCCTGAGGTGTAGAAACGACTCTGGTATAAGACACCTCTGTACCCTATTAGACAAACAGAAGATCAGAAATGGGGTCGGATGGTGACCCCATTTTTGTGGGTATCTAGAGTCCACTGACACCTCGATCCATCACTTATTGCTGTCCCTGTTCCAGTTGCCATCCCTTCCTTTTAACTCTTAAAAGAAGGAGTGGGCAGCTAATGGAACCGAACCATGGGTGCCCAGGGACAAGATGTCTGCTGGCTGTAGCCCCAGCATCAAACACTCAAGTCACAAGAATCCTCTATAGCAGGGATCTTGAATCTGCAGCTCTCCAGATGTTTTGAACAACAACTCCCATGATCCCTTTCCATTGGCTATGCTGGCTAGGGATGGTGGGATTTGTAGTCCAAAACATCCAGGGAGCCAAAGGTTGCAGACCTCTGATCTATATTCTAAAGCCTCTGGGGAGAAAGTCAATGAGATTTGACCAAGGGAGCCAGCGTGTGACCGCTGTATAAGTAGCTCACAAAGAGACCCTGTTCTCCGGAGCACCAGGAATCATACATATAAAAAGACAGTCATTGGTGCAGAATCCTCCCCCCATCCCCTGGATACTGAGCACATGTCAGAGAGGGAAGGAAAGAAAAGCAATGTTTAGACACATGACAAACACAGTTGACAAGACAGTGCCCTCATTCAGCGGGTGGAGTGCCAGTCTCTTCTCTCATAAGCCTTCGTCCTATGGAGACAAAAATAAAATGTCACGATTTCAGTTTTCTATTTAATATTTGTATTAATTCCAAGTGCACATGTTGGCTGGCTCTAAATACTAAGCAACCAATGCAGCAATTAACATGTCTTTAAAATGCAGATAATAACACGTAGATGACAATTAGTCCTATGTCATGAGCAGCACTTCAGTCAGTTCTGACTTTTAAGAGAAGAGCACATTGCATTCTGGTACTTGTAGTAATGCTTTTCCAACAGCATTATTAGCCTATAAATCCGATGATGAAAAGTGGCACTGGTTAAAAAACCAAGATTAGACAACACCATGGAGTAATTTGGCCACTGTTTGAGAAAAGGCTAGACATATATTCATGTTTATTTCAGGTGTGCTATCTGGTGAGGTAGGATGTGTGGATGCAGAGAGGGTTGGGATAGAATAGGTGAGGTAGATTGGGTTGAGGTTGGGATTGTGGAGGTAGAAAGTAGTGATATAAGGTTGGTGGGAGTAAAAAGAGTTGAGGTAAAAATTGTGAGGTTGCATGCGTGTGGGTAAAGAGTTGAGTTAGGGTGAGGCAGGGAGAGTGTGTGGCGGAGAGAAGGCTGGAAGTGGAAAGGTGTGAGGCAGGATGAGTGGGTGGGGTAGCAGTGGTTGAGACGGTATGGATGTTTCGTGGTAGAGGGGATGTGAAGCAGGGTGATTGGGGAGAGAGACTGTGAAGCAGGGCGGGTGGGGGTTGCAATGGGTGAGGCAGGATCGGTGGTAGTAGATAGGTGAGGCTGGGTAGAAAGGATGTGAAGCAGGCTGGGTGGGGGTAGCGAGAATGTGAAACAGAATGGGGTGGGCGGTGGAGGTAGAAAGGGGTAAATAATTGGTACAGAGGGGTGGGACACCTTGAGCTCAGTTAGGTAGGTTTATGGCAGTGTGGATGTGTGGGGTAGAGGGGGTAGGGTTAGGTGCGTGGGTGTGTGGGGTAGAAAGGGATGAAGTATGGTGGATAGTTGGGAGTGGAGATGGATGACGTATGGTGGATAGTTGGGAGTAGAGCGGAGTGAAGTATGGTGGATAGTTGGGAGTAGAGCGGAGTGAAGTATGGTGGATAGTTGGGAGTGGAGGGGGGTGAGGTATGGTGGATAGTTGGGAGTGGAGAGGGGTAAAGCATGGTGGATACTTGGGAGTAGACGGGGTGATGGATAGTGGATAGTTGGGAGTAGAGAGAGCTGAAGCATGCTGGATAGATGGGAGTAGAGAGAGCTGAAGTATGGTGGATAGTTGGGAGTAGAGAGGAGTGAAGTATGGTGGATAGTTGGGAGTGGAGAGGGGTGCGGTATGGTGGATAGATGGAAGTAGAGAGGAGTGAAGTATGGTGGATAGTTGGGAGTGGAGAGGGGTGAAGTATGGTGGATAGTTGGGAGTAGAGAGGGGTAAAGCATGGTGGATACTTGGGAGTAGAAGGGGTGACGCCTAGTGGATAGTTGGGAGTAGAGAGAGCTGAAGCATGCTGGATAGATGGGAGAAGAGAGGGCTGAAGTATGGTGGATAGTTGGGAGTACAGAGGAGTGAAGTATGGTGGATAGGTGGGAGTGGAGAGGGGTGAAGTATGGTGGACAGATGGGAGTAGAGAGGAGTGAAGTATGGTGGATAATTGGGAGTGGAGAGGGATGAAGTATGGTGGATAGTTGGGAGTGTAGAGGGGTGAATCATGGTGGATAGTTGGGAGTAGAAAGGTAAAGCATGGTGGATAGTTGGGGTAGAGAGGGGGAAGTGAAGTGGAACGTTGGGAGTAGAGAGGGGCGAAGCATGGTGGGTAGTTGGGAGTAGAGAGGGGTAAAGCATGGTGGGTACTTGGGAGGAGAAGGCGTGACACATAGTGGATAGTTGGGAGTAGAGAGGGCTGAAGCATGCTGGATAGATGGGAGTAGAGAGGGCTGAAGCATGGTGGATAGTTGGGAGTAGAAGGGGTGAAGTATAGTTGATAGTTGGGAGTAGAAGGGGTGAAGCATAGTGGATAGTTGGGAGTAGAAGGGATGAAGCATAGTGGATAGTTGGGAGTAGAGAGGGGTGAAGCATAGTGGATAGTTTGGAGTAGAAGTAGTGAAGCATAGTGGAGAGTTGGGAGTAGAGAGGGGTGACGCATAGTGGATAGTTGGGAGTAGAGAGGGGTGAAGCATAGTGGATAGTTTGGAGTAGAAGTGGTGAAGCATAGTGGATAGTTGGGAGTAGAGAGGGGTGACGCATAGTGGATAGTTGGGAGTAGAGAGGGGTGATGTACAGTGGATAGTTGGGAATAGAGAGGGGTGACGCATGGTGGATAGTTGGGAGTAGAGAGGGGTGATGCACAGTGGATAGTTGGGAATAGAGAGGGGTGACGCATAGTGGATAGTTGGGAGTAGAGAGCGGTAACGCATAGTGGATAGTTGGGAGTAGAGGGATGAATTATGGTAGATAGTTGGGAGTAGAGAGGGCTGCAGCATAGTGGATAGTTGGGTGTAGAGGGAATGAATCATGGTAGATAGTTGGGAGTAGAGAGGGCTGTAGCATAGTTGATAGTTGGGAGTAGAAGGGGTGAAGCATGGTGGAAAGTTGGGAGCAGTGGGGTGAAGCATTGTATATAGTTGGGAGTAGAAGGGGTGAAGCATAGTGGATAGTTGGGAGTAGAAGGGGTGAAGCATAGTTGATAGTTGGGAGTAGAGAGGGGCGACGCATAGTGGATAGTTGGGAGTTGAGATGGGTGACGCATAGTGGATAGTTGGGAGTAGAGGGGTGAAGCATGGTATATAGTTGGAAGTAGAAGGGGTGAAGCATAGTGGATAGTTGGGATTAGAGGGGGTGAAGCATGGTAGATAGTAGGGAGTAGAAGGGGTGAAGCATGGTGGATCATTGGGAGTTGAGATGGGTGTGCATGTGTATTTGTGTGGCTGGGAGTAGAGAGAGGCGAACCCGGGTGGGTGAGTGGGGGTAGAAGTGTGAGACAGGGTGTGTGTAAGGGGTGCCATTGAGCTGAGTGGGCTGCACCAGGTAACTGCATACAAGAGTAGGGTAAAAACAGGTTTTATTTTCTTTCACACAAATTTCATAATATAGGTGTCCAGACAAAACGAGCACCTTTTCACCTCAGTTCAGTTTGGTCAGCTCTGTAGTCTCTCTTCAGTCCTTTACGTTCATCAGGATTCGGATTTCCCGCACCCTTACTCTGCTCCTCTCAACACACCTACCCAGTGGCCAGCTATTGCTGGGGGTTTTCCACCAGCCTTTAGTAGAGGTGGAACTTCTCAGACAGACTCAGGTGTCTCCACAGAAGAGGAACACATCCTGATTTTCTTGGAAATTTAACAGGTTCTGACAACCGGTCTCTACCCTTCTCATCTCCTCTCTATTCCTTTTTTGGATGACCCTCCTTGTCACCACACCAAATGCTTGTTACTCCTTCCACAGTGGGTTCAACCCGTTCAGATCAAGGTCTTTCCTACCCACCTTCCAGTTCTGACCGCCTTCCCCCTCTTGTTGGTTCTCTCCTACCATGGCCTTCTGATGCTCAGCAACATCCTTCTGATGTTTGTGTCCTCCGACACCTGATGTTTACCTGATATGAACTTCCACTGGTGACAAACTCTGTCGACCTCATCGCCCCCTTTGGGTCCCAGCCTCCACCTCTCCAAACAACTCCTGTTGCCTTCCTCAAAATGTACAAACTCTCTCTGCACACCTGCCACCACCTTCTCACAAACACCTACACTGCCAGACTATGAACATGGGCTCATATAGCCCTCTGCCCCATCCTCCTGAGCTGCACTCCCTCTGAGGGCCTGCACCTGTGTGTCCAGATTAGTGAGAATGGGATTGGTTAGTCCTAATGAGAAGAGCTGGGTTCAAGGAGGGCCTATAAATGACTGGGCCACCCATATGGATTTCACTCATGTATCTGTTCTGATTTGCCCAGATTTGCTGAACCTGTAGTGTGGTGTTTTCATGTTGTGAACACCTTCGACCCACAGCGTAGCTGGTTTTCTATGCCCCACGTCCCTGGTATCTGCTTCATTTGCAGAACGAGTGCAACCCGGAACTGGCTGCAGGTAAATGCGACTATGCTCCGTAAACTGCACAGATCATTTCTGCTTCTTCCTGAGATCCGGGCAGATTTTGGAGTGAAGCCGTGTAAGATCTATGACAAGGCTTTCATGATCTGAGTGAACTGCAGCATGGAAGAGCTGGTCTTTTCGGACGGTTCTCTGATCTATAGGAGTAAAGAATGATCCATTGTTAAGATGGATTTCTGAACTCTGACCTGCTGGGCAGAGGTTCAGGAGGCCAGCCTTGTTTCTTGGAACAGAGTAACCTTCTTGACAAGGCAGACCAATCAAGGTAGCTTGGTGGTGGTCAAGACTAGGTCTCAGGGGGGTGAGGGCGACTGAATGACCTCAATGAGCACATAGAGTAAAGGACACTTACAAATCACTACCAGTCAGGTGTAGATATATTCAAAATATATATACATTTATTTCAAGGCCTTTGAGGTTCAACACACAAATCAAATCACAGTAATACTTATTAAGCAAACACAATCCTATCGCAATACATATATACACGACCAATGGGGTCTAAAGGGTTAATGCACGAAATGGGTCCACAACCTAAAAGGGGAGGAAACAGGCAGTGCAAATATTCTTTAGTCCCTTCTGCATCCAACACACTCCTAACTAAGAGGCAGTCCAATCCCTAAGAAGAGTGGAGCCTAATGCTCAAATGTACATGCAATGCAAGCACATGCAGTAGTTCAAATGGGCAAAACAGGGCCTCTTCAAGGGTCTGTAGCAACTCAGGAAGGTGGGTGAGGCGATGAAGAATAGGTTTCCACTATTCGAGGAAGGTCTCCGCTTGAGGGCGGAGTCGATTCCAAGAGTTGGGAATAGTTTGCTAGTTCGCTGCTGGTTCGCACTAGCAGTGGGAAGGAGAGGGGCCCCCAGGGGCCACTTGTGCATAAAAATGGATGGAGGTGCTAGGGGCCACCGGTTAGGGTGGCGATTACTCACCGACCCCTGGGGCACCCTGGACCAAACTTCGGCAGTCGAGTCCACTTTGGTTGCAGGTTCAAGTGCAGCAATTTGACGGCTCTGCGGCTTTCAGCGGCGAAGATACAGTGATGATTCCCAAATGGGACAGTGGCAATTTCTCCGCTCCTGGTGGATGGATCAAGCCAGTTTCACTGCAGCAGGCTTTAGGAGCATGAGGGTCACAAATGCAGCGCACCTGCAAAGTTCGTCACCACGGCTGGGCGACACGGTAACCGCCTATGCTCCGGTTCTGGTGCACTCGTCTCACTTCAGACCTGGGAATGCCAAGTGTACAAAATTTAGTGTGAGGGTGCTGTGAATACGGAGCTAGCGATATACCAAGTTTCGAGGGCCTCCTCAAAACTATGGTGGTATCAGGGCAAAGGGTCTGTGTAAGCTGGTCAGCCCACTGGTTGGCCCAGGGACACTTCCGAGAAGGCTTACTTGCAAGTTTTGATGAAGTTGCCGAGAATAGTTGGTTCCACTATTCCATTGGGTCGAAACGTCTTCCCAGACCTTCTAGGATAACCAGATGCAGAGGGGCCCCACGGGACGACAGCGGGCTCAGGGTGCCAAATCTTCCAGCGGGTACCCAGCGGTTCCTCGACTCGGCTTCTTAGTTTCAGAATACTTGGATCCTATCCTTGGTTCAGTGAGAACTCCAGAGATCGACATGGTATGGGTGTTTGGGGCCTTCCCTTATCCAGAATCTCCTTCGCGTCAAAATGAAGAGGACCCAATGGGAGATCTGCTCATATACAGGCATACCATACGTGGACCAATCACGGACCACGGTGGTCCCAGGCATTCACAGCACTCCAGACTCTCTGGCACCCAGGATGTGTATTGGAACCAGACGTTTGAGCCACATCCTGGAGGCACACACACAAGGCATGCAGAATCCTGCAAAAGCTTGGCATTTCGCGGGGGAATGCATTCCCAAATAAGGACTGACCCGGGTCGGCTCGACCTGGGGTAGGTGAAGGGGCAAGATGGCCAAAGGACAGGACAAAGAACCTCGTGGCATGGCCATTTTGGAGCCAGGCCACCTATTCGTGCCAAACGCAGTAATCACGGTTTACCTGGCAGGAAAGGGTTAAAAATATACGAAATGATAAGCTGCCACCAGCCCTGTCCAAGGCACATCCGCACTTCTCCAAAAAAATCCTTTGAGAGTATCTAGGGCCTTTAGAAATGATTAATAGACCCACGTGTACTGTGCTGGAAGGTACATTGTACACTTGTTACATGTTGTAGAAAAGTTGCAACATTGGAAAGGACTAAGGGAAACAAAGTCTACCAGTACTGACTGTCTTAAGGGCATGTCAGGTTCCCTGTGAGCGAAAAGCCCAGAGGAGTGCAGCAGAAGGCTGGGTTCCTCTGGTAAAGTCAGAAAATTACACATGAAATGGAAATCTTTCCTAACACTCGCCCCTCCCAGACCAAGGACAGGGTGGATTAATCCACCACTGGATGAGTCTCATGTTCAGGTCTGTTAAACATTCTGGACAACCCATCAGCCTTGCTATGTTGGACACCTGGCCTATGCTCAATAGTGAAGTTGAAGCCTTGTAGACTTATGGACCACCTAAGCAACTTTGGATTCTCTCCCTTCATGTTCATTAGCCACTTTAAGGGCTTATGGTCAGTTTGCACAGTGAAGTGGGTCCCATAGAGGTAGGACCTCAGCTTCCGTAGAGCCCACACAACAGAGAAACATTCCTTCTCTACTGTGGACCATCTGAGCTCTCTGTCCTTAAGCTGGTAACTAATGAAGCCACTAGGGTGTTTCCTTACCCTTCTCAACTACTTGTTATAGAACAGGGGCCCGGCACAAGCCATTGAAGGCCTTCCCACACTCTTCAGATCAAGTTACCTTCTTGGGTTTCTTAGGAGTGGTGAGAGCAGTCAGAGGGGAAGGTATGGTGCCATAGTCTGCCATGACATTCTTGTAATACCCAGTGAGTCCTAAAGAGGCTCTCACTTCGATCTGAGCAGTAGGGGTAGGCCAGTCTTGTACTGCTTGTACTTTACTGGGTAGAGGCTGTATCCTCCCACCACCTACTTCATGTCCAAGGTAGACCACTGATCCTTGCCCAATATGGCACTTACTGGCCTTTATGGTCAAGTGGGCCTTCTGAAGAGCCTGCAGCACAATCCTAAGGTGTTTCGCTTGGTCTACCAAGGTGGCACTGAAAACTGCTATATCATCCAGATATGAAAGACAGAATTCATCCAACTCATTCAGCACATGATTCACAGGCCTCTGGAAAGTGGCAGAGGCATTCTCCAATCCGAAAGGCATTACCCATAACTGGTAAAGACCTTCTGGTGTTGAGAAAGCTGTCTTCTCCTTGGCATGTTCTGCAAGAGCTATTTGCCAATAGCCTGCAGTGAGGTCAAATGTGCTGAGGTATTTGGAGGCACCCAAAGTATCCACCCGCTCATGTGTTCCAGGCAAGGGGTGTGCATCTGTCTTGGTGACAGCATTCAGAGCCTGTAATCCACATAGAACCTCAGCTCAGAGGTACCTGCCATTGGCACCAAAACCACAGGGGTGGACCAAGGACTACTAGAGTGTTCAATCACCCCAAGATCCAACATTTCGTTGATCTCTGTTTTAATATAAGAGCTTACTTTGTCTGACATCCTGAATCCCCTACTTTTGGTAGGTACACTGTCTCCTGTGTCAATGTCATGTTTGCACCAAGGTGTCAAACGAGGAGACTGTGGGAACAAGGGGGAAAATTGCCTCAGCAAACCTTTCACCTTTGCTTGTTGATCAGCAGGGCAGGCGAGGGGCCACTTGGACACACTCAATGGAGCTGTCTGAAGGACTGCCCTGGAACAGGTAAGGGAGAGGTTCTGACTCCTCTTCCTCAACATCTGAAGCCAGCAGCAGTGCAGCGATTCCAACTCTTGGGATGAAATCCTTCAGCCTATTTACATGGAACACTTTTGGAGCCTGTCCAGCCCTTCCAAGGTCCACTAAATAGTTGACACCACCCAGTGACTCCACCACTGTGTAAGGGCCTGACCATTTATCCTGTAAAGCTCTAGGCCTTATAGGATTCATGATCAGGACTTGCGGACCAGGTGTGAAATTGATGAGGGAAGCTTTCTGGTCATACCAATGTTTCACTGGTGCTTGCCCTGCCTTCAGTTTCTCACTAGCCAGACCCATCAGGAGTAACATCCTTTTTCTGAGCCCTAGCACATAGTCTACTACATTGGAAGTAATGGGGAGAGTGGGCATCTCCCATCCCTCCTTGACAATGGCTAAGGGTCTCCTTACAGGGTGATCAAACAGAAGCTCGAAGGGGCTGAAGCCAACACCCTCCTGTGGTACCTCTCCATAGGGAAACAGTAAGCATGGTAACAGAAGATCCCATTTTCTTCTTTGGGGTTCTTCCAGAGCCCCAATCATGCTTTTTAAGGTTCTGTTAAACCTTTCAACTAGACCATTGGATTGAGGGTGATATGCGGATGAACATTTATAGGTGACACCACATTCCTTCCACATGGCTTGCATATACTTTGACATAAAGTTGCTGCCCCTATCAGACACAACTTCTTTAGGGAAGCCAACCCTAGTAAATTTGCCAAGTAAAGCTTTTGCAACTGACTTGGCAGTCACAGTGTTCAATGCAATGGCCTCAGGATATCCACAATGCTCACAGGGAACACACAGGGGCCATGCTTAAAATGGATATCCAAAACTCTCACAGTGAACATATAAGGGACATGCTTACACTGGATATCCACAATACTCACAGAGAACACACAGGGTCCATGCTTACACTGGATGACCACAACACTCACAGAAAACACACAAGGGCCATGGTCCCATTGGATGTACACAGGGCTCACAGTGAACACAAAGGTTCAATGCTTACACTGGATATCCACAACACTCGCAGTGATCATACAGGGGCCGTGCTTAAACTGGATATCCACAATTCTCACAGTGAACACACAGGGGCCATGCTAATACTCGATATTCACAATGCTCACAGTGAACACACCGGGGCCATGCTTGCAATGGATATCAACAATGCTCACAATGAACACAATGGGCCCATGCTTGCAATGGATATGAACAATGCTCACAGTGAACACACAGGGTTCATGCTTACACTGGATATCCACAAGACTCACAGTGAACACACAGGCACCATGCTTACACTGGACATCCACAACGCTCACAGTGAACAACCAGGGGCCATGCTTACACTGGATATCCACAACACTCACAGCGACAACACAGGGGCCATGCTTAGACACGATATCTACAACGCACACAGTGAACACACAGGGGCCATGCTTAAAGTGGATATCCACAATGCTCACAGTGAACACACAGAGGCCATGCTTACACGGGATATCCACAACTCTCACAGTGACCACACATGGGCCATGCTTACACTGGTTATCCAGAACGTTCACAGTGAACAGACAGGGGCCATGCTAACACTGGATACCTACAGTGCTCACAGTGAACACACAGGGGCCAAGCTTAAACTTGATATCCACAACACTCATAGTGAACACACAGGAGCCCTACTTCCATCGGATACCTACAGTGCTCACAGTGAACACACACGGGCCATGCTTACACTGGACATCCACAAGGCTAAGAGTGAAAACACAGGAGCCATGCTTACACTGGATATCCACAATGCTCACAGTGAACACACAGGGGTGATGCTAATACTGGATATCCACAATGCTCACAGTGCACAGCCAGGGGCCATGCCTATACTGGATATACACAATGCTCACAGTGAACACACAGAGGCCATGCTTACACTGAATATCCACAATGCTCACAATTAATACACAGGGACCATGCTTACACTGGATATCAACAACGGTGACAGGGAAAACACAGGGAGCATGCTTACACTGTATATCCACAATGCTCACAATGAACAAAGAGAGGCCAAGCATACACTGGATGTCAACAATGGTGACAGGGAAAACATAGGGGCCATGCTTACACTGGATATCCACAATGCTCGGAATGAACACACAGAGGCCATGCTTACACTGGATGTCCACAACGCACACAGTGAACACACAAGGGCCATACTTACACTGACTATTTACAATGCACACAGTGAACACTGAGCGGCCTTGCTGACACTATATATCAACAATGCTCTAGTGAACACACAGGAGACATGCTTAAACAGGATATCTACAATACTCACAGCAAAAACACAGGAGCCATGCTTACGCTGGGTACCCACAAGGCTCAGAGTGAAAACAAAGGGGCCATGCATACACTGGATATCCACAACGCTCACAGTGAACACAAAGGGGCCATGCTTAAACTGGATATCCACAAGGCTCAGAGTGAAAACACAGGGGCCTTGCATACACTGGATATCCACAACGCTCACAGTGAACAGACAGAGGCCATGCTTAAACTGTATATCCACAATGTTCACAGTGAATGTACAGGGAGCATGCTTACACTGGATATCCAGAATGCTCACAATGAGGCACAGGGACCATGCTTACACTGTATATCAACAATGGTGACAGGGAAAACACAGAGAACATCTTACACTGGATATCCACAATGCTTGAAATGAACACACAGGGGCCATGCTTCCACTGGATATCAACCATGGTGACAGGGAAAACACAGGGACCATTTTACAATGGACATCCACAACTCTCACAGTGAACACACATGGGCCATGCTTACACTGCATATTCACAATGCTCACAGTGAACACAGAGGGGCTATGCTTACACTGGATATCCACAATGGTGACAGGAAAAACACAGGAGTTATGCTCACACTGGATAACAACAATGGGGAAACCGGATGAACAGGGGTGCTAGCATAGGATCTCTGCAAGGGTGGCACTGGATAGGCAGGGGGCATGCTTATACTGGACATAGACAATGGTGAAACCAAATGAGCAAGGGCCATGCTAACATTGGATATCCACCATAGTGACACTGGATACACAGGGCTTATTCTTGCACAGGAGATCTCTCTTGGTCTCACCACTCCCTCCTCTCGTCCCACCTGGAACCTCTCGGCCCTCTGACCAAATCTCCCCCAGCTCTGCCAGCTTCATTTACGGACATCCGTCCGATGAAACGAGTGTCTGATGCTGCATTCGCTTCCACCTCCTCCCCCCCTCCTCCAACTACTGACTCAACTATTGTCTCTGCTCTCAACAATCTACATCTCGCTAACACCAACACTCTCGATATTCTTGTCCCGTCATGGGGATCCTTCTGAAACCCACCACCAAGCATAACACTTGGTGTCACTCTGATCTAGCAGCCCTGAAACGCAGGTGCAGAGCTGCTGAACAGAAGTGGCAGACCTCGAGCTCATCCTCTGATAAACTGGCCTGTCACCTTCTCCAAGGCAATATCGTCTCTCCATACGCTCCAAGAAGAGGGCTCACATCCAGGCCTGCGTCTCTGGAGCTTCTAACAACATGGCTGAACTCTTTTAAATCTGGAAGGAACTAGCCAATCCAACTGCAGTCTCTACCTCACCTCTTCCCTCCCAGGCCCTCTGCACTGCACTGGCCACCCACTTCACTGCCAGAACGGAACGGAGTTCCAAAATTCACTGGGGTGATCAGTCTTCATTGCCCTTTTCCATCAACTGTGGAGTACCCCAAGGGGAAAGTTTGTCTTCCCTTCTGTTCAACTTATACCTACAGTGTCTCTGCACCCTTCTTACCAACTTAGGGGTGTTTTTACCAACTATACAGGCAACACCCAATTGGTGATTGACTGAGTGGGTGCCATAACACAGATAATAACATGATTGCCAATATTTACAACATCATAGAGGATTGGATGAAGACAAACTGGCTCTGCTTGAATAGTAGCAAGACCAAGCTTATGATTTTCGGTGCATCTCATGCTAGGTCCAAACTTAATTCGGATTATACCGCCTTCAGTATTAGAGAGTCACACATTCCGGTTTTAGGTAAGGTTAAAACCTTAGGTGTGTATCTGGAGTCGTCCCTTGGGGCCGAAGCACACCTAGCCTATTTGAAGAAAACCTGCCCGTATTATCAGAGGTTGCTCAAATTTATTAGGCCATTCTTGAGTGAAAAAAACTGTGCTACTATCGCCAGGGCCACAATCCTCTTCAGATTAGCCTATGGTAACGCCCTGCTGGCCGGAGCAAATAAGGGCTGCATCACGCAATGTCAGACCATACAAAACAACGCAGTGAGAACCATCAAACTAAAAATAAGAAAGAGCATATTTCCGAAGACTAAAAGTCACTTCATTGGTTAGCCCCAGAGGACCGTATTGTCTTCAAATCTATGACCATTCGGCATCATTGCATTAATGGAGCGGCCCCTGCTTATCTGAAAGAACAAATAACCCTCTACACACTGGGTCTGTCCTTGAGAACTGAAGCTCAAGGTCTGGTCGGATACACAGGTTCCAAAAGAGCAGGCTTGGATGCTCATTTGCATCAAAAGCAGCACAAACATGGAATGGGCTTTCATGTCCTTTGAGGTTAGAATCAAACCATCTGACCTTCAGAAAGAAACTAAAGCCACTACTATTTAGATAAATTACTAGCCTACTGTGATAATGAATCTGCTGTCCAGTCTTCCTTTTGTTGTCTGTGTCTTTGTGTGCGCCTCAAGATGCATGCGGGCTTTGGCACGATATAAAAAACAAATAGAATAGAAATAGAAATAGAACTCAGGACATCCTGAGTACTCTCTCTTCCTCCCTACCCCCTCCTCCCATCCTCCTGCAATCCTCAGCCGCTCCTCCTCCCCCACCCTCTCTTTCCTCCTTCTCTTCTATCACATTGCACTAGGTCCCAAGAGTTGCCCGCTCTATGAAGGTCTCTTCCAAACATGTCTCCCCCTGTTCTTGCAGAACTATTAAGGACAATATCAGCTCCCTTGCTCCTGCACTCGCTGACTTTTGTAATCACTCTCTTGCCACTGGGTCTTTCCCCTTTTCCCTCAAGCACTCCCTTGAGCTCCTCCTCCTGAAAAAGCCTTCCGCCGACCCCTTGTGTCCGGCTAATTACCACCCCATTTCTATCACTCCCTTCCTTGGGAAACTTCTGAAGAAGTTGGTCTTCCCCCAACTGACCCAGCATACTGATCTTTTTGGTTGCCTGCACGACCATCAATCTGGATTCTGAGCATCCAGAGGCATGGAAACTACTCTCCTGAACACCCGTGACGAACTGCTCGCATCTCTTGACTCCAACTCACACACGGTTCTAATTCTAATTCTATTCAATCTCTCCTCTGCTTTTGACATGGTCATCCACTCCATCCTCAGAAAATGCCTCCATGATACCCTTGGTATCACAGAGCAGGCACTGGGTTGGCTGACCTCCTACCTCACTGACCGCCCCTCCCAGGTTATCCTGGGTTCTTTCTCCTCACCCCCTCTTTCTCCACTTGTGGCGTTCCCCAGGGCTCTATCCTTTAGCTTGGCTCTTTAACATCTATCTCGCCCCTCTTGCACACCTTATCTCCACTTTCTACCCGCACTTCCAGTGATATGCAGATGAGACAGAACTCTTCTTCAAACTCCCCACTAATTCTCTTCCTACTTCCTCAGTCATTTTTGATTGCCTCTCCACTATCCAGACTTGGTGCACCTCCAATGATCTCTGTCTCAATGCCAGCAAGACTGAGGTTCTTCCTATCGGGATGGCTTTTCCCTCTTTTCTCCCTTCACTCTGGCCACCCTCGATGGGCTCTCCCCCCTCTTCTTCCGCAGAAACCAGGTAGTTATCTTCGACTCCTCTCTCTCTTTCATTCTGCACACCTTGGACCTTGCAAGAAGGCCATTTCCAACTCTACTGGAGTTGGACTCTACTCTAGTGGAGATAAGGGACATCCTCCCTTTCCTCACATTCCCTAGAAGCGTAATATCTCCAGAGCTCTGGTACTCTCCAGGCTGGACTATTATAACAGCCTCTTCCTTAATCTACCATCTTCTTCTCTCCGCCCTCTGCAGCTAATCCAGAATAGGGCTGCAAGACTTATCGTTGGCCCTAAGCACAGGGACCGTATCTCTGCAGCCCTAAAATCTCTCCACTGGCTCCCGGTTGCTTCAACGATCACATTTAAATCCCTCTGCATCATCCATAAGGCTGTCTGGGGCCTGGGACCAGGCTATCTGCAACTTGCTCTCGCCAAATACTCTCCTTCAGATCCCTCTGATCCTCCGACTCTAACTCTCTGCTTGTCAAGCGTTTTTTTCAGGAGGCAGTTCCCTTTTACTCAGCTGGCTCCCTCCTCTGGAACAGTCTCCCCCTTTCTCTTCATTTTGAGCCAGATCTCGTCAAGTTCTGCAAGCGCCTCAAGACTTTCCTCGTCTCCTCCTCCTTCCCTCTCTCCCTCCCATGCGAAATCTCACAGTCGCTGTGATTGCTGGCCTGGGCCCTTAAGTGTCCTTCTGGGTCTTGACCTTCTGTCCAATCTCCTGGCCCGTGTTCTCACAAGCCTGCACTTATTGTACTGGCTGTTGACCCCTCTTCCATCAAGTGGCCACTTCCTGACACTTACCTGTTGTCTTGCAACTGGCTCTCTGGCACGTCCCCCCTCTGTGTAACCTCTAGCACTTACCCCGTCCCATGTCCCTTTCCTCTCTCTGCACTTGCACGCTCCAAATGTTCACAAGGCCTAGTAGGACCGATTTTATATTTGTTCATCACTGTTATCATATTCCATTGTCCTGCTGTTCCATTGTTCCCTTCCCTTTGCCCTGTAGGAGCTTGGAAACATAGTTTCTTGATGTAAAAGCACCTTACAAAAAAATAAAATACAAATTGTGACAGTGAATGAGCAGTGATCATGCTAACACTTGCTATCATTAATGGTCACCGTGAATAAACAGAGACCATGCAAACACACTGGACATAGAAAAAGGTGGCTCCAGATGAGCAGGGGAAATGCTAGCACAGGATATCCACAATGGTGGCAGTGAATACAGAGTGCCCATGCTTACTGTAGATATCCATAATGGTGGCAGTGAATACAGAGGGGCCATGCTTACTCTAGATATCCATAATGGTGATAATGGATACACATGCTTACACTGGAAATGGGCAATGGAGACACTGAATAAGCAGGGGCAATGCTTACGTAAGATATCCATAATGGTAGCAGTGAAACAGAGTGACGGTGCTTATGTAAGAAATCCATAATGGTGGCAGAGAATACAAAGTAACTGTGCTTACACAAGATATCCATAATGGTTATAATGGATACATATGCTTACACTGGAAATGGACAATGGTGACACTGAATGAGCAGTGGCAACGCTTATGCAAGTTATCCATAAGGATTCCAGCTAATACAGAGTGGCCATGCTTTGGCAAGATATCCATAATAGTGATAATATATGTATATATATATATATATATATATATATATATATATATATAATATATATATATACACACATGTTTACAATGGAAATTGACAATGGTAACACTGAATGAGCATGAGCAATGCTAACACAGGATATCTGCAATGGTGGCAGAGAATACAGAGTGACCGTGCTTATGCTAGATATCCATAATGGTGATAACATATACACATGCTTTCACGGGACATGGACAATGATGACACTGGAGAGCAGGGCCAATGCTAACACAGGATATCCGCTATTGTGGCAGAGAATACAGAATGACCATGCTTACAATAGATATCCATAATGGTGATAACATGTACATATGCTTACACTGGAAATGGACAATGGTGACACTGAATGAGCAGGGGCAATGCTTACGCACGATATCCATAATGATGACAGTGAATACGAAGTTACTGTACTAACGCAATATATCCATAGTGGTGGCTGTGAATACAGAGTGACCACTTTTACGCAGGATATCCATAATGGTAATAAGGTATACACATGCTTATACTGGAAATTGACAATGGATACCCTGAATGAGCAGGGGCAATGCTAACACAGGATATCTACAATGGTGGCAGAGAATACAGAGTGACCATTTTTACGCTAGATATCCATAATGGTGATAATATGTTCATATGCTTACACTTTAAATGGACAATGGTGTCATTGACTGAGCAGGGGCAAAGCTTACGCAAGATATCCATAATGATGGCAATGAATACTGAGTGTCTGTGCTTATGTAAGATATCCATAATAGTGGCTGTGAATACAGAGTGACCATGCTCACACAAGATATCCATAATGGTGATAAGGTATACACATGCTTACACTGGAAATAGACAATGGTGACACTGAATGAGCTGGGGCAATGCTTACGCAAGATATCCATAATGGTGGCAGTGAATACAGTGTGATCGTGCTCATGCAAGATACCCATAATGGTAGCAGAGAACACAGAGTGACCATGCTCACGCTAGATAACCATAATGGTGATAAGGTATACACATGCTTACCCTGTAAATAGACAATGGTGACACTGAATGAGCTGGGGCAATGCTTATGCAAGATATCAGTAATGGTGGCTATGAATACTGAGTGCCCATGCTTACACAAGATATCCATATTGGTGTTAAGGTATACACATGCTTACACTGGAAATAGACAATGGTGACACTGAATGAGCTGGGGCAATGCTTACGCAAGATATCCATAATGGTGGCAGTGAATACAGTGTGATCGTGCTCATGCAAGATACCCATAATGGTAGCAGAGAACACAGAGTGACCATGCTCACGCTAGATAACCATAATGGTGATAAGGTATACACATGCTTACCCTGTAAATAGACAATGGTGACACTGAATGAGCAAGGCAATGCTTACGCAGGATATCCACAATGGTGGAAGGGAATACAGAGGGGTCATATTCACCCCAGATATCCATTATGGTGAAAGTGGATACACAGGGTCCATGCTAGAGATGTGCTGTGAATACTCACACTATTGTTGCCTTTTTTCCTGCAGTCCCCGCAGATGACCCCGATGAGGGCGTTCACAACTTGAATGCCACAGAGGATCACTTCCAGGGCGCTTAGACCGAGCATGATGGAGAACAGGACGATGTTCCATAGCACAATGTTCTGCGGCTCCTTGCAAACTGTGGTCCAAAGGTCTTCATTCTTGAGATAGCTTTCACTGCAAAATCAATAACAATCTCAGTGCCACGCCTGTCAGTGCACAACTGTGTAGTTGAATTTAAGAGGCTTATCAAGTACTTATCGATCATTTCCTGATAATTCAAGATCCTAATCAATGATCCTCACCGGTTCCAGATAAGATGCTTCTTTTTATTTGGGAACTGGAGAGTGGGGACACGAAGAGTTCGGCCATTCCCTCTCCAGAAATCGGGCAACAGATGGAGTCCTATTGAAAAATATAAGCTGCCCATTTAGACCTAAACTTCCTCCCCCGAATAAATTCAATGGTCAAGTGCGGAAACCTCCGGCTATCAAATTTCTAAAAATCTAAAAACATCCTAACCTACAGATAAATGAAACATGGTGCTTTGCTTTTTAGTCAAGACATATCTTTTCATTGGTTGTGGTCCGTACGCAGTTTTAGGGTCAAAGGGTCTTCATTGCACAGCAGTACACATTCTTGGCTAAACCAGCGATGTTTCCTTGGGTCAATGATGCTCCTTGAATGTAGTCTTCACAAATACCTATCAGGCAAGAGCCCACAATACCTCCTTGACCTAGAGGACACCCTAATAGCTTACCATGAGGAATTACTCCCCATCCTTCTTTCTGTGGACATTTCCAGGCCGAGGTTATTCTTACCCATCAGCCAAACCCCATACCTCAGGTTTGAGCTTGTCAGTGTTCTTGTCCACCTCAGAATACCGACCCCATTAGGCTCTGCAATCAGCTACTCTTTCCTTTGGCCTTTAGACCCCAATAGGCTCTGCAATCAGCTACTCTTTCCTTTGGCCTATAGACCCCAATAGGCTCTGCATTCAGCTACTCTTTCCTTTGGCCTTTAGACCCCATTAGGCTCTGCAATCAGCTACACTTTCCTTTGGCCTATAGACCCCAATAGGCTCTGCATTCAGCTACTCTTTCCTTTGGCCTTTAGACCCCAATAGGCTCTGCAATCAGCTACTCTTTCCTTTGGCCTATAGACCCCAACAGGCTCTGCATTCAGCTACTCTTTCCTTTGGCCTTTAGACCCCATTAGGCTCTGCATTCAGCTACTCTTTCCTTTGGTCTATAGACCCCAATAGGCTCTGCTTTCCGTTGGCCTTGTAACTATAGCCATGCTGCAGGCTAAAGACCCCAACCGGCTCTGCAATCAGCCCCTCTTCCCTTTGGTTTTCTAGATCTATCCAGAATCTGGACTATAACGCCCAATAGGCTCTGCAACGAGCTCCTCTTTCCTTTTGTCCCTTAGCTCTAGCCATGTTCTGGGCTATAACCACCCGTAGGCTCTACAATCAGCTCCTCTTTCTTTTGGTCTTCTAGTTCTAGCCAGGTTCTGGGCTATAACCACCCATAGGATCTACAATCAGCTCCTCTTTCTTTTGGTCTTGTAGTTCTTGCCAGATTCTGGGCTATAACCGCTGCTAGGCTCAACAATCAGCTCCCCTTTCATTTGTTCTTCTAGCTCTAGCCAGGCTCTTGGAAAAAGCCACAGTAGGAGTTTGGTAACATGGCTCAAGGTCTGAGCTGCTCTGCCCAGCAAATGAAACTCCTTTCCTGCTCTCACTCCCAATCCACCACCAACTCCCTAATTTTAGTTCAGTACTCCCTTGTCAACTGATTGTGCCTGGCTCCTTTTATTTTGTTCTCTTTGTCCCAACTACCCCAATAAAACGTGGGACCATTTGCCTCATTTTCCCATTCTCTCAAGGCTATATGACTGGCTAAGGCACCCTTATCCCACCTCCTGGCCATGTGTATTCTTTCCTTTTCCCTCATTACGATCATTTCTTGTAATTATCCCTACATTAATGGCTTCAATGATTGTTTCCTGATCGTTGGCCATGAGCTCAAAAGCAGTGACCACCATTGTGAAGTCAGGCACACCTGTCATTGCATCTGGGTGCTTCCACAGGTCACTCTCCTGCTTCCCTGAGGGCTGGTTCTGAAATGGGCCTCGCATATATCTCTCACGGTCCCCCTCCTCTCTCCACCTCCCCAGTAAATATACTCCATGTTAACGATTCAGTGTAAGCAAGTCAATGAGTTGCTGCCCCAGTCCTCGATGGTGATGGAACAAGGCTGTGACCTCTCTTTGATTCTGATGCTGACTGTCAGCATTCTGTGATCTCTCTGAGGTGCACATCCTAAAAACACCTAACTGTCTATCAGCGGCCTTCATTTAGATCAATGTCTATTGCTACAGCCCTCAGTAGACTTACCCTGGATATGTCTATTCCAACAGCACTCCATAGACGTACCCCAGAGACCTTTATGTCCATTCCTACAGCCCTCAGAAGAGGTTCCCTGGAGACCTTTATCTCAATTCCTTCAACCCTCTGTAGACGTACACTGGAGACCTGTATGTCTATTGCTACAGCCCTCAGTAGACATAACCGGGAGACCTTTATGTCTATTGCTACAGTCCTCAGTAGAAGTACCCTGGAGACCTTTATGTCTATTGCAACAGCCCTCAGTAGATATAACCTGGAGAACTTTATGTCCATCCCTACAGCCCTCAGTATACGTACCCTGGAGACCTTCATGTCTATAGCTACAGCCCTCAGTAGACATACCCTGGAGACCTTTATGTCTATTGCTACAGTCCTCAGGAGAAGTATCCTGGAGACCCTTATGTCTATTGCAACAGCCCTCAGTAGATATAACCTGGAGAACTTTATGTCTAGCCCTACAGCCCTCAGTAGACGTACCCTGGAGACCTTCATGTCTATTGCTACAGCCATCAATAGACGTACCCCAGAGACCTTTATGCCCATTCCTACAGCCCTCAGTAGACGTACCCTGGAGACCTTTATGTCTATTGCTACAGCCCTCAGTAGACGCACCCTGGAGAACATTATGTCTATTGCTGCAGCACTCAGTAGACGTTTTCTGGAGACCTTTATGCCTATTGCTACAGCCCTCAGTAGATGTACCCTGGAGACCTTAATGTCTATTCTTTCAGCCCTCAGTAGACGTACCCTGGGGGCTTGTATGTCTATTCCTACAGCCCTCAGTAGATGCACCTCAGAGACCTTTATGTCTATTCCTTCATTCCTCAGTAGACGTACCCCAGACACCTTTATGTCTATTCCTACAGCCCTCCATAAATGTACCCTGGAGACCTTTATGTCTATTCCTACAGCCCTCAGTAGACATACACTGGAGACCTTCATGTCTATTGCTACAGTCCTCAGTAAAAGTACCCTGGAGACCTTTATGTCTATTGCTACAGCCCTCAGTAGATATACCCTGGAGAACTTTATGTCTATCCCTACAGCCCTCAGTAGAAGTACCCTGGAGACCTTCATATCTATTGCTACAGCCCTCAGTAGACGTACCCCAGAGACCTTTATGTCCATTCCTATAGCCCTCAGTAGACGTACCCTGGAGAACTTTATGTCTATTGCTACAGCCCTCAGCAGACGTTTCCTGGGTACCTTTATGTCTATTGCTGCAGCCCTCAGTAGACGTTTCCTGGAGAACTTTATGTCTATTGCTACAGCCCTCAGTAGATGTACCCTGGAGACCTTAATGTCTATTCTTTCAGCCCTCAGTAGACAAACCCTGGAGTCTTGTATTTCTATTCCTACAGCCCTCAGTAGATGCACCCCAGAGACCTTTATGTCTATTCCTTCATTCCTCAGAAGATGCACCCTGGAGACCATTATGTCTATTCCTACAGCCCTCAGTAGACGTACCCTGGAGACCTTTATGTCTATTCCTACAGCCCTCAGTGGATGTATCCTGGAGACCTTTACATCTATTCCTACAGCCCTCAGTAGAAGTGCCCTAGAGACATTTCTGTCCATTCCTACAACCCTCAGCAGACGTTCCGTGGACACCTTTATGTCTAGCCCTACAGCCCCAGTAGACATACCCCAGAGACCTTTATGACTATTCCTTCAGCCCTCAGTACTCGCACCCTGGAGACCTTCATGTCTATTCCTTGAGCCCTCAGTAGACGGACCCTGGAGACGTTAATGTCTATTCCTATAGCCCTCTGTAGACGTACCCTGGAGACCTTTATGTCTATTCCTACAGCCCTCTGTAGACGTACTCCTGGAGACCTTAATGTCTATTCCTACAGCCCTCAGTAGATGCACCTTGGAGACATTTATGTATATTGCTACAGCACTCAGTAGATATACCCTGGAGACCTTTATGTCTATTCCTACAACCCTCAGTAGACATACCCTGGAGACCTTAATGTCTATCCCTACAGCCCTCAGTAGACGCACCCTGATGACATTTATGTATATAACTGCAGGCCTCGGTAGATATACCATGGAGACCATTATGTCTATCCCTACAGCCCTCAGCAGACGCACCCTTGAGACATTTATGTCTATTCCTACAGCCGTCAGTAGACGTACCCTGGAGACCTTTATGTCTATTCCGTCAGCTCTCAGTAGACGTACCCTGGAGACCTTAATGTCTATTCCTACAGCCCTCAGTAGACGTACGCTGGAGACCTTTGTATCTATTCCTACAGCCCTCAGTAGACGCACCCTGGAGACATTTATGTCTATTCCTTCAGCCCTCAGTAAACATACCCTGGAGAACTTTATGTCTATTCCTACAGCCCTCAGTGGATGTATCCTGGAGACCTTTACATCTATTCCTACAGCCCTCAGTAGAAGTGCCCTAGAGACATTTCTGTCCATTCCTACAACCCTCAGCTGACGTTCCGTGGACACCTTTATGTCTAGCCCTACAGCCCCCAGTAGACGTACCCCAGAGACCTTTATGACTATTCCTTCAGCCCTCAGTACTCGCACCCTGGAGACTATCATGTCTATTCCTTGAGCCCTCAGTAGACGGACCCTGGAGACGTTAATGTCTATTCCTATAGCCCTCTGTAGACGTACCCTGGAGACCTTTATGTCTATTCCTACAGCCCTCTGTAGACGTACCCTGGAGACCTTAATGTCTATTCCTACAGCCCTCAGTAGATGCACCTTGGAGACATTTATGTATATTGCTACAGCACTCAGTAGATATACCCTGGAGACCTTTATGTCTATTCCTACAACCCTCAGTAGACATAACCTGGAGACCTTAATGTCTATCCCTACAGCCCTCAGTAGACGCACCCTGATGACATTTATGTATATAACTGCAGGCCTCGGTACATACACCATGTAGACCATTATGTCTATCCCTACAGCCCTCAGCAGACGCACCCTGGAGACATTTATGTCTATTCCTACAGCCCTCAGTAGACGTACCCTGGAGACCTTTATGTCTATTCCGTCAGCTCTCAGTAGACGTACCCTGGAGACCTTAATGTCTATTCCTACAGCCCTCAGTAGACGTACGCTGGAGACCTTTGTATCTATTCCTACAGCCCTCAGTAGACGCACCCTGGAGACATTTATATCTATTCCTTCAGCCCTCAGTAAACATACCCTGGAGAACTTTATGTCTATTCCTACAGCCCTCAGTGGATGTACCCTGGAGACCTTTACATCTATTCCTACAACCGTCAGTAGAAGTGCCCTAGAGACATTTCTGTCCATTCCTACAGCCCTCAGCAGGCATTCCGTGGAGACCTTTATGTCTATCCCTACAGCCCCCAGTCGACGTAACCCAGAGACCTTTATGACTATTCCTTCAGCCCTCAGTACTCACACCCTGGAGACCTTTATGTCTATTCCTTCAGCCCTCAGTAGACGAACCCTGGAGACCTTAATGTCTATTCCTATAGCCCTCTGTAGACGTACCCGGGAGACCTTTATGTCTTTTCCTACAGCCCTCAGTAGACGTACCCTAGAGATCTTTATGTCTATTCCTTCAGCCCTCAGTAATTGCATCCCAGAGACCTTTATGTCTATTCCTTCAGCCCTCAGTAGACGTACCCTGGAGATCTTAATGTCTATTCCTATAGCCCTCTGAAGATGTACCCGGGAGACCTTTATGTCCATTCCTACAGCCCTCTGTAGATGTACCCCAGAGACCTTCATGTCCATTCCTACAGCACTTAGTAGACCTTCCATGGAGACCTTTATGTCTATTCCTACAGCCCTCAGTAGATGTACCCTGGAGACCTTAATGTCTATTCCTACAGCCCTCACTAGACGTACCCTGGAGACCTTTATGTCTATTCCATCAGCTCTCAGTAGATGTACCCTGGAGACCCTAATGTCTATTTCTAAAGCCCTCAGTAGACGTACGCTGGAGATCTTTGTATCTATTCCTTCAGCCCTCAGTAGACGAACCCTGGAGACCTTAAAGTCTATTCCTATAGCCCTCTGTAGATGTACCCGGGAGACCTTTATGTATATTCCTACAGCCCTCAGTAGACGTACTCTAGAGATCTTTATGTCTATTCCTTCAGCACTCAGTAGCCGCATCCCAAGGACCTTTATGTCTATTCCTTCAGCCCTCAATAGACGTGCCCTGGAGACCTTAATGTTTATTCCCATAGCCCTCTGTAGACTTACCCGGGAGACCTTTATGTCCATTCCTACAGCCCTTAGTAGACCTTCCATGGAGACCTTTATGTCTATTTCTACAGCCCTCAGTAGACGCACCCTGGAGACATATATGTATATTGCTACAGTCCTCAGTAGATATACCCCGGAGAAAATTATGTCTATTCCTACAGCCTTCAGTAGACGTACCCTGGAGACCTTAATGTCTATTCCTACAGCCCTCAGTAGACGCACCCTGGAGACATTTATGTCTATCCAGTGAGCCCTCAGTAGACACACCCTGGAGACATTTATGTCTATTCCTACAGCCCTCAGTAGATGTACCCTGGAGACCTTAATGTCTATTCCTACAGCCCTCAGTAGACGTACCCTGGAGACCATTATGTCTATTCCGCCAAATCTCAGTAGACGTACCCTGGAGACCTTAATGTCTATTCCTACAGCTCTCAGTAGACGTACGCTGGAGACCTTTATATCTATTCCTACAGCCCTCAGTAGACGCACCCTGGAGACATTTAGGTACATTGCTACAGCCCTCAGTTGATATACCCTGGAGACCTTTATGTCTATCCATGGAGCCCTCAGTAGATGCACCCTGGAGACATTTATGTATATTCCTACAACCCTCAGTAGACATACCCTGGAGACCTTTATGTCTATTCCTACAGCTCTCAGTAGACGTACCCTGGAGACCTTAATGTCTATTCCCACAGCCCTCAGTAGGCGTACGCTGGAGACCTTTTTATCTATTCCTACAGCCCTCAGAAGACGCACCCTGGAGACATTTATTTCCATTCCTACAGCCCTCAGTAGACGTTCCATGGAGACCTTCATGTCTATTCCTACAGCCCTCAGTAGACTTAGCGTAAATACTTTTATGTCTATTCCCACAGCCCTTAGTAGATGTACCCCAAAGACATTTATGTCTATTCCTACAGCCCTCAGTAGACGTACCCTGGAGACCTTTATGTCTATTCCATCAGCTCTCAGTAGACCTACCCTGGAGACCTTAATGTCTATTCCTAAAGCCCTCAGTAGACGTACGCTGGAGATCTTTGTATCTATTCCTACAGCCCTCAGTAGACGCACCCTGGAGAAATGTATGTCTATTCCTAAAGCCCTCAGTAAACGTACACTGGAGAACTTTATGTCTATTCCTACAGCCCTCAGTGAATGTACCCTGGAGACCTTTACATTTATTCCTACAGCCCTCAGTAGAAGTGCCCTAGAGGCATTTCTGTCCATTCGTACAGCCCTCAGCAGACGTTCCGTGGAGTCCTTTATGTCTATCCCTACAGCCCCCAGTAGATGTGCCCCAGAGACCTTTATGACTATTCCTTCAGCCCTCAGTACTCGCACCCTGGAGACCTTTATGTCTATTCCTTCAGCCCTCAGCAGACGAACCCTGGAGACCTTAAAGTCTATTCCTATAGCCGTCTGTAGATGTACCCGGGAGACCTTTATGTATATTCCTACAGCTCTCAGTAGGCGTACTCTAGAGATCTTTATGTCTATTCCTTCAGCCCTCAGTAGCCGCATCCCAGAGACCTTAATGTCTATTCCCATAGCCCTCTGTAGACGTACCCGGGAGACCTTTATGTCCATTCCTACAGCCCTTAGTAGACCTTCCATGGAGACCTTTATATCTATTTCTACAGCCCTCAGTAGACGCACCCTGGAGACATTTATGTACATTGCTACATCCCTCAGTTCATATACCCTGGAGACCTTTATGTCTATCCAGGGAACCCTCAGTAGACACACCCTGGAGACATTTATATCTATTCCTACAGCCCTCAGTAGACCTACGCTGGAGACCTTTATAACTATTCCTACAGCCCTCAGTAGATGCACCCTGGAGACATTTATGTACATTGCTACTGACCTCAGTTGATATACCCTGGAGACCTTTATGTCTATCCATGGAGCCCTCAGTAGACGCATCCTGGAGACATTTATGTCTATTCCTACAGCCCTCAGTAGATGTACCCTGGAGACCTTTATGAATATTCCTACAGCTCAGTAGACGTACCCTGGAGAGCTTAATGTCTATTCCTACAGCCCTCAGTAGACGTACGCTGGAGACCTTTATATCTATTCCTACAGCCCTCAGTAGACGCACCCTGGAGACATTTATGTCTATTCCTAAAGCCCTCAGTAGACATACCCAGAGACTTTCATGTCCATTCCTACAGCCCTCAGTATACGTTCCATGGAGACCTTTATGTCTATTCCTACAACCCTCAGTAGACTTAGAGTAAATACTTTTATGTCTATTCCCACAGCCCTTAATAGATGTACCCCAAAGACCTTTATGTGTATTCCTACAGCCCTCAGTAAACATACCCGATAGACCTTTATATCCATTCCTACAGCCCTCAGTAGACGTACCCCAGAGACCTTCATGTCTATTCCTACAGCCCTCAGTCGACGTAACCCAGATAACTTAATGTCTATTCCTACAGCCCTCAGTCGATGTACCCTATAGGCTTTTATGTCTATTCCTAAAGCCCTCCGTAGATGTATCCTGGAGACTTTTTTGTCTATTCCTACAGCCCTCAGTAGACGTACCCTGGAGGCTTCCATGTCCATTCCTACAGCCCTCAGTAGACGTACCCTAGAGATCTTTATGTCTATTTCTTCAGTCCTCAGTAGTCGCACCCCAGAGACCTTTATGTCTATTCCTACAGCCCTCAGTAGATGTACCCTGGAGACATTTATATCTATTCCTACAGCCCTCAGTAGAAGTGCCCTAGAGACCTATATGTCTATTCCTTCATTCCTCAGAAGACGCACCCTGGAGACCTTTATGTCTATTCCTACAGCCCTCAGTAGACACACCCTGGAGACATTTAGGTCTATTCCTACAGCCCTCAGTAGACGTACGCTGGAGACCTTTATATCTATTCCTACAGCCTTCAGTAGACACACCCTGCAGACATTTATGTACATTGCTACAGCGCTCAGTTGATATACCCTGGAGACTTTTATGTCTATCCATGGAGCCCTCAGTAGACGCACCCAGGAGACATTTATGTATATTCCTACAGCCCTCAGTAGACGCACCCTGGAGACATTTATGTATATTCCTACAGCCCTCAGTAGATGTACCCTGGAGACCTTTATGTCTATTCCTACAGCTCTCAGTAGATGTACCCTGGAGACCTTAATGTCTATTACTACAGCCCTCAGTAGACGTACGCTGGAGAACTTTATATCTATTCCTACAGCCCTCAGTAGACGCACCCTGGAGACATTTATGTCTATTCCTACAGCCCTCAGTAGACATACCCAGAGACCTTCATGTCCATTCCTACAGCCCTCAGTAGAAGTTCCATGGAGACCTTCATGTCTATTCCTACAGCCCTCAGTAGACTTAGCGTAAATACTTTTATGTCTATTCCCACAGCCCTTAGTAGATGGACCCCAAAGACATTTATGTCTATTCCTACAGCCCTCAGTAGACGTACCCTGGAGACCTTTATGTCTATTCCATCAGCTCTCAGTAGATGTTCCCTGGAGACCTTAATGTCTATTCCTAAAGCCCTCAGTAGACATACGCTGGAGATCTTTGTATCTATTCCTACAGCCCTCAGTAGACGCACCCTGGAGAACTTTATTTCTATTCTTACAGCCCTCAGTGAATGTACCCTGGAGACCTTTACATTTATTCCTACAGCCCTCAGTAGAAGTGCCCTAGAGGCATTTCTGTCCATTCGTACAGTCCTCAGCAGACTTTCCGTGGAGACCTTTATGTCTATCCCTACTGCCCCCAGTAGATGTACCCCAGAGACCTTTATGACTATTCCTTTAGCCCTCAGTACTCGCACCCTGGAGACCTTTATGTCTATTCCTTCAGCCCTCAGTAGACGAACCCTGGAGACCTTAAAGTCTATTCCTATAGCCCTCTGTAGATGTACCCGGGAGACCTTTATGTATATTCCTACAGCCCTCTGTAGACGTTCCCTAGAGATCTTTATGTCTATTCCTTCAGCCCTCAGTAGCCGCATCCCAGGGACCTTTATGTCTATTCCTTCAGCCCTCAATAGACGTGCCCTGGAGACCTTAATGTTTATTCCCATAGCCCTCTGTAGACGTACCCAGGAGACCTTTATGTCCATTCCTACAGCCCTTAGTAGACCTTCCATGGAGACCTTTATGTCTATTTCTACAGCCCTCAGTAGACGCACCCTGGAGATATTTATGTATATTCCTACAGTCCTCAGTAGATATACCCCGGAGACCATTATGTCTATTCCTACAGCCCTCAGTAGACGTACCCTGGAGACCTTAAAGTCTATTCCTACAGCCCTCAGTAGACGCACCCTGGAGACATTTATGTACATTGCTACAGCCCTCAGTTGATATACCCTTGAGACCTTTATGTCTATCCAGGGAGCCCTCAGTAGACACACCCTGGAGACATTTATGTCTATTCCTACAGCCCTCAGTAGATGTACCCTGGAGATCTTAATGTCTATTCCTACAGCCCTCAGTAGACGTACCCTGGAGACCATTATGTCTATTCCGCCAAATCTCAGTAGACGTACCCTGGAGACCTTAATGTCTATTCCTACAGCACTCAGTAGACGTACGCTGGAGACCTTTATATCTATTCCTACAGCCCTCAGTAGACGCTCCCTGGAGACATTTATGTACATTGCTACAGCCCTCAGTTGATATACCCTGGAGACCTTTATGTCTATCCATGGAGCTCTCAGTAGACGCACCCTGGAGACATTTATGTATATTCCTACAGCCCTCAGTAGACATACCCTGGAGACCTTTATGTCTATTCCTACAGCTCTCAGTAGACGTACCCTGGAGACCTTAATGTCTATTCCCACAGCCCTCAGTAGACGTACGCTGGAGACCTTTATATCTATTCCTACAGCCCTCAGTAGACGCACCCTGGAGACATTTATGTCCATTTCTACAGCCCTCAGTAGACCTTCCATGGAGACCTTCATGTCTATTCCTACAGCCCTCAGTAGACTTGGCATAAATACTTTTATGTCTATTCCCACAGCCCTTAGTAGATGTACCCCAAAGACATTTATGTCTATTCCTACAGCCCTCAGTAGACGAACCCTGGAGACCTTTATGTCTATTCCATCAGCTCTCAGTAGACGTACCGTGGAGACCTTAATGTCTATTCCTAAAGCCCTCAGTAGACGTACGCTGGAGATCTTTGCATCTATTCCTACAGCCATCAGTAGACGCACCCTGGAGAAATGTATGTCTATTCCTGAAGCCCTCAGTAAACGTACCCTGGAGAACTTTATGTCTATTCCTACAGCCCTCAGTGAATGTACCCTGGAGACCTTTACATTTATTCCTACAGCCCTCAGTAGAAGTGCCCTAGAGGCATTTCTGTCCATTCGTACAGCCCTCAGCAGACGTTCCGTGGAGACCTTTATGTCTATCCCTACAGCCCCCACTAGATGTGCCCCAGAGACCTTTATGACTATTCCTTCAGCCCTCAGTACTCGCACCCTGGAGACCTTTATGTCTATTCCTTCAGCCCTCAGCAGATGAACCCTGGAGACCTTAAAGTCTATTCCTATAGCCCTCTGTAGATGTACCCGGGAGACCTTTATGTATATTCCTACAGCTCTCAGTAGACGTATCCTAGAGATCTTTATGTCTATTCCTTCAGCCCTCAGTAGCCGCATCCCAGGGACCTACATGTCTATTCCTTCAGCCCTCAATAGACGTGCCCTGGAGACCTTAATGTCTATTCCCATAGCCCTCTGTAGACGTACCCGGGAGACCTTTATGTCCATTCCTACAGCCCTTAGTAGACCTTCCATGGAGACCTTTATGTCTATTTCTACAGCCCTCAGTAGACGCACCCTGGAGACATTTATGTACATTGCTACAGCCCTCAGTTCATATACCCTGGAGACCTTTATGTCTATCCAGGGAGCCCTCAATAGACACACCCTGGAGACATTTATGTCTATTCCTACAGCCCTCAGTAGACCTACGCTGGAGACCTTTATAACTATTCCTACAGCCCTCAGTAGACGCACCCTGGAGACATTTATGTCTATTCCTACAGCCCTCAGTAGATGTACCCTGGAGACCTTTATGACTATTCCTACAGCTCAGTAGACGTACCCTGGAGACCTTAATGTCTATTCCTACAGCCCTCAGTAGACGTACGCTGGAGACCTTTATATCTATTCCTACAGCCCTCAGTAGACATACCAAGAGATCTTCATGTCCATTCCTACAGCCCTCAGTATACATTCCATGGAGACCTTTATGTCTATTCCTACAGCCCTCAGTAGACTTAGCGTAAATACTTTTATATCTATTCCCACAGCCCTTAATAGATGTACCCCAAAGACCTTCATGTCTATTCCTACAGCCCTCAGTCAACGTAACCCAGATAACTTTATGTCTATTCCTACAGCCCTCAGTCGACGTACCCTATAGGCTTTTATGTCTATTCCTAAAGCCCTCCGTAGACGTATCCTGGAGACTTTTTTGTCTATTCCTACAGCCCTCAGTAGACCTACCCTGGAGGCTTCCATGTCCATTCCTACAGCCCTCAGTAGACGTACCCTAGAGATCTTTATGTCTATTTCTTCAGTCCTCAGTAGTCGCACCCCAGAGACCTTTATGTCTATTCCTACAGCCCTCAGTAGACATACCCAGAGACCTTCATGTCCATTCCTACAGCCCTCAGTAGACGCACCCTGGAGACATTTATGTATATTCCTACAGCCCTCAGTAGATGTACCCTGGAGACCTTTATGTCTATTCCTACAGCTCTCAGTAGATGTACCCTGGAGACCTTAATGTCTATTACTACAGCCCTCAGTAGACGTACGCTGGAGAACTTTATATCTAGTCCTTCAGCCCTCAGTAGACGCACCCTGGAGACATTTATGTCTATTCCTACAGCCCTCAGTAGACATACCCAGAGACCTTCATGGCCATTCCTACAGCCCTCAGTAGACGTTCCATGGAGACCTTCATGTCTATTTCTACAGCCCTCAGTAGACTTAGCGTAAATACTTTTATGTCTATTCCCACAGCCCTTAGTAGATGTACCCCAAAGACATTTATGTCTATTCCTACAGCCCTCAGTAGACGTACCCTGGAGACCTTTATGTCTATTCCGTCAGCTCTCAGTAGACGTACCCTGGAGACCTTAATGTCTATTCCTGAAGCCCTCAGTAGACGTACGCTGGAGATCTTTGTATCTATTCCTACAGCCCTCAGTAGACGCACCCTGGAGAAATTTATGTCTATTCCTACAGCCCTCAGTAAACATACCCTGGAGAACTTTATGTCTATTCCTACAGCCCTCAGTGAATGTACCCTGGAGACCTTTACATTTATTCCTACAGCCCTCAGTAGAAGTGCCCTAGAGGTATTTCTGTCCATTCGTACAGCCCTCAGCAGACGTTCCGTGGAGACCTTTATGTCTATCCCTCCTGCCCCCAGTAGATCTGCCCCAGAGACCTTTATGACTATTCCTTCAGCCCTCAGTACTCGCACCCTGGAGACCTTTATGTCTATTCCTTCAGCCCTCAGTAGACGAACCCTGGAGACCTTAAAGTCTATTCCTATAGCCCTCTGTAGATGTACCCGGGAGACCTTTATGTATATTCCTACAGCCCTCAGTAGACGTACCCTAGAGATCTTTATGTCTATTCCTTCAGCCCTCAGTAGCCGCATCCCAGGGACCTTTATGTCTATTCCTTCAGCCCTCAATAGACGTGCCCTGGAGACCTTAATGTTTATTCCCATAGCCCTCTGTAGACGTACCCGGGAGACCTTTATGTCCATTCCTACAGCCCTTAGTAGACCTTCCATGGAGACCTTTATGTCTATTTCTACAGCCCTCAGTAGAAGCACCCTGAAGACATTTATGTATATTGCTACAGTCCTCAGTAGATATACCCCGGAGACCATTATGTCTATTCCTACAGCCCTCAGTAGACGTACCCTGGAGACCTTAATGTCTATTCCTACAGCCCTCAGTAGACGCACCCTGGAGACATTTTTGTACTATGCTACAGCCCTCAGTTGATATACCCTTGAGACCTTTATGTCTATCCAGGGAGCCCTCAGTAGACACACCCTGGAGACATTTATGTCTATTCCTACACCCCTCAGTAGATGTACCCTGGAGACCTTAATGTCTATTCCTACAGCTCTCAGTGGACGTACCCTGGAGACCATTATGTCTATTCCGCCAAATCTCAGTAGACGTACCCTGGAGACCTTAATGTCTATTCCTACAGCACTCAGTAGACGTACGCTGGAGACCTTTATATCTATTCCTACAGCCCTCAGTAGACGCACCCTGGAGATATTTATGTATATTACTACAGTCCTCAGTACATATACCCCGGAGACCATTATGTCTATTCCTACAGCCCTCAGTAGACGTACCCTGGAGACCTTAATGTCTATTCCTACAGCCCTCAGTAGACGCACCCTGGAGACATTTATGTACATTGCTACAGCCCTCAGTTGATATACCCTTGAGACGTTTATGTCTATCCAGGGAGCCCTCAGTAGACACACCCTGGAGACATTTATGTCTATTCCTACAGCCCTCAGTAGATGTACCCTGGAGACCTTAATGTCTATTCCTACAGCCCTCAGTAGACGCACCCTGGAAACATTTTATTCTATTCCTATAGCCCTCAGTAGACGTACCCTGGAGACCATTATGTCTATCCCTCCAAATCTCAGTAGATGTACCCTGGAGACCTTAATGTCTATTCCTACAGCCCTCAGTAGACGTACGCTGGAGACCTTTATATCTATTCCTACAGCCCTCAGTAGACGCACCCTGGATACATTTATGTACATTGCTATAGCCCTCAGTTGATATACCCTGGAGACCTTTATGTCTATCCATGGAGCCCTCAGTAGACGCACCCTGGAGACATTTATGTATATTCCTACAGCCCTCAGTAGACGTACCCTGGAGACCTTTATGTCTATTCCTACAGCTCTCAGTAGACGTACCCTGGAGACCTTAATGTCTATTCCTACAGCTCTCAGTAGACGCACCCTGGAGAAATGTATGTCTATTCCTACAGCCCTCAGTAAACATACCCTGGAGAACTTTATGTCTATTCCTACAGCCCTCAGTGAATGTATACTGGAGACCTTTACATTTATTCCTACAGCCCTCAGTAGAAGTGCCCTAGAGGTATTTCTGTCCATTCGTACAGCCCTCAGCAGACGTTCCGTGGAGACCTTTATGTCTATCCCTCCTGCCCCCAGTAGATGTGCCCCAGAGACCTTTATGACTATTCCTTCAGCCCTCAGTACTCGCACCCTGGAGACCTTTATGTCTATTCCTTCAGCCCTCAGTAGACCAACCCTGGAGACCTTAAAGTCTATTCCTATAGCCCTCTGTAGATGTACCCGGGAGACCTTTATGTATATTCCTACAGCCCTCAGTAGACGTACCCTAGAGATCTTTATGTCTATTCCTTCAGCCCTCAGTAGCCGCATCCCAGGGACCTTTATGTCTATTCCTTCAGCCCTCAATAGACGTGCCCTGGAGACCTTAATGTTTATTCCCATAGCCCTCTGTAGACGTACCCGGGAGACCTTTATGTCCATTCCTACAGCCCTTAGTAGACCTTCCATGGAGACCTTTATGTCTATTTCTACAGCCCTCAGTAGAAGCACCCTGAAGACATTTATGTATATTGCTACAGTCCTCAGTAGATATACCCCGGAGACCATTATGTCTATTCCTACAGCCCTCAGTAGACGTACCCTGGAGACCTTAATGTCTATTCCTACAGCCCTCAGTAGACGCACCCTGGAGACATTTATGTACTATGCTACAGCCCTCAGTTGATATACCCTTGAGACCTTTATGTCTATCCAGGGAGCCCTCAGTAGACACACCCTGGAGACATTTATGTCTATTCCTACAGCCCTCAGTAGATGTACCCTGGAGACCTTAATGTCTATTCCTACAGCCCTCAGTAGACGCACCCTGGAAACATTTATGTCTATTCCTATAGCCCTCAGTAGACGTACCCTGGAGACCATTATGTCTATTCCTCCAAATCTCAGTAGATGTACCCTGGAGACCTTAATGTCTATTCCTACAGCCCTCAGTAGACGTACGCTGGAGACCTTTATATCTATTCCTACAGCCCTCAGTAGACGCACCCTGGATACATTTATGTACATTGCTATAGCCCTCAGTTGATATACCCTGGAGACCTTTATGTCTATCCATGGAGCCCTCAGTAGACGCACCCTGGAGACATTTATGTATATTCCTACAGCCCTCAGTAGACGTACCCTGGAGACCTTTATGTCTATTCCTACAGCTCTCAGTAGACGTACCCTGGAGACCTTAATGTCTATTCCTACAGCCCTCAGTAGACGTACGCTGGTGACCTTTATATCTATTCCTACAGCCCTCAGTAGACGCACCCTGGAGACATTTATGTCTATTCCTACAGCCCTCAGTAGACATACCCAGAGACCTTCATGTCCATTCCTACAGCCCTCAGTAGACGTTCCATGGAGACCTTCATGTCTATTCCTACAGCCCTCAGTAGACGCACCCTGGAGACATTTATGTCTATTCCTACAGCCCTCAGTAGACGTACACTGGAGACCTTTATGTCTATTCCTTCAGCTCTCTGTGGACGTACCCTGGAGACCTTAATGTCTATTCCTAAAGCCCTCAGTAGACTTACGCTGGAGATCTTTGTATCTATTCCTACAGCCCTCAGTAGATGCACCCTGGAGACATTTATGTCTATTCCTACAGCCCTCAGTAAACGTACCCTGGAGAACTTTATGTCTATTCCTACAGCCCTCAGTGGATGTACCCAGGAGACCTTTACATTTATTCCTACAGCCCTCAGTAGAAGCTCCCTAGAGACATTTCTGTCCATTCCTACAGCCCTCAGCAGACGTTCCATGGAGACCTTTATGTCTATCCCTACAGCCCCCAGCAGACGTACCCCAGAGACCTTTATGACTATTCCTTCACCTCTCAGTACTCGCACCCTGGAGACCTTTATGTCTATTCCTTCAGCCCTCAGTAGACGAACCCTGGAGACCTTAAAGTCTATTCCTATAGCCCTCTGTAGATGTACCCGGGAGACCTTAATGTATATTCCTACGGCCCTCAGTAGACGTACCCTAGAGATCTTTATGTCTATTCCTTCAGCCCTCAGTAGACGCATCCCAGGGACCTTTATGTCTATTCCTTCAGCCCTCAGTAGACGTACCCTGGAGACCTTAATGTCTATTCCTATAGCCCTCTGTAGACGTACCCGGGAGACCTTTATGTCCATTCCTACAGCACTCAGTAGACGCACCCTGGAGACATTTATGTATATTGCTACAGTCCTCAGTAGATATACCGCTGTGACCATTATGTCTATTCCTACAGCCCTCAGTAGTCATACCCTGGAGACCTTTATGTCTATCCAGGGAGCCCTCAGTAGACACACCCTGGAGACATTTATGTCTATTCCTACAGCCCTCAGTAGACCTACGCTGGAGACCTTTATAACTATTCCTACAGCCCTCAGTAGACGCACCCTGGAGACATTTATGTGCATTGCTACTGCCCGCAGTTGATATACCCTGGAGACCTTTATGCCTATCCATGGAGCCCTCAGTAGACGAATCCTGGAGACGTTTATGTCTATTCCTACAGCCCTCAGTAGATGTACCCTGGAGACCTTTATGACTATTCCTACAGCTCAGTAGACGTTCCCTGGAGACCTTAATGTCTATTCCTACAGCCCTCAGTAGACGTACGCTGGAGACCTTTCTATCTATTCCTACAGCCCTCAGTAGACGCACCCTGGAGACATTTATGTCTATTCCTACAGCCCTCAGTAGATGTACCCTGGAGACCTTAATGTCTATTCCTACAGCCCTCAGTAGACGCACCCTGGAGACATTTATGTCTATTCCTATAGCCCTCAGTAGACGTACCCTGGAGACCATTATGTCTATTCCGCCAAATCTCAGTAGACGTACCCTGGAGACCTTAATGTCTATTCCTACAGCCCTCAGTAGACGCACCCTGGATACATTTATGTACATTGCTACAGCCCTCAGTTGATATACCCTGGAGACCTTTATGTCTATCCATGGAGCCCTCAGTAGACACACCCTGGAGACATTTATGTATATTTCTACAGCCCTCAGTTGACGTACCCTGGAGACCTTTATGTCTATTCCTACAGCTCTCAGTAGACGTACCCTGGAGACCTTAATGTCTATTCTTACAGCCCTCAGTAGACGTACGCTGGAGACCTTTATATCTATTCCTACAGCCCTCAGTAGACATACCCAGAGACCTTCATGTCCATTCCTACAGCCCTCAGTAGACGTTCCATGGAGACCTTCATGTCTATTCCTACAGCCCTCAGTAGACTTAGCGTAAATACTTTAATGTCTATTCCCACAGCCCTTAGTAGATGTACCCCAAAGACATTTATGTCTATTCCTACAGCCCTCAGTAGACGTACCCTGGAGACCTTTATGTCTATTCCTTCAGCTCTCTGTAGACGTACCCTGGAGACCTTAATGTCTATTCCTAAAGCCCTCAGTAGACGTACGCTGGAGATCTTTGTATCTATTCCTACAGCCCTCAGTAGATGCACCCTTAAAACATTTAAGTCTATTCCTACAGCCCTCAGTATACGTACCCTGGGGAACTTTATGTCTATGCCTACAGCCCTCAGTGGATGTACCCAGGAGACCTTTACATTTATTCCTACAGCCCTCAGTAGAAGCACCCTAGAGACATTTCTGTCCATTCCTACAGCCCTCAGCAGACGTTCCGTGGAGACCTTTATGTCTATCCCTACAGCCCCCAGCAGACGTACCCCAGAGACCTTTATGACTATTCTTTCACCCCTCAGTACTCGCACCCTGGAGACCTTTATGTCTATTCCTTCAGCCCTCAGTAGACAAACCCTAGAGATCTTTATGTCTATTCCTTCAGCCCTCAGTAGCCGCATCCCAGGGACCTTCATGTCTATTCCTTCAGCCCTCAGTAGACGTACCCTGGAGACCTTAATGTCTATTCCTATAGCCCTCTGTAGACGTACCCGGGAGACCTTTATGTCTATTGCTACAGCCCTTAATAGACCTTCCACGGAGACCTTTATGTCTATTCCTACAGCACTCAGTAGACGCACCCTGGAGATATTTATATATATTGCTACAGTCCTCAGTAGATATACGCTGAGACCATTATGTCTATTCCTACAGCCCTCAGTAGTCATACCCTGGAGACCTTTATGTCTATCCAGGGAGCCCTCGGTAGACACACCCTGGAGACATTTATGTCTATTCCTACAGCCCTCAGTAGACCTACGCTGGAGACCTTTATAACTATTCCTACAGCCCTCAGTAGACGCACCCTGGAGACATTTATGTGCATTGCTACTGCCCTCAGTTGATATACCCTGGAGACCTTTATGTCTATCCATGGAGCCCTCAGTAGACGCATCCTGGAGACATTTATGTCTATTCCTACAGCCCTCAGCAGATGTACCCTGGAGACCTTTATGACTATTCCTACAGCTCAGTAGACGTTCCCTGGAGCCCTTAATGTCTATTCCTACAGCCCTCAGTAGACGCACGCTGGAGACCTTTCTATCTATTCCTACAGCCCTCAGTAGACGCACCCTGGAGACCTTCATGTCCATTCCTACAGCCCTCAGTATACGTTCCATGGAGACCTTTATGTCTTTTCCTACAGCGCTCAGTAGACTTAGCGTAAATACTTTTATGTCTATTCCCACAGCCCTTAATAGATGTACCCCAAAGACCTTTATGTGTATTCCTACAGCCCTCAGTAAACATACCCGAGAGACCTTTATATCCATTCCTAAAGCCCTCAGTAGACGTACCCCAGAGACCTTCATGTCTATTCCTACAGCCCTCAGTCGACGTAACCCAGGTAACTTTATGTCTATTCCTACAGCCCTCCGTAGACGTATCCTGGAGACTTTTTTGTCTATTCCTACAGCCCTCAGTAGACGTATCATGGAGGCTTCCATGTCCATTCCTACAGCCCTCAGTAGACGTACCCTGGAGACATTTATATCTATTCCTACAGCCCTCAGTAGAAGTGCCCTAGAGACCTATATGTCTATTCCTTCATTCCTCAGAAGACACACCCTGGAGACCTTTATGTCTATTCCTACAGCCCTCAGTAGACACACCCTGGAGAAATTTAGGTCTATTCCTACATCCCTCAGTAGACGTACGCTGGAGACCGTTATATCTATTCCTACAGCCCTCAGTAGACGCACCCTGCAGACATTTATGTACATTGCTACAGCGCTCAGTTGATATACCCTGGAGACCTTTATGTCTATCCATGGAGCCCTCAGTAGACACACCCAGGAGACATTTATGTATATTCCTACAGCCCTCAGTAGATATACCCTAGAGACCTTTATGTCTATTCCTACAGCCTTCAGTAGACGTACCCTGAAGACCTTAATGTCTATTCCTACAGCCCTCAGTAGACGTACGCTGGAGACCTTTATATGCTTTCGTACAGCCCTCAGTAGACGCACCCTGGAGAAATTTATGTCTATTCCTACAGCCCTCAGTAGACATACCCAGAGACCTTCATGTCCATTCCTACAGCCCTCAGTAGACGCACCCTGGAGACATTTTTGTATATTCCTACAGCCCTCAGTAGATGTACCCTGGAGACCTTTATGTCTATTCCTACAGCTCTCACTAGATGTACCCTGGAGACCTTAATGTCTGTTACTACAGCCCTCAGTAGACGTACGCTGGAGAACTTTATATCTATTCCTAGAGCCCTCACTAGACGCACCCTGGAGACATTTATGTCTATTCCTACAGCCCTCGGTAGACATACCCAGGGACCTTCATGGCCATTCCTACAGCCCTCAGTAGACGTTCCATGGAGACCTTCATGTCTATTCCTACAGCCCTCAGTAGACTTAGCGTAAATACTTTTATGTCTATTCCCACAGCCCTTAGTAGATGTACCCCAAAGACATTTATGTCTATTCCTACAGCCCTCAGTAGACGTACCCTGGAGACCTTTATGTCTATTCCATCAGCTCTCAGTAGACGTACCCTGGAGACCTTAATGTCTATTCCTAAAGCCCTCAGTAGACGTACGCTGGAGATCTTTGTATCTATTCCTACAGCCCTCAGTAGACGCACCCTGGAGAAATGTATGTCTATTCCTACAGCCCTCAGTAAACGTACCCTGGAGAACTTTATGTCTATTCCTACAGCCCTCAGTGAATGTACCCTGGAGACCTTTACATTTATTCCTACAGCCCTCAGTAGAAGTGCCCTAGAGGCATTTCTGTCCATTTGTACAGCCCTCAGCAGATGTTCTGTGGAGACCTTTATGTCTATCCCTACTGCCCCCAGTAGATATACCCCACAGACCTTTATGACAATTCCTTCAGCCCTCAGTTCTTGCACCCTGGAGACCTTTATGTCTATTCCTTCAGCCCTCAGTAGATGAACCCTGGAGACATTTATATCTATTCCTACAGCCCTCAGTAGAAGTGCCCTAGAGACCTATATGTCTATTCCTTCATTCCTCAGAAGACACACCCTGGAGACCTTTATGTCTATTCCTACAGTTCTCAGTAGACACACCCTGGAGACATTTAGGTCTATTCCTACATCCCCCAGTAGACGTACGCTGGAGACCTTTCTATCTATTCCTACAGCCCTCAGTAGACGCACCCTGCAGACATTTATGTACATTGCTACAGCGCTCAGTTGATATACCCTGGAGACCTTTATGTCTATCCATGGAGCCCTCAGTAGACGCACCCAGGAGACATTTATGTATATTCCTACAGCCCTCAGTAGATGTACCCTAGAGACCTTTATGTCTATTCCTACAGCCTTCAGTAGACGTACCCTGAAGACCTTAATGTCTATTCCTACAGCCCTCAGTAGACGTACGCTGGAGACCTTTATATCCTTTCCTACAGCCCTCAGTAGACGCACCCTGGAGAAATGTATGTCTATTCCTACAGCCCTCAGTAGACGTACCCTGGAGACCTTTATGTCTATTCCATCAGCTCTCAGTAGACGTACCCTGGAGACCTTAATGTCTATTCCTAAAGCCCTCAGTAGACGTACGCTGGAGATCTTTGTATCTATTCCTACAGCCCTCAGTAGACGCACCCTGGAGAAATTTATGTCTATTCCTACAGCCCTCAGTGAATGTACCCTGGAGACCTTTACATTTATTCCTACAGCCCTCAGTAGAAGTGCCCTAGAGGCATTTCTGTCCATTTGTACAGCCCTCAGCAGACGTTCTGTGGAGACCTTTATGTCTATCCCTACTGCCCCCAGTAGATGTACCCCAGAGACCTTTATGACTATTCCTTCAGCCCTCAGTACTCGCACCCTGGAGACCTTTATGTCTATTCCTTCAGCCCTCAGTAGATGAACCCTGGAGACCTTAAAGTCTATTCCTATAGCCCTCTGTAGATGTACCCGGGAGACCTTTATGTATATTCCTACAGCCCTCAGTAGACGTACCCTAGAGATCTTTATGTCTATTCCTTCAGCCCTCAGTAGCCGCATCCCAGGGACCTTTATGTCTATTCCTTCAGCCCTCAATAGACGTGCCCTGGAGACCTTAATGTTTATTCCAATAGCCCTCTGTAGACGTACCCGGGAGACCTTTATGTCCATTCCTACAGCCCTTAGTAGACCTTCCATGGAGACCTTTATGTCTATTTCTGCAGCCCTCAGTAGACGCACCCTGGAGACATTTATGTATATTGCTACAGTCCTCAGTAGATATACCCCGGAGACCATTATGTCTATTCCTACAGCCCTCAGTAGACGTACCCTGGAGACCTTAATGTCTATTCCTACAGCCCTCAGTAGACGCACCCTTGAGACATTTATGTACATTGCTACATCCCTCAGTTGATATACCCTTGAGACCTTTATGTCTATCCAGGGAGCCCTCAGTAGACACACCCTGGAGACATGTATGTCTATTCCTACAGCCCTCAGTAGATGTACCCTGGAGACCTTAATGTCTATTCCTACAGCCCTCAGTAGACGCACCCTGGAGACATTTATGTCTATTCCTATAGCCCTCAGTAGACGTACCCTGGAGACCATTATGTCTATTCCGCCAAATCTCAGTAGACGTACCCTGGAGACCTTAATGTCTATTCCTACAGCCCTCAGTAGACGTGCGCTGGAGACCTTTATATCTATTCCTACAGCCCTCAGTAGACGCACCCTGGAGACATTTATGTACATTGCTACAGCCCTCAGTTGATATACCCTGGAGACCTTTATGTCTATCCATGGAGCCCTCAGTAGACGCACCCTGGAGACATTTATGTATATTCCTACAGCCCTCAGTAGACGTACCCTGGAGACCTTTGTGTCTATTCCTACAGCTCTCAGTAGACGTACCCTGGAGACCTTAATGTCTATTCCTACAGCCCTCAGTAGACGTACGTGTCAGGATTAGTCAGGCGAGTACAAAGGCAGCGAATATGGCAAGGGAAATGTGCACTAAATCACACAGTGAATAGCTTCGAATTAAACTACGTGCACACAGGAACAACGACTCATGTATGCTAGAACCCAGGAGTGCAAATAGAGTGTGACAACAAAACCAATATATGAAAAGGGATGTGGGGTAAGCACCTGACCGCGAGGAAAGTCGGCAAGCGCCTTACCCCCAATTGCTGTTACAGGTACTGACAGCGCTAAACCCACGTGGAGGGAAAGCAATGACAGGATCTGTGAACTAACACTCTTGATGGTATTAAATAAGGGAACTAAAGAACAGTACTCACAAGGACGAGATAAACCTCTTGAATGTCAGCTAGCCCACGAATCCTGTTGATGAAACTGGGACCCAGAAAGGCTAGAACAGCAATGGGAGGAAAACTAAATACCTAAGTTGGAATAGTGATTACAAATGAGTGAGGAAAACATAAGCATTCACACAGGAGCTAGCTACAACCGCACACCAAACCTAATAATCAAATGGGAAATAAATGCAGAAGTGCAATGGAAAACATGGAATGGATCCCAATAGAAAGTAAGGATCAGGAGCAGGGAAAAATGAAATAACCAATGCAAACTTCTCCCTACCCCTCCAAGGAAAAGACAGGAAGCTAATCTAAGAGGAAGGCTAAGGCATACGGGTTTACAGCAGCAAAGGACAGAGTCAAAGAAATATAGAACACAGACAAACTGGGCTGCATCTAAAAGGGGAAAGCACTGAGAAATGCTGCCTGCAAACAGAGGAAGACAAAAAGGGAATCAAGGGAGCAGAAATCAATTAGCGCATGAATCCGAGATTCAGGGTGGAGGAACAAGAAAACAGGAACTAGGAACTAGGTACAAAGGCAAGGAACAAGGAACAAGGGACTAGTCACAACAGGAACACTGCAAACGATGACCAGCGCTGGACTGAAGTAAGACTGAGGCTTTTAAAGCTGCTTAACGAGCACACGCCTCAGGTGTGCTGACTGCTGCACCTGCAGCCACAGGTGTTGCCTATCCTCCACCCAACCTTGTCCTGCAAGGGTGGAGGTGAAGCAGTGGGCCAGGCATTCTGGGAAGCATAGTCATTTGGTTAAAGAAGCATGCTGGCTGCCAAAAACCTGGAATGGATCCGGAAGGGAAGTAGCTTGGAAAATAGGGATTTAGCACTCCCAATTCATCACAGCACTGTAGCATAAGGTTCGGAGGAAAAGTCCAGTAGGGAATAAACCCCAAATCATGCCCCCAAGTGGTGGGAACGGGAGCGAAGGGAGCGAGTCGTGACAGTATACCCCCTCCCACGGCCGTCTTCGGGTGCCCGCCACCCGCACGCGACATCTTCTTTCCATGATGGGAGTGCTTTGTCTTTGGAGGTGGTACTGATGGAAACAGTGGCTTCTGGTGAGGAAGAGACTCATGGTTCGAAGAAAGGCATGAAGGACTTGCAGGACCTGAAGCAGAGTTGGAAGGTCCAGGAAGCTCAGTCACTGGGAGTGGACCCTTATAAGTCTTTGAGGAGGTAGGCAGGCTGGTGCAACATGCCTTAGAAAAATGGTAGAAGCCCTGTTAGCCTTTCTGCCGAGAGTGGACATGCGGGAGGTGAGGAAATTGCTGGCTTCAGAAAAGGTTTATGTTCAGCCATTAGAGAAGGTGGCGGCTGAGATGGAATTTCAGATTTTCTTCTGTCATTCATCTGGGAAAAGGCTTGTGGTTGAAAGTGACTAAGGTTTGACTGCACATGTTCTACGCCTTGGAGACCTGAAAGTCCAATGGGTTCTACAAGGCTGGTACTCCTGGTGACAGTCGTGTAACCACCTTGTTGCACGTGGGATACAACAGCAGGGACGTTTGGCATACTGATAGGAGTGATAGACGCAGTACTTGGTATTTCAGGCACACTCGCAGAAGGAGCAATAACAGACACATTTTGAACTGCAGCAGTCATTCCCTTCCTTTGGCTACTAGCACCCAACTGGTGCTTCTTGGCGGAATACTGTTGACAAGTCCTGTAGGTAATACGCCGGTCTGCACCACCCTCTGTGCACACCCAGGTGAGTGGTTCTGACTCATCACTTGGTCCTGCTTGATGACTCTGAAGCGGGAGCTGGCAAAAGTCTCAAACTCTGATGCTGCATTTTTAGGAGGCTCTCATGCTAAAGTGAAGCAGTTGGGAGAATCGTCTTGTGGAAAAGGCAGGCATTCTGGTGCTCCTCCTGAAGCAAAAGAAAGGCAGGCTAGACGTTCATCGACAGTAAATGGTTGGGATTCAGGAGGAATCGCTGGAGCAGAAGAAAATACAGCAGGATCTGATGGTGTAGACAGGTATACCTCTGATATTGGCAGCGAGGCTAAGCAGGATACGGGCGTCTCATGAACTGAAGGCAAATACTCAGTATACTCCGGGACTGAAGACATGCACTTATGATGGACTACCGGAGGCTCTATAGCTGAAGGATGATCTGCAGGATGAGTCACTGTAGCTGAAGACAGGCAGGCCAGAGGAAACCTTGAGGCTGAAGGCATGCAAGCTGGAGCAATCTCGGTTGCTGGATACAAACATGTCCAGGTCTTTGGGACTGGCTCTTGAATAAATGGCAGACATGGCAGCGGTTCATTGGGTGAAGACACGTGTGCCAAAGATGACTGCAGGGCTGTGGGTTGGATCATAGAAGAGTCAATGGTTGTAGGAGGACAGACAGAAGTCTCAGAAGTTGACAGACACATTGGTGGCTCGGGAATGGAGGGCACCTTTAGGGCAGTAGACTCCTTGGCACCAGTAACCAAAGACTGAGCTGTACCCTTGCAGTCCTTTTCTTTAGTGGGTGACACAGAGTCTTTTTCTTTGTAGAAGTCAAAATCAACCAGTGGAATTACCATAGTAAAGTCTTTGTTAATCAGGATTTCGTCAATTGTCCATCCCTCTGTCTTAGCTTCTGAAAGAGGCAGATTTACAATCAACAGTTCAGGAATTGCCTGCCGGTCTTTTGGTTCTGTATACTGTGGAATGAGACCATCAGAAGATGAAATCTGTACTGTCTCTGACTGTTCGTATTGATCAGAATTGGCAGAAGGAAGAGTGAACCCAGAGGTAACATCGTTTTCCACATCAGCTTTAACATCTACTTCAGTCTCAGCAGCTGTATCAATAAGAGCAGGGCCTAAGCCTACTGTAGTGACTGAATCTGTGTATGCCATCATTGTGGATTGTGTTTGGAAATCAGAAGCTTGTATGTGTGCTAGCTCAGAATTATGACAAACTGCTACACAGGAAATTTTAGGTAAAGGAGTGGCTTGTAAATCTTCAGCTAACTGCAATCGCTGACAAACAGCCGAACCATTGTTAGAAACTGTGCCCAGATTAAGCGCTGTGCTAGACGAAAGACCTTCACTCCCAATAGATCTAACATATTGACAAATATCATGGTTTACCAAAGTCTCTGCAATCAGGGGCTGAACCGTGTTCACTTCATCAACATCACCGGATAAAGTCAGAGGTGTATTCAGTAGAGTGCAAGGTCTTATTCTCCTCTTGTAAAGAAATGAATTCTTGTCTTAACTCCTCAAGCTTAGCTCTTAGTATGCCCTGCATTAACTGTACATCACTATCAGTAGGCACAGGGGGAGGCATAGTGGCATCAGGGCTGGATCCTGCACTAGCAATCTGGATGTGCACCGATTGTGCATTGTCCTCTACTGCTTTCAGGTTCTGAGATTTATACTTTCTCTTACTAACTTGGTCTGTGTTTCCCTTAAGCAAACTATTGACATTAGACCTCTTGGCATTAGAGACTACAGTATGTACTTATGCAAAGGAGTATGCTTTAGACTGAGGGTAGAAAACAGAAGTTATGCAAGGAACCCCTCCATTCTTTATGTTTGTACCATGAAACTGTTCTATCTGAGGTGAAGCACAACTGGAATCATGGGGTTCAACAACAGAGGTACTCTTGTATAATAAGTCTAACAGTGTGTTGTTTTCTGCGGCTAAGGCTTGCGCTGACATAGAATCTGGATCAAAACAAAAGATAGAACTAGGATCAGGCAATGTAGGATGTGCCATCCTATGGGAAAAATACTTTGCACGTAAATGCCCATTCGTGACAAGGAGTTCATTTAAGACAGGACTAGTGATTTGATTGTCACAGGTAAATGTAGGGGAAGCTTTCTGTACAAACTTGTTAGAGGCCTTGCTGCCTTTCTTTCTTAAACTTGCCATATTCAATGGGAATTTTGGGCTGGTCATTCTGTCAGGATTAGTCAGGCGAGTACAAAATCAGCGAATATGGCAAGGGAAATGTGCACTAAATCACACAGTGAATAGCTTCGAATTAAACTACGTGCACACAGGAAGAACGACTCATGTATGCTAGAACCCAGGAGTGCAAATAGAGTGTGACAACAAAACCAATATATGAAAAGGGATGTGGGGTAAGCACCTGACCGCGAGGAAAGTCGGCAAGCGCCTTACCCCCAATTGCTGTTACAGGTACTGACAGCGCTAAACCCACGTGGAGGGCAAGCAATGACAGGATCTGTGAACGAACACTCTTGATGGTATTAAATAAGGGAACTAAAGAACAGTACTCACAAGGACGAGATAAACCTCTTGAATGTCAGCTAGCCCACGAATCCTGTTGATGAAACTGGGACCCAGAAAGACTAGAACAGCAATGGGAGGAAAACTAAATACCTAAGTTGGAATAGTGATTACAAATGAGTGAGGAAAACATAAGCATTCACACAGGAGCTAGCTTCAACCGCACACCAAACCTAATAATCAAATGGGAAATAAATGCAGAAGTGCAATGGAAAACATGGAATGGATCCCAATAGAAAGTAAGGATCAGGAGCAGGGAAAAACGAAATAACCAATGCAAACTTCTCCCTACCCCTCCAAGGAAAAGACAGGAAGCTAATCTAAGAGGAAGGCTAAGGCATACGGGTTTACAGCAGCAAAGGACAGAGTCAAAGAAATATAGAACACAGACTGGGCTGCATCTAAAAGGGGAAAGCACTGAGAAATGCTGCCTGCAAACAGAGGAAGACAAAAAGGGAATCAAGGGAGCAGAAATCAATTAGCGCATGAATCCGAGATTCAGGGTGGAGGAACAAGAAAACAGGAACTAGGAACTAGGTACAAAGGCAAGGAACAAAGAACAAGGGACTAGTCACAACAGGAACACTGCAAACGATGACCAGCGCTGGACTGAAGTAAGACTGAGGCTTTTAAAGCTGCTTAACGAGCACACGCCTCAGGTGTGCTGACTGCTGCACCTGCAGCCACAGGTGTTGCCTATCCTCCACCCAACCTTGTCCTGCAAGGGTGGAGGTGAAGCAGTGGGCCAGGCATTCTGGGAAGCATAGTCATTTGGTTAAAGAAGCATGCTGGCTGCCAAAAACCTGGAATGGATCCGGAAGGGAAGTAGCTTGGAAAATAGGGATTTAGCGCTCCCAATTCATCACAGCACTGTAGCATAAGGTTCGGAGGAAAAGTCCAGTAGGGAATAAACCCCAAATCATGCCCCCAAGTGGTGGGAACGGGAGCGAAGGGAGCGAGTCGTGACAGTACGCTGGAGACCTTTATATCTATTCCTACAGCCCTCAGTAGACGCACCCTGGAGACATTTATGTCTATTCCTACAGCCCTCAGTAGACATACCCAGAGACCTTCATGTCCATTCCTACAGCCCTCAGTAGACTTTCCATGGAGACCTTCATGTCTATTCCTACAGCCCTCTGTAGACTTAGCATAAATACTTTTATGTCTATTCCCACAGCCCTTAGTAGATGTACCCCCAAAGACATTTATGTCTATTCCTACAGCCCTCAGTAGACGTACCCTGGAGACCTTTATGTCTATTCCTTCAGCTCTCAGTAGACGTACCCTGGAGACCTTAATGTCTAATCCTAAAGCCCTCAGTAGACGTACGCTGGAGATCTTTGTATCTATTCCTACAGCCCTCAGTAGACGCACCCTGGAGACATTTATGTCTATTCCTACAGCCCTCAGTAAACGTACCCTGGAGAACTTTATGTCTATTCCTACAGCCCTCAGTGGATGTACCCTGAAGACCTTTACATTTATTCCTACAGCCCTCAGTAGAAGTGCCCTAGAGACATTTCTGTCCATTCCTACAGCCCTCAGCAGACGTTCCGTGGAGACCTTTATGTCTATCCCTACAGCCCCCAGCAGACGTACCCCAGAGACCTTTATGACTATTCCTTCACCCCTCAGTACTCGAACCCTGGAGACCTTTATGTCTATTCCTTCAGCCCTCAGTAGACAAACCCTGGAGACCTTAAAGTCTATTCCTATAGCCCTCTGTAGATGTACCCGCGAGACCTTTATGTATATTCCTACAGCCCTCAGTAGACGTACCCTAGAGATCTTTATGTCTATTCCTTCAGCCCTCAGTAGCCGCATCCCAGGGACATTTATGTCTATTCCTTCAGCCCTCAGTAGACGTACCCTGGAGACCGTAATGTCTATTCCTATAGCCCTCTGTAGACGTACCCGGGAGACCTTTATGTCCATTCCTACAGCCCTTAGTAGACCTTCCACGGAGACCTTTATGTCTATTCCTACAGCCCTCAGTAGACGCTCCCTGGAGACATTTATGTATATTGCTACAGTCATCAGTAGATATACCCCGGAGACCATTATGTCTATTCCTACAGCCCTCAGTAGTCGTACCCTGGAGACCTTAATGTCTATTCCTACAGCCCTCAGTAGACGCACCCTAGAGACATTTATGTACATTGCTACAGCCCTCAGTTCATATACCCTGGAGACCTTTATGTCTATCCAGGGAGCCCTCAGTAGAAACTACCCTGGAGACATTTATGTCTATTCCTACAGCCCTCAGTAGACCTACGCTGGAGACCTTTATAACTATTCCTACAGCCCTCAGGAGACGCTCCCTGGAGACATTTATGTACATTGCTACTGCCCTCAGTTGATATACCCTGGAGACCTTTATGTCTATCCATGGAGCCCTCAGTAGACACATCCTGGAGACATTTATGTCTATTCCTACAGCCCTCAGTAGATGTACTCTGGAGACCTTTATGTCTATTCCTACAGCTCAGTAGACGTACCCTGGAGACCTTAATGTCTATTCCTACAACCCTCAGTAGACGCACCCTGGAGACATTTATGTCTATTCCTACAGCCTTCAGTAGACATACCCAGAGACCTTCATGTCCATTCCTACAGCCCTCAGTATACGTTCCATGAAGACCTTTATGTCTATTCCTACAGCCCTCAGTAGACTTAGCGTAAATACTTTTATGTCTATTCCCACAGCCCTTAATAGATGTACCTCAAAGACCTTTATGTGTATTCCTACAGCCCTCAGTAAACATACCCGAGAGACCTTTATATCCATTCCTACAGCCCTCAGTAGACGTACCCCAGAGACCTTCATGTCTATTCCTACAGCCCTCAGTCGACGTAACCCAGATAACTTTATGTCTATTCCTACAGCCCTCAGTCGACGTACCCTATAGGCTTTTATGTCTATTCCTAAAGCCCTCCATAGAGGTATCCTGGAGACTTTTTTGTCTATTCCTACAGCCCTCAGTAGACGTACCCTGGAGGCTACCATGTCCATTCCTACAGCCCTCAGTAGACGTACCCTAGAGATCTTTATATCTATTTCTTCAGTCCTCAGTAGTCGCACCCCAGAGACCTTTATGTCTATTCCTACAGCCCTCAGTAGACGTACCCTGGAGACATTTATATCTATTCGTACAGCCTTCAGTAGAAGTGCCCTAGAGACCTATATGTCTATTCCTTCATTCCTCAGAAGACGCACCTTGGAGACCTTTATGTCTATTCCTACAGCCCTCAGTAGACGCACCCTGGAGACATTTATGTATATTCCTACAGCCCTCAGTAGAAGTACCCTGGAGACCTTTATGTCTATTCCTACAGCTCTCAGTAGACGTACCCTGGAGACCTTAATGTCTATTCCTACAGCCCTCAGTAGACGTACGCTGGAGACCTTTATATCTATTCCTATAGCCCCAGTAGACGCACCCTGGAGACATTTATGTCTATTCCTACAGCCCTCAGTAGACATACCCAGAAATCTTCATGTCCATTCCTACAGCCCTCAGTAGACGCACACTGGAGACATTTATGTATATTCCTACAGCCGTCAGTAGATGTACCCTGGAGACCTTTATGTCTATTTCTACAGCTCTCAGTAGATGTACCCTGGAGACCTTAATGTCTATTACTACAGCCCTCAGTAGACGTACGCTGGAGAACTTTATATCTATTCCTACAGCCCTCAGTAGACGCACCCTGGAGACATTTATGTCTATTCCTACAGCCCTCAGTAGACATACCCAGAGACCTTCAAGTCCATTCCTACAGCCCTCAATAGACGCTCCATGGAGACCGTCATGTCTATTCCTACAGCCCTCAGTAGACTTAGCGTAAATACTTTTATGTCTATTCCCACAGCCCTTAGTAGATGTACCCCAAAGACATGTATGTCTATTCCTACAGCCCTCAGTAGACGTACCCTGGAGACCTTTATGTCTATTCCTTCAGCTCTCAGTAGACGTACCCTGGAGACCTTAATGTCTATTCCTACAGCCCTCAGTAGACGTACGCTGGAGATCTTTGCATCTATTCCTACAGCCTTCAGTAGACGCACCCTGGAGACATTTATGTCTATTCCTACAGCCCTCAGTAAACGTACCCTGGAGACCTTTATGTCTATTCCTTCAGCTCTCAGTAGACGTACCCTGGAGACCTTTATGTCTATTCCTATAGCCCTCAGTGGATGTACCCTGAAGACCTTTACTTCTATTCCTACAGCCCTCAGTAGAAGTGCCCTAGAGACATTTCTGTCCATTACTACAGCCCTCAGCAGACGTTCCGTGGAGACCTTTATGTCTATCCCTACAGCCCCCAGTAGACGTACCCCAGAGACCTTTATGACTATTCCTTCAGCCCTCAGTACTCGCACTCTGGAGACCTTTATGTCTATTCCTTCAGCCCTCAGTAGACGAACCCTGGAGACCTTAAAGTCTATTCCTATAGCCCTCTGTAGATGTACCCGGGAGACCTTTATGTATATTCCTACAGCCCCCAGTAGATGTACCCTAGAGATCTTTATGTCTATTCCTTCATCTCTCAGTAGCCACATCCCAGGGACCTTTATGTCTATTCTTTCAGCCCTCAGTAAATGTACCCTGGAGACCTTAATGTATATTCCTATAGCCCTCTGTAGACGTACACGGGAGACCTTTATGTCCATTCCTACAGCCCCTAGTAGACTTTCCATGGAGACCTTTATGTCTATTCCTACAGCCCTCAGTAGATGCACTCTGGAGACATTTATGTATAATGCTAAAGTCCTCAGTAGATATACGCCGGAGACCATTATGTCTATTCCTACAGCCTTCAGTAGACGTACCCTGGAGACCTTAATGTCTATTCCTACAGCCCTCAGTAGACGCACCCTGGAGACATTTATGTACATTGCTACTGCCCTCAGTTGATATACCCTGGAGACCTTTATGTCTATCCATGGAGCCCTCAGAAGACGCACCCTGGAGACATTTATGTCTATTCCTACAGCCCTCAGTAGACATACCCTGGAGACTTTTACGTCTATTCTTACAGCTCAGTAGACGTACCCTGGAGACCTTAATGTCTATTCCTACAGCCCTCAGTAGACGTACGCTGGAGACCTTTATATCTATTCCTACAGCCCTCAGTAGACGCACCCTGGAGACATTTATGTCTACTCCTACAGCCCTCAGTAGACATACCCAGAGACCTTCATGTCTATCCAGGGAGCCCTCATTAGACACAACCTGGAGACATTTATGTCTATTCCTACAGCCTTCAGTAGACGTACGCTGGAGACCTTTATATCTATTCCTACAGCCATCAGTAGACGCACCCTGGAGACATATATGTACATTGCTACTGCCCTCAGTTGATATACCCTGGAGACCTTTATGTCTATCAATGGAGCCCTCAGTAGACGCACCCTGGAGACATTTATGTCTATTCCTACAGCCCTCAGTAGACGTACCCTGGAGACCTTTATGTCTATTCCTACAGCTCAGTAGACGTACCCTGGAGACCTTAATGTCTATTCCCACAGTCCTCAGTAGACGTACGCTGGAGACCTTTATATCTATTCCTACAGCCCTCAGTAGACGCACCCTGGAGACATTTATGTCTATTCCTACAGCCCTCAGTAGACATACCCAGAGACCTTCATGTCCATTCCTACAGCCCTCAGTATACGTTCCATGGAGACCTTTATGTCTATTCCTACAGCCCTCAGTAGACTTAGCGTAAATACTTTTATGTCTATTCCCAGAGCCCTTAGTAGATGTACCCCAAAGACCTTTATGTGTATTCTACAGCCCTCAGTAAACATACCCGATAGACCTTTATATCCATTCCTACAGCCCTCAGTAGACGTACCCCAGAGACCTTCATGTCTATTCCTGCAGCCCTCAGTCGACGTACCACAGATAACTTTGTCTATTCCTACAGCCCTCAGTTGACGTACCCTATAGGTTTTTATGTCTATTCCTACAGCCCTCAGTAGATGTATCCTGGAGACTTTTTTGTCTATTCCTACAGCCCTCAGTAAACATACCCTGGAGGCTTCCATGTCCATTCCTACAGCCCTCAGTAGACGTACCCTAGAGATCTTTTTGTCTATTCCTTCAATCCTCAGTAGTCACACCCCAGAGACCTTTATGTCTATTCCTACAGCCCTCAGTAGACGTACCCTGGAGACATTTATATCTATTCCTACAGCCCTCAGTAGAAGTGCCCTAGAGACCTATATGTCTATTCCTTCATTCCTCAGAAGACGCACCCTGGAGACCTTTATGTCTATTCATACAGCCCTCAGTAGATGTACCCTGGAGACCTTTATGTCTATTCCTACAGCCCTCAGTAAACGTACCGTGGAGACCTTTATGTCTATTCCTACAGCCCTCAGTAGACATACCCTGGAGACCTTTGTCTATTGCTACAGTCTTCAGTAGAAGTACCCTGGAGACCTTTATGTCTATTGCTACAACCCTCAGTAGATATACCCTGGAGAACTTTATGTCTATCCCTACAGCCCTCAGTAGACGTACCCTGGAGACCTTCATGTCTATTGCTACGGCCCTCAGTAGACGTACCCCAGAGACCTTTATGTCCATTCCTACAGCCCTCAGTAGATGTACCCTGGAGATCTTTATGTCTATTGCTACAGCCCTCAGCAGACGTTTCCTGGAGACATTTATGTCCATTCTTACAGCCCTCAGTAGACGAACCCTGGAGACCTTAAAGTCTATTCCTATAGCCCTCTGTAGATGTACCCAGGAGACCTTTATGTCTATTCCTACAGCCATCAGTAGACGTACCCCAGAGATCTTTATGTCTATTCCTTCAGCCCTCAGTAGTCGCATCCCAGGGACCTTTATGTCTATTCCTTCAGCCCTCAGTAGACGTACCCTGGAGACCTTAATGTCTATTCCTATAGCCCTCTGTCGATGTACCCTGGAGACCTTTATGTCTATTCCTACAGCCCTCAGTAAACGTACCCTGGAGACCTTTATGTCTATTCCTACAGCCCTCAGTAGACGCACCCTGGAGACATTTATGTCCAGCCCTCAGTAAACGTACCCTGGAGAACTTTATGTCTATTCCTTCAGCCCTCAGTAGACGAACCCTGGAGACCTTAAAGTCTATTCCTATAGCCCTCTGTAGATGTACCCGGGAGACCGTTATGTCTATTCCTACAGCACTCAGTAGACGTACCCTAGAGATCTTTATGTCTATTCCTTCAGCCCTCAGTAGTCACATCCCAGGGACTTTTGTGTCTATTTCTTCAACCCTCAGTAGACGTACCCTGGAGACCTTGATGTCTATTCCTATAGCCCTCTGTAGACGTACCCGGGAGAACTTTATGTCCATTCCTACAGCCCTTAGTAGACCTTCCATGGAGACCTTTATGTCTATTCCTACAGCCCTCAGTAGACGCACCCTGGAGACATTTATGTACATTGCTACAGCCCTCAGTTGATATACCCTGGACACCTTTATGTCTATCCATGGAGCCCTCAGTAGACACAACCTGGAATCATTTATGTCTATTCCCACAGCCCTCAGTAGACTTACCCTGGAAAACTTTATGTCTATTGACCATATCTCAGTAGACGTACCCTGGAGACCTTAATGTCTTTTCCTACAGCCCTCAGTAGACGTACGCTGGAGACCTTTATATCTATTCCTACAGCCCTCAGTAGACGCACCCTGGAGACCTTTATGTCTATTCCTACAGCCCTCAGTAGACGTACCCTGGAGACCTTTATGTCTATTCCTACAGCCCTCACTAAACGTACTGTGGAGACCTTTATATCTATTCCTACAGCCCTCAGTAGACATACCCTGGAGACCTTTATGTCTATTGCTACAGTCCTCAGTAGAAGTACCCTGGAGACCTTTATGTCTATTGCTACAACCCTCAGTAGATGTACCCTGGAGATCTTTATGTCTATTGCTACAGACCTCAGCAGACGTTTCCTGTATACCTTTATGTCTATTGCTACAGCCCTCAATAGATGTATCCTGGAGACCTTAATGTCTATTCTTTCAGCTCTCATTCGACGTACACTGGAGGCTTGTATGTCTATTCCTACAGCCCTAAGTAGATGCACCTCAGAGACCTTCATATCTATTCCTTCATTCCTCAGAAGACGCACCCTGGAGACCTTTATGTCCATTCCAACAGCCCTCAGTAGACATACCCTGGAGACATTCATGTCTATTCCTACAGCCCTCAGTAAACGTACCCTGGAGACCTTTATGTCTGTAATTCCAGCCCTCAGTAGAAGTGCCCTGGAGACCTTTATGTCTATTCCTACAGCCCTTGGCAGACGTACCCTGGAAACCTTTATGTCTATTGCTGCAGCCCTCAGTAGACGTACCCTGGAGACCTTCATGTCTATTGCTACAGCCCTCAGTAGACATACCCCCAAGACCTTTACGTCCATTCCTACAGACCTCAGTATATGTACCCTGGAGATCTTTATGTCCATTCCTACAGCCCTCCGTAGACGTACCCAGGAGACATTTATGTATATTGCTATTGCCCTCAGTAGATATACCCTGGAGACCTTTATGTCTATTCCTACAGCTCTCAGTAGACGTACCCTGGAGACCTTAATGTCTATTCCTACAGCCCTCAGTAGACACACCCTGATGACATTTTTGTATATTGCTACAGCCCATCAGTAGATATACCCTGGAGACCTTTATGGCTATCCCTACAGCCCTCAGTAGACGCACACTGGAGACATTTATGTCTATTCCTGCAGCCCTCAGTAGACGTACCCTGGAGACCTTTATGTCTATTCCTTCAGCTCTCAGTAGACGTACCCTGGAGACCTTTACATCTATTCCTACAGCCCTCAGTAGATGCACCCCAGAGACCTTTATGTCTATTCCTACAGCCCTCAGTAGACGTACCCTGGAGACCTTTATGTCTATTCCTACAGCCCTTAGTAGATGCACCCCAGAGACCTTTATGTCTTTTCCTACAGCCCTCAGTAGACGCACCCTTGATATCTTTATGTCTATTCCTACAGCCCTCAGCAGACGTTTCATAGAGACCTTTATGTGTATTCCTACAGTCCTCCGGAGACGTACCACAGAGACCTTTATGTCTATTTCTACAGCCCTCAGCAGACATACGCGGTAGACCTTTGACCTGAGGACCTTGTCACTGGTGCAATGCTCTTTGAATCCATGGGTGCCCTCTTTAAGATGTAGCTGAGCATCCTATGTGATATTACCGTCATGTTACATGCAACCTCTGCGATTTATTGAATATGACACGGGAGGTGTTAAAGGTGGAATGTCTGTAGAGTTGCAACTGAGGGCCATTACCACCTAATAATGTCCTTGGAATGCAGGATTACTGCTCAATAAAAACAACCGCTCTTGGCATACCAGCCAATCAAGTTGTTTAGAACGTGGGCATTATTCACACGTGAAAGTCGGTAATGTACCGGATCAGAGACTATTAACTCAAGGCAATAACATAAGCCAATCATTTTAATCGTTACCAAATGTAGGATCTTCTGTTCAATAGGACACGATTATAATTTCCCTAATTTATGGGGAGTTGTTATTATGTGTGATGACATACTTTGTTTTCAGTCATGCAGGATGGTCCCTCAGACCAGCCTGATTGATTTGTTGAAGGAAGAGTACTGATCACTCCTTCCTAGGAGTGGTATTGATCAGAAATCTCCATGTGGGCCAGGAGCTAAAATAAAGTGTATATCAGAGCACCCCTTTAGGATTAGCTCCTGGTGGATCAATCGCCTCAAGGTGGGGTAACGAGGCAAGGAAACGGGCGGGTACATGAGAGGGGTGACGTAGGCTCATTGTATTTACGAGCAGCTTCATATTGTGGCGAAAATTGAAGGGGCCTGATTTACAAAACGTTTTTCAATGGGATTTTCCTTTGGAAAATGCTTTTGTAAATCATGGCCAATGAGTGTTCATCCATAGTAGCCAAGAGGACCATGTCATGTTTGGCACCTTGACCCAGTCCTGGTTTTTCCCATTGCATACTGGGACTTGTAGTTTTGTTGTTCCCATTGTAAGTATAGACCTACACGTCTCAGTCTGAACTGTTAAAAGCAGTCAATGGGGGCCACTTGGCAGCTATGGAAATCGAAGGGGGTAAGCGAACACCCTCAAACTCCTAGAAAATTGCATAGACCAAAGCGCGCTCACGCAGCACTGAGCGGAGCACTGCTTCCCTCAGCTGAATTATCCAATGAAATCTCCTTTCACCGTCCCATTCAGAGGACTGGCTCTTGCTCTGGTTTAGTAACCTCTTTGCAGATGAGCTAGTGATGTCGTCATAGTTACTTCTGCACGTTAGCGGGCTAGCTTGGTAAAGTATATGCCGCGTGAAGACGCTCTGAACCGATAGGTATTCACATCCCTGTGCAAGATGATTCTCTCCTCTCCTTGAAAGGGAATTATTTCAGATACTAGTAGTCCAATAGTTTAATCTGGGTTCCAGTAGACTAAGCCCAAGGATGGCCTGGGGTGGGGTTTGGGGCGGGATACTGATTGCATTTGCTGCAAACTCTTAAGATATCTCTTTCTAAACCCTTCAGTTTCAGCTCGTTCCTCCTTGTACTGCAGCCAGACTGACACCTCCCCCCCACCCCTCCAGGGGTCTGCCCCTTGTGTGTTTCTTTTTATATCAGGAATAGTGACATCACTGTGCGCCCTCCCCTCCACCCTGACGGCAGTGGTGGGTGGGCAGTTTCTTAATCAGTCCCTGTTTCCTGGCGAATAATAATATTATGGCCCATCTCACTTTCTAAAAATATGTATTTGTTTACGTCTTTATAAATAGAGAGTAACACTATTAATAAGAACTTATGATTGTAGTTTAGAGTCTAATCAAGGGACCACAACAGCAAAGACTATATACCTACAGTGACACTATCAGTAGGGGCAGCCCCCAAGAGATCTGGGAAATGAAACCATGACATCGCCATGCTAAATTCTCTCTCTCTCTCTCTCTCTCTCTCTCTCTCTCTCTCAGTCTCTCTCTCTCTCTCTCTCTCTCTCTCAGTCTCTCTCTCTCTCAGTCTCTCTCTCGGGCTTTCTCTCTCGTGCTTTCTCTCTCTGTCTCTCTCTCTGTCTCTCTCTCTGTCTCAGTCTCTCTCTCAGTCTCTCTCTCGATATATATATATATCGTTTTCTCTCTTCCTCTCTCTCACGCTATTTCTTTCCCACCCTCTCTGTCTCCATAGCTCTCTTTCCCTATCTCTCTTCATATCTGTCTCTCATCCTCTCTCGCAGTCTCTCTCTTTCTCTGTCTCTCTCTATTACTCTCCCTATCTTTCCTTCTCTTTCTCTCTCTGTCTCCTTCTCTGTCTCTCTCTTTTCTCTATTTCTCTCCCTCTCGCTCTCTCTCTCTCACCCTCCCTGTCACTCTCTGTCTCTCTCTCTCTTCCCGCTCCCTAGTAATCTCCCTTTCTCTCTCTCTCTCTCTCTCTGCGTCTGTTTCTCTGTGTCTCTCGCTCTATCACCCTCTCTGTCCCTCTCTCTGTTTCTCTCTCCCACTCTTTCTGTTTTTCTATGTCAGTATCTCTCCCTCTCTTTCTTTCTCTCTCCTTCGCTCTCTGTTTCTCTATCTTGGTCCGTCTCTCTCAGTCTCTCTTTCTGTCTCTGTCTCTGTTGGTCTCTCTCTGCCTCTCCCTCCCTCACTCTCTCTCTGCCCCTCCCTCACTCTCTCTGTATCTCTCTGTTGCTCTCTGTCTCTCTCTCTCCCTCACTCACTCTTTCTCACCTCCTCCCTCTCTACCTGTCTCTTTCTATCTGTCTCTCTGTCTCACTCTCTGTCTTTCTCACTGTCTCTCTCCTCCCTCTGTATCTGTCTCTTTCTAACTCTCTCTCTCTCACTCTCCCTGTCTCCCTCTCTCTCCCTGTCTCTCCCTCACTCTCTCTGTCTCTCTCACTGTCTCTCTCTGTTGCTCACTGTCTCTCCCTCTCTCTCCCTGTCTCTCCCTCACTCTCTCTGTTTCTCTCACTGTCTCTCTCTGTCGCTCACTGTCTCTCTCTCTCCGTCTCCCTCTCTCTCCCTCACTTTCCCTCTCTCTGTCTCTCTCACTGTCTCTCTGTCGCTCACTGTCTCTCCCTCTCTCTCCCTGTCTCTCCCTCACTCTCTCTGTCTCTCTCACTGTCTCTCTCTGTCGCTCTCTGTCTGTTTCTCTCTCTCTCTCTCTCTCTGTCTCCCTCTATCCCTCACTCTCTCTGTCTCTCTCTCTCCCTCCCTCTCCCCTCTCCACCTGTCTCTTTCTAACTCTCCCTCTCTCTCCCTTTCTCTCCCTCACTCTCTCTGTCTCTCTCACTGTCTCTCTCTGTCGCTCACTGTCTCTCCCTCTCTCTCCCTGTATCTCCCTCACTCTCACTGTCTCTCTCTGTCGCTCACTGTCTCTCCCTCTCTCTCCCTGTCTCTCCCTCACTCTCACTGTCTCTCTCTCTGTCGCTCACTGTCTCTCCCTCTCTCTCCCTGTCTCTCCCTCACTCTCACTGTCTCTCTCTGTCGCTCACTGTCTCTCCCTCTCTCTCCCTGTCTCTCCCTCACTCTCTCTGTCTCTCTCACTGTCTCTCTCTGTCGCTCTCTGTCTCTTTCTCTCTCTCTCTCTCTCTCTCTCTCTCTCTCTGTCGCTCTCTGTCTCCTTGTCACTCGCTCTTACTTCATGTTCTTAAAGGGTGATTCCCATAATGCCTTTTCCCCAGCCGGAGCAATGTTGCACCACGGTCCATCCTTCAGAGCTGTCGCTGAGACCACCAGGCAGTAAAATCCTCCCAGGGCGCCGAACAGGGAGGAGAAAACGGATCGCAGCATCTGAGAAGGACAGAAAGAAAGGGTACATATATTTAAACACAGCAGTATGGCGGATCTAGGTGTGGTCCAGGAAGAGGCGGGGCTTAGAATTGGCCTGGATGTTCCACTAACCCACTTTGCACCCGTTGACTAGGAATTCAGAGCCCTCTACATTGATCCTCTCATCTCGCCATCAAAATGGCGTAACGGAAACACGTGCTTTGAGATCTCAGAAGCACCAGGTGCTGGTGTCTTAATAAGAAATAGCTGCAGATTCCACAGTTGTGGAATACAATTAAGCAGTATGCCCCGAGCCGCAGGGCCATTACCAAGTCAGGTAATGCCCCAGGGCCCAGTTACAGTCCCGTGTGTAGCGAAGGCCTTCACGAAGGCCCCGGGCATTACCTGACTCGGAAATGGCCCTGCAGCTCGGGGCGTACGATTATTAGTACCCTGGCCTGCAAGACCGGGGTACTAATAGTAATCTTTTTCTGTTCTGAAACGGAGTCCGTTTTCCCTTTCCATGGCAGCCATCGGGAGCGGACGCGCTGGGAACAGAGTCACAAAGCGTGTCTGCTAGCGAAAAAAAGGCAAGTTGGATTTAGAGGGCGGAGTGGGAATTGTTGGGGCTGTGGGGGGTGGCCAAAACGCTTACCTGAATCCCCGGCAGGGAGGACGGCAGCCTCCAGCCCTGCGAAGGCTCAGAGTGGGGTTTACCCTGTTCCGAGCCTCCTCTTTGGCTGAGAGGCTGTCACCCCCCCACGGGACGTCAACGAAACTAAAGCTTTGAGAGGAATTCTCTGTGAGGTATGGACCGGGCGAGGGCCAATCAGAATGTTTGTTCCATTCTGGTTGACCCTCGCCGGGTACTAATAGTGCATACATTGGACGTGCTCCTGGACGAACTATACACAGACCTAAGATGTGTTTACTGTGTTTTCTTTTCAAGCAACCTTTCTTAAAGCCCATTAAAATGTGAAGAATGCTGGTAAAATGGCCGTCATTCTCTGTAGGCCTGAATCGGTGGCCCACTCACCAGTCCAGCCCCTTTTGCCACAGCGCTATCACCCCTGTAGGTCACTCTTGGAGATGTGCCAAATCAGGAATCTTTAATTGCAAAGGCGGCGAAATGGAGTTTCCCACATCTTCTGGGGTTTCAACAAAAATTGAGCTATATTGCAGGTAAGTCTGATTGGTGTTGGTGAAGAATATTGATGCTCACGCCAGCCATCGTGGAATAGGTCTTCATTTTATGAATGCTTCATTTGTTGTTGAACCCGTTATTTTGTTTTTCAAGACTTGGGTCAATCCAAATGTTACATTGACACAAAAAATATCAAGCAGAAGTGGGCTTCAGAGAACGTTTTTAAAATACCTTGGTTTTCACATGATAAGAAAGGATGACTCAAGGCCGATGATATAATTCAGACAATTGAGCATGGAACTCTGGGAAATTTGACAAGCCATGAAACTCAAGGGATTTTGATGACTCTGCATTATATAAAGAAAGGTGAAAGATTTAAGGTCAACAAACCATTGAACAGGTATCATGATGGTATTACAATTAAACCAGGTATTCAATCATATTTTAGGGGCTGTAATACTAGAAACTGATCTTTTTTATATTATTAGAGTATGATGAAATTGTTTCTGGTTCTTCCGGTAGGGTACAGATATTATTAGAGTATCATGAAAATGTTTTTATTTCTACTGGTAGGGTAGAGATATTATTAGAGTATGATGAAATCGTTTCTGGTTGTACCGGTAGGGTAGAGATATTATTAGAGTATGATGAAATGGTTTCTGGTTCTACCGGTAGGGTAGAGATATTATTAGAGTATGATGAAAATGTTTCTATTTCTACTGGTAGGGTAGAGATATTATTAGAGTATGATGAAATCGTTTCTGGTTGTACCGGTAGGGTAGAGATATTATTAGAGTATGATGACATCGTTTCTGGTTTTACCGGTAGTGTAGAGATATTATTAGAGTATGATGAAATTGTTTCTGTTTCTATTTCTACTGGTAGAGTAGAGATATTATTAGAGTATGATGAAAGTGTTTCTGGTTCCACCGGTAGGGTAGAGATATTATTAGAGTATGATGAAATTGTTTCTGTTTCTATTTCTACTGGTAGAGTAGAGATATTATTAGAGTATGATGAAATTGTTTCTGTTTCTATTTCTACTGGTAGGGTAGAGATATTATTAGAGTGAGATGAAATTGTTTCTGTTTCTATTTCTACTGGTAGGGTAGAGATATTATTAGAGTGAGATGAAATTGTTTCTGTTTCTATTTCTACTGGTAGGGTAGAGATATTATTAGAGTATGATGAAAGTGTATCTGGTTCACCCCGGGAGGGTAGAGATATTATTAGAGTGAGATGAAATTGTTTCTGTTTCTATTTCTACTTGTAGGGTAGAGATATTATTAGAGTATGATGAAATTGTTTCTGTTTCTATTTCTACTGGTAGGGTAGAGATATTATTAGAGTGAGATGAAATTGTTTCTGTTTCTATTTCTACTGGTAGGGTAGAGATATTATTAGAGTATGATGAAAGTGTATCTGGTTCACCCCGGGAGGGTAGAGATATTATTAGAGTATGATGAAATTGTTTCTGTTTCTATTTCTACTGGTAGGGTAGGGATATTATTAGAGTGAGATTAAATTGTTTCTGTTTCTATTTCTACTGGTAGGGTAGAGATATTATTAGAGTGAGATGAAATTGTTTCTGTTTCTATTTCTACTGGTAGGGTAGAGATATTATTAGAATATGATGAAATTGTTTCTGTTTCTATTTCTACTGGTAGGGTTGAGCTATTATTAGAGTATGATGAAATGGTTTCTGGTTCCACCGGTAGGGTAGAGATATTGCATTGGCTTTTTCCCCCATTTTGAACAGGGAACATGGAAATGATGAGGCATTTTCTCTTTTTTTGTTCTCAGTATAAATCAATATGGAAAAACATGTCGGTCCCACTTCTGAGAGGTGTGAAATTCAGACAACACCGGCCAACCTTGCTGGTTTTATTCTAAGTGGAAAGTTGGCTGGGTGCTCAGCCAATTTATTATCAGGGCAAGAAACACAAGCTTGATTTTTTAATATATTTTGTGAGGATTATTGTTGCTGATATTTTGATTCCTTGAGTTGTATGTTTTTATGGCTTTTTTTGCGTATTCAGGCTCCTATTGTACTATATTTTCAAGAACACAATCCGTATTTGAAGACTCATTTTCCACTTGCTATGTAATTCACAGTGAAAGCTGAGACTTTCCTGTCACCAGCAAAGAACCTTTTATAGTAAATTACATGTAATGCTTTTTTAAGGAAGAGGCCACTTTCCGCTAGAATCCAAATCACTTGATCACTTTCAAGGAAGTTCATCTTATGTCTTTACAGTTTTGTTCAACATTCTGTAACCCGCACAACCCTCTGTACATGCTTAAGTTGTTATTCAGAAGTCTGTCTTAGGTGACATAGGCATCTAGCACGTGTTGTCAAACTATAAGTCCTCAGCATCAGGTGTGAGGTCAGCTCTTCCCTCGAAACCACCCCGTGCCCCCAACATAACTGATCCCTTTCTTACAGTCAGTGTCATTTTGTGGAGCACACGTGACTCGGGTGTCAGGCGGCATGGAACACGGGCTTTCACCTGCGGTTGAAGCCTGCATTTCTAGCCACCTGATTGGCTGACACCCCACACCAGGGTAGGCAATTATTAGTATGCTTTCAAACTCATTATTCACAGGTATGATGTCGTAGCTGTGAATATTTTCCACAATTCACAAGAATGACATCAATACTGGGAATAGCCAAATAATGAGAAGCCCACATTATTTTAAATATAATATACAAGCACATCATTGGTAATGGATATCATGGTCCACTAATGCCACTGGCCAAGAGTTGTATGGCAGTGAAGAAGACTGTTGCACTGCTGTTTACTACAGACTCTCCTAGTTCACCATTGCTGGCTGCACATCTGATCTTGGATGTGAAGGAAAGCTAAGACATCTCCCGCTTTCAGGCAGCTACACTAGCTCTCAAGAGAAGGAGGGACATCTGAGTGAAACATTCTTACACCAAAGACAGGCTAAGTTAGTATAACAGAGTGTGCCCCCCCCCCCCACACCACCCCAGCCCCCAGCATATTACAAGCTTTCAGTAAGGACTGAATGCAGAGGAGGTGCAACCGTCTCAGTTAGGGGAGCTATCCTCTGGAATGGCCTTGCCAGGATTCTCCTTGCCCTCCATATATCACTGCAGAAGTGGACACTCCGCTCACCTGGAAAAACAACCGACCATTCCCCAGCACTACGGAATTTCAGAGGCATTGGAGCATCAAGACATTTCCCCATTTCCAGACAGACAATTTCTTTCCTGAGGTTCACTTAAAGACTATTCCCTGGTTTCTTGAAAAGAAAGTGCTTAGATATTTCTGTTCCAGGTCACTTGATTGCCAGAGGTCACTTGGATACCACAGGGCTTGTTTTTCTGAAATAGCTGCCCCACTAAGCAAGTCCTTTGAACCTCTGGAAGGGAATAACGGCGTTAATGATCCCAGAACTTATCTTGAACCCTACTGTGGATCCCTGGGTTTTTGGCCTTCACTGCACAGGGACCCATCCAGGATGGCTATGTAGCACACTCAGGCGTTGGTCAAAGCACTCTCTGGATTTCTGTAAGGATGCAGGCAGTGTAGCAACGTCCCCAAACGCCTTAACATTAAGATCCTACTGTACCCAACCAATCAGCAGAGGCGTAGCCAGAATTGCCTAACAAGTGGGGCTTGAAGCTAATGTAGTTGGAACCCCCACAGTGACATTAACATCTGTAAATGCCCACACAGTGCTGCTGAGTGGGCATTGACAGATTGTGGGTGGCCCTTCCCCGCTCAGGCCCTGCCCTGTCGCGGCCCCTGCCAATCAGCTGGTTCTGCTAGATTAAAGTCAATTGAGCAGGGAGTGCAGATCCATTCCTGCGGATTCCGCCCGCGTTCCCTGCTTTCTGATTGGACACAGCACGTTCCAAGGGCGGTGACGTTTATAGCTGAGTAGGTGTGTTTTACTCTTATTACAAGAGTGAAGTGAAGTCACAAAATGAGATGCAGTGTGCTATACAGATACTGAAGGCTTCCCGTTGTTGTATTGTTCTGGTTCTACTGCCCTACATACAAGTGAACCATAGCACAGCTGGAGATTCTGGGTTGTATAGTAGCTGCGCACACCCTGCTCTTATCCACATCACGCAATACAGGGCTGTTACCTTACATCTGGCCAATGTTGTGCGTGTTGCCTGTGTAAGGGTTGGCTGAGGGTTCAGAGAGAGACAGGTGGTGCCTGGGAGCTGAATGTGATGGTGTGTACTGTGGGTGTTCTCTCTGCATCCTGAGACCTAAGCTGATCCTAAGGGGAGGACTACATCAAAATGAAAGTGTACCTGAGGCGCCTGTGACATCATTGAATCTGTTACTACTTCCTTCCTTGGGAGTGTCAGTTTCAGTAAACAGTCTGTCTCCTCCTTGAGCCTTTACAGGCTGTGAACAGACAGATCTACATGTCAAGCTACTATATAAGTGGCTGAGTGTGTGTCCCCAATGGAGGACAAGCTCCGGCCAAAGCTCTTGAGTGGTGTTCCTGTCCTAACCTAGTGCTTGTGAAAGATGCAGGGCTATGAGCCTGTGTATGAATCTTGCAGAAGCATGGATGGGCTAGGCTGGATATGTCGACACTAAGGGTAAAGAAATTTGAGAGAATTATAAAAAAGAGAGGGTTTACCTCCTTCCATATATCCCACCACTTCCCTTCACACACAGAGTTTTCTGCAACCAGGTATTCTCAACGAATAATCAGCTAGTAAATTGAGTTCATGGTTAATGGATTATTGATTACAACCCAACGTATACGTACCCGGCACCGGTTCCCGCAGCATCCGGCTCCGCAGCAGCCTTTCCCGCCGGCTCTGACCGCAGCACAGCCTGGGCACAGGACCTAGGACAAGAGACAAGGCATCAGAGGGAGTCTTAATGTCTCACACTTACAGGAGGACCCTTACTAACAAGGGACCATTACACACATGGCATCAGCCACATTTGGAGTGACTTCTCCAAGCCCTATGAGGTCCCCACAGCCACAGTGGACTTTATCTGCTCTCGGTGTAGCAGCCCAGGCAAGGGTTAGAAGTGGAAGGGATATGAAGAAGACAGAAAGGGGAGTGCACATGTCCATATGGGTGACAATAGAGGGGTGGGGGGGGACCTTGTTTCATGGAAGAAATAAGATACATTCAGGCTAAATTGCCTTGATTGTATATTATAAGGATATTGCAAGTCACAGAGCTGGAGCCTCTTATAACATCACAGAATTCTGGGATAACTTTAATGTCCTTTTCACTTTTGGGTAAGGGTATTTTACTCCTTATGATCACACTATCATCACTTGGTCTCTTTCACTTTTGGGTGAGGGTAGTTTACTCCCTATGATCACACTATCATTACTTGCTCTATTTCACTTTTGGGTAAAATTATTTTACTCTCTATGATCACACTATCATTGCTTGGTCTCTTTCACTTGTGGGTAAGGGCATTTTACTCCCTATGATCACACTATCATTACTTGGTCTCTTTCACTTGTGGGTAAGGGCATTTTACTCCATATTATCACACTATCATTAGTTGGTCTCTTTCACTTTTGGGTAAAGGCATTTTACTCCCTATGATCACACTATCATTGCTTGGTCTCTTTTACTTCTGGGTAAGGGTATTTTACTCCCTATGATCACTCTATCATTACTTGGTCGCTTTCACTTGTGGGTAAGGGCATTTTACTCCCTGTGATCACACTATCATTACTTGGTCTCTTTCACTTTTGGGTAAAGGCATTTTACTCCCTATGATCACACTATCATTACTTGGTCTCTTTCACTTTTGGGTAAAGGCATTTTACTCCCTATGATCACACTATCATTACTTGGTCTCTTTCACTTTTGGGTAAAGGCATTTTACTCCCTATGATCACACTATCATTATCTGGTCTCTTGCTCCGTTTGATGTACAACATCCTAACGTTGTAAGAATAAATAGTGCAGGTAGAATGTGTACTCTGCAAAAGAACAGCACCCTGCGATGAAAATGATAATGTGTGGAGAACTAGTACTTTTTGCAGTTTAATAATAATCACTTCAAAAGCCAACTTTGTGATGTTACATAAGTGTTAACAAACAAAGACCCACCTTCTGTCCTGTACTAAACTCCAGTTGTGCACGAAATAAACATGAAAACTGCAGCAGTGCACTAAATAAACATACTAAACCCCAGCAGTGCACAAAATAAACATGCTAAACTCCAGCATTGCACGAAAGAAGAATGCTGGACTCCGGTAGTGAACAAAATAAGGATGCAAAACTGCAGCCTAGCATGAAATAAACATGCTAAACCCCAGCAGTGCACAAAATAAACATTCAAAAAACTCCAGCAGACCACGAAACAAACATGCTAAACTCCAGCAGTGCACGAAGGAAGAATGCTGAACTCTTGTAGTGCACGAAATAAGGATGCAAAACTCCAGCAGTGCACGAAAGAGGAATGCTGAACTCTAGTAGTGCACGAAATAAGGATGCAAACCTTCAGCAGTGCAGGAAATAAACAAGCCAAACTCCAGCAGTGTACAAAATAAGAATGCTGAACTCCATAAGAGTATCAAATAAACATGCTGAACTCAAGCAAAGCACACATTAAACATGCTAAACTCCAGCATTGCATGAAAGAAGAATGCTGGACTCCGGTAGTGAACAAAATAAGGATGCAAAACTGCAGCCGAGCATGAAATAAACATGCTAAACCCCAGCAGTGCACAAAATAAACATTCAAAAAACTCCAGCAGACCACGAAACAAACATGCTAAACTCCAGCAGTGCACGAAGGAAGAATGCTGAACTCTTGTAGTGCACGAAATAAGGATGCAAAACTCCAGCAGTGCACGAAAGAGGAATGCTGAACTCTAGTAGTGCACGAAATAAGGATGCAATCCTTCAGCAGTGCACGAAATAAACAAGCCAAACTCCAGCAGTGTACAAAATAATGCTGAACTCCTGCAGTGCATGAAATAAGAATACTGAACTCCAGGAGTGCACAAAATAAACATGCTGAACTCCAGTAGTACACCAAATAAGAATGCTCAACTCCAGCCGTGCACAAAATAAACATGCAAAATTCTAGCTGTGCAAAAAATAAGAATGCTGATCTCCAACAGTTCACGAAATAAGAATGCAGTACTCCAACAGTGCACGAAATAAACAAGCAAAACTCCAGCAGTGTCCAAAATAAACATGCAAAACTCAGCTGTGCACAAAATAAACATGTGAAAAACTCCAGCAGACTATGAAACAAACATTCTAAACTCCAGCAGTGCATGGAAGAAGAATACTGAACTCTGATAGTGCACAAAATAAGGATGCAAAACCGCAGCAGAGCACGAAATAAACATTCTAAACCCCAGCAGTGCACAAAATAGACATGCAAAACTCCAGCTGTTCCATCCAAAAATTAACATTAAAAACTACAGCAGTGCACGAAAGACGAATGCTGAACTCCAGTAGTGCACGAACTAAGGATGCAAAACTCCAGCAGTGCACTAAATAAACATGCTAAACTCCAGCAGTGCACGAAATAAAGCTAAACTCCAGCATTGCACAAAATAAGGCTGAACTCCACCAGTGCACGAAATAAGAATGCTGAACTCCATTAGAGCACCAAATAAACATGCTGAACTGCAGCAGTGCACAAGATATGAATGTTAAACTGCAGCAGTGCACAAAATAAACATGCTAAACTGCCACAGAGCATGAAATAAACACACCAAATGTCAGCAGTGCACAAATAAGAATGCTGACCTCCAGCAGTGCATGAAATAAACATGAAAAACCCCAGCAGTGCACTAAATAAGCATGCTAGACTCCAGCAGTGCACAAAATAAACATGCAAAACCCCAGCAGTGCACTAAATAAACGTGCTGAACTCCAGCAGTGCACAAAATAAACATGCAAACCCCCAGCAGTGCACTAAATAAACATGCTGAACTCCTGCAGTGTAAAAAATAAGCATGCTGCTCCAGTTGTGCACGAAATAAACATACCAAACTCCAGCAGTACATGAAATAAGAATGCTGAACTCCAGCAGTGCATCAAATAAGAATGCGAAACTCCAGGAGTGCAAAAAATAAACTCTTCGGCTCTTTCTTGGGATGGGGCCTCCCTCTGGAACAGCCGCCCTGCCTCCGTGAAACGTGAGGAGAACCATCTCCGGTTCCGAAAGCACCTCAAAACCTTTCACTTTGCTTCTGCTTTTTCTCCTCTTCTCCCCTGCTGACTTCCTGGCTGAAACTGATTCTGCACTGGTTACCTGGCCACCCTCTTATCTCGGGCCCAGGCCCCCTCCTCCACCAGTCGCACCCCTGCACTGCCTTCCTGGCAAACGCGCACTTGGGTATGTTTTCTGTATCCCTAACAGTCCTACCACCACCTGATGTCTGCACTAATCCTTGCACTTGCCTCCAACTTTACTATTACTATTTAATATTAATTATTTATTATTTTTCCCATGTACTGCACTTTCCCCTCGTCCCTACCCATGCACTTGCGCGATCTGTTTGACACCTGGCCTAGTAGGATAGTTGTCTCTGTCTCCCATCTGTTCCCCCTCCCTTGCCTCGCCTCGCCGCGCCTTGAAACACTTGTGTATAGGCGCGTTATAAATGTCATATCATATCATATCATGTCAGACATGCTGAACTCCAGTAGTGCACAAAATAAACATGCAAAATTTCAGCAGTGCACGAAATAAGAATGCTGAACTCCAATAGTGAACGAAATAAGAATGCAGAACTCCAGCAGTGCACACAATAAACAAGCTAATCTCCAGCAGTGTCCAAAATAAACATGCAAAACTCCAGCATTACATGAAATAAGAATGCTGAACTCCAGGAGTGCACTAAATAAACATGCTAAATTCCAGCAGTGCACGTAATAAGCATGCTAAACTCCAGCACTGCACAAAATAAAAACGTTAAACTCCAGCAGTGCCCAAATAAGAATGCTGAACTCCAGCAGTGCACGAAATAAACATGCAAAACTCCAGAAGTGCATGAAATAAGCATTCAACCATAAATGTCTTCAACTAATGACTATGATTGTCAGAGTCAATAACTGCATAATAAGGGAATGTGAATGGCTAGACTTCCATTTAATTGAGTATGTGAAGGTGGTGTTTGACATCTTTGCACCCCATTTTGCATTACATTGTGTGTCCTTGGTGTGCTTTTTATAACTACTAGGTCACCTGGTGAGTTTGAGGTATGACTGTACTGTGCAGCAACTCCTCTTTCCTTCAACTATCATCTGCCGCCCCTATGACACTCAGCATCTCCCCTATCTTCTCTAACTGCTACACTTTCACCTACCCTCCCTCTCTCATGAAGTCTGGAAGGACAAAGCCCAAAAAAGACATCATGACCACTAACCCTGGCCTACCCATCGCAGATGCCTATGTCAGTGCAACTTGCAGACAGGTCTTCACTGATATCCTCTTCTCTGTCCCCTGACCAGATCTATGGACTCTTAATCTCATCTCTATTCTCTTTCCTCTCACATCCTCTCCCATTAATGGCGACAGCAAATGGGAATTCCACTTGGTGGGATTTGGTTCATCCAAGTGTATTACTAATGTTTATCACACTGGCAATACCTTGGTTCAGGGTCCTCAACCCAACCTCAGTCTCTTTGACCTGCACCTGTGTCCCTCATTAACTTCCTTCCCACATCTGCTACTCCCTCTTCCACTCTCTCTGTCCCTCCCCTCTGATTGGTGTACCAGGCCCCTGTACCCCTCCTCAGAAAACCATCAAAGGTGGAGACCTCTTGCATCTTGCCACACTTAATGCTCGCTCAGCCAACAAACCCTCTGCCAACATCTGCCTCCTTGAAGACATTAACCTCGACATCCTCGCTCTTACAAGACATGGTTCAGTGCCATCTCAGTCACAGCTACTGACTCCCTTCTCCCTGATGGCTACAAGATCATCTCCAAGCCTTGCCCTAACCGTGCAGGGGGTGGGGTTGCCCTGATTTTCCCTGAGTGGGTTCCTTCCTCCCTCATACCCACCCAGCCTTACTCTTCCTTTGAGAGCCTGGTTTGCAACTGGGCATCTCCCCATCCCCCTCTCTGAACATTGCTACTATCTTTAAGCCACCTGGGTCTACCAAACTGTTCCTCTCCAAATAGGCCGATTTCTGCTCCTCTCTCCTCACAACCACCTCTAAACTCCTTCTCATGGGCGATTTCAACATCCATCTAGACTCCTCTATCACTGCATCCACTCTCTTCCCCCTGCCCGTGCCCCATTCCCCTGCCTCCTACATCCTCCCACCCTCCCTCTGCCTTTCTCTCCTCCTTCTCCCCTGTCACACCTGATGAGGTCACCAGAGTGGTCCCCTCCATGAAGGTCTCCTCCAAACAGGTTTCCTCCTGCTCCTTCAGAACCAATAAGGACAGCATTGACACTCTTGCCCCTGCACTTTGTAGATTTCGGCAATCACTCTTCGGCCACTGGATCTTTACCCTCCTCTCTCAAGCACTCCCTTGTGCCCCCGCCTGAAAAAACCTTCAGCAGATCCCACTTGCCCAGCCAACTACCGCCCTATATATATCACCCCCTTCCTCGGGAAACTCCTGTAGAAGCTGGCCTTCCCCCAACTTACCTCACACACTGAACTTGTTGGTTGCCTCCACAACCATCAATCTGGATTCCGAGCATCCAGATACATGGACGGAAACTGCTCTTCTGAACACCCGTGAAGAACTGCTTGCATCTCATAATTCCAACTCTCCAGCTGTTCTCATTCTACTTGATCTCTCCTCAGCTTTTGACACGGTCAACCACTTCATTCTCATAAAACAGCTCCATGATACCCTGGGTATCTCGCAGCAGGCACCAGACTGGCTGACTTCCTTCCACAGTGACTGTCCGTCCCATGTTATTCTGGGCACTTTCTCCTCCCCTACCTCTTTCTTCACCTGCGTTGTCCCTCAGTGCGCCAACATCTCTCCCTTGATCTTTAACAATTACCTTGCTCCACTGATATACCTCATTTCTACCTTCTCCCCTAACTTCCATTGTTACTCAGAGGACACACAAATGATCTTCAAACTTCCCTCTGACCTTCTCCTTACTTCTTCCATCATTCCGGATTGCCCATCTGCCATCCAGTCCTGGCTCACTTCCAATGATCTCTGCCTCAATGCCAGCAAGACTCAGATCCTTCCTATTGGGACTCCTGCTCCCTCTTTCTTCCCCTCACTCTGGCCATCCTCTATGGGCTCTCCCCCATCTCCTTCATCCGAAGCTAGAACCCTTGGAGGCATCTTTGACTCCTCTCTTTCCTTCCTCCATCACACATTCAGGACCTTGCCAAGAAGTCCCACTTTCAACTCTTCCTACTCAAAAGAATTCTCCCCTTTCTCACTTCCCCCCTGAAGCTCAATGTTTCCTTCAGCTCTGGTTCTCTCTAGGCTAGTCTACTGCAATAGCCTGTTCCTGAATCCACCCTCTTCCTCTCTAGGACCCTCCAGCTAATCCACAATAGGGTAGCCAGACTTGTCATTGGCCTCAAGCCTAGGGACTGCATCTCTCCAGCCCTAAAAACTTTCCACTGGCTCCCGGTCACTGCAAGGATCAAATCCAAATCCCTCTGCATCATCCATAAGGCTGTCTGGGGCCGAGGACCATGCTATCTGCAACTTTCCCTTACTAAATACCTTCCCTCTAAAATCTTTACGTTCCTCCAGTACCAGCTGTGTGTCAATCGCTTCTTTAAACAGAGTGCTGTTGGGCGATCTCATTCCTCGGCAGGCTCTCTATTATGGAACAGCCTCCCCCTTCCTCTTCGTCTTGAGCCAGATCACCTCAATTTCTGGAAGCTCCTCAAGACTTTCCTTTTTACCTCCTCCTTCCCTTCCTCCCTTCTCTGCTAATCCCGCAGTTGCTGAGATTTGTGACCAGCACCCTTATGTGTCCTTCGGGGCTGTGGCCTCCCACACCTAATCACCTTCAGTCTCTGCCCACTGTCAGCACTTGCCTGATCACCCACTGGCCTATGCCACTGTAGGCCTGCATTTACCACTTTATTTTTATTTGCAGCTGACTTCCTCCACTGGGCACTTACATCTGCTGCTCAGTCATGCACACGGGCACTCCTACCACTTACACCCACTCCCACTTCCACTCTCCTCTCTCTGCACTTGCACATTTGCACATTCTGAATGCTCACAAGGCCTAATAGGCCCTTCTTTATTGATCAGTGTTTTAATTGTTTTTCAATCCCATGTTCCTTCCCTGTTGCCCTGTGGGCACTTTGAAACACAATGTACTTGCTTTATAAACACCTTAACAAAACACAGTAAAATAAACAAAAATAAAATACTGTTCCTCCACACCGTTAACACCCGATGCAGCAGTTTTATTTTTACTAGCACCCTAGGTTTTCAGTCCTAAAACCTGGGGTGCTGACAGCAATGTATTTTGTTTGAATGAACAGGATGCGCTCGCTGCATCTCGTACATTCAAACAAAATACTTACCTAAAATGGCTGCCATGGAGATGGAAAATGGGATTCCATGAGGAGCCCCTCTTCCATTTCCATGGTGGCCGGGGGGCGCGGAGCAGTAGTTGTTGTGCCGCCAAAGATTCTAAGTGGGGAGGGAAGGGAGCTGAGCCCAGAGGGAAAGGCAGGGTGGGGGAAGATGGCAGGGCGGGTTTGAACAGCCTTCAGGTTGCTCGGAACATGGGCTTGGATCATGGGATCCTCCCTGGTTGCATTCCCCAGGATTCTGCATGACGCCAAACTATCCATGACACTTCCACGGCCAAAGTTGCTTCCCATCTGGAATCCAGTGTCTCTCATGAAACTCCTACTCTTGCACCGTCACCTGTGTTGTCCTCATCTAGTGCACTCCCCACAATTCATCCATCCACGCCCAAGCCTATGTTTTCCTTTGCTCCCTGCATGGTGGCGGAAGTGACTAAAATCATTCTCGATATGAAACCCACTACCTGCAAGCGTGATGCCTGTCCCTCCAGGTTGTTGGTTGGTTGCCTTGATACCATCGGCCAATGGGTCACCAAGGTCATCAACCAATCCTTCATGGAGGGCAGTGCCATCTGTTCTGAAGGAGGCATGGAAAGTTGAAAATGTTTTTCTTTAGGTCCCCTTTCTTTCAGCTGTTGCTTTGAGTGACGCTGTTTCCACTGTCTTGTGATCTATGTAAAATACTTTGGCAAAAGCACCTCATGAATAACTCATCAAGCTTTCAGTGTGCCACCTATCAACAGCTTGTGGTAGTGCATTTCCGTGAGGGTGTGGGTGCCAAAATGAGAAGTCTGAAGAAGTGGACATTATCCGTTGGATCAAATAACAGGTGAATATTTTTTTTAAAAAAGCACAGGTTCAAGGCTCTATATTTAACATCACCAACACAACGCAAGTATATTGCTTGTGCCAGACTGCACAGCACTGTCTATCATCCACGTGAGATACTCCTCTGCTGTGGACAGATAATGAACACTCTATGCAACCTCATCCAATGTCTCTGCTCATCTATACTACACTGCCTACGAAAGCCTGTGATCGAGAATACCTGTACCCCAATTGCTAGTGCCGGGCTCCACAGTACTGCACAATGCCATGGCACATAGAATATAAACAGTGGCAACCCTACACATCGAATGGCCTTCTCACTACATATGCGTTGTTGGATAATGCATCACGAAGCAGCCTGCTCCAATTACAAAATATAACGAATGCTTACACATGCAGCAAGCAGGTGAGCAGATGTCAATGCAATGGTCAGCGCAGACTAAAAGTGGTCTTACAGGTGACATTCTACAATTCTAGTCCTAACATACGTAGTACCCCTGGCATTTACAAAATGGCTGACCCGGTACATGCAGAAGCCATTTCGCTCATTTTTCAACGAGTTGCAACCTTCCAAGTCTGCATCTTTAACTGTATCAGCAGTTTTGTTGTGGGACAGCAAGAGGGCAATGTTGCATCATTTTTGTAATCACAGGAAATAATTGTCTGTGTTTAGCCATTGATTACATTTGCCAGCGTACAGTGGACATGCAACATGGAAACAACAAATGCTCTTAAGTAGGGCTGTGCTCAATAGCATATTTAGTATTCAGCCGAATACCAAATAGTTTGTGAACTATTCAAAGCCGAATATGAAGCCGAGTAGTTGCTTTAATTAATAAAGCATGTTCCAAACTTGAAAAAACACACTTATAAAAAAAATAAAGCACCATTTTAAATTTAAATGCATTCTATACTTGTATTTCTCTTCATTGTAATCAATGCAGTATCTTTATTTAAAGTATAAAAGTTAAAAAAAGCAGATTTAACCTTCATTGTCTGATTGCTCTAAGTAGGTGTAGGGTGTTATCTCTGCATGGTCTAGGGAGGTGTGAGGCCATGCAGGCTTTTATGTTTAGTAGGGATGGGCAAGCAGAATTCCAGGTAGGGGATTTGTGTTAGGGTGGGAGGTGGAATGCCATGTATGGTATTTGTGTAAGGGGTTTGCAGGCCCCAAGTAGGAGGTTTGTGGAGGAGTTGGGTAGGCAGGATGCCAGTAATGGGGGCTTGCACTGTATGCCGGCAGAGTGTTAGCAATGGTGTCTTTGGTTCCAAGACTTACATGCTCATTTTGCCGGGTCAGCACACCCCGACTTGGCCCATCCCAGAAACGCTCTGGCTCTCCCAACTCTACATTCTACAAATTCCACCAACAGAGCATAGCTCTCTGATTGTCTCATACATAGTCCTCACACTTATCTTCACCCACTGTCACACACTGGCCTACTTTGGAACTGGAGAGATTACCCAACACACATTCCTCTGAAAGGCCTGTTAGGTCGGGGAATATTACTCTGCCTGACATAACCCAGCCCTGCTAGTCTCCCCGACCTATTGTGAATTATCAATGTTTCTCCATGGGTGTGGCCTATAGGAACAAATGCTGCTCACTTTTCACTTAACCTCGCCAATCCTTCTCGCCAACACACAAACATATGCACCTTATCATTCCTGATAAAATATCAGATAATGTTAAACTCAGGACTCAAGTCCTTAAAAAAGAAAAGGGGGAACTATGACTTGCACAATGGGAAGTGACATGACAGGAACTGATGTATCCTAAAGTGAAATATGCACATTTCTTTCAGTTTGTCTTTTCCAACTGAAGAAAGTGCACATTGCATATAAACAGTCGCCAAAAGTAAAGATTTTCTTGTATTTTTCCTGGCTATGTATAAAAGTTGAGCACCTTGCATGTCTGAGAATGTGTAACAAAACATGTAAGAAAACATGCCCTAAAGAGCAAATTACAATACAAGATACTTTACAGCGGTGTGATAGCAATTTGTCTGGTTTGGTGGCTAAGTGTCTGGTCTAATTCTAATCAGTTTTGCAATATGAAGTCTATATTTGCCTGAGTTCTTGTTGCATTGTATTCAAATGAGAATGATAAAGTATTCGGCCAGAACCGAATAGCAAGAAACTAGTTGCACAGAGCCGAATAGCTTTTTTTCAGCCGGAATTCGGCTGAATACTTGCTTGAAGCCTAAATTTGGTACACCCCTACTCTTAAGTGGATAATTAAAACATAAGCCGGTCAAGTGGCACAGCGAGTAGAGCGCTCGCTTTGACATCTGTGCAGGGCCTGCTGTGGCAGGTTCGAATCCCGGCGGGGCCAAACTCAGCCTTTCATCCTTCCGGCGGGGCCAAACTCAGCCTTTCATCCTTCCGAGGTCGATAAATGAGCACCACACACCCTGGGTATATAAAAATAAAATGCAAGGGTTGAGAAAATGTTCTAACACCACGCAGGGTTGACTAAAGGAACTATAAAAGGCAGAGTTCTCCAACTCTAGCCTCAATTTACACTGTAGCACCGGCCTTTGCAAAGTAGCTGCTCCCATGTACTCAGAAAGCATTTTGCTCATTTTCAGGGACTTACATGCCTCTTTGCCTTGCACCTCTGCCTCTTTAATTTCACAAGCTCTTATAGCATGAGGAAGAAAGGGCTGCAGAATGTGCACAGCTATTATGGATTGGGAACTTTCGTATTAAGTAGTTTCACAACACAAACAGAGGCCGCCAAAAGCAATAATGTAAATAGTAACACAAATGACAATGCAATGTGTCACTGATGTGGAAAACACGTAAAATCACATTAAAATTGTATTTCACAAAACTCTCCCCCACTTAGACAGCTCGTCTGGTTCTGGTGTTGGAATTGAGCTTTCAGCAAGTGCACGGGTCCTACTTGTCGGAGCAGCGAGCCTCCCTCTCAGAGGAGTGGTCAGTATAGGGCCTAAACGGGCAAGGCCCACCCAAAGTCTGTAGTTGCCCCCTCTCCAGCGCTGTGTGGGCATTTACAGATGTTAATGTCAGTGCAGTGGGCACAATTACATCAGCTTCAGGCCCCACTTGATAGACAACCCTGGCTACGCCTCTGCTCCCTCTAAACCTGAACCTGCATTAGGGTGGCAGAGAGCAAGCTCTTGCTAAACCTCAGAATTGGAGAGCAAGATGCGAGGAACAGAGAGAAGGGGACATTGGGGTGTGAAGGTAAGGGGAGGAGCAAGGGAAGGGGGCAGCTTTAGAGTGGGGGATAGATGCTGCGAAAAGGAGACCATCACTGTCATGTTTGTGGTTGGATGGGGAGGCATTGCTGGGAGGAGTTTGGGGGGGGCGTTAGCACCGGGTCTTTTGGTTGTAGCTCCGGATAGAAGCACAGCCCCAGATCTTTACCAGAGCTAGCAACACCCCTGGAATGGCTAAACATAGTGAAACCCATGGTGCGACGCATGATAATACAGCGACAGGGTGGCTACAGCAGAAGCCCGGTGTGCAGGGAACGCTGCTCATTCCTGTTAGATTCAGGCAGCATTAACTGCTTCCTGATAGGATGGGCCGCGTTCCTGGGATGGTAATGTTAAGAGTTGAGTAGCGGGATGTTAGGGAGCATTCTCAGAAATGTGCTAATTCCCTCCACCTTAGAGACTCCCAGCAACTTTGCTAGATTTTGAGGACTTGATTTTTTTAACTTGGCGGGAGTGTGACCCTTCTTCCCACTCTCTCATATATTTTTTATGTGATTTTGTACACTGTGTTTCTTTTGGTTATGAAGCCTGACAAACTCCATAGGCATCATCTTTTACATTGTGTCGCACAGCACCTTCAGTGCAGTGGCCCATGGAAGTCTACCAGATTTCCCAAAGGCTTAAATACCTTCTCTGGGATAAACTACTGTTTCCCAGAGCTGTAAAGTGAAATTGACTTTACTTACATTTTTAACTTTCTAGACCAGGCACACACTATCTTACAATAGGGTGCTGGAGTGGTTACCTAGTATCCCCTTTGTCTAGCTTATCATGAAATGTTACCCTTTCCTCACTGAATGGCTTGTGGCAGTGGTTTACTTTTTGCTACCATGCTGTGTATTTACCGCGGGCTGCGTTTGCAGCTGCAGTAAAGCACCCAAGGGTGCCATTTTTGTCAAACTGGCCCCAGTCTACTTTTTTCACCATTTATTTATGGAAAGGACCTTCTTGAGATTTAATCTGCACACCAAAAACCAGGTTTGGTCCCTTTTTTCGCTTTGCCTTTGGTGGGATTCATGAGTGAAGCCCGCCTTGGGCTCCAGGGTGTCTGAGGTGGGCAGGAAGTGACGGAGGTGCCTGAAACTCCCTGTGCTTAGGCTCCTAGGAGACCCAAATGCACTCTGTAGTGATTGGCCTGCTGACTGTCCGGCATGCACAGCCCTTCTGCTGGGTAACTGACAGCTAGGCTGGAATGAATGGGAGGGAACTGAATAAAAAGCAAGGCTTTTGGCTTGGAAGGCAGGGTCGACCACTGGACGAAGGAACCGAAGAAGAACTTGAAGAGGACGCCTGCTGTAACTCCTGGACAATTGGGTTGCCCGGTGACGCCCTGCTGCTGTGCTGAAACTTCAAATTCATATCGACAGAGAAGCCCCTGCAAGGACGACTTCTCCCCTTGAGTTGGTGGGACCAATCAATTTAAATGCTGATCTGTTCTGGTCATATGTTGGATAATATGATTGATATGCATTTGGTCTTTTGGGAACCCCGGGGAATCGGTTTTATCTATACATCACAAAAATTGCTTTGTAATTTTATTTAAATTCTGCTATCTTGTATATAGTTTATCAAGGGACCCTTAATGCCCAGATTTGAAAAAGGCACACTTAGGGTGCCGAAACACGTGTCATCCTTATGGGCTATCAATAAATATAAGATGATTTAAGAAAAACTGGTTTTGGTTGATACCTGAACTTCACTGTGGCACAGTAATAGATGGGCGCAGAAACCCTTTTTCACTTTTTGCAAACGGAGTGGGGGAACTCTATGTCTCCGTTCTCTGCTCCCACCGGTGCGACACTGTAACACTTTTATGCTGTATCAAGTCGCCGAGGTCCAAGAGTGACTGCACAAAAAGTTCCCCGAGCTTCATCAACTCCAAAGTAAGCCACCTGGACATTCTCTCGGAGCTGGTTGACTTTGCACAGAGTTGCTGCTGGAAACCGAAATGCCAGGGAGAGAAAAACCAGATTGTGTGCATTGCTTTTAAGCTGGCTAAGAACTCCAGGAAGATCCTCTGGACTCCCAGGAAGCAGGACTGACCGAACCTGAGCCCCCTCAATAGAGTGCCGGACCCCAGAAGCAAGGAAAGCCCATCTCGACAGCCAGGAACCACGTTGTTGCAATTTTCGGTAAACATGAGGAGCTGAAACACCGAACAGCTACGTGTTTGAAGATTGCCAGTTGCGAGTGGTGACCGTACCATTGCAGTGCAGGAGTCCCCAGAAGACCACCCTCTTATCCCCACGACTGAGGCCCAGGAACAGTGAGATCTGCAGAGCTGCTCAGGAACAGAAGTCATCTGCTGAAAACAAATGCGTAAATTAAACCGTCTGGCTAAAGTCTCCAAAGATCAGGAACAAAAGGACTCTGCTAAAGCCGCTAAAAGATCATACAAATCTTGGGTGAGACAACATAAAGCAGTAATGTACCAGAACGACTCAGAGCAAATGTTGAAGACTTTAAAAACAAAAAATCCCAGAGAATTCTGGTCCCTGATCAAAGACAAAAACGATGAGAAAAACAACCAACTTTAGAACGCCGTCTCAGAGCAGGCGTGGATAACCTTCTTTTCATCTCAATTTGCTCCTATCCCGCAAACCTCAAGTGACTCTCCATGCTGCATAACATCGTCTTGGGAAGACCTGGCAGATTGCGACGAAATTCTGGCGACTATTCTGAAATTAAAAACTTCTAGGGCACCTGGCCCTGATGGTTTAACCAATATAGATCTAAAGCAACATCCAGAGGAATGGGCCGCTCTAATCACAAAAATTTTCAAGCAATGTACGATCACTAGGCAAATACCTAAAACATGGACTGAGGCGGTAATAGTACCTATTTTTAAAAAGGGAAATCGAGAAAGTCCAGCAAACTACCGCCGCATTGCCCTCCTTGACATCATGGGAAAGATCTTTGCTACCCTACTATTAACTAGATTTCACAATTGGGCGAGATCGGCACCCTGTTTGGATAAATTCCAAACGGGCTTTGTTAAGAACGCAAGCACCAGCATCAATATCCTGATTTTGAACATCATAAAGGAAAAGGTCAAGAACGGTGCTCCAGCAGTTTATATTGCGTTTATTGACTTAACACAAGCCTTTGACAAGATCAGCCATCAAAAGCTGTGGGCGAAATTAACAACATGGAAGTGCCCTGCAAAGATGTTATGCCCGGTTATCGCATTACATACGGACACCAAACTAAGAGTACGCTTAAATCGACAAGGGTTGTTATCGGACCAATTTACATCAGAGCGTGGGGTTAAACAGGGTTGCCCGCTCGCTCCGGCCCTATTTATCGCCTTCATGGGAGATTTCCAACATACACAACCAGCGGTCAGAGCCTTTCCACCCAAATTGGGCAATACGGAAATATCAAGACTGTTATACGCTGACGACTTGCCCCTCATGGACCAAACCCAAATAGGTCTCCAACGCCAACTCACGAACTTGGCAAACTATATCAGCGACAACGATTTGGAGATAAACATCCACAAGACAATGGGGAAAAGCCGTCAAACTGCAACAGATCAAGGCCACTGGTATTTGAACAACATGAAAGTTGAAACCGTGTCTACCATGAAATACTTGGGAATCATGATAGATTCAAAAAGGTCAGAAAGTGCGACCTACTCAGCACTATGGACAAAGATCAAAACTCTGACAACCCAAACGAAATTAGTAGATCGGAAATATGGTAAATTCTCGCTTCTTCCAGCGATCCAATTCTACAAACAAAAGGTAGTTCCGTCAATAATCTACGGCATGGACGCTGGGTTAAACATTGACAATACCATATGGACAAAGTTGGAAGGCTATCTATGGAAAGCCGTGCTAGGTCTGCCTAAATCCTCCTCAATTGCCGCGGTTAGACGTGAATTGGGCTTATTATCATTGCAAGCATCAGTTGATCAAAGCCAGATGCGTCCCCTCCGGAAAATTGTTCTTCCAGATACCCTTCCAATCTACAAGCAGGTTCAGATAGAGCTCAGTCAAGGCCGTTGCATAGCACTAAATAATTGGGCACAAAAACTCACAAAACAATTAACAGATCTGGCTTGCTCAGCAGAAGACCTGATTGCGAATCCCAACAGAATCAAGGCAAAAATAGCACAAGCCGATTGGATCCAAACTGGTGAAAAAATAATAGGAAACAAGCTCCTGGCTCATTTACCAGCAACAACAAATAAACTTAACCAACCCATGAGCTACTGCATAAAATTTCCCAACAAAAAAATGCTGAAAACCTTTATGAAAATAAGATTCAATCAACTACCAACTCAGGAAATTATAGCAATACACACGAAAACCGATGCTCAATCTTGCAGATTTTGTTCGGATCCAGAAACAGTGGAAACATTAAGACATTTACTCATGACTTGCACCAGAACTGAGTTCTTGCGAGAAGCCTACCTGCTCCCTTTGATTTACGATGTAACACTCCGAGAGGAAAACACATGGTGGTGCCGTCTGATTGCAGGAGACAGAACTAAGTGGTCGATAGCGACAGTAAAGATTTTAGAATCAGCCCTGAGCCTAAACTAGAACTTACAAACTAGTCTAACTCAATGAATACTGATTCTCTGTGCTGTTTGGACATTAAGTTTCTGTGGTTAAGTACCTAGTTGGCTGGTTTCAACTTTTCTTCCTGTTATCTTCTTGTATCTTTTTGCTTCTTCTCTGTCTACATCTATGATATTTATTTTACAGAATGTGTTTTTCTATGTTGCGCATCAACATCTTGTAAAAATCAAACGTTTTTGATTATAAACAAGTAATGCATTTTTTTTTTAAAAAAAAGTCATCTGCTGCACTTTTTCTTCAATACAAAGGTACTGTAAAGTCTGAGAGAACTTACCTTTCCATGTAGAGTTGCTCGCATCTTCTACTACTCACAAGTCTAACGGCTTGTGGCCCTACATTGATTCTTCTTTTTCTTCATAGACTTCTAAAACATTGTGCATAGACTTTTCTTACTTACCTGCAAATAAGTGCTTCAGCTCATGTAGACGTTTGCCCATTGACTTTGGTTTAGCCTGTTCCACTGAATGACTCTTATTGGGGGATCTGAAAGTATTTGCCTGCTTAAGAATATTTGTGGTCCATTGTATGTTCTAATAACCTTTTCCTTGGATTTACTCCTACATGATTCTAAATGCAACAGTGATATATTAATGTCCCCAGCATCCTAGCTATTGAAGTCATCTGAGGGTGTAGGTTGTGTCTGTGGGCCATCCCAAAAGGGTACTTACTGATTTAGAGATATTAAGAGTGTGTATTTTGTGAAGTTTATTTGAGTGTTACTGTGATATTGCTCCCTTCTGAAGAAGGTTTATTGTAACTGACTGATGAATAAATTAATAAATGTTTATTCAAGAAACCTTGTGTGTAAGAGTTTATTTGAATATTTGTCACTGTGAATTTCTGTGTAACTCCACTACAGCTCACATTGACCCCTCTTGAGATAAGCCTGGCTGCTCAATCACGCTACCAACTGTGGAGGGTTTTGACCCATGTGGAATCATTAGACGGGGTAAAGATGGGGATTAAGCTGTCGCTGCCCATCATTTTGCCCCAGAACAAAAATAAATAATTGGAGTGGGTAAAGATGGGGATGCGCTGTCGCCGCCCATCATTTCATCCCAGAATCCAGGAGAGCTGCGCAGTTGTGCGCACACCAAAATGGTTACCTAACTTGCCACCCACCAGTGTAAAGAAAGGTCTTTGTTAACAAAATCCACTGTTACTGATGTCAAAAAGTTGCTGAAATCGTGACTCATTGGACCACTTTAAAGATTCAACCCTTTTTGTGGGGTTCCACATAACCATCTTACTGTAAGGAGCCCCATCAAAACAATGTTAAGCAAGGATTTACTACCATGTAAGAACCATTCCTGTTTAGAATGCATTAATCCAAGAAAATCCCAAAATTGCATGCAGTACCAACAAAATCCTCAAGGGGGCGCTGGCGGTCTAAACTCTGACAGGAGAATTGAGTGCAGTTGCTGACAAAGGGATTTGACTCAGCTGACTTCAAAGGCTGCATTTTAATTAAAAATTAGCCACATGCTGTTCCCAGAGGCCTGAAGCCTGGGAAACCCTATCACCTCAAGAGCTTCACACCAGGAGTTAGAATCTCACATGACCTCTTGATTGATAGAAGGCAGACTGGCTGGGAGCTTCCCAGAGACCACACAAAGGACCCTTTCCTCTGAAAGGAATATGTTAATTCTGAAATGTTTAATGTCAACAAAGCCCTGCCTGCCCAGAGGACTGACCCACCCAAGTCTTGGAGGCGGACCTCAACACTCTGAGGACTGAATTGGAAGTAAAATATATATTTTACAAAAACACTGATAACTCTGTGTAATCAAATGACAGAAATGTATAACTTTGAGAGCTTTAATTTAAAAAATGTACCTTTAATTCAAGACTAAACTCGAATTTGTGTGATGTTCTGGGGCAAAACCCCATTGTTTATTAATATTACAGACTCCCTGTTTCAGCTAGACAAACGAAAATGCATTGGTATGTGGGTAGATATGTGAGGAACAGTTGTATAAAATTTAATGAAGATCCAATGTTGTTTAGCACATTAAAAAGTGCTAGAAGTTGCCATTTGTGAATGCAAGCTCCCAGGAAGAGCAGAGTTTGAACAGGGGATACCTCCTGTAATGCATGATGGGTGCATATGATTTAAAAACAATATGTACCTCTGCAAATATGTATTTGTTTCAAATCTAGATTTGTGTGTAAGTTGACAGGAGGAGTGGACTTTCTGCAGGCTGTAAAATGACATCACGCTGACTCACAGTTCATTCCCCAATCAAATGATAAATGGAAGTTTGACCAATTAGAAGCTGAGAGAGAGGTAGGGTCAGTGATGCTAGAACACACCCACATTCTAAACACATAAAAGCAGACAGACAGGACAGATAGGGACTTTCCAAATCCATCTGCAGCGGGACGCTCTGCCGGAAAAATCCATACTTACCTCCACACAACATCCAGAGATCCAGACTTCAAATTCATCAATCTATCCAGAACTAAGAGACCAGACCAGAGAGAAAGCAGTGCTGTACTAAGAGACCAGACCAGAGGGAGAAAGCAGTGCTGTGCCCAGAGAGTGACCAGAGCCCAGTCTAAAACCCTGACCAGATCCATGGCGAGGCCCATTTCACCCAAGAATATAGTGTGAGTACCTAGAAAACTGTGCAGAACCAATCTCCTAGTTAAAATCATATAATTCAATCTATTTAACCTAAGTAGAACTGCCTCCTAACTGTCACCTGTCATTTTAGCTGCAAAAGCTGCACGTGTCTTTTTGAACTTTAAAATTTCGAATCTGAAAAACGACCTTTATTCAATCGTTCATATCTCCGCAACCGTGTGCAATAACTTTTATTTAAAAGCTTAGAATCGTAGCTTTGAATCGCACCAAGAACCGCATTCCTACCCCTTATAGTTTTACCGCAATCGCGGAACACGCATCCGCGAATTTTACCGCGATTTGCAATTTCTTCACATGTAAAAACTGCTGCTGCCTGCCTTCCATTTGCCAGAAATTCGTTTGACCTGCTAACTATCCCTGCATCATTGCTAGTGTGAGCCTGGACTAATATTAACTAGATACCACTCACCCTGAACCTCTGTAAGGGAATTAAAAGCGTTTAGCATATTTCTCATCCATTGCTAGCACATATCAAAGCATTTGGGCCTGTGTTTTCAAAACTCCTATCTGTTTTCTGTTGTCTAAGCTTGCTGGATTGAACTGATTACATTGATTGCATTTCTGAGAACTGTGTGCTTTCCTCCCATTCCCTTGCATTGCATAAAGAGGGGGGGAGTGAATAGCCAGAGAAAAGTGATTACATTGTTTGGTTGAAATCATATTGAGTATTTTCTGTACTGCATTCATTGAATATTGCATCCACCTGAGCTTACATAAAGCATCCTCTACCACATTATACTTTTGTTCCTATTTACCAGTGTGTTACCTTATCCATTCATGTCAACTCATTAGTGATTATAAGAAGTGTGCTAGTGCCAGATTCTCCGTTGTTGATCTTTATCATATCAGATTAAGTGTGCTATTCAATTATTAATTTATTATAAAGTGGGATATATATACCTATTGTTTAAATTATCAAATAAACCTTTTAACTTGCAAAACAGAACTACTTCTTGGCTCAGTGGGGTCAGGGGGATTCCAAGAGAGGGGTGTTATATAAGGGTAGTCATCCAGAACGCATGAACTGGACCTAAAGATATATCAATAAGGGTTTTCATTCAGTATTCTAGACTAGGCGTTAACTTAGCTGTAGTGCTGAATTGAATCCTCTTACAAAGTGGGGGCTCGTATCCGGGATTCTGGGTTAGAATACCACTTGTGCAGCTTAATACAGTGTGCTAACTGACGGGATACATACATCCAGTCGGATCACCACGCTGCATTACGCTGTGAAGCATTCCTCAAAAGGGACACTCCAAGAAAAGTTCTGTTCTGCAAAAATAAAATACAAACTTCTGTAAGTCAGGACAGAGACCAATCTCTAGAATGACGACCTTAGTAGACATGAAAATAGCCAGAGAGCACCTCTTGCATAAGCTATTTGTGAGAGGTGAATGGACCGAACAGGGCCAGGATGTGTGGTTGCAGGCCATCACACAACAGGTCACTGAAACAGGGTCAGATATATATAGAGATCAGGGTCCCTTACATGTGGCCCTGAGTGAACTATATATGGCTCCTAAAGCCAAAGAGGAACACAATAAGATTGCCAGGATAGCAGCATACCTGTACCTATATATGGGAGACATGCAGGATAGATGTGCTGAAAGCCAAAATCTGGCAAATAGGCAACAGATGGCATTACAGAAGGTCCAATCTGATCTGGACTCTTCTGAGCAGAGGCTGCAGAGGAGCCAGGAGTCAGAAAATGACAGCAGACTGTGCATCACTAAAATGAAGGAGGATATGGATGTGCTGCAAAAGGAAAAGTCAGAACAGGATACCAGATTTCTGGCCTTGCAGAAGGAACACCAAGAAGGTTTGGACTCCCTACTGCAAAGCCAGAAAAAGCTGGAGCAACAGTTAGACTTTAACAGGGCATGCACGGAGCAGGTAGCCACCCTGCAAAGTCATCTAGATAGAGTGAAGGTAGAGAGCAACAAGCTGATCTTGAAAGACCTGGATACCCAGGCAGAGTTTGATGAGGAGCGCCAGAAAGCTGGTGCCTTCCAAAGGCAAAGGGACGACCTGGCGGCACAAATGCAGGCTCTTAGTCAGGAAAGAGACGCCTTAGGCCAGGAAGTCTGCCATTTAAAAAGAAAAATGGAAGAAAATCACCTGGCCCACCAGGGGCTGGGTGATCTCCAAAAAGAAAACCAGAACTTGGTAGAGCACACCAGGAGGGTGGAGGATGCTCTAGCAAGAAAGGAGCAGGCCAATAGGGACATTGCCCAGGAGGTAAACCTCCTGCAGCAAAGACTGGCCCAGTTCTCCAGGACCAACCAGGAAGCACAGAGGGAGAATGAGGCCCTCTGTCAACACAATGATAGGCTCCAGCAACAGGTAGCGATGCAGGAGAAACTGATAGAGTCGAGTAAGGCCTTAACAGAGGAACTGAAAGCACAAATGCAGGCTCTTGCATTGCAACAGGGAGCAGGGGCGGATAGAGATGAGGTCCGCTGGGAAAGAGAGATTCCTGACCATAACCGCAGGAGCCCTAACACCAGGGGCCTTCATCTCCCCCAGTCCCTGGACTCTACCACCCCCATGTCCCCTGGCGCACATGAGCACAGGGCCGCAGGGATGGCAGATTACTATCCAGCTAAGAGTATGGGGCTCATAGGCCAGTACCACTCAGGAATGGAGGGGTGGGCATCCGGGTATGGGCACCCAAGTACAGTACAGTTCAATGGGGAACCCCAGGAGAGTAGGCCCATTAAGGGCATCCTGAAAACCTCTGCCCAGTTAGGTCAGTGGAGGGGGTACCCATCAAATCCTGGCAGCAAGGAGGAATCTGAAGACTCCTCTGAACTGCGCAGGACACAGGAGACCAGGTCCCCACATTCTGCCAGCCATTCCCAGGCTCGCAGAATCCGGGAAAACCTGGAAGAACAGACGGGAACCTCTGGGAGCAGTGCCTCTGAGTCCGAGGAAGAATGGACAAGGGTTACCCGAACCAAAAAGGCCAATAAGGCAAAAAGGGCCTTGCTTAAGGACCCCTTAAAGCAGATTAAGGCGATCAGGAGCGTCATCACGCCTTACCATAAGAACGCTAAGTATTCTGTTTGGGAGCACTTAGAGTTGTTTGAACAAATGATGGAGACTTTCCATTTGAAGGACAGCCAAAGCTGTATTCAATATGTAAAGTGGACATTCTCCCCGGAATACTCCAGTTTCTTTGCGGGCCTGGAGGACCAAAATCATTTAAGATGGTCCACATATAAGGCGGCCATCCTGAAACATTTTTCTGTTCACAGAAATCCTCAAGAGGCTCGCAAGGCGGCCTACAATTTGCAATGTGGGGAGGATCAGGCCCCACGAGAATTTGTGCAGGAGTTAAAGCGTGCTTTTGCGCAAACCACCAGAAGGGTGCGCACAGATAGTAGAGAGTTTGTCAATACATTTTTCCATGCCTTGCCCAAATATATAATGACCCAGCTCGTGAGAGATTTTCATGAGAAAAGATCTTTAGACTGGGTCATTGAACAGGCTACCCGGATCTATGAGGTGCAGAAGCCCATAGAAAATAAAAGCAATGCCCAGAAAAACCCCAAAGCCAACAGCACCCCTGCTGCTGTCAAGGTGGCAGAGGTAAAGGTCACCCCCGTTTTGGATCTGGAGATGGGGGGGCCTAAAAACCTACCTGCACCTAATAATGCTAGGCCCAGAAGGTCCTCGGGCCAGTCGCAGACAGGGAGCCAGGGAGGCAGCCCCACAAATGGGGTCCCTCGCTCTCCTGACTATGTAAGTCCTCGCTACAAAGGTAACAGACCCATCCTGGGTTATGTGTGGACTCCTCCAGCCCAAGGGGGGGGATCCAGCCAAGCACCTAACCCAGGGAACTTCCCTCCAAACTTCCCACAGGAGGGCAGAAATTTACCAAACCCTGGGCAGAACTTTTTCCCCAGATATCCACCCGACTTCCAACCCCAAAATCATCCATCCTTCTTTCCTCAATTCCCTGAGCCCAGACCACTGAATCCGGGAGAGGGGAGGCCAAGGATGGAGGGGTACCAAAATCTTCCCAACCAGGGGTACTACCAGAGGAGGGACAGCTACCCTTCCCGGGATCAGCCCAGGGGAGAAAACAGGGCCCCGTATCAGCCTGAGCGGGTTTCCCAGTTAGAGCGCCAGGTTCAAAACATGGCGCGGGATATGGGTCATATACTGAGGGCACAGCAGAACCCTCAGATCAGCATGCCGGCGCAGAACGCACCCAACTCTGGACCTGGTGCTCCAGAACAATGACGGGGGCAGCACCCCGATAAATCACCGGTTCCCAGGGAGGAGGCACAAAGGGAAGGGGGGTGTAAAGCCTTGGAGGAAGCTTCCTTCCTCACTTGTAAACAGCCCCTGGAAACCCAGGAACCGGAAACGAAATCTCTTGCCCCTGAAAGTCTGCCTCCTAAGGAGCAGAGGGGGGGTAGGAGAAACAAAAGACCCAAACAGACTCAGTTTGGGGAGGAGGTACAGATCTTCCAATTTGAGGGAGAGGGATCCTCAGAGGATCCTGGGAAAAGGATCTTCTCCTTCAGAGAGGGGGGAACCCCTCCCAAAGAAAAATGGGTCCCTAGGGATGCAAATCCAGACTGGGGAGATGTGGAGACTGAGCTACCGCCGCCCACCATCTCATCCCAGAACCAACAGCAAGAAAATCCCCTGGTTCAAACCCATCCTGGTGACTGCCTCCAAAAAGGGGGGGGCGGCCCAGAACCGGAGCCAGGGGAACCCACAATGGCTCTGATCTCCAGTTGCCAACTTTTTCTTTCAGATTCCCAAGACTCTCCACAGAATTCTGCCCAAATCTCTTCGCTAGCGATGTCCAAAACCAGAAAATTAGCCCACCAGTTGTCCAAAAATGTACATTACCTGTGCCCCCTTGAGGAGAAGGAGGGAAGATATTATGCCCCGGTACAAGTACAGGGGCAGGGTACAATCTCGGCACTGGTGGACACTGGATCTCAAGCTACCCTTCTGTCCAGAAGGGCCTTTGACGAACTGAATGCAGGAAGGGGAGAGAATTACCAAATTCCTCTCACCTCTCTTCCGGGACAACTACAGAACTTTGACGGGAAGGAAATTCCCGTTGAGGGGACTGCAGACTTGGACATTAAAATTGGGCGACATAAGTTGAAACACCCGGTCATAGTTGTGACCCCAGAGGGCACCCCTTGTTTACTAGGGAATGACCTCCTGAGAAGGTTGTCACCCCTAATAGATTGTGTAAACAAGGTCCTCTGGACCCAGACTAGCCGACCAATAAAATTAAAACAGAGTGTCAACCATGTTAGTTTAAACGGCACATGCCACATGGTTGAACAAAAATCTGACCAAGTAGAATTTCACTTCCAGAATAACCAAATTCCAGACGTGACAGTAATAGCAGTAGGACAACAGACTGGTGATGGGGGGTCCTCTCTATTTCTGAAAATCAACCTTCCTTCCAGTCTAAAGTGGTATTCCACGCTGGAAGGAAACACTCTGAAATTCTATACCAATCCACAATCTGAAACTCCCACTCCTATAGTCCAGAAAGATGTGAAATCAGCTCAGAGCCTGGCTGATATTCAGCAAATTGGAGAGCAGTTGTTCATCCCTGTTCAGTTAAATGATGGGAAGGACTCTGTTCTCGCTCGAGTGTGTGTGAACAACGGTAAGAGCTTCATCAGCGAAGCCATGTTCCGCCAACTCCCAAAAGATCCAGCCATTCCCACCTTCAAACTGATAGACAAATGGGAAATGGACCTGGAAGCACCTGACTCCAAACATCTCCTGCCAAGCAGGTGTATGCTCAAAATCTCCATTGGCAACAAGAGCATAGTCCATAATTGTTGGGTCGTGCGAGACGTCACTGCCGCCTTTTACTTAGGCAGTGACATTCTCAATCGCTTTGCCATTAGTTTGGACCTAATAAACTTCAAAGCTTGGTCCCGATTAGCGGATAATCCCATGGGCTTTGATGATCCAGAAAAAGCATTTAGGTCAGCTCAATTGCTACCTTATGCAGTTGAAATTCAGGTTAAAGAGGAAGTCACCATCCCAGAAAGGACCCGACAATTCTCCCTGGAAGTGAAAGTTAAAAGGGGACAAGAGTTGAAAAACCCTGATGCTTACATACATCTAAATGCTTCTCTCCAACAGCAAGGGTTGGGGGTAAACCCGACTCCATTAGTCAACATAGAACATGACCCCATTCTAATAGAGGTGGATAACAGCGACTTAAAGAGTATTACTCTAGCCGCAGGCACCATTATTGGAAGGGCGGTTGATGACCGACATTTCTCCATTGATCTTGTAAATGAACTGTTAGGACCCATCCCCAAGGACTGTTTTGACAGTGACAGTGATGACAACGCAACACCAGACAGGATTTTTACCCGGCATGGGGGGAACTTCCTGGTGTACACTTCCTGCCCCTATGGTAAGGAAGATGTGACCTGTGACTTCAGGAGGGATGAGGTGATTTTCCAGGTCCATGAGGGCTGCCTTTCCCACCTGAAGCCTCTGGTCCAAATCAGCACTTTGACCAGGGACTTCTCCACCCAGCTGGAGGAGGCCGCGGAGATAGCCAAACCAGAGGTCTTTCCAGGCTTCAGGCAGATGGTGAAAGAGAGAGTCAACCTAGCTGATGCCTGTGTGACTCTGGAACAAAAGCAAAAGTTGAAACAAGTTTTCTTGGATTTCCAAGATCTCTTTGCGGTAGACTCATATGACTGTGGTCGCACCGACATCCACACCACAACAATCCCCACGGACCCTGGCATGACTCCAGTGTTTGTGAAGCAATATCGCTTGCCTCTCGCATCAATGGAGTCCCTTACTGAAATAATTAAGAACCTTGAGTCCCGGGGAATAATCCGTCCAGTCCACAGCACCTTCAATAATCCGGTGCTGGGAATATTGAAGCCAAACGGCCAGTGGAGACTCTGCGCTGACCTCAGGGAGCTCAACAAACGGGTCCACACTTCCCGATGGCCTCTTCCCTACATTGACCAAGGGCTGGCCCAGATTCAGGGGTCACAGGTATTCACTGCAATAGACCTGACCAATGGATACTGGACCGTGCCTGTCAGTAGGGAGGACCAATACAAGCTGGCTTTTACCTTTGGGGGCCAGCAGTACACATGGACCCGGACTCCCTTCGGATACCTTAACTCCGGTAATGAGTTCAATATTTTCCTACATAAGGCCATGCCCGACCTGGGTACGAGGGGTAACCTGGCTTATGTAGATGATGTCCTCATCAAAAGTTCATCTGTGGAGGAACACATAGCAGAGATCCGTTATGTTCTGACACAGTTGAGGGCCGCCGGAGCAAAACTTTCCTTTCAGAAAGCACAGTGGTGTAGAACCCGTGTTAATTTCTTGGGGCATGAGATTACTCCTCAGGGTCTCTGTCCCCAGGAAAAGAAAGTGGAAGCACTTCAGAAACTGAAAGACCCCACAACTCTGCGGGAACTAAGGAGCCTCCTTGGACTGACTAATTACAGCAGAAAGTTCATTGAGGGCTACGCAGAGATCACCAGACCCCTGATTCATCTCCTGAAGGGGGGGGTCAAGTGGGAATGGGGTCCAGAACAAGCCGAGGCAGTAAAACAACTCAAAAGAAGCCTCTCACAAGCGCCTTGCCTAGCTTACCCTGTCAGAAACAAGGAGTTCTTCCTGGAGACAGGGTTCTCTAATACGTGCTTGACGGCAGTATTATACCAAAAGCATGACAAGGTCAATAAAGTAATCTCCTATGCGAGCAAAACTTTATCCTCTGTGGAGGAAAAATTCAACGATTGTGAGAAGGCACTCCTGGCAACGGTGTGGGCATTGAAGAATTACCGCCCGTTTATCCAGGGGGAACACATCATAGTGGAGACTCCACACCAGCCTCTGCAATATCTCCAAAGTGACAGAATCCGGGCCGGAAATGTGAGTAATTCCCGAATTACTTCCTGGATTCTGTCAATGCAAGGCTTTCCTGTGGAGGTCAGATATGGCCAAAACAAGAAGAGTCCCCTCGCGCAAGGTCTGGCTGACTTGCATGATTGTGCCAGAGAAAACTGTCTCGAGGACGAAAGTCTAAAAATAAAGGACAACATGGAGGCATACCTTAATTCCCCCCACAAAGTCTTTGAAGAAGACAAGTGTGAGGGAATGCCCACTGTGTATGTGGATGGATGCTCTTACCATGTTGACAACAACGGGGAGAAAGAACTGGTGGCCGGCGTAGGGAATGCATGGGTGAATGAGTCCCCAGAACCCTCCGCTGGATACAAAATTGGTCCCCGAAGTAGTCAGGTGGCAGAATTGATGGCTGTGCATCAGGCCATCCTCACTGCTGTCCAGCATCAACTCCACAAACTGGTCATAATCACAGATTCGGATTATGTACGGAACGGGTTCGTGGAACACCTGGTTAATTGGAAAACCAGAGGCATGTTATGTGCTAACAACAAACCCTTGAAACATGGGAAGTTGATCCAAAACATTGATGATCTGGTCACATCGAATGGGATGACCATCTACTGGAAAAAGATCAAGGGTCATTCCAAAGTAGAGGGACCAGACAAAACTGGAAATGACTTAGCTGATCAGCTGGCCAAAACCGGGGCCATCCAAGGAGATCTAATTGAGATTGAGTCCCTGTTGGGGGAAATCCAGGTCACTGCTATCACTAGGTCCCAGACAAATGCTCACAACGACCTTTCAATTGCACAATGGAGTAAGGAGACCCCTGATGCTGATTTGATTACCGCTCAGAAGGGGGATCCAATAATTGGTAAATTTTACCAGCACCTTGAGGACCCTGAGAACTTTCCCCTGACGGATACCGATTACATTGGGAAAGAGGACCTAAGAGTGTTGATGAAATGTCCAAAAATGTTCCGGATCCAAGACGGTTTGTTGGTAAGGAAATCCAAAGCTGGCCACGATCAGTGGGTGGTTCCTACCTCATTCCGAAGCCTGATGTTAAGTCACGCCCATGATGCGGCCACCGCCGGTCATAGGGGGTTTCACACAACATTGGAAATCTTAAGAGAGGTTGCATACTGGCCACACATGGGGCAGGACCTCGACCAATATTTGAAGGGTTGTCTTGTGTGTGCACAATTTCAGCCGACATCCCTCACACACCGGGCGCCTTTACAAAAGAGGGGAATGACACTGCCATGGTCAGATTTACAAATCGACTTTGTAGGCCCTGTGATTCGCTCGGCTAGGGGGAATAAGTACATGTTGACTGTGACATGCTTGTTTACCAAGTGGGTGGAATGTCTCCCAGCCCCAAACTGCAAGGCAGAAACTGCAGCTGCCTTGATGATTAACCACATCTTTTCCCGTTTTGGTCTACCTCAAAGGATTGAGTCAGACAGAGGTAGCCACTTCACCAGTGAAGTAATGACAAAGATGTGGGAGATACTGGGGGTCAAAAGGAAGTTGCATATTGCTTACCGGCCAGCTTCTTCTGGGGCAGTAGAGAGATATAACCGGACAATTGTGAGCATATTAAAGAAGTTTGTGGCAGATTCTGGGCCAAGTTGGGATATACGATTACCTCTGGTCCTAATGGCTATCAGATCTACCCCTTCATCTGCAACCAAAATGTCACCATTTGAGTTGATGACTGGGCGCAAGATGGTGCTTCCTCAGCATTTGCTCTACAGGACCCAAGAGCAGACACTGATAAATGCCTCCACTACTCATGAGTATGTAGAGAATTTAAGGAAACACCTCCAACATGCTTTTGCTTATGCTCAGCGGAATCTAGAAAGATCGGCTGATAGCATGAAGACCCACTATGACCTGAAAACTTCCAGGAAGGAATATCAGGTGGGGGACCGGGTCTATCTATACAACTTCCAAAGAAACCAGGCCAAGCAGCGCAAATTTTTGCCTACATGGAAGGGACCCTTTGAGATCATCGACAAGATCTCCCCTGTGGCCTACAAAATCCACATCCCCAAAGGCGGTTCGGCAGAGGGGGAAGACAAGTGGGTCCACATAAACCAGTTGAAATGTTGCCATCCCAGGCACACTCTGCAACAACTGGAGGAATCCTCTGAAATCCTAGCGGGTACTGTCTCAGACTAATTCAGTTCCAACCATAAAACATACCACATCTAGTCTCTAAAATATTGTGATTTGCATGAAACTGGCTCTTAGTTATACTGTTTTTATTTTTTCAAAATAAGAATGTAATGTTTCGTGATGATAAAATGCATATGCTGCCCCACTATCTCAACAGTGGTGGAAAGACGTCTATGAGTAGGTATTGCCGCTCTTCCTTTGTCGTCCTAGGAGAAAGAAGACCTGGAGACGGGCCAAGGAGGACGATCCGGAGACCGGGAGCAGAGACGCAACGGGCCCGGGGTACCGCCCAATCTTCCCATCAGGACCGGCGAGGAGAACTGATCGATCTGACCGGATGGAGAGGAAGATGCTGAACTGTGCCGTCTACAGAATTGGAAGAAGATAATGTGGACATACCAGCGCCAGGGTTCAAAACCTCCCTTGCAACCGACTCCCCCTCGACTCAAGTCAAAGCGCAGTCGGGCGGGGGGGTTTGTGGAGGGTTTTGACCCATGTGGAATCATTAGACGGGGTAAAGATGGGGATTAAGCTGTCGCTGCCCATCATTTTGCCCCAGAACAAAAATAAATAATTGGAGTGGGTAAAGATGGGGATGCGCTGTCGCCGCCCATCATTTCATCCCAGAATCCAGGAGAGCTGCGCAGTTGTGCGCACACCAAAATGGTTACCTAACTTGCCACCCACCAGTGTAAAGAAAGGTCTTTGTTAACAAAATCCACTGTTACTGATGTCAAAAAGTTGCTGAAATCGTGACTCATTGGACCACTTTAAAGATTCAACCCTTTTTGTGGGGTTCCACATAACCATCTTACTGTAAGGAGCCCCATCAAAACAATGTTAAGCAAGGATTTACTACCATGTAAGAACCATTCCTGTTTAGAATGCATTAATCCAAGAAAATCCCAAAATTGCATGCAGTACCAACAAAATCCTCAAGGGGGCGCTGGCGGTCTAAACTCTGACAGGAGAATTGAGTGCAGTTGCTGACAAAGGGATTTGACTCAGCTGACTTCAAAGGCTGCATTTTAATTAAAAATTAGCCACATGCTGTTCCCAGAGGCCTGAAGCCTGGGAAACCCTATCACCTCAAGAGCTTCACACCAGGAGTTAGAATCTCACATGACCTCTTGATTGATAGAAGGCAGACTGGCTGGGAGCTTCCCAGAGACCACACAAAGGAATGTTTAATGTCAACAAAGCCCTGCCTGCCCAGAGGACTGACCCACCCAAGTCTTGGAGGCGGACCACAACACTCTGAGGACTGAATTGGAAGTAAAATATATATTTTACAAAAACACTGATAACTCTGTGTAATCAAATGACAGAAATGTATAACTTTGAGAGCTTTAATTTAAAAAATGTACCTTTAATTCAAGACTAAACTCGAATTTGTGTGATGTTCTGGGGCAAAACCCCATTGTTTATTAATATTACAGACTCCCTGTTTCAGCTAGACAAACGAAAATGCATTGGTATGTGGGTAGATATGTGAGGAACAGTTGTATAAAATTTAATGAAGATCCAATGTTGTTTAGCACATTAAAAAGTGCTAGAAGTTGCCATTTGTGAATGCAAGCTCCCAGGAAGAGCAGAGTTTGAACAGGGGATACCTCCTGTAATGCATGATGGGTGCATATGATTTAAAAACAATATGTACCTCTGCAAATATGTATTTGTTTCAAATCTAGATTTGTGTGTAAGTTGACAGGAGGAGTGGACTTTCTGCAGGCTGTAAAATGACATCACGCTGACTCACAGTTCATTCCCCAATCAAATGATAAATGGAAGTTTGACCAATTAGAAGCTGAGAGAGAGGTAGGGTCAGTGATGCTAGAACACACCCACATTCTAAACACATAAAAGCAGACAGACAGGACAGATAGGGACTTTCCAAATCCATCTGCAGCGGGACGCTCTGCCGGAAAAATCCATACTTACCTCCACACAACATCCAGACATCCAGACTTCAAATTCATCAATCTATCCAGAACTAAGAGACCAGACCAGAGAGAAAGCAGTGCTGTACTAAGAGACCAGACCAGAGGGAGAAAGCAGTGCTGTGCCCAGAGAGTGACCAGAGCCCAGTCTAAAACCCTGACCAGATCCATGGCGAGGCCCATTTCACCCAAGAATATAGTGTGAGTACCTAGAAAACTGTGCAGAACCAATCTCCTAGTTAAAATCATATAATTCAATCTATTTAACCTAAGTAGAACTGCCTCCTAACTGTCACCTGTCATTTTAGCTGCAAAAGCTGCACGTGTCTTTTTGAACTTTAAAATTTCGAATCTGAAAAACGACCTTTATTCAATCGTTCATATCTCCGCAACCGTTTGTGCTAGAGACTTGCAATAACTTTTATTTAAAAGCTTAGAATCGTAGCTTTGAATCGCACCAAGAACCGCATTCCTACCCCTTATAGTTTTACCGCAATCGCGGAACACGCATCCGCGAATTTTACCGCGATTTGCAATTTCTTCACATGTAAAAACTGCTGCTGCCTGCCTTCCATTTGCCAGAAATTCGTTTGACCTGCTAACTATCCCTGCATCATTGCTAGTGTGAGCCTGGACTAATATTAACTAGATACCACTCACCCTGAACCTCTGTAAGGGAATTAAAAGCGTTTAGCATATTTCTCATCCATTGCTAGCACATATCAAAGCATTTGGGCCTGTGTTTTCAAAACTCCTATCTGTTTTCTGTTGTCTAAGCTTGCTGGATTGAACTGATTACATTGATTGCATTTCTGAGAACTGTGTGCTTTCCTCCCATTCCCTTGCATTGCATAAAGAGGGGGGGAGTGAATAGCCAGAGAAAAGTGATTACATTGTTTGGTTGAAATCATATTGAGTATTTTCTGTACTGCATTCATTGAATATTGCATCCACCTGAGCTTACATAAAGCATCCTCTACCACATTATACTTTTGTTCCTATTTACCAGTGTGTTACCTTATCCATTCATGTCAACTCATTAGTGATTATAAGAAGTGTGCTAGTGCCAGATTCTCCGTTGTTGATCTTTATCATATCAGATTAAGTGTGCTATTCAATTATTAATTTATTATAAAGTGGGATATATATACCTATTGTTTAAATTATCAAATAAACCTTTTAACTTGCAAAACAGAACTACTTCTTGGCTCAGTGGGGTCAGGGGGATTCCAAGAGAGGGGTGTTATATAAGGGTAGTCATCCAGAACGCATGAACTGGACCTAAAGATATATCAATAAGGGTTTTCATTCAGTATTCTAGACTAGGCGTTAACTTAGCTGTAGTGCTGAATTGAATCCTCTTACACAACCTGTGTAGTACAGACTTATACCAAAGGTTGGGTTCCTATTGCCAGGAGGTCAGGGTTGTTGAAGTGCACCCAAGGGTACTGCACACAATCGTGCCTAACACTGCGTCACGTTCAAGTAGTAATGTCACAAACAAACTTCAATACGAAAATGATATGCAGGTTGTTGTACAGATGATGTAGTCTTCCATGGCTCTGTTGTGTAAAGCCATGCACACGGCATTGCTTTTGATGCCTTCTGGAGCGCTGCGCTGGTCTCTGGAGATCACACTCTGGAAGGCAATCCACTAAGGAGAGAGCATGTTCCATGAGATAAGCCCTACAGGGCTCCATACATGTCCCGGCTGGAGTGGGGCTGCGATAGCAACATTTGCAGTCCTTGATGGCACCTAAAAGCTATATGAGAACACTGCCATGAAGAGCCTGGAGTGGGGAGAACTGAAGCACCACAGGGAGAAAGTACCACAGAGAGCCTGACCTGTGACCAGGCCTGACCTGTGATGCACATGATAGACAAGGAATTAGATGAGGAAGTGGCCTTTTCTGAGGTATAGAAGGTCCTTGATTGTCTTTCACCTTAGCCCGGTCCACCTTCGGGCTGTTCCTCAGGCTGAAGATAACCTGAGTGTCATCAACATAGTTGTGCATTTGGACTCCCTTTATTGAAAGGAAGCCTATGTCCTGAGGGTCCTGAAATAAATATCAAATTCCGAAACTGGATGGAAGAAAATAACTGCCAGGACAGTTCAGTCTGCCGGCCTCCTTTCCGTGCCGCAGAGCCATAAGAGCAAAGTAGCTCGGGAGCCTCCAGACTATGCCACGTGGGTGCAGCTCCTGCAGGTTTCTGTAGGTCAGGGCGAGAGCAGGAAGGGAAATGCGGACATGCAGATATAGAATGCATCATTGCTGGCACAGCAAACCCTGCCGTGAGGATGCCTGGATGCCAGAGTGAGTGGGGTGCTGTCTGCACCCAGCAGGACTCTTTACACAGCTGCATGACATCATGGCATGCTCCCATTGGCTGGTGTGGTGGCTGGGGCCGTACGGCATTCCTAAGGACCATGAGGAGAGGGCATGTTAGTGTACAGGAGAGTGAGGCTTTTCTACCCACCCCTATCCCCCACTGACAAGGTAGAGGCAATGGGGCACTGCAATGTCGGGAGAGCGGATCAGATAACGAGATAGGAATTAAGGAAGGGTGGGGGGATTGCTTGATGCCAAGGAAGATGTCTTCATTGAGTGTCTTACGCTCCGTCTGGCATTTTCAGGTAGAATTATGTGATCTTAGCTGGAGGAAGAGGCCATAAAAGCACACATGTAATGGTCGGAGAAATATGAGAGCATTGTCGGCAAAGCACGGAGCGATGAAAGATCAGGGAAGAGAAGAAATTGGCAGACCAAGAGATTTCTACCAAACCTTCCTGTCCTCTCTTGATCCTACGCTACTAAATTTGAACAAACGTTTTAGCAACAATGCCCCCCAGGGATACTTTCGAAGAAGCCAATATAATTATTTCACCAAAAGACAACCAAGACGCTACCAACCCAAAAAATGGTCACTTACTCTCACTTATTGACGTAGACTCTAAGATTTACGCCAGCATTCTCACTAACAGATTGGGAAAAGTCCTACCATACTTGATCAAAAATGATCAAGTAGGGTTTGTTAAAAGGAAGGCAAGCCAGTGCAAACACTAGAATCTTATCTGAGTGGGAATTTTCGATTCCGGGTACTGTGGTGGCACGACATAGGAGAGCAAAACTAAAATGGGATGGCTGGAAGGTTTTGAATCAATCATAACCACTGGCACAGCTATAGGCAACCCTGCAGAGCACTGTGTTTCAGCCTGAAAGCCATTACAGAAGGGGAAAGGTCATATACAAATTAGGCTTGGTCCTCCCCCAAAAGGGACAGTCTAGCTCAAACTGCTAGGTCACATCCCTTCTGCAAAAGACCACAAGCATTCGCAGACACATGTCAGCCTCATTGGGCATCATCAGTGAGAAGTAGCTTGGGTCTCTAGGCCCACCAGGACCGGGAACTACATCTGGGCATATCCCTCCCACTCGGGGTGACTAAAGCAAAACCAAAAGGTGACGGCTGGAAGGTTTTGAATCAGTCATAACTACGGGCACAGCTCTGGGAAACCCTTCAGACCATCTTTTTTTCAGCCTGCCAAGGCTTCCATTAATTTGCCTTTACCACTCCCGAGGGCTTATATCTTGGTCAACAATACACTCTACTCCCCGTTTCCCATAGGCTGAGGCACTAGACAAAGCTGCCTGTTATCACCACTTCTATATGTCCTGGCACTCAAATCTTTGCTGGAATCTGTTAGGAACGACCAAGCATTCTAGGCATCCGAATCCAAAATCATCAATTCAAAATAGCTGAATATGCGCGTCATGTCCTTCTTTCTCTCGAATCTAGCTTGTTCCATGTGGCGCGCTACGCGTGCCGTAGTCCAGGGGTGTTGCTAGCTCTAGATCAGGGGCTAAGCTAATGTCGGGACTGGCGGGACTCGGGGCTAGCTAGCATTTTGGTTGTAGCACCTGAGCTTCTATCTGGGGATACAACCAGAAAACCCAGGGCTATAGCCCCCTTAGCTGCCCCACCCCCTAAAGCAACACCTCTGCCATAGTCTATGGGACGGGGGTTCTTGATTTTTCCATTTGGGAGGTAACGCATTGGATGGCAGACGCTAATAATGTGCCTAGAAGCTGTGCGTTCTTAGGGTTCGGTGAGTTGTCTTTATTCAGGGTACTGATACAAAGTTCTTTTAGTGTGTTGTGAGGGTTCAGCTGCAGTATGCTTAAAACTGTGACACCTCCTTCCAAAAACTGGTCAAGCAAGGGCAGAGAAAGAGCGTGTGCTCAGTGTGCCTACTTCTTGGGGGACTCAAACGTCTCCGGCACGTTGGCCTTGTGCATTCTGCAGGGTGACCACAGAGACTTGAACAACGGATGAAGATTAGCTCAGTAGCTAATGCATTTATCTTGGAGGCAAAACAACCCAGCACAGCACAGGCTCGAATCCCCATCCTGCCCTAAGAACCCACTCACTGGTATTAATCACGTTATAAAATAGCAATTATAATTATAGAGCCCTGTGTAGTAGGAAAGCACGCTGGCTCATGTTGCTTCCTCCCACAAGAATTTCACCAGGGATTGTAGCACCCCATGCATGCCAGCCGTCCAACCTTCTCCCAAACCACCTGAATATACACCGAACCCCATCTGATGTTGGCAGTGGTTGCGCCTAAGTGGAAATGTTTCTTGTTCTTTTGCAAAACCTCAATAAATATATTTTCAAACAGTATTCGGGATGACTTCAGTGTAAACTGGGTAAAGGCCGCGCGCAAGCTTTGGGGTGCCTCCGTGTAACCACCGCCTGTTCTGAACCTCAGCTGCTCTGCGCTGTCTTCATGGCCCACCCCCCGGCCGGATCACTGAAGCTCTGGGTTACATGTGCTCGATTGGTCTTGCACTCCTTGCAGGCATTCTCATGTTTTGGGCACCTACCCCTTGCAGGCATTCTCATGTTTTGGGCACAAGTTGCTGAATGCATTAAGGCTGTTTGAATCCGTCTTTATGCTTCTGGAGATCTGGCCTTCAGAAGTTGCCACACCACTCCAAATGAGGCCTCCAAAACTGAACATGATACTGCTGCCCTGGACACAAAATTCCAGGCCGGCGCTCCAGGGCTGGATAGAATGCTTCCAACGAGTCTTCCAGAATGACTTACACTGCTCCAGATGAGGCCACAATATTCCTCATGAGGACTCCAGATCTGCAGAGAAATTTCCAGATGAGCCCACCAGGCCTGGATGCAATATTGTAGGCAACAATTGCAGAGCTGCCAACAGCACTCCAGATGAGGCCTCCAGACCTGGACACAATATCTCAGATGAGACTTCAACAGCTGCCCAGAAGACTCCAGATGAGGCCTTCAGACCTGTACACAATATGCCAGATGAGACTTACAGAGCTGTTCAGAAAATTCCAGATGAGGCCTACAGACCTGGACACAATGTCTCAGATGAGACTTTGAGAGCTGCTCAGAACACTCCAGATGAGGCCTCAGACCTGGACACTATATTCCAGATGAGGCCTCCAGTCCTGGACACTATTTCCAAGCATGACCTGCAGGGGTCGTGAAAGTGCTCCAGGCGAGACCTTGCTCACTGGCATGCCCAGTGGTAATGCACCCTCCCCTTTCCACTGATGATTCCTCCTTCCCTCCCTGGACCCCCACCTCTGTTTCCCCGCTTTGAGGCCTTCGCTTTGGTGCGAGCAGAAACATCGTGTGACGTGCACAAGCGCTTGATGGATCAGACCACACATTTTATTGAAATCAAAGTTCATTCTTATCTAATCTTTGCCACCATGCACAGGTGAGCAGTTGAAGAGGCTTGGGGGGCGGTGCTAGCTGGAGCCTTGGATTGGAATGGGCCTGTTCAGGACTATTGGATAGTCCTTCCCACCTTGTTCATTGTTGAATTGGTGACCCGCCTGAAGCATAATAAGTGTGTTAGTGGCAAGTTATAAAGCACAAAAAATAAATAAATAACGAGAGCGAGGAAGGCAACTGGCGCAGATCTCATGACAACCCACAGCCATAGTTCTTTTTTTCAATTCGTTAGTTCACTAGTACAGACATGATACAAGACATCTTCTGAAGCAACCAATCCCATTTTAAAATAACTTTCAGGGGTTTCCCTAAAAAAAGACCTTTAACTAAAATCGCTATAAAAAATGCATTCCTCATAAAATGTATCTGAAATACTTTGTGATCAATGAGCAGTGTGATTGTCAATGCAGGGCTTGGCTCATGACTTTTGCTTTTCTGTAGCCATGCAATAGTCTACTTACGATTGGCCACTTTCTCTGGAACACCTGCAGCGAGGTGGGGGTGTAGAGGGGGGCCTCTTCCTATTTGTGTCTAAGGAAGTGACATGCAAAGCCCCCCTGGGTGGAGATGGGTGGGACTCGGTGACCCACGCCCTTGGGCTCCTAATGATCAGAGTGCCCTCAACCCTCAGAGAAAGAGGAACAGACTGGGGAAAGAGACAGCTGCTTTTGTATTCCTGGCTGTGGTGTTTATTGCCAGAGGTGGGTCGAGCAGTGTGGAATGGCAGTGTTTGCCATATCCGGCCAGCGCCCTGATGGAGCCCTCCACTGAGAGTGCCGGGCTCATCTGACAAAGCGCCTCATAATATCTTCAGTAATAATTTTACTGATTACCTTGATGGCTCCTATATTTGGGTGTACCATCTTTTGCATTTTCTTTTGGTATTTGGAATACAGAAAGGGGTCTAAAATGTATGTTTGAATACCCCCTGAGCATGGAAAAGCGGGGTCGTGTGAAGTTAAACAATAGGATATAAATATAGAGAGAGTCTGTCTTCCGTTGCATTTCTGGGGAGTCTTGCTGGCCTAGACATTAACCTTATAAGGAAACAGTAGGTTGAGGGTCTGTCTTCCATTGCATTGCTGTGGAGTCCTGCTGTATTAGCCTAGACATTAGCCTCGTAGGGAAACAGAAGAGTGAGGGTCTGTCTTCCATTGCATTGCTCGGGAGTCATACTGTAGCAGCCTAGACATTAACCTCGTAGGGAAACAGAAGAGTGAGAGTCTGTCTTCCATTGCATTTCTGGGGAGTCCTGCTGGCCTAGACATTAACCTTATAAGGAAACAGTAGGTTGAGGGTCTGTCTTCCATTGCATTGCTGTGGAGTCTTGCTGTATTAGCCTAGACATTAGCCCTGTAGGGGAAACAGAAGGGTGCTAGTCTATCTTCCATTGCATTTCTGGGGAGTCCTGCTGGCCTAGAAAATAACCTTATGAGTTAACAGAAGGGTGAGGGTCGATCTTCCATTACATTGCTGTGGAGTCTTGCTGTATTAGCCTAGGCATTAGCTTTGTAGGGAAACAGAAGGGTGAGAGTGTGTCTTCCATTGCATTACTGGGGAGTCTTGCTGTATTAGCCTAGACATTAGCCCTGTAGGGGAAACAGAAGAGTGAGAGTCTGTCTTCCATTGCATTGCTCGGGAGTCATGTTTTAGTAGCCTAGACATTAACCTTATAGAGAAATTGAGGGGTGAGAGTTCCTCTTCCATTGCATTTCTGATGAGTCTCGCTGATCTGGACATTAGCCTTGTAGGGAAACAGAAGGGTGATAGTGTGTCTTCCATTGCATTTCTGGGGAGTCTTGCTGGTGTGGACATTAGCCTTATAGGGAAACAGAAGGGTGAGGGTCGATCTTCCATTGCATTTCTGGGGAGTCTTGCTGTATTAGCCTAGACATTAGCCTCGTAGGGAAACAAAAGCCTGAGAGTCAGTCTTCCATTGTATTTCTAAGGAGTCTTGCTGATCTGGACATTAGCCTTGTAGGGAAACAGAAAGGTGAGAGTCTGACTTCCATTACATTACTGGGGAGTATTGGTGTATAACCTAGACATTAGCCTGTCGGGAAACAAAAGGCTGAGAGTCTGTCTTCCATTGCATTTCTGGGTAGTCTTGCTGTATTAGCCTAGACATTAGCCTCGTAGGGAAACAGAAGAGTGAGAGTCTGTCTTCCATTGCATTGCTGGTAGTCATGCTGTAGCAGCCTAGACATTTGCCTCGTAGGGAAACAAAAGACTGAGAGTCTGTCTTCCATTGCATTTCTGGGGAGTCTTGCTGGTCTGGACATTAGCCTTATAGGGAAACAGAAGGGTGAGAGTCTGACTTCCATTGCATTACTCGGGAGTCTTGCTGTATTAGCCTAGACATTAGCCCTGTAGGGGAAACAGAAGGCTGAGAGTCTATCTTTCATTGCATTGCTGTGGAGTCTTGCTGTATTAGCCTAGACTGCTGTATTAGCCTAGACATTAGCCTCGAAGGGAAACAGAAGAGTGAGAGTCTATCTTCCATTGCATTGCTGGTAGTCATGCTGTAGCAGCCTAGACATTCGCCTCGTAGGGAAACAAAAGACTGAGAGTCTGTCTTCCATTGCATTTCTGGGGAGTCTTGCTGATCTGGACATTAGCGTTATAGGGAAACATAAGGGTGAGAGTCTGACTTCCATTGCATTACTGGGGAGTCTTGCTGTATTAGCCTAGACATTAGCCTCGTAGGGAAACAGAAGAGTGAGAGTCTGAAGTCCATTGCATTGCTCGGGAGTCTTGCTGTATTAGCCTAGACATTAGCCTCATAGGGAAACAAAAGCCTGAGAGTCTGTCTTCCATTGCATTACTGGGGAGTCTTGCTTTATTAGCCTAGACATTAGCCTCGTAGGGAAACAGAAGAGTGAGAGTCTGAAGTCCATTGCATTGCTCGGGAGTCTTGCTGTATTAGCCTAGACATTCGCCTCATAGGGAAACAAAAGCCTGAGTCTGTCTTCCATTGCATTACTGTGGAGTCTTGCTGTATTAGCCGAGACAGTAGCTTTGTAGGGAAACAGAGGCTGAGAGTCTGCCTTGCATTGCATTTCTGGGGAGTCCTACTGGCCTAGAAATTAACCTTATTAGGAAATAGAAGGGTGAGGGTCGATCTTCCATTGCATTTCTGGGGAGTCTTGCTGGTCTGGACATTAGCCTCACAGGGAAACAGAAGGGTGCTAGTCAGTCTTCCATTGCATTACTGGGGAGTCTTGCTGTATTAGCCTAGACAGTAGCTTTGTAGGGAAACAGAAGGCTGAGAGTATATCTTGCATTGCATTTCTGGGGAGTCTTGCTGGCCTAGAAATTAACCTTATGAGGAAACAGAAGAGTGAGAGTCTATCTTCCATTGCATTTCTGGGGAGTCTTGCTGGTCTGGACATTAGTGTTATAGGGAAACAGAAGGGTGAGAGTCTGACTTCCATTGCATTACTGGGGAGTCTTGCTCTATTAGCCTAGACATTAGCCTTGCAGGGAAACAGAAGGGTGCTAGTCTATCTTCCATTTCATTGCTGGGGAGTCATGCTGTAGTAGCCTAGACATTAGCCTTGTAGGGAAATTGAAGGGTGAGAGTCTGACTACCATTGCATTACTGGGGAGTCTTGCTGTATTAGCCTAGACATTAGCCTCGTAGGGAAACAAAAGTCCGAGAGTCTGTCTTCCATTGCATTTCTGGGGAGTTTTGCTGGTCTGGACATTAGCCTTATAGGGAATCAGAAAGGTGAGAGTCTGACTTCCGTTGCATTGCTGGGGAGTCTTGCTGTATTAGCCTAGACATTAGCCTCGTAGGGAAACCGAAGAGTGAGAGTCTGTCTTCCATTGCATTACTGGGGAGTCTTGCTGTATTAGCCTAGACTGCTGTATTAGCCTAGACATTAGCCTCACAGGGAAACAGAAGGGTGCTAGTCTATCTTCCATTGCATTGCTGGGGAGTCATGCTGTAGTAGCCTAGACATTAGCCTTGTAGGGAACTTGAAGGGTGATAGTTCTTCTTCCATATTATTTCTAGGAGTCTTGCTGATCTGGAAATTAGCCTTGTAGGGAAACAGAAGGGTGAGAGTCTGACTTCAATTGCATTGCTGGTAGTCATGCTGTAGCAGCCTAGACATTCGCCTTGTAGGGAAACAAAAGACAGAGAGTTTGTCTTCCATTGAATTACTGGGGAGTCTTGCTGTATTAGCCTAGACATTAGCCTCGTAGGGAAACAGAAGGGTGAGAGTGTGCCTTCCATTGCATTACTGGGGAGTCTTGCTGATCTGGAAATTAGCCTTGTAGGGAAACAGAAGGGTGAGAGTCTGACTTCCATTGCATTGCTGGTAGTCATGCTGTAGCAGCCTAGACATTCGCCTTGTAGGGAAACAAAAAACGGAGAGTCTGTCTTCCATTGCATTACTAGGGAGTCTTGCTGTATTAGCCTAGACATTAGCCTTGTAAGGAAACAGAAGGGTGCTAGTCTATCTTCCATTGCATTGCTGGGGATTCATGCTGTAGTAGCCTAGACATTAGCCTTGTAGGGAACTTGAAGGGTGAGGGTTCTTCTTCCATTGTATTTCTGAGGAGTCTTGCTGATCTGGAAATTAGCCTTGTAGGGAAACAGAAGGGTGAGAGTCTGACTTCCATTGCATCGCTGGTAGTCATGCTGTAGCAGCCTAGACATTCGCCTTGTAGGGAAACAAAAGACAGAGAGTCTGTCTTCCATTGCATTACTGGGGAGTCTTGCTGTATTAGCCTAGACATTAGCCTCGTAGGGAAACAGAAAGGTGCTAGTCTATCTTCCATTGCATTGCTGGGGAGTCATGCTGTAGTAGCCTAGACATTAGCCTTGTAGGGAACTTGAAGGGTGAGAGTTCTTCTTCCATTGTATTTCTGAGGAGTCTTGCTGATCTGGAAATTAGCCTTGTAGGTTAACAGAAGGGTGAGAGTCTGACTTCCATTGCATTGCTGGTAGTCATGCTGTAGCAGCCTAGACATTAACCCCGTAGGGAAACAAAAGGCTGAGAGTCTGGCTTCCATTGCATTTCTGGGTAGTCTTGCTGTATTAGCCTAGACATAGGCTCGTAGGGAAACAGAAGAGTGAGAGTCTATCTTCCATTGCATTACTGGGGAGTCTTGCTGTATTAGCCTAGACTGCTGTATTAGCCTAGACATTAGCCTCACAGGGAAACAGAAGGGTGCTAGTCAGTCTTCTATTGCATTACTGGGGAGTCTTGCTGTATTAGCCTAGACAGTAGCTTTGTGGGGAAACAGAAGGCTGAGAGTATATCTTGCATTGCATTTCTGGGGAGTCCTGCTGGTCTAGAAATTAACCTTATGAGGAAACAGAAGGGTGAGGGTCGATCTTCCATTACATTGCTGTGGAGTATTGCTGCATTAGCCTAGACATTTGCTTTGTAGGAAAACAGAAGGGTGAGAGTGTGTCTTCCATTGCATTACTGGGGAGTCTTGCTGTATTAGCCTAGACATTAGCCCTGTAGGGGAAACAGAAGGGTGCTAGTCTATCTTCCATTGCATTGCTGGGGAGTCTTGCTGTATTAGCCTAGACTTTGGAACATTGCACCACTCATGATCAGAACGCTACCTTCTTTTAACCAATTCAAACACAAAGCCAAGCTTTGGTTAGCAACATCCCACTAACAACCGCTCTTCTGTTTTTGGACGGGCCATCTGGGACCTAGCTCTGTTCTGCTCCGTTCTGTTTGTTGCCTTGATTTGTAACATCATTTGTATACTCTGTGTACAACCTGTTGGGACTATTGTGATGATATGTCTACTACTGTAATGTAATGTTCCACTACCTGTAATGTAATGTTCTACTAGATATGCGCCCAGTTGCCTTTGGGCCTGGTCTGCGCTATACAAATAAAACAAATACAAATACAAATAGACATTACCCTGGTAGGGAAACAGAAGAGTTGGAGTCTGTCTTCCATTGCATTGCTCGGGAGTCATGCTTTAGTAGCCTAGACATTAGCCTTGTAGGGAAATTGAAGGGTGAGAGTTCTTCTTCCATTGCATTTCTGAGGAGTCTTGCTGATCTGGAAATTAGCCTTGTAGGGAAACAGAAGGGTGAGAGTCTGACTTCCATTGCATTGCTGGTAGTCGTGCTGTAGCAGCCTAGACATTCGCCTCGTAGGGAAACAAAAGACTGAGAGTCTGTCTTCCATTGCATTACTGGGGAGTCTTGCTGTATCAGCCTAGACATTAGCCTCGAAGGGAAACAGAAGAGTGAGAGTCAGTCTTCCATTGCATTGCTGTGGAGTCTTGCTGTATTAGCCTAGACATTAGCCTTGTAGGGAAACAGAAGGCTGAGAGTCTATCTTGCATTGCATTTCTGGGGAGTCCTGCTGGCCTAGAAATTAACCTTATGAGGAAACAGAAGGGTGAGGGTCGATCTCCCATTGCATTGCTGTGGAGTCTTGCTGTATTAGCCTCGACTGTAGCTTTGTAGGGAAACAGAAGGGTGAGAGTCTATTTTGCATTGCATTTCTGGTGAGTCTTGCTGGCCTAGAAATTAACTTTATGTGGAAACAGAAGGGTGCTAGTCTATCTTCCATTACATTACTGGGAAGTCTTGCTGTATTCGCCTAGACATTAGCCTCGTAGGGAAACAGAAGAGTAAGAGTCTGACTTCCATTGCATTACTGGGGAGTCTTGCTGTATTAGCCTAGACATTAGCCTCGCAGGGAAACAAAAGCCTGAGAGTCAGTCTTACATTGAATTTCTGGGGAGGCTTGCTGGTCTGGACATTAGCCTTATAGGGAAACAGAAGAGTGAGAGTCTGACTTCCATTGCATTACTGGGGAGTCTTGCTGTATTAGCCTAGACATTAGCCTCGCTGGGAAACAAAAGGCTGAGAGTCTGTCTTCCATTGCATTTCTGAGGAGTCTTGCTGGTCTGGACATTAGCCTTGTAGGGAAACAGAAAGGTGAGAGGCTGACTTCCGTTGCATTGCTGGGGAGTATTGCTGTATTAGCCTAGACATTGCTGTGTAGGGAAACAGAAGGGTGAGAGGCTGTCTTCCATTGCATTGCTGGGGAGTCTTCCTGGCCTAGACATTAGTCTTGTAGCGAAACAGAAAGGTGAGAGTCTGACTTCCATTGCATTACTGGGGAGTCTTGCTGTATTAGCCTAGACATTAGCCTCGCTGGGAAACAAAAGGATGAGAGTCTGTCTTCCATTGCATTTCTGGGGAGGCTTGCTCGTCTGGACATTAGCCTTGTAGGGAAACAGAAAGGTGAGAGTCTGACTTCCGTTGCATTGCTGGGGAGTATTGCTGTATTAGCCTAGACATTGCTGTGTAGGGAAACAGAAGGGTGAGAGTCTGTCTTCCATTGCATTTCTGGGGAGGCTTGCTGGTCTGGACATTAGTCTTGTAGCGAAACAGAAGAATGAGTTCAGCAAGTGACCTTTAACATTAACAGATAAGCTAAGGAAATGTATAGGTGGGTTGTCCATGTTCATACATTCACGCACCCTGTGACCTGAGCTGGAATTGTGGTCACTTACAAGTACCTCTGGACCACATTATTTGGGGTGAAGGCACTCTGTGTCATCAGAGTAAAGTCGCACCCCTTATTTCCTGCTAAGCGCAGGCTCCGCCGCTGCAGCCCTGCGATGCCACTGGCTGGTACAACCAGTTTTCCGCTTACCTGTCGTAGGACTTCCAGTGGTTAATGTTTACATGAGATCAGAGCCCTTGTGCAGAGCGTGGGTTGTGTTCTTATCTTTTTACAGAGCACCATAAGGAAGTGCAGGGAACAGGAAGACTGGGAAACGACCAGCACCAAAGCAAATGTTATTCCAGTGACGCCACGTGCCCAGGTTCAGAGGAAACTTTACACTTTCCTTATCAGGCGAGTCCTCGCTAGACAAGCAAGGGGGCTCAAAGAAGCATTAGTAGCCCCAACAGCTTCCTTGACGCAGAGGAACTTGTCAGCCTTCACGGGCTACCAAAAACACCAGGCACTCCTAGAACCTTCGGTTTTAAGTATACACAGGCCAATTCACAAAGCCTTTAGTAGGAGTAACTCAGGTTGTAGTGCCAGCATAAGTTATGCCCAGTCACAAAAATGTTTCACCAAAAATCTATGCTGGTGCAGCAGGAGTAAGTATGTATGTGTGTATTTGTGTAATCACAAAAAAGGCAGATCGACTACCCCTCTCTAGAGGCTCCTCTTGGACATCAGACAGTTAGATCCAAACCTACGTATTCATTTGGTAGATTGTACACCTACTTCCACTCCAACACATTTCTTTGTACAAAATGTGTAACTTTCTTTATTTTCTTTTACTCTTGTTTAAAAGCACATTAAAACATGTGATTACTTACTTTATATTCAACAATCATAACAAAAAAATCATCATCCAACACATACTGGGACAATTCATTTAAATGTGTTGCCTTATTGTGTAGCTAGTCACCACTATAATACAATTTTCTTTACAATTTTGTATAAAACTTGTAATGGGGTTTTTAAATCTTGCATTTCATTTCTAACAAAACAATGTTATTGCGAAAGAGATCCGGAAATAACAGTTGCGTATGCCCTAGCTGGTCGACATATGTTTCGGCCTTTTTCGTGTGTACTGCACCATCTCAAGTGCTGTCGCTCAATTCAATATTTAGGCCATCTTCAGGACAAAGCAGCATATTCAAGGAACTCAATTCAATTCCCCAGTGGTAGATCTTCTGATCTGTTGTCCACACTACTGTGTTTAGGATTCTGAGAAAAACCTATTGATAGTAATGGTATTTACTTCTGGTACTTTTAATGACTTGTTTGAAGTCCAAACAATGCTTATTTAGCAATGGCTCCTCCCCACGTCTGTTTTGATCATAATGGAGTTGATGTATCGATGGTGATGGTCACGCCCCTTTTGGTCAGGGGAAATTCTTGATGTTGTTCTGAGCCGCCTTCGTACGCCGACTTTCCTCTCGTATGCGGTCTGTGTGTGTTTGTGTAAGTAACTTAGATCGAAAACAGTGGATGTAGACTTCCAAATGTTCTCTGAGACATTGTAATGGGCACAATGGCACAATGGCACTACTTGGTTTCTAGTCGGACTCTGTTGTGTCTCCACGCCACGCATGCACATGGCAGACAGGGACATTGGGACCGCAGAAGCTCTGGGACCCAGGCCCCCCGCTCCCCCTGAGGAAAAACCAATAACTAACAATGTTAAGACCCTTTCAATTACACGGTCCTGAAATCTGGGCTCTGGCACCCCCGGGAAATTCAAAAATGGGCTCCTCTAACTTCAGCTTCGCTCTCCTGGCCTTTTGGTAATTTGTTATGGGGAAACTGATCAGGCCTTCAGCCTGTCAGTACTGAGAAACTATGTTTATTTTTGTATTTATTTTATCTGTTTGCTTGCTAGGTGCTTATATAGGAAATAAAATTCTGTTTCAAAGCGCCCAGAGGGCCACAGGGAGGGGACATGGGGTAGCAGTACAATTGAAATACACAAAAATACAATTAAATACAAAAAATACAAAGGGGGTGAGGGGGGGGTGGCCGAACCTACTATGCCTTGTGAGTATTCAGAACATGCAAGTGCAGGAAGAAAGAGGGCAGTGGGGCAGGTGCTGAGGTGTCGGTGCTCGAGGATGAGCCACAGGAAGACAGATTCTGGGGAAATTGGGTGTGAATAGTTAGGGGCCCAGTGGATGCGTAAGGGTCCAAGACACCAATCACTGCAACTGTGTGATTAGCAGGGGAAGGAGGAAGGGAAGGAGGAGGAAAAGAGGAGAGTCTTGAGGTGTTTTTGGAACTTCAGAAGGTCCTGCTCAAGACGCAGATGGAGGGGGCAGCTGTTCCAGAGGCTGCTTTCTGTTTAGCGAAACGCTTTACTTGCAGAGAGTTGGTGCCAGAGGAGCGTAGAGGTCTAGAAGGAGAGTATTTAGTAAAAGACAGTTGCAGAGAGAGTGGTTCCTGGCTCCAGACAGCCCTGTGGATGATGCAGAGGTATTTGAATTGCATCCGTGCAGCAACCCGGGAGCGAGTGCAGGCTTTTAAGGGCAGGAGAGATGTGGCCCCTGGGTTTAAGGCCAAGGATAAGTCTTGCTGTTCTATTCTGGATTAGTTGAAGAGGACGCAGAGTGGAAGAAGGTAGATGGAGGAGGAAGCTGTTGCAATAGTCAAGCCTAGAGAGAACCAGGGCGAGGGAAACATTGAGCTTCTGGGGGAAAGTGAGAAATGGGAGAGTTCCTTTGAGAAGGAGGAACGATAAAGAGGAGTCAAAGATGAATCCAAGGTTTCTGGTTAGGAGGAGGGGGAGTGCCCAGGGAGGGTAGCCAGAGAGAAGGGAAGAAGGAGGGAGCAGGGATCCCAATTGGAAGGATCTCAGTTTTACTGGCATTAAAGCAGAGATCATTGCAAGAGCCCTAAGCCTGGATGGCAGACAGGCAGTCAGTGATGAAGGAAGGTGCGAGAGAGTCAGCAGAAAGTCTGAAAAAGAGCTGAGTGCTGTCTGCATAACACTGGAAGTTGAGGGAGAAGGAGGAGATGAGGTGTGCAAGTTGTGTAAGGTAGATGTTAAAGGGCCAGGGAGAGAGGATAGATCCCTGGGGGACACCAAAGGTGGAGAAGGAAGTAGAAGTGGAGAAGGTGCCCAGGATGACATGGGAGGAGCAGTCAGTTAGGAAGAAGGTCAGCCATTCCAGTGCCCATTCCGAGATACCAAGGTATCATGGAGACTTTGTATGAGGATGGAATGGTTGACAGTGTTAAAGACAGAGGAGAGATCAAGTAGAATGAGGACAGCTGGGGAGTTGGGGCCTCCAGAGATGCAAGCAGTTCTTCACGGGTGTTTAGAAGAGCAGTTTCCGTGCCTCTGGATGCTCGGAATCAAGATTGATGATCATGAAGACCACAAACAAGGTCAGTGTGCAAGTTGAGTTGGGGCATGGCCTGCTTCTCCAGTAGTTTCTCAAGGAAGGGGTGACTGAAAGGGGCGGTAGTTGGATGGACAGGTAGGGTCGGCTGAAGGCTTTTTCAATAGTGAGTCGCACAATGGAGTGCTTGATGGAGGAGGGGAAAGAGCCAGTGGCGAAAGTGTGGTTGCAGAAATCAACAAGTGCAGGGGCAAAACAGCCACTGTTATCCTTGAAAGATCTGGATGAGCAGACGGGAACCTGTTTGGAAGAAGCCCTCATAGAGTGGACAACTCTGATAACATCTACAGGTGTGACAGGGGTGAAAGAGGAGAAGGCGGAAGAGGAGTGATGTTTTCTCTCTAAATTACTTGAATGCCTAGCCAATTCTCAACTTTCAACCTTTATCTCTAACAACTCTCTCCTTCCTCCCTCTCAATCTGGCTTCCGGCCCAAACACTCCACTGAATCTGCTCTTACCTGTGTCCTTAAAACCCTCCTTACCGCTCGCTATGCTAAGCACTCCCCTATCCTCATCCTCCTTGACCTCTCCGCTGCTTTTGATACCGTCGATCACCCCTTACTTCTCAATATTCTTTCCTCCTTTGGCTTCCAAGGCTTAGCCCTTAAATTGCTCTCCTCTTACCTCTCCCACCGCTCATTCGCCGTCTCTTGGGGTGGACGTACCTCCTCCACCTTCCTTCTGGACTACGGCGTTCCCGAAGGCTCCGTCCTCGGACCCTTCTTATTCTTTCTCTATACTTTACTTCTCGCTCCTCTCATCTCATCATTCGGTATTTCTCACCATTTCTATGCTGATGATACTCAGCTTTTCCTCTCCTTTTCTTCCTTCTCTCCTGACCTGCTTCTAAATCTCTCCTCCTGTCTCACATCCATTAAAAATTGAAAGTCCTCTTACTATCTCTCTCTTAATATTGACAAGACTGAGGTCTTATTCTTCCCTTCTAACACAATTCCTCCTCCCTCTCCCCCTCCCTCTATTCATTTCCCCCTTCTAATCTTCCTATTTTATCTCATGCCCGGAATCAAGGAATCTACTTTGACTCATCCGTGTCCTTTACTCACCATATTTCCCTTACGTCTCGCTGTTGTTGCTACCACCTCTTCAATATCTGTAAAGTCGGTTCTTCTCTCACCTTCCATACTACCAAGCTCTTAATCGCCTCCCTTATCTTTTCTCGCCTTTTCTACTGTTCTTCTCTCTTTTTTTGGTCTCCCTGCCTCCCATTTTGCCCCTCTTAAATCCCTCTACCACCGCCTTCCGTACCCTCTGTCTTCTCTCTCCCCATGATTCCATCTCCGACTCACTTTCCAACCTTGGCTGGCTTCCTTTCCATTCCCAAATGAAATTTCACTTCCTTTGTCTTGTCTTTAAATCTCTTCATGACCTTGCCCCTCCTTACCTCTCCTCTCTTCTCTCATTCTATACCCCCTCACGCTCCCTTCGTTCTGCTGATCTCTTCTTACTTTCCACCCCCCCACCACTTTGCACCTCCTCTCGTTTCCGCTCCTTTCAGCTCCTTGCCCCCCTTCTTTGGAACTCCCTTCCTTTCACTATCCGCTCCACTTCCACCTATTCCTCCTTCCGTTCCCCCATGAAAGCACTCCTTCTCCACTCCCCTCCCTGGCACCTTTTCTCTCTCCTTCCAATACCCTCTTCCTCGTTCCTCTATCTTCCCTGTCTCCTCATGATCTCATCCTCCCTCCTACTCCCGCTACTCCCTACGCTTTCTCCTTTTTCTCCATCCTCCTCTAATGCAAATTGTTCCACATGCTGTTTTTCTGGTTTGTCTCATATATACTGTTATTGCTTCTATGTTACATGTTTAATGTTCCTGTGTTGTTAAACTGTAAAGCGCTTTGAATTAAACACACACAGTGACAGAGTTGGCATTGAACCAGGTCCCGGTGAGAGCGAGAAAGTCGAGGTCAATGTCTTCAAGAAGGAGGCAGATGTCAGCAGAGTGTGTGTTGGCAGAGCAGATGTTAAAGGTTGCCAGGCGAAGGAGTTCTCTGCCTTTGAAAGTTTTCTGAGGAGGAGTAAAGGGCCGTGGTACTCTGGTCAGAGGAGGTGTGACAGTGTGAGTGAGCAGGAGGAAGGAATTTGATGAGTAAAGATGGATCTGGTCAAAGAGTACATGGTTGGGTTGAGGACCCTGGACCAGGATAGTGCCAGTCTGGTAGACATTAACGATGCAGCGTGAGGATGAGAAGCCAGCCAAGAGGATGTCCCGCTTGGTCCCACCGTTAATGGGAGAGGAAGTGAAAGGGGAGAGACTAGAGATAAGATGAGGAGTCCAAAGAGCCGGTGAGGGGACAGAGAAGAGGATATCAGTGAAGACCTCTCTAGAGGTTGTGCTGACGCATGTGTCTGCGATGGGAAGGCCAGGGTTTGCACACAAGATGTCTTTTTTGTGCTTTTTCATTACGGACTTCATGAGAGAGGGGGGATAGGAGATAGAGTAGCAATTGGAGAAGATAGTGAGGGCCATTAGGATAACAGAGTGAAGTTGAAGGAGAGGGGTGACTGCACTCCATCGTTCTGACCTAATCTCACAGGTGAGCTAGCAATCGCAAGCAGGGGTGGACTGGGACCTAAAGTAGGCCTTGGAAATAATTACTGGGGACCAAAAGAGGCCCTGGAAATAAAGTTCAAAGTGGCCCCATATGACAGATTTTCAGCAAGCCCAATGCTTTTCCTATAAGAACATTTGGAAATACCCCACAAAAGAGGCCCAGGGTGCAGAGGCCCACCGGGAAATCTCCAGAGTTCCCTATAGGCCAGTCCACCCCTGATCGCAAGGCACAAGGCAATGAAGGTAGAGTGCAAGATATCAATACACACAGCATTTCGATTTTCAAATGAAAGTTTCCCTTTTGTCTTTTACTTTTTGTAACTTTTTAACATTGCACACAGCATTTTACAATGCATTGCAATTGGGGAACTTGTGTACCACTCTAGTCTTTTACACTTGGGATTTTCCGTTAATTTTGTGTGTGCCTAAAGACAAGCTGGTGGCAGCAATGACATTTTTACCATTTCTGTGTTATTTCTAGTGTGCACTTTAGCGTTTACTGCATATGGCTAATAAACGTTGCTAATGCCCTAAAATGGCAACTCCACGAGGTTTTCGCTTGTTCTCTGCCCATATTGTTGTTTGGCCTTCTTCCTGTATTGCCAGGTTAGTAAACCCCATATAAGGTCATGCATTTTCCCGGCAAAGCTACTGCGGACTAGTGATGCCTTTGTGTGTGCATGGCTCAGGAACTGGGTGGGACTGTCTAGTCCCGCTCCACATTTTTGGTTCCAGGGAGTCTATGTGTGGGGCATGATTGAAACCAATGGTTGTCCCTGATTGGACTGTGGCTGTTTAAATGGTGCAGATCCTTACGATTGGTGGACTTGGACTTGCTGCCAGGCTAGATTTTGGATAAGAGGAGGACTCTTGCAGATCGGCATTGGAGCCAAGAATCCCTTGTAGAAGAACAGCCAACTGAAGATCCAAAGAAGACTCTTGAAAAGGCCTTCCCTTCCTGCGTCTGGCCCGGCAAAGCCCTGTTGGACTACCTGATCTGCAAAAGCCTTGTCAGTGCTTCACCCCCTGGACTGGTGGAACGAACCAGTTTCAACCTTTTCTTGAAGATCGAGCCATCCTGAGCCTTCAGATGTGTCCCTGGACTATCCTGTGGACCGACTAGCTCTCTAGTGGGCTACTTTGCTAGAACCGTTGCCATTCTGGATTTGCAGCCGGAACTTCGGTGGTCGCCAGCTGGTGGTGTATGCCACCTTCCTGCCTCCCAGCTTCAAGGGATACTGCTCTGGAAGGTCATCTTCAACCATGACTAGAAGGACGCCTGCCGTCGTCTGCGTCTGGTGGTTGTCGCTGAAAGTCGCCTTCCTCTGTCCTGTGAATTGTGTTAAAGATGTCTGCATCGGTGCTTTCTGCATTTCTCCAACGAGAAGGGTTGCACTCTGCTTCTAGACCCGACTAGCAGAATCCTTGTACCCGCAGCTCCTGGGCACCTCTCACAGGAACCAATGGCGGGAAAACCAACCTCCAGTGACCCCTAGTAGACCTATCCAGTCCTCTGGGAAAATCAGAGTCAGGGCGGTAAGTAAGCGCATAGAATTTGTCTCCCCATAGGATAACATTGAGAACAAGCCTACATGTACCCTTCCTTTCCACTGCTTCATGGCCATGGTTGTTGCACCTGAGCAGTGTAACCTAAAAGATACAAACACATTTGTACTTGCCAGCAACTTTGTTGCCTCTATTCTCTTGAACAATCACCAACGGAGGTAATTTACCTGCATCAGATATATTTGGGGGAGAAGCATTGTGACTTTTGGGCACAAGGCCCCCCTCTTTATAGGGATTGGAAGCCAGCGCATGCTTCTTGTGATTTGGTTCCATCTTACTGCCTCACTTCCCCTCTATTATTGATTTAACTCATTGAATGCATATAAAGAACCTATGGTGACTGTGTATATGTATCTTATTGAGGGTTGTGCAATATTATCATCTGCTTGTTTCGTGTTTTAGTGTGTGTTTTGGGCCTAGAATAAATATGGTATTTTGTACATTGCTGTCTAAATTAAAGTATTATGTGCTTCACTGTGTGGACTTCTCAGAGTTCTCCTGTTCACTGTAACTAGGGTGGCCTCCTAAAATCTGTCCACCAGGCCAGGTTCTAGAAATCCATCTTAACACCTGTCAGTACAATTCCCGCCCCCTTTCTCCAGTGACAGTCTTAAGTGGGGGTTATGTAGTCAAAAGCGCTCCGGTTTCTTGTGCCCTGCACCACCCTGAATGCCTCCATGTTGCAGCGAGTCAAGACATGTGATGCCACCCCAGCTACAGGTCTAACATGAATATCTGGATTACTTTCTGAAACTGCTAAACACCAATATAAAAACCATCCGGATTTATTTTTATGTATCAGGTGGTTGTGAATAGGGAATAGAGATACCCCCACAAGCGTGTGACATTCGAATTACTACTACGGAGACGTAGACGATTGTTAACAATACACATAGTATGACTGACTCTAGTACTGGCACAAAAAAGATCACCCAAAGCATGAAGATAACCAGCACGGCCAGTACTGAGACGAGAGGGCCTCCAGGAGCCATGGAGAATGGCACAGAGAAGATACAGAAATGGTATTGACTTCCATGGGGTAGTCGTCCAGAGAAACACATACAAACTGACAAAGGACTTCAAGAGAGAGGGAGACGCATACCAGCATGAATGACAGTCCAGCCCGGAAAGTTCAAAGGAGACGCAATGGACACCATGGGGAAGCTGAGAGCAATCTGATCCTAAAGGCAGGAGTCCTTTGCCAGTGTTGTGGAGCAGGTCAAGGATGTGACTGGAGCCTAGGAGATGGTAGCACGACCTCGGCGAGGTGGCCTGAGCAGTCCAGTAACAGTGCCTACACCATCGGTGAAGAGATCAGGAAAAAAGTATGCTGAGCGAGAGCAGCAGAGGCCAGAGATGCCCACTTTGACCCGGCGAGAAGAAGCAAGCACCTCGGAAGAAGCAGCCAAGATTCCCAAAACCAACAAAGGTAACGTGCAAGTTACGGGACTGGTAGTGGCTTGGAGGTTCAGGAGAGAGATAAATCACACGGGATAACAATAAGAAGCATGCTCCTCATGGCAATACTTGGGAAGAGAGTGAACCAAGTGGGCCTAGTGAGAAGAGAAGAGAATAAAAGGGTGTTGGACATGAACCAAGCTGAAATCTATAACCATAAGAAGCATCTTCCTTGTGGCAGTACTTGGGAAGAGAGTGAACCAAGTGGGCCTAGTGAGAAGCGAAGAGAACCAAGGGTCTCGGACATGAACCAAGCTGAAATCTATAACCATAAGAAGCATCTTCCTTGTGGCAGTACTTGGGAAGAGAGTGAACCAAGTGGGCCTAGTGAGAAGCGAAGAGAACCAAGGGTCTCGGACATGAACCAAGGTGAAATCTATAACCATAAGAAGCATCTTCCTTCTGACAGTACTTGGGAAGAGAGTGAACCAAGTAGGCCTAGTGAGAAGGGAAGAGAACCAAGGGTCTCGGACATGAACCAAGGTGATATCTATAACCATAGGATGCATTTTTCTGATGGCAGTACTTGGGAAGAGAGTCAGCTAAGTGGGCCTAGTGAGAAGAGAAGAGAATAAAAGGGTGTTGGACATGAACCAAGCTGAAATCTATAACCATAAGAAGCATCTTCCTTGTGGCAGTACTTGGGAAGAGAGTGAACCAAGTGGGCCTAGTGAGAAGCGAAGAGAACCAAGGGTCTCGGACATGAACCAAGGTGATATCTATAACCATAAGAAGCATCTTCCTTCTGACAGTACTTGGGAAGAGAGTGAACCAAGTAGGCCTAGTGAGAAGGGAAGAGAACCAAGGGTCTCGGACATGAACCAAGGTGATATCTATAACCATAGGATGCATTTTTCTGATGGCAGTACTTGGGAAGAGAGTCAGCTAAGTGGGCCTAGTGAGAAGGGAAGAGAACCAAGGGTCTAGGGCCCGACCAGAGGTGAAGCCTATATTATCCTCCTCATGGCAATAGTTGGCAGGAGAGAGGGGTAGTGAACAGATTCTGGGACCCAAATAAGTACAAGGTGAATATTGGAAGGAGGAACCCTCCAAATAGTACTAAAGAAAAGACCACTGATGGGCCAATGAGAGCCTGGAACTGTTGTGAAGGTTACCCAAGAAGAGAGGGCAAGGGAGCCATTCCACCTGACCTTAACTGGAACTTTGCTGAAACTAATACCCAGGGGGAGGAAGCCATTCCCCCTGGGCACATTAGGAACTTGTTGATACCAACATCCAGGGGAAGGGAGTCATTCTCCCTGGACACAATTTGGAACATTTTTGGAGCCATTATTCAGGTTAAGGGAGTCATTCCCCCAGGACCCAGCTTGAACATTACTAGAGAAGCCGGGGAAGGGAATCATTCCTCCTGGCATCATCTGGAACTGTGTGTAAACCAAGACCAGGGGAAGGGAGTCATTCCCCCTGGCATTGATTGGAGTCCCAAAGAGACTTTCTTTTAAGACACCAGGAGAAGGAAGTCATTCTCCTGGTGAGAGAACTTTACTTTTGATTAAGAATCTCTAGTTGTAGTGTAAGGGACAGAGGTAGGGTTTCTGCCTACACCCCTCTGTATCTCTTTCCTTTTACTCACGCCCACCTCTCTTTCATCCACCATTCGCATACCCTTCCTACACGCCCGCTCAACCTTCCTTTGAGAAACATTAATTTAACTCTATTTTATGTGAACCAAACTCCACCCTTTCATTCCCCCTCATACCCGCTCCTCTCTTACACTCCTGTACAAACACACAAGCTCCTCACTCACTTTGCAGCAGCACCTATACTGTTTCTTCCTTAATATTTGCCAGCACCTTACTCTACTCTTTATTTACTGCGCTAACACACCCTACCCGCAAATATTCGCCCCGCTCCCTTTCCACCTCTCCTTAATGTCTTATGCTCCCAGTTTGAATTATTCTTTCTTTTGCATACGTTCCCCTGCACGCTCAGTCTCCTCTTTCGTTTAACTTTTGGCTCTATTTTCTCTCTTTCTTTACTCCTTCCTTAGGTGCCTTCTATTCCTCTTTATATCCCACCCTTTGCTCTTGGCTGTTCAGTTTCCTATGGTTTATTATTGAGGACACTTGGCCCAGCGCCCTGAGGGACCTTTCAGTGTGACACTGAAGTGCTGAACTGTGGTTGGGGTAAGGTCACAAGACCCCATGAGCCAGGGGTATGGCTGAAAGAGTAGGGCAGAGGGTACTGGCAATGTCAGGGCAGCCTGTTGCCCTCTGCTGCCGTGTCACTCATGACTGGTGTCCCGTCCCAGAGGAAAGACGCAGAAGCTGGTTCCACATCACCCCTTCTGTCAGCATCCAGTGCTGACTCTACTTCCCATGACCCCTAGAAACGAGGCTGATCTCACCCAGCCCCCCCAGGGTTGCACCCCCTAGCACGCTTGATTCTCTAGATGGCAAGTGGAACATTTTGACCGTCTGTCCACAGGCATTTTTTCCTGTGGCAATGTGATGGGCAAACGAAGACAACATCATCACTGAACAGAAAAACCTGCCTGTCCCACAACTCAGCAAGATCTTCTACTGGTCTGCACTCAGCAAAGCACCCCTTCTTAGCAGTGGGCTTTTCCCTTGTCTTGTCACTCTGGTGGTGCTGCTACGTGGAGACTACTTGTGTGGTCCTCTCGGTGCTGAGTAACATCTCTGCCCCACAAGCAGCACTGGTGGCTGGGCACCACCATTCACAGTCATGTGTTACTTAATGTTTAAGACTCTATCAACCTAATTACGAATCCAGCGGTAACCCTGCCGGTGCTACCGGCGAGTTGCCAACGGACTCCTAACATCTTACCAGCACCTAGCTTCCCGGTGCCACTGGGACATGAAAAGTCCCGGCGGACCGGGAAGCTAGGCGCTGGTAAATGTTAGTCCCCATTCCCGTGGAGTCCCAGCAGGATCAGACCTGTCGGGTGCAGAGGCTCTGGCAGGCAGACTCGGAGTGTAGCGGTCCAGAAACAAGGGCGCCGGTAAGCTTGTTTCCGGACCGCCCCACTCATAATGAGGCCCTATGAGTAAGCAGCCTGGCACACACCTGCATATTGGTACTGGCTGCGTATCCGAAGAAAAAGGCACTGTACCCACTAGATGTTCTGGCCTGCAGAGGTGCAGTAAAGTCAGCATGTGCATGGCCTTAGCCCACTGAACTACTGCGTTGCATCTGGTACAGTGACTGCTGCCTGCGTTACACACCCGAGCCGCACACCCTGCTGAGACAGAGCTGTCAGTTATTATCACCAGTGGAACAGTGTCAATGAGGATGATTAGAGCAGTGTGCTGACATGACCCGCACGAGAGCCCAGCTCTGTCAATTTCCAGCACATTCTTGTCTATGAAACTGGGTAACTAGCACGGCAGCACCATTGTGGCTCATAATGTTGATGTTTGTTTTGTTTTGTAACTAACACTGCCTGACAGTTCAAAATATAAAGTTGGCACAATACAGCATTGTACTTGAACTGTGTCAGAGACAATGGGCCTCATTACGAGGCTGGCGGTAGCCGTGCCTGTCGTACAGGCACGGCTGCCGCCGGTATCAATTTTTTGTCCGTCACCCGCGAATGGCCAATTACCGGGTCATGCCGAGTTTGGCACCATTCGCGGGTGCCAGTAATAAGGGACTCCCCATAGGACTGAATGGGAAAGCTGGTAGCACCGGTACCGTTAATAACGGTACCGGTGCTACATTCCAGTTCTGCTCGCAGGTGCCGGTATGGCCACCAGGTCAGACCTGGTGGCTGCGAAGGCACCCGCGAGCAGGACTCGTAGTATGGCGGTACGGTAGCAGTGGTGCCGGTAGCGCTCCTGGCACCGTTGTTGCCATACCACCATACTTTTAATGAGGCCCAATAAGTCTCAGTGCTCAGAAATAAGTCCCAGCACTAAGCCCTGGCAAAGCACCCCACAATGTTTGCCCTGCTTAAAGGAATCCGGCCAAGTAACTGGTAGATAGGTACTTACAAAGAGCCCTCCGCCAACAATGCCACCCATGAGCCAGACTTGCATGGTGATGTTGTCCGGCGTGTACGTGGTCTCTGCATTGGGGAAGATGAGCAGGAGGTTGGCGCCGATGCAGAGAAAGGCCATGGGCAGTAGCATCAGGCCAATCAGGCGGGAGCATTTTCCGGTACACATCTTGGAGGCCCGTAGGGAGGCTTTTGCTGGAGCCGGAGGTCTGAGCTTCCACACCTCACCAAGCTATGGGAAACTGCCCGAGCCCGGGGGAGAGAGCGCCTGATGCCTCCGAGGGATCGATGTTTGCTCATAGATAGCGCATCTGCCGGGAGCAAAGTTCATCCCAGCCACCTGCGCAGAAGGGAGGGCCCTGATTGGACAGCAGCAAGCCTTGGAGTTTGGAACAGTAAAGGCTACTAAAAATAGCCCAAGACATCTAAATGTTATAAGCCTATGAGTTGTGGCACATGTTAAGTGTGTACTATCAACTAACACGATTGATGGCATCAGTGTCCCATGTCATTTGAACCACAGTCATTACTTGCAAGTAATTTACCCCGGAATGTGGCTTCATTTGTATTTTTATTTCGGGGGTCCCCCCAATGGCCCCTTTTCCCTTCACTACTACCCCTAAACCCCAAACACCCCGCCCACCCCCTTTTTACCCATTAACCCACAACTACATTTTTCCAAATGATTTCGAAGTCATCACTTTGAAGTAAATAACTTCAAAGTCATTGCTGTCCTTGAAACCACAGGATACGTCATGAATTCCCACGTGGCTACCAGGCGCGAGCATTTTTTCTGGTGCACATCTTGCAGGAGAGAGGAGGTGTTCAGCAACGGCTATCACTGCGCCCCACTCCCCCAGCCCCACCTCCATACTGTCATAAGCAGGGTCAGACGGGCCCATACAAATAACATTGACTCGGGCACCAATGAAAAAGTGTCCCACAGTTGTAAATGGCAATTCGTTCATTTTGGGACACTGTCTGAATAGTAGCCAAGGCAAGGGAATTTTTTTGATAAAGTGTCATGCAAATTGTGATTTAAAAAAAAAAAGATGTATTCATTCAGCAGCACTGGTCAAAACTACTAGCCGCAGAGTGAATTAACTCATCAAACTGGCCCACATTGGCAAAATCAGTGGCCCACTGTGACCAAAAAAACGGCCCCACACCAGCCTTTTGTATTTTTGGGCCATGGGCCTATTGCCCTGTAGGCCAGTCCAAGCCTGGTCATGAGAGTCATAATCTGATATACAGCTTATAATCATATACTTTGAAAACGGTATCCAGTTAATATGTCTAAAAAAACATTTTGAATGACAAAAATGTCGAAAAAATGTTATCGATTTTGTTTTTCTTCCAATGTATTATTTTTTAATTTACATGTTTTTTTGTTGTTTCGCGAGTAAAAAAAAATGGTTACAAATAAAACAGGGGGTTGGGGGGGGAACCCCTCCCCGTTTCAAACAAAAAATAACAAAAAAGAGACATTCACATTTTTTTTTTTTATGTATCTTTTTTCGACATTTTTACATTCGAAATAATGTAATTCGAAATAATCACTACAAACCTTTGAAAACATGTTAATGTTAATTTTAAACTCTGCCCAGGCTATGGGCCTGGGCAGAGCTTTCCCTACTAAAGCCACTTTTAGCTGGAATGAACTACCTCGCCACCTTAGACTTGAAAGCAACTTCCAAATCTTCAGGAAACGGCTCAAAACGATCCTCTTCAAATAGCCCCTGAGCCGCTGCTTTCTCCTCTTCTCATCTGACACATGCTGTCGGTTATTTTCCTCTTTGTCCTGTGTCTTAACTAGTCCATGTGTCCTTGTTCGTGCCCTGATGCTTGCGAGCTTTGGCGCGTTATAAACGTATAAATATTTTTTTTTTAAAAGAATGAAAAAATGATATTTATACCGTGCACGATCACCACCATAATGGTCCCCTGGTGGTCTGGCGGATCTGAAAAGGAAAGAGGGTGGGGTGGACATACGCAGTCCTCCATAAAGAAGCCAGCAGAGTGATACACTTTAACCTCAACCTTTGCTCCCATCGAGAACGAGGCCCACAATTGTGTTAAGTTCGGCTGCAGCTTTATTACAATATTTACATTTATAAATAGAGGCACAAATCGATCAGCGGAGTCCATGGGGCGCCACAGCTAGTCTCTCCACTGAAAATCAATACATCAAAAACGCTCTTTAGTATACACAGCGGTGCAGCTCCCAAACCTTCCCTGGGAATTCTCTACGCTTGCTGCGCGTGTGAGCTGTAAGGATGACGTACTATCGTACATGATCTCTTTTTCTTCAGTGGAAGCCTGGTAACTGCCGTCTTGGCTCATCTTGCCCCCGCAGTGTTAGTTGTTCCGAAAGGGCGAGTGGGCTGTGCTCACCCATTTGTAGTGGGCCGCTGAGACCAGAGGCGTTGCTGGGGGAGGGCTGAGGACGCTATAGCCCCGGGTCTTTTCGTTTTAGCCCCGGATAGAAACTCAGGGGATTAAACCAAAAGGCTATAGCTAGCCTCGAGTCCGGACAGTCCCGACATTAGCATAGCCCCGGATCATTTCCAGACCTAGCAAACACCCCTGCCGCTGGCCAAGTTGCAGTGAAGACACGGCAAGGCAATCAGATGCTGGACTGTATGATAAACCCAGTGCTTAAAGTGGGCCGGGGCCTGTCTCCAAAAAGTGGGACTGAGCCGGGGCCCTGCCGGGGCCCCCCATCCCACACAACATTGGCGGGATGCATTATCCCGCCACGGCCGCAGCCGCAATGGGAGATGCGCCCGCCAGTTTAATTTCAGGCGAGCTGACAGAAGTGCCAGCTAGGCACAGGGTCGCTGAGGCTGGCTGGCACTTCTGTCAGTCACTGTAACTTCCCTGATGACCGCTCATCTGAGGGGTCATCAGGGAAGTTACAGTTCCTTTGTTTGCCCTCGCCAGGTCACTGACCCTCAGCGAACCTGCGGGCTCCATGATCTAATATGCAGATTAGATCACGGACAGTGCTTTAAGTGGGCCGGGGCCTGCCGGGGCCGGGCCCCGGCAGTCTCCATAAAGTGGGGCTGAGCCGGGGCCCAGCCGGGGCCCCCCGTCCCACACAACATTGGCGGGATGCATTATCCTGCCGTGGCCGCGACGGGAGATGCGCCCGTCAGTATGTCGGCCAAGGTGACAGAAGTGCCAGCCAGCCACAGCGACCCTGAGGCTGGTGGCACTTCTGTCAGTTAGTGTAACTCCCTCTGATGACCCCTCATCAGGGTCATCAGAGGAAGTTACTGTCCCTTTGTTTTCCCTCCCCAGGTCACTGACCCCCGCGGGCTCCGTGATCTAATATGCAGATTAGATCACTGAGCCCACGGGTTCGCAGAGGGTGAAAGACGCCTCGGGCTCAGTGATCTATGTGCTCTGAGCAGATAAATCACAGAGCCCGAGGTGCCTTTCTCCGTCGGCAAAGCTTTATAAAAGATGCCTTGAACTGTGTACGTTTCAAGCCATCTTTTATAAAGGTAGAAATATTTCTATGTTTATAAAAGACGGCTTGAAACGTGCACAATTCAAGGCATCTTTTATAAAGCTTTGTCGACGGACAAAGCCACCTTGTGGTTTGTTTTGACAGTCATCAACGCTTTATAAAAGATGCCTTGACTTGTTTACGTGTCAAGCCATCTTTTAGAAACATAGAAATATGTAACATTGCTATGTTTATAAAATATGGCTTGAAAAGTACACACACCATAGTAGTACGCATACAAACATATAAATGCTCACATACATTTATATATTTGTTTGCGCACCTTACTATGATTTGTGCACTTTTAGGCCACGCCCACAATGAAAGCCACGCCCCCAAACAAGGGCCCCCCCTCAATTTCTTACCCCACTTAAAGCACTGATCACGGAGCCCGCAGGTTCGCAGAGGGTGAAAGGCGCCTCGCCGCGCTCTGTGATCTATCTGCTCAGAGCAGAGATCACTGAGCCCGAGGCGTCTATCTCCGTTGGCAAAGCTTTATAAAAGATGCCTTGAATTGTGTACGTTTCAAGCCATCTTTTATAAACGTAGAAATATTTCTATGTTTATAAAAGACGGCTTGAAACGTGCACAATTCAAGGAATCTTTTATAAAGCTTTGTCGATGGACAAAGCCACCTCGGGTTTTGTCCGTCCTCAACGCTTTATAAAAAATGCCTTGAATTGTGCACGTTTCAAGCCGTCTTTTATAAACATAGAAATATGTTATAAATGTCTATGCTTATAAAAGGTGGCTTGAAAAGTGCACAAACCATAGTAAGGTAAGCACACAAGTGTGCGTAAATTACTATGGTTTGTGCACTTTTCAAGCCACCTTTTTATAAACCTAGAAATACGTAACATTGGTATGTTTATAAGGCTTGAAAGGTAAACAAACCATAGTAGTGCGCATACAAATATATAAATGCTCACATACATTTATATATTTGTTTGCGCACCTTACAATGATTTGTGCACGTTTTAGGCCACGCCCACAATGGAAGCCACGCCCCCAAACGAGGCCCCCCCCTCAATTTCTTACCCCACTTAAAGCACTGGATAAACCCCCACTTGCGACTCCGTCCTGGACACGGTCTAAGAGCGTGGTTACAGCAAGAATACAGAGGGCATAGTGAGCGTTGGTAGATTCTTAGATAAACAGGTGAGGGCTGCAGTGAATGTTATTTTGCGGCACAGATAGGACAATGGTAGTGTTCCTAAAATCACGCAACGGGGCGGTACATAGTGTGCGCCTGGCATTCAGCCAAAGAAGTAGAATCCGCTCTTCTAAGGACCCCTACGTCAAACGTATGGTAGCTCGCTCATGCACCAGTTGCTCCCGTCAATATATGATTCAATCATGTCTTTATGCCAAAATGGCACCAATTAGGAGTTGCTTTTAATGAGTATTCAGACTTTGGCGGATCTTGCCAAATATGCGCAGTCTTGGGAGGATAGCTCAGGGGCAACGTGCTCGCCTTAGATGCTAGAAGGCACGGAGCAACACAGGTTCAATCCCCGGGTCTGCGCTTAGAAACCTCTGGGTATTAAGTGCGTTATAAATAACCAATCATCTCACATCATACTCGAATTACCAACTATCCATGGCAATAGTAATTGATTTTTCCATTCAATGAACTCACGCATTTCACATCCTAAGTGTACAAGCAATGATGACACACTCTGTCACAGCTCATGTGTACGAATGCACATTTTCTCCTCTTTCCTACAGCCCCCACATCCCCCCAACCACCCAGAAGTTACTATGGTATTACCTTGCTCTTCTCCTAATACAACACATATTTCTACTGTTTATCTCTCTTCTCCTTTACTTATCATTCTGGTTTACCTTAGAACAGCATAGAATGCCAAGGCACTGATAAAGCTGTTGTAAAAGTCCAGATCCAACGCTTCAAAGGGAACGCACGTACCGATTGCGTTAGTGACGTGGTGATGTCAAGGATGATGTGGTGTGTGATATCGTGGGTGAGGACATCATTCAACGCAGCGCTGCTGGCATAACATGGCATACACGCAGGCGCAGCACGAGAACTCCTGTGCTGGAATGCAATAAAGGGTGGGTACTCTGGGCATAATGGCATAATGGGGAGTAGTTGCATATAGCGGGCACAGGGTGGGCGTGTAAGATTCCCAAGGAGGATTTAAAGAAGGGTAGCATTTTCGTAATATGTGAACAGAAGAGAAGTTACTTTGTGTGTAGGCCCATGTTAAGAATTTGTCACAGACAGCTCATAAGAAAAGAGCTGCATGCCCTGTGACAAGCAGAATATATGTTCTGAACACAGCAGAAACAGTGCTGAAATGCTGCATGGCTGGAGGTTCCCAGGAGAACACAGGCACAGCAAAGTTATTCTAAAAGATACTTTTGAGGCTACCGAGCTGGGCAACTGGGTCCACGAGGAGAATCGGCAGAGAAATAGAAATTAAATACTGTTAATTAAACTCCAGCCACAGGGTGCTATCATTTTTTCAGACCACATTGGAAGCAAGGCGTGAGGAGGGGGCGGAGGGCCAGGGCATTGGGGTTGGCTCTCTGGGGTGCGGGACAGGGAACCAATCAGTAGAGAGCGCTTTTGGTGTCCCGAGGGTGCAACATTGTACAGTGTCCTTGTTGATGTCTGCAGGGCACATCATTGGTCAGACACGATGTGAAGGCCTCGCCCCTTGACATCTTAAGCTATTTTGTATACTTGATAGTGCCAACCAATGGCAAAGGAGTATTTTTTAACTGGTCAGCACACTAAGGTAATTGAGGGGTGGTGTGGGAAAGGTTGTGACGTCACGAGGGATATTAATGTAACTTTGGCCAAAAATTGTATTGTCCATTTAGGATTATTCAACATATAGTTGGATAAAGGAGACTGACGTAGTCCCACATATCAGATTTTGTGACCTATCTTAAAAATGTAACCAAAATATTGTATGATAATTTGACACATTTCGTATAGGAATTTAAGCCATAGTGGGCGGCGTGGACAGCTCATTTCATTCATTTCAGTTCCACAAGGCTGTCTGAACCAAGCTTCCCAGCTGTTTGGGTCCAATACATTTGCATTACTTCTTGCTTGGTGTACTCTCCTTTTTTTGGATTACTTTTTCTTCCTTTGGATTATTTTTGACAGAGGACCCCTGTTACATAGTGGAGTCCCCAGCGAGATTCTCAGTTCCCTCGGCGAGATGAGGGTTTTCTGGCTGCACTCCTGGGTGTGCCGGGCAGGCTGGCTGGGACAATTTCCAAGTGCACTAACGAGCGACCCGGCACACACTGATTTTGCAAAGGTTTGCCTGGTCCCGAGTGCTTCCCACGCTCAGGTGGAGGTGAAGACTGTGAGGGGAAGACTCAGCACTGAGACGACTCGAGGATCTCTAGAGCACGTGAGTGTACCCTTGCATGAACGTGCAATGCGTGAACGTGCGCAGGGGTTTTACAGTGTATTGGATGAATCATACAGGGGGGAGGACAATCAGCCATTGTAGTCATAGATATTAATTCCATCCCTCCGATAGGGAGAGGGTGTGTGGCAGGCACATCTCTAGTAAAACAGAGGAGTGTGTAGACCATAGCAGACTTCCATTAGATGGGAGTGGTGCATAGTAAAGGCGATTGTATAGTTGCGTTATTTGTTATGGGGATTGAGAGAAGGTAAGCGCTGATTTATTGGTGTGGAGTGCATGCAGCACAGTAGAAATATTGGGGAATATTGTGTTAGCCGAGGTGGAGGGGTTGGCACAAGATTGTTGCTATAAATAGTAGTGCTTAGTGGATTATTGAAGTCACTTATTGGCCGAAGAAGGAGGAGGGGTCAGGTAATTGTATATTAATAATAGAGTAGCTGGGGTTGAGGGCCATAACGTGTTTGATAAGAATAATTGGGTGGGCCTGAAGAGAAGGCCATTGTATGTGGTTTTTATGTGGTTGAGGTGAATGGAAAGTGTGAAAGTCTGAGGGAGGAGAGTGTTGAGTGGGGCTATAGTGGGGAGGTATTGGTTATGGGGTGTTCATTTTTTGGGTCTTTGTGTAAGCAACAAATTGTGATAGGGGATTTATATATATAAAATTGGCTGGGAAGCAACAGAAATTGCATGTGGATAAGGGGAGGGAACTCTTGACTGTGGTAAGTGAGTTAGAGTGAACTAATGGATGGTGTTAAATGGAATGATTAACATGCCCCTGGACCACTTATGTAACAAATTGGACTTGTATCGTGCTAAGATTTTAAAATATCACTTTCAGTAGGTGCGGTCCACTGCTGGACAGTGTTTCCGAGAATGGGCAGGAGAAGGAATCTGGATGAGGACATCATAGAAAACATGTTCTAGCATTTGGTCACATATAAAGGCACCAAATAAAAAATCAAGCAAAAGGTTTTAGGCTTATGTAAGCTCTATGAATAGCTAAAGAAGAAACTTGCCAAAGGTGGTGGGAAAGGTAGTGACACGGAGCATAGCCCAAAGTGCCACCCCTCTCTATGGTCTGTAGCCACTGCTGAAGCCTGCAGCCGGGTACAAGAGCACACAAAGAGTGTCCCCAAGTAGGGATAAAGTAGAAATAGGGAAGGGAAAGCCAGAGGCAAGAGGCATTAATACTGAGAGAACAGCCGCCAGTAACAAAAAGTACTTGGTAGACATTGAAAAAAAGTGTGCAGCAACAGTTAGAAACTATGATAGAGAAGGAGGTCGGTAAAAAGGAGGAGGAGCAAGAGGTGGTGGGAACATCAAGTGGCTAGTCATCCAGGAACATTATGCTTAAATTAGATAAACAGACACCAGACGAAAAGGAGGAGAGCCCCGTGGGTCCGAAGCAGACCCCAAGGAAACCGATGAAACTGATGAGGATGGAGGAGCAGGGCCAGGCACTGGAGAGGTATGGGGTGACAAGCAATGGAATGAAGACAGGGTAAAGGGAGGAGAGGAGAAGATGGAGTAAAGACAGAGAGAATAGGAGAAAGAAAGGGAGACAGATAGGCGAAACAGTAGGGACTGGACACAGACCCCTAAAACAGGATAGGAAGCCAGCACTGCGAAAGGTGGGGCTGACCCACGCCACATATACAGTTGTCCCTGTTACAGCAAGGCAGGGGAGCACAGTAGGTACCATGGCAGAGCACAAACAGAGATCATTTAATATATAGTTTGCCTTCCCTTGCTGCAGGAGCAGGCACATGGATATATACTCTTGAGAAAGAGACAGAAGTGGTTACCCTGGCGATCAGTGATATGAAGAGCCTATTCGCAGCTAAAATGGGTGAAAGAGGGGACACAATATGGGAGCAGGCAGACTACAATGGAGTATAATTGAGTAGTAACATACACAACAGTGTGCTCTTTAACAACTGCCACGCACATGTGTGGAAAGTATTAGGACTATGATGTACCCAGACACATCAGACATGGGGCCATTTTGGCACACAAAATGAAGCCAGACGAGGAAACCACAGAATACATACAACAGGTACAGGCGATGTGGACTTTAGAGACAGGTCAATCATGGGACAGGAAAATATCAATAACTATCCCATACTGGTCCAAGGACTCCCCTCAGATGTGCAGACCTCCCTAGAAAAGGTGGTAGAGATTAAGGTGAAGGGATGGCCAGACATACAGACTATGATATTACACTTTTGTAAGAGGAAATAGAGAAGGACATGGCAGATAAGGCAATAAAGGCAGAGGCAAAATTGGTGCAAAGGAAATAAGCAAACATATCCATGGAAGGGGCTAAGCTCACCAACATTGTCCCAGGATAGCTCGAAGGTTCCCCATTCAGCAATGGGGGTTCCCCGCGGGGGCACGACCCTGGGAGGAGTGTATCCACAGGAAGGGGTTTCCATCCACCACCAGGGGGGGTATCAGCAGAAGGGATATTACAAACAATGGGGGTATTACCCACAGATGGGATATTATCAACAGGATAGAGGATACTCACGGAGGAGGATTGGGCATTGTGATGAATCCAATGGTGTCATCACTCCTTTCCCAGTTCTGACCTCTCTCCATGTGGCCAGGAGATGCAGTCGCTACCTGTTCCTAACCCCGACGGCGGTTATATGAGGGAGGCTCAAATGGGGGGGCAAACCCTCAGGGGAATGACACGACATCATCGGACAAGAAATGGTATCCCCCTTTTTCCTTTAGATATACCCGCTCCACTCCCCATGCCTTAATGGCATAGTCATAACTCCCTTCACCCACCAATGATGGCTACAAAGAATACTTTCCCATAGACTGTATGCAAGTAATCAACAGCTGACTTTCCTTTCCCTGAATACAAAAGTACAGTAACGAGGAAGCTGAGCCGAGTAATAAAGATCGATGAAGACCAGGAACTCAAGCTGTGCTGTAGTGGTTGCAAGTGCATATTTCATGCAGGGGCATTTAAACCACTGAACAAGCTGACAGGAGAGAGATGCTGTCTGGTGAAGTCTTGTCTTATGGGTATCAACTGCGGGACTGTTGGGCTGGTGTGAGGTGCGTGGAGCAAACCGGCTCACAGAGGAGGCAGAGGTAAGCAGATTGCAGGAGATGTAATGCTGCAAGGATGCCAGAAGAAGAAAAGAAAGAAAGTCTTCCTGGCATTCACAGGTACCAAAAGGCAGCCACCTCGCTGCTCGAGCACACAGAAACCCAGAGCAGGCGACTGGGAGCCATGAGGGGCACAGACGCCATGGAGCAGAGGCGGCAAACCCAGAGAAAACCCAGAGTGGGACACCGAAGAGTCGGTGCAGGCTTGTCCCAGGAGAACCAACACATGCTACCGAGAGCCGGTGAGTCCACCAAAGGGAAGGTGGGACACCGGGACACTTCAGCAACCCTATCGAAGGCAAATGAATGTAAATGAAGCATATGAGAAAGAACGTGAAACTCAAAATTTCTTAAAGCGACATAACGGAATAAATATAAGAGATTGTCAAGTTTGCAAGTGTGCTCAGTGTATCTATGAGAAAGCCCTGGCAGGAGGGTATAACAGGCAGCTCTAAGTTGCAAGTGTATTCATATGAGAAAATCCCTGGCAGGAAAGTATACCGGGCAGATTCAAGTTGCTAGTATATTCATATGCGAAAAGCCATGACAGGAGAGTATACCAGGCAGATTCAAGTTGCAAGTGTACTCACATGAGAAAGCCCTGGCAGGAGACTATGCCAGGCAGATTCAAGTTGTGTGTTCATATGAGAGAGCCCTGACAAGAGAGTATACCAGGTAAGGTTAAGTTGAACAGTGTGTCAAGTACATCACATGAGGAAGTCCTGATAAGTGTTCCTCAGGAATAGCCAAAGACTGTGTTGAAATAAGAGAAGAAACCTAGCAGGAGAATACAGAAGTTGTTTTGCATATTAGTTGTGTTGTTGATCAAAGGAAACTCAAGGAACTTATATCCCTAAAAGTATAAAGCACAGATTTGTTTAATAGCTAAACACACAATAAAGAATTAAAGGAAATCCCCCCAAAAATCAATAAAACACAGTGAGGAGAAATCCAGGTGATGGGAACCATCTTCTGGAACTGTGAACTTTATCTATTCAGAACCTTTCTTGTGTTGGAGTTACCACTTTCCTTTGTTTGAACATTAATACACTTTTCTAGGCTAAAGACATTTCCCTTTTAACCTTAGAGTTGATTTTTAGAATGTGAGGGCCAGAATAGTACTTTGAACATAGGACATTTTGCTTTGGACATCTTAATATCCGTCCAACCGTTATTTTTGTTTTATATAGGGAAATATCTCTTAGAGTAGGGACAGAGAGGCATTTGCCATCCACCTTTTTGTTTCAGTGAAGGTTTCTAGCCATAACCATGAGTCCCCTGTGTCTACATCTCATTCCTGGCTCATCACAGTATGCTGGAGCGGGACCCAGATTTGGAGGACCATGTTTTATAAGTGAATTTATTTATACCCAGATACCTTGCGCTTGCAAAAGATTCTTACTCTTAATATCCTTATTTGCAGGGGGTTGTGTGCATTTCATTAGGGTGATTAAGGTGGTCAGCCAACATTTGTTTCAACCTCTCATGGTCTTTATCAAGGTTAGTATGCATGTTCATATAAACTGGTTGGCTTGAAAGGTCAGTTTTCTGTAGGTCCTGTTGGGTTGCTTGAATATCAGCCAGCTGGGCATAGATTTGGCCAATGGCCTGGTGATGCTTTGGTAATCGGTCCTCTCTAATCTTCACATGAGGTGAGGGCAATGCCTCCCCAGCCTGTGACCTTGCAGCCAACTAACCCCAAATCACCAGAAATGACCTAGTGTAGCGCAGATTGATTCAAAACCCTGGTATCCAAACGTCTCTACTAATGTTTTATAATGGGCAGAGGAGACCCTTTTCACAAACATGTCCATATGAACAGCAGCAACAGTATAGCCAAGGGGGCCCACAGGGATATGTGCAACCCATGCAGTCACAGGGTCAACCGACAACCGATACAAGAATAGATACAGCCACCTCAAGCACAAATGCCACCCCTGCAGATTCAGGTGCTCGTCACACAGACAATGCAACCTGTAGGGCCTGCGGTAGCCCTGACACCGTAGGTAAACACACAGCAGCAGACGATGGTTGCAGGCTCAACCACAAATATACACGCAGGGGGACAATGCATTGCTCACCCAGAATACAGTACCACACTATACGGGAGTGACAGTTCTTGGAGGTAATCCATTTCCATTTCCAGGACAAGGCCCAAATGCCCAATAGGCCAGCCCATAGAAACACGTGTGTGTCCAATCTTTTCATTAACTGAGCAACCAGATGAGGAACCCGAAGTAGCATTGAAGATTGGACAACGGATTTCTCATTTTTGGTCAACATGGAAGCCACCAAATCCTGCATCTAGAAGGGTGTCTTTCCCCTGTCAGACAAAGTAATGGACACACAGGGATTTTCTCTGGCCATTTTAACGGTTCCTATCACGATAGGCACAAATCAAATAGTAGTGCCTTTGTTGTGTTCATAAGACACATTAGGAAGAGAAATAATGAGAAAGTTAAATATGATAATTTCATGTTTAGAGAAGGGCATAGTATGCTTGACGCCCGGCATCTTTTATGAGTATGTCACAGCCCAGCACGAAAGACCAGGTATTTCGATTGGCCACAGAATTTTTGTTCGGACCAGCAGTACACAGAGAGATAGTACCCTGAACAACACTTGCCATACATTTAGAAGGAGCACTTACAAGGAAGGACATGGTCCTTTTATGTGGAGCAGAGGAAGGTGACACAGAGTGGCACATGGTCCTCTGCCTTTACCCGACTCTCAGACTAACAGACTAGACTGACGAACAGTTGTTTCCAGAGGGTGAAGAGATGTGGAAATGGTATTTCAGATATGCATCCCATGTCAGGTAGACCTAGAGGAGAGATAGGCCCCCCACGGGCTGCAGATAGTGAGCAAGGCATCAACTTACTTACGAGAAGACTTGAAAAAAGTACCTGAGCTACTATGGACCAGTGGCCCCCATGATGTAGGGTTATTGAAGGGAGCAGTGGCAGTCTGCATAAAATTCAAGGAAGGGGTTCTGTTGCCCCCGGTCAAACAGTACCCGCTATCACACGAATCAGACAAGGGTATATGACACACTCCTCACACCATGGCGACATGGCAGACTAAAAATGTCAGAATCCCCATGTAACATGGCCATTTACCCTGTTCAGAAAGCGAAAGGTGGGGTGTGGAGATTCATTCAGGATCATCGTCCCTAGAAAAACGTGGTGGATGCACGTCTCCACTCACACCAAACCCATCCACAATATTATGCTATAGTTCCACAGAAGCAAGATGCTCCACAGTTGATTTGAAGAACGCAGTTTTCTCTATCCCATTGCTTCCAGATTCACAGTACCTCACCACGTTCCCTTATTACAGGCCGAGGTTCCAACATACTTGATTCCCACAAGAGTGTTGGAAGTCACCTAGTGTGTTCAATCGTGCGATCCAGCTGGACTTAAGCAACTTGCAAATGCACAGCACAGTCATCCAGTATGTGGACCAGTGCAGGATAGATTCAGTTACACCTCTGACATTGCTAGCAGAAAACGGGTACAAGGAAGACAATGATAAATTGCAGTACTGCCCGAAAGAAGTAGTGTATCTAGGACAGATAATATCAGTAGACGGTAGGAAGATAACTCCAGAGAGAGCAGACGAAATACACAACACACCACAGCCATGCATGGTCAAGCAGATGCAGCAGTTCTTAGGCCTGTGCAATTATTGCAAGGTCTGGGTATTCAATTATTCCACATTTACGAAGCCCCTCTTTCAGGGATTAAAAGAGGCACAGAAGGTAAAAGGCACTATGACATAGATATCTGAAAGGAATGAGTCATTTGTTGAGTTAAAAAAAGCCTTAGCACACCTACCCATCTTAGCAACCCCACATTATAAAGAATCATTATTTTTGTTTTGACATTCTGATGGCACAGTGATGACGGCTGTACTCACTCAAAGGAAGGCACCGTGCACAAGCCGCCAGCCGGCTACAGTGGTCTCCTAGACTCAGTAATGCAAGGCCCTTCCCATGCGAACAGGTACTCGCAACAGGAGCAATTGCCTGTGAGAAGACAGTGGGCCTCATTACAAGTTTGCCGGTCTGGGAACTATGGTACCGGTAAGCTTGCCAGTACCGTAGTGAACAGACCGGCAAACTACAAGTTGTGTTCGCAGGTGCCTTTCTAGTCGCCAGGTCAGACCTTGCGGGCAGAAAGGCACCTGCAAGCACAGCATGTCGGATGCACTGGAAACATTATTAAAGGTCCCGGTACATCAGACCTCCCCATTCCCATTCATCCCTTTTGGAGGAATGGATTCACCGAAGGTACTCTGGTGACTCTTTTTGATGGATGGTTCCCTTAGTGATCTTGCTTTCACCCACTAATGCGTGTGTCTTTTTCCCCTTAGGGGCCGGGGTACGGAAGTGCCAAAGAAGCTGCGCCGACCCGAGGTGAGGAAAGATTGTCCCAACAATAACCAGGTAAGTATTAAGGTGGAAGAATCAGGCCTTCCTCAATCTGTTCTTTCGCTCACCTTTGTTTTGTCTCTTTTTCTCCTTAGGCGCTGAAAGGCGACGGATGGTGCCAATGGTCGCTGAAGAGCCAGAGGGCGCCTTTTGAAGGTGAGTGGACGCGGCGCTTTGCGAGCGATGCAATGCGCTTCTAAAAATAATGTCTTTTCTCAGGATCGTCGGAGTGGTGGTTCCGGACTCCGGATGGAGGTAGGTAAAGTTCAATTATTCACCTTTCTCTCATTTCCTTCCTTTTCAGGTGTTCCAGGTTGCAGGCGGGCGTGGCTGGAGCCAGGATGCAGGAGCAGACACGGTGAGCGTCCAGCTGCTAGATGCAGAACAACGCGAAGCGTGAGCTGCTGTCTGGGCGTGGTTTAAATAGTCCCCAAAGTAGTTCCAGGTAAGTATTCTTCCTCAGCCACGCCCGAGTGGTAAAATAGTCCCATAGGTAAAATAGTCCCTTTCAGACCTCAAGGAGGTCTGGATCCGGCAGCATGGTCTGCATTAGGTAAGTCCATCCAAGCACTCCCATAATGAGCCTGCCGCCTATGGCGCCAGGACTGATGTCTTCTATGAGCCTGGCGCCAAAGGCGCCAGGACAATGTCCAAAGAGCCCCTATAAGGGGTTGCTGGTCCCTCCCTGGGGACATGATGTCTGCTTTCGGGGACGCTGGGCCTGAACTGGCTTCCCGGGAGTAGCCATCATGACAGCACTCTCCCCCAAGGCCCCTCCCAAGATTGTTCCCTCCGGGGGTTTTGGTTTGTTTGGGAAGATCTGGTGGAATTTCCTAATTAATCGAGGTGCATGTACATGGTCACTGGGTTCCCACGACCTCTCCTGAGGCCCGTATCCCTTCCAATCGATTAGATAGAAAAGTTTTGACCTTAACATCTTTGAATCTAAAATGTTCTTCACCTCGAATTCAGGTTCTCCATCTATTTGAATGGGTTCTGAGGGCTTCATTAGTCTGGTTCCAGGTTGCACTGGTTTCAAAAGTGACACATGAAAAACAGGGTGAATTTGCATGTTAGCTGGTAAATCAAGTTTAACGGCCGCTGGATTGATTATGGCCGTAATGGAGTAAGGCCCCAGATATTTTGGATTAAAAGTTCGAGGTCCCTTGAGCGATACGTGCCTGGTAGCCAGCCATACTTGGTCCCCAATCTGGTACTGAGGTGTTTCACTCCGATGCAGGTCAGCATTCTTTTTTCTCTTGGCTTGTTGTAAATGTGTAGTTGCTTCTTTGAAGGCTTGGGTAATTGTAGAATGCAGATGGTCCACTGCGGGCATTCCGAGGCCTTGAGGCGAGTCGAGGTCTGAGGTTCGAGGGTGATGCCCATATAAAGTATAAAAAGGACTTTGCCCAGTTCCAGAGTGTTCCGAATTATTATATGCATATTCGGCTATCCAAATAATGTCTTTCCAGTTACTTTCAGATGCTGCAACATACACCGTAAATATTGCTCAAGGGTCTGATTCGTCCTCTCTGTTTGACCATCGGTCTGAGGGTGGTGACTAGTCGATAATCTAACATCGATTTGTGCCAATTGACAACATCTACGCCAAAAGTGGGAAATGAATTGGCTTCCCCGGTCTGAGATTAGTACAGACGGGAATCCATGTAAACAAACAATATTTTCAAGGAATTCTTTGGCTAGAACTGAAGCTGAAGGTAAACCTTTCAATGGAATGAAGTGGGCCATTTTGGAAAATAAATCCACAATAACAAGGATAGTGTTATATCCTGAACAAGGAGGTAAGTCCGTAATAAAATCCAATGACAGGGTGTGCCAAGGTGCTGGCGGAATGTCTAAAGGTTGAAGAAGACCGGCTGGTCTTTTCTTTTGGCCTTTATTTTGGGCGCAAACACCACAGGACATCACAAATGATTTAACATCTTTTCGCCAAGAAGGCCACCAGAATTGTCGTTTCACCTTTTCTTCCGTCTTGGCAATACCGGGGTGCCCCTCTATTACTGTATCATGATAACGAGAAATAACGAGCTCTTGTAATTCCTTGTGTGGCAGAAATAAGCGCCCTTTGAAATAAGGTAAATCATATTTTATAGTAAAGTCAGATCCCTTTTGTACCCAATCCTGTAAGTCTGTAGGGTCCAGGAGTAGTTTAACTCTAGCTTGAATGTCTTCAAGCGTTTGTAAAGAAGTCATGCCCAAAATTCTCTGTTCGGGAATTATCGGTACAGGTTCTGAGTTAGTATCAGTTTCTCCCATTCCTATTCGGGATAGAGCGTCCACTTTGCCATTCTTACAGCCAGGACGGTAGGTGATTACAAAATCGAATTCTGCAAAAAACAAAGCCCAACGGAGCTGTCGAGATGACTGAGCCTTGGCGGTCTTTAAATACTGTAAGTTCCGGTGGTCGGTGATCACCGTGATGGTATGTCTAGCGCCAAGTAGATAATGCCGCCAGGCTTTAAAGGCGGATTTAATGGCTAACAGTTCTTTGTCAGTGATTGCGTAGTTAACCTCGGGTGCCGAGAATTTTCTGGACCAAAATGCAACGGGATGCAGTTGGTTAGTTTCGGGATCTCTTTGAGACAGGACAGCTCCCATGGCTAGGCTGAATGCGTCAGTTTCGACGACATAAGGGAGATCTGGGCGCGGGTGCTTCAATACAGGTGCAGAGGTAAATTTAGCTTTTAGTTCCTGAAAGGCCTGCTCGGTTTCTTCAGACCATTCGAAACGTTTATTTTTCCTTAAGAGCGCAGTGATGGGTTGAACCACACGAGAAAATTCCGGGATAAACCTGCGATAAAAATTGGCAAAGCCAAGCATGCTTTGAACACCTTTCACGGAGCTAGGCGATGGCCATTTGAGGATAGCATCCACTTTTCGTGAGTCCATGCGGACTCCTTTAGGTGTCAGGATGAAACCAAGAAACTCGACTTCTGTGGCATGGAAAACACATTTTTCAAGTTTAGCAAATAGTTTGTGTTGGCGCAATTTCTCGAGAACTGCCCTGACATGTTTTCTATGATCAGATTCCGAAGATGAGTACACAAGAATGTCATCGATATATACGACAACACAAACGCCGATGAGTTCCCGAAAGAGATCGTTTATGAAGTATTGGAAGGCAGCCGGTGCATTGCACAGTCCGAAAGGCATCACCTGGTACTCGAATAGCCCATATTTGGTGCGGAATGCAGTTTTCCATTCATCGCCTTCGCTTATTCGCACCAGATGGTAGGCCCCCCGGAGATCTAAATTGGTGTATATGCAGGCATCCTTCACCTGGTCAAGGAGTTCAGGGATCAGAGGCAAAGGGTATCGATTTTTAACAGTTATCTGGTTCAATGCGCAGTAGTCAATACAAGTTCTGAGGTCGCCTTCTTTTTTAGGCACGAAGAATAAAGCCGAGGATGCAGGAGACTTAGACGGGCGAACAAAACCATTGGCTAGGTACTGATCTAGATATTGTCGTAAATGAAGATTCTCGGATTCGGTAAGGGCATAGATTCTGCTGCAAGGGGGTTGTGCACCGGGCAATAGATCGATCTGGCAATCGTACGACCTGTGAGGCGGTAGAGTGTTGGCCTGTTCCTTTTGGAAGACGTCTTGAAATTCTTGGTATTTTGGCGGTATTTGCAAAATGACAGGGTTACTGTAGCTAGGCCAATATTTGGATTTCTTGCATAACAGGTTTGTGCACAATCTGGAAAGTTTATCCTCTTTGCTCGCCAGTCAATTCGAGGATTATGTGTTTCCAACCAAGGGATTCCTAGAATTACTTGAAATTGCGGAGCCTTGATTACATCAAACACAATTGCCTCCCGATGTCCGTCTTGACCCAACAATGTCACTTCAGTAGTGGAGTGTGTTACCGGCCCAGAGGCGATTTCGGTTCCATCCACTGTGGTGATGACATCCTTACTGGTTTTAGGGCAAAGAGGGAGGTTGATCCTGGAAGCCAATTCACGATCCACATAGTTTCCTATAGCCCCACTATCGATGTATGCCTTAATGGCATGTAACCGCCCAGGCTGCTTCGGATTTACGAGGACCATTGGCATGATGAAATGCGAGGTCAGAGAGTTCGTTTTTAAGCTCGGCATGCAGACCCCCACGCTTGTCGGGCGTGGTCGATTCCCGACTCAGATTCAATCAGGTTCTTATCAGCGACTCCTACCTCCTTCTTAGACGGTTTTATAGGGCAATCTCGTAAAAAGTGTCCAGAAGCCCCACAATAAAGGCATAATTGCATTTGCCGTCTTCGTTCACGCTCTTTTTGAGTTAAAGGTCCTTTAACCCCTCCAATTTGCATAGGTTCAGTAACATCGGCACCCTTGGGTTTAACATGGGTTTTGACCAAAACCTGGGTCTCAAACTAGGACCAATCTGCCTTTCTGTTTTGAAGTCTGTGATCTAATTGGACCACCAAGTCTATATATTCAGAGCAGTCTTGGGGTGGATTTACGACCTGGGCCAGGACATCCTTACGTTCTCCACGTAGACCTCGATGGAATAACGTGATTCTTTTATCCTTCGGCCATCCAGTCTCCACAATTAACCTATTGAAGGTCGCGATATAGGCTAAGAGGTCCAGGTTACCCTGTCGTAGGGATAGAAGCTCGTTGTCCAGGGCCTGTCCCTGTGAATGCCGAGCAAAAAGTCTTTCCATGCTTGTCTGGAAGGCTTGAAAGTTCCGAAGAATTGGGTCATCTTGAGTAACCAGTGGAACTGACCAATCCGCAGCACTGCCGCTGAGATATGATAGTACAAAAGCGACCTTGGTTTGGTCGTTAGGGAAGGCCCCAGATCTGCAGAGGAAGTGCAATCGGCATTGATTCATGAATACGGCAAACCTTTTGGGGTCCCCGGCAAAACGTTCCGGTGGGGCCAGTGGCATATTTCCAGGTAGATTAATTTGCACAGGGTTATTTGAAACCACTGGGGCGGAATTACCCCCAGAACCTGGTAAAGGAGTTTGACCAGCCTGACTTTGTAATAGCTGTCTGGCAAGATCATCAGATCGTTCTTTAGATACAATTAACTCTCTCCTGAGGGCATTTGTCTCCTGGCGAGCGGAATGAACTTCAGCCCATAATTCCCCCAATAGCTGGGCCAGCTGGTCTGTCTCGGAAGTCTCCTTAGCGCCCGGGTGGGAAATTCTGTATCGCTCACCTGATTTCCACAGAGGTGCCGATCTGTTCTGGACTGCTATGACCTCTTCTAAGGTGATGCGCAGGACGCGGAAGACGGACTGGACCGGACCCCCAAACCTCGCCTGTCTGGCCCGTAGAAGAATCCTTCTGTAGATGGAAAAGGGGATTAACTGTCTGCTGGATAATGTGTCGGATTCCCCCCTTCCCCCTCTCACACTCCTCGAACCCCCTCCGCGATTCCCTGTAGAGCCTCACCTTAGAGTCTGAAAGGACGAGCTCTCCATCCTGCTTCCGATGCAGGGGCGCGTTGATTTCCAGTTACTTCACTGGATCTCGGGTTTGGTGAGTATTCAACTTCGCTTGACTTTTCCGATATGAGGCCGTAAGTATTCAGTTGCAAAAGTTCAAGCCTTAATTGTCCGTTGTCCTTTTCTCTATTTCAGATGCAGGATGAAGAATCCGCGTAGAGGAATGGATTCGCCGAAGGTAAACTCTGGTGAGTCTTTTTGATGGATGGTTCCTTTAGTGATCTTGCTTTCACCCACTAATGCGTGTGTCTTTTTCCCCTTAGGGGCCGGGGTATGGAAGTGCCAAAGAGGCGGCGCCGACCCGAGGTGAGGAAAAATTGTCCCAACAATAATCAGGTAAGTCTTAAGGTGGAAGAATCACGCCTTCCTCAATCTGTTCCTTCGCTCACCTTTGTTTTGTCTCTTTTTCTCCTTAGGTGCTGAAAGGAGACGGATGGTGCCAATGGTCGCTGAAGAGCCAGAGGGCGCCTCGTGAAGGTGAGTGGACGCGGCGCTGCAGCGAGCGATGCGATGCGCTTCTAAAAATAATGTCTTTTCTCAGGATCGTCGGAGTGGTGGTTCCGGACTCCGGATGGAGGTAGGTAAAGTTCAATTATTCACCTTTCTCTCCTTTCCTTCCTTTTCAGGTGTTCCAGGTTGCAGGCGGGCGTGGCTGGAGCCAGGATGCAGGAGCAGACACGGTGAGCGTCCAGCTGCTAGATGCAGAACAACACGAAGCGTGAGCTGCTGTCTGGGCGTGGTTTAAATAGTCTCCAAAGTAGTTCCAGGTAAGTATTCTTCCTCAGCCACGCCCGAGTGGTAAAATAGTCCCATAGGTAAAATAGTCCCTTTCAGACCTCAAGGAGGTCTGGATCCGGCAGCATGGTCTGCATCAGGTAAGTCCATCCAAGCACTCCCATAATGAGCCTGGCGCCTATGGTGCCAGGACTGATGTCTTCTATGAACTGGCGCCAAAGGCGCCAGGACAATGTCCAAAGAGCCGCTATAAGGGGTTGCTGGGTCCCTCCATGGGGACATGATGTCTGCTTTCGGGGACGCTGGGCCTGAACTGGCTTCCCGGGAGTAGGCATCATGACAGTAACGTCCCTCTGCGTCATCAAGCACAAGTTGTGCTCAGCGTACCACCCTCAAGCCAATGGTCCTGTTGAGTGCCTCAATGGCCTGCTTAAAGAGAGCATTGCAAAGTTGTCTGCGACACTTGGCAAGAATTGGCTCTATTGTCTTCGGCTCGCTTTATTTGCTCTACGCAATTCCCCTGGCGTGGATCATCATTTGACTCTGCACACAATTGTTACTGGCAGGAGAAAGCATGCGCCTCTCACTTTTGCCTGTTCAATATCAGATGCTAGCAGTTCCGCTCATCTCCTTGGAGCTCACGAAATCTCTCAACTATATATCATGTCAGGTGCAACTACGTCAAGGTAGGCCTGCTGACCCAGCATCAAACACAGACATCCCATCAGTTCAAGAAGAAGAGACATTCACAGCACAGCCACCACTCCATCTGGGCATCAAAGTTCTCATCAGGAACGTTACACAATCTTGGAAAGAACCACATTTCACCAGCCCCTTCATGGGCACGTACTGTACCCCTACAGAGATGAAGGTAGGTAAGAGGTTCCCATGGATCTACCTCTCAGACATCTGCCATGACAAGACCCCTGCCCCCTCACAGGAGAAGAGAGGGGGGCCAGCTGATGGGAAGTATTACACAACTGTCCTTTTCTTTTTTCTCTTCCTTTCGCCTGTAATGCAAACCTAAAAGTGGGCCAGAGGAGTTGCGCCACATGGAAGTGGCAGGAGTTGGAAGGACACGTGTTTTTGTTTTTATGTTTATTTGTTTTTTAGCTGAAAGGGGACAGTTTGCCCCTATTAGCAGTAATAATGAAGGAGTGCGCACAAAACGAGATTCATTTAATTCTGAAATGATTGAAGATGGCATTAGGGGCAGTCACAGTGCTGCATCTGGCAACATATGGTATGACCAAATGAAACGCGTGGGACGAGAGAGGGCCAATGACACATATTATGTGTGCTCTCTCATTCCACACATTACAGAGTCACCCAAACTCTTTCTGACTGAAGAGGTTTTAGAAGAGGAAGGCGGATGTCTGATGCATATATCATTGTGTAAGACAAGGGGCTTGTTTCAGTGGAACTCAGTTACTGTGCAATGGATAGATGAGGGGGAGGAGGTATATGCCGACAATTATATGCAACTCAAAAGAATGGTGAAAAAAAAGCCACAAAACATGTATTCAAATATGTGAAAGAAGAGGCAAGAAGGAGGGAGCAACTGTTCACAATCATAGTAGATTAAAGTGTCACAATGAAACAGGGCACAGCGTTCCGTGGTGCTACACAAGACCATTGATGCAAATTGAGGAGTCGAGCTTCCATGCCGGGGCATAGGAGGGGGGAATGTTACAATTTAGAGAGGAAGGATTAGTAGCGTTCAAAGAAGAGGTAATGAGGAAAATGAATACCAGCTGTTTCACAGTATGGAACAAACATGTTCATGCATTAATGTAGAGGTGGAGCCAAGTACCCCTACTCAAAGCTCTGCCCGCATGCTGTCTATATTTTGGGATCCAGAGTGTGAGACACGTGCAGTGCCAGTGAAAATACCTATACCGAAAAGAATCCTGGAAGTAAGGTACACATTGAGGAAACTATATATGCACTCATGACAATATGATGGTCATTTGATTGTAATCCCGGATGAGAGGGAAAATGCGCAAGAGAGAAAACTGGTGATGTAATGCAAAGTAGAACTGACACACCCTGAAAAGAGGCAAGAGGCTGAAGACCATAAACATTCCTAGAATCTAAGGAGGCGATGTTAAAGATGAGCAACATTTCGGGCCCAGCACCAGGAAATCAAGTCCACTGTGAGTCTGGATGTTCATGCAGTAGCTACAAACGTGTGAAAAGAACAAACTCCTGTCCGAGGTGAGGTGCAAGAACAATGAAGATGTCAGCGGTTCATCATTTAATAGTATTTTAAATACAAAAAAGCTTTGAAACGTGGTATCCAGTCACAAGGTTGCATGAAAATAGGTACTGAGTTGAGCTACATCGAAACTAAGAGACAAAGTATGCCTATACTCCTTTTTATTCACAGGCACAGAGAACATTTCCAAGGCCATGTTTAAAGGCTAATTGACTGGCAGACGGCAAAAGTGATGATAGATGGCAGGCTAATTAGTGGGAAGCTATGGTCACGACTAGCCCACCATCACCTGGGAGCCAGCCTACGTGTTGCTATCGTGTGTGGAATATCACATTGGGGTACAAGGGTGCCCACCAATTATAGAGGGCTGAGTAATAAAGAGCCCCATAGTTTATATAACCAATAGGACATCCTGTATTTGATGACCTTACTAGTGATTTGCTCTAGAGAGCTTAGTTGCTCACCTGATGTTAGAGACCCAATCACTTTCCCTGACAAGAATGTTACATATACCTAGATGTTCCCTCTAAGCCTATCACTTTCCCAAATAGGTTTTTGAAGTTTGCCACATAGATTGACGTCAATGATGACGAGTAATTACTATATAATCTATGTTTTTTATGAAACGCGCTGAGATTCGAAGATCGAGCAGATGTTCCTTGATGTTCTTTATACTCCCTGTTTTAGACAATTGATATTAAAAACAGACTTATTTGAGTCAGTGTGATTATTGATTTTTGAGTATATTCTGCATCCCTATCCAAGATGAGGTATTGCTACCTCATCTTAAATGCCTTGTGTTGGTTACACGGGTTCATTAATATGCATCAATGAGAAAAAACAACGGTTGCACATAAAGGAACTCACACACTTTTCTTTATGTTTCAGATCCACTGGCTTAGTATATTTGGGGACCAATACTGGGAGCACTAAGGTGATGAGTATCAAGGCGTCGAGGAGCGGGATTGCAGTCCTTAAGGGTGAATGATGGGCCTGCAGGACACATTCATATTCCCAGCTCCCTCCAGATTGGGGAGGCACAGTTTCCCTCATCATCCTGCGAAGCCCTGCCCTAGTGGTGGCCCACTCAGAACTCATTTCATTCAACAATCACCCTGAACTATTGAATAAAGATGTACATATATGAATAAAGCTAAATTGTATATTTGACGTAGTCCTACCAATCAGTGTTTGTAACCTGTCTTAAAAATGTATCCAAAATATTGTATGATAATTTGACACATTTTGTATAAAATGTTAAGCCACAGTGGGTGGTGTTGACAGCTCACTTCATTTAGTTCACTTCCACAGGGCTGTACGTCGCAGCTGTTTGGGTCCAATACATTTGTGATCCTTTTTTGGATAACATTTTCTTCCTTTGGATTACTTTTGACAGAGGTCCCTTGGTACGAAGCACCGGTATAGGTGTGAAATACATGTCGTCAATATGGACAGGTTCAACATAAAGAATGTTCGCGCAAGCACTAAAGATGCTGAGTGCTCTGTTTTCAGTGTTCACTGTATAGTGTTGGTGGAACACCATTGTCCACATCACAGCTTGCTGGCAGACATACAAACAACCCATTTCGGGACCCAACAGAACAGTGCACAGCAGTATCCGCTTCCCTGTCGTGACTTCAATACTCAGTAATCACCTGTATGACTTGTTTTGGGGATCCGCCTGCCTTTCACAGGTGTAAAAAGCAGGCAGCTTTGATAGAAAACCAATGCATTTGAGCCAACATAAGAATATCATGCTGGTTAAATTCATTTGCTTTTTGCTAATGGTGTGAAAGAAGGGCATGGGCAGAAATAGCATATCCATTCTGTGCAATACACACAAAAATGCCCCAGAGTAGTATCTGAGGCAGAAAGCAATGGATACACATGTTACACTTTGTTTTTAAGCCTCAGATATCACTCTGGGAACTTAGGAAATGTATGTGCTGATCCTAACTATTGTGCTGGGACCCAGAAAAGGAAAAGGAACAAAGACTTGGACACAACATAGGGACTAATATCCCCCATTTCACCTGTGCAACCACCCTCAGAAATACTCACAAGGCACAGAACCTGTGTACTTATGATGCAGTGTTAATAAGGTTGTTGCTCATAATCAGAGGAGTTCAGAATTGAAGCTTCCCACTCCTCCAGGGGTCACATTGATACCCAGATAGAGAGTTCTAACCCGATCCATCCTTGTGCACTGGATAGGAAATTCCATCACAACCTCCACCTTCCCTCTCTGGTAATATCTGGTCCCCTTAATCCAAGGGAGTGAAACCCAAATTCAATGCCTACATCTGGGAACAAGGATATGAACCCTAGATCTTAGGACAGACTCAGATGGGCTGTCAAAAACATACAAATATTCTCCAAACTACTGCGACAAATTGGTACAGAAGATTTGGCTCAGAGCTATGCAAACAAAGTAAGCTGTACCCATGAGTGAAGTAGTCTGTGCATAGCACTGCACATGGTTGAATCCGGCTTGGGGGGGATGACAGGCACCTTGGAACACAAAGATGCTTTGGGTTTCAATAGCCACAGTCTCTGCTCTCACTACAGCAGGCCATAGGCATTTTTCAGGTTAATGGTGCCATAAAACAGATGATAAATGGAGGAGTCCTTCAAGTGGAAAGAGGAGTCTGACTCCCATGTCACCTCCCTCAAATAAATTCCAAACAAACCACATTTCCGTTTGTCTGATTACTCCAGCTAGTTTTGACGAACAAGAGATGGCCAACACCTGTACTATTTTGCCTTTGACTTGCTGAATCCATCTGGTTTGCATTCCATGTAGGGCTCTTCATAACGTGGGAGGAAATAATTCACTATTTGAGAATTCTGTCCTTTAGGGTATGGTACGACTAAGTTCTTAATGGATGTCTATCTTAATTAAAGGAGGTAGCAGGGGATGCATTCAATCTCAGGCTGCTTTGACCCTTTCCTACAAAAGAAATATTTTATGGGACACAGAACCTTGCGATCGTTGAAGTTTAGCATCTTAATGTACATCATAGTTTTGTGCGCGACTTAGCTGCCCAAAGTGTGTGTCTAGACAACACTTGTGGGCCATTTGTACTTTAGGCTAGGCTTGGAAGTTCACAAAAGGATATAGGGAAATGTTCTTCCATTTCTTGCAGAAAGCAGAATATACTCATAATATTACTGCAACTCCTATTCTCCAGGTTTTCAAGATTGAAGTCGATTCACCGCATGAGGCCTGAAAACCTGCCAAACTGTCATGTGATTTCTTGAAAGTACCCACCAAGTCTATGCTTGCTGGTTCTGATTTCTAGCACAATAGGGTCATCTGTACGAGACATCTTGACATGCTAGCAGATGCAAATACCAGGAACGTGGATGACATGACTTAAAAAAATGTGTTTGTTGGAAAAGATATGGAAAGTTCATCAGCGCTTTAAATATTTCATGGGTTAGTGACTCTGCTTTACTGGGTCCCGGTAAAGTGTAGCTTGGAAAAACCATAAGGAAATTAAAGGCATGCATAATGAGTGGAAGCTGCATAAAAAATAAAATTATCACAGCCCCATTGGTGCAACACTATTTGGAAAAAGGTCACGGCCATGAAGATTTAAAATGGACGGCGACGAAAGGTCCAGAAAATGTACAAACACGTAGAACACTTATGAGATATGGAAAGGAGCACATCATTTTTGTATCAATAGCAATATATCAGGCCTGAATGAACATGTGATGTTGCATAAGTGTGTGCCCTGATTAAGAAAAAGTCAGCGGGTTAACTTACTCTATGTTGGGGGCCATGTGAGGGCGCTGAAGCCAGAGCTCCCTCCTGAAAAATACTGAATCAGCTATTAGATAGTGTATTGACCCACCTACCTGAAAACATCTGTTATGATAAAAGAATGTTTAGGCACTCCAGTGCTGATTGATTGGACATATGGAAGGTTTTTGGATGGCCACGGTGCCTGTGAGAACCACTGCTGATTGGGGAGCCGGCACCCTCAAAATGATAATGCAATGACTCTGAGCCACAGCAGTGGATTTGGAAGCCTGGAGTGTGTCATCCATAGCTCAGATCGGACAGGGCTTGAGTGCTTGGCACACTGTCCTTCAGCTCCAGGCTGACTCTAGACCTGCACTCATGGTTTGACGTGCCACACCGGCCGTAGAGCTACACTTTAATGGGGGCATGCTGGTGACTAGTAGAGGTGCCTACATGTGTGAGTTCCGGGCTGTGCTACTGATTCCCGCAGCTGCTGTGTGTGTGTGTGTGTCTGTGAGAGAGAGAGAGAGAGAGAGAGAGAGAGAGAGAGAGAGAGAGAGAGTGAGAGAGAGAGAGATTTTTTGTGTTCGGTCTTTAAAATGCAGAAATATCACATAGAACCGAATATTAACAACGTCACCGACCTTAAAACTGGACGTAACGATGTTACGTTTTGTTATTTTACTTGATATTTATATAGTGCCTACTGCCAAATGTATGGCCTCAAAGCAATGTGGGGTGGATAGCACTTCAGCAAACTGTAGTCTGAATATTCATTATAATAAAAGAGCATTACATTGTGTGACAATTGTATTCAGATCTAAGGATCTAAGAATTATTACCAAAGAGGACTTAATTAAAGACTTTATACTAGCCTAACAATGTGTAATGTTCAGGCACAAAAAAGAATGCTATGTCAGTGACTATGTGACCGCTGGACCAAATCTTCCAGAGGGATTTCGCCGTATTCTGTGGGCCACATCACTAAAAGGAGAATGGGCTATCATAAATCAGTCTATCAACCCCAACTACAACTGTCTACAGTTGAGGGCTCTGCTATTCTTTAAATACAGAGCATATGCACACTGAGTAGCATGCAGTCATTTATCAGATATGGCAAAAATAAATGTAATTTATTCAGGTATACTTGTCTGTAGCATCAAGTTAATGCAGTAGAAATGTTTTGTACTACATATAGTGTTGCACCGTTCAACTTATTCATGCAATAGAAATGACTTATATTGCTTGCAAGTATAGTTTTCTACTGCTGAAAATAGAGAACATACCAGCTTTAGTATTAGTAGTTATTGAAACCCACCTACAGAGAGAAAATATAACTTGATCTGCCTATGCAGGCTGAGTTCATTAGACTGTGTTGAAGTCAGTGGTGGGCGTGGGACAAATGCAGTAGATATGGAAAGAAAGGCCAGACATCTGTCTTCCTGCATGTAGTGAGTCTGCACCGTTCTTTTTGGTCATGTTATGTTACAATGCTTCGACTGTTACATTAAGACAATATGCTTTTTGCTTGTACAGCACTGTTTACAGCAGTAAGGCCACCTCATACGACTAAGGGGCAGGTACAATTAATGGTATAATGTTGCTGAGGTTGGAGCTGGTCAGGGAAAGCAGGAGAACAACAATGAAAGGTGCTGTTGAGCAGCCGATCGTTATGGACGCCTGAAAGAGGAGCTGCGTACCCACAATTAACCCTGTACTTTAATAGCCGTCGCAGAACAGATATATTCAAATTTGCAGAGTTGAGAAGGTGCAGGGGACGTTTGTGCACTCACCCCCTAAGAAACTGCAAGCTAAAGCGATACGCACAGCCAATGAAAGAGAGCCCGGTGCCACGCTGAGACAACACGCTGAGGCCGTGGGCGTGGGAGGAGTCGGCGAAAAAACAAGCAGAACTGCAAATACTGAAGCACACTTCAAGTAAACTCCTTTCAGCTGAGAGAAAAGGAACTGGGCAACAATTCGACGTCCCGGGTACAGTGACACAGAAACCGGGCTAAAGCTACGCAACGCCACATGCGACCGGGCTAAATTCCCACGTGCCTCGTGGGCAGTGACAGTGACAGAGACTTGGTTCGGACATCGGAAGAAACAGAGTGTTCCCTGGACACGAGGGTCCCAACGGCCTGGAGACCACGCATAGATTGGAACCTGGAGTGCAGCCGGCCCAAAGATCCGAGGTTCGTGTCTGCATGCTTGTGGCCACCGAGGTGCAACGGATGAAACTTGGATGCGGGGCCCGAACTGACAGCCCGGGGTACATTACCGGTCCGACCAGGTCAGATAGCTGAAACCATTTGCTGCAGCCATCAGATCAACGGGACTGATCTGGTAAGGTGCATTGTAATAGAATATGCTGAATCCCGAACTAGACACTGTTATATCCGCCCTGCGTCCTGCAACGCGGTGACGCAGGGCGTCTTAATAAAAGCCCCACCCCTGCGCATGGGAGGCAGTTCCGGGCCAAGACTCTAACAACGTGTGGCGTGTTTCATTTCGCTCCGGCCGGAGCTGTGCCACCGCGGCCTACTTCAGAGGCCTTCAATGTTCTGCCACCGTGCAGAGCCAGAACATAACACTGGCGACGAGGGAAACAGGACCCAGCACACGCGCTCGATGCCCTACCAGCTGATTATTTCAGCAGCGACATGCATAAAATTTGGACACCCGGTGCGGGGGCACACAAAAACCCCCCACCCAAAAAAAAAAATACATATTTTTTTTTTCTCTCTCTTTTCGGCTGAATTGTCGTATTTGTTTTCCACACGGGGCCCAGGTGCTGGAGGAGACAAAGCGGTCCCAGGGCACTGCAACATCCAACCAACTGGTATCCAGGGGCCAGAGGCACCACAGCACCACGTGAGAAGCCATTGCACACGCAGCACGCATGTGTGATCACGGCAGCAGGCAACTGGAGCGAGGCAGCAGTCCCATCAGCTACTGGTTCGAAGGTCGGCCACAAAAGGGACCAGTGACACCTGAAACCACGCACCAAAGTGAGGAGAATAGACCCCATCAAGTGACAGTGAGGCCCCACTATTGCGACTGTCACGTCCACCCCCAGGCCCGGTATGCCCTCTAGACTCGCAGCGAATCTGTCAATGCCATCACCACAAGCTCGCCCACAAGGGAGCTCCTCTGCAATGATTCAGCCATTTGACCCATTCACGGATCCATCATCAGTTGGCCCCCGGTGGCAGCTATGGATCCAAAAATTCAAAATGGCAATGGAGTGCAAGGACATAACCACCGCCAGGAAAATGAGATTGCACCTGTTGCTAAATGTGGGGGACGAGGTACTACGTATCTTCAACTCGCTAACCACTGCTGATGGCCAGGACATTTACCAACAAGCGAAAGATGCCTTGACGGCTCATTTTCTCCCACAACGCAACCTGAATTATGAAACCTTCATATTCTGCACCACATTTCAGGCAGAAGAGGAGACCTTCGATGCCTACCATACCCGACTCAGGAAGCTGGCGATTTCGTGTGAGTTCACGGATGTCGAGAAAGAAATCCGGAGACAACTCATCAACGGCATCCAATCGGAGAAACTAAGAAGGATTGTGCTGAGTGAGAAGGGCATCTCTCTAACACGCATTCTGGAGTTGGGTCTTCAAAGGGAGCTGGCACATGCCAGGGCCGCCAACATGGGAGTGACTCTACAAAAACTACAGCCTACCCTCACGACAATCATGGGGCCCATGACACCAATAGACAGTCAACAAGAGATGAGGCTGGCGGCAACTACTCACCAGCCAGATGGCAGCCACGGATCCCGGGACCCACGGAGTGTGGATGGTGTGGTGGACCGCGTCATGGACAGCGGAACTGCCCGGCGCAAGGGACAACATGTGGGGCATGTGGCAGAAAGGACCACTATGCTAAGGTGTGCCGGTCATCGGGCACCCCACTACCGCCTCCACAGAATCCCCAGGAGAAGAGTGGGACCAAGAAAAAGAAGCAAGCGAGTGCAAGGCGAGTCGAAACGACCAACTCTTCAACTGAGAAAGAAGGGAATGACGTCACAGGGACCCAACAAGACTCTGGCAGGGAGCAGCGGACGAAAGGGAGAAAAGTATACCTGGTGTCAGCTTTGGATCATGGACAGGCTATGCAGAAAAAAGGGCTCAGGAGGCACAAATGCCAGGTCACTCTCCAAAACCAGCCGGTATGGATGACAATAGACACGGAAGCCTTCGTAAATGTCATGCCCACAAGCACATTTCAAACACTGCAACCACGACCAGACCTGAAGAACACAGACACCCTTCTGTTTGCATATGGCTGTAGGAAACCACTACCGGGATTCCGCACCACCCTCAGCCACGGTGAAAACAGGTTACCGTCAAAAATCTACGTAGTAAATGCGGGGATCGAATGCCTTCTGAGTGGTGATGCGGCTGAGGACCTAGGGCTAGTACAGTTCATCAGTCAAGTCAAGGAAGCACAAGAGGTTGAAAACATCCATGCACAGTATCCCAACCTGCAAAAAGGGATTGGGTGTTTGAAAGGAAAGACAATGAAGCTCCATATTGATCAGTCGGTCCAGCCAAAGCCCGTCAAACACCGGAGGACCCCATTCCACATGCGTGAACAGGTGGAGAAAGAACTTAAAGCATTGGAAGAAGCTGGCATTATAGAAGAGCTAACGGGGCCGACACCATGGGTTTCCCCGATGGTGGTCACAAAGAAACCCAAACAGCCGGGAAAGGTCCGAATCTGTATAGACATGCGCCTCCCGAACACTGCCATCAAGCGGGAGCACCACATCACGCCGACCCTCGACGAAATCATGGCTGACCTCACGGGATCAAGAGTTTTCTCTAAGGTTGATTTGAAAGCAGGTTACCACCAGCTGAAGCTGCATAGGGACTCTCGGTACATAACCACTTTCTCGACACACATGGGTTTGCGAAGATATAAGCGGCTAAGCTTGGGGATCTCCTCAGCTGCCAAAGTCTTTCAACAGACAATTCAGGAAGTCATCCCGGGCATACCAAGTGTCCTAAATGTGAGTGACGATATCCTGATCCATGCTCAGGACAGAGGAGAACACTTAAGAAGATTACGGATGCTTTTGGGCCGACTAGAAGATGCTGGACTAACCATTCACAAGGAAAAATGTGAGTTTTCAAGACGGAAATATCGTGTTTTGGTTACAAGTTCAGCAGCACTGGCATTTCCCCGGACCCCAGAAGGTTGCTGACATACAGGCTGCGAGTCCGCCCATGACACCCACTGACGTGCGCAGTTTCCTGGGGATGGCCACATACTGTGGGAGATTCATCCGGAACCTGGCCACTCTCTCTGAACCCCTTCGAGAACTTAACAAGCTCAACACAAAGTGGGAATGGGGGAAAGTGTGTCAGGAAGCATTTGAAAGCATCAAAGAGTCATTATCCATGGACACGAAAATGGCGTACTACGACACTGCGCTCCCGACTGAACTTTTTGTGGATGCCAGCCCTGTTGGCCTAGGGGCCATCCTCATGCAGGTTACCAAAGAAGGTGAGAAGAGGCCCATCGCCTACGCGTCAAGAGCTCTCACAATGACAGAGCAGTGATACTCTCACATTGAGAAGGAGGCAATTGCCGTACGGTGGGGGTGTCGCCACTTCCATCTCTATCTGTATGGCAGACGGTTCACGGCGATTACGGATCACAAACCCCTCCTGCCAATCTTCATGGGCACATCCTCGCACCCGCTGGCCAGAATAGCCTAATGGCTGCTACATCTCCAACAGTACAATTTTGAGTTGGCATATCAGCCGGGAAGCAAAAACCCGGCAGACTTCCTCTCAAGACACCCTCGAGTGGCGACGCCACAGAAAGTTCAGGTAGCCGAAGAGACCGAGGAACATATCTGCCAGGTGGTGCGGGCCATGAGGCCAAAGGCTTTTAGCATCGATGACATTGCAGATGAAACACACAAGGACCCGTGTTGCAACCTGGTAAAGGATGCCATCATCTCAGGCGACTGGAGGTCCTTCATGAAGAACACCCACAACATGACAGCAGAAGCAAAGGCATTCCTCACAGGGATGTTCACCAGACGACAGGACCTGTCGATCACAGAGAAGGATTGCTGCTAAGGGGAAATCGCATCATCATCCTGAAGTGGGAGAATGGAAGAACAGGCTCCCGTCCTTCACCTCTCGCGCTTGGCCTAGAGGGTCACGGCCCAGACACCCGCCGCGAGAAGAGTTTGTCCATTTACCAGACGACCAGGTACCCTAGTACAGGAACATACGGATGTGTCCACCTGCCTGCCCAGCAGCCCGCACTGGCCATGCCGACACCTGCGGCTCGGATCAGCTAGACTAAAAACCACACGTCGTTAGAGATGCCATGACGACCTAGACAACGGGAAGCACATCTGTACAAGTATACACACTTAACATTTCCACACCAATCTACACGAAGAACATACTCAGTGCTCTGACGTAGGCGACAGGCATATTCACGGACGTGCATCTTTATTATTTTTACATAGGCTTTCAGAATGCAGAAACGCAAGATGCATCATGAACTCATCTATAACGCTTGCTCACGCTTCCCTTAAAACCCGTTACCACCATGAGAGGTATAATGGAAACACGATACTGGTCATGGAAATGTATGCTACTATAATCTAAAGCACCTATGCACCAAACAGACTACTTAAGCACCAGGCCCGAGTAGGCCTCAAACAAGAGCTCCCATGGACATTAACAAAGCAAGAGTCAGGTTGCTGATCCTGCAGAAAGAACCCAGTGGAGCAACCAGCCAAGGTCGCAATGTTGCAAACCCACATCCAAGAACAAATCATCAAAGGCACGATGTTGCAACCTCGCACTCCGCGTACCAACGTTAAAGTCATATCTACAAATTAAACCAGACACACAGTGGAAAAGCAATATTAATTGTGCAGAATTCTGCCTCAAACACGGTCCCGCCTCACGTGACTAAGCCGAATCTGACGAGATGCCAAAACCCAGGAGAGAAAAGGCGTCTGGGTCCCTCACTACGAGACACAGGCCGAGACACTTGAAAGGCTCAATGGACACCTGCTACAGTGGGAGCGGTCAGCCTTCCACCTATGAATAAATCCTCACATTGTCTGCACGTATCCATATTGAAACATTGTTGCAAACACAGGTACACCGAGAGCTGGGAACAACGGTGGTCCCAGGCTGGGGAGCTCACGGATGCACCAATCAGAACATGGGGCTCTTATCTCAGACGTCAGTAACATTAGCCAATCCTCAGGAGCCTTCATGTAACAATTCTTATGTATCTAATTGTAGGGACAACCCAGATATACCACCTGACTACACCTTGTCCACTAATATCATTCTCTATATGTGTACTATACTAACCCTACCACTCGAGCAACCAATTAAGAGTGGCGATAGGTTTTTTGTTAACTTTCTGAAGTGACGCAAGTAGCGCGTCATAATGCAGTAAAAAGGGCCTGCGAGCCCCACGATTGTGTGTGTGTCAGGACGGACGCGTACGCTCCTTGACCCATCCCTGCCGTTTTGTATAAATAAACAGCAGAGTCGCCTTCCTCCTTGTGTGTGTGTCTCATACTCTATCTCATCTGGGATATACGGGAGGAGTTGGGGCCTCCCTGCCCGGAGGTCTGCGGACGGCCCGGCCGACCCCGGCAGAATTTCCCCCCGACAAGTTGGAGGCACTGCTGAGATCTGTTTAAGATCAACTTTTATTTTTAGTTTTTCCAGGCACTCCCGTTGCGAGGAGGCCCGGCGGCGCGGCCCCCTCTGCCGTTGCCCCCTTCTGAGGACTACAGGACCATCGCGGAGCCGCGAGAAGACCGGACAGCGCAATCCGGATATTGGCCCTCGGGAGCCGGTTGAGAAGTATCCCGCCCGCGGTCGGCGAGTGTCCAGACGTGGTCCAGACGAGGGGAGGTGGCGAGCCGCTTGGAGGGTGCACGCAGTCGAGCGGCCCTGCATCGAGAGAACTTGGTGAGCATGACACGCACAACAAGCTATGCGAAATTGTGAGGGAGGGGGAGGAAGTAAATAAGGGAGGGGGGAGGTATTGTAGAGATGTGCGGCGAAGGTTTAACTGAGTGTTGCTAATGGAATGAATGGTAGCAAAACGAGTGCGAGAACAGTCGGCTAACGTTACGCGAAAGAGGGGGGCGGGGCACGAAAACATCACGTGCAGCCGCTCGTAAGACACTGATGGTCTAATTTGCGACTAAGTGTGAGGGTGGGTGTGTGTGGTTTCCTACGACTTGACATTTATTGATCAATGAGTAGATGAGGTTCCCTATTGTTCGAGCAAGAAACTCGATAGGTAGATGACGTTTCCCTGTGGGCGGTAGCTAGTTACATAGTTGCCCAAAACGGAAGATAATTGGCTGGTTAAGCCCTCCTGTTAAGGGGCGTATCACACGCGAGGCGACGCAGCGTGCGCAGTCCGGTTATATTATTGATGAGATTACCTTGTTCCAGGAGAGACAGGAAGACAGCTGTAGGGTTAGCGGGGTAGATTGCAAGTGTATTTTGAACTTAAAAAACATAACAAGAATATACCAGTAGCTCGAAGAAATCGGTGACGTCACCAGTAGGGATTTAATAGGATATCGCGAGCACAAGGAATTTTGGGTTTGAGAGTGGTGGGGAAGAGAAGCATGATAAAGGAGCCGGTACGGAGATAAACTATAAACCAGTGGATCGAAAAAAGGGGAAAGGGGCGTGGCTGCGCACGGAGAACGCCGGCCACGGCAAGTGTAAACGGGGGAGGAGAACGGAGAAACAGGACGACTGTATAAGATCATCGTAAGGGGTACGCAGCCGCAGGGGGCTGCGTGCGCTTCGGCCGCAGGGGGCCGTAGGGGAAGGAATATAATATAACATCATATTTATTATTATTGCATAATTTGTCAAAAGGATTGTCGAAAGTCCCCACACTTGCGGGGCGAGGTAAGCAATACAAGGTTGTATATCGTAAACTGCTAGTAAGGGGAAGGGTAACAAGGGGAGTGAATTTATGTCATACGGGAGAGGGTCGGGAGGGTGGGGGAACACCCTCACTACCCCACTACAGCACATATGCACCACACTGCCACCACATAGGGAGAAGTTAATTAAGTACAGCATAGAGTAGACCCAGGGTACAGATAACAAAATGTTAACACCATGGCCGCCTAATGGTAGTTTCGATCCATATGCCCAACATTCACTACTGAACCATCTGCACAATACATACAAGGGGAAGAAGTTGGCAAACCATGTGGAGGTGTTTAACTTATGGAGGATGTTCCAGGGGTCTCGACCAGGACCAAATGGAATGTTCACTATGGGGGAAACACCGGAAGAAAAGGAGATTAAGAAAGAAGGAACGGGTGGGGAAAAGGAGTGCGAAAGCACAAAGAATACGGGGAACGAAAGACAGGGAGGAGAAAAGATTGATAAATCAGACGACATAAAAAAGGAACCGAGCAATGGGATACCCATAACACCGGGAGTGAAAACAGAGGGAGGAGGGTTGTACCCTTTAAGAGAATTAGGAGAAATAGCAGGACAGTTAAGGGCGGCTGAAGGATACTCAAACCCGGCATACAGCCCTCCACCATATGTGGCTCATGGGAAGATACCAATGGGGGACAGGAGGATTAGAGAAGAGCAGACTGTAGAGATAGGAAACGATGAGTGGATAGCTGCACAGATATTGTTGAAATTACGAGGCTCACTAACTGGAGAAGAAAGGGAGGCGGTAAGGAGAACAAACGAGGATAGTGCCAGAGAGAGTGAAATGAGGGGAGAGGAGCTACTACGGCAGAAGGAAGAGATTTTGGAGGAAAGATTAGCAGAACTAAGGGATGAGCAGAATGAACTGATCAAACAACTTGAGCGGGAGGAAAGAGAGAGAGTGAGGAAAAGGAAAGAAGGTAAGGACGAATTGGAAAAATTAAGGGAACGAAGTGAGGAACAAAAGAGAGAAGCTGAAAGGGTAAAAGGAGCAGCAGATAGGGTATCAAGAGTAGTGCTGAGAGAGAAGAAGAAGGAAGAAGAAGAAAAGGAAAAAGAAATGGAAATATGGAGGAGGAGGATAATATCAGAGGCAACTAAGAAATATGAAGAGGGGAAGGTAATAGAGAGTATAGTAGAAAGAGAAAGGGTGAAATGGGAAAGAAAGAAAGAGGATGAAAGGATATTGGAACAGATGAGCAACGAAGTAATGGAGGAGTTGAAAAGGAAAAGGGAGGAAAATAGTAGGGAAATGGAGGAGAGGAGTGAAGGAGGAAGAGAAGAGAGGGGTTGGGAGAGTGAAAGATGGGGAGATGTATATAAAAGTAGAGAGGTAGCAACAACATCAGCACAAAGGGGGACAGTTGGTAACAACGGAAAGGGAGAAAGAGACCTAATAGACTTAAAAACAGTAACAATAAAAGGAAAAAAGGCAGAGTTGGGGGTGCCATTTATGAATGATTTTTGCAGTGAGGAGGAAGGAGGAGTGGAGAAGGATGGAAGGAAGAGTGAAAGGGAAAGCTTAGATAAACTATACCTTACTAGAACAAACATAGATTCGCCCTGGATGAGTAGAAGATGGGAGGAGCTGGAGAGAAGTAAGGAGGAAGTGAAAAGAATAGGGGAAACACAAACCAATGAAACCACGCCACCCACATCACCATCGCACCCTCCCACGTCACGCCCTACATGTTCAACTACCGCGCGCTCTCTGCACAGAATAAAGCTCGCGCCCTTCATGAATGAACTTACACCTTATGCATGTCGGCTTAGGGACCTCCCTAGTCGCAGGCAAGACAGACAAATAAACATACCCATATTGAACACAGGAAATGATGAAAAAAGGGGAAAGGAAGAAGAGGGAGGTAGGAGCAGAGGTAGTAAGGAAGAATTTGAAGTAGTAAAAGAAATGGGGGAAGAGGAGGGGTGTGAAGACTCAACATTATGGAGCATAAAGGGTGACACAAGACAGAATTTAATGCCACTGCTGGAGAGAGGAGGGGTTAGACCACAGTATGTACCTTGGAAACATACGGATAAGGAAAATATAAAATGTAGGCTCCCATCACTAAGTGGAGGTGCGGGTAAGTGGATATATGAAATGGAAAAACACACCGCAGGACAGAAACTAGCAGTAGGAGATGTGAAGGGCCTGTTAATATCAATATTAGGGGATAGAGCGGATGACATTTGGAAAAGAGCGGGATTCCATGGGGTAACAATAACGAACACATCGCATGATGGGGCACCATTTGCAAACTGCAGACATGCGCTATGGCAGGCACTGAGAGTGCAGTACCCAGACACATCAGACATAGGAGCCATTACTTCCCGTAAGATGGGTAAAAATGAGGATCCTGTTGATTATATCCAGGATGTTCAAGAGAAGTGGCGCATGGAAACTAGAGAACAATGGGACAAAACACCAGCCATATTTTATCATATACTAGTACAAGGGCTCCCAGAAGGAGTTCAAAAACAACTAAAGAAAGTAGTGGGGATGGAAGCAAAACCATGGCCAGAAATACAACTGACTATAGTACATCACTGCAGAACATGGCAAGGAAAAATGAAACAAAAGGAAGAGGATAGGAAAACAGAAGAGGCCAAATTAGTACAGAAAAAACTTACTAAATACACAATGGAAGGGGCACTAATAACTACGCCCACACCAATGGCCCAAAGCCCAACGCAAGTAGTGGCTGCACAAGATCCCGCACAAATAACGCCCCCACAAGGTGTAATACAGCAAGTGCCGCCTCTGCAATTACACGCACCAAACATGGGAGGAGGGTACCCAATGCAAGGAACTGGGTATTATAGTTATAACAGAGGGAGAGGAGGGTTTATGAGGGGGAGAGGATATGGATATAATACCCAACAACAGGCTGGGGGACTAAGAAATAACTACCCCACAGGGCAACCCGTATACCAGGACAACACAGGGAGCTTCCCATGGCAAAACAGGGAACCACCCGTGTGTTGGAGCTGCGGACTATTAGGACACATGTCACGTACATGTAGGGTCAGGCCAGGAACACCAGCATGGAATGAACAAGCACAACCTAGGACATTACAAGAACAGCAGGACATACAACAACAGCAGACGTCACAAAAGGGGAGTGACCCACAACAACAAACAACACAACAGCCACAAACCTATTCACTGCCACAACAACAAATAACACAGTACCTGCCACCGCCACAACAACAAGTAGCGTTAATACAACCACCACCCCAAAATGAACGAACACAATTGGGTGGGGTGACGGTGTTGGGACACAACCCTTACACAGGGAATGGCCAATCATTGTACCCCCAATAGGCCAGCCCACAGACGGCCTTGGTGTGTCCCATCCTGTCAGTAACACCTAATAGTGCGGAGGAACCACGCATAGAGGTAACGATAGGTGACAAAAAATTATCATTTCTTGTTGACACCGGGGCAACCCGGTCTTGCATAAGGGAAGGTAAATTTAAGATTTCAGGCGAAGCCATGAACACCCAAGGATTTTCTGGGGCTAAAGGGTTGGTTCCATTTACTGATAATGTTCCCTTATCTATTGGAGATTATGATCTGTCAGTTCCACTCTTGTATTATAGTGCCTCACCAGTAAATATACTGGGGAGGGACATAATGAACAGGTTGAACATGACGATCTCCTTTACAGAGGATGGCATAATTTGCTCTACTCCAGGGATTAACATGCTCGCAGCACGACAGATTTTGCAAGCATACTGTGGACAGACAGCGATTAGGGCGGAGCCAGTAGATGGCGAGATATTCCAATATGGCACTGACATGGCATTTGCATGGATGCCAGGGATAGAAGGGAAAATATGGAGGAGACCAGCAGCCTATCTATTCCGACCAGAAACACCAGTTAATGAACTAGAAGGGAAGGTGTTTGTAGTGGACATTGAGAGCATTATTGCAACAGCTGATTATGTTGCTGTGCACGCCCAAGATAAAGAAGGGAGAGCATGGAGGGCGGTGATAGCACTAGCAGAAGGATGTAGGCTGACCCAGGTGTCAGATGAAGAGCTGTTCTCAGAAGAAAATGAAATGGTGTTCATGATGAGTGTAGAAATATGGCTAAGAGTGGCTCACAAACAAGTAGCACAGAAAATTGCAATGGCACTTGAGGCACCCGCAGGCACCCCAGTCCCATTTTTTAAGGAGGATATGTCAAAGGTGCCCAAATCATTATGGACTATTAGCCCTTATGACGTGGGATGCATAAAAAGCATAGGGGGTGTAAGGATAAAATTGAAAAAAGGTGCCATACTACCAAGAGTTAAACAGTACCCATTGTCAAAAGAGGCAGATGAGGGCATATATGAAACCATAACGGCCCTTATAAACAATGGCATATTGGTCCCCTCAGAATCACCATGTAACACAGCTGTGTACCCGGTGCGCAAGGCTAAAGGGGGGTCTTGGCGCTTCATACAGGACCTCAGACCCTTGAACAACATAGTAGAAGCAGAGTATCCAGTAACAGCAAACCCGGCCACAATATTGTGTGGCATTCCAGCAGAAGCATCACGATTTACAGTGATTGACCTTAAAAATGCTTTTTTCTCAATACCATTACACCCAGACTCACAAGATTTGACAAGCTTCACTTACCGAAATACAAAGTGGAAACATACCAGATTACCACAGGGGTATTGTGAATCACCCTCAATTTTCAATAGAGTAATACAGATGGATTTGGGTAACGTTGAGGTGGAAAGCACAGTGTTACAGTATGTGGATGACATAATAATTTGCAGTACAAACGAAAGTAAATGTAGAGAGGACTCCTTAAAAATGTTGACGATACTGGCAGAAAAGGGGTACAAGGTAGACATGGAAAAGATACAATACTGTCAGGAACAGGTACTTTACATTGGTCAACTGATATCCCAACATGGAAGAAGGATTGCACCACAAAGAGCACAGGCCATCTCAAGCACTCCCGTGCCACAGACTGTGAGAGAACTGCAGCAATTTCTGGGGCTGTGCAACTACTGTAGAGCATGGGTATTTGATTACAGCTCATACATAGGACCCCTGCTTGAGGGTTTGAAGGAAGCAAATAAAGGGGAGAAAAAGTTGGGATGGACTATGGAAATGAGGGAGGCATTTGACGAATTAAAAGACGCGATATCAACTGCTCCAGTACTTGCATCCCCAGACTATGAGCGGCGCTTCTTTATATTTTCACATTGCGACTCAGCAGTGATGAAAGCAGTATTGGCCCAAAAAACTAGCATGGGCTATAAACCAGTAGCATTTTACAGCGGTCACTTAGACCCTATAATGTTAGGCCACTTCTCTTGTGAACAAGGTCTTGCTGCAGCTGCTTTTGCAGTAGAAAAAGCATCAGCAATAACTATGGGGTGTCCAACTACACTATTTGTGGAACATGCACTATTTGCGATATTGAATAAACCTAAGTCCACATTAACGACACAGAGGGCATCAGGTTATGAGATTATTTTGTCTAAAGCTGAACTGGCAATTGTTAGATGTAGCACGGTTAACCCTGCAAGGTTCCTAGCAGAAGTAATTGAAGAGGGAGATTACGCCCACGACTGCACCCAAGTAACTGAAATATACTCATGTACTAGGAAAGTTGAAGAAAACGCACTAGAGGGAGGTGAGCTTTTGTTTATTGATGGTTCATCAACTATTGACCAAGGAGATGGGATACGAAGGACTGGGGCAGCAGTAGTAAAAATGATGGAGGCGCCGGTGTGTGTGGCTATGAAGTGTGTACAATTACCACAGCACTACTCTGCTCAAGCGGCGGAACTCGTTGCACTAATATTGGCATTAAAGGAAAGTTTTAATAAAAGAGTAACTATATATTCCGACAGTGCATATGTCACATCCACTGTCCACTCGGGGCTATCAAAATGGAGAAGGAGAGGGTTTAGGAGAGCTGATGGCACTCCAGTACAACATGCCCTCTTGTTGGCTGAACTAATTGAAGTAATAAACGACCCCCAAGAACTAGCCCTAGTAAAATGCACCGCACACACCAATGGAGAAGACTACGTTTCAAAAGGAAATGCAGCAGCAGACGCACATGCGAAATATGCTGCATATTTTGGTGAGATATGGAACCCCACAGACTCACAGAGAGGGAGAGGGAGGGGAATAGCGAGGGAGATGTTAATAAGAGAAGGGTACACCCATCTCCCAGCCACACAGATTATGGAGCTACAAGCGGCTGCACCAATGGCCGAAAAAGAAGTATGGGTGAAAAGAGGATGCACAATGTCACCAACCGACGCACTATGGCGCCAGGGTGGCACTGGGAAAGTTGTAATACCGTTGGCACTGTTAAATACCGCCTTGAGCCAATTACATCACCCTGCCCATACAGGCAAGGAAATAATTGCAGCACGAATTAGAGAAGATTGGTTTTGTCCCGAGTTAACCTCCCATGTGTCAAATTTTATCAGCAATTGCCTCACATGTCAACAGTTTACGGCCGGTCATACTCTAAAAGTGATAAGAGGTACAATACCCCAGCCAGAAGGACCTTTTCGGCACCTTCACATTGACTATGTTGATATGATCAACATCTGTCAAGGCAATAGGTATATGATTGTAGTAGTATGTCCATTTTCTAGGTGGATTGAAGCAGGGCCCTGTTCACACCCTGATGCGTTTAGAGCAGCCAAATTTATAGTAAGGGAGGTCTTCCCCAGGTGGGGAGTGTGCGAGGTGTTAAGATCAGACAACGGCCCCCATTTCGCAAATGAAATGTTCCAGCATATTACATCCCTGCTGAACATTAAACACAAATTTGCATGTGCATACCACCCACAGGCTAATGGTGTATGTGAACGCCTGAATGGCCTATTGAAGGAGGCAATTGCTAAAATACAACAAACAACAAAGAAAAGTTGGTTGTATTGCCTTCCGTTAGCATTGTTTGAACTTAGAAACAGGCCAGGGTCTGACCACCACCTCACCCCTCACGAAGTGGTTACTGGACGTCAAATGCGCCTTCCCCTAACACCAACGTCAAGGGCATTCACCGATAACGAAAGTTCAGCGAATGTGTTAGGAGATGAAATGTATCAATATGTGTCTTCTTTGATTACTAGTGTCGTGTTTGTGTCTCAACAGCTCGAGCGCACACGGGGCGGGTCTACCAGCAATCAAGAAAAAGACGAAAGTACGGAATTGGGAAAGGAGAACTCGTGCAAACTTGCCAAAGGTGACCACGTACTACTTCGCAATTTCAATAGAAGGTGGCACGAGAAGAGGTTCACTGGCCCCCATCTGGTAGAGGACGTATCAACAAGAGCAGTAAAACTAAAGGATAAGCGTGCCTGGAACCACCTACATGACGTAAAGATCTACAAACTGCAGACCCGCCCCAGCGCCAACGACAGGTCCATTGGAAGAACAGCAACAACATCGCCGACAGCGGAAGAAAGTTCCACCACAGACAACGACCCAATTGTTCCCTCGGAGACAATAACTGACGAAGAAGGGGGTGACCCCCATACTGCCCACCCCATGATCACTCGCTCAAAGAGTAGAAATACTTCCGCCATCTGAGCGCAAACCCCCCCATTGACTGCTAAGTACAGTTGTAACTAAAATTGAAGGACATTGCTTGCACCAATACACATGTAAACACGTGAATGTTCTCTTTTTCTCTCGCACATACAGGAACTGCGTAATATTGTATTGTTAAGAAAAGCTAATTAACAAGTTCAGTGTGCAGGTGTAGATGGTGCTGCCAGACGATAACTACCCAGAAGAATTGTCACACCAATTTGTATACGAAATAAAGAGGCCAACATACTTAAAAAGGAGAAGGGTACGTGTATACTACACAGCCTTCCTCCTGGCCATAGAATATTACATGCCCCACCTCCGCCCATACTTGCCGGTCCTAAGAGACCCATCACTTAGAGTAGCGTGGGAGCAGCTCTTCGCCTGGGCACTGAATGACTACTTGATAGGGAGAGCTTAAAGGAAACAAAACTAACATTTAATAACGAGCACTTTTGAGAATTTTTAGGCGGGCAACTGTAACGTCGCAAGAATAAGCTGCCAGGACCGCAGCAAGGTAAGAGCAAAATGCCGGTGAAATTAGCATATGTAATAAAAATAATAGGGATTTTTATGATCACCGGGTTCTTGGCTGCCTCTGTCTGGCAGTACAGCTATGCTATTGATTTTATTGCTGCACCCAAACTTAATATACCCCCGTCCCCTGCTGCAACAGGTGTTACGTCAGGTGGTAATCGTAATTTTGCACCCAAGCAAAATAGAGTTAAACGCAGCACGTACTCAGACAATAAAGGTATTGATAATTATGTACAAGATTCAGCACACGTCACAAACAACATATGGTACCAACACAAGACCCGCATTGGTAAGCAGACAACTGAGGATAGCTGTTACGTTTGCTCATTAATACCATACGCCATGAGCGCTTCACGAACATTTGTTGCCACAGAAATAGATGAAAAAACAGCACAGTGCATAATATATTTGGCCCTGTTCCAAACGAAAGGAAGATTTCAAGGAACAGTAGTGCACATGACATGGAAAACATGAGACTCATACCCATAAGAAAACAACTTCCTCAAGACCTATCTGAGTTATCACAAGACCAGTTTACATGCTGAAGCATTCAGGTACATAACAAGTGGCCCTGCAAAAGGAGAAACAAAGAAGGTAACACTGCAGTATCTACCATGTGATTGGTACGCAACTGAAGTTCCGGGTAAACAAGGATGCTGGGAGAGGCCGCTACTGACGATAACAGGAAAGGTGTTCCTGGGCAACAGCTGGGAGATAGGAGTGATTGGCAGCAACATGGTAACAAAAGAAACTATCTCAACTATCGAGACACACAATCATCGATGTTGGACGACGTGGATCAAGTATGTACCAATGCTCACGTGGGTAGAAGAAGATGAAGACCCGATAACTATACTACCATTGACTGCGCCTAAAGTATGCTACCAGCATAAAGGAGAGGTGGACGTAGGATATAACACCAATTGTGCAAGCGTGATGGAGTTGCCTGAGGGGGGAGCGGGAACAGCAGTAATAATGGACCATTATTGGGCCTGTGGGGAAAAGGCATATCATACACTGCCTCCCCTGTGGAATGGTGTGTGCACAATGGTACACGTCAATGTACCATCACTAGTGGTACCTAAGAAGCATGTCGATGTGGCGAAATTTCCTAAAATGGATGAAGGGGATAAGAGAAGAAAGAGATCTGCACCACTTCAGAAGGAGCAAGGAAACAGGACCAACAGCAATGATACTGTCCTAAACAGGAGAAAAAGACAAGGAGAGCCATTGACAGGAAATTACCTGTGGGGAAGGTCGGAAACGGAACTAACATCAATACCGCCAGAACACAGACTATTCAGCAGAGCAGCAATGTTCTTCTCCTCAATAATACATCTGGGACTGCAGGCATACGCAAACACAAAATGGCTCCAAATAACAAGGTGGGAACTAATGATGACCATCAATTCAACAGTAAATGGGTTCAACGCAATTAAAGAGGAGCTGCGAGCTGTAAGGATGGTAGCACTCCAGAACAGATATGTATTGGACCTTCTCACAGCAATGGAAGGAGGAGTTTGTGCAAAAATAGGACAATCTTGCTGCACGTTCATACCTGCCAACGATGCTGACAATGGTACACTGACAGAAGCAGTTTCACAATTGGCCCAGATGCACTCCAAAATGATGGACGAAAGTAACGGTGTAAACAAGGATAAGAGCTGGTTTTCACTATTATGGTCATGGATGCCATCTTGGCTGTCAGATGGACTGAAAATAATAGTGGGATGTGCTATTTTGGCTGGAGCTACCCTGATCATAATTAGATTTTGGAAGGCCCGGAAAGCACGCACGACTGACGAGTTGCTGGAAATGGTGGGAATGCACCCCTTAATGCCAGCAGATGACGGCCAGCATACAGGTGTGATAATACAAGAAAGGGAGAAGTTGCGCACCCAAATCATCACCAATCATCTAGACCCACCATCAGTGAAGATTGAGAACCCAAGGAACCCCAGGAGCTACATAGGAAGATGGGTATACTGTACTCCTGGAGGAACATGTGAATACATGTATTGGTCATTTGAAGATCATGTAAACCATTATGGACATCTCGGAGGGATAACTAAGATATGGAGGGTAAGAGGAGATAACGAGAAGGATATGTTTGTGGTCGACAGGTCGACCAGAGGGGGGACTGAAGTGGGAGAATGGAAGAACAGGCTCCCGTCCTTCACCTCTCGCGCTTGGCCTAGAGGGTCACGGCCCAGACACCCGCCGCGAGAAGAGTTTGTCCATTTACCAGACGACCAGGTACCCTGGTACAGGAACATACGGATGTGTCCACCTGCCTGCCCAGCAGCCCGCACTGGCCATGCCGACACCTGCGGCTCGGATCAGCTAGACTAAAAACCACACGTCGTTAGAGATGCCATGACGACCTAGACAACGGGAAGCACATCTGTACAAGTATACACACTTAACATTTCCACACCAATCTACACGAAGAACATACTCAGTGCTCTGACGTAGGCGACAGGCATATTCACGGACGTGCATCTTTATTATTTTTACATAGGCTTTCAGAATGCAGAAACGCAAGATGCATCATGAACTCATCTATAACGCTTGCTCACGCTTCCCTTGAAACCCGTTACCACCATGAGAGGTATAATGGAAACACGATACTGGTCATGGAAATGTATGCTACTATAATCTAAAGCACCTATGCACCAAACAGACTACTTAAGCACCAGGCCCGAGTAGGCCTCAAACAAGAGCTCCCATGGACAGTAACAAAGCAAGAGTCAGGTTGCTGATCCTGCAGAAAGAACCCGGTGGAGCAACCAGCCAAGGTCGCAATGTTGCAAACCCACATCCAAGAACAAATCATCAAAGGCACGATGTTGCAACCTCGCACTCCGCGTACCAACGTTAAAGTCATATCTACAAATTAAACCAGACACACAGTGGAAAAGCAATATTAATTGTGCAGAATTCTGCCTCAAACACGGTCCCGCCTCACGTGACTAAGCCGAATCTGACGAGATGCCAAAACCCAGGAGAGAAAAGGCGTCTGGGTCCCTCACTACGAGACACAGGCCGAGACACTTGAAAGGCTCAATGGACACCTGCTACAGTGGGAGCGGTCAGCTTCCACCTATGAATAAATCCTCACATTGTCTGCACGTATCCATATTGAAACATTGTTGCAAACACAGGTACACCGAGAGCTGGGAACAACGGTGGTCCCAGGCTGGGGAGCTCACGGATGCACCAATCAGAACATGGGGCTCTTATCTCAGACGTCAGTAACATTAGCCAATCCTCAGGAGCCTTCATGTAACAATTCTTATGTATCTAATTGTAGGGACAACCCAGATATACCACCTGACTACACCTTGTCCACTAATATCATTCTCTATATGTGTACTATACTAACCCTACCACTCGAGCAACCAATTAAGAGTGGCGATAGGTTTTTTGTTAACTTTCTGAAGTGACGCAAGTAGCGCGTCATAATGCAGTAAAAAGGGCCTGCGAGCCCCACGATTGTGTGTGTGTCAGGACGGACGCGTACGCTCCTTGACCCATCCCTGCCGTTTTGTATAAATAAACAGCAGAGTCGCCTTGCTCCTTGTGTGTGTGTCTCATACTCTATCTCATCTGGGATATACGGGAGGAGTTGGGGCCTCCCTGCCCGGAGGTCTGCGGACGGCCCGGCCGACCCCGGCAGAATTTCCCCCCGACAATCCTGCCGTGCGTGCAGGACAGAATAGTGGCGCTCGCCCATGAAGGCCACCAAGGGATGGCTTGGACGAAGGCTCGAATTCGACACTGAGTGTGGTTTCCACAAATAGATGTAAAGGTGGAAAGGCTAGTCAACACCTGTCTACCATGCCAGATAACCAGAGCCCCACCCGATCCAGAACCAATCCAGTCAGCGGAACGAGGTTCTGGCAGATGGGACGCAATAAGCACTGACTTTTGTAAACTACAAGAAGGCCTGTACCTCCTGGTAGCCATTGATGATCACTCCCGATATCCCGAAGTCGAGGTGGTTGAATCCACAGCAGCGGAGGTGGTCATCCCGGCCATCGAGAAGATGTTTGCAACGCATGGACTGACCACTACGATCAAGAGTGACAATGGCGCACCCTTCCAAGGGGAGGAGTTCAAACACTACCTGCAAGAACTGAATATCCGATATCATCACATCATGCCAAGGCGGCCCCAGGTGAATGGGGATGTGGAACGGTTCATGAGAACAATTAACAAAGTGCTGAGGTTATCAAGAGCAAATGCCAGTCTGTGGAAAGTTGACCTCTATCGTTTTCTGCGAAACTACAGGGACACCCCGCGGAGCACGACTGGTGTCCCGCCAGCTGACCTCATGTTCTGCACCGTCATAAAGTCTTCCATTCCACATCACCCCAGCAGAAGCCCAGACGATTTCGACAATGAGCGCACTGAAAGAAGGAGAACAGGTGCCAATGGTGGTCATGCTGCGGAACCCGACAAAGTCCAAGTTGGACTCCCGCTAGGAGTCTCTCCCATGGACTGTCAGCGAGACATGATAACTGTGCAAAGAGGACACCGTCAGGTGACACGAAATGCGTCGTGGTTCAAGGCTGTGCCACGCAACCTATGGACTGATGGGGACTGATGGGGACTGTCCCCAAGAAGATGAAGACTCCCAGCTGATTGAAGACAAACCCACTAACTATCAGGGTGAAGAAGAAGCGAGTGACAGAACGTGGGAGCAGTGGAGAGAACCAGACATGGGTGAGCCAGAGATGGAAGGTGAGAGACCCGATGAGACAGTGGGGCCCAGCTCCAGGAGTGGGAGATATGGCCTAAGAACCGCCACCAAGCCGCCAGCTCGGCTCAAAGACTATGGGCCTCATTCCGAGTACGGCGCTAACCAATGGCGCTATTAACGCCTTGGTTGACGCCGTACCCGGATCGGCAGCGCCTTGGTGGATGGCAGAATTACCACCCCATTCCAAGGTTGGCGGGGCGGTAATTCCCCATTCACCAAGGCTCTTCCCCATTCCCAAATGAGCCCCCATAGGGCTCAATGGGAATGGGGAAGATGCAAATAACGGCGACCGTTCATTACGGTCACCGTTATTGGCTTGGAGGCCCCTTTGCGCCCTCGACTTTAACACCTGCGCAAAGCAGGCGTTAAGGGCGAGGGCGCAGAGGGAACTTGGAGTATGGCAGTAAGGGATTACCGCCATCGGTCTCGTTACCGGTGGCCGCTATCCCTTACCGCCATACTCGGAATGAGGCCCAATGTGTGGTAGTTTGCCCCACGAGGACTCTAAAAGTGGAAAGCACCTGGGTTGTTGTATTTTCAAGCATTTGCATATCTGATGATCTGTGTGGTTAAATGTTAAGTTAAGTTATAATAAAGGAGGAATGTTATATCCGCCCTGCGTCCCGCAACGCGGTGACGCAGGGCATCTTAATAAAAGCCCCGCCCCCACGCATGGAAGGCAGTTCCGGGCCAAGACTCTAACAACGTGTGGCGTGTTTCATTTCGCTCCGGTCGGAGCTGCGCCACTGCGGCCTACTTCAGAGGCCTTCAACGTTCTGCCTCCGCGCGGAGCCAGAACATAACAGACACAGCGGTAATAATAAGCACTTTGTTGTTTTCCAACGTGCAGCTTTGACTGTTCAAACACTGATAGTAGCCTAGTGAATAAAGACCCGGGGCACCGTGCCTCTCATTTACTGGCCCACCAACGTATCCAATTTGAAGAGGTGGCACGCTGGACAACGGCAGCCACATGAACCGGAAAATTTAACCTACATCAGTATCCATTAGACTGAGCGCGAAAGGGCATGGGGGGCACCATAATACCCAAAATGGTAAAACGGAACCTACCACAGCAATAAGCACTTTAGACGGCTCACATTCGAGGCAGTCACGATCCGGACAATACAGAAGGCCCACCACTGCCCTGGCACAAATTCAGAGCTGTGACATACGAATAGCCCCTATAATAACGGCCGACCGACCACACAGCCTGCTAGATCTGGCCTACAGCCAGCCCGATAGCCAAACCAAATCAGAGTAAGCTTCCCAGGCAGAGTATGCTGCGCAAACTCGGACCCCACGACCCATCCGCACAAAAATAAGAACTTAATCACCACGATCCACAGCAGAGTGCGCAGGACATACAGAACAACCCCTGGCAAGGCAAAATACAGGGCCTACACAGGTGGAGCAACAGAATTGCTGCAATACGGTCTGCCCGGGACTGAAACCTGAAAGTGCTCGCACGGATTACTGTGAACATAAGGTCGACACCGCGCTCGCACTGCAGAGACATTGGAGAGTCTGAATTGATAACCACACACAGACATAACATACCTACCCCGGACCATCATATGATCGCTTGGACACAGACTGCGGTCCATAGTACATTTGGATGACAGTCAGTCAACCTGACAAGCAACCTACAACATTAACAGAACAGACAGGACCACATTGGGCCACGATTACTACCAGGGTTAAAATACCGCCAAGTAATTAAGCACTCCTAGAATGACAGCAGGAAGGGAAATGGGAACAAGATACTATTAAAAGTCACCCACATTGTTTCCGCACGTGTATGCCGCAAGACTGTCTACATCCTAATGCCCAACATACATAACTGGAGCAGAACAAATACCATCCCTACCACCCACAGGCGGTACGATAGACCACCCACAGGCAGTACGATAGACGCCGGAGTGAATAATCAAGCTGATAATAGGATGTGAACAATAATTGGAACTAAAGAATTACCCACTGGTGAGAGATTGCATTTGAACTCGTCAGAGACACCACCATGACAAAAGGAGCAGAGCCGCCCTCGCTATTAAGCAGGTTATGTCCCAATATGGATTGGTAGATATCTGGAGGATAGATCACCCTTCATCCGCAGAATACGCTTAGTATTCCTTGGTTCATGATGCCCATTCCAGAATAGACCTATGGCTCATGTCCGAGAGGTGGGTGGGTAGAGTACATGAAACCACGATATTATCACGCCCATGGTCAGATCACTCACCAGTGGTACTCGAAATACGCCAGGCACACTCTCCTAGACCATCACGAATGATGAGGATGGCCCCGGCTGCACTGTTTGTTTGTTTGTTTGTTTATTCATTTGTTTGGTAATGCGCACCAAACCCTAAGGTAGACGGGCGCAACAGAAACAAGAAATCTTAAAACTTAGTTACAGTGCAAAGGTAGCAATGGGAGGCAGGTACAAGGTAAAAGATACATTAAATACAAAGCAGTGGTCTTGGTAGGTCACAGAGTATGGGAGGAAGCCTGCGATACTGGTGCACTACCACCCTCCCTCACTGAGGTGATTATAACAGTCTTAGCAAAACCAGGGAGACCCCCCAATGAAATGTCCTCATACCATCCACTTTCTCTAATAAACTTGGACGAGAAAATCTTTGCAAAAACACTGGCCAATAGACTGCTACCCCACATGCCGGAGCTGGTACACCCGGACCAGTCGGGATTGTTCCCTGGCAGATCAACGGCTCTAAACTTGAGAAGACTGTTTGGCACCATGTAGCAGTTAAACCCAGAGATCCCTGCAGCTGCTATGCTGCTTGGTGCTGAAAAACTTCCTATTCGGGGTCCTTAAACGTATGGGAATTGAGGAGGGATTTAATAAATTTGTAAACCTGCTCTATATAAACCCCAAAGCCAAGATACAAACTAATGGGCACTACTCAAAGGAGATACAGCTAGCCAAAGGGACCCGCCATGGATGCCCATTCTCTCCCCTGCTCTTTGCATTAACAGTACAACCTTTTGCAAGCAGGATTCTAGAATTCCATGGACATAGGGGATACATATACGGGGACCCCCACAGATAATATCACTATACACAGACAATACTTTAATATACCTAAAACACCCCAAAGCTAACATTGAACCAATCCTTACTGAAGTTAACAAATTCACCATACACTCAGGATATGATATGATATGATATGATCGTTTATTTATATAGCGCCTATACACAATGTGTTTCAAAGTGCTTCAAGGCAAGGTCGGGAACAAGGGAAAATACAACCACATTCTTACAGGCCATGAACAGTAAGGATGTGAAATTAACTATCGTACTCGGCCTGACGACATTTCAGATAGTGCAAGAGCTAAGACATAGATAAGGAAGGGAGGGGGAGAGTGGGAAGGAAATGGAAACAGACAAGGGACTATCGTACTAGGCCTGACGACATTTCTGGTAGACCCGGAGAAAAACAAAAGGTGAGGGAGAGGGGTGCAGAAAGGGAGGTGAGCAACAAAAGAAGCGACTATCATACTAGGCCTGACGACATTTCAGATAGTGCTGGAGAGGTGGTGGGGAAGAAAAAACAGTAATGGGAGGGTGGAGGAAACAGACAATGTTGCTATCATATTAGGTCCAGGGACAATTCTGATAGAGTAAGTGCATAGAAGAAAGTAAGGGGAGGAGATAGGAAAAGGGAGAAGGGAAAGGAGGAGAGAAAAGAGAGTAAGCAGTCAAAAAGAGTGGAGACGCAAGAGTGGAGAGCGAATACAATTGCAGAAGTCAGTAGTAACACATAATGTTGCAAGCCAGGATACAAGATGCGAAGGAAGTCCAGCATGAGAGTTGAGAAAGGGTGATGTACCGTGAATGAATGAAGGCCATGAAAGTCAAATCCAGCATTGGCCACAAGACAGTGATGGTGAAGGAAGGCACCAGGTGGGTGGGGCTTGCTAAGTGGAGACCTGCTCCCAATCTGCAAAGGAAAAGAAGCTGGAGGGCTCCTTAGGTAGGGGAACAGAGCAGCAAGCAGGAAGGTACCAGGTGGGCGGGGCTTGCTAAGTGGTGAAAAAGAGCGGCAAGCAGGAAGGCACCAGAATAGCAGGGCTTGCTAAGTGCTGGAAAAGTGCGGCAAGCAGGAACGCACTAGGTGGGCGGGGCTTGCTAAGTGGTGAAAAAGACCGGCAGGCAGAAAGGCACCAGGTGGGCGGGGCTTAGACCAGGTGACCTAGATCCACTTGCACCTGCTCCCCATCTGCAAGGGAAAAGAAGCTGGAGGGCTCCTTAAGTAGGGAAACAGAATGGCAAGCGGGAAGGCACCAGGTGGGCGTGGCTTGCTAAGTGGTGAAAAAGAGCAGGAAGCAGGAAGGCACCAGGTGGGCGGGGCTTGCTAAGTGGTGAAAAAGAGCAGCAAGCAGGAAGGCACCAGTTGGGCGGGGCTTGCTAAGTGGTGAAAAAGAGCAGCAGGCAGGAAGGCACCAGGTGGGCGGGGCTTAGGCCAGGTGACCTAGATCCACTTGCACCTGCTCCCCATCTGCAAAGGAAAACACATTGAAATCGGAAGTGTTCCCACTCAACGTCAAAACTGCTAAACCAAAACAGCTGCACGAGATGAGATGGGCAGAGGAAACAGTAAAATATCTTGGAGTTAGGGCGGCACAGTTGCATAGACCGCTATACGACAAGAATCATGCCGACTACCTTAACACACTTGAAAATAAACTTAACCTATGGGGTAAATTCCCGCTATCACTACTAGGCCGGATAGCTGTCTAAGAAAATTATAGTGGCTCCTAAACTCCTATACTACTTTAATACCGTACCGATTTGGCCAGGAAGACAGTTCTTTAATACGCTCCGGAAACTAGCAGTGGGATTTATATGGGGCGGGAAGGTAGCCCAGCCGAAATGGGGATCTCTTACTGAACAATATAACAGATGGGGACAGGCTGCTCCCGATTTTGAGGTATATTACCTGACAGCTCAGGCCCAGTATGCAGGCCTATGGTATGACCCAGACAACAAATACTCTCATATTGACCTTGAGAAACAGTCTGCAGCACCGATTGACATAAACACTACGCTTATATGTGAATACAAAGTAGACCCCTGCCCTTTTGGCCCACTACATACCACACTGGTCACGGTGGCGTAATCCTTGAGATACCTGGAACAGTAGCTAGGTAAGCCAAAGAATGAGCGCAGTTCCGTCGTGTTTTTGGGGGGCAGCGCCATGTTAAGGGAAGCCACCTTGTCGCTGCTTATGGTCTGGCAAAATACTTGTGAACCATTATTTGGTATAGAATGTGCACTAGGCCCATGTCGACAGCCGTTTTGAAGCTCAAGATGCAGCCACTGTTGGCTTCTGTCTTTAGTATGTGCAGTAGAATCTTGGTGGCGTGAGTCTTGTGCGTGCACCAGGCTGTGATGGTGCCCTTGAATGGCAGTGGCGTTGTTGCCCCATAGGGGTATATGTCTACTGTGGCTTTGCGTATTTTGGGTGGCTGGGCCAGCGAGGTGTAGGCCTGTTCACTAATGATGTTGAGGGTAGCTCCCGTATCGATAAGGAATTCTAGTGGTGTGTCATTAACTTGCAGCGTAAGAATGGGGTTGTGCCGGGTGGCTGTATCATTGTTGAGGGCCCAGACGTACCCTTTCTTCCTCTGGTCATCCTCCGATGATAGGGTTTCGCTGCTCGAAGCTGAGTGTATTTCGATGTATCGGATGAACTGCTTTCTCTGGCTACGTCTCGATCCTTCGGAAGATCGCCTTTCCTCACGGGTATATGTGCTTCCCTCTGTCTTGTTGCTGAGTGGGCTTTGGTGGGAGCTCCTCTTTCGTTCTTGGAATCTCTGTCTGCACGCCATGGGCGTAGGTGCGTTCTTACAGACGGCCCTGAAGTGGTCCATGCCTCCACAGGCAGCACATTGCTGACCCATTGCAGGGCACTTCCCGGTGTGCGGGTATTCGTAGCCACACCTGAAACACATGGCTTCCAATCGTTTTCCTCCTTGGTTCGGGAAGGTGGATAGCTTGTTGATTAGTTTGGGGTTTATTGCTGGCTGTTGTATGGCAATCTTGCCTAGACTGTCGAGTTGAGACTGCACGGCTGCTTCCATTCGGGCCAGAGCCAGTATCTCATCTAACGACCTTTGTTTCTGCAGTAGTTGCTTTCTGAACAGTTGTGAAAGGCAGCCAGCGATCACCTGCGACCTTAAAGCCTCTTCATTAGAGTACCGATGAAATTCACAGTACTTAAGTTTTTTGCGGAGGCGCATAACGAAGTTGTCATGGGACTCTTCCTTTTCTTGTCTGGTGGTGTTGAAAACATGACGTTCATAGTCTATGTTGGTGTGGGGGCGAAGTATTCTGATAGTTTGCCGAGTAGTTAATCATATGTGGCAGTGTCCAAGTTGGGCAGTTCCCCTGCAAGTCCCTGACTGCTGACCTTATGCCCATGGACAGTGTGTTTTTTAGCCTTGCGTCATCTGTGAGACTTATGGCCCCTAAATAAAATTTGAAGTCTCTCAGCCATATGACCCACCGGGGCCCCAGGTTAGTGGTGTGCCTTAAATCAAAGGGATTCAGCATGTGCATGACTTGTGAGGCTCCTCCTGCTGCTGGCACAGGGTTGGCGGTGTCTCCAGATGCGCCTTCTGCCCTTTGCGAGGATGCTACTGGATTCGACATGATGATGTGGTGAACTGGGTTTTGGACGGGCTGCATGGCTCCTCTATGGCTCAAATGGGGTGCTTTTGGTGGCACGTGGCTGTTGTGGGCACCTGCCCTCCCTAAGGGCTGTCTGCCCTTTATTTGTAGGCTTCTCCTTGGTCCTGTATCATGGCACACGGTGTGTGACTGGGCAGATTCACTCCTTGCTTCAATGGCTATCTCTCTCTTTCGCCTGCCCTAGTGATGATCAGGGATTTTTACGTGCCTCTAGGAGATTACAAGGCACTTTATCCTTACATGTCTCTGGGGTGCACTCCACCTCCCTGCCGTGTTTGTCTTTGGTCAGGGGCATTTGCAAGCCTTTGCTGGAGCTCTGGGCCCTCCGGGCCGCTTCTGTGATCGGGCATGTCCACGCCTCCGCCGGTGCCATGGGGTCTCCATGGCCCCTCGTGCAGGTGGGCGAGCGTGTGGAGTGCTGCAGCGGTGGTTGAGGCTGCAGCTGCTGCGCGACCACTCAGCGTTTCTTCACTGTGCTCCATGTGGAGCTGGCCGGCGGCCCAGGTGCGCCACTGTACTCTTCGAGCCTTCCGGCCGCACAGTTTCCACAAGCACTTCACCCGCTCGGCGACTCGGGCTGATTATCTGAGGCGTGCCGACATGCTGTACACTGTCCGACAGCAGACCTCACTGCAGCACGGTCGGGTTTCTAAAACCACTCGTCGCCATTGTGAACTTTGGACAAGGACAACTCATCCACTCACACCCACAATGACACGCAGGACATGGGCGTGATAGTAACACGTCTTTCTTTATTAACGTCGGCACAGGAACTGCCGGTCTCTTCCCACGCCCCCTCCCTAACCCCAACGTCACTTCCCTTTGGTGATTTGACCGCAACAGCGCCCTCCCACATAATGATGTAGAGGGACTGCCTCCAGTGTTTATGGCACACCCTGACAGCGTATAATGGCTAGACTACAAATCACGAATCCATATAGCAAAAACATCCCGTTATGGTGCACCCCAGACCCCTCCCCCCTCACTATGGACACAGGCATTCAAAATTCATGGGACCCAGACAGGGAAATGAAATTAGGAGACCTTTTTTCCGGGGGAAGGTTCATCACGTTGAACGAATTCAAGGACAAACTAGGCAATAACCCAGTGAAAATACTGCAATAATACCGCATGAGAAACAGCCACCATACCCGACGGAGCCTGACTCCAATAAATATATGATATGGAAATGATGATACAACCTGACAATAAGAGGAGATTGGTGGCAAGACTATACTCCAGGATACAAAACGGCATGCCCCTTTCTAACATGAGGGAAAAATGGGAAGGGGACTCAAGGTCTGTAATCGGTGAGCACAAATGGCAGAAAATGTGTAGGTTGACCAAAGAGGTCTCACTCAATGCACGCCTGCGGCTGATACAATATAAGGTACTGAATAGACTCCATTACACCCCTATGCACATCACCAGGTACAACCCACAAAAGGTAGAGCTCTGCACGAAATGTAACAATGCAGATACTATACACATGTTCTGGAATTGCCCCCTGATTGTGAAATATTGGCACCACATGCACAAACGCTACATGCAATGGTTGTTATACCCCCGACACTTCTGCCATTAAAATACCTCCTCGGTGACATTGACAAGACAGACACTAAGACCCGTGGATTTTTTTATCTAGGATGCATAGTTGCCAAAAAGTGCATACTACTGAGATGGAAGGCGAAAGAGGCACCAACATTAAAACAATGGCTCGCCGAAATAGCATGGATAAATGATAACAAAGAAGGCTATTTACAAACTGTGATTATCACAACACGGCTTAAGGACGTATGAGCCCCATACCGAACGTATGTGGAAAATGCATCCGGAACTTAACACCAAAAATGGGTACAAAGCAATTGTAATGTAACAAAACTGTATATGTAGTAATAAAGTATAAATGCTGAAAACAAATATGTCAACGCCATGCACATCAAAAACATATCAAGCGTGTATTGTAAAATGGAGGAACCTCTTGTATGCCAATGCCATTTGTTAAATAAAGTTTTTCTTTGAAACAATGAAAGAGAATGTGGTTTAATATTTGCAAGATTATACAGAGTAGCACTACCAGTTGTGATCTATCCAATGGAGTCATCATTGTTCCCCCGGCGGTAACCTCCTCCCATGTGGCCAGGGGACGGCAGATGCTACCTGATCCTGACTCTGGGCGCAGCTATATAAGGGAGGACCACATGGGAGGAGACATCTTACGGGGAGGTGACTTGGCTTCATTGGATGAGGCATGGTATCCCCCATTTGCCCATAAAGAAGACCCCTTGATACCCAATACCCTAATGGCCTATTGCCATACATCTACACTCCCCATTAGGAAAATAGAGAAACCTTTTCCCAAATCCCTGTAGACAAAACTTGCATCATTGATTTACAGTGTAAATGCTACAAAACTACCTTTTCCAGTTCTAATTTTCCACCATTTAGAACTGGCTCATCATTCAGAACTGTTGAAAGTGATTTTCCAAGTAATCTGTATCAATATACATCAATGGACTACTTTTCCCACAACCACCCAAATACTGGGATGAGGAATAAGGAAAGAACAATGCAGAGCAGCGGGAGCCTCAAGCTCAATGAGCATTCTAGTTGTTTTCGGAATGTACCTGTGTGCATCAAGCTGGTCGAAAAGGGGTTTGATGTACACATTATAAAGTGTTGGTGATACACAGGAGCATTGAGGGACGCCACAGGAGGTAGGCGTGGCGGTGATGGAGGCCTCCCCTGAGAAGACTCGAGATGTTCTGTTTGCCAGAAAGTAAGAGATCCTTTTTGTAGCAACTTGCGAGAAGTGGGCAGAGGTGGACAGTGCTTGACATAGGATCTCTTGGTCCACGAGGTTCAATGCAGAGGAGAGGTCAAGCAATAGGAGGATTGAGGGGGAGCTCTGGTCACTGGCTGTGTGAAGTTGGTTTATTAGGTCTAATGGCGCCGTCTCTGTACCATGCTTGGGACAGAGGCCTGATTGTCTGGTTTGTAGGACGTGGTGAAGTTCCAGGAATGATTGGATCTGCAAGTAGGTGACTCTGTCCATGATTTTTAGAAGGGACAGCTTTAATAGGGCGATAGTTGGTGGGCGTGGCTCGGTCAATGGTGTTTTTCTTTACAGTGGGGAGATCCAGGATTCATTGAGCGAGACATGACGGTGCAGGAGGCAAAGCAAGTGTTGATGATGGTGCCAATGAGCAGGGATAATGGCTCTGCGCATTCCTTAACAATGGAGGCTGGTTCAGCATCTACTTTGCAGCGTGAGGGCTTAAGGCCTTTGATGATGTTGACAAGGCTGGTTGTGTCAACGGGATGGAAGTGAAAGGGGGGGATGCTAGGCGAGTGGTGGGTGATGGGGGATGTTAGGGAGAATTCTCTGGTTAGGCTGAATTTCCCTACCTAGTGAGTCCCCCAGCAGCTTTGCTGGATTTCTGGGGTTTAATTTTTTTCTCCTGCCAAGAGTGAGACTCTTTTACCCTCACTCTTGGACATGTTGAAGTGTGTTTTCTTGGTTAAACCTTGTGTTGAATGGGCTATGGGGTCTTTTACTCCATAGGGCCTCATGTATTTTTGTGATGTGGGTCACACAGCACCCTCTGTGCCGTGACCCAGGGGTGTCCTAGGGACTCCCCAACATAGACTCCATACCCTGGGACTGACTACTGTCTCCCAGGGCATGTAAAGTCACCAAAGACTTTGCTAGTCTTGAATCCTGAACAGAACCAGTACAAACCATCATATTGTGGACGTACTGGCTGGGGCAATTCGATTGCCCCAGGGTCTGTTAGTCGAGGGGGCACGTCTCCGTCCCCCCTGATCGAGTTTTGGCTGGTGGCAGTGGAAACTACTTTTTATATTCGACCGCGAATATTTCCCTATGGGATTTCCCATTGTTTTAGGCTAACACATTTAATTATTTATTTACGGTAGCCTTAAACATACCGCCGGTTTATATATTTATTTTTATAACTCCGGTTGGGACTTTTTGCCAAAACTTGATTCTAAAATGGCGTTGGTGTTCGCCTCTGTAACTCTGACCCAAAGTGGAGCCCTTTGTTCCACTTTTGGCGGGCTTCTCCACAGAAGCCCTCCAAAGTGGTGCCACTCTGTCTGGGGTACTTAGGAGGGGTGGAGGGGGATTTAGGCACCCTGGACTGAGTTACCTTGGTAACTCAAGTCGCACTCCGTCCTGATTGGCCCAAGTGGTGAGCCGCCCGGCTCACCACTTAGCATGTTTGAGTGACAGCTAGGCTGGGTGAATGGGGGTTTGCTGCATAAAAGCAGGGCTTTGGGGACTGGGACTTCAGAAGTCGCCACAGGACCAAGAATCCGACGAGGGAAGAGCTGAGCCGACCTGCTTCGACGACACCACCCGGTGGAGCCCTGCTGAACCGTCTCACCACTTTTTCCCGACGACCGAGGAGAACTCTTAACGGAGTGGCTCCTTCCCTTGACTGGTGGGGACAACCAGTTTTCGCCTTCTTTCCGTCCTTTTGAGGTATCTCGTGGCCGCCTTGCCTGTGCCAAGCACCCCGGCATCCGGAATACCACACTTTACCCCCATACCGCGAAAGTCGGTACCAACCCTTGAACCGGAGGACTCCGCGGCTGGTTTCTTCCCGGGCAGTGCTACGACCTTTCTCTTCTGCTCTTCAGCGAGATATTCTTCTCCCCTGACCGACGTCGAGCCTTGCTGTCGCTGCCTGGAACAACTGCCCCCGCTGGAGGATCCTTTCCGCTTAAGGTACTGTGTTCCGCCTGGCTTCCCTTGCTACCGACTGTACGGGGTAGATTTAGTCCCCGGCTTTCGAACCTGGGAGTGCCTGGGACACTTTGGCTAAACTTTCTGAGCCACTCTAAACTCTTTTTGACTCTTTGCAAGACTTTGAATCTCTAACTAACAGTGTGATCTTGGGCACATTTTCGCTCCGGCTACTCTAAGAGTGGGCCCTGCCTAGTGACTTTTGCTCACCTGTGACTTTATTCTTCTTTAAGCCTATTGCAAGTGTTCTGGACCTTAGAGTGGTGTGTCTAACCTATTTCTGCTTTTTCTCTCCCTTTCTTGGAAACTACTAGAGTGTCATCTAACGTTAAGCACTCACCTCTGTTTTAATTAAGTGGTGTTAACCTAGAGTTGTCTAGATAGGAGAAAGGATTGAATTTACTTTCAGTATAACTGTGTTGAAGTGCTTTTACTATATTTTTGCTAGAGTGTTTTTAACTTATGTGTATTTTAAATAAATAACTATATACTTTTGAAACCAAGCTCTGGTCAGTGTTTGCTTGTGCTATTGTGTTTTGGTACATATTGTGTATACTTTACATACTGCCTAACTCTTCTTGAGAGAAGTCTGACTGCTCAGCCACAGCTACCAGGTAAATCTGGGTAGTACAGACTGCTACCAAAGGGGTTTACTGCTCTACCTGTAGTCTTAAATCTTTTGCAGTGTTCCCCAAGGGAACTGCACAGGTTTCTGCCTAACACTGGTGTACAGCGGTGGGATTTGTATTGAGTATACATTTTATTGTGCTTTAGATACCTTAGTGCAACTAACCACAAAGCTTAGCACTGAAAAAGTAAAACCTCTAACATGTCAGTTATAGAAAGCTATAGTCAAGAGTCCCTTGCAGCCAAAACTGCTGATTGTTTAAGAATGCTCTGTAAACATAAGGATCTCCTGACTAAGGGCAAGAAAATGGAGCTGATTGAAAGATTGTTAGCTAACCAAAGTCTGGGTGATGGTTCAGAGGAGCCTACCACTCCAGCAACTGTAGATGACAGTATTGAAGTTAACATGGAGCAAAATGTTGATGTTTCTGAGGAAGAGTCAGAAGAGGAGGGTGAGGCTGTTGTAACTGTCCCCCCTAGGCCTCTGCCTGCTCTACCTGCTGTGCCTACTGGACCTTTACCAGGTCCCACATTTAGTCCTCAGTACTTTGAACTGGAGAAAATGAAGCTAGAATTGGAGTATAAGAAACTTAATGCTCAAACTGACAAAGAACTAAGGCTAAGGGAAATGGAGCTCAAGTATGACTTAGAAATGAAGAAATTATCTGTTGAGAATGTTTCTCTCTCTGGCTCCTCTAGAAGTTCCAGTCCTAAAAGACCCCGGATGCCTAAAGAATTGGTTGGTATGTATGAGCCTAAGTTGGATGTGTTGGATTGGTTGTCTCTGTTTGAATATAATCATGGGCTCCAGAACATCACAGGAAATGACTTACTCACCTGGTTGTTCTCTAGGCTTCCCCCTGTTGCAACTGATGTGGTAATGGAGATGGGGGAGGAGGATAGGAAGGACTATGAATGTGTGAAACTAGCTTTGATAGCTAGGTTTGGGAAGACCCCTTCCCAGTATCTTAAGAGGTTTAGGAGCCTCAAAAAGCATGATGGTACCCCTTGGGCTACCTGGGTGAGTGAATGTTTGAAAAACTTAGAGGGATGGATTAAGGGTTACAAGGTGAACACTTATGAAGGTATGAAGAATTTGTTTATGTTGGAGACTATTTATGATGCCTGCTCTCCTGAGCTCAGACAACACTTGGCTGATTCCAAGGAATTAGATTCCCGGAAACTAGCTAAGGCTGCTGACTTGTGGGTTGCCAACAGGGCCACTCACAAGGATTCTGGGGTAACTCAGAAGAAGGATGGGGAGAAACAGTCTAAAAAGGACTCCAAAGAGAATTCTAATAATTCCTATCCCAAAGAGGGCCCCAAACCACAAAATAACCAGGGTAAGCCCCATGGGAAACCTAGTCAGGCTACTGTACCTTCTGGCCACAAGCCAGAAGGAGGTCAGAACAAGCCACCCTTCCAGAGAGCATTTGGACAATGCTATGTCTGTCAGGGTACTGACCATATCAAAGGAGATCCCAAGTGCAAGGGTAAACCTGCAGGGATCAGCACAGTCTCCTTAGCCTTCACTCCTGAGGATGAAGTACAGATGGCTAGTGCCCACTTTGAACTCTTTGCTGAAGAACCCTTGGGTCTTCAAGCAACTGTAAACTTAGAGCCTATGGGTCTGGTTAGTCCCCAGAATAGGGTTGTGTATAACTCCCTACCTGTTAACTCTAAGGTGTATTATGTGGACAGTGTTCTTGTCAATGGCCAGGATACTCCTGCCAGGAGAGACACTGGGGCCAGCAGAACAGTAGTGGATGAAAGCTTCTTTCAACCTGAGGATGTGGCCAAAGCACCCAAAGGTCCCACTAAGATGTCTGGAGGCCCTGTCCAAATGGTTCCTATCCTACCAGCCCTCATTCAGTGTAACAACATGACAGTGAGGATCCCTGTCAGTGTTCAGACTGAGGTACCTGGGAAGGTCCTGTTAGGGAATGACCTAAGAACTCTAGGAGTAGTGTCACATACCCCCAGGCCTCCCAGTATGGAGAAGCAGAACTTAACCAAATTGGCTAGACAGGCTACCTTGAAGGACCCTTCTAAGCCTGTGGGACCCTCTACTGAGAACCCCACTACAAGCCCTGGTGTTAGTAAGTTGACCTCTAACCCAGGCACATTTCAGGATAGTATGCTAGGAACATGGGCGCCCCAACCAAGCTCCATCATTGTTCCCCTAGTCTCAGAGTCTCTGACTCCCCCTGCTTCTGAGGAAGAGGTGGATAGACCAACTAGGCCCCTATCTGGACCTGAGAGAACTGGTAATTCTCAGTGCTGGTGGAAAACCAGAAAAGAAAAGTCTAAGGCCAAAAACCTTCAGACTGTTGGACCTTCTACTGAAGACCCCAACTCAAATCCTAATATTAGGGGGGGAACTCCTAAAATAGGTAAGGGTAGATCTAAGAGGAAGGGGAAGCAGGTACATTGCCTAACCCCAACCCCTCCAACCAAGAGGCCTAAGACCCAACCTGCTCCCACAAGAGAGGTGGTGAGGAACCTTGGAGGCCTCTCTAGATCTAAGGGAATCCTTTATAAGGGCCCCTTCAAAAAGCCTAACATAGGTTCAGAAGTTGTACCAACTTCTGAGGGACTGGTCAACCAGATCCCCTATAACAAAAAGACTGATGTTCCTCAAAGGGTTTGTAGGTCCTTTAGCTTGCAAAAGAAAACCTTTGAGTTCTCCCTTAAGCAAAGGTCAAGGTGTCACCATCAAAATGCTGATGGACTCTCTAGGATGTATATCATCGACTAGAGGTATGAGGTTCATCCAGGAGTGGATTAAATCCTCCTGTCCCTTAGTCTGGGGGGGGCGAGTGTTAGGGAGAATTCTCTGGTTAGGCTGAATTTCCCTACCTAGTGAGTCCCCCAGCAGCTTTGCTGGATTTCTGGGGTTTAATTTTTTTCTCCTGCCAAGAGTGAGACTCTTTTACCCTCACTCTTGGACATGTTGAAGTGTGTTTTCTTGGTTAAACCTTGTGTTGAATGGGCTATGGGGTCTTTTACTCCATAGGGCCTCATGTATTTTTGTGATGTGGGTCACACAGCACCCTCTGTGCCGTGACCCAGGGGTGTCCTAGGGACTCCCCAACATAGACTCCATACCCTGGGACTGACTACTGTCTCCCAGGGCATGTAAAGTCACCAAAGACTTTGCTAGTCTTGAATCCTGAACAGAACCAGTACAAACCATCATATTGTGGACGTACTGGCTGGGGCAATTCGATTGCCCCAGGGTCTGTTAGTCGAGGGGGCACGTCTCCGTCCCCCCTGATCGAGTTTTGGCTGGTGGCAGTGGAAACTACTTTTTATATTCGACCGCGAATATTTCCCTATGGGATTTCCCATTGTTTTAGGCTAACACATTTAATTATTTATTTACGGTAGCCTTAAACATACCGCCGGTTTATATATTTATTTTTATAACTCCGGTTGGGACTTTTTGCCAAAACTTGATTCTAAAATGGCGTTGGTGTTCGCCTCTGTAACTCTGACCCAAAGTGGAGCCCTTTGTTCCACTTTTGGCGGGCTTCTCCACAGAAGCCCTCCAAAGTGGTGCCACTCTGTCTGGGGTACTTAGGAGGGGTGGAGGGGGATTTAGGCACCCTGGACTGAGTTACCTTGGTAACTCAAGTCGCACTCCGTCCTGATTGGCCCAAGTGGTGAGCCGCCCGGCTCACCACTTAGCATGTTTGAGTGACAGCTAGGCTGGGTGAATGGGGGTTTGCTGCATAAAAGCAGGGCTTTGGGGACTGGGACTTCAGAAGTCGCCACAGGACCAAGAATCCGACGAGGGAAGAGCTGAGCCGACCTGCTTCGACGACACCACCCGGTGGAGCCCTGCTGAACCGTCTCACCACTTTTTCCCGACGACCGAGGAGAACTCTTAACGGAGTGGCTCCTTCCCTTGACTGGTGGGGACAACCAGTTTTCGCCTTCTTTCCGTCCTTTTGAGGTATCTCGTGGCCGCCTTGCCTGTGCCAAGCACCCCGGCATCCGGAATACCACACTTTACCCCCATACCGCGAAAGTCGGTACCAACCCTTGAACCGGAGGACTCCGCGGCTGGTTTCTTCCCGGGCAGTGCTACGACCTTTCTCTTCTGCTCTTCAGCGAGATATTCTTCTCCCCTGACCGACGTCGAGCCTTGCTGTCGCTGCCTGGAACAACTGCCCCCGCTGGAGGATCCTTTCCGCTTAAGGTACTGTGTTCCGCCTGGCTTCCCTTGCTACCGACTGTACGGGGTAGATTTAGTCCCCGGCTTTCGAACCTGGGAGTGCCTGGGACACTTTGGCTAAACTTTCTGAGCCACTCTAAACTCTTTTTGACTCTTTGCAAGACTTTGAATCTCTAACTAACAGTGTGATCTTGGGCACATTTTCGCTCCGGCTACTCTAAGAGTGGGCCCTGCCTAGTGACTTTTGCTCACCTGTGACTTTATTCTTCTTTAAGCCTATTGCAAGTGTTCTGGACCTTAGAGTGGTGTGTCTAACCTATTTCTGCTTTTTCTCTCCCTTTCTTGGAAACTACTAGAGTGTCATCTAACGTTAAGCACTCACCTCTGTTTTAATTAAGTGGTGTTAACCTAGAGTTGTCTAGATAGGAGAAAGGATTGAATTTACTTTCAGTATAACTGTGTTGAAGTGCTTTTACTATATTTTTGCTAGAGTGTTTTTAACTTATGTGTATTTTAAATAAATAACTATATACTTTTGAAACCAAGCTCTGGTCAGTGTTTGCTTGTGCTATTGTGTTTTGGTACATATTGTGTATACTTTACATACTGCCTAACTCTTCTTGAGAGAAGTCTGACTGCTCAGCCACAGCTACCAGGTAAATCTGGGTAGTACAGACTGCTACCAAAGGGGTTTACTGCTCTACCTGTAGTCTTAAATCTTTTGCAGTGTTCCCCAAGGGAACTGCACAGGTTTCTGCCTAACAGGGGATCATGTGTTTAAGTGTTAGGATAGATTGTAGTGGAGTGAGGGGTGGGAGAGGCAAACGTTGTTGGCTGAGGTGGGCTCTTGGCGCAAAGCGGCTTCTGCTGCTCTTTTGGAGGCTCTGATGGATCTGCGCTAAGGTGTGAACCATGAGTTGAGATGTGCTCTGTTTTTAGCTTTCTTAGCCTTGAGTGGAGCTAGATGGTTGATGGCTGAGCCTAGCAGAGAGTTGTAGTGCTCCACTAGGGTCAGGATGTCTGACATGGGAGGGAAAGGTTGGTAAAGGAGGGGTCTAAGGCAATCACAGATGAGGTCGCGAGTGCTGCAGGTAATAATGGTGGCAGGACTAGCTACAGGCTTTGGAGGTGCAGGAGGTATAAGTATGGAGAAGGTGATGGTATGAAATGATATGGCATTTGTAACTCGCCTATACACAAGTGTTTCAAGGTGTGACAAGGCAAAGAAGGGCGAACAGAGGGAGGCCAGAGACAACGATTTTACTAGGCCAAGTGACATTGAGATCGCGCAAGTACAGGGGAGGAGGGAGGGTAAAAGTGCCAGGGGAAAGGGGAGGGGGCAGTGCTGTAGATGGGATAAAAACAATAACATGTAGTACGGCCAGCAGAGTAAGTGCAGACAGCAGGTTTCCAAAAATTAAGATTACAGTGCTGGGACTGTAGGGTTACAGATACAGACCCAAGTGCAAGGGTTGCCGGGAGGCGGTGCGGGTGTGCAACTGGGTGGGTAGGGTCCTGGGCCCAGAATCAGAGGGTAGCCAGGTGACCAGTGCAGTATCAGACAGGAAATCAGCAGGGGAGAGGAAGAGAGAAGGCAAAAGCAAAGAGGACGGTCTTGAGGTGCTTCCTGAACTGGAGATAGTTCTCCTCGAGTTTCAGAGATGCAGGGAGGCTGTTCAAGAGGAAAGCCCCAGGCGAAGTAAGAGATCTACCACCAACTCATTGCTTGGAGAAGGGACTGACCCTGAGGGATTTGGAGGTGGAGGAGCGAAGAGGTCTCGCAGTCCTGTTCTGGGTGAGTTGCAGAGGAAGGAGAGTAGAAGCAGGCAGATTTAGAAAGAGGCTGTCCAGAGAGAACCAGAGCTCTAGAGATAGTGAGCTTCTGGGGAAGGAGAGGAAAGGAAGAATACCTCTGCGGAAGTGCCGTTGGTAGTTTGACTTCTTAGAGACGTCAGAGATGTGAGGAGAAAAGCAGAGTGTGGAGTCGAAGATGACCCTGAGGTTCTTAGCCTCACAGCTGGGAGCAGAAAGAAGGCCAAGGGAGGCCGACCAGGGAGTGACAGGAAAGGAGGGTGTAGGTATGCCGACGAGGAGAATCTCTGTCTTACTGGGATTAAAGCATATTTGGTGGCACACCACTCCTGCATAGCAGACAGACAGTCAGAGATAAGAGAAGGAGAAGAGGTGGCAGAGGGGAGCCTGAAAACGAGTGTCATCTGCATAGCACTGAAAGTTGGAGCAGAGACGGGAAATGCGGTGGGCGAGAGGTGCCAGGTATTGGTTTAACAGCAGGGGCGAGAGGTTAGACCCCTGGGGAACAACACAGGTAGAGAGTGAGATAGAGGAAAGGAAGGACCCAGGCTGGACCTGGGAGGGTCGATCAGAGAGGAACAAGGTCAGCCAGGCCAGGGCCTGATCGGTGATACCCAGGTCATCCCGGTAACAATTGAGCAGGATAGCATGGTTGACCATGTCAAATGCAGAAGAGAGATTGAGTAAGATGAGGACAGAAGGGAGATTAGAATCAGGGTTAGAGAGCAGGTCTTCACGGATGTTCAGGAAAGCAGTTTTCATGCTTCTGGCTGCTCTGAAGCCAGACTGATGGTCATGGAGACAACCAACAGATTCAGTGTGAAGATTACACTGGGAGATGGCCAGCTTTTGCAGGAGTTTGCCCATGAAAGGAGCGATGGAGATCGGGCAATAGTTAGGAGGGGTCGGCTGTGGGTTTCTTGAGAAGAGAGTGCACAAGAGAGTGCTTCAGGGGGGAAGGGAAGGCTCCAGTTGCGAAGGAGTTCTTGCAGAAGTCAGCCATGGTAGGAGCAAGGGTGTCAATGTGTTCCTTTATGGTTTTGGAAGAACAGGGAAGAGCCTGTTTTGACGAGACTTTCATAGAACAGAATTGTCTAGAAACCTTGTCAGGGGAGAACAGAGGAAAGGAAGAGAAAGATTGAGGAGAGGTGGCCACAGGGGGGCCGGAGGTAGAGGAGCGAGTAGACGGAGGAGGAGGAGAGGACAAGAGGGTGGACTGCATGTCCTGGGTTTAAGGATGAAATGAGAAGCCCTTGCCGTGCAGAGGGTTTGGAGGGGACAGGAGAGGGACAGACTGCTGCAGGATTGGTCAGCTCCTAGAATATTTTAAACAGTTTGGCTGAGTTGTTGTAAGCGGCCGAGACACAGGCTTGCATGTGGGCTCTCTTCTTAGCGTGAACAGAGAGCCGGTATTGCTTTTGGAGCAGGCGGCAGGCCAGTTTGTCAGAGGATGCACAGGAAGCCAGCCATTAACTCTCAGCCACCTTGCACTTGCGTTAAGTATGGTGGTCGGACCAATGACACGGGTGGTTGGAATGGATATTGTTGTTACTATTGTGGTCTACAATCCAGTCTAAGAGGCAGCCTTGGGTATGAGTGGGGTGTGTAATGCATTGAGTGCAGCCTAGAGTTGTGTGAAGGGCTTAAGATTAGATGTGATGAGTTGGATAAGGTCCTCCTCGAAGGTGTGGGTAGTGCCTGGCGGCCGGTAGATGAAGTGAATGGTGGTTAAAGCAGTATTTGAGCATGTGAGTTTGGCAGAAAGGAGCTTGCAGTTGGGGGGCGAATGTAATAGCAATGGCATGTAGTGGGAGGGAGTCCTTGAGTATATGGGCAACTCCCCCACTTTTTTGGGTGGTCTGTTGCTGCTAGAGTACCCAGTTGAGATCGCTATGGAAAGGATAGGGCCGGATGTGGGGTGAGCCATTTTCAGTAAGGGCCAGGAAGTCGAGGTTTTGAACAGTGATGAGGTCATGTGCTTTCAGAGATCTGGTGTTCATGAGGGTGCACTGGAGGGGGGTGATTGGAGGATGCGTAGATGGGGGCACAGTGCTTGTAGTGGAGAGAGTGTGGCAGGAGGAAGGTGTGGCGTGCATACTCAGTAGAGATGTGTCCATGGCTGGTATGCAATTGGAGGGAGTTGTTGCGCATGGTGATGCTGAGTGGGATGTCATTGTGATGGGGGCATGAGGAGCAGGATGCCAGATGAGCAGTCCAGAGGGTGAGTGTGTGTTCTCCCATGGGGTGGGCCAGTACGTCAGCTCTGGGTGGCTTTGTTGACTTGTATAGGCATGGCCAGGGAGGTGGCTACCAAATTGAGCTGGGCAAGGTTAGTGGCGCAGGTCGGTGGCGTGCATCTGTGCAATTGACCGTGTGGGGTAGCTGATGCAGTTGATGTGGGCACTGCCTGAGGCAGGAAGGGTAGTGTAGGCTTAACCGATGTGGGGCTGGAGATAACTTGAGGGATGGAAGAGGGGGGTGTTTCCGACCGTGGAGGGAAGCAGCGTGCTCGCCCGGTGAGAGGGCTCTTGTAATGGAGGTGGTATATGATGCTTTGGGGGTCTTGCTGGTAGGCTGCAGGTCACAGCTATTGTGTGATATAGCTTGAGTAACGGCGGGAGGAATGGTATTGCTGGTGGGAGGGAGCCTCAGGTAGTGGCTGGCCATGATAGTAGTTGGGTGTGCATTGACCGATCAGCAGCACAGCGCTGCAGGTCTGAGGCAATCTACTGGTGGGCTTGTGTAGGTTAGATTGCGGCAGCGCTCAGGAGGCCATGACTAACTCTGGGTGGTGCGGGCATGCACTTGAAGGAGTTATGGAGTTCGGGCCGTCGCAGGATTATGTTATGGAGTTCGGGCCGTCGCAGGATTCTGGGAGAGTATGAGGTGAGCATGGCGAGGCTTGGTGGAGGGCTGGGCATCGAGGTGGGTCTTGGGAGGATGGCAGTACATACAGGTGGCAAGCTAGTGCCGAACATTATGTGGCAAACCTTGGCGTACGTATATGATGGTACGACTGGCTTACCTTTACAAGTGGACCAGGCTCGGGGCAGGTTGTCCAACTGCACGGCATCTAGGCATCGTCAGCTGAGACCAGCAGAGACATACTCCTTCTGTCTTGACTTCGGGCCTTCAATGAGGGCCAGCTGCACCTCCGGGCTGGATGGTCGGCGGTGGGATGAAGCAGCGATCAGCCAATGAGGCAGGGCACGCTGGGAGCAGGTTGTACCTCCTGAAATAGTGGTGGCTATCGTAATGGGTTGCAGGGGTTTCAGTCGGCAATCTAGGCCATCACAACAGTCGGAGCTGGGCAGGACGGACACAAAAGTCAGAGCTGCGCAGGATTGATGGGCCTGTCCCAGGATGTAGACAGGGACCGGCAGAGACACACTCCTTCTGCCTTGACTTCGGGCCTTCATTATGATTCTAAAATTGCAGCATCATAGACTAGACTGAGAACTACCTTAAAGGAGTGCTCACCCAACTTGCATAGACCACCTGAAACTAATCAATGTAGTGCAAAATATAGGTGCCCCAACCATGTGCACTGGATTAATGTCTATAATATAAGGACCAATTTAGTGCTGAGCAATTGGGGCTCAGTAAATGGAGGTCAGACCTGCAGATAGAGATAACAGACGAGCAACGAGAAACACTGTGTTCCCTTGCCACAAATGTCACTCTATCCCCTAAAGCAATATAATAAAACACACAAAAAAAAAGGATAAAATATAGTTGATCCCATCTATAGCTAAAAGTGCGTGGTGCTCATGTCTTTAAATAGTGGGACCATATTAATAATAATAATTTGCTAATTATATCCAAAGAGCTTTACATAGGACATATTTAGATACATTAATATTACCCAATCGAAATTGGTACTATTATACTAGTTCAATCTTTCTCCCGTACCTATTAGGATAATTAAATAGCCCAATTATGTTCAGGTCATTAAAATATTCAAAATACATCATAAGATACATTTCATTATAACAAGACAAGATTCAAATCACCATAAAACACAATTTAAAGATCACGTGGTCACCAATAGGAAATCCTGTCTCTACAACCAAGCTTTGTGTGAATACTTAACCAGTAAGTAAACTAAAAGTTAATCATCAGCTCTGAAAGAAAGCACCATGGTTTGCATAGAATTTGTGATGCCCAGGCCAGGAATATAGGTTTTACATCAAGTTTCCTAAGAGTCCAAAATAATGGACCCGTGAACAAAACATAAAACTCACTTTTTATCAGTGTATTACAATAGCAGCATTTGTCTGAAACCTTGGCACCCCATTCATTGAGGTGTTCAGCAAGTGGGAGGATTCCAGCTCTAAACTATACAGAGGTCTCAGGGATTTCGGTTTGAGTTTTTCCAAGTACCACTCGAAACCTGGGAACGATTTCCTAATCCAGTACATACTGTGGCGTTCATCCAATGCCCTGGCAGACCAAGTTATCGGCCCGATCATAGCGGGGGGTGGGGGGGGGGGGGTGGTAACAAAGGCTTTAGGACGTTATTGGTGTCCCATTGTCAGAAGGAAAATCCTTTTCCTAGACGGCTGTGATGGTAAGGGAAGAGGGGCTCCATATGGAGCCCCTCTTCTCTTTCCATGGCTGCCTGCGGGAGGCAAGGGGAAGGAGTGGATGTGGCAGCAATGATTATCGATGCCAAAATAAGGTAAGTAGTGGTGTGGGGGGAAAAAAAATGGGATGGCGGGTGGAGGGAAGATGGCAGTGGGGAGCTGGCCGTCAGGCGGCTTGGAACACAGGCTTGTACTGGCTGTTCAAGCCTGCATTCCTAGCCATCTGATTGGCTGACTAATGAGGGTAGTTGAATCCCACATCTTGCACAACAAGATTTCAGCTTCGTACAGGTCATAGTTTTTTTTTATAGAAGATTTATAAGTAGTATTCATTAAATGTAGATTCGTCCAAAGATCACTCTGGCCGATCTTATGCAGGGATTCTTTAATGTATGCACACCACAAATGTGAGGTTCCTTCTTCCTCCGATAGCAGGTCCTTTAGAACATCCTTGTATTTTCCTAAACGGGAGACGCCACACTCTTGCCCAGTAGACTAGGGGTTTCATTTTGTCTAGATGGTTAATGGACTGCATGTCAACGTCCATATGAAGGTGGATTGTTGGTGTGATACATCGAATATCTTCTTTAAGAACCCATTCTCTATTATAGATAAGGCCTTGCAATCCATTGAACACCACAATTCATAACCATATAGTGGTGCTTGCTGAGCTTGTAGCGTAGATTCCTCAACTGAAATCCTTGCTGCGCCATTACCCTAGGCCTCAGTGAAGCTAGCAATTGCCCCACTATATCTGCTAAGTACAATTCATGCTTTCTAAACTTGGCCTTTCCAGTTGCCTCTGTCCTTGACTCTCATGCCCAGATAGTCGTTTATATATCCTTACTTGCTCAATTTTTTCTCCACACAACATTAAAGAGTTTTGGCAGCTTCTTTCTCTTACCCGAGGAGACCATCGGCTTAGTTTTGGATCCATTTATTTTTAAACCATTATTGTGGCATAAGTGATTACATCATTTAAACTGCATTTCTCACCTAGCAGGTGCAAATGATGTAAGTACAGCATCATCAGCAAACAATAGCATGGGGTACCTGTCCTTTCCTAACATTGGGGCATCAGTAGGTGTGGACAGGATTAGATTGATTGGGTGCGCTATTAATAACAATGCAAAAAAGATTTGGTGCTAGTACGCAACCTTGGCGTACACCCTTATGAATCTCAAATGACTGTGACACCTGTGTGGGAGTGAGGGGTCGTTAGGGCCCCCTTCATACATTCAGCACAATGTAAACCACTTGCTCGTACAATAATGGGGGACGCTTCCATTGCTCGCATGCACACTAGCAGTGTTATTTGCAGAGGCAGATGCAAGGTTGTTGTGCGGGATACTTGGGCTTCCATTTTGTGCACCCTCGACTCGCCCCGTTCTCACGGATGAGCCGGATATAAATGCAACAAATACATTAATGTAACATCTCACTGAGATCATTGTCCCATGTGTGAACTGGCTCGAACCATGCCTTGTAGCTCAACCATCTCCACAAACCTGCCAGTGCCCTCTTACCCCCGTTGTTGGAAAATAACTGCCACTACAACCCTGTGTCCTTGCAAGGTATTCTCTTGATGTACCAGACGTGTGACCCCACTGTGAAGCCCACCCCAGTGCGTCCCTCTGTCACAGTATAGTGCACCCTAGAAATAACAAATGTCAGAATGTCTTATAGCCCTTTTTGTTGCACTTGGACCCTCCCCACAGTTGATGCTATTTTACTGACCAGGATCCTAAGCCCGGTACTTCATATACGTCCCAATCAATAATGCTGTGATTATATGTCCACGATTTATAGGTCCATGATGATATACTCAAAGCAAATGTAGTGACTGTTATTAAGTGCATGTCTAATGGTAGTATCTCATGTTAGCTTAGTTAGGGCCTGCCCTACCACACCGCGACCTGACCCTCAGCCCACCTGGACACAGATCGATGGACCTCGTGACGCTCACCCTCCCGCCAACCAGGCAGCTAATCACGGAAGTGCAGCGCCTACATGCACCGATACATTATTGTCTTGCGTCCAATCATAATGAACCTTTGTAACATTTTTATCTGACGTCATTGATGACATTTTCTGCCTTCTAATCAATTGTAAGTGTGTTGTTTGCCAGAGCGCTCTCAGGCAGCAAAGTCCTCTGGATGCCAATTTTACATAAACAAAACGTAACTCTAGCAGCCTGTTCTCTTAGTCTCATTCCCAATTTGGGTGTGTCACTTTTATTGGTATTGCAGGTGTTAGACGGGGAGTGGGCCTTTACACACCTCCCTGCCAAGGTTCCACCACACCATAGCTTCATTGTCTGTGTATAGCAGAAGGCGTGCCAATAGCAATGCTGGGGAATCTCTGAATTGAAGAGGGAATTCCACCAAAGTTTGGCTCTCAGGAAACTGTCAAATGCTTTCTCTAAATCTAGGAAGGCACAGTATAAATTAATTTTTCTAAGTAGCACATATTTTTCCCCAAGTAAATGCAGTCTCAAACATTGAAGCCCTCCTGCAAATTATTCATAAGACCTTTCTCTTCAGCCCATTAGTCAAGAGGGGCCCGAACTGCTCTGGCAAAGATCTTACCCCTGAATCTAATAAAGACATTGGACAGTAAGTAAGAGGGACTTTCTCATTCACCCTTCTTACACAACGGGATGACTTCAGCCGATGTCCAAGATTTAGGAGTGGAATTATTAATCATCACAGAATTAAACAACCCTGCCAAATAAGGGGGCCAGATAAGAGGCTCGACATAAATAACTCTATAGGGATCTTTTCTGCCACAGGGGCTTGTTGTGCTTCTGTGCTTTAATAGTTGCAAAGATCTCTTCAGTAGTGAATATCGAAGATAAAGCGGCTAAATCCCCAGGATACTGTCTAGGCTATCTGATTTGGAATGACCTGGATTCACAGTAGAGTTCTTTAAAATACAATTTTACTTCTTGGATGCTACCTTGTAGGATACTGCTATCAGGTGCTGAACTAGTAGTATGATATGATATGATAGGTTATTAATAACGCGCTTAATACCCAAAGGTTTCTAAGCGCAGATCCGGGTATCACTCCTGTGTTGCTCTGTGTCGTCTTGCTTCCAAGGCGATCACGTTGCTGCTGAGCTATCCTCCCCTAGACTGCTGAGCTATCCGCCCGAGAGGGCGTCCCAAGTAGATTCTTCATCCTCACCTTTTTTCTTTCTCAGCATATCTTTATATTTAAATCTTACATTGTGCACAGGTGTTCTATCTGTACTAACCACATTCTTTGTAAATTGTATTGCATGCTTTGGTTGACAGCATTCACCATCATAACTAGGGGTCTTTTTTAGTGCTTATGACTAACTTGGATGGTTTAATAAATAAAGGACGAATATTGTCTATTGCCGCAATATAAGTATTCACAATTGCTTCATTTGAGATCTCTGGATTCCTAAACATCACTTCGAAAAATAGTAGTAGATTAGAATAAACGATTGGCAATACTGCTGTTTTATTATTACAGTCCCACTTTATCGACCGCCTAGCATGGCCAACAATATGTATCATTGTGTTCTCGTCACAATTTATATTGAATCCAGGATGAATAGAGTTCATAGATATTGTTAATATTAATGAACAATGACCGCTTTCGAATTGCAGCAACACCTCAAATCTATTTATTAATGTCCAGATCTCTCTGCAATTAAATTAGGTAAGTTCCAAACCTATTCTTCCTCTAGTAGACCAGCCTCCATACATTGAAAGGGTAGATAAAAAAAAAAATTCCACAGTTATAATAGTCTACATGGGCAGGAATTCCATATGTGGCATAACCCTGCAAATGTATCGGGACAGAGCCCAGGTCTTCTGTAAACAAGCGATCTCATGAGCTGTTATTAAACTACATCAGCGATCGTCATCCACATTTTTAGACAAGCCAAATATGTTCCCCACATTTTCAGACAAGCCAGCTATGTTCCATGATCGGAGCAGAACCTCAGGTGCAGGTTGGAGCAAATCCCTTAGGGTATAAGCCCTAGAATCCATGCACTTGAGGTGCACAGTCAATTAGTTCACTCCCTCCAAGCCGTTATCTGCAACTTTGCTTGCAGGGGACACTAAATGAACACTATCTCTTGCTATGCTAAAATACTCTTTCAAAGCTGGCATTGAGATATTCTCCTGTAATTGAGTTCTATCATCATTGGTGTCAGTGATGGTGTTAATAGTAGGAGGGTGAGTTCTTACTCTTATATTTCTACCTTGAGGTGAGTAGGATCGATAATAATTGAGAGTAATCCCTCGACTAGCCTTTCATCATTAGGCTCAATGCGAATTAAAACAATTATCTGGTGGTGGGGGACGCAAACATCCCATGATGTCCTGCTCAGAAATTATTCAACAGCATCCCCTTCCAATGGGTTATTTTGTTCACCAAGTGATTGCTGCCTGGATCTCTACCTGTTATGTCGGTTCCATGTAATAATGTCCCCACAAAAATCTCACCATGCAAAAATATCGCCGAAAAATTGACATTTTTTGAGGGGACATTATTGCATGGAACATGCGGGGGACACCCCCGCAACCGCCAAACCCTTTTTTTTTGGGCTGCCCCTTTCCCCATATATATGGTCACCCATATAATATCGCCACAACCTTTTCCCGGCGATATTATGTACGGCGACCATATATATGGAGATATTATCACCTGATGCCGTTATGTCAAGTTTGCGGACATTCACAAGGTAAACATAATTACTCTTCCAATCTCTGTGTTTTACATTATGCTGCTTGGATGCCCCATACTCCTTGTTTTCTATTCCCCACATTATCAGCAAGTCGATACCCAGAGAACTGCTAGCCTCTTGTAATCTGTGTAGTCCCCTGCCACTTTTAGGCAGTACGCTGCAGCCAGTTCCTTCATCCGGGGGGATTTTTAGCGGCATAGGTATCTATCACCTTGATAAGTTCGGAATCCACTGACTTATTTTTTGAACTAGATTGCTTCTTGTTAGAAATTGACAAAGAACAACCTTCCTTAAGAATGCCCTTCTCACTATGGATGAGGTCATACAGTTTCTCTTTGGATATATATTTCTCCTTGAGCTGATCGATATCCTTATGTGATGCCATAATCACATCGTTCAAACTTTCAAACTTACTATTGCTTGCCACACTTTGACACAACAAATGCAGGTATCAATCGTCTTTGACCTCGCATCTGGACCCTCTCCAGTTCCTTCATCTATGGTCTGGACAGGGTTTCCCTACCCCCATTATTATCACCTTCTCCCTTTTTTAGTGGAATGGCCACCTCCTGGTCCATAGGTGGGGCATGTCTGGTTCCATTATTCATGGTTGTGCCAGCCTTGCTAAGCACCTACATACATGTACATTTCTAGCAGCTGTCTTCCTTTCCACCCTTTAGGGGTTGCAACAAAGACGATCTATGCCAAGAGTTGGGAACGCCCTCCAGCTTGGGGAGCACTGCTAGTCCGACTCCCCCCCAACACTGCCTAATTACTAGAGGGACCAAAGCATTCAGCCATCATTTGTTGAGGTTTCCACCAGAAAGCTTGCAAATAAACATGCTGTTGCAAAAGCGAGGGTCTTAGTGCGTTCGCAATTTGCTGCATAAACGGCGAGGACGGTAGCAGCGAGCCCTCTTACATGATAGCGTGTTATTGTTCATGCTTCATATCGAGGTATCCAAGGTTGATTCGGAAACCTCTTCGGGATGTAGCGCTGAACCGAGATGTTTACAAAACCTGCTGGCTTTTCTCACCGGACTTGGTCTTGTGGGCCATTGGGCTGAGGTGACAATTTACGTGAGATTGTTGTCCTCATAGCTCCATTGGCACCCCTGGAATGTCTCTGGGTGCTATGTTATGAAATAACTGATGCCCTTTCCCTCCCACACTGAACTCATTGTTTGCTTTCCCCCTATCTCACCTATCCCCCTAGTCCTAATATAATCTTACATGTAGTCTTCCATATATGTTCCAGTACCCGTTCCGCCCTACATGGCCTTCCAGGAGTCAACAAACATGTTTATATTCATAACAATGATATTTATTATCGTTCTTGTGGGATATCTTCTCCCAGACTTCAGCGGTGGGTCATACATCGGAATATATTCTATTAGTAGAAAGTATCTACATTTATTGTGTTGTTTTTATTCTAAACGGAACCAATGCCAGACAAAGTTACTGTAGTTGGACCTTTATTTCTTGTCAATTCTAAGCCTTTAAAAAATGATTGCTTCCTCATCTGCTCATAAATTACAAAGAATAAATGTGCGCGAGTCAGGATAAACCTAGCCAGGGCCACCCACTTAAAACCAGTTCGCACCCATCTGTCAAAAAGTAAAAGCATTTGGTTCAGATCAATTACCTGGACTGGCATCTGTGCTATTATTTGTTAGGATTCTTTAGTCAAGATAATGTATAGCCAAATCTATTGCACTCTTGTTGTGCCCTGTCTTCACTGTTTACACTAAATTGGAAGACTAAAGAGGGCCATCAAAATAACAGATCTATTTTCTTTTGGCCAACGATGGAGAAAAGGTAATTAGTTCACTGTTGGAAAGGACATCATTTATATGATACAAATAGGGACTGACAATGATCTAATTATATAGAGATTAAACAAATTGCTGATTTGCATTGCAAAATAGAGACTAGGTTGATAAGTGCTAGGTTTTTAATTGGAATTAAATAGTTGAGTGAGGGGAAATGTATATCTATTAATGATATACACAAAAGAAGGAATATGCATATTGACTGTAGAATGCAATTCTGAACAGTAATGACAAATGGAGAGGATGATGGCACACACACACACACACACACACATTGCTTTCCTTGTTCCACACCTGGCAAGTCGACGTACATAGAAATAAAGAAGGAAGGCAGGCATCCTGAAAGACTGCTGGGCCAGAACATAGAGATTTTTCAGAGCAATCAAGTGAGACCATTCCTCGTCTGGCCTGATTTAATTTCCAACTGTTTGAAGCATCAACCAGTTCTGCAAGTTGGTAATGTGGAGTCCAGAAATACGGTACATTTGTATGAGACTGCATAAGGTCCGCAGGGAAGGCCATATGTTCATGTCTTTTACAGTGGATTCATAGGGTGCTGATCATACAGACCACAATAGAAATCAGGAATTATAGTTTCGGCACAGGAGGTGGAAAGAATACCGGCAGGTCATGTGGATAGCTCACGGTGGAGCTTAGCGCTGGCTATAAAGAGCCCGTATTTAAACAATGTACTACATAAATGAAGGCAGAAATATTCACGGCATGTTCTTCATTTGAAGACTGAACACGCCTCTATGTTCCAATCTTCCTAATACCAGAATCAAGCCATCTCCCTCCTCGCCGTCATGTCTCCAATCACCTCCTTTGCAGCAAACCATCTTTGCCGCAGGACACCGCCCCGTGTTCCCCACCACTTTTAAAGGTGAGGAGCGACCATAATGCCTGACAATTAACAAGCAGCCGCCCCCAAATTCTGACATACATTTTTATTCAGTCTACATTGCTTCAGGTTGATGGTTGTACCCCACTATATGTGTAGTCTTTATGTTTTCTTTTAATATTTTGACTGAATACCGCTTGAGATGGGCAGGCAGCTACTATACCACCTTTCTGGCATACCTCGTGAGCGGTCATGCAGCTATGTATCAGACACCAAGTGACACCTTGGAATTGTTCACCTCCAACTGATGAATTAATGCCCAATCTCATTTACAAGTGCCTCCTTGTCTCACCTAGAAAAAGTCCTTAGTCCTTAGGGGAGGTAGAGGTAGGACTACGTGCAGGCCTCACCAGGATGACTTTCAGTACAGAATTTCTATGCCCCTGTTGTGAACGTTTCACCAACCAGTGGAGACATTGGACGTAAGGCCATACAATATGAGCTAATACACTTCCCTGCAGACCCTAAGACTTCCTTTCCCTCAACAATGCATATTTCACATGTACAAAATCCCCACCCTTATTTTGCGTTAGAGGATCCAGTCTGCAGTAAGGGATACAGAGAAGAAAATGTCTCTTGATCATCGCTTTGGGGCTCAAGTTCCCGCAGAACTTGAAAAAGTTATAGCATCGCAAGACGTAATTAATGCAACTAAAGTCTGAACCAGTTTTTTACAAAGTAAAAATATAAACTGACTGTGAAACTTAGAAGTATTGAAAATGTGGACTGGACGGATCTATGGGGAAGGCTGGAATCACCGGGTGAACCTTGTGTTTATCAAGGCCATTACAACAATCCACAGATGCTGGTGCCAGGGGAGCACAAGTGATGTGTCGGATGCCACCTCAGGTTCCTCAATGTCGTAGGAGTCCCTTTCACTCGCCACCTCTGGCAGCATACCCAGTGAGTTGTGTATTATGGGCTGCTCGGCTTCCGTGGTCGCCTGCCGGATCCAGTGCAGGTAATTTGGGACAAGCGTGTAGACGCCAGGGCTCTTCTTGCGGCCGCAGCCTTTGCCCCAACTAACAATTCCGACCTGGTACCATATCTTGTGCTGCAGCTGCCTGCACATCAAAGGTCCTCCGCTGTCCCCCTGCAAAACAGAACACATACTGTTAGTGTGGATCTAACAATGTACCTGATTGGTCCAAGCTGAATTTGATGTTTTGCTGCTGGTGCAGAGGAATATATTTGGTTTTAAACACTAAACACCTCCTTGTATCTTCAGGATCAATGCAAGTCCCCTGCAGACCCTGATGCTGGCCTCCACCAATTTTTGTTGCAATCATATTCATAGAGTGGGATGCAGAACCATGGTGGTCAAGTTTATCCAGAATATGTGGGGCAATGTTTCAGTCTATTTAGTACACACTATTTTGCCATCAAAAGAATTGACTCAGAAGATGCCATGAAAAATGAAACTGGAACAGGGTCATAACCTACCTTAGAAATCAAAAGTACCCTCTGTCAGGTATTGGTAGTGATTGAATTGTGCAAAAAGAGAAATCCAAAACCCAAACCTGCCCCTTTAAAAAGCTCTCACTTTTATCTTCCTGAACTGAATGTAAATAGTGCATGCAGGTGAACGAGCCAGGTTAGTCCTTTTACTGAGGTAGGCAGAGGGGATCTTGGCCCTAAAAGTAATACCAGCCAGAGCTGGACAATGTGAATGGCTCATTCCAAAGACCCTATCCCAGGAATCTCTCCCTAGGAGTCGGATGGTGTGCCACCTATCTAAAAGGGATAGCAAGAAGGTTCTCCCTATCCAACAAGCATACACATACACCAATTAAAAAAGGTCAGACACAAGTCACAAATTACAAATTCAAGACAATGAATATTAGATTGTGTTTCTTCTTGAGTGACCTTATGTTTCCCCCTGGGAAACGGAGGTGTCGCCGGGATCACACTGAAGGTCCATAGAGGGAGTGAACCCAGTGACAAGAATGCCTGGACCTGAAGAAGATGACCCTAATTACTATCGCTATCGAAACCGGTGACCCATCTATGCATGAGTTTTCTCATGTAGATGATGATGTCTAACTCAAGAAACATGCACCTGCCACAAGTAATGTGTTATATGACTAGATAACCTTACAGCCTCTAGGCTTTTTGTGTTTCCCTCTTCTTTGAGGGGCATAGTGTTTTACACGATCAGAACAAGTTTTGAGATGACAGGATTACTGCTTGAAGTGGTGATTAAAACATAGAGAGAAATTCCAGATAGCAGCACTTTCCATGTCACTCACGAAAAAAAACACAATCTAATGTTCATTGTCTTGAATTTGTAATTTATGACTTGTGTCTGACCTTTTAATAGGTGGATGTGTACACTTGTTGGATAGGGAGAACCTTCTTGCTATCCCTTTTAGATAGGCGGTGCACCATCGCACCCCTAGGGAGAGAGTCCCGGGATAGGGACAGGGTGATCTTCATAACAGGGACAGCATGTTTGTGTTTAATTTAACAAGAGAGAGGGCTGGTGTTGGTTTCCTCTGCTAATATCTTTCTCCGAAAACCGTTCTCTTGTGTTACCACATCGTATCCTAACGGTAGGAATGTAATCAGGAACATATGGTCTATAGTTAAGCCCTAGGTGGTTTTGTATCATTCCAAAGTCTACCATTCCTCAAACAAAGATGCCAGACCTCCCACCCCATTCTTGTCAGTAACTGCAAAATAATGTCAAGTCATACGATCCTATGTTCTGCACCTAAAGCTAAATCCCTTGCGAGTAAAATGAACGAGGGGAAGGGTGGATATTAAAATTCACGAGAGAACAGTAGAAGGGATTGTAGGGAGTGCTAGTAGCGTGACTTTTTTCAAAAAAGTATGGACCAAATTTCCATAGATAGAAGCTTGAACATCAACCAGTTGGCCTCCCAGGTGGTGTTTGAGGATTTACGATGATTAGAAGAGCAGAGTCAGTTGATATAAGGGGTATATGTTAATGGGTTTCTTGAGGTAGCCAGATGGGGACGTTTGAGTCAGATTTGAAAAGCAACATGGAGCTAATGATGTGACAGGAGAAATGTAATCATGGTACTTAATGTTTGGAATTGGTCTTTTAGATTTGTTCTGGATGGTTTGAAGTTTTCCAGAGTAGGCCAGAGTAGAGGTATTTGACGTAGTCTAACTTAGATAGGATTATGGCTTTTAGGAGGAAGCTCTGCAAGTTGTGGCAAAACACGGCCTGTGATATTGCAGGCCTGCTTAAATTGCAGGTTACAGAAGTTAATCAGTCATTGATCTGGTTGTGTGAAGGGATTCTGTAGTTAAATTGTAAGTTAAATTGTAAGCCTCAGATTCTTAAGAGTGAAGGCAGTTGGGGTAATTCAGAAAGCCAAGCAAGGGAAAGTGTTGCAGAGTGCGGGGAGCCTAGCACTAGGATTTCTGATTTGTTGAGGCTGAATTTTATTCATTTAATCTGAATATGGATTGTTTGGTGATGGCTTTGGAGACAGACAGAGGCCCTCATTCTGAGTCGGGCGGTAGGGGATACCGGGCACCAGTAAGGAGACCGGTGCCGGTAATCCCCTAACGCCCGATTCCGAGGTCCCCTAACGCGAACCGCAAGGGACGTGTGGTCGGACCACACGTCCTTTACGGGTCCCGTTAGGGGACCAGGGAGCAAATAACGGGCTTGACATTCGCGAGCCCGTTATTTGCGCAAACCCTATTCCCATTGAGCCCTTTGGGGGCTCAAATGGGAATGAGGAATGGTTTGCTCAATGGGGACTTACCGGTCCCTCCAGGGTCGGAATGGACTGGTAAGTCCCCATTGAACAACACCGGAGTCGGTACCAGTATGGGAGGCAGCCATGGAGCTAATTGCTCCATGGCTACCACCAAACTCGGAATGACCTTCAAGGTTGTAAGAGTTCAGTTCGTAGTGTGCCCAGCCCTCAGCAGAAATTGCATGTCATAGACATACATTTGAAACACTAGATTGAAAAAGCCTAATTATATTCATAAGTGGTTTCTTGAAGGCACCGATAAGGAGGGTGACATTGATGAGTCTTCAGGAACACCACAGTTGATGCAAAGAGACATTCTTTACTTGTTGAGATCTGCCAGAAAGGAAGTATTTTGTCATGCAACAGCAGAGCCAGAAATGTTCAACAATTCATGTTTGGATTGAATGGCCAACCGTGTTGAAATCCCGGCCATATCCAGGAGGATGAGACAGGCAGTTTGCTCAGAGACATACTGGAGGAGGATAAGTTCTTAAAAGGTCAAAAGGGCTGCCCGAGTGTCATATGAGGGTCTGAAACCTGATTGCTGGTTTTCACGCAGATTGCCTTTTTCAAGACAGTTGTATAGCTTTTTCCACATGCAATTGCCCATCCAAGGGAAGATGGTATTGTTGCGATAGGTGGGCGGTGATAATGGAGCCAATGAAGGATTCTTTAGGAGGGGGCTCCCTATGTTGTTGTTCATTTCATGTGGGGAAGATACACTCTCCGGAGTGCTTGTTGATGATCAATGCAAGGGCATGAGTTAGATTTTTTCTTTATACTAGTTTTATTGGTTTTTACTTAAACATAAAATAGGCATAACATGATACAGTCTTGCACATAATCAACAAAAACAGAACAATATCACCCCTAAACCTCATTACCCCACCCACCCTCTTCCCCCTCCCCTTTCGCTCCCCCCCATTTTGCTTATAGTACTAGACCGCAACCTGTGTGGACCTCCTTCCGCTAGGATCATGTTTGCTCCCAATAACTATAAGGATTATGACATTCATGGAGGTATGTTTGCTCCCACTATGTCAATGGCTTCCGGGGCGTACAAGTTCTGTATTAGGACCTCCCATGCCATTACATCTTCACTAGCAGCAGGTAGGCCGAAGTGTGCCGTGCCCCTCCAGGCCACTGTCTCAGCCTGCGCCCACTTCTTCAAAACACGCCACCAGTCCTCTACTCTAGGGCTCCCTGGAGCCTTCCATGTCATGGCGATCCTGCGTTTGGCCAGAATGTATGCCAAATCTTGCATCTTATAAATGTGCTTCACCCGTTTGGGGCGTGAGAATCGACCAAGCAAGTAGGCCCCAGAGGAGAGCACATCCAGTACCAGCCCGCCCCTGTTCATCATGAGCGTTATCTCCTGCCAATATCTCATCACCATAGGGTATGCCCAGAGCTTGTGTAGCATACCAGCCTCCTCGGAACTGCACCTAGGGCAGAGTTGTGCTCCTGCAAGGGAAATCGTGATATTTGCAGCATGGTCATATACGCCCTGTGTGTCACAAACAACAGTTTGAGCTGTAGTCTGGCGTTCCTGGATACCCTCCTGTGGTATCCAAAAATCTCCTTCCAGTGTGCATCTGAAAATGGTGGGCGTAAGTCTTCTTCCCACTTGTGCCTTTCCGCTAAAGTAGTGGGGGTTCTTCCAGTTAGGAGAATGTCATATATCCTTGGTATGGTGTGTTTTCCCTCTGAGGTGTCGTACAGAACGTCTGCAATTGATTTCTTTTCCATTAATTCACCGTATGTGGGACATCTTCCCATAATGTCCCTCTGTACAGTGTCGTGTAATAGGAATTGACCTCTGTGCAGTCCCGTGTGTTCAGCTATCTCACTAAAAGATATAAAGGTGGAATCTTGCCGCAGGTCACCTATCGTAGCGACGCCGTTGGGCTCCCAATTCACCCGTATCTTAAATTGCGCTTGCGTGGTGGACGATACCACAGACACCAGGGGGATCTCTATTGAAAACGTGTCTGTAAGAGCAATCTGTACAAGTGCTCTATCCCAGATTTGTACCCCTTAAGTCACAAAGTGTGAACTGTGGCGAGATCAGGGCCTCTGATTCCATAAAAGTACCCTTAGATAAAAGCGTGACTCCATGAATAGGAGCATGTGTGTGCCCGGATTAAGATCGTCTGCTAGCCAGTCGACCACAAATTGCATTTGTCCCGCTATATAGTATAATTGAAAGTATGGGACCCTGATTCCACCTTCGTCGTGGGGTCTACGTAGAGGGGACAGGGCTATCCTCCACCTCCCGTTTTTGCCATAAGAATTCAGAACACAGAGAGTCTAATGTCTTGAAGGAAGTTTTAGGTATGTAGTACGGGACATTTGCAAAATAATGTAATAGCCTCGGTAGGACGACCATTTTCAACGGAGATGCCCTGCCCATCAGCGTCAAGGTCATGAGTTAGATGTTCTAGAAGGATGTAGCTGGTTAGGTACATAAGATACTCCGGAGTGGCATACATGCTCTATGCACGTTGAAATGTTTCAGAAAGGAATGGGGATGTAATTATGGAATGTTATGAGTAGATCATTTTGTCTAAAGGTTCTGAATCATTGATGTAAATGGGGGATAAAGCGAAATGGGCTAGCTGAGTTTGATGATGATGTGGTAGCTTTTGAACTGGGCTGCCATGTTGTTCTTGATGTTGTCAGTGGTGCAGGAGAACCTGGCTCTGGTTATGGCTCATTTTATTCACTTCTGGGGGGTGCAAGAGAAGGTTCTGTCAGCCAGGGAACCTGGCATTTACCAGCTTAGTTCCTGTCACTGAATCTCTCCTTCAATCTTGAGAAGATCATTAAGATCCTCATAAGCTTGGTATGAGGCGGGTCTTTCAGGAGTTCAGTTTTGGGCAGAACAAGGCCATCGAGTGAATAAAGTAAAGACTTGCTCAGAGGAGTAAAGCCTCTGGAAAATGCAGCTCCTGAGAGTTTGCTCCAGTGGTGGAGTATTGCAGTGTGTCTATGTCAAGCGAGTTTGATGGGCTCTGAACAGGTAAGAAAGAAATTAAGAGGTGAACTGATCACAGGATTCGGGTAGTCCCTCTTCCCGTGGAATCCCATAGGACACCACGGAAATGGGTTCACGGAAGCACTGGCACTGTTGCTAACGGTGGTGGTGCTTCTGTGACAAATCTGCTTTCCACAGCCGTTGCGCCCGGCAGGTCAGACCAGCTGAGCGCTACGGTCCTGGCTGGCAGAGTTGTAGCTTGCCGGTCCAGGAAAGGGTGCCAGTAAGTTGCAACCAGCACCCTTATTTCTGGACTGGGAAACTCGGAATGAGGCCCATATCTGTGTCTAATAATGGGTTTGATTTTATTTAATTAAAATGACTAATACTTTCCATTTCAATTCACAGATTGGTATTATTGGTAGCTAGGCATGTCAAGCGTGCTGCCAGACCTTCCATACCTGATAGATTGAGGTCTTGTGAAAACCTTTACTTTTATATTATCACCATTGAAAGAGGGGAAGGGTAAACCCTGTGGAGTGTATACAAGCAACTTTCATTTTCCATGGAATTCTGTGGGCGGCCTTGTGACTACTGCAGCCACATCCACTGAAGGATGTTCTGTATGTATGGTTTTCAGTTGTTCTACCCGTGGCTATGATGGCAGGCCTTGGGTTGGATCATAGGGCATAAAAAGTGGTAATTGGAAGGGCTCACCTGGCATGCATCCCGGCCTCCTTGCTCGTAGCCAGCACAGATCATGTTCTCGGTTAAGGTCCACAGCCAATCCATGCACAGATTCCAGTCAATCAGAACCATCTTAACCTTCTGTAAAATGGCAGAGTTGTGGCTGCTTCCTGCAAGGAGACATATTACTCTTAGTTATGCATATATTTCAAAAGTGCGCCAGCCTCTGACCTGCTTTACTATTTATTGGAAATGTTATTAATCCAGATATGTGAATGAATAATTGTAATCAGAACACTTATACATGGAAGTACATAGACCAAGTCAAACTGTCTTGGATGGCCTATGATAGTAGATGCCAGGTAAACGATCTGGCAGGGCTCCAAGTAAAAGGACCAGTGTGACACAGCTCAGGTGCATGTCCTTGACCTCGCTGACCAGCTGAATTGGTAGTAGGCCTCATAGGGGAAAAAAGGGGCACATACCTGAGCACACAAAGCCCATCCTCTCTTGCCAATGAGAGTAAAGTTTAGGGTGATGGCCTTATGTGAGATTACTCCTCTGTAGGAAGAATTGTATAACACAGATGGTTTAGTGGTGACAGACCATGGGTTGTTATTGCAGCGGGAAGTGGCTAGAAGGTGAGGTTAAGTTTATCATATTGGGTAGATATTTGAACAGCCATGGACCCGAAGCGGTAAGGCGGCCAGGGAATTCATTAGGTCTATTAAATGAAAAGTGTGCAAAGCCAGATAGAATTACAGCTGGACGAACATGAGGTCCACTGGAAAAGGACTGACTGTGAATGCGGGGGCAACAGTGATGTTTAATTCTTTGAAACCTGGTGTTGGTGAGCTGAGGTGAGGGTATCCTATCTTTTTACCAACCAATTCCACCTCATTTTATACCATTTCTTTGCCATAAACGGTAGAAGGTAGGGTTTGGCTGAGGCTTGAACGGAGGTAGGTGAGGGCTAGGGAGGGGCAGGAGAGGGGGGCAGAGTTCACACATTGTGTTGCAAATGAAACCAGTGAAATTCAGCTGTAAAGGAATTGGTTGGTAAAAACACATGGAAGTGAGAATACTCTGCACATACGAATTGGTGAGAACTTGAGCAAAATTAAGTGGAAAAAAGCTTTTCACTCGTTCGTCCACAGAGTTCTCCTCATGCTGGTTCGCAGGATCACAATTCTGATCCCTGCATACCGGCTTCATTTCAGCAAAGATTTGCCCCCATTTTCTGTTCCACAATAAAGCAAGCTCAGCCCACTGAAATCAATGGTGAACTGATGCCAGCCATGTTTTCCCCGACAAGCCCCTTTGCAGATCTCTTCCAATGGTTCCTGTGTTCCACCCTGAATCATTTCTGATGTCCAAATCTTCAAAACAAACGTGTCATGACCTATCGAAAAAGCACAAATCATAGACCTACACCGTACTCCCTTCCTTCTAATATTCCTTTGCTGTCCTCACCTCTGCACCAGATTGTGCCAAACCCTCCCTTTTCAAAATCCCCCCTACAAACCTTCTACCTTCCAAGCTTTGCTCACAACTCCCAAGGCAATATCCATTTGCTCCTCCTCTCTGCTAATGAGTTTGCTCACTACTTTTCCTCTAAATTCTCTCCCATTTGTGACATTCTCACTCACACTCTGACTCTCATTTGTGGCTCCTCTCATTTTTCCCCTGCCACCATCTTTCTGTCCATTCCCTCTCCACCTATCGCTTCTACTCTCAACTATGCTTGAACACCGTTTTTTGGGGGTTTGTTGGTACCAACCTGATTTGTACCCATGCGCCTAGGAGCTATTACAATTCAGAGTTGTGTTGCAGCTGTGTGTGGCAAAAGAGGCCAGACCCCAACCCCTTAAGGTAAGACGCCCAACACTTGCAGAACTGCGCCACACTAGTTTAGGTAAATTTGTGTGGATTTACGTAGTTAGATTCTCTAACATAAATTTACAAACAATGCCCTTTTAGGATAACACGTATTTCGACACACCAGTGTCCTTTTAAAATCAGGGCTAATTTTAACACTAATATTCCAAAACAATTTTAGTTGATGAATAATAATACAATGCATGATAATGATAATGAAAAACCAATTACAAAATAATATTTGTTATTTCACAGACAAAAAGGGACGGGAGAAAGGGGAGGAATTTTAAGGGAAATGAACAAAAAACAACAAAATAAGGAGAAAAAATAATAAATAAACACGTAAGTATAACCATTCCAAGTTGTAAGTCATTTGGTCGTAATGTGTTAGGTGTTTGTTATACAGCGTTAACGCCCTTAAGGGCCTTACCTATGTTCCAAATCTAGCATTTCAATTTGAAGAGCCAAAATGTCACGGGATGAATCCCCCTATGAGAATTGGTGGGAAAGCACGAGTTAGAGACTGTGCAGCATTTCAGTAATATTAGTTGTATAACATTATTTGGGACCTACTTGATTATAAAAAAGCATTAAATGGGAGCATTTAGGTGTATCCCTGTCGTGATAAGCTGCTAGGCGCTTGCAGTAACCTGCATTTGCACTAACCCACTGAGCTATCTTGTGTGTATTAGAGCCTATTCGAAGCGTGGAGGAAAATGCTGACATCAACCAGGCCTCTCGAACTGGGTGAGCCTGCATGCTTGCAAGGGGTTAATTGCGAAGGCCTTTTCTGAAGACATAAAACATCGCGCATTTGCAAGAGGCTCTATGCAGCCCTTGGGAGTCAGGCACAGCTTTGCTCGTCTTCGCTCTGCGAGTCAGGTGCACTGATAAGGCAAGAATGTCAGATCTTCTCAAAACACAGTGCCCGAAGCCTGGGAGCCAAGACTGGCTGTTTCCAGTCTTGTAACTTTCCAAGCGAAAATATGTATACTTCCCGGAAGGGTGAGCCTAGAAGCTTCTCGAAGAGCTGACACGTCATGATGATTGACGTGCAGCTCCTAATAAGAGAACTATACTTGGACCAGGGAAGAGAGGACTCATCCTGGGCTGTTGGAAAGACGCGCGTATCAAGAAGAACAGTGCCTGGACGACCAGCTGTGCACTATCTGGGCCGAGACTCCTAGCATCACATCCCCGCTCTGGTGTAGGACTGTGGGGGCTTGGCCAGTCCTCCCCTCCTCTTCCGAGGAGTGCTGGGCACCTGTAGCGGCGAGGGGCCTGGGTGTGATCAGATCATACCTTCATCTACATTTCATTAGGAGCGTAAGACCAAATAATTGCATATTCATCTGTGATTGATAATTGCCATTATATAGCTTGCACTTTTCTATTTCCACATTATTGTAAATTGCTGCTTAGTTCTCATTAGACACTGTAGATAATAAATGCAAGCATCATATATTCTATGTGATTGGCTTTTTTCCAGACTGAGTTCATTGTGCGTCTTAAACCTTATTTGTGTGGGAAGGTAATTAGGAGTGATTTACTTTGCACAAAGTCTGGATCCCAGGGAGGTGCGGGTACTGTTTATCACTACATTTGGCGCTGTGAGCAGGGTTTACGAGCACAATGCCATTCTGGAAAAAACATGCAAAAGATGAATGCAATGGGGAAGATAGTGCACTCTGTCACATTCCAGGATGGCCGGCATCAAATGCTTGGTCGGTGTGGCAGATATTTTGCATCGGTACTCGACACCGAGGGCATGGGACATGCTTGAAAATGATGTTTCCCCGGCGGTAATTAGTAAGTGCTTGGAGAGTTTACCGCTTGAGAAATGCAGAAGGGAGCTAAAGGCAGCAGGAAACATAGGCTGGTTATTCCTGCAGGCGCTCAGAAAGGTGCATGAGAATGAATTGCTTAAAGATGTACAAATTCACAAATTAACAGACGAGATTTCCCTGCTCCAAGAGCAACAAATCATTATGAGAGAGACCCTTGAATCGTTCGTTAAGCGGGCTGACCAGATGGAGGACAGGTGTGCCTCTTTAGCTGTGCGTTTAGCCACGCACAAGCGCAGACAGCGGCGGGGCAATCCGTCAAAGATAAGGATTCGCGCGCTAATTAGGAAAGATAACTGGGACCCAAATTTATGGTCGGGTGAAGTCAGTGATAGCGAAACTGAGCAAGCATATGACTGGAATGAGTCTGTTGAAATTAGGCTTGCTGAATTAGATTGTTCTGATGAAGAGGAGCTGGAATGTGCTCCAAAGAAATGTGTTTATCCAGCGTGGCCGTTAATCACTAACAAGTCAAAAGGCCAAGCTGGCGGTGCAAATATTCAGAATACAAGGATTGTCCGCGATTATACACAGACAGAGCTTTTAGAGATTGCTAAGTTATTTAGACAGAAGCCAGGTGAAGCACTTCTGAGGTGGTTCCTTCGCCTCTGGGACACGGGTGCCGATAGTATCTTCTTAACCCCAGAAGAACTGTTAAAGATGGGTTCACTCACTACTAATGTGATGTTGGGACAGATAGTGCCTGGTGCCCTCGGGCAGCAAGGCTCTCATTCCTTGTTTAATTGGCTTCAGACTGCCCTAATGACTCTGCATGGGAGTCCAATGGATATGGAAGAGAGTTGGGGCAGTTGGCAATCACTAACTGAAGCAACAGATCAGCTTAGAGAGATGGGTTTACAGTGTGCACTGTACAGTGCAAATTTTGCAGGACCTGACATGGAGTTGTTTACAGCTGGCATGCGCGCACGTTTGTTAAGAAATGCACCGAGTCACATGAAGGGCACATTGCTTTCATTGCTGGGTCCAGCGCAAGGCAAAGCCATTGGTGAAGTGGCACTTCTGTTAGGGCAATTAGAAGGGCTGGATGTGCGTAAAGCAGCGCGCTTAGTGGCTGCAAACAATGATTCAGAGAAAAAGCGTGGCAAAAATGTAAAGTCTAAAGAGAAAACTGATACTGTCGAGATCACACGCAGACAAATGTGGGTGGACCTGCTAAAAGCGGGAATTCCAAGGGAAGAGATAGACGGTAAACCCACATCTGTGCTGCTTGAGAAATGGAAGAAATTAAAAAGACAGGGATTGGGAAAAACTAAGCCCTCTGCACCCTCTGAAGAGGAGGTGTTGAAGCCCAAAGTGCAAGCAAAAGGTTACCCTGATTTGGCAAAGGACAAGTGGGAGGTCCCAGACCCCATTTTTGATTGAAGGGCTGGCTCTGTTTTTGAGGTACGGTTAATAAAGAGAACTAGTCCCAGAGACAGACGCCCTTTTGCGCCACTTACATTGTACTTGGATGAGAAAGTAAAACATGTTTTGGCTCTATTAGACACAGGAGCTGAGGTAACCATTCTGAATGGCAATCCCAGTAAATTGTCTGGTCCCAGAGTTTTGGTCAATGGTTATGGCGGAGCAGAAACTGTTGCAAAAGCCTTTAATGTAAAAATGTCAATTGGCGAGGGATTGCCCTTCACAGCAAATGTCTTGATTGCAGATATACCGGAGTACATCCTTGGCATGGATGTGTTGTTGGGCAAAAGTGTGACTACAGATTTAGGCGAATTTGTTTTTGGCAATCGAAAAATCCATGTGAGAGTTGTTAACCCCGTTGTGGTTGGGCATGCCAAATGGTCCCCCTTGCATTTACCTCCTCCTGCTGACCCAGTGTGTGTGAAACAGTAGCGGTTGCCAGGAGGACATAAAGAGATTGGTGAAACTATTGAGTCATTGGTGAAAGCTGGCATAATGAGGCCGGCAGTCAGTCCATTCAACTCGCCGATCTGGCCTGTCTGCCGCCCGGATGGGGCGTGGCGTCTGACGATTGATTACCGCATTTTGAACAAGAAGGTGCCGCCCTTAGCTGCGGCGGTGCCAGACATCATCACCCTGATTGAAAACCTTACGAGAGAAGTGGGTGAATGGCATGTGGTCCTTGACCTGGCCAATGCCTTTTTCTCCATTGATATTGACACTGAATCACAAGACCAATTTGCTATCACTTGGGGAGACAGACAATTTACCTTTACTAAATTGCCCCCGGGGGTATGTGCATAGTCCCACTCTGTGTCATGGATTGATTGCCAGAGACTTAAAGATGGTGCAGTTGGATGATGTATTTATTGCTCATTACATTGATGACATCATGCTGACCAGTGCTGAGAAAGAACGCTGCTGAAAAGTTGATCACACACATGCAAAATCGGGGGTGGGCCATAAATCCCAAAAAGGTACAGGGGCCTGCTCAAGAGGTGAAATTTCTAGGTGCAATCTGGCCTGGGTCAGTTAAGATAATTCCCGACCCGGTAATTGATATGGTTCAGCAGATGGCTCCACCAGCAGATAAAAAAGAGGCACAAAGATTCATTGGGTTAATGGGTTTTTGGAGAAATCACATACCTCATTTAAGCCTGATACTGAAACCCATTTACAAAGTCACCAGAAAGAAACATGACTTTACATGGGGCCTAGAGCAACAGATTTCCTTCCAACAGGCTAAAGACGCATTGCAAAATTACATCACGCTGGGCCCCTGACAAAAACTGATCCTTTTGAATTGGAAATTCTTGTCTACAATGACGTGGCTGTGTGGAGCTTGTGGCAAAAGCAAGGACAGAAAAGAGTGCCACAGGGGTTCTGGTCAAGGAAGCTCACAGATCCTATGACAAGATACACTCCGCTTGAGAAACAAGTTGCTGCAGTGTACTGGGCTCTAGTTGAAACTGAAAGAATCACAGGCGAGCAACCAGTGACAATTTGCACAGAAATTCCAATCATGGGCTGGGTGCGTGACACTGCTGCAAGCGGGAAAAGTGGCAGAGCACAAGACGCCACTCATGTCAAATGGAAATGGTATTTACAGCAACGTGCAAAAGCTGGCCGCACAGGGGTTTCCAGACTGCAAGAACAAATGCTGGAGGCAGTAGATCTGGAAGCGATGCCTGAACCAAACACCCCTGTGGCGTTGCCAGAATCTCCCTTCAAAGTCGCACCCGCCTATGATACATTGACAGAGGAAGAACAAAAGTCTGCATGGTTCACAGACGGCACCGCAAAGTATGATAAAGGGCAAAGACACTGGCAAGATGTCGCATTCCAGCCCCACCGAGAAACACTGCTAATGAGAGAAGGTGTGGGAGGATCAAGTCAGTATGCTGAACTGCAAGCAGTGGCCTCCGTGATTGAACAGGTGAAGGAAACAGAGACTGCATACATATACACAGACAGTTGGGCCACATATCAAGGCCTGGCACATTGGGCACCGGCATGGAGAAGAGATGGTTGGCAGATCAAGAACACGCCGATCTGGGGAGGGCCAGACATCTTGGAAGAGATGTGGTGCAAAGGTGAGAGATGCAAAATATGCATTGGGCATGTCGATGCACACATGCCCCCTGACACCTCACTGGCTGCCCTGTTCAACAATGAAGTGGACCAAATGGCAAAGATTCATCCAGTGACAACACCGCAAGAAGCTGAGGTGCTGCAAGGGATGGCGGATTGGGCACACCAAACCTCAGGGCATCTAGGGCAAACAGGAACTTATCATTGGGCAAAAAAGAGACAATTGCCCATTACCATGGATCAAGCCAGACAAGCTGACTCCCAATGTTCTGTGTGCTGTGAAGTGAAGCACTACCCTCTGGGGAGGAAGCCTCAAGGCCCTTTGAGAAGAGGTGAAAGAGCTGCTAGCGTATGGCAAGTTGACTACATTGGCCCTTTACCGCCCGAGAATGGAAAGCATTATGTGTTGACCATGGTAGACACATACTCTGGACTGTTATTAGCTTATCCAGCCGCCCATGCAGATCAACGGGCTACCTTGCAAGGCATGGAATACCTCATCAGACACTATGGCATCCCGGATGAAATCCAATCAGACCAAGGCAGCCATTTTGCTGGACACAATGTGCAAGACTGGGCACTAGAGCAAGGCATAAAATGGACACTGCACATCAGCCGATACCCAGAATCCTCTGCTCTGGTGAAACGTAGCAATGGGCTGCTCAAGCAACAAATAAAGAAGCTGACTAAGACTCACACTCTAAAGGGGGGGTCCAAACATCTGGCACAAGCACTGTTTGAGCTGAACAATCGTCCACTGGGAAATCGCCAGGCACCCTTTGTGAGACTGAAAAGTGAGAAAGTGGAATCCACAAAGACTCTTGTTGTGTGGAAAACCGACAAAGAAGCTAAGCTGCCTGTGCAAGCCACTGCAGGCAGCATTGGACTTGATCTATCTACCTGTGAAGATGATGTTATACCGGCGGGGCAAACCAAATCTATCTCGCTGGGTATTGGCATCAAATTGCCGGCTGGTACTTATGGACGCATTGCTGCACGATCCAGCCTGGCAAAACAAGGCATTGACATATTGGGAGGTGTGATTGATCCTGATTATAGAGGGACTGTTTCGGTACTTTTACATAATGCTGGTGCATCTGCAGTACCATTAACCAAATATGACCGAATTGCACAATTGATTTGTGAACGAGCAGTTGTCCCCCTAGTAGTAGAGAGCAAGCAATCCCCAGACACTACATTGAGGGGGGAAGGAGGCTTCAGTAGCACAGGAAAAAATGTGTGGGTGCACCATCCTAACAAAAAGCCTGAGGCTGGGGAAGTGTTAAGTCAAGGTGTTGGAAGTACTTATGTTGTACTTTTGCATAATTCTGACCTACCTGTTTATATTCCCGCTACTAGGCTCACACCACGAACGTAGAGCAGTATGAAGGGGATGCGACTTGCCTTGCTGTGGTTGCTCCTGAATCCGAGAAAGTTTGTGTGTTGGGTGTGCTAATTTGCACATGCTGCATGATCCACACTTCCTGAACCCTTTCGATAAAGGCGGTAACCATGATTCTGGTCATGATATTGGTATTTTTGGGAGTAGGGATGGGCTGAGGATTGTTCTCAAAGTTCTGGCCTTTTTGAAGATTAATTTTGGTTTTTCATCAATGAACTTATTAAGGTGTTCATCCAGTCTTAAAAGGTGCCAGTTTTTGTTAAGGATTTTCCTGATTTCAAAGTTGTTATGACAAAAAGTTGTGATATATCTCACTTTATTCTGTTCCTCCGTTTGTTTAGGGGGTTTGGGGATAAGAGTAACATCCCTATTCATCGTGTTGACTTTCTCATATGCATGTTTTATGCATTTCTGATTGTATCCCCTTTGTCGGAATCTATGTTTGAGTAGGTCACATTCCTGATCAAAATCTATATTATTTGTGCAGTTCCTCCTGGCTCTCACAAATTCCCCTTTTGGTATGTTATTAATTACTGACTTTTGATGGCAACTGGTTGCAAATCGGGTTGAATTTGCTTCTGTGGGTTTACAGAATGTTTTGGTCAAAAGTTGACTGTCCATCACATAGATTGTGAGATCCAAGAAGTCTATACTGGTACTGCTTGATGGTCCTGTAAGGTAAATCCCTTGATTGTTGTTGTTTAGAAATTCTTGTCTTGAAATTCAGTGAGTTGTTGGTCATTACTATTCCATATTAATAAAATGTCATCGATGAATCTTGTCCAAATCACAATTTTGTCTTGTGCATCCTGATCCGTGTATACGTATTTCTCTTCGAACATACTCATGAAGAGATTTGCAAGAGCCGGTGCGTATTTAACGCCCATTGCTACTCCCTGTTTTTGCCTGTAGTATCTTTTGTTGAACAAGAAAATATTATTTTCTAAAGTTATTGTCAACATTTCTTTTAACATAGTAACGTCATGGTAGTGTGAAGCTGTTTCCCCACGAAATATATACTCTATAGTTTCAATGGCTGAATCATGTTTGATAGATGTATACAGTGCTCGAACATCCCAGGTGACAAGTGTATATATGGACTTCCAGTGTATGGTTTGCAATTTTTCGATGACGTCAGTGGAATCCTTTATATAAGCTTTAATTTTGGGCACTCTTGGTTTCAATATATTGTCTATAAATTCACAGATTTTTTCTGTAATCCAGCCTATACCACTAACAATTGGTCTGCCTTCAGGAATTTGGTTGAATATTTTGTGCACTTTAGGTAGAAAGTAGATAGTCGGAACCACCGGGTATTGAACGGACATATATGCTCTTTCATCTTCGGTAATCAGGCCTTTCCTTTCCCAATTTTTAAATCTGCTCTGTGAGTCGATTTTTAATTTCCATGGTTGGATTAGATAATAGTTCTTCATAGCATGAGGGGGTTGTTAGGTGATTCTGAGCCATCTGGATGTAATCTGCCCGATCCATAATTATTATCTTCCCCCCTTTATCTGCTTCCTTAATGACTATGGAACGATCCATTTGTAGATTTTTCAAAGACTTTCATTCATCCAAAGTAAGATTGTTGTTTTTGAACTTAAATTTGTTCTTTTTCTGGCGCTCAAAGAGATTATTGATGTCAATTTGAACCACTTTGTGAAAAGCATCAATCATATTTTCTTAAGCAAATTGGGGTGTGAATTTGGATGTAGATCTCAATTGTTCTGTTGAGATACTGATAGGTTGTATTCTTAGATCATGTAGGGTTTCATGTACTTCCAAGTCTTCTAATTCAAGTGTTCGTAATAAATGAATGTTCTCAATATTTTGTATAGACAGTGTACTTGGTACGGGTTTCTCTTCTGTTGGTCGATATTGCCGAACTTGGATGGCAAAAAACTTTTAAAATTTCAATTTCCGTGTGAATTTAAATAGATCAATCTGTGCTTGAATATAGTCGTATCTAAAGGTAGGGGCAAAGGAAAGGCCTTTGTTTAGTAATTTGATTTCATCTGGTGTCATGTCTTTTGACGAGATGTTCATAACAAGATCACTTATTTCTTTGCTCCTGCAGCTATCCGAGCACTGGCTCTTGTCAAGCGTCTGTCATTTTCCAGAGCGTCTAGATTTCCGCTGTCTTGTACCCCCCTCCTTCCTCTCCTCCTGGTAAAGCTTGCTGAGGGTTTGTTGATGCAGTTGCTTGAAAACGGACTTGCTTGGTATTAGCTATTCTGATTCCCCTTTTGAAACGTCTGATTTGATTCAAGAAGCCTGATCCTTCAATATTACGTTCTGCTTCCCCCGTTTCTTATTTGTCAGTCTCTGAATCAACATCTGAACTACCTGGTGAGGTGTTGGGTGTATTTTCTTTAGAGAGTGGTTTGGATAGTTTATTATATTTTTCTTGGAAAGTATATACTTTATCTTCACGGTAATCCCGTTCATCTCTGTAAAATTTACGAACTTTTTGTATCTTGATCTCGTCCTGGTATTCTTTTAGGATTTCATGCATTTTTTAAAAAATGTTTTCCTTGGTTGATTCGAGTGACTGTGTTGCTGTTATTTCTTTTGTGATGAGATCTATTTGTTTCGTTCCTCGTTTCTGTTCCCTTGTAGCATGTTCAATGAGAATTTGTAACATTCTGGTAGTGCTTGTATTAAGATTCTTTTCCCAGTGTTCCGCTAAGTCTTTATCCTCATCTTTTGAGAAATCGGGGAAGATTAGTATCCTCAAACCACGAGGTATAAATCCGTTTTCAAGATAATTCTTCAAAGACACAATTTCCCAAAATGTATCAATTTATTTTCTTGAAATCCTTTCCAATTTAATAAACTTGTAGCGTAAATCTTCCCTTTTTGGTGGAGAAGATGAAAATCCGTGTGTTGTATCACCTCTTTGGGGGAATAGGTTAATAGCGTCGGTTTCACGGTTCAAAATATATTCAGCCATAGTATTAGTTTCAGGCAGCACAGGAAGTTGGTAACTTAAAAAACACACTTGAACACCGTTTCTGGGGTTTTGTTGGTACCAACCTGATTATTCATCAACTAAAATTGTTTTGGAATATTAGTGTTAAAATTAGCCCTGATTTGAAAAGGACACTGGTGTGTCGAAACACGTGCTTTCCTAAAAGGGCATTGTTTGTAAATTCATGTTAGAGAATCTAACTACATAAATCCAAATGAATTTACCTATACTAGTGTGGCGCAGTTCTTCAAGTGTTGGGCGTCTTACCTTACTCTACTCTCAACTACTTCTCCCCTACCAAACTGGCACCCAACCTTCACAGCACCAATACCTCTTCCACTCATATTGAATGTTTTGCTCCTCAAACGATCAAAAGTGTAGTCTTTATCAACTGCCCTTATTTCTCTGAAGTCTTTAACCCCCTTCTCTCTCTCTACTGGACCCTTCCCTGCCTCCTTCAAATCTGCAACTGCCCTATGCATTTTGAAGAAACTCTCTGCTGACCCAAATATTCTGGCGAACTGCCGGCTAGTTCCCGTCCTCCCCATTATTCAAAGGTACTTGAGGGGGTGGTTTTCGACTCCACCACTAAGTACCTTGAACATAGTGGTCTTGGGGAGCCACTTCAGTTTGACTTCTGTAGGAAACACTCCACCAAGACTGCACTGATGCATGTCTCCAACTTTCTCTCTGATGCTTACCACTCTTACCCCTCTCCTATACTGATCCATTTCAACCTCTCTGCCGCTTTCGCCATGGTAGACCAATCCTGTCTTCTGCTAACTCTCCAAATTTGCTGTCACCTGAATTGCCTCTTACCTGGAAGCTCCCTCCTCTAAAGTTTCCTGGCACGGGCAAACTCATAGCCTCACCGCTCTTCCTAGCAGTATGCCCAAAGGATAAGTCCTTGTACGCCTACTCTTCAACTGCAATACCACTGTTCCAGGAAGACTTATTTTGTCCTTCAGCTTTCACAACCACCACATTGCTGATGACAACACACATATTTGTTTCCTTTCCCACCCTCACCCCAGCCATCTTGGAATGGGTTTCCACTGTCTCACTGCAATCCATCACTGGATATCTCTCTGCTGCCTCATGCTGAATGCTTCTAAAAAGGAAGTATTCTTTCTCCCAGCTTCCAACACCATACCTCTCCTCCTGACATTCCTTCTTCCTCGCCCAAGGATCTTAATCTTGGAGTCCTCTTTGAAAGCCACCTCATCCATTCCTTACTCACCACTCTATGGAGTATCTAATGTCCACTCTCTTCCCAGTAAACTCGACTTCTGCTCAAGCCTTCTCCTTGGCCTTCCTCTCTGATTCTTCTTCCAAGAAGACAAAGTCAGCAAATTTGCTACCCACACTCATTACATCCTACCCAGATGCTCCTTCACTTCTACATACCAGCAACATACTTCCTGGCTCTCTATGCAAAGCTGCTCTCTTTTTTCACCTAGTCTATAAAGCTATCAATAGTCTTGTTCTGTCTACTCAGCATCTCGTTCCTTCCCCATCTCCTCTGCGCTCAACCTCATTGTCATAGGTTAATGTTATCTTGTAAGTCACCTGAAGCTTCTGATTTCAATATTTTCTTTTGTCCCTGGTCTGTGCTAAAATTTGTTCACACCCTCGTAATCTGGCTCACCACTTATTCTAATTTTTGTTCTATTGTACAGGCACCCACCTGGGAAATGCCTCCACCATCTGTAAATGTTTTATTGGAAGTCATTTCTGATCGAAATTGACATCTCTGTTCTTCAAATCACTACAAATACGGATACAAACACAATGCATTGTCCCTGTTCACTGGTCGGAACATCCAGAGCATTTTATGGGCCATCAATGACAGCGCCTGCATCGCTTTAAACTCAAATTATTATTGTTTTTACTTTTCAGACACACAAGCAAAAGAAAAGCTATCTGTGGGAAATGGTAGAAGGAGCTCCATTTGTGTTTCTAGCAGGCCCAACATGCCTGGTGGCTAAGAGCTGGTGGGTTGCGGGGCTCCACGGTGCCACAGACATAGGATCTCATATGAGGATAGAAGTTTACATTTCATTGTACTTACCTGTTTTATGGATTTTCATTACATAAGAGGGGGGAGGTTTGTGTTTACTGGCCAATTCAGGTTAAGGTCCATCGGGAGCATTGAATGAGAAGCACTGGCATATGATGTCAATACTTGGTGGGTACTTATGGGGCACCTTGTTATCTTTTCTCATTTATGCAGATATCAATCCTTAGGAGGAAGATCCATTGTCTCAGTTTGTTATTTTGTCCCATTCCCCTTTCCCACAGCGGTGTTCCAAACTCAGCTGTAGACCCTATCGGTTGTGAGCAAGGCACTCTTATGGGTCTGTGGGGTTCAGAGGCTTCTGAGGAACTTTGAAGGCAGGACCTGACACCGTCTTCAAAATGTTTTTCTCAAGGGGGGGCTTGGCATAATCAAGTTTGAAGACCATTGGCCTAGAGGTAGAAGGGGAAGTGATTGAAACTAAGTCTTAGATCCTTTGGGAGCAAAGGGGTTCGACAGGAGAGCAAGTTGTGTTAGTGCTGGGAAGGATGTGTGCTAATTCAATAGGAGTGGTGGGGAAAGAAGTCAAGAGGCGAAGAGTTAGAGGGGAGAGGTTGTAGCAGATGGAGGGTTGGGGAGCGAGAGAGCAGAGGGCTGTTAGAGATTCACGCATTTTAAAGATTTTAGAGGAAAAGTAGTGAGCAAAGGCATGAGCAGAAAGGGAGTAGACAATGGACATTGGCTTGGGAGGTTTTAGCAAAGCTTGGAGGGTAGATGAAAGTTTACGGGGTGATTATGAAGGTAGGAGATTAGTTATGTGATGTAGGAGGATTTAGCAGAGACTAATGCAGGGCCAAGGGTGGAAAGGGACTTTTCTAGGCTTGAAGTAGGGTAGAGGTCCATAATTTGTTAGAGTCACAGCACATGTTTGTTTTGAGAGTCTGTATTTCAGAGGTGATCCAAGACTGAGAATGGGGGTGGATGGTGTGAAGGTGCGAGCAGGGTCGTGCTGGTCAAATTAAGTTATAAGATCATAGTGAAATTCAGAAAAAGCATGTTCAATGGAAGAAGCATAAACAGGGGAAGAGGCAGCAGAGAGGCCCTCGCATAAGCACAGTAAGGGGCAAGAGAGTCCTGGCTGAATTTCCTCTTAGTCATTGAGGGAAGAGGAGCAGTAGAAGGTAGAGGGGCTGCGATGTTAATGAGAACAACAGAGTGATCAGAGAGAAAGTGGTCAATCGAGAAGTCAGAGGAGGAGAGTGAACTATAAAGACAGGGTCAAGAGAGCTCCCATCAGAGTAGAGGGTCCCATCAGAGTAGAGGCTGGCCCTGGAGGGAGAGCAGGGAGTAGTTAGATAGGAGGGAGGTTAGTTCAAGGCAGGTGGCTGCAGGGGACTTGGGAATATTCAATTCCTCCAGCGTGACAATGGGGATTTTGGCAGTAAGTGACTCAAGGCGGGAGTTCAGATCAGGGACAAAGGCATTGGGAGGGCCAGGGGTTTGATAGAGATCCAGAACAGTGAGAGGAGTAGGAGGTAGGAGATAAATAGTGGCATATTCCCAAGAGGAAGAGTTGGTGTCAGACAGGGGTAGAAGGGCAGTGTTGAGGGCATTATTGATAAGGAATCTCACACAAACACACTTCCCAACAGGTCTGGGAGTTTTGGTGAAGTTAGCAAAGTCAGTGTGGAGATCTGCTTGTGTAGCAGATTCATGACGGGAGATCCAGGTTTCTGTGGTGGCAAGAAGTGGAAGTTGAGGTTGTTAAGAGTGGAAGTGGTCAGTGAAGTAGGAAGACTTGTTGAAAAGGGGTTCTGCATTCTAGAGGGCAAGTGAAAGAATTGGTGGAGAGGAGCAAGAGTTGTGTGATAGGCAAGTGGGATAAATGGGGTGATCCTGGGAGAAAGTGGAGCATCTTGGCTGCAAAACTAATGAGGACCCCAACCTCTCGAGGCGGCATGGGGGAACCAGATTTTAGGGCCTACTACACGGCGGCCCAAGCGAGAGTCATTAGAGACTGGCAAAAGGACGACCGGGGAAAAATATGGAGACCCATGGATAGGGCCTTAGCAGGGGGGAACTTAGAAGGAATTCTGTGGAAGCCAAGGGCAGATAGACCGCCGCAAATGCAGAGTAGCACCATCTTATCAGCAGTGGGCACCTCCTACCCATCCCTGTATACACCCCTTTTTGACAACCTGCAATTCACCACAGGCTATAAAACATCCATGTTTGAAGCCTGGCAACAAGGACGATGCCACAGAGTTAGAGACATGCTCAAGGGGGAACAGGTCAAACATTTTGAATAATGCAAAGCCGACTTTGCCCTGGGGGAAAAGCAAAGGTACAGCTATGTCCAAATGAGACATTGGCTGCTACTTCCTGCCATGAAAGAAGCGGGGAGCCATCAACTGACCCCTTTTGAGAAATATCTAAGCGCAGACTCTGGGGACAGAAGAGTTGTCGCTTCTATAGATTAAAGAGGGAGAGCCCTCCCCCCCGCCCATCCCGTATATGTAAAAATAGGAAGCCGATATAGAAGCCACGATAGAGGAAATGGACTGGGAGAAACTTTGGGCGCAGATTCCCAAATTATCCAGATCCCTGCAAATCAGAGATATCTGGATGAAACTAATACTGCAGTGGCACTTAACATTGGTCAGATTGCACCGAATATACCCAGCAACCTCAAAACATTGCTGGAGGGAGTGTGGAGGGGAGGGCTCCTGAGACACATATGGTGGGAGTGCCCAAAAATGGACCAATTCTGAAAGGGTATCCAGGAAGCACCCGAACAAGTCCTAGGGGTCAAGCCCGGAGGGAACAGAGATCTAGCAATGATAGGGTTAAATAGTATCCTAGAGGGAATAACGCCAAAAGCATCACGCAAACTCTGCGTTATCATGATGATGGCTGCAGCTCTAGTTCTGGAGGGAAAATGGAACTCAAGGGACCCTCCTCAAGACCATGAATGGTTAGCGAAAATCTGGTCCTTTGTTACCATGGAATGGCTTACATACTCAATACAAGGGGAGCACAACGGATTTAGCACTGAATGGTCAACCCTACAGAGATACTTAAGGGACGGTGCCCGTCAAGCCTGGTGCTCCGGAGCTATGAGTCTCCTGGAAATAACACACCTTCCGGGGAAAGGCGATCCATAAAAGACACACATTGGTGGACCACTTTGAAGGGAGACCCTGATAATGACTACCACACCTGATAAGCACAGCTTTGAAAGACATTGGTGTGCAAGGACAGTACCAGGATCGGGAGGAAGGTGAGAGAGGAGGGATCGAAAGTGGGGGGGGGGGGCTTCAGGCTGGGAAGATGTTATTGTTTAAAAATGCCAATAAAATTGTATTGGAAAAGTGGAGAATATTATTTGAAGGTTGAAGATGCAGGGGGGCAGGAGTGAGATGGGGAGGTTGGCGAGTGATGCAGAAGTTAGGCTGAGTTGAGGTTGAAGGCTATGAGAGAAGGGGAGGAGAAAAATGAGTAGAAGGCCGAATGGAGTGAAGTCAAGGTGCAGGACTGAAAAGAAGGCTGTCAACAGGCCCAAAATAGGAATGTTCCTCGCTCTTGTGATGTAACAGAAGCTATGTAGTGAATAGACAGTCAGTGGGTGGAAGGATCCCTATACGTGGTAGCAGAAGTCAGGTAAAGGGTTAGCACAGTGAGTTCCTGGCTTAAGCAGGCATTCTGGTCGTAGGTCCTTTGCAGTCCGAACAGGTCCAAACAGGGAGTTGCCTTTGCTGCTTTTGGTTATTGGCTGCAGACATCCAGGTTGGACGCCCAGGGGAGACTTTATAAGGTAGACGGTGTGTTACATGACCCAATAAGTGCCAATCGCAGTGCTCCAGATGACTTCTCACCTTGAAGGCAGGGCTCTCTGTGCTGTCGGCACAGGGAGCTACTACATTTTGCAGGCAGTACCCTCAGATGATGCACATGGTCCGCAAATGACTGGAGATAGACTTGACATAAGCAGAATGTATGAAACCGAACACGGGCGCAAATAGGCAAATCCAGGGTGAGCGATTGTGGACTGGCGATAGATAAAAGCAGATTCAGGACAGACAAAAAACTACAGGTTGGATGACCACTTCCTGGAGATAGAGACAGATGACAAGACCAGACAATGCCTAACACAGGAAAATAACCAAACACAATAAGGACCGCCACAACCTGTAGGCAAATATAGAGAGGCATAACCAGACCGGGATTACAACACAGATGGGTAAATAACAGCCAAACAGAGCGTGGGAAACTACGGACTGGAGAAGGGTACATGCAGGCATGTACAGATCTGGGGATCTCAAACACAGGCAAATAGCAACCAAATACAGTGTGGCAAGCCATGGGCTGGAGACAGATACAGGGAGATAAAGGCAGACCTGTGGATCCTGCACCCAAGTAAAGAGAACATAATACAGTGCAGACAGTCATGGACTGGAGTAGGCAGATAAAGGGAGACACAAGAAGATCTAGGGGATCCCACAAACCAGTAAATTGCAACTAAATATAGTGCGGACATCAATGGACTAGAGACAGACACTGAGAGACACATGCAGACCTGGGAGTCACACACACAGGTAAATAACAAGCAAACACAGTGTGGGCAGCCATGGACTGGAGATGGATACAGGGAGACACAAGCGGACCTTGATATTACACCCATAGGCAATGTGTGGGTGATGATGACAGACCTGACTATTGTAGGGGAGGACTGGTCCAGGAGACCCCTCTCGCCTGCGTTTCTTCCCCAGGTGAGGGCTATGGCCCATTGGGCGTTCCCTCATGCCACCCGGGCCCAGGTGGTGGAGGGCTCACCCACTGGAGACATTGCCCGCATGTATCGAATGCCCACATGTATTGATTACAACACAAATTTAGTTAGGCCCAAAAACCATTCTCTGCCCGGTAAAGATGGTGTGAGCTCAGCGCACTGTAGCGCGGCCCCCACCCTTGGAGAACATCCCTGTTGCCGCAGCACCCTGGCAGATCCGCTGCGAGCACGTTCCCACGAACAAGACGGACATGAGCTAGCGAAATACGCTAACATTGTAACAATTCACCTCCCACAGTGTACCATCACTATCAGCATGACCCAGCCAGCAGGCCTGAACAGTGAAATGAACAGCAAAATGGTCCTCTGATGGCAGACAGTCCTTACATATATATATGTATATATGAATGTCAAGTCCTCTTGCATTATTTCTTTCTCCCACAAAATATACACGCCTGTAGAATGTATTAAAATGAGAGAGTATGCTCCCATGACATAAGCTATAGCGAGCCCGCACCATTACAGGTGGATGCTAATGATAAAGGGACGCTCCAGGGATCTGTTCGTTGCGTGTATCACTGGGCAGCCTACCTCACATGGTTTCGCGCCATAACTAAAACTAATGCTGCTAGAGTACGCGAGAAAGCGGATGCAAATATACTATGAACTCATGTCAAGAAGGCGCAAGACGTGCACTTATCATGTGTGAATGTCTGAGCCCCTCATATGCTACCATCGTCACGTACAGGGGCGGATCGTTTTCTATGTACTCCACTGATCTAACCACTACCTCATTTACTGCAAATGTATATGCATGTAACTAAAACACTGTAGCTGCTAGAATATAATGTACAACAATGGTGCTCGGACTGGGTATAGTAGAAACGCACCCAGCCAAGGTTAAATGCATGTTTTGAAGTGATTTTAAATAAGTATTATAGAAAGTATTCAAATGTTTGCGATGTCTTTACCTATATTTGGCAACGCACGAGGGAGATACCTTTGTGAAGGCGTACAAGGTCTCGATGTATCCCCCTCCCTCCCTCAGAAGACTGCCAAGACATGAGAACAGAGCCCCGCTCTGCGCTATCACACCTCCCCCGACCTGACTGGAGCCGCTTCAAAGACTTGTAACCCCACTGCAGCACCCAAGGCCGCGGCCAGCCACCTGCATTATTTACAGCATAGCAATAAACCTTAGTTTAAACTCAAGCGTCCCCCTGTAGACCCCTCAACCCACCGGACTGTCTCAGACTTATAGCCCTGTGCAACCAGGACACCCAACACTTTGACGACACACAGCGAAACATCTATAACCACTTCTAACAAGACAGAAAGACCTGTACCACCCGCCCCAGTCCCCGAAGCTTAGTCCCTCGACCTACGGTCCCGGTCAACAGATCACAAGTAACCAGGCCTCGATATATTATCTCCAGACCCCTCACAAGGTGCATTCCTCCTGTGTTGCCTTAACCTATTGAAAGATTTACTAAAAGAGAATAGAACTGTAAATGACTGAATGACTGCGGGGTGCATGGCAGAGGGCAAGTAAGTCAGGAAAGGCATTCATCTCTGCCACAGGTCGCCTCAGCACACCAACACCGCCCGGATGAACTCAAGCCGACCTGCCAGGCCCAGCCCAACCCACGAGGGTGACCAGTGACGTCCTCCAGCCAAGACCAACCACACCGCAGCAGCACCTATAGTTAGTCGTCGCCACCCAATCCCAACGAACTTGTGCCCCCTATAGTATGTAGGTTTTGATGACGTTTTTTGTAAATATATACGCCTGTCTTTGCTATTGTCAGACAGAGCGCTCTCGGAGTTTGCAGAGTTCTTTGCATGCCCAATTCTGATCGATAAACTCCCATTTACGCTCACCCGCACTCTGTCCTGGTCTTATTCCCATTTTGGGAGAGTCCTTCATTGTCTCTCATTGCGGGGAGGTATCGTGCTGTTTGGGGACGCTTGCTTTCAGTGGTGACCCCGATAGCGTGATTTTTATTTCTTCCTAAACTCCTTATAACCGTCCCCGTTTGGCACGAGAATCTCCGGTCGAAAAGGGATACGCACGGTGAGCCGGCTCCGGGAAGCGGCCCGCCAAAGGCGACCGGTACACTAAGAAGTGCCCACTCAATAGAGAGGGGGTACGGGATCCCGGTTGAAAAATCCCCTTTGAGTACCGCTCGCCGGAGCCGGGGCTGACTGTTGAGCTGACGGCGACACTGCCTGGACGGACCCAGTTTCGGAGAGTATCGGTTCAAGACGGGCACGTGAGTACTGAGTGCGAGCGATCTTAAGGGGAGTGGGGAGTGAAGTGTAGGACAGGAAACGAAGAGGGGGTATGCAGATCTACTAAAGATCATCTTAAAATTTCCTTGCTTTTTCTTTGCATATGGCCATTAGGATTAAGAGATGAATAAGAGATAAACGTGACGGGAACCTAGCTCCGAAAGGGGGTGGAAGGCGGCGCCGCATAGTGCTATCTTGACTAGTACTGGGAATATATGAAGAAGTGGAGTATAAAATAAAAGTGTTCAGCAAAAGGGGACACTGAGAGTACATTTAGTGACCGCTATTACTTTTTTCCTTTTCTTAAGGGTAGGGGGGAGAATAAAGAACTGTGATTAGCACAGACTTGGGGAGACAGTAAGAGAAACAAAGTCCTATTAGAAGGAGGGGAAAACAGGTTAATATCTATATATATATATATATATGCGCATCTAGATACTCAAATAAGGCGATTAGGGACAGCCGGCTAGGGAGGAAAGGGAGGGCAGCTTGAATGGTGAATGGTGCCAAGGGGTGTGTGCACCTCGTATGTGCTAGAGGAGATTTTGACGTTGTGAATGCGTGAACGATTGGAAGTGCACAATAGTTAAATGGTCATAATAAGTGTGGTCGGATAAAAGTTTTCTCTCTCTCTTCAGAAAACGCCAATATAGTGGAGTGAGTGAGTACCTTTTTGATTTCCAGTCTGACATTGTCAAACCAAAGGATGGGTTGCTCTTGTATGTGCCCCTCGAAAAGAACATAATAGACATTGTGCACGGCCAGTTTTGTATTGTGCAGTCAGGGAGGGGGAGAGCCCAAAGGGACCCAGCATTGAATGTGAGGTAATATATAAAGAATAATATTGATACGACAGTTACATTGTAGTTGCAAACACACGAGGCATATCAGCACTAGGAGGGCACAGAGATGGGGGCTGAAACACCCTTATCACATATTTGTAAGAATCTCCCGGGATACGTGGAGCGGATTAAAAAATATCATGACCAATGGGTGACCGAACTAAAGGGGGAGGGGTTACCTCAGATTTGGCCCGAGGGAGGGTCGTTTGATAAAAGTGTCCTGGATACAGTGGCCACATGTATTTATATAAAATACAAAGGAAAGCAGCTGCAAAATAGGAGGGAAATATTAGATCTTTGGAGGTTATTTGAAGAGATACCACCGCCTAAGACACCAGTACTAAATACTGATCTCCCATCCACCACAGACAATCCACTGCTAATACAAAGAGATGTCAAAGAAGGCTCAAGTGTAGCACCACCAGTAGAGGTAATAAGCTTGTACCCGATAATAAAGAAGCCTGTGCCCGCAGAGGGGTACAGTGATCCCACTTACATAACTCCCCCGAGAGATACTACACCCCTCCGGCCCACGGCACCTCCGCCATACGAAAGCACGAGGGAGCGAGCCCAGGCAGGCGCACAAAGGGTGGATATAGAGAAGCTCACAGATGATTTAGAATCAAGACTGACGATAGCAAAGGATGAGCTCTCGAGGATAAAAGACATATGCGAACGGACAGCACTAGATGCAACTAGATCAGGGCGCACGTCCAGAGCGCTAGGTGAAAATAGAAAGCCTGAAGAGGGGTGGAAAAAGGGCGAGATTTTGTTCAGAATTGAGGAAGAACCAACGCGAATAATAGAAGTAGGGCCCGGAGAGGGAGATGGTGCAAGCGAGGAAAGGCGGGGGGGACTTAGAGAGGAGTTGCTGTGTGATATAAGGGACGAGGTAGAAGAAAGCGACAGGTTGAGTATGGCAATAAGAGGGGGAAGCGAGGGGGAGGAAGGTACGTGTTCGCTGAGAACCCTGGATGATGAGTGGACGGGCCGACTAAGGAACAGAGTGGGAAAAATGGCATCACTGGGGACATCGACAGCTCAAACGGGTCCGGACGGAACGACAAAAGGAAGGCTACAGCTCCCGTTGATACACAGGGGAGGAGGGAGGCCTAACTATATCCCATGGGCACAGATGGATAAAGCCAATTTATTAAAGCTATTGCCCCCGTTGTCAGGAGGGGCAAGTAAGTGGATATATGCCTTTGAGAAACATACTGCCGGGGTACCCCTAGCCATAGGAGATGTGAAAAGTCTACTGGTATCAGCGGTAGGTGACCAGGCTGAAAGGGTATGGGTTAAGGCCGGTTTCCCGGGAGTAACGTTAGACTGTGACCGCCATGATGGGGCATCATTTAACACGGTGCGTGCCAGGGTGTGGGATGCCTTACGCGAAACATTCCCAGACACACCGGACTTGCAGTCAGTGATGCAGTGTACAATGAATGACGGGGAAGAGGCTATGGATTATATTTTCCGGGTCCAAGAGATGTGGAGAGCAGAAACGGGCACGCCCTGGTATCAATCGACATCTTTATTTTATTTTATTATAAAGAGAGGGCTCCCAAAGGAAGTGCAGAAGGCGCTTGACAAGATAGCAGGTATTGAAGCAAAAGGATGGCCAGAAATTCAAAGCATAATAGTACACCATTGTAAAAGAATAAAGGAGAGGGAGAAGGAGGTGGCGCAGAAAAGATTGGCAGACGAGGCGAAGTTAGTACAGTCAAAGTTAGTGAAGGTTGCAGCAGCAGTAGCCGCGCTCCCACACAGTAGGGAGGGAGATGAGGAGGAGGAGGGGCTGATAGCACTCCAAGGAAGGGTAGCAACTAATTGGGCAGGACCAGCACAGCGGCAGTGGACTGAGCAAGAGCAAGGTGGAAGCCCGCAGTGGCAAGAGTGGACCCCTCGAGGGGGACGAGGTGGGTACAGGGGCCGGAGAGGAGGCGGACAGGGGTATGGAGGAATGGGAGGAAATGGATGGCAGGGTCCCAGGGGCCCCCAAGGGAGTTGCTGGAACTGTGGAAGATGGGGACATTACTCCAGGGAATGCAGAAGTAGACAAAACAATGGGTTCCAGGAGGGGGAGGCTTATGGTCATCCACACCCGGGAAGCCCATACGGTCTCCCAATGGGACAACAGCAGCTAAGGAACCCTGGCCAGGGTACCACGGGCCAGCAACAAGGACACCAGTATAGGACACAGAACCACCCCCAAAACAATGACAGCATGCAATACACGCCAGGTAACCCTTTCGCGACAACAGCAAACGGGGCCCCCGCGCCAGCGCCTTACAGCGGCATGTTGGTAGTTTCCGGAAATGTCTTTAATGAGGGAGGGGCGACGAGATACCCCGCATAGGACAGCCCACAGAGAACACTTGCGTGTCCAGTTCTATCCACCACCTACAATGCAGCAGAGGAACCATTGGTAGGGGCGCAGATAGGAGACAAGCAATTTATATTCATGGTTGATTCGGGAGCGGAGAAATCATGTATCAGAGAGGGCCGATTCCCGTTATCTAACAGGAAGTTAGAGACGCAGGGGTTCTCTGGGGCTGTAGTTGAAGTTCCTTATACAGAAGCTTTGGATGTAACAGTGGGGGGTAAGACTGTGAAGGCACCCTTATTGTATTACGAACATTCCCCAATTAACTTGCTTGGGAGGGATCTCCTGAGTAAACTCAACATGACCATATCATTTACCGAGGGAGGGATAGTGTGTTCCACACCCGGGATATGCCCCTTGCGCGCAATGTTGGTAGTGCAAGCCTACACAACCACGCAGGAAATACGAGGACTGCCACAAAATGAGGAAATGTTTATCAAAGGGCTGAAGACTCTGGCCCTCATAATTCCCGAGCTGAGAAGCATGGACTGGAGGATCCCGGCGGAGTTCCTCTACCGCCCCATAGTATGCCCCAACGCAGCACCAGGATCAGTGGTATCGTTAGATTTGCACGCTGTGCAAGTGTCAGCAAAAAGAATAGCTGTGATCGGGGTGGACGAGGAAGGGTGTGAGTGGCGCACAGTGCTATGCACAAACGCCGACATCGCCCTGCGAGAGGTAACAGATGAGGATCTCTTTTCAGACTCAGAAGGGGATGGTGAAATAGTGATGGAAATAGCGATGCCCTGTGACATTTTAATACAAGCAAGGGAGACTCCCGTCCAATTGATGACGGTGGTAGGAGCACCACCGTCGTTTTTTGATGACGACATGAGGCTCGTACCAAACAGCTTATGGACGACAGGCCCCCATGATGTGGGACTGTTGCATGGGGTACAGCCTGTGGTAATAAAGCTAAAGAAAGGAGCAATTTTACCACGAGTTAAACAGTATCCTCTGTCTCGTGAAGCTGAAGAAGGGATAAAAGAGACAATAAATGCCCTACTAGCACAAGGGATAATAGTGCCTTCAAACTCCCCATGTAATACTTGCATTTATCCGATCAAAAAAGCAAAAGGGGGGTCGTGGAGGATGATACAAGACCTACGCCCCCTCAATGATGTAATTCAGAAGGAGTTCCCTCTAGTCCCGAACCCCGCATCAATACTATGCAGCATCCCTAAAGAGGCATCACATTTCACAGTAGTGGATTTGAAAAACGCATTTTTCTCTATACCCCTGGCTGAAGAGAGTAGATACCTCACCGCCTTCACACTGGGGGGTAAAAGGTATGAGCATTGCAGATTACCACAGGGTTACTGCGAGAGCCCGAGCATCTTCAATCGTGTATTACATGAAGACCTAGGAAACCTATCAGTTGAGAGCACCATTATTCAGTACGTAGACGATTTGCTAGTTTGCGCACGAAACGAAAAGACATGCAGAGCAGATTCCGTAACATTGTTGACCTTGCTGGCCAACAAGGGGTACAAAGTGGACAAGGGAAAGCTACAGTACTGTCTGACAGAGGTCCTGTACCTAGGGCAGCTGATTTCAAGAGATGGGAAAAGAATAATACCAGACAGGGTAGAAGCCATAAGATCAGTACAAGAACCCACAACAGTAAAAGACATGCAGAAATTTTTGGGAATGTGCAATTATTGCCGAGCATGGATATTAGATTATGCGGCATACACCAGGCCCTTATTACAAGCATTAAAGGTGGCCCAACAGGAGAACAGGAAGATGGAATGGACAGAAGAGATGAGTTCCTCCTTCCAAACACTAAAAGAGTTGATTTCAAGCGCCCCAGTACTCGCAAACCCTGATTATGGACGCGAGTTTTACCTATTCTCACACTGCAAGGAAACACTGATGACAGCAGTCCTGACACAAAAAACATCTTTGGGACACAAGCCATTGGCTTACTATAGTGGCACTTTAGATGCTGTGATGCAGGGCCATTTCGCGTGCGAGCAATCACTCGCTGCAGCCGCATTCGCGATTGAGAAAAGTGCCACAATAGTAATGGGTTGCCCTGTGACATTGTTTGTGGAACATTCATTATTTGCAATACTAGAGAGATCAAAAAGCACACTGACCACACAGCGGGCGACCGCCTACGAGGTTATACTGTCCAGTGTCAACATCCATATAGTGAGATGCAAGACAGTGAACCCCGCCACATTCATTACAGAAGCGTGCACGCTCGAAGACATGCAGAACCACGATTGCGCAACCTACACAGGAGGAAGCGGGGAGGAGACAGTGGTGTGTGAGAACGCCCTAAGCGAAGGGGAAGTGTACTTTGTGGATGGGTCCGCATCAATTGACGCGGACACGGGAGAAAAACACGTTGGCATGGCAGTGGTGAGGTTAGAAGATGGTGAGTATGAAACACTGGTACAATATCGTCTCCCATCACATTACTCCGCGCAGGCAGCAGAACTGATTGCACTCATAGAAGCACTACATGCAGCAAAGGGTTGTGCAGTGACGATATACACAGACTCAGCTTACATGACAACGACAGTACATGGAGGCCTAGCAAGATGGGGGCGGAGGGGCTTTAGGAGGGCAGATGGAACACCTGTCCAGCATGCAGAATTGTTAAAAGAGTTAATTGAGGCCCTGCAAAACCCCACTGCAGTAGCAATAGTAAAGTGCCAAGCACATACGTCCAACACAGATGTTGTGTCTTTAGGGAACGCGGCAGCGGACGCGGCCGCCAAGGAGGCTTCCTATTTTCAGAAAAATGACACAGGTGAGTACATGCTTAAGGACAAAACAAACGAAGAGCCCCCAGAGGGATATAATATCATGCCCATACCACAAATAATAGAATTACAGGAAGGAGCCAGTGCAGAGGAAAAACTATTGTGGACAAAGCGAGGGTGCAGCAAGTCAGGAACAGACCTGCTGTGGAGGCAAAATAACTCGGGGAAGGTGGTAATGCCAATTCAGCTACTAGAGATTGCATTTCAACAGCTACACTTCCCTGCACATAACACCAAACAACACATCGCAGCAGAAATACAGGAAGAATGGTTCGTGCCCTGTCTTCAGGAGCATGTGTCTCGATTGGCAATGGAATGTACAACATGCCAAATATACAATTCAGGGATGACATTACGAACTCTCCGGGGAACAATCCCTAAACCCATTGGCCCATTCAAGGAACTACACATCGATTACGCAGACATGGGGGAAAGGTGTCATGGTGCACGGTACATGATTGTGGTCGTGTGCCCATTTTCAAGGTGGGTGGAAGCAGGACCCTGCGCGCGACCCGATGCCAAGAGCGCCGCCAAGTTCCTAGTAAGGGAAGTATTCCCGCGCTGGGGAATTTGTGACGTAATCCGCTCAGACAATGGCACTCATTTTGTGAATGAGCTTTTTAAGGAAGTGACTACATTGCTAGGAATAAAACATAAATTATGCTCAATTTATCATCCTCAAAGTAATGGCGTAGTGGAAAAGATGAACGGACTGTTGAAGGGCAGGTTATCAAAACTATGCTTCTCATTAAAAAAGAATTGGATTTACTGCCTACCGCTTGCGCTATTTGAGTTGCGAAACCAGCCAAGCAAAGACCACCATTTGTCCCCGCACGAGATCGTGACTGGGAGACGGATGAACACAGCACACTCACCACTGCGCGAACACTCAGACGCTCACAGAAGCGCCGCGATATTGGGAGAGGAGTTCACAGACTATTTAAAGAAACTGACAAGGGCAGCGCGCGTGATAGCAAAGCAATTGTCCCCACCCTTCACTAGAGAAGAGGGAAATGTAACAGGCGCTGTCACGGAGCCAGAGCAACAACTACAGCTAACGCCAGGCGACTGGATATATGTCAGAAGTTTTGTGCGTCGGTGGAATGCACCACGATTCCATGGCCCATATGAAGTAATATTTTGCACGCCTACGGCGGTAAAGGTAAAAGGGTTGAGGTACTGGGTGCACTTGACCGATGTACGGAAGGCATATAGCAACGTACAAGAGGAGGTAGATGGGGAGGCACAGACAACAGCAAACGCTGCAACTGAGCAGAATGACTGAATATGAACTTGCGTGTATGTGCTGGTACTGAATTTGAAGAAATGCACAACTTATAAAGATGAAAAAAAAAAAAAAAAAAAAGGGGGGGGGGGAAATTTTGTTTTAACTTTGATCTTGTTGAGTATGAATATATCATATACATATATTAAATGGAATGCCAAACTATGAGCGTGTATACACCCTTGTCTGTGAATACCCCTCCCCGCATCCCCACCCACTTCCATTCCCCGTCACATGTATATTGGCACTGATGGTGCCAACAAAAATGTTTACATGTATGCACTCAATGCACTTTTATATCTTAAAACAGGAGCTTCCATGGCATCTAACGGGCGGCCTGCAACGGATAAATTTACTAGAATTAGAGAATGGTTAACTGTGAAATGTATATATTCGTATGAATGTGGACTATCTGCGTGCATTATATTGTTTTTTACATTATTATTTGGACTGGTTACATACTGGTTCATAGCGTTCATCTCTATCGAGATGAACGAGGGGGGAGGGAGCAACACCACTATTGGGACCAATACAACTGCAAGTGTCAACGCAACTACAAGGGAAGGTGATTTTTTGATATGGGATGGAACTAAACTTGTGTGGGGCTACTATACTACGTCACCCAATGTTGTCATCTCACACGATGGAGGGCCAAAAAGTGGAAGACAAAACAACACACTGTCCCCACCTGAGATGTCTAATTACAATGCTCACAGTTTAAACGACCGAAATCCCTCTGCCATATCATGGTTGTATAATACCCCCACCAGCCAACCTGCCCCCACGACCATAGAGAATCAAAGAATGAGAGAGACACATGAAATATTATATGATGACTGGGTGAAGGGGGGCGGGAATGGGAAAGGGGGGTCTAGTTTGTCTCATGCCCAGGGAATAGGGAAGAATATGAGGAATAAGAACAATAGACGGAAGAGGGAAGCAGGGAGGAGGAAGTATGATGAGTACTATGGGCTAGGCCTAGATAAGATGGAAGACCCACGACACCCCCACCAAACAAATAAGTGGTATGCAGATATGAGTGCCACAGCTAAACAAACAACAAACGAGAGCTGTTATGTTTGCTCCCTCATCCCTCACGCATCAGGTACACCCAAAGTACTGTTACCCAAAGAGTTGCCGATTATAGATGCCCAATGTCTCCTTCATCTCACGTTGTGCAGAATTAAGAACACTTTCCAGGCACATGAAGTGACTTTTCAAATGCTGCAGAACGAGAAAACGTGCTACCCAAAACCGACAGGGGTTGTATGTCTGAAAGAACCATTTTTTGCAATCGAAGGGACACTTTTTTCCGATAACAAGTGGAAGAATGAAGAAGTAATGTGTAAAGATGAAGCACTGAGGGGTGTGGCGCCGGAGAAATTGCAATGGATAAAAGAAACATGCACACCCGTATGGAGAGAACACATTTCAAAATTAACCTGGGTCACGCCAATTGAAAAGCCTTTCAAGTTGCAGAATGAAATAGACTATGAACTATGTTTCAAAGGAGAGGGGAGAACGTCCATGGGGACGAACAAGAAGTGCAACAAAACCCTCACTATCCCAGACCTAAGAAAAGGGACTGCGGCCCTTATGGACACGTATTGGGTATGTGGAAACCAGGCATACCTACACCTCCCCCCGTCGTGGAGTGGCAGCTGCTCAATGGCCACTCTGCACTCAGCTCTAATGGTGATACCAGAAAGCCACATCGATGGAAGCAAAAGGACACAGGAACGCACACAACAGAGTGTGGGCCAACCAACTACAGAACCACGAATGTATGTCCTGTCTTCTGGAAGCAAAGAAGAGGTGCTGACCCGCAACAGACGAGCATCAAACTATATATCGAAGGCATCATCAGAACTATTGGCCCAGATCCCAGACAAATATCGATTATTCAGCTCAGCAGAAACATTCTTTGCCTCGCTCGTATCAAGTGTCCAAGCAAGGGCTAACGCAAAATGGCTCCAGATAACACGCTGGGAATTAATTCAGCTGGCGAACGACACTGAAGAAGGTTTTAACATAATAAAGGTCGAACTAAGAGCCTTGCGACTGATGACCATGCAAAACAGGTATGTCCTGGACCTGTTGACGGCGATGGACGGCGGTGTTTGCCGAAAAATAGGAAGTGCCTGCTGCACTTTCGTACCTTCTGAAGACGCAGAAAACGGCTCCCTGTCCCATGTGATCGAAGCAGTCCACAACCTAGGAGAAAAAATGAAGATGGAAGGCGGAGCAGAAGATAGTACATGGTTCGATAACCTCTTCTCCTGGGTCCCCTCATGGCTTGGAACAACGATGAAATTTTTGATGCCAGCTGTGGTGTTCCTCTTATTGATTTTCTGCCTATGCCAGGTGGGTCTTCGAGTCTGTGCTAACGCAGTACCAAATGGTGCAATGATGATGGTGACAATGGGCAACTCACACGGTACAATAAAAACGGTGCAAGAAGCACAAGTACAAACAGGGGTAGACAACACACCAAGGTATCAACTGGTGCCCATGTACCATGACAAGGATATTGTAGATAAGCTTTGGCACACCACCATCAAAGAGCCCCGCATACTAGAATGGTACGAGGAAGTGTGGGTAGATTTGGAAGGAGATGGTGGGTGCATATATCTTACGTGTACTCCAGATGAATACGCCAGGAGAGGTGAGAGTTTAAGGGGGGTGTGCAGAGCATGGATGCCTATCAAAGGAACTCCTGCATGGGATGAGGCGGTGATGAACGAAGTAGAGTGTAGGAGGATAGAGGAGTTAAAGAATTCGTTACTTTAGTAACGAAAGGGGGGAAATGTAGGGGAGGACTGGTCCAGGAGACCCCTCTCGCCTGCGTTTCTTCCCCAGGTGAGGGCTATGGCCCATTGGGCGTTCCCTCATGCCACCCGGGCCCAGGTGGTGGAGGGCTCACCCACTGGAGACATTGCCCGCATGTATCGAATGCCCACATGTATTGATTACAACACAAATTTAGTTAGGCCCAAAAACCATTCTCTGCCCGGTAAAGATGGTGTAAGCTCAGCGCACTGTAGCGCGGCCCCCACCCTTGGAGAACATCCCTGTTGCCGCAGCACCCTGGCAGATCAGCTGCGAGCACGTTCCCACGAACAAGACGGACATGAGCTAGCGAAATACGCTAACATTGTAACAATTCACCTCCCACAGTGTACCATCACTATCAGCATGACCCAGCCAGCAGGCCTGAACAGTGAAATGAACAGCAAAATGGTCCTCTGATGGCAGACAGTCCTTACATATATATATGTATATATGAATGTCAAGTCCTCTTGCATTATTTCTTTCTCCCACAAAATATACACGCCTGTAGAATGTATTAAAATGAGAGAGTATGCTCCCATGACATAAGCTATAGCGAGCCCGCACCATTACAGGTGGATGCTAATGATAAAGGGACGCTCCAGGGATCTGTTCGTTGCGTGTATCACTGGGCAGCCTACCTCACATGGTTTCGCGCCATAACTAAAACTAATGCTGCTAGAGTACGCGAGAAAGCGGATGCAAATATACTATGAACTCATGTCAAGAATGCGCAAGACGTGCACTTATCATGTGTGAATGTCTGAGCCCCTCATATGCTACCATCGTCACGTACAGGGGCGGATCGTTTTCTATGTACTCCACTGATCTAACCACTACCTCATTTACTGCAAATGTATATGCATGTAACTAAAACACTGTAGCTGCTAGAATATAATGTACAACAATGGTGCTCGGACTGGGTATAGTAGAAACGCACCCAGCCAAGGTTAAATGCATGTTTTGAAGTGATTTTAAATAAGTATTATAGAAAGTATTAAAATGTTTGCGATGTCTTTACCTATATTTGGCAACGCACGAGGGAGATACCTTTGTGAAAGCGTACAAGGTCTCGATGTATCCCCCTCCCTCCCTCAGAAGACTGCCAAGACATGAGAACAGAGCCCCGCTCTGCGCTATCACACCTCCCCCGACCTGACTGGAGCCGCTTCAAAGACTTGTAACCCCACTGCAGCACCCAAGGCCGCGGCCAGCCACCTGCATTATTTACAGCATAGCAATAAACCTTAGTTTAAACTCAAGCGTCCCCCTGTAAACCCCTCAACCCACCGGACTGTCTCAGACTTATAGCCCTGTGCAACCAGGACACCCAACACTTTGACGACACACAGCGAAACATCTATAACCACTTCTAACAAGACAGAAAGACCTGTACCACCCGCCCCAGTCCCCGAAGCTTAGTCCCTCGACCTACGGTCCCGGTCAACAGATCACAAGTAACCAGGCCTCGATATATTATCTCCAGACCCCTCACAAGGTGCATTCCTCCTGTGTTGCCTTAACCTATTGAAAGATTTACTAAAAGAGAATAGAACTGTAAATGACTGAATGACTGCGGGGTGCATGGCAGAGGGCAAGTAAGTCAGGAAAGGCATTCATCTCTGCCACAGGTCGCCTCAGCACACCAACACCGCCCGGATGAACTCAAGCCGACCTGCCAGGCCCAGCCCAACCCACGAGGGTGACCAGTGACGTCCTCCAGCCAAGACCAACCACGCCGCAGCAGCACCTATAGTTAGTCGTCGCCACCCAATCCCAACGAACTTGTGCCCCCTATAGTATGTAGGTTTTGATGACGTTTTTTGTAAATATATACGCCTGTCTTTGCTATTGTCAGACAGAGCGCTCTCGGAGTTTGCAGAGTTCTTTGCATGCCCAATTCTGATCGATAAACTCCCATTTACGCTCACCCGCACTTTGTCCTGGTCTTATTCCCATCCTGGGAGAGTCCTTCATTGTCTCTCATTGCGGGGAGGATCTTGCTGTTTGGGGACGCTTGCTTTCACTATACCAAGCAGATCCAAATATTGACTAGATACTGTGTGTGCTCCGCTGATAGACTGCAGACTGGAAGACACAGATACAGCTGGAAAGTGGATGAAGCAAGACTACCAACTGCACCTCCTCAGAGGTATTCTTCCTTTCCTGTCCTTCCCCAAGTAATTCACTGTCTCTAGAGCTCTTGTTCGCTCTAGGCTGGACTACTGCAACAGCCTCTTTCTAAATCTCCACCCTCTGCAGCTCATCCAGAACAGGACTGCGAGACTTGTCCTTGACCTCAAGCCCACGCATCGTATCTCTCCAGCACTGAAATCACTTCATTGGCTCCCTATGGCTGCAAGGATTAAGTTCAAGACCCTCTGCATTGTCCGCAAGGCCTTCTGGGGCCTGGGTCCTCCATACCTCCAACTCTCGCTTCGTAAATACCTTTCTATTCGAGCTCTTTGCTCCTCCACCTCCAGCTCTCTCAGGGTCAGATGCTTCTCCAAGCAATGAGTTGGGGGTAGATCTCTTTCTTCGGCTGGGGTCTCCCTCTGGAACAGCCTCCCTGCCTCTCTGAAACTTGAGGAGAACCATCTCGGGTGACGGAAGCACCTCAAGACCTTCCTCTTTGCTTCTGCCTTCTATTTTCCTCTCCCCTGCGGACCTCCTGTCTGATACTACACTGGTCACCTGGCTACCCTCTGTTATCGGACCCAGGTCACTGCCCGCCCAGTTGCACACCCCCACTGCCTCCTGGCAACCCTTGCACTTTGGTCTTATCTGTAACCCTACAGTCTCCCTACCTGCACTTATTGACACCCGCTGTCTGCACTTACCTTGCACCACCACCTGGTGGCTACACTTCTTATTATTGTTTGATCCTATGCTCAGCACTGCCCCTCTCCACTGGCACTTTTTCCGCTCCCCTCGCCCCTGCATTTGCGCGATCTCAATATCACTTGGCCTAGTAGGATTGTTGTCTCTGTCCTCCCTCTGTTCCCTTTCCCTTGCCTCGTCGCGCCTTGAAACACTTGTGTATAGGCGCTTTATAAATACCATATCATATCATATCAGAGGTTCTTTAGTTATGCTAATGTGTGACTTTAAATTGTTTTGTCTCTGTTGAAGAGGTCCATGGCTTGAGAGAGAAGAGAGGGGTTGGGTTAGAGACCACAGACAGTGAGGCAGACCTTAATAAACAGGAGAGTAGTCCAAGAGATTTGCTGCTACTGGCCCATCAGGCAAACGTCTAATTTATTCTGTGGCCGGGCCACCCATGCTTGCATGATTTGTCGTCAGCGAATAGCAAAATTACAGACCTTGAAATTACCCTGACCATAAACCCTTGATTCTAGCATATTTGGATCCTGCACAATAAGGCCTTATACTACCCTTCCCTAGTATATAAATGATGCTTCGTGAATACAGGAAAGAGATCTATGGATACCCAAACTTTGGCATTACTTGGCTGTGCTTTATTGTGTGTTATTGCATTTCAATATATTTAGGAGCCAAACACGCCACGCCTGCTCTGTGGCTCTGAAGGCAAGGGTGCATTGGCCGCAAAGCAGAGATGGCATTAGGGCCTTTCAAACTTTTCAGTTGAAAGGAAGCTAGTGCCTGAGGGGGGCCCCCAGCAACTACCCCATGTTGCCTGTCAGCATTCCTATAACATGGCAATGTGTTCTTTTTCATGTTACTTTAGTTCTCAAGCTTTAAATGTGCCATTTGCAGTGCTCGCCTTACCGGCAGCGTTTGCTGGAGCCCTTCTGGCCATCACTTCCTTAGGGTATACAGAAGTGTTATTGTCCCTTTGCTTTTTAATACCGGTTCCTCCACATCAGCCACCTGCTGACAAAGATGTATTTATAGATTTTAAAGGGCATTTAGAGTGTTTCAGCTCCCTGCTGTCTGGTGGTCTCTTGATAATCAGCAGTTATTGATCTTGTGATAATCGGCAGTAATTAACCCACAGCTGTATTTCTTTTTCTCCATTGTAATGTATGCACCCTGAACCATCATGCTGAAACGGGCCCCGCACATCTTCAGCCAGGCCTGCTGCAAAGGACACAAAAGCACCAGCAGGCGCACACACGCATGCGCACTCGCTCTCGCGATTGAATAACTAGTTGATCACCACAGCTGAGTTTGCTGGCAAGCACTCACCCTCAGATCGTGTCCCCCAGCCGGCCACGTGGCACGACCGCCACTGCTTGATGTCGAAGGACTCGATGGGCGGCAGGCAGATGGGTGTCGTGAGGTTGGTAATCTCGATGGCGGACATAAGCAACAGAAGGCCGATGTCGTTGTCTGCAGTGTAACGGCTGAAGTCCTCGTGGGGGATGAGTTTTTCTACCTTGTGGATGTCTTTGTGTGTGGTCCCTATGACAGTGGCGCCCACCTGCACTGTTAGCTCTTTAAGGCTGAAACGATAAGTACAATGTGCTTCTTAAATCTCTAGCTGAGGCAATGCGCCTACCACATGAATGAACAGAAGTGCAGTTACTAAGCTGTGCAGTGGAACACAACCGAAAGTTCTCAGATTTGCCCGGCAGTAGAGTGCTAAGATGTGCTGTCAAATAACGGTCCGGGTACTTAGATGTGCTGTGGAATAGACGTCCTGATGCTAAGGCGTGAACTGGAATAGAAGGGCAGGTACACAGATGCGCTTGGAATATAAATGAAGGAGCTTAGGTCTGCTGTAGAATAGACATGATGGTACTAAGGTGTGATGTGCAATAGAAGTGCAGGGACTCAGACGTTCACTAGCCTACATATACTAACTTGGCAGCCTGCAATATCTGTATTAAAGCCTATAAATAATGTTCTTATTACAGGCTAGTTGTGACATCACTACTCACCTGTAATATACAAAATGACATCCCTAGGTGCTCTAGTTAGTTATTACTGTGGAGTTGTGATGCCATTATCCTTGCTGCCTGCGCCAAGGCACATGTTAGAAGCTTACCTGGGGCAGCGCTGTGTGCTGACTTTCATGTGTGGGGATAATACAGAAGTTGGGGGATCAGCCCTGCCAAAGTAATGCATACAGATCTTGCAAAGAGAAAGAAAATCCCAATTGGGTGTGCATGACCTGTGGGGTATCCAGACCCACTGTTCCATGTGATCTAGATGACGGGACTGGGACTACAATCCTGGGCACTAAACGCTCTGAGTATTATCTGGAGAAACATTCTTGGGAACATTTTACAAAATTACGCCTTTTAAAAAAAACATTTATCTGATAAAAACATTTAAAACTACTAGCTGCTCATTGCCGTAAACCATTAAAGTGGCCCTGGTTGGCACGGCCAATATTCAGGCATTGCCCAATTGCCCTATGGGCCAATCCGAGTATGCCTACCCCGTTTGCTTATAAGAGTTATACGTTCCATGCGTAAGAACAACCTCACAGATACAATGACATTTGAGTGCTTTTAATGATCTGTATGCCTGCCCCCTTTGTTCTTGTCCTTTCTCTTTCCTATGTATTTGAATGCTTTGTTGATATAATGTATACACTTTTACCTATTTGTTTCAGAAACGTCCAAAAAGCCTGCAAAGAAAGCTTGAATGGGAGATTAGGCCGCATTTAGTGCATTCGAAAATTCTGAATGGCAGAAAAATTCGACCAAATCCCCCATTCGATGGTAAGGACTGTGGGGGCTGCGCTGGTGTCCCCCGCACCCTTGCTCACTATATTGTGAGCAGGGGTTGCCGGGGTATCCCCCGCAGCCGATCGAAAAAGTAACAATAAAAAAGGAAAAGACTGTGTGGTGCCGGTTCCCGATCACGGAAGTGAAAGGGAACAGGCATTGCAGGGATACAGCGAATCGGCGGCACACAGTGAAATGTGCCGCTGCAAGGTAAGTAAGGGGGATGGAGGTGTGGGTGGGGGTGAGGGCCAAGTTGGAAATATTCAGGGGAAAAAAGACCGAAGGTTATTTTCTGAGAAATTATCTTCGGTCTAGTCTCCCTTGAACATTTCCATCACGGGATTCTAATCCCAATCCATTTGTTTGCAATGTTTGTAATTTACTTTGTTGCTTCCTTTGGGTTCCTTTATCTTTAACATAAAAAAATATATTTTTTAAAAAGTTCTACTTAAGCTGGTGTAAAACCAAACACAGGGTGACACTACAGCCTAATTGTTCTTCCAGCACAGGAAGAGCTCAACAGCTATATATTTTGCTGTCTTAACCTCTGGCATGGGGATTCTGTTCATCCACTGCATGATGTGGTATTGGTCACAGGAACCTGGATGTGCGCCATGTTCCTGTGGCTAACGCTGCATCATGCAGTGAATTCTCCTTGACAAAGCAGTGGCCAAGCAACTTCTACAAAACATCACTGTCAACAACCAACCAATCTAGCTTTATACCCAGTTGCAGCATGGAATCGACCACCATCAAAGAGATCGATGATGGCCATCCTTGCTTCGTGGTTCTTGACGTCTCCGCCACATTCAACACAGTAGACATTCAACATCGCTGCATAGGGACCAGGGAGAGCATCTTCAGTTGTTTCAAATCTCGCAACTGCTACCAATTTGTTCTAATGCATTTCACCAGATCACCAGCTCTTTCCATCACCTGTGGAGTTCTGCAAGGATCCATCCTCTCCCTCTTATCTTCAACCATTTTAAGGGGCGCTTCGGAAATCTCCTAGCTACAGACGTCATCTGCATCCCCCAATATGCAGATGAAATCAAGCTCTATCTCAAGATATTCCCCATCACAGACATTGGGCCTCATTACGACTTGGGCGGTAAGAGATACCGGGCACCGGTAAGGAGACCGGTGCCGGTAATCCCTTACCGCCCAATTCCGAGGTCCCTTAGCGGGAACAGTAAAGGACGTGTGGTTTGACCACACATCCTTTACAGGTCCCGCTAAGGGACCAGGGCACTAATAAGGGGCCTGCTATTCACGGGCCCGTTATTAACGCCTTCCCCATTCCCATTGAGCCCTATGGGGGCTAAAATGGGAATTGGGAATGGTTGGTTGAATGGGGACTTACCGGGTCCTCCAGGGTCGGAATGACCGGGTAAGTCCCCATCCAAACAGACCGGTCCCGGTATTGGAGGCAGCCATGGCGCTAATAGTGCCACAGCTGCCTCCAATCTCGGAATGAGGCCCATTGACAGTGATTTAGTGCTGTATATCTTTACCTGAAGCTCACCCCTCCAAGACTGAATTCCTAATGCTGAAGAAACACCCAACACCCTGACATCCACACCCAACACCCTGACACCCAACACCCTGACATCCAGCTCTCTGCTATGAACCTCAATGGCTTCACACCCCAGCTTGCCACCTGCGCCAAGTCCCTTGGGTTCTACGCGCTAGACACCTCTCTTTCAAGGAGCACATAGAAGGGATGACATAAAAGGGTTTGTACTCATTTTTCCCTCCAGTGGAAAGTCAAGCCCTTTAGCCCAACAAAGAATTTCAGATCTGCTACCCAAGTCTTGATTCTCTCACACCTGCATGGTGGAAATGCCCTCCTGTAAGGCATTCTGGTTACAACCTTGGACCCCTGATATGTGTCTTACATGCTGCAGACTTAGCAAATTCAACCACATCATGCTAGCCCTCGCCGTACGCTGTTGGCTCCCTTAGCAAGCCTGTATCCCCTTCAAATCCAGGTACAAGTATATTTTTTTCAGTATGCTAGTGTGGTGTATTTTCCACAGAAATGTGTGTGGACTAAGTGTACCTTTCTATCAACAAGCTAAGCCTACCTGAAAGTTAAGCCTTTCGCTCTAAGCATCTTACCTGCACCAAGGGGGGTCTGGCTTCCCTTTCTTGTCAGGTGTGTAAGCCCTCGCCTTAAGCTCAGTGGTTGCAATTCCCTTAACGGAGGGTGGTCCAAAAATGGCCTTATTACCAGCCATTGCTACCATTCGCATTATAATACTAAATGCCTTAATGCGCACATGTAGTGGCAAATACATTGCATTTTTAATCTGCCAGTAAAGCAACTGGAATACCTGCACTTCCTCTCTCTGTCTTTACCTTCCCATTCCCTTCTCAGCCTTTGTCCTCAAGGCTGCATTTCCCCCTGCCCTTTGGCCCCTCCCAACTATGTCAGACTTGAATCTTTTAAACAAAATGTCTTCAAATGTTTTTTTAATTATGCGGGGGGGCTCCCCCCACTTACCCTGACCTTATTCTATCCCATTACCCCACCCCATCTATGTGTTAAAATGTACTCACTTACCCAACCAAATCGAACAACATTTTTTAAAAGATTCCAGCCCGAGAACACAAAGTGCCTTGGCATATGAGGTAATACTATCCAGCCCATCCATTCACATAGCTAGGTGTAAGACAGTAAACCCAGCCACATCACTGAACCAATCAACAAAGATGATGACGTACATGACTGTGTCATATACGAGGGGCTAGACGATGACATACCCAAAGCAAAGGACTGTGCTTTTGACGATGGAGAAATATTTTTCGTTGATGGGTCAGCAACTATTGACCGGGATACAGGTAAGAGACACAGAGGGGCATCAGTGGTACGCCTAGTGTATGGCGAGTATGAGGTATTGGTACATAAGAGATTTCCCATGCATTATTCTGCCAAGGCTGTAGAACTCGTTGCCCTAATTGTGGTGCTGGAGGCATCCCAAGGGTTTCAGTTTACAATATACTCTGATTCAGCATATGGCACCACCGCTGTTCATTATGGACTATCACAGTGGAAGAAGAGAGGGTTCAGAAGGGCTGACAAGTCCCCCTATTAGACAGATTGATTTATGCTCTCTTGCAGCCTACACTTGTCACTGTAGTAAAGTGTGCTGCGCATACTAACAATACTGACCAATTTTGCTTAGTAAAGAAACCGCAGATCAAGTGGCCAAAATAGCTGCCTATCTCCTAGTGCCATATATTGTAGCCTATCCAAAAGTGGCCAATGTACAAGCACAAATAAAAGTTATATACAAAGCACTGCCCAATACCCATTTTATTGAACTACAGGGGCAGGAATCTCAGAAGGAGAAATTGTTGTGGCAAAAGATAGGGTGTATGCAATCTCCCACTGACCTTATATGGAGACCGGTCATCGCAGGTAAAGTACTAATGCCCCAAGAGTTGCTGATGGTTGCATTTGAACAACTGCACTACATCTCACATGTGTCAAAGCAGCACACTGCTGTGGATATACAAGAGGACAGGCCAAATGTTCAAGAATTGTTAAATGTTTTCATTACACATTGCACTACTTGCCACATGTACAATACAGAGCATACATTAAAGAGGCTGCAAGTCACATTACCACGCCCCAGTGGACCGTTGTGAGAGTTTGGCGACTTGGGAGAGCGGTGCAATTCATATCGTTATCTTATATTTGTTGTCTGCCCGTTCTCCCATTGGCTTGAGGCTGGGCCATGTGCACATCCAGCCACTAAATCAGCAGCCACATTTTTAGTTAGAGTAGTAATCCCCTTCAGGGGAGTGTGTGAAGTACTGAAATCTGATAATGGTACACACTCCTTCAATGAGCTGTTCAAGGAAATAGCTGCTCTGTTAGACATTAGGCATAAGATGTGCTCCATCTACCATCTGCAAGCCAACAGATGGTTGAGAGAATAAACGGCCTATTAATGGCCAAATTGTATAAATTGTGTGTTACCCTAAAGAGGAATTGGGTCCACTGTTTTCCCCTGGCCTTATTCACCTTGAGGATGCAGCCCTGCAAAGACCATCACCTCTTGCCCCACGAAATAGTGTCTGGAAGGCAAATGCTCACACCACTTTCGCCCACACGTAGTGCGCCTGATGCTCACAGGGCTGCAGCTGTCTTAGGAAAAGAATTGACAGTATATTTGCATCAGTTAACAAAATGCAATAAGATTCTCTCTCCCCAGATAGCGTTGAGAAAAGCAGAAGATAACAGCGCTACACCTGCAACTGCGAGCTCGCCTCCAGTGCAACTACTGCCTGGAGATACTGTATTTGTTCGGAACTTCGTACAAAGATGGAGTGAGCCGCGCTTTAACAGCCCTTAAAGCATAATGTATGCCAGCCCATTTGCGGTAAAGGTTAAGCAGTTGCCGTATTGGGTAAACCTCTCTGATGTCCGAAAGGCTCTCCATACAGCTTCTCCTTTGCAGGATTCTCAGTGTCAGCCTGAATAAAATTACTAGCTCTTCCCATTCTGAATACAGTTACTACCTCTTGCCGTTACTACCTCTTGCAACTTTGTATAAATCAAAAAAGTTCCCAATTATGTGTTTTCCTTTTAGGACCATAATAGTTCAATGGTACAAAGCAATTGTTCTATTATTGTACAACATGAACAATAATATGAATATTGCATGGCTCTCTCATTATTCTCACCCCATGCAGGCTCCTCATCACAAGCAATGCATGATAATGTCTATATTGTACATATGTGGAGGATTTGTTTCAGGATTGTGTATATACTCGCTCAGCCAGTTTATATGGTTCATACATATAAAGAGGGGGTGTATTATAGGGTGTACAAAACATGACGATTGTTTGAGTATGGCACTGTTTGCAATGAAGTTCTCCAAAATAACCTAATATATATCAAAATAACCAGGGTAGTTGATACAGTTACATGGCAAGAGAAGCCTTGAGTTAAAAGAGAGGTTGAAGAAGAAAGGGAGTATGACCAGTGTAAAGGGGTTGTACTTGACACAATGAATGATGTGCATCCTCTGGAATTTAGTAATTTGTGGTACAGTCGCACGCATTCAATAGAGGTTAAATGGGAGCTGCTACGTTTACTATCTCATCCTGCATGCGTCAGGGGCACCCAAAATGTTACTACCCTGAGAAATGACACCTCTAGAAGCCAAGTGTTTGGTTCATTTGACACTGTGTCGGGTTCGAAGCATGTTCCAAGAGCACGAAGTGTGAATTGTGCTGGTGGACAAAGATGAGGAAAGATGTACAAAAGATGACAAAGACTCCCGGTGCAAGGCACGCCCACTGTTGAAGGTGGATGGAGTGTTGTTTGTGTCAAACAGGTGGGAGGCAGTAGTAAACTGTGCAGCAGGGGGATTGGCAGGATTCGATGAAGAGATCATATGATGAATTGTCTTACCATATGGGCCACATATGTGTAGAAACTGACATGGATCGAAACAAAATGAACTCCAGTGAAAGTGCAAGTGTCAGATCTCTGAACTAAAGCAAGAACTTTATTACCTAAAGCATTCTATCTGTCTTTGAGTAGATAAACTGCAAGAACTTTATTTTTACACTCTGTTTTTTACACTCTATCTGTTTTTGGTTGGGCCGTAACTTTAGTTTTCAGGAAGCAGTGGGGATCCCAAGCCAAAATGGTGGAGTTGAGCTGGAGCCGTGATTGGTTGAGAGGTAAATAAAGGTTTAATCCAAACATTCTAAACTGCCTTTCATTGAGTTTTGTCTTATGAGCAAGCTATGTTTTTGTGTTCATCTGAATTTTAGGCCAAAGATTCCAGTAAGAAGTCTTTATGTTGAATATAAACTTATAAAAAAAACATCACAACTCTTTTGGAAGAAAGAATTCATGTTTATGAGCAGAAGAATTAAATTCAGCAACCTGCATTTCAAGAACCTGAGCTAAGTATGAATAATCTAACAAAATACAGTGGATTTCAAGTTGAAAGTTAAAATCCTTGTAAAATAATGTTATTCTAGATTTTTAGAATCCGTTCGTTTTTTAGGAACAATTATCTGTATGCGCATATTTTTATATGTGCAAGTTTTTAAATAATATATCTCTTTAAGCGCGTGTTATTTTAGAATAGCCATCGGTTTTAATCGCGCGATTTGTTAATGTTTAGATTTTATCTTCAAAGGTCGAATCTTTACCTTTGAATCATTCAGTCTGGTTGATGTGAAGCTGCGTGTTACTGCGTTCGTTACGGAGCTGTCATGTGGAGTTTCTGATCGCGGAGGTTTGTTGCTGAAGGCTTGTAAGTCTTTCTGAGTTCTTCTTAGAAGAAAAGGTAAGCAACTCATTTTGTTGTATTTTTTCCACGTCAAATTGATTTTGTTGCTACGCGTGTCGCGCGTGTGTTAATACGCACTGTTTTGTTTACTTTCATTTCCTGAAGCTAACGTGAGTGTGCGTGCGGGGTGCGGCGAGTACGTTTTTGAAAAGACTCATTTATAATTCAATTGTAGTCAGTTATTCATTCAAGAATATCAGATTTAAATGACTTTATAATATTTGAAGCTTAATCTGAATAGAAGTGAAATATGGAAAACGTTTACAGCAGAAGGTTCAATTCTGACACAATATAAACTCTGGAAATAAATATACAATACAATTTTTGTGAACACAATGAACTAATATCTTCTTTTGAGAGCAAATATTGAATGACTGCAAAATCAGTTCTCAATAAGAAATTGAATACAATTCTTATTTTGCAAAGAGGATTCATAAAGCATTAGTAAAATGATCCATGATTAAAAAGGGTATTTTAGATCTAAGCAAAGGAAGAAGAAAGAGACCACCAGTTCAATGTTAAAGTTTATTAAGGCATCTCAAGAGTTGTGACAATAAGACTAACTGATGAACTCTCCGCATGAACCATTTGAGTCTCAGGAAAAGCCAGTAAATTGATAGTGCACATTTTAATTCTATATGAATAAAGAACTTGCTGACCTATTTCAATTTTGAAAGTCATTTCTTGTCAAATGTTATTTAATCATGAAAACAAGTTATCTTGACAAGGAAAAGATCCTCTAGGCAAATAGCAGAGGATATTCAGGTAAACCTTTGTCAAAATGAGTGAGATAAATTATCTATATATATATATTTACATGTATATTTATATTTGTTTTACTTGTTAATCTCTCATCTATGCAGATACTTACCTTCTCAAAGGATGTCAAGTTCCAGTGTCTGATTTCCTATTTTATCCAAATTCCCCTTTCCCCCTAGAGTGTCACAAACTCAACTGGTTATTATATTTAGTTGAGGATGCTACGCTTTGGTGGGTCTGTGGAGCTAAGCAGCTCCTGCGTTGAAATAGAAGGTTTATCTTGACAGCAAGCAACAGACGAGTATGCGTTCTGTTTTCGAGGACATGGAACTGTTCCTGTGGATACCAATAGGACATGTAATAAGACATTATTCATCCCTGATCTTAACAAAGGCACAGAAGGCCTCAGGGAAATTCTTTGGGTGTGCGACTAGTGGGCATAGATGCATCTCCCACCATCATGGAGAGGAACATGCTCACTAGCGACCTCGCATTCAGCCATTCTAGTGGTTCCTGATGCCCATTTGGCCCTGTCGCACACGACCTCCACCAGTACCACACACGTGTCAAACCCACAGCCATCCCAACGATCACAAGCAAAGACGAAGTGGCGCTCATTGAGAAGAAAACGACAAAGACGATCATACTACCTATTAGAGGATTCTTCCAAGCTGCTCAAAGAAATTCTGGATAAATACCGCCTACATACCAAAACTGAAGTGATCTTTGTCTCTCTTCTACTACCAGGGTTCTAGGCCATAGCCAACACCAAATGGATTCAACTGTGCGGTGGGATATGATCCAAATGGCGAACGACAAAGAACAAGGGTTGAATTCAACCAATATGTACTGGACTTACTGATGGCCATGGAGGGAGGTGTGCGCAAGAAAATTGGATCATCATGTTGCACATACAGACCCCCAGATGATGCTGAAAACGGGTCCCTGTTGTCAGGGTTGTCACCTGTCTGGTTTGCCTGTTAGCGTCCCTGGGTAGGGAAATTGTGGTTAGGAGAGGCAATTTGTGTGTTGCTGTCTGTCATTTTTCCTATTAGGCCTTAACTTTCCCATTTCAGTCAGTGGATTCAAACCCAAGCCAAGATGGTGGACAAGGGCAGTGACCTGATTGGTTGGAGTGTTGACAGGGGCAGTTGCAAGCTCTGTCAACTGCCTTTCATTGTCAGAATCACAGCTGAGTAGGAGGTGTTTCAGGATTTCCCGGTTATTAGGCCTTTCCAAAGGCCTAACAATGTATTGAACTCTGCCTTCAAGCAAGAAAGGACAAGTCATTTACAGAGAAGAGATCAGAAAAAGAAGCTAAGTAAAAAGATTCTTGTCATGACAAAACGGAAGTGTTGCTTTCAACTTAAAATTTTCACCTGCTTTACAACGTTTTGCTAAATAGTCTCTTGCAGCCTTGTGTAACTGTATTCTTGTGGGCTGACTATGAAAACCATTGACTGTTTAAAACTGTAAAGGCGGCTCGCTTGTATTCTTCAGCTCGTGTCTTTTTGTATTGTGACTGCAAGAGCTGTCATGTGGAGTTTCTGATCACGGAGGTTCGTCGCTGAAGGCTTGGTGTATGCTAGCCAGCCACATACGCTGATTCTCAGTTTAGTTTACTTCAGAGTGCAAGGCACATCAAGCACTAAGTGAATCGGAAAAGCGAACTACTGGATCATTGATTTACAACAATTGATCAGAGTGTTGTCATGTCTGTCTACAGAACTCGTTCAGAGAACGGGTACTTTTGCTCTAGTCTATAACTGTTGTGATTTTCCCCTTTTGTTTTATCTATATAAAAACTACACTTTTAAAGAATATATCACGTGGGCAATCAGTTATTGTCTGTTTATCAAAGTGTTTGCTGTACCTTCTGACCACCCTTCAGGGTTAGGCCTGGGTTGCTCTGCCACCATACCTCTTGAAGCGTCTGTTATACTTAAAAGGAAACCCTGTGCACCAAGATAGGTGAGTGTATCTGGGCCCTTGAAACAATGCCAAGGGAAATTCTCTTAACACTCTCACACCACCATTTGAAACCGGACACATGCAGGTGAATCGGACCCACTGTCATAGTTTCCTACGCAAAGTCTTCTGAGTTATCATGTGTTTTAAGTTACTTGTATTTTGCAATGTTTACACTATGGTAGAACCCCATGGAGTAGCGCAACAGCCATTTTTCTGAATGTATTACTTGGTAATGCAGGCAGTGCAGTAAAGCATCTTATAATTAGACCACCTAATTTCTGGCTAAAGAGTGGATGGAGGAAACAGTTGAATCATCCTCTGTAGTAATGGCTAGGCTCCTGACAGAAGGAAGAGAGGAATTTAAATTAGTCCCAGTTGACCTTCCAGCAAACCAAAGACGAGGAATCCAGGACCTTTTAGACAATTTCCTGATGTCTTCATTTGACAACCTGGTAGAGTGAAGAGATTTTATCAGCACATACGCTCTCCCCCAGCGATATGATATTATATTTTATTTATAGCGTGCCTATACACAAGTGTTTCAAGGCGCGACGAGGCAAGGGGGCGACAAGGGAGGACAAGACAACTATCTTACTAGGCTAAGTGCCATTGAGATTGAGCAAGTGCAGGGAAAGGGAAGGGGAAAAGTGCAAGAGGAAGGGGACGAGGAGACGTGAGAAGCATAGGATCAAGACATAGGAAAATAGGGCGGCAGTGCAGGGGTTAAGTGCAGACAAATGTTGGGTAAGAGCAAGTAGGGGGACTGTAGGGATGCAGATACAGCCCCCCAGTGCAGGCTTGCCAGGAGGCAGAGCACGTGTGCAACTAGGAGGGCAAGGTCCTGCTACGCGGACCTCCCTTCCTCCTGGCCTCGACCACTCAACTCCTCCTCCTTTGAGACTTCAACATCCATCTGGATGCCTCCTTTCAAACCACAGGTCTCTTTGGTGACCTCTGCAAATCTCTCTCTCTATTCTTCCCTCTGCCCAACTCACTCTGCAGGGCACACTCTTGATGTTCTGATCTCCTCAGACCTCCCCCTCTCTAACCCTCTCACCACTCCTCTCTCCTGGAGTGATCACTTTTTTCCTCTCCTACCCTCTGATCTCAGGCTCAGGCCCCCTACCCGCCAGTTGCACACCTACACTGCCCCCATGGCAACCGGTTCAGAACACCTCCTTCCTTTCATAGTGGGCGGACCTCTTTGAAATCAACATATACTAATTACTGTTCTGAATACAATGTACATTTAATAATTGTACTGAACTTAAAGGAATTGTTGCAAAATTTGTAAACACATTTAAATGGTGGTGCCCTCCGCTATATTGTTAAAGCAATGCCAATTTTATTTTGGCAAATCACTGAAAATATGTACTTAGAAAAGATAAAAATTTAAAGGGTATGCAAATGGACAATAATTGCCTTGGAGTGATGTCTTATGGTCAAGAGCATCTTCATTTCTATGATGCCTCACGAAATTCAGGATAATTCCATGGTTGAAATTAAAATGGCACTTATTTTAACAATGACAATTCAAAGCAGAAACTAATTCAAACCCTAGATTCTTGACTTTCAGTCCTCATACACAAGGCTCACCAGCTATCGATACATTATTGTCAGGTGCCTGTTCACTGAAGTGGATAACAAAACAAACACCAGCTCCGGGTCTTGCTTGCTCTTGCAGGACAAGATATCTGCAAGACATGCACAAGCATGGTTACCTTTAATTCTCTAAAACAATAACCCCCAAAACACTTTTCCTTGTAACATGATATACCTGTAGCCTCTGTGTTTCTGCTGAGAGGCTGTTTAACAAGTCTTAGTCTTTTCACCTACAAATTGATAAAGAGTTCTTTATCTTGAATTGTCTCTAGGTCATTGTCATCAATGTCACATTAACTAAACTATTTACAAACTATAGTAGAAGTTCTCAAGTGACTGGGGATTTTATTAATGTTCCCTCTCTGAATTGAGTTGCCTCTCTTATCACTTCATGTTTCTTTGGATTCTTTCCTGCTTTTACTCCACTGCGCTGAGGCGGAATTTGTTGTCTAAATCGCTGTTGGACTATTGCTCACTTCGTTTGATCCGTTCTTCACTTGGTTCACGTACTTATAACTGTGTCTCTGGCTACTAAACGTGGTGAGTGCCATGCTACCAGGTTTTTCGCTTGTCCTTTGGCCACATTATTATTTGCCCTTCCTCCTGCCATCTCAGGTCTGAAATCCAAAATAAGGTAATGCACTTGCCAGGTAAAGCTGCTGCTTTCAAGGGCTAGTGATGCCATTTTGTGTGTGCGGCCCAGGACGTGAGTGGGCCTGTCTGGTCCCACTCTACATCTGTGGTGCCAGAGTCTGGGTGTGTGGCAAGCGGGAAATCCACAGTGGTCACTGATAGGACCACTGCGGGCTGTTTGGATGGTGCATATCCTTACCATTGGTGGGCTTGCACTTACTTCCAGCCAGGATTTAGGATATGTTGCTTGGCTTTGGCTAACCTCTCAGAGTTCCCATGTTCATTATGCCCAGGGGGCCTCCTAAAATTTGTCCACCAGACCAGAGTCTAGAAATCCATCTTAACACGCTCCACAGCTTGCGCTTCACACACCAAGATTTTGCAGCCTCTTAAACTCGAATTCACTGCGCAGATATGACGTGCCTTGCCTCCGGCTTCCACACACAAATAATGATACCCAGAGTGAGTATTTTCATAGTTGTTATTCTCCCATTCCTGGTACTAGGTAAGTTGGTATGTCCACATAATTGCCTCCCAAATCACGCCAACATATAGTGTCTTCAGAAACAGGGTTCATACTCCTTAAAAGCGAACACTTCATCCAGTGAAAACAACATGTATCTATGCAGAATTGCGATCGCCAGGATTTTAGTTCAAATTTGCCTCAGCGGCTTTAAAGAGTAAATGCCAGGCTATTATGCAAGTCTATACAAAAAGGACAAGCATACTCGGCCTTGGCACCTAAGGGGTTAACCATTATGACAACTATATATATTGTTACATGTTTCTTCCTCTTAAAGGTTTGGTTTTCTCCTACCAATTTCTCTGTATCTTATCCCTCGCAGACACAGGCACTCTGATGTTACTCTTTATCACGTTGCTCCCAATATTTGGATAAATAGGACCCATGTATGGATCACTTAAATCTTGTGACCTTTTGGTCCTAAAACTACAGAGGAAACAGTTGAGAATGTTGTTCAAAGTTCCACAATCTCTTCTTCAGGTCCCCTGACTAATCACTGCCTGGATTCACCAACTCCATGTTGGCTTTGGCTGCAACCTGATTCCTGCAGAGCACTTAGTTAAGGAAATAGAAAATCTATTCTTGATATGATATGATATGGCATGTATAACGAGCCTATACACAAGTGTTTCAAGGCGCAACGAGGCAAGAGAGGGAGAACAGAGGGAAAACAGAGACAACGATCTTACTAGGCCAGGTGAATTTGAGATCGTGCAGGTTCAGTGGAAGGGGATATGGGAAAAGTGCGGGGGGAGAAAGGGAGGGGCCAGTGCAGTACATGAGATCAACAGTAGAAAATATAGAATAAATAGAAAGCCATAAGTAAAAGGTGCAGCCAGCTGGTGGCAAGTGCAAGGGTGAGTGCAGACATCAGGTGTCAAGTGCAGGTAGTGGACTGTAGGGATACAGAAACAGTCCACAAGTGCGGCGGTTGCCAGGGAGGCAGTGCAGGTGTGCATCTGGTGGGGGAGGGGACCAGGGCTCGAGATCAGAGGGTGGCCAGGCAACCAGTGCAGTTTTAGTTTCAGCCAGGAGTTCAGCAGGGGAGAGGAGGAGAGAAAGCAGAATTAAAGAGGAAGGTTTTGAGGTGCTTCCGGAGCCAGAGATGGTTTTCTTCAAGTTTCAGGGGGGCAGGGAGGCTGTTCCAGAGGAATACCCCTGCCGAAGACAGAGGTCTACCATAACTCGTTGCTTGGTGAAGCGACTGACCCTGAGGAGTAGGAGGCAGATGAGTAAAAAACTCGAGAAGGAAGATATTTAGGAAGAGAGAGTTTAAGGTATTGAGACCCCAGGCCGCAGTAGGCCTTGTGGACAATGTACAGGGTCTTGAACTTAATCCTCACAGCCACTGGGAGCCAATGCAGAGATTTCAGTCCTGGAGAGATACGATCCCTGTGCTTGAGGCCAAGGACAAGTCTTGCAGTCCTGTTCTGGATGAGTTGCAGAGGGCGGAGAGTAGAAACAGGCACATTTAAAAAGAGGCTGGTACAGTAGTCCAGCCTCGAGAGAATCAGAGCTCTGGAGACAGTGAGCTTCTGGGGCAAGGAGAGGAAAGGAAGAATACGTCTGAGGAGGTGCAGCTGGTAGTGTGATTTCTTAGTGACGTCAGAGATGTGAGAAGAGAAGGAGAGAGTCGAGTCAAACATGACCCCGAGGTTTTAGCCTCACAGGTGGGAGCAGGAAGAGGGCCAAGAGAAGCCGGCCAGAGAGCGACAGTTAAGGAGGGCGCACGTGTGCCGATGAAGAGAATCTCGGTCTTACTGGCATTAAGGCAGAGATCATTGGCGGCACACCACTCCTGGATGGCGGACAGACAGTCAGAGATGAGAGATGGAGAAGAAGTGGCAGACGGAAGCCAGTAAAGGAGTTGAGTATCATCCGCATAGCACTGAAAGCTGGGGAAGTGGGCAAAAAGTGCCAGGTATTGGTTGAGCAGCCAGGGAGAGAGGTTAGACCCCTGGGGAACACCACAGATAGAGAGTGAGATAGAGGAAAGGAAGGACCCAAGTTGGACCTGGGAGGGTTAATCGGAGAGGAAAGAGGTCAGCCAAGCCAAGGCCTGATTAGTGATACCCAGGTTATCAAGGAGATGGCTCAGCAGGATGGCATGGTTGACCGTGTCAAATGCAGAAGAGAGATCAAGTAAGATGAGGTCTTCCTCACAGTTCTCCTCCTAACAACATTAACACTCACTCAAGCATTTAGTGTCTTAACACTGTGCTTTACTTTTGAAAACCAAACAACCTCCACCTTGTGTATTCTGAAAACCTGCCGAATGCCCCCCTTGCATCTCAATAATACCTTAGTGCTAAGGGTTTTGGACCTAAGGGACTTGACAATTATGAAAAGAGATGCTCATTAGTAACATACATTTGAGTAAAATCCTTGCAGGGCATTAGGTCCTGCTATCCCAGTGTCAAAATGTGAAGGCAGGTGTATACTCTTAGAGCCTTGCTTCTGTAGAGGCTAATGCAATTAAGTTATTGTTTTTAACTTACAGAGCTAACCACCAACCGCAGACTAGTTATGTTCTACAGGGATGTTCCACTTAATTACACAGGAAGGTGATTTACTTATGTTTTTAAAAGGTTGCAGTTGAGAACAGCACACGGGGTTCAATGTAGGCTGGTGAGTCTGTTGGATTAAACCTTGGACAGCCCTGCTCCCTTCTCTCCTGGTATGCTGTTGGGTTCTTTGCCTCTCTGGTTGGAGCTCAGCAGGGCCTTGGATGTGATGGGAAAATGTACTGGAAACTCTCTCCCTTCCTAGGATCAGGCTAAGGTTCTGAGTGATAGTGTTTCTTCTTTTCTGTTCCAATCGGGGTTTATATATGGATTTTTCTTCTTAACTTCCTGGTGTAACATCTGTTCATATTTATTTATTTATTTATTTATTTATTTATTTTCTCTCTCTATCTCACTCACTCTCACGGTCTCTCTCTCTCACTCTCTGTCTCTCTCTTCCCTTGGTGTAGCCCTTAAATAGCCTAATCATCTCTCCTACTTCAGGGTTCATAGACCTAAACCCTGAGCCTGAACTACCTGCACCACCACATCCCTTGCTGGCTCCAGGAACTATTGCTGTTTCAGCCCTTTCCCATGAGGCAATAGTCACCATGGAAAGAGACAACAAGTAGTTTCCTTCTACCTTCTCCATGGTGGACATTTTCGTTTGAAATTGTTTTCTAGTTGGGAAACGCCATTTCTTAACTTTAAAAAATATATATTAACACTCCAGAAAGCATTCCAGGGTGCTAACAGCAACAAACCCTTCGATGGGTGAGCATTAACGGGTCAGGTAATGTCCAGGAATACCAACCTATCACAGGTTTATTGCTTATTAGTACCCAGTGTGGGGGAGGGTGGTGGCCTCCCAGCCAATCAGGAGGCTCAGACTGGGGGTTTTCCCACACAGTAAAGCCCCCGCTGTGAGCCTCCTCGGAACTGGAGGTCGCCATCGTCCCTCGCCGGGTATCAGGTAAATGCACGCTCTCCCTCGTCTTCTTCCCCTTCTCCTCTACCCCCCTCACAACCCGCCCCACTTACCTGGCGCTGCTTTGTTCCTCACCGCTGCCGGGAACACTAGTGTTTCTGTCGTGTCACTGATCCGGAAATAGCTGCCATGGAAAGTATGAAGGGACTATGGGCCTCATCACGAGTTTGGCTGTAACCCTTAAATCCGGCGGTAGAACTGTTACCGCCGGATTTAAGGGTCTGCCAAATCAGGGCTTCGGCGGATTTCTCCCCAGCTCTGAGCTGGGGGGAAATCCGCCGAAAATTCGCACTCATACCGCCGGCGGGAAATCCACTGGCGGTATGAGCGCGAAATTTCCCCATTGAGCCCAATGGGGAATGGGCTCAATGGGGAATGGAGACTTCCAAATCCGCCAAACCCGTGATCCGGCGCTAATAGCGCCGGTGGGTTTGGCGGTAGGGCAGATATCGCCAGCGCTATTAGCGCCGGCGTTACCGCCCAACTCGTGTGTAGTTCCCTTTTCCGTGATTCATGGCAGCTAGTTTTTTTGTAGTTTTTTTCTCGAGTTGAGAAACAGTAAACACACCGCTTAAGAGAAATATGCTATTAGTACCCCAGTACAACGTGCCGAGCAGAGGACATTACTTCTGCTTATGCTCTGGGGCATTACCGGACCAGTAATCCTCCCCTGCTCGGGATATATTGCTTAAGACTATTCACGTGTATTTATGCAGCTCTTTGTTTATGCACATAAGCAGATCTGTCAGTGGAAGGCTTTGATGGCCCACACATGTGCTGTCTTGATTGCAACTGGTGAACCTCATTCACCCACCTGCAGTGGAATGCCAATAAATCTATGTAGTGACTGCTTGGGTGGTAGCTGATATGGTCTTCCATCCCTTTCTCCTGATAATATGTATAATTTCTTATAAAATGTCTTGGATTACTGTGGATCTATAACGAACTAACCAATTACTCACTGAAAGACACATAGGTATTTTTATATTTTAAAGGGGCCCCTGTATTGGGTCCCTAGACTGTATTCATAATACTGTAGCCTAAACAGATGGGGCATCTGTTGCCAGTAGAATAACATGGAAAAGGGTATTTATTAGCCTTTTTCAATGGCTTCTTTTAGAAATAAACGTGTCCATGCAATAGCTGACCTTAACTCCTATAGGCAAAATACCAAATATTCTTTGATCTTCCTGTACACAAAGTGAAGACATAGCAGTCCCCAGCTGATAACACAACATTTAAAAGTGCAAACATGTTCCCCTTTACAGTTACTATTTTTCATCGTATGTGTCTGTTTACATAATGTCTGCAGACGGATTCGTGTGCAGGTGAAATTGGCACTTTTAAATAGCATCTGCATATGTGTATCACTTGTTTGAATTATTATTTGTTCAGGTTTAACTCACATGAACACACTGCCCTAGAAGAAGAATGAGGTGGCCACTATGTGTATTAAAACCTTACAACTGGGATATAGTGGATTGCCAACATGCTTCTATCTATCTACCAAGAGCCTTAGAGGTTAGAGGGAAGAGTTAAGGACCACACACAGACTCACGTTACTTCTTGGAAGCAGTGGGCTGCTGTCAGGATCCACATTGGGTTTAGAATGGAGCCTCCACAGAAGTGGTCGCCATCTCTCTGCAGGCTCACTGCCCAGGGCCACTCTGCGGGCATCGAGTCTTTTCCCCCAATGATTCGGGACTGCACTTCACTCTGGCTGGTTTCACTTGAGGATTCGTCATACGCGGCGCGAAATCCACAACCTGCGAAACGACGAGAGGAACGGATAAAGGGGAGTTACTGGTGCAGAATATTGATTGTAGGTAGGGAATTTGGTAAACTCAGATTATGTAACAAAAATCGTATCACTTGTCTAGTTGAACGATGATTACACACAAATGTAGACAGAACACGTGTTTTTATATTTTGATTTTGTATTTATTTCAATAGAAATGAGAAAAACAGGGTTCTACTCAGTGGACTCTGACTGCCTGAAAGTCTGGCTAGTGAAGACATTAAGACTGGCACAATACCTGTCTGATAGGAGTATGACCCTTGGCACAATGCTCATACTATTACTGTCCCAATTAATGTCAGCTCAGCGACAATTACTGGCACAATACCTGATAGGGGCATGTCTATTAGCAAAATGTCTATATTATTCCTGCCCCAATTACTTTCAACTCAGCGACAATTACTTGCACAATATCTGTCTGATAGGGGCATGTCTATTGGCACAATGCTTTATTTTAAAAACATGTTTGTATTGTTATTTGGTTAGTACAAATGAATCTTTAATATTTTATAACACATGAACCAAAGTAGTTAATAAAAAAAAGATAAAACATTCAAATAATTTACACCCATTTAAAACTATATATGCATATATCATAAAAGAAATATAAAATTCACAATTTCATGTTAATATCTAAACGTATAATATTATGACCTTTCACTTTCGTAAAATCAAAATTCAATATACCAATCTGGCCAGAGCCCTATCTTTCCTAAGGAGAAACACCTATACATAACCTCTATCTAACAGATTAATGGACCTCCGGAAACCGACCACTGCAATTATGTCAGAAGTTACATTGCCACTCAAGCATCTGCCCCAGAAATATTCAAGATCAAGCAGGTCCAAACTATGGAAAAAGTGTTCGGATTGATTGCAGCTGAGGAATACTCTACTTACCAGATGTTTGGTGGTTTCCTTGCAGAATCTACAGATCTTTTCTTCTAGATTTTATTGTATTTGAGGAGAATTTCTTTTGATGGAATTAAGTTCAAGCGAAATTTTAAGAAATTACTCCTCACAATTCAACTCAGATAAATGGATAAAAAAAGGGGCCAAGACTACCGCCGTCTTATGTGCTCCTGACAGAAGAAATAATGAAGAAGAAGAATGCATTTTATCTATGGTGGAATACCAGTCCAAGGTACCTCGATGCTTTTTAGTACTATTTGGATTAATTAATAGCTCTTCACGACTTGACCCAATTTCTCATAGTATTCTGTCACAAAATACGTTTAGGGAGTTCAGCGAACACAAACCTCTCTGGTTTACACCACAAGTCATCGCCTCATTTAGGTCCCAGTAAAGAGTACCTTCTTCTGCTTTTAGATTTTGGTTTAATAAATGTAAAATGATCCATATTCCTCTGCTTCTGAGCGACAAAATCCCCAATTCATAGCTAATTACTGCAATAGGGAACGATTTTGGCACTTGTAATACTCTTCACCAAATACTCTAAGATAGTAATATCATAGAGTTCTATGCCATCAGTTATCTTGGGGACAATTTTCCCCTCATAGAATCGTATAGCCGGAATATTAGAAAATGTGCTGTATTTACCATCAGCCTTGGTGATCTGATTCATCAATCCAGAGGATTTCTTTAATAGACATTCCCTTGTGACTGATTTGGCTGGCTTATCAAATTTTGGGAACCCCAAATAAATTAAGCGATCAATCATCTCCAGTCTTTGCACACCACACAAAAAGGCAGAAGATTTGGCTTTCTTTTTAGATGTGAATTAAATCACCTTCGTTTTCTGAGTATTTATGGATAATGAATTTTCATACACATAATTTCCAAAAGCAATACTTCATCTTTGAAGTCCCATGGGAGTTAGTTCAAAAAGTAAAAAATCATCAGCGTAGGAGAGCCAGAACAATTTCTCCCCATTCTTCTTCAGTATCACAAATGCTGAATGGACCAAGATCTCTTCTACGTCCGAGATATACAAATTAAATAGACAGGGAGCAAGAATGCATTCCTGTCGTAATCCCGTGTAGGTTGGAATTTTTTGCAATAAGGCCCCAGTGTCATTCAATCGCACCTGAATATTTGAGTCTGAATGAAGAGCCACAATTAACCTTAATAAACCCACCACTATATTCCACCCGTGCATTTTTCCTGAAGCAAGTTCCTATTCACGTTATCAACCAGAGAGTATAAATTCATGGTCACTACATAAGTGTTAACAAAAATATGCAAAAGCATCCAAAAAGATCCAGAACATTGCGCCTTATAAAGGGCAAATTTATGACTATAGAGGTTAAAAGATCATTTTTATTAACCTCTATAGTCATAAATTTGCCCTTATAATATTTGCATATTTGTGTTACTATTTATGACGGGTTCCCTCTGGCTTACCGTCTATCCAGTGACCTGCGACGATACACGATAAATTTGTGGAAATAAAGGGGTATTCCTATCCCCATTTTCTGGATTTGGCTTAAGTTATTTTTGTCTGTAACCAATTCTGAATGAGTCGCCCAATATACCAGCTGTGCCACTAAGCCTTATATTTCTTTTCTAAACTTCACTACATAAGTGGTACTCGCCCTTCCGCTCCATGCCAATTTACGGACTATCCCCAAAAGCTGACCATTCAAGGAAGTACTGTGATCTCTAAGAAATCCAGGCTGCCATTTTTTTGTATATCCCGATTCCAAAGCCCAGACCACCAGATGCTGCAACAGCAAAACTGCAAAAACTTTCCAAGACCTGTAGTTTTTTGGACCTTTACGATTTCCATTCTTACATATTTGGATTAGATTCGCAGTATGCCATGTAGTCTAAATTGTTTTTGAGTTTACAATTTGCCTAAAATAAATCACTAAAATCAACACCAAAGTGGAGGCATCTCCAATAAAAACCACATTGGCTACTCGATTCGGTCCAGGGGCCCTAGAATTGCTGGTACTTAAAATCACTGCGAGTATGGTCTCCTCAGTGATATCCGTATATCAATCATTTTAGCCACAGTTACCCATTCACTTCTTACTTTCCCCCTCCACATATGGAGTCAAAATACCTCACCCACTGATCCTCACCTATGGGATTAATTTAATGCAAAGAGAGCCCAACATAATTTCTACATCTCTCTGCAATAGTTTTTATCGATGCATATGAATCCAGATGCGGTATGTTTTTTTAAAGCTTTAATCACTTAAGTTATAGAACATTGGTCCTTTTCAACTCCCCTCTTGAAGACCCTTAGTTATGCACTTAGTACTGTTTCTGTTTTTCACCTCCTTATCAAATTGGTGAAAATGTCTACGCTGCAGGGGAAGAGATTTTGATTTCACATCTCTAAAATACCTTTACCTTCGAAAAAAATCATTAATAATTGTTCATATTTCATATATTCAGCTTACAGTCAAGCGAAGCATTGGCCAACTTGTGCTTATTACAACTAACTCGATTAGACCCCAGGCCAACCCTAATACCAGATATCACCTTGTCTTTGTTATTTCTTCATGTGATCTGGAATGCTGACGAAATCATCCCATGGTCACTCCATTCGCACGGAATGACCTCAAATAAATTACAGCCCAGATATAACATTTCGTTGATGTGCATGTGATGTATTGGTAATGCAGCATGGAGTAACTCAACCCCCTACTGTTACATCTCACTATGGGCGCTGGTCTTGGTGGCGCCGCGGTAGGATACGATACATGGTTGCTTGGACACATCCCAACATGGCCGCCTGGAAGCGCCGCTCGATCGGCAATCAGCTGTCTGTTTCTGTTTGCAATGCAACTCTGTCTCCGTTATGTCACATGACGGAATATAAGCAGTTGGACACTAAGCCCCAGTGCGTCGCTACCCTTATGCATGATACTCCGTAAGTACGCCATCTAAGGCACTCACTTTATTGTTCCTTGTTGTGTCCTTTGCCTAGCCTTGCAGTTCTTTTGAGATCTGAGTCCTCCGCGGCTGCGTCCGCCTTCCCCATATGCTCTCCGAAGCCTCTGAGTTCTGACAGCATTACGATTCTGCCTTTTCCGGAAGTTACTTCCCTGCAACCTGGTCTCTCATTAGGTCCTGCGTCTCCTGAGCACTGTAGGAAGACACATAACATTGCCGGAATCAGAATGCTTGCGATTATGCTTTGACTACATTTGTCTTATCCTTTCCTGCAGCGTACTTAACATCCCGAGCTCTTTACATCGGGAATCGCCCTGCCACGGAATTCGCCATTGCGACTGCAGGGTTCAAGCCAATCGTCATTCCTCTCCGTCCGTGTAGGTAACGGGGGACTAGATCAGATTCATTCTTGCCGGATAGAGATCTATCTTGCTTATACATTCTTCTTCTCTCACTCTTATCACAGACAGCTCAGGGATCTCCACGGAACTATCAGAGTTTAAACTTCCTGCATACCTAGACAGGTATATCCGCTCTTATAACTTAGATTCTCACTCTTGATTTCTTACTTACGTCTCATGTTATCTCTGACAGACCGTGTGAGGTAATATCTACCCGAGGGTCTCCAGTTCTGAACACAGCAGTCCGGCCCAGCATTCAGAAATCCGAAGACCTACTGCAGATCTACACACTCAATTCCCTGTGGATTTTGCATCCCTCCATTCCCTGTCACACAGGCGGAGGGCTGTAATGTTCGCAGGTTTTTTTTTCCTGTCTTCAAGAAACTGCCTTCTGATCCGGGTTAGTGGCTTTCTGCATGAATACAAATTTCCATGACACCTAAACAAGTTGACTGACTAGGAAGATCCCCTTTAATATTTCGATTTAGCCTATACAGGCCCAATGTCTCCAAACAATTCACACACTTTTGCACCATGTTTGTGTTTTACAGTAATATTATAGCTGTTCTCTGTCGCCATTATTAACTTGATCGAAGCAGTTTGAATTAAGATCTCCACCCAAGATAACCATATATTAATTTTGTTCTGCTAACCAACCCGAGATGAATGATGTCAGTAGAGTAAGGTTCTCATCGAGGCTACAAAACAGCTGATGCCAATATACACTGACTAACAATATTTTGATTATCGCCCTTCCACCCCTGAATCTGAATTACATTCTCAATACCATATGAGGTGTTAATCAGGGTCCGAAGCCCCCGATGGTTTACCCCTCTCCCCTTTTCAGCATCCTGACTTATAGTTACATAACCTTCATAGACCGGTGGGTCAGTGAGCCAGGTTTCCTGTAGAAAGATAATCAGGAATTTTCTCCAAAACAACCCTAAGTCTGTATTTGTAAAGAGCTGTAAGTTCCTGCATCTGTTCCATGACAAAACCCTCATAATGGGAGGACCACTAATAACAGTAGTGGAGGAGCTACCCATTTAATGAGTGAGCTACACAAGACCAATCTTCAACCCCATCTGCTTGGTCAATCTCCCCTTTTTTTACTGGCCGAAGACCAGTCGTAATCTCATTTTGCCTCAACACTGTTTTTAATTCATATTTCCTATAATCTACATTAATCTCGCACTGTCCTACCACATAACGTGGACCATTGTCAATTAGAGGAGGAATGTCATATCCAAGTTGACTAATGGAGCAAAATTCTTTGAAGATCAGGTTGTATAATATTTACAAGTGGCAGGTCACAATTGCCACGTTTGTTCTTATGGGATAGAACATTTCGACACGTTCTAAATCCTTAATAGATAATGCTCTTAATGAGGGTTCTTTTGCTAATAGGGAAAGAATACTTCAACGGTTGATTACAGTCTGCCTGCTCTCAGGTAGTAGATATGACATTTTCAAATCCCACGCAATGATCTTAGTCTTAACTCTTGGGGATATTTCCCCCTTCTATATTCAAGTCCTGCTCCCATAGATTGGGCCCTCTGGCTCCTTTTTGGAGACAAGTAACCAATCTTGATCTCTGTTGAGATGAGGGTCTAATCGTTTGCCGATTTTCACTATCTATTTGGGTCTGGTAGATAATAAATTGTTTCTTCCCATTTCCATTGCTTTGGATATCCTCTGTTACTTTCAAAGTCTCTTCCCCCTCATAAATAGCATTACTATTTTGAATCCTAGGCATGTTCCTTCCTAGGAACTCCCCAGATGGAATACACACTGGCTGAGGACCCCATTTCACACTTTTAATGCAGTTAGATTTCACCCCCTCCCTACATATGACCCTCTTAAACAACTTCCCTATTTCTCGTCCTGTTACATTGCATTTCATTAAACATATTGGGTTTGTTTATTCCAAGACTGGCATGTTTGGGCAGCCAAATCTGTCTTTCCCCGACTGGGCATTGGAGACACTGTATCAATTATCTGGACGTCTGCCATCTGAGTCGAGTTCCTGCCAAAGAGAACTCCTGTGCTACCTTTTTTCAGGTCTCGCTCACATGGTACTTTTAACTAACCTGATATTTCGATGGCATAGGCAGAGACTTAAAGAATGTTCAAGTACTAGCATTAGACATCTATTGAGATTTTGTATTTTTAGTTTTGTTAAGAAATTTGCCTGTATTTTTAGGGGGATTCTTTGATAGTTCCGGGCGTTGTTCCTCGTCAGATCTTAACCCGCCTATTTCTTTTACTATTTCCACATCCACCATGTCCTCACTAATACAAATAGATCCCCCTCCCTTTAGGCTGCTCCATTCTTGAAACATAATTCATGTCAATAGTGTTGCCACACTTAACTACAGTGGGAGAATTTACAATAATAATCTCTGATCTAGATACAGAATCTCCAACCTCAGGTGGAATATTTAGTTTGGCCCATATAAGGTGAAGTTTGTTCTAACGCTGTGCTGCAAGTTTTCAACTATCGATAACATTGCATGCAAGTCTTGGTTTAATTCACTTAAAATTGTATCTTGTGGGCTGCTTTCAATTAGATTTATCAAAGATGATAGATGGTTCTGTTTCGGTGGGGCCGGCGTGAACACATAGGAGTTTTCTGATGAGTCTCTGATTCCTCCTCGCAGACTTCAGAGCCCGCTAACAGCTCCTGATCCAAAATTGCTGGGTGCTGCGTGGCGAGAGCAGTTGCAGTCACACATGGAGTTTCCGTTCCTGATGTTGTCGATAGTTGTTTATCGACCACCAACTTCACAGTTAAAGAATAAAAATAATAGTATGTGAACTATCTTAATGATAACCACTATAATCTCAAATTCACGGTGAACAAAAGTACTAACAGCATCCAATTTCTAGATCTGTAACTTTATATAGATCAAAACAGAATCCTCACCAACATCTATATCGAATCCACAGCGGGCAACTGTATCCTACACGCAAGCAGTAACCGTGTAACTGTAAATATATCCGTGGTGATCCTCAGGTTGAAAAGAAACTGTAGCACACAATCAGCATACATGATCAATGTTGAACAATCAATTAAGAAATGTAGACAACGAGGATACAAATATCGTAAACTGAAAGAATCAATTACCAAAGGTGAGAATATCACGATAGAATTTCTATTGACAGACAAACCCAAAAATATCAACTACCAAATTTATCATAACCTACAGCTCAGAGGCATCATCTGTGCGGAAATTGCTTAACAAATACTGGCACCTACTGAAACTAGATGATAATGTCCGCAAACATCTGGATGATATGCCACTCATATGTTATTGAAAAGCCCCCACCTTAAAGAATATGATTAGCCCGAGCCATCTGAAACCATTGAAAACAAAAGACATTAGAAGTATGTTGGATGAGAATATTTTGCTTGGCATTTATAGATTTGGCAATTGTAAACTATGCCCTCAGATATAAAATGGAACTAAAAGCATTGTCTTGCCTAATGGTAAAGAGAAGCGTATATTACAACTAATGAATTGCAATAGCAAGTCTGCAATATATGGTATAATGTGTGTTTGTAAAAAAACAATATATCGGGGGCACAATCAGATCTTTGAAGACAACTTCCGAGAAGGTGGAAACTATAACCTTAGGTAAGTGGATAAGCCAATTTCCTGTATCCCACTTTTTCTAAATACAATTCAAATGGGCAACCCTTTCAGAAAACTACAGCATCCTAATTGCTCATACACTTTGTTATTAGTGACTGTTCTCTTTCTACTCTATCTAGTTCCAGCAACAGAACAGCTCTGGAATCTCAAATAAGCAAAAAGTGTAAAACTCTATGGAATTCATCCTAACTGACGCAAGTACACACCAGGAACTAAATGTGTGATAGGGGATTAACCTTCCTAATTAGTTAACTAGGCTTAAATAGCCATGCAAGAGATATACATTTTATAATCAAACTATATGCAGGAACTTGACTTTAATTAACCTAATTTTGGGACAAGCAGTATGCTTTTGCCTTAAGATATGTGTTTTATTTCCCCTGAAGATTTCGTTTTTTGATCATTGGTATGTTAAATGTGACTGTTTTTGTATGTTTACTAAGGCATATGAAACCTTCCGTCTAATAGATACTCTCCTGAAGAGCCCTCTGAAACACGTGTAGAGAGTTCATACTTTGCCAGCAAATAAAGAATATGCTTGTGAAAATAAATAATGTGGAAATAGAATCATTTGGCACTCACCTGAATTGAATACTAGCACAGTTTGGCGCAATCAGGATTATACTTATCTTCATAACAAAGAATAAAAATGAGTCGCAATTGATTTTGTAGTCAATTTCATACTTTTTTAACCGTTTTAATTAGTACTTTTTCCGTCACGACTTCATCTCTCTTGTTGCACTGTTCAAGCACAGTAGGGAAACCAAGATTCTCTGCATCTTCTGGCGTCCGAGTTAATGGCATGTCCAAAGCGAGATTCATGGCGACCGAGGTGTTCAGCAGTATGGTGCCCAGGGGCTCTCCTCCCTTCGCTCTACTACAAAGGTCATAGATGGATTTTTTCCTGTTATTCCTAGGCTGAGTAGTGTGGGTTTACTTTGCTTCTCTTACCAGATCCCTATCTAAGTAATAAATCACAGACAACTTATGTGTATGGAAAAGTTGTAGGCCGTAGGAATTTTATTTTCTTACAGAAAATACAACACAACAAAATAATTACACTGCCTATGCTTTTGGGCACCTTGTGTCCAGTCCCGAAGTTGCCCAAGGCCTACCGAGAGAGGTGAGCTCTTACCTGGTTTGTGCCGCCTCTCCTTTTCCAGGCTTACTTATACCCCCCCGGCCTTTTGTTCCTTCTTGGGGTCGGCTGGGTTACCCCCCTGACCCCTTGCTGTTACATTTTGCACCTTCCCAGGTGCTGTTTCCTGCCCTTCCTGGTCTTTTGTTTCTTGTGGCGCCGTTCGGACGCCCCTCCTACGCTTTCGTGCCGTTTTCCCCCACCCCGCGCCTAAAATCCCAGACCCTCTATCGTCCCGCATTTCATGCGGCCCGGGGCCTGGGTCATAGGCTGAGTAGTGTGGGTTCACTTTGCTTCTCTTAACAGATCCCTACCTAACCAATAAATCACAGACAACTTATGTGTATGGAAAAGTTGTAGGCCGTAGGCATTTTATTTTCTTACAGAAAATACAACACAACAAAATAATTACACTGCCATATGCTTTTGGGCACCTTGTGTCCAGTCCCGAAGTAGCCCAAGGCTCCTCCTGAGTCCATGTTATCCCTGGGCCTTCGTTCCTGGGCACATGCCGCCACACCTGAGCGGGTGTTCTTTACGCCCGCTCAGGTCCCCCCAAAAGCACCCTACCTACAACCTCTTTCTTGGAGTGCCCTAAAAATGTTGTCGGAAAAAAAACCCCATCCCTTTCCTTGATAGGTGTACCCCGTCCTGGTGAAACATGTCCGGGTTGCTCCGGTGTAAGGCATGTCTTATGAAGTGCAGACCTGTGTTCCTGCAGTACTTTTCTACTGATTTATTTAGTTTCTTTCTGGCTATTATAAATTGTGTGCCTCTTCTGTGCCAAATACCGGACCCTTCTTGGTATTATTTCTGACATAAAGATCTTTGTTGTACACCAGCTGAGGGCTATGCTATGCAGCGGCTCGCAAATGTTCCTCTGTAATTTACCCCTATCTGCGCTCGCCAGGTCGTTCTCTCCGAGGTGTATAACCAGGTACTCGGGGGGTGGGGGGTTGCTGAAAACTATCCGGTCCGACAACCAGTCGTGAATGTCCTCCCCGTGCATCCCCGGGAGGCCTCACCAGGATGTAATCGCTGCCGTCCCTATGCCTTAATAGCTGCCCGTCGACCTCTGGTCGGGGGTCTGGGAATTCTTGTGTGATGCATCTGGGACATTAGTCCTTCTCTCTCCTGCAATTTTGTTCTGTTGCTCTCCCCCGTTTGGTCTGTTTTAGCGTTCTCTAGCATTATAGCCCTCCCCTTGTCTCCCATACTAACATCCCTCCTTGCCAGGCCATCTCTTGCCACCGTATTACTGGCCCCCGGCTCCCGTACCCTGAAAGTCCCATAATATGCCAGCGCAAGGTGCTGCCCTGAACCGCGCGGCTTCGCCCGTGCTGCTACGTGCCTCTCATAATACTTTAACAGAATTCTCAACTTCCCAAAGCTCACCCGCCTTTTGTTACCTGGTTTCTTCCCCTCTAATTTAGCCCATCCTCTCATAGCATATTTTATTCTAGCACTATCGGCTGGGTTCCGTATGCCTGACACTTTTATGGTGCGCCGCCGCCCATCTTTTCTTTTTCCCTTTGGCAAAATTCGTCTTCAAGAATTTCACACATTTCTTCAATTGCAGTTTTACCTCTTTTACCTTGTTTTCACCAACCAGCTTTTCCTTTTCTTCTTTGGAAAATGCCCTTCGAGACATTCACACCTTTATCAATAAAAAATGTTTCCACCTCTTTTACAACACATCTTTTACCACTCTTCTTTTTTCCCTTTGGCAAATGCCCCTCTGAGAAATTCACACATTGTTTTCAATTTCAGTTTTTTCCACCTCTTAACGCCTGTTTCCACAAACACCTCTTTTACCACTTTACTTTTTTACTTTTGGCCAATGCCCCTTTGAGAAATTCACTCCTTTTTTCCACCTCTTTTCCACCTGTTTCCACCAACCCATCTTTTACATGCTCTTCGTACTGCTTACCCGTTTTGTACGTTAGGGCTTTCCTGGTCACCTTGTCGATGACCCTTTCTTTTCTCTGTTCTTCTCCCACTTCTTTTGAGTCGACCTTGTGGCCGACCGTGCTTTCCTTTCTAGTGCCTCCAACGGGACCCATGCCTTCTGCGGCATGGGCGTTCTTTCCTTGCCGGCGTCCGGTCTTAGCTCCCTGAATTTTTCCCACTGCAAGCGTGAGATTGCATCAGCTACCACATTTGCTTCCCCAGCGATATGCCTCGCCTTTATGTATCTATTCATTCTTATGCTTTCCAGCATGATTGCCCTCATTACTTCCAACACTATTGTGCATGACGCACTTCCTTTATTTAACACGTGCACCACCACCATGTTATCTGACTCTACTGCTAACTCCCTGTTCCCTAGCTCTTCCCCCCATGCGCATAACGCGACCCAGATCGGGAAGGGCTCCAGCCGCGTTATGTTTTTTGTCCATTCCGCCACTTGCCATGTTTTTTGGCCACTCGTCTGCACACCCTTGTTTCCCCAGAATTGCGCCAAACCCAAGGCCACCTGCTGCATAGGTGAACAATCCCTTTTAACTTCCTCGTTCACCGGTGATCGCCATATCCCCGACCCATTGAAGTATTTCAGAAGTTCTGCCCACACTTCCAGATCTTTCTTGATTCCTCCCCCTAACCTGACTCTGTGGTGCCCCCTTTGTAGCACCTCTCGTTTTCAACTCAATACTTCTCTGGAACACCTCCCCTGTGGTATGACTCTTCCTGCGACTTTCCGCTTTCCTGCCAGCGCTTGCAATTCTCCCACCGTCGCTAGCAGCTCCGTCATCTTGTCACCAGGATCCGACACCTTCCTTTGTTTGAGTCAATTTCTCTTCCTAGGAATTGGATAATCTGCGTTGGGCCCATCGTTTTCTCCTCCGCCAGAGGAAAACCCCACTCTCTTGTTATTTCCACGATTAAATATGCGCCTGAGATGGCGCACCCCATCGGGAGGCAGTTGTCGACGAAGTATTCCCCCTCCCAATGCCTACATAACCATCTTCGTGATCTGCTGTTGACTGGCAACAGGTGGAATGCCATCCATGCCCCTTTTCCCGCTTTCCTGATCAGTTCTACCGCCTCCTTGAAGTCTGCATATGATACCGTTGCATCGCTGTGGGCCGTTTCTTGGTCTGTGTATTTCTGGAGCCACCTTTCCATCTCTCGATTTTTGCCCCGGCATAGCCCCCTTCCCGCCCCAGTTCTTATTTCCGCGTCTCACCGCTTCTGCCGCTTGGAGCTGCGGCCCTTGTGCACTTGGAGCTGCTGTGGTCACCCTTACATCTCTCGCACTTGTGGCTGAACTTGCACTTCCATCCCCAGCTACATGGTAACCCCTTTTCAAAACTCCTACATTGTCCTGGTTCTGCTCGCGTTGTCCCCGTGCTCCCACTGCCCCCCCCCATGTGTTGTCGGGGGCATGCTGCTCTGCCACCTCTCTGTGACCCATAATCTCTGCTCTGCAAACTCTGGTATCTATGTCTGTCATAGCTGGATTCATACTTACTGCTATTGTATCTATAATCCGCTTTGTAATCCTTCTGCCAATACTGCATTCCCTGCTGCCCCCCTTTGCTCCGCTCCTTGGAATCCCATTTCTCCTTTAGCATATTAAATATGTAGAGATTAAAGTTTTCTTCATCCCAACCCATATCCGGAAAGCAGTCCATCTCCTTTCTGAACTCGTGATCGTACTCCAGCCATGCGCCACCTCCAAACGCTGCGTGTACCTTCAACACCCTCTGTTGATACGCAACTAATGCTAAACCATCTTCCGGAATTTTTGTAATATAATTGTAGACATTATGGTGAAGGCCGACATCCAGTTTTCAAAATTCCTTACTACTGGCCCCTTTTTAAGTAAACTTTTCTCGTCCTCCTTCATGTCCACTAGGGCCACATTCATCCCCCTCTTTTGACAATCTAACAATGTAAAGATATCGATCAATTCCTTCCTCCATATTTTTTCCTTTACTTTGTCATTTATGTACCAAGCCATCGCTTTCATTGACCTGCCCTGTGCATCTTTACCCATGGTTGGCCTGCCATATTTCGTCATGAGTGGCCCCCCATTTTCTGCCGCGGCCACCTTCGGTGCTGCCCCTGGTGGTGTGTCCCCTGCCACTACGTTTGGCCCTGCCGGTGCACCTTGTGTTGCCGGGATTATTGGTGCCCCTGGCGGCGGCACCGGGACTACTGGTGCCCTTTGCGGTGCCGGGACCGGGGTTTCCCTGGGTTCTACTGGTGCCCCTTGTGGTGCCGGGACCGGGGTTCCCCTGGGTTCTGCCCCTGCCCCCCTGCCCCTCTCTGTTTTTTCCTGCTCACCACTCCCCTCCATTTTACCCAAGCCCTTAGATGATCTCTTTCTTCGTCATCACTGCTTGCTTCAGTTGAGGAACTCCCCTGCTGCTCCTCCCTGGATCCCTTCCCCCGTCTGCTCTTCTTGTCATTGGTTCTGGGCAACTTACCCGAAACCGTGACGCAATTTTTTAACATTTTTACGATTTTATTCCCCACATTATTATTCACAGTACCTTTCTTTGTATCTTTTTTCTTTTTCTTGGTCGGTGCCTCTGTCTGTTCCTCTGATCTCTTCGACTCCGCTCTTCCCCTTTTCTGTCCTTGCGGAAGCTCGTCTTCTTCTTCGCTGCTGCTGGGCTCTATGAACAGCAGAGGTGACGTTGTCTTCGCCCTTTCTTCTTTCTGCATTATCTCCAGCACCCATTGTGCCCCGTATTCCTTCTCTGCGTTTCTCGCCCATTCTGAGAATTCTTGGGCCCTTTTTGCTCTTCCTTCCGCCATCCTTCTCGTCTGAATTCTGTCAGCCACGCTTCCCATTTAACCACGGCAAAAGTCCTTTGTTCGTTCGCAGCTGGTACTTCTGGGTCGCTCCTGCTCCGGCACCGTTGGGCGACTCGTAGCCACTGCGTTTAGGACGAATTCCGAGAGGTAGAACAATGCGTGTGCCCGCAAGATCAAACGTTTTTCCTTCCCCTGATCCAGGCACTAAGAGCCTACCCGAGAGAGGTGAGCTCTTACCTGGTTTGTGCCGCCTCTCCTTTTCCAGGATTACTTATACCATCCCGGCCTTTTGTTCCTTCTTGGGGGCGGCCTGGTTACCCCCTGACCCCTTGCTGTTACATTTCGCACCTTCCCAGGTGCTGTTTCCTGCCCTTCCTGGTCTTTTGTTTCTTGTGGCGCCGTTTGGACGCCCCTCCCTATGCTTTCGCACCGTTTTCCCCCACCCCGCGCCTAATCTCCCAGACCCTCTATTGTCCCGCATTTCATGCGGCCCGGGGGCCTGGGTCATAAGGCGGAGGAGAAAGCAGAATTGGAGGTGAGCCACAGCAACCCGCAGAGGCAGATTTGACATTTCAGACCCAGGCTGCATTTCGGTGAAATTTCATTGTATTTAGCGAGCGAGGCGGTTAGAATTTTGGGAATCCGGCCCATTTGGTGCAAACTTTTCAGCCAGCCACTTGCATCGAACGAGAATGTATGTAAAAGCCAGGCCACTAAAAGGGGTGAAAAAACTTTGCTGCAGTTAACTCTTTGTATCTGGGCCGCTGAAGAGTGAAAGGACTTATGCATTTGTTGATCTGCTAACCCCGAAATCGGTCTTTTTGAATGAATATTGCCACATTTTATGCGATAGAACATTTCGACACGTTCGAAATCCTTAATAGATAATGCTCTTAATGAGGGTTATTTTGCTAATAGGGAAAGGATACTTCAACGGTTCATTACAGTCTGCCTGCTCTCAGGTAGTAGATATGACATTTTCATATCCCACGCAATGATCTTAGTCTTAACTCTTGGGGATATTTCCCCCTTCTATATTCAAGTCCTGCTCCCATAGATCGGGTCCTCTGGCTCCTTTTTGGAGACAAGTAACCAATCTTGATCTCTGTTGAGATGAGGGTCTAATCGTTTGCCAATTTTCACTATCTATTTGGGTCTGGTAGATAATAAATTGTTTCTTCCCATTGCCATTGCTTTGGATATCCTCTGTTACTTTCAAAGTCTCTTCCCCCTCATAAATAGCATTACTTTTTTGAATCCTAGGTATGTTCCTTCCTAGGAACTCCCCAGATGGAATACACACTGGCTGAGGACCCCATTTCACACTTTTAATGCAGTTAGATTTCACCCCCTCCCTACATATGACCCTCTTAAACAACTTCCCTATTTCTCGTCCTGTTACATTGCATTTCATTAAATCATATCGGGTTTATTTATTCCAAGACTGGCATGTTTGGACAGCCAAATCTGTCTTTCCCCGACTGGGCATTGGAGACCCTGTATCAATTATCTGGACGTCTGCCATCTCAGTCGAGTTCCTGCCAAAGAGAACTCCTGTGCTACCTTTTTTCAGGTCTCGCTCACATGGTACTTTTAATTAACCTGATATTTCGATGGCATAGGCAGAGACTTAAAGAATGTTCAAGTACTAGCATTAGACATCTATTGAGATTTTGTATTTTTAGTTTTCTTAAGAAATTTGCCTGTATTTTTAGGGGGATTCTTTGATAGTTCCGGGCGTTGTTCCTCATCAGATCTTAACCCGCCTATTTCTTTTACTATTTCCACATCCACTATGTCCTCACTAATACAAATAGATCCCCCTCCCTTTAGGCTGCTCCATTCTTGAAACATAATTCATGTCAATAGTGTTGCCACACTTAACTACAGTGGGAGAATTTACAATAATAATCTCTGATCTAGATACAGAATCTCCAACCTCAGGTGGAATATTTAGTTTGGCCCATATAAGGTGAAGTTTGTTCTAACGCTGTGCTGCAAGTTTTCAACTATCGATAACATTGCATGCAAGTCTTGGTTTAATTCACTTAAAATTGTATCTTGTGGGCTGCTTTCAATTAGATTTATCAAAGATGATAGATGGTTATGTTTCGGTGGGGCCGGCGTGAACACATAGGAGTTTTCTGATGAGTCTCTGATTCCTCTTCGCAGACTTCAGAGCCCGTTAACAGCTTCTTATCCAAAACTGCTGGGTGCTGCGCGGTGAGAGCAGTTGCAGTCACACATGGAGTTTCCGTTCCTGATGTTGTCGATAGTTGTTTATCGACCACCAACTTCACAGTTAAAGAATAAAAATAATAGTATGTGAACTATCTTAATGATAACCACTATAATCTCAAATTCATGGTGAACAAAAGTACTGACAGCATCCAATTTCTAGATCTGTAACTTTATATAGATCAAAACAGAATCCTCACTAACATCTATATCGAATCCACAGCGGGCAACTGTATCCTACACGCAAGCAGTAACCGTGTAACTGTAAATATATCCGTGGTGATCCTCAGGTTGAAAAGAAACTGTAGCACACAATCAGCATACATGATCAATGTTGAACAATCAATTAAGAAATGTAGACAACGAGGATACAATTATCGTAAACTGAAAGAATCAATTACCAAAGCTGAGAATATCACGATAGAATTTCTATTGACAGACAAACCCAAAAATATGAACTACCAAATTTATCATAACCTACAGCTCAGAGGCATCATCTGTGCGGAAATTGCTTAACAAATACTGGCACCTACTGAAACTAGATGATAATGTCCGCAAACATCTGGATGATATGCCACTCATATGTTATTGAAAAGCCCCCACCTTAAAGAATATGATTAGCCCGAGCCATCTGAAACCATTGAAAACAAAAGACATTAGAAGTATGTTGGATGAGAATATTTTGCTTGGCATTTATAGATGTGGCATGTGTAAACTATGCCCTCAGTTTTAAAATGGAACTAAAAGCATTGTCTTGCCTAATGGTAAAGAGAAGCGTATATTACAACTAATGAATTGCAATAGCAAGTCTGCAATATATGGTATAATGTGTGTTTGTAAAAAAACAATATATCGGGGGCACAATCAGATCTTTGAAGACAACTTCCAAGAAGGTGGAAACTATAACCTTAGGTAAGCGGATAAGCCAATTTCCTGTATCCCACTTTTTCTAAATACAATTCAAATGGGCAACCCTTTCAGAAAACTACAGCATCCTAATTGCTCATACACTTTGTTATTAGTGACTGTTCTCTTTCTACTCTATCTAGTTCCAGCAACAGAACAGCTCTGGAATCTCAAATAAGCAAAAAGTGTAAAACTCTATGGAATTCATCCTAACTGACGCAAGTAAACACCAGGAACTAAATGTGTGATAGGGGATTAACCTTCCTAATTAGTTAACTAGGCTTAAATAGCCAGGCAAGAGATATACATTTTATAATCAAACTATATGCAGGAACTTGACTTTAATTAACCTAATTTTGGGACAAGCAGTATGCTTTTGCCTTAAGATATGTGTTTTATTTCCCCTGAAGATTTCGTTTTTTGATCATTGGTATGTTAAATGTGACTGTTTTTGTATGTTTACTAAGGCATATGAAACCTTCCTTCTAATAGATACTCTCCTGAAGAGCCCTCTGAAACACGTGTAGAGAGTTCATACTTTGCCAGCAAATAAAGAATATGCTTGTGAAAATAAATAATGTGGAAATAGAATCATTTGGCACTCACCTGAATTGAATACTAGCACAGTTTGGCGCAATCAGGATTATACTTATCTTCATAACAAAGAATAAAAATAAGTCGCAATAGATTTTGTAGTCAATTTCATACTTTTTTAACCGTTTTAATTAGTACTTTTTCCGTCACGACTTCATCTCTCTTGTTGCACTGTTCAAGCACAGTAGGGAAACCAAGATTCTCTGCATCTTCTGGCGTCCGAGTTAACGGCATCTCCAAAGCGAGATTCATGGCGACCGAGGTGTTCAGCAGTATGGTGCCCAGGGGCTCTCCTCCCTTCGCTCTACTACAAAGGTCATAGATGGATTATTTCCTGTTATTCCTAGACTGAGTAGTGTGGGTTTACTTTGCTTCTCTTACCAGATCCCTACCTAAGTAACAAATCACAGACAACTTATGTGTATGGAAAAGTTGTAGGCCGTAGGAATTTTATTTTCTTACAGAAAATACAACACAACAAAATAATTACACTGCCATATGCTTTTGGGCACCTTGTGTCCAGTACCGAAGTTGCCCAAGGCCTACCCGAGAGAGGTGAGCTCTTACCTGGTTTGTGCCGCCTCTCCTTTTCCAGGCTTACTTATACCCCCCCGGCCTTTTGTTCCTTCTTGGGGTCGGCCGGTTTACCCCCCTGACCCCTTGCTGTTACATTTTGCACCTTCCCAGGTGCTGTTTCCTGCCCTTCCTGGTCTTTTGTTTCTTGTGGCGCCGTTCGGACGCCCCTCCCTACGCTTTCGTGCCGTTTTCCCCCACCCCGCGCCTAAAATCCCAGACCCTCTATCGTCCCGCATTTCATGCGGCCTTGGGCCTGGGTCATAGGCTGAGTAGTGTGGGTTCACTTTGCAGCTCTTACCAGATCCCTACCTAACCAACAAATCACAGACAACTTATGTGTATGGAAAAGTTGTAGGCCGTAGGCATTTTATTTTCTTACAGAAAATACAACACAACAAAATAATTATACTGCCATATGCTTTTGGGTACCTTGTGTCCAGTCCCGAAGTTGCCCAAGGCTCCTCCTGAGTCCTTGTTATCCCTGTGCCTTCGTTCCTGGGCACATGCCACCACACCTGAGCGGGTGTTCTTTACGCCCGCTCAGGTCCCCCCAAAAGCACCCTACCTACAACCTCTTTCTTGGAGTGCCCTAAAAATGTAGTCAGAAAAAAAAACCCATCCCTTTCCTTGATAGGTGTACCCCGTCCTGGTGAAACATGTCCGGGTTGCTCCGGTGTAAGTCATGTCTTATGAAGTGCAGACCTGTGTTCCTGCAGTACTTTTCTACTGATTTATTTAGTTTCTTTCTGGCTATTATAAATTGTGTGCCTCTTCTGTGCCCCATACTGGACCCTTCTTGGTATTATTTCTGACATAAAGATCTCGGTTTTACACCAGCTGAGGGTAATGCTATGCAGCGGCTCGCAAATGTTCCTCTGTAATTTACCCCTATTTGCGCTCGCCAGGTCGTTCCCTCCGAGGTGTATAACCAGGTACTCGGGGGGGGGGGGGTTGCTGAAAACTATCCGGTCCGACAGCCAGTCGTGAATGTCCTCCCCGTGCATCCCCGGGAGGCCTCACCAGGATGTAATCGCTGACGTCCCTATGCCTTAAAAGCTGCCCGTCGACCTCTGGTCGGGGGTCTGGGAATTCTTGTGTGATGCATCTGGGACAGTGGTCCTTCTCTCTCCTGCAATTTTGGTCTGTTGCTCTCCCCCGTTTGGTCTGTTTTAGCTTTCTCTAGCATTATAGCCCTCCCCTTGTCTCCCATACTAACATCCCTCCTTGCCAGGCCATCTCTTGCCACCGTTTTACTGGCCCCCGGCTCCCGTACCCTGAAAGCCCCATAATATGCCAGCGCAAGGTGCTGCCCTGAACCACGCGGCTTCGCCCGTGCTGCTACGTGCCTCTCATAGTACTTTAACAGAATTCTCAACTTCCCAAAGCTCACCCGCCTTTTGTTACCTGTTTTCTTCCCCTCTAATTTAGCCCATCCTCTCATAGCATATTTTATTCTAGCACTGTCGGCTGGGTTCCGTATGCCTGACACTTTTATGGTGCGCCGCCGCCCATCTTTTCTTTTTCCCTTTGGCAAAATTCCTCTTCAAGAATTTCACACATTTATTCAATTGCAGTTTTACCTCTTTTACCTTGTTTTCACCAACCAGCTTTTCCTTTTCTTCTTTGGAAAATGCCCTTCGAGACATTCACACCTTTATCAATAAAAAATGTTTCCACCTCTTTTACAACACATCTTTTTACCACTCTTCTTTTTTCCCTTTGGCAAATGCCCCTCTAAGAAATTCACACATTGTTTTCAATTGCAGTTTTTTCCACCTCTTAACGCCTGTTTCCACAAACACCTCTTTTACCACTTTACTTTTTTACTTTTGGCCAATGCCCCTTTGAGAAATTCACTCCTTTTTTCCACCTCTTTTCCACCTGTTTCCACCAACCCATCTTTTACATGCTCTTCGTACTGCTTACCCGTTTTGTACGTTAGGGCTTTCCTGGTCAGCTTGTCGATGACCCTTTCTTTTCTCTGTTCTTCTCCCACTTCTTTTGAGTCGACCTTGTGGCCCACCGTGCTTTCCTTTCTAGTGCCTCCAACGGGACCCATGCCTTCCGCGGCGTGGGCGTTCTTTCCTTGCCGGCGTCCGGTCTTAGCTCCCTGAATTTTTCCCACTGCAAGCGTGAGATTGCATCAGCTACCACATTTGCTTCCCCAGCGATATGCCTCGCCTTTATGTATCTATTCATTCTTATGCTTTCCAGCGTGATTGCCCTCATTACTTCCAACACTATTGTGCATGACGCACTTCCTTTATTTAACACGTGCACCACCACCATGTTATCTGACTCTACTGCTAACTCCCTGTTCCCTAGCTCTTCCCCCCATGCGCATAACACGACCCAGATCGGGAAGGGCTCCAGCCGCGTTATGTTTTTTGTCCATTCCGCCACTTGCCATGTTTTTTGGCCACTCGTCTGCACACCCTTGTTTCCCCAGTATTGCGCCAAACCCAAGGCCACCTGCTGCATAGGTGAACAATCCCTTTTAACTTCCTCGTTCACCGGTGATCGCCATATCCCCGACCCATTGAAGTATTTCAGAAGTTCTGCCCACACTTCCAGATCTTTCTTGATTCCTCCCCCTAACCTGACTCTGTGGTGCCCCCTTTGTAGCACCTTCTCTGGAACACCCTCCCCTGTGGTATGACTCTTCCTGCGACATTCCGCTTTCCTGCCAGCGCTTGCAATTCTTCCACCGTCGCTAGCAGCTCCGTCATCTTGTCACCAGGATCCGACACATTCCTTTGTTTGAGTCAATTTCTCTTCCTCGGAATTGGATAATCTGCGTTGGGCCCATCGTTTTCTCCTCCGCCAGAGGAAAACCCCACTCGCTTGTTATTTCCGCGATAAAATATGCGCCTGAGATGGCGCACCCCATCGGGAGGCTGTTGTCGACGAAGTATTCCCCCTCCCAATGCCTACATAACCATCTTCGTGATCTGCTGTTGACTGGCAACAGGTGGAATGCCATCCATGCCCCTTTTCCCGCTTTCCTGATCAGTTCTACCGCCTCCTCGAAGTCTGCATATGATACCGTTGCATCGCTGTGGGCCGTTTCTTGGTCTGTGTATTTCTGGAGCCACCTTTCCATCTCTCGATTTTTTCCCCGGCATGGCCCCAATACCGCCCCAGTTCTTATTTCCGCGTCTCACCACTTCTGCCGCTTGGAGCTGCGGCCCTTGTGCACTTGGAGCTGCTGTGGTCACCCTTACATCTCTCGCACTTGTGGCTGAACTTGCACTTCCATCCCCAGCTACATGGTACCCCCTTTTCAAAACTCCTACATTGTCCTGGTTCTGCTCGTGTTGCCCCCGTGCTCCCTCTGCCCCCCCCATGTGTTGTCGGGGGCATGCTGCTCTGCCACCTCTCTGTGACCCATAATCTCTGCTCTGCAAACTCTGGTATCTATGTCTGTCATAGCTGGATTCATACTTACTGCTATTGTATCTATAATCCGCTTTGTAATCCTTCTGCCAATACTGCATTCCCTGCTGCCCCCCTTTGCTCCGCTCCTTGGAATCCCATTTCTCCTTTAGCATATTAAATATGTAGAGATTAAAGTTTTCTTCATCCCAACCCATATCCGGAAAGCGGTCCATCTCCTTTCTGAACTTGTGATCGTACTCCAGCCATGCGCCACCTCCAAACGCTGCGTGTACCTTCAACACCCTCTGTTGATACGCAACTAATGCTACCCCATCTTCCGGGAATTTTTGTAATATAATTGTAGACATTATGGTGAAGGCCGACATCCAGTTTTCAAAATTCCTTACTACTGGCCCCTTTTTAAGTAAACTTTTCTCGTCCTCCTTCATGTCCTCTAGGGCCACATTCATCCCCCTCTTTTGACAATCTAACAATGTAAAGATATCGATCAATTCCTTCCTCCATATTTTTTCCTTTACTTTGTCATTTATGTACCAAGCCATCGCTTTCATTGACCTGCCCTGTGCATCTTTACCCATGGTTGACCTGCCATATTTCGTCATGAGTGGCCCCCCATTTTCTCCCGCGGCCACCTTCGGTGCTGCCCCTGGTGGTGTGTCCCCTGCCACTACGTTTGGCCCTGCCGGTGCACCTTGTGGTGCCGGGATTATTGGTGCCCCTGGCGGCGGCACCGGGACTACTGGTGCCCTTTGCGGTGCCGGGACTGGGGTTTCCCTGGGTTCTACTGGTGCCCCCTGTGGTGCCGGGACCGGGGTTCCCCTGGGTTATGCCCCTGCCCCCCCTGCCCCTCTCTGTTTTTCCCTGCTCACCACTCCCCTCCATTTTACCCAAGCCCTTAGATGATCTCTTTCTTCGTCATCACTGCTTGCTTCAGTTGAGGAACTCCCCTGCTGCTCCTCCCTGGATCCCTTCCCCCGTCTGCTCTTCTTGTCATTGGTTCTGGGCGACTTACCCGAAACCGTGACGCAATTTTTTAACATTTTTACAATTTTATTCCCCACATTATTATTCACAGTACCTTTCTTTGTATCTTTTTTCTTTTTCTTGGTCGGTGCCTCTGTCTGTTCCTCTGATCTCTTCGACTCCGCTCTTCCCCTTTTCTGTCCTTGCGGAAGCTCGTCTTCTTCTTCGCTACTGCTGGGCTCTATGAAGAGCAGAGGTGACGTTGTCTTCGCCCTTTCTTCTTTCTGCATTATCTCCAGCACCCATTGTGCCCCGTATTCCTTCTCTGCGTTTCTCGCCCATTCTGAGAATTCTTGGGCCCTTTTTGCTCTTCCTTCCGCCATCCTTCTCGTCTGAATTCTGTCAGCCACGCTTCCCATTTAACCACGGCAAAAGTCCTTTGTTCGTTCGCAGCTGGTACTTCTGGGTCGCTCCTGCTCCGGCACCGTTGGGCGACTCGTAGCCACTGCGTTTAGGACGAATTCCGAGAGGTAGAAAAATGCGTGAGCCCGCAAGATCAAACGTTTTTCCTTCCCCTTATCCAGGCACTAAGAGCCTACCCGAGAGAGGTGAGCTCTTACCTGGTTTGTGCCGCCTTTTCCAGGCTTACTTATACCATCCCGGCCTTTTGTTCCTTCTTGGGGGCGGCAGGGTTACCCCCTGACCCCTTGCTGTTACATTTCGCACCTTCCCAGGTGCTGTTTCCTGCCCTTCCTGGTCTTTTGTTTCTTGTGGCGCCGTTTGGACGCCCCTCCCTATGCTTTTGCGCCGTTTTCCCCCACCCCGCGACTAATCTCCCAGACCCTCTATTGTCCCGCATTTCATGCGGCCCGGGGCCTGGGTCATAAGGCGGAGGAGAAAGCAGAATTGGAGGTCAGCCACAGCAACCCGCAGAGGCAGATTTGACATTTCAGACCCAGGCTGCATTTCGGTGAAATTTCATTGTATTTAGTGAGCGAGGCCGTTAGAATTTTGGGAATCCGGCCCATTTGGTGCAAACTTTTCAGCCAGCCACTTGCATCGAACGAGAATGTATGTAAAAGCCAGGCCACTAAAAGGGGTGAAAAAACTTTGCTGCAATTAACTCTTTGTATCTGGGCCGCTGAAGAGTGAAAGGACGTATGCATTTGTTGATCTGCTAACCCCGAAATCGGTCTTTTTGAATGAATATTGCCACATTTAAAAGGGATGCTGGTTAGAAAACGTTGCAATGAATTCGGGTGGCGGCAGGGAAACTCATATCTCGCAGGAGTGAACGAAAACAAGGCTATTCTCTCGTGCTCACCCAAAAAGTTGCATTCCAGTAGTCCAGCATTCAGGAAGCACGGGTGAACAGCTGTAACATTGAATTAAGCATTACCAGAGAAGCAGTGCATGTGCCTTGAGGCTGCTTTTTAAAGATAATCCTTTGTGTGCAGTGCATGTGCCGGGAGGCCGCTGCAACTAGTGGGTTCACCGCTGTGCCGATGCATCAGGGCCAGAGCCAATATAAACAAGCATTTGGCTGAAAACAAGGACACAGCAAGTCAGATTACAGAGAGCCTCACCTTCGCAGTGCGTGTGACAGGAGGCCTCTGCAACTAGTCGCTCCATCGCAGTGCGTGTGCCTGAAGGCCGCTGCAACAAAGAAGATGTCTACGCAGAATCAGGGAACACCAGGGTTCTGCTGTCCCGTTAAAGACTTGGAGCACTTGTGTTGATGGCACGGATGGCAGCCCCCAAGCATGGCCCAAATTGGTTGCACATGGTGGCAACACAGCTAGACGATGAAGCAGCGGGGCCAAGCCAAAGGGCAGGTTCGCCACTATTGTTCCCTAATTTTTCAGCAGAGGAGGCGATGCAGGAGATCCAGGTCATAGAAGAGGAAGAGGAAAACAGGCACAGCGAGGAGGAGGAACCTGTAACCAAGAGGAAGAGGACTCTGACCGCTAAGGCTAAAACCAGTAGGCAGCAGGCAGAGGCGGTGAAGAAGCGAAAAGCAGCGGGGGGAAGAGGTAGGGCGAGAGAGCAGGGGCCTGTTGCCAATCCGGCTGCCTTTCCTGCAGAGGCTCCAAGGGGTAGCGGCAGTGCTCCCAGCGCGCCTGTGGCCAGCTCAGTGGCGGTGGCAGCATAGGGACCTGCATCCTTGGAGCAGGTTAAAGGTATGTTCATGCAGTGGTTACAAGCATGGGGAAACAGGGGGATTGGTCAAATGTTGTGTGGAAATATAAATCCATTTAATCAGGTGGGGAGGAATGCTGAGGGTGTGCACCAGCGAGGTGAGAGTCAGAGGCTGGATGCCTTGGGGGTGTGGTGTGCGGTTTATAGTCATAATGTCGACAACAAAAATGTCGACAGTCAAAATGTCGAAAAAAAAATTTCTAAAAAAAATATGTCGACTTTTTTTTTCAATGCATTTTTTTTTTAAATGGGGGGGTTCCCCCCCCCCAACCCCCTTTTTTAATTTTTTTAAAAATGTTTCCCTTTTTTTAACTCCCGAACCCCTAAAATAAATATATAATTAAAAAAAACGAAAGTCGACATTTTTTTTCGACATTTTTTTGTTGACATTTTTGTCTGTCGACATTTTTTTTTCGATATTATGACTGTCCACCGTGGTGTGCCTCACGGTCATGAGTCAAGACTCCTCACTGCCCAGGGAAACCCCACCTGGGGGTGGGTGGGCAGCCATCTGCAGCAAGTGTTAGCAACACCGGCAGACAACAAAGGGCAGGGCATGGTATGGGGTAATCAAGCCTCCGCACTGCACAGGGAATCCCCTGCAGGGGTGGTCAGCCAGCTGCAGCAGCCGATAGCAACGCCCGCAGCTAGCCATGGGAAGGGTATTGTGTGTGGTGATGCCACACAGTACAGGCAGCGGGGAACTCTTTGGTTTGGCAAATTCCTCTGGCCTACACGGAGAAGAATTGGCAGAAGGAGTTTATTTTTAGATCTTTTCCCTGTTAGATATGGAGCCTGTGGGGATGGGCTTATGCGAATTGTCAGAGAAGGAGAGGGAGAAGAAGGAAAGGGAGAAGGCCAAGGTAGAGGAGAACATCCCCAATTGGTTGGCAGCTTTCAGAATGATGGCATCCAACATGATAGAAAAATTCCCACAGGATGCAGGGACTTTGTTTGCATATGTGCAGTATGTCCATACATTATACTTAACCTATGGCGGCAACGCTTGGTTAAAATATGACAGGGGTTTCAGGCTTAAAATGCAGGTTTGACCTGCAATGTCCTGGGATGAGGTGGATGCCAGGGGGTACATTGAGAAAATGGTACCATCTAGGGAAACGGGGGACAAGGCACAGGGCGAGAAGCCTCATTATAAAAGAGATAGATGGTCTTATGTGGACCGGAGAAGGGGGTCCTTTCGCGGGCGCTTCTCCTGGAATAGTCGTCCCAGTTATCAGGGGGAGCAGGTGGTCTGCTGGAAATTTGAGGAGGGGTATTGCCCCTTTGGCAAAATCTGCAGATTTAAACACGCTTGTGGCAGAAATGCAGGGAACCACAACTCGTCTTCCAACCTTAAAACCCCAGAGCCCTGTCCCTCTCTATTCTCAGGTACCAGCTGGCTTTCTCTGAAGCCTCCAAAGAAGGCCAATGAAAACGCTGCCGAGAACAAAACCCTCTGCACCTCTGCAGACTCACCTGCCCACACCCAAACTCCTGCATAAATTGATTCCTTTCCTGAATAAATATCACAACAGCACCAATGCTAAATTGCTCTGGGAGGGTTTCAGGTGGGGGATTAGGATCACTTACGACCAGGCTGTGGGGAGGAGGGAAGGGGACAATTTAAAGTCAGCAGTGAGAATGCCTGAGGGGGTGGCACAGAAGGTTGTTAAGGCGATCGAGCTGGGTAGGGCGGCGGGCCCAGTCACGTCCCGGCCATTGAAGATTTTTGTAGAGTCACCCCTGGGCTTGGTACCAAAGAGGGATGAGGGGCAGTTTCGCCTCATATAGCACCTTTCCTTCCCAGAGGGTGCGTCTGTTAACGACGGCATAGCCGAAGAGAAGTCCAGGGTTAATTATTCTTCATTTGATGATGCAGTAGAACTGGTGAGGATGTCGGGGAGAGGCACACTGATGAGGAAGGCTGACATTGAGTCTGCCTTCAGGCTACTGCCAATTCACAAGGAAAGCTACCATGTACTGGGTTTCAGGGTAAAGGACTCTTACATCTACGACAGGTGCTTACCGATGGGTTGCGCGATTTCCTGTGCTTACTTTGAAAAGTTTAGTAGCTTTCTGGAATATGCATTGAAGCAGAGGGCTCGGGGCAGAGTGGTAATGCATTTCCTCGACGATTTCTTGTTCATTGGGATAGAGGGGACAGAGGAATGTGGGTCGCTCATGAGCATGGTCCAGGCTTTAATGGAGGAGTTAGGGGTGCCCTTGGCCAATGGGAAGACAGTTGGCCCACTCACAAGGCTGACATTCCTGGGAATAGAGATAGACTCAGTTGGTGGGAAGTGTAGATTGCCAAAGGACACAGTGGCAAAGCTTAAAGAAACAATCAGGGAATTGAGGGGCAGGAGTGAGGCCACACTGAGGGAGCTGCAATCATTGGCGGGGAACTTGAACTTTGCGGGCAAGGTGATACCGGCAGGGAAAGTTTTCACCAGGAGCATTGAACTCAAGACGATAGGGCTGCAGCACGCTTCCCAACATGTGCGTCTGTGGCGGAGTTGAAGGAGGATCTCAAAATGTGGGATGGTTTCATGGACGATTTTAATGGGGTGCTACTGTGGAAGGAGCAGTGGGCCACTAGCGTGAAACTCATGCTCTTTACGGATTCTTTGGGCTCTCACGGTTTTAGGACCACTCTGGGGAGAGACTGATGCGGGCAGGCCTGTCCAGCAGCATGGTATCAGGTGGGAATTACCAGGGACATTAACCTACTGGATCTGGTTGCTTTCAAGCTTTGGGGAAAGTCATTAGCTAATAGGAAGGTGGTTCTGTGGTCAGATAACCTGGCTGCGGTTCAAATCATCAATCAGGGGACGCCCAGCAATGTGAGGGTTCTGAGGTTAATGATTGAAGTGACAACAAGCTTGCTCTTATTAAATACTGAGGTAAGAGCATGATACATTCCTGGGGTAAAAAACGTGGCCATTGACTCTCTTTCTCGTTTGTAGTGGGAGAAATTTTGGGGGAACTGTCCAGGGGCGAGCAAGAGGATGACCCCATTCAAGATGCAGTGGTGGGGCATGATTGGGGGAATCTGAGTTTGCTAATCCACACTGCCCTGGCCAAGGGCACAGCAAGGAGGTACAAGGAGTGCTGGGATGATTCCTGGCCTTTCAAGAAGAAATGTTGGGGGAAGGGCAGAGGGGAGCGCCAGTGCACGCCTTTGTCGGATGGGGTTGGCGGTCTGGGAAAACCAGAACCTGGATGTCATATCATTTGGCGGCAATAGCTCATTACTTCAAACTCGGGGGGAAACCCGATCCTACCAAAGAACATTACATTACAATGACAGTGAAGGTTTGGGCAAAGCAAACAGAGAGAAAGCCTGACGTAAGGCAGCCAATTGTGATTGTAAAATTGCACAGTTTAATTGAAACCCTTCGGACTGTTTGCCATAGCGAGGTGCAGAGGGTTTTGTTCTCGGCAGCGTTTTCATTGGCCTTCTTTGGAGGCTTCAGAGAAAGCCAGCTGGTACCTGAGAATAGAGAGGGACAGGGCTCTGGGGTTTTAAGGTTGGAGGATGTGCATTTAACAAACAGCGGGTGTGAATTTATTTAAGAAAGTCCAAGTCCGACCAGAAGGGAAAGTGGAGGTCAGTCACCCTTTATAGCATCCAGCGGAGCATAGTGTGTCCAGTATCGGGGCTGACGACATGCCTCCAGGGGAGGCAACGGGTGGGTGCAGGGTCCCCCTTATTCTTGCACAGTGATGGGGCAGCCCTGAGCAGGTTTCAGTTCAGGAGGGTCATGGATATGGCATTGGAAGGAATGGGGGCGACAGGAGGTGTGTTTGGTACACATTCCTTTAGTATAGGGGCGGCCACATCAGCGGCAGAACTAGGCATGGGACCGGAAGCAATCATGAGAATCGGGGGGTGGAAGTGGGGTTGCTTCAAGAGGTACATAAGGCCTGATAAAATGTTGATTTAATAACCACCTTCTCATCTCATTCCAATTAACAACAGCTCGAAGGAGGAGACGGTTTGTTTGGGTAGTGGGGCATTCATTTGTGTCTAGGGCCGGGGCTAGCTGGACGGCGGAAAGAGAGAGAATGACCGCCGGAGAGTACCGGATCTGGTGGCACAGGGTGCCCGGAATGAGATGGGCACAGTTGCAGGGGCACATTGACAATGTGCTGGGTAAGTAGCACAGGACTGACATTTTGATTATACATCTAGGTGGCAATGATCTGACAAGGTTGGGTGGGGGGATGAGAGAAATGATGTTTACTTTACAGGAGTTGTCCTTGCAGTTGGGCGAGACTGAAATCATTTGGTCCAAGATTATTCCAAGACAGGAATGGAGGGGCACAGATAGCCATTCTGCAGTGAAGAAATTGAGCAGGAAATTGAACGGGGCAATGGCTAAATTCTGCATGGGCAGAGGTTTCCCCCAGGTCAGGCACAGGCTGATCAATTTGATATCCCCGGAATACTATTTGAAAGACGGTGCATTTGTCATCATCGGGCATGGATCTGTTCTTCTGGAATTTGTGCACAAAGCTACTGGAATTATAAAAGAAGGAAGGTGTTTTGGTGACCAGTGGCAAGATACAGACTACTAATGAGCCATGTAAAAGCGGGAAGGATTTTCGGTCTTCTCAGGACCAGTGCTCCTTGGGGTCTAAGCGGCAGGGGAACTGGAGATATCAATGAGGGCTCAGCTTCCCCCGACTAAATGGCACTCCCCCAGCCAGGAACACCTGAAAGGGCAGACGTGGCTCAGACAAGAATGGTTGGGCAGATTTGGCCTACAGTGTACTTGGTTGGGCAAGGGGAAGGCAAGGTTTGGGCACGGAGCAGTCGGTGGGTCGCTGCACCTTCTGAACTGTTGTCACAAAGTTTGTTTGCAGTGTTTTGAGTTTGTTATGTTGCGAAAATAAATCAGCAGCCTTTTTATGCCAACAAAGAAAGCATGTCTCATTCTGTCCCTTTTCCTGGGTGGGGTATCGAAAGGGGCGAATAGAATGAGAAAGTGTGTTGGTACAGGTATGGACAAATGCCCACGTTATGGAGGTGATGACGTAAGAAGAATGGAGGAGGCGCCCGAATAAAGGGGAGGTGTGCAGGAAGCCTGAGCTCTACACAGCACCCTCTCCTTCTTCTCACCACTTGCGTCCTGCTCACGTTTCGCTCCAAAAGCCGGTACGAAGCCACTGCGATATTCTCGCAAGGAAAGGACCTAGCAACCTAAGTTGTCAAGCTGTAACAAAAGCCTTTAACAAGTGGTAAGTGGCCACTTCTGGCAACCTAAAGCAACCACAATTCCTATAGTATTCCAACCCCAATTACTGTCAGCTCAGGACACAATTACTGGCAAAATACCTGTCTGATAACGGCATGTCTATTGGCACAACGCCTATACAATTATTGCCCAAATTACTGTCAGCTCAGGAGACAATTACAGGCACAATAACTGTCAGATTGAAGCATGTTTACTGGCAAAATAACATATAGATGTTCATACTCAGTGCTCTAGAGAATATTCTTAAGTGGAAATATTTTACTCCAGTTTTTTAATTTTGGGAGTAACATTACCTACGCATTTTGCGTAACTCAGGTCCAAACATACCCATGGACCTAAGTGGGTGAGAGCAGCAGGGGGACATGCTCTTATGTGTTTGTTTACTATTTTTGTGTTACTTCCTGTTTTTGACTATTTATAGGGAGTAAAAGTGGCTGATACCCCACTTATCTGTTTATACTTATTGCCACAATGCCTATAATATGACTGTCATCTGGGGACACAGTTACGGGTACAATAATTGTTGATGCACCCATATGGGGGCACTTAACTAGAAAAGTAGCCATTGGATCTGTATATAATAATTTTTAAAAAAGAACATACAGGAAGGGGACTCGATTAATGACACAATATCTGTGTGAAGCTTGCATGGATCCTGCTAAAAGGACTTTCTGGCTGGGGCATGATGACTCGCAAAGTAATCTTCTATAGTGACTATGATTGCTGGTAACATAACTGTCCGATAGCTATTGATACTGTGCCTATATGATGAGGGAATGATGCCTCCCAACTTGCGGCTTCAGAATTTCCTGGTACAGGGCAACTGGGGGGGAGGCCCATGTGACTGGGTGGAGTGCAAGAAGCAACACATGTGAACTTTATGTTATGGAAATGTTCTTGTCAGTTCATTTAAGATCCTAGAGGCCCAACCAGTCCCATTCCCAACAACACCAGTCACAAAGCAGCCTTCCTTGGGATCAGAAATTTAAGACAAGTCCTCCAGACAACATACAATAAAAACACTTGTCTAAGGAAAAAGGCTTGATGGACTGTTTTGCAAGGAAACCAAGATTTATTTTGTGTGAAAAAGGAAAAAGGTATCAGAAGATCCTGTAGAACCAAACTGACACAGAGCTCTCTGTAAGTACAAAGCAAATATAAGATTAAGGAAAGAAATTGTCACTCATAACACAAAGAATATACAGTGTTAATACCCCACCCTCATTGGCTACCACCTATATACATAATACCAGTCCCTATAGTCCCTTGACCGATAGGCCACATCCTAATCTACCCCTGCCCTCTAGCACGGGGTTCCCCTATTCCGTCACCTTGGTTCCTGCTGCTGGATTAGCGAGTCACCTGTAATCTTACCCACCCTATCGCCCTAGTCACATGGTGTGCATCTGGTCGTTAGCATGAGCTCAGTGGACAATGCAGAGGTCAAACTGGACCTTTAAAATAATAGTGTGCTTCTCTTGATACTAGACACGCAGGTGCCCAAGCCATGCCTCCCCAGCTCCCGAAGAGATTTGTTGGCATCACCTCTTGCTCTTTGAATAAAAAATAAGAGGCTGTTCTGCTCGTCGCTCGCCTCTTATCAGTTGCCCACGCGTGGTACACCTCCTTGGTCTCTTGACAACTACATTAATCGGCCCAATTCTGATGGATTTACATACTCTATTTTCTAGCCGCCTGGCACTTCAAATAAGACGGCCATTGTCCCGGAGGGCGCTAGTGCCCTAAATCTAAATCAAGCATGTTAGCAGGTCGAGACCTCTAACCTGGCTCCCGTGGATTTGTCCTTCGGGACGGGCGCAGGCCTACCCTGACTCTGCCGTTCACTTTCCATTCTTTTCAACAGGCTTACAGCTTGATACAATTACACAATGGTGCTATTGTCAGCTTCACTCCAGGGGCGTGGGAAAAGGAAAATTAATCAAACTCTTCATTATGTCACGCTGCTACACCTCCACCAGGGAATACACAATGCTAGGCTTCACTTCCAATATGGTGATGCTTCAGTATTTCCCCCACCCCAGCCCTGTGTTTGCATCATCATTATTACACAGTATATTTCACTACTGCTACACAATATCATTCATGCCCTATATCTGGGCCTGCCTAACCCTCTACAACTACATGTGTTGCTCCCAACTGCGCTCCCCACAATGCTGTAGCCGCGCACCCTCACTTTCTTGTGCGCTAATAGACTTTTCTTTGCCCGAATTGTTTGGTCATGTATGGGAGCTGTATGTGAAACCCAACAGAAGCCCATCCCTTTCTGTGGCCTCTGAAATTCTTGGTGCTGTGCTCCTGGGGAAGGCCCGTGTGACTTTGCCTAGCGCATGAAGCATGAAGCGCAACGTTTGCACTTTATGTGTGGAAAGGGCTTGCAGGCTCATTTTACATTTGAGAACTGCGACCACCACCCCGCACCAAGAGCAGTCCTGAAACAACCTTCGCTGGGCTTGACTGACTTCAACCTACCCTGAGGCCTCGTAATGCTCTGGTGTGGTGAGGTTGGGGGAGTGGCCCACGTAACCTGGTCCAGGAGTTGTAGCTTCAAATCTGGGCTGTAATCTGGCAAATAGTGCTAGCGGGTTTCTGTAAAATCTGGGATCCCCAATCATCCTCCGCCCACACCCAACAGCAGTCCTGAAACAGACATACAGGGGCCTGGCTGTCTGCAAGCTCACCCTGCAGCCTCTGAACTTCCTGTTGCAGCATGATTGGGAAGAGGCCATGTGACTAGGCCTCATGCCCTACCCCTTATGTCACATAGCAATCTTGCTGTTGGGCTACCAGACAAAGGGATGCTAGCAAAGGGGAACGCCTCTTAGTTTCTTTGCCTAGCTCCCCTTATGGCCTCCACTCCCAGCCCCACCTGCATCCTCACAGACAAACTGGAGTTGCTTGTCATTAACAACATGCAGCCAAGTGACTACTAGTAGCCTTCCTGGTGTGTTATACCAGATGCCAGAGGAGGCCACAGTGCATAACATTAAATGAAGTATTCTTAGGTTATGAGGTTCAGTTCTTGGGAAGTGTTTAGGTTACGTTAAGGACAGAAGACACCCATTAGTCACCTCACTCACCCAAGCACAACCACCACTTGGCTGGTACGTGGGTGCTTCGGAGGCGCGGGCACCAACCAGGAAAACAAATCTCTATTAATGTTAATACCCTTCAATGCCATTTCCTTACAATTGATTTATTTATTTATAGAGCGCTTTACGCAGCTGCACCCAGCAGGTATTCATACGTTGGCTCACCTAGGACAGGCAGGCAAGGACATACCACATTGCTGCCCATAGGCACCCCTCCAGAATGTCCTTATGTTGCTGCCTCGCCTGTGGAACAGGCTATTTACTCAGTGGAGTTCAGTAGATTTGATCAGTTCTTCTATTATGGTGCACCTGACATAAGCGCTCTTCAGCTACACTTACCTTAACCCCTCCTGGCACCCCAATGTCTGCCCTCCATCCCTTGTATGCCGGACCTACCTTGCAGCTCGGAACATCTACCTTCCCTCTCCTCTCTTGCTCACTTTTTGGGCAATCACCCAAACACCATCTCTCCTCACTTACCCTTTCACCCTCCCCTTTGGTGATTATACATTCATCACCTCAACACAGCCTCACCAAAACACCCTCAGGTTTCAGAAGCAAATAGACCAAATATACCATCCACATGCAGACCATCCAAGTGTCCAAGTGCCCACTTCCAAGCGAAAAAGTAACCTGTCAAATAGGTGTGTGCCATTCCCTGTCTTAGGGTGGTCTGTTCTCCAGGACAACATACTCTAATCTGTCATTTTAGGCTGTGACAATATCATATGTTGGAGACTGGGTGATGGGACTGTGTGATTCTGGGGGTCGGGTACAGCTGCCAGCTCCATTATGCAGTATTCGCAGGAGATTTACAGAGCATCCCCCAAGTCCTCTGCATTCTCTGTGGATCTACCAAGACCCTGGAAGCTTCAGACTGGTAGAGAACATAGGAAATGGGTAGTGAAGACCCTCCACTTGTTGAGCCACTGGGAAAGGAATATTCATAGCTCAAAGGACTATGGTTAAAATGCAATGTCACGTAAAGCAATTAGGCATATCTCTGTAACCACAAGAGGCCACTTGCAGTCCTGAGTAGAAATGCTAAGCTAGACCCTAAAGATTGCTGACCACCCTGTAAGAGAATAGATCTGTTATATAATTCATATACCACCACCTCAAAGACACATGCCTGAGTTGGTGAAGAGAAACAATTATCCAGGGAAACGTGTAGCTAATTCAATTCTAAGTGCGTCCGAGACCACAAACACAATGTGGTTTGAAGAGAGAAAATCTAAGCACGCTGTGCTTGCCCTCTACATGGCTCATCAGTGGAGTTTGTGAGAGCCAGGATTGCCTATGCTTACCAGAAACAGAGAAAGGGACCTGCAACCAGTTGACCGAGTGTGAGCCAACATATGGCCTCTGCGCTGACAGTTCTACTATGGGTCCATGTTACTGTATACACAACAATATGAAACAGCTGGGGGCATTACAGTCCGGGGCATTACAGTCCGGACACGGGTACCAAAATCAGAAGCCTTGTGGCACCCAGGAGATCCAGCTGAAAAGAATGTGGCAATCATGCTGACAGTGGGGTGACCCACTGCATCATAAAAGAGTTGAGGAGTTTGGGAAAGGTGTGGTAAGTCCAAGGATCTGGAGTCTCACTGAGCAGGAGAGTGTGCGGACAAGCGGTTAGAGGCCGGAAGGACGTGGAGGAGCAGGAGGTGGCAGAGGAGCTGGTGGGGAGACAGGGGAATGCAGTGCAGGTAAAGGAGAGACAAAAAACAGGACGATGAGAAAACAACTGGATGCAATGAGATGGTAAGAGGCACAATGATGGGAGAGGAGGAGAGGAGAGATTATCAGTAAGAGGAGGGGGGAACAAATGAAAGAGTAGCTGTCCAAAGGGACGGACGGAGAGAGAGACAGAGAGAGAGAGACAGAGAGAAAACGTCATGAAGAGAGAAAGAATACCAAAAGGTGGAGTAAAGAACAAGCAAGGAGAAATATGTATTGGAAGCAAGAATCCAAAAGAGGAGTAGTGCAGGAGAACCATTTGGAGAAGAGAGTTGAGCAGAGGTGGAGCTGAGAAAAGCTATGGGGGAGGAGTAGAGGAACTGAGTGTTGCCTGATTTCCAGGAGGGAAGAAGTAGTTGAGCTATAGGGGGGAGGTGGTGGCAGGCACTTGTAAGGGGGAGATGGTGTCCAGGTCAAGGGGAAAGCTGAGTGGATGATGGGCAAGTGATGGAAGAGACTGTGGCAGGGTCTGCAATCAGGAGCCTCAGTATCACAAGCCCTGAGACCAGCATGATCTTATAAATATCCAACGAAGACTAATGTTTATCTGACCAGATGGCTGACCACCAAGGCAGATAGCACAGTTTCTACACACAAAAGAGGAAACATCCTGAACACTGCAACAAAAGCCAAGCGCATCGCTCTTCAGTCCTTTTCTATCACCAAAGTAGAAGGACAAATTATCAAATAGAGGAAACCTTTTAGAGGGGAAGGCGGGCAGGCGGATGAGGGAAGGGGACTATGGACTTGGAGTAAGGTAGTCACTACGGTGAGTAACCTTGTTATACTCCTTCATCCCGTCCCCTTACCTGCATACGTTTGGGAGATTCCGAAGCATTGACCTATGAAATGGGTGGATGGAAATCATTTACAGAAAAAGGTTTTTGAGCACTGCCTGGCCAAACAGGGCACCGGCCCGGGAACTGAGATCAAGGCAATTGTGCTTACAGAAAGCCAAAGGTGAAGACCATGTTGCTGCTTTGGCAATTGTCTCCCATGGCACATATTTTTGAAAAGCGGCAGTCGCTGCTTTCCTTTGCACTAAATGTGTGCGGATGCCTTTCGGAGCTTGCAGGCCTTGTGCCTTATAAGCTTCTGAGATACACATAGCAACCCATTGTAAGATGGAAGCTTTGGAGGCTGGGGTTCCTTTTGGATTCCCAAAGGTAACAAAGAGTTGAGAAGCACCTCTGATGTCACCTGTTTTCTGTAGGTAAAACTTCAGTTCAAGTTATGGAGGACTGTGCATCTGAAGCCGGGTTTGGAAAGAAGAACGGCAAGGTAATTGTTTGGTTGCTATGGAACTCTGAATCAGTCTTTGTGTGCGGAGCATCACCTTGTCCTTATGAAAAACCAAGAAAGGATACTCAGAGGAGAGGGCTTGAAGCTCACTTATTCTTCTGGCCGAGGTAACCGCTATCAAGAAGGCCACTTTCCAGGTGGGGAACAGTGGCTAGTGGCTCAAAGGGTTTGTGACAGAGAGCGGTGAGGAGCACCTTGAGATCCCATTTAGGATGAGGTGGCTTGACCGGAGGAAAAAGATGAAAAAGCCCTGAAAAATGTCTTATGACTGGATTTGTCAGAGTGAAAGAGCAATTATCCATTGTAAGGTAGTCCCCATTGGCAGACAAATACGTTCTGCATGACAAAATGTGGATGGCCGCGTCCGCTTTATCTAAAATGAACGACATGATGCAGTCAATAGAAGCCTGACCAGGGTCAAGCTGTTTGGCGAGGCGCTAGTGACAGAATCAAAGCCATTTGCTCCTGTACTGGGCTCTTCTTGAAGGTGTACATGCTGCCTGAATTATATGCATATTGTCTTCTCAGAGACTAAACTGCGTTAAGGATTTGAACTCAGGAACCATGCTGCTAAACTGACGGATTGTGGGGAGGGATGCCACACTTGTTGATTGTTCTGGTGCAGAAGATTGGAGATCTGTGGCAACCTGATCAGATTGCGCATGAACAGTTGCTGAAGTTCCGAGAACCAGGAGCTCGCTGGCCACCAAGGAGTAATGAGCAGCAGAGTGCAATTGTTGGCACTCCTGAGTTTCCAAAGCGATTGATGAATCAATGGCAGAGGAGGGAAGGCAAAGCCAGCATGTTGTCCCACAGAATCACAAGCGCATCCCCAAGGAAGATGCACTGAGTCAGTTCCTGGAGGCATAGCACAGAGGCTTTTTGTTTGGCTGATGTCGTGAACAGGTCCACTGTCGGAATGCCCCACTGCGAAAAAAGGTGGACAAGAACGTTCTCATTGATCTCCCACTGGCGGTTCGCTATAGACTGGCGGCTGAGGGAATATACACTGCCTGTAGCCAGATATTGTTCTGCACTGCCGATTCCCAAATCTGGATGGCTAGACTGACAAGTTGGGGAGCACTGGTAACTCCCTGATTGTTCACATAGAACATAGCCACTGAATTTCCTGTGCGCATTCTCACTACCTTGCTGACAATGGATGGCCAAAAAGCTTTCAAAGCCAGAAACACTGCCAAGAGCTCAGGTTAATTGATATAAGAATTCCTGTCCTGAGGTGTCCATAGGCTGAAAACCAACAGATGATTCAATGTAGCTCTCCAGCCCAGAAGGGAGGAGTCTGTCGTTATTGTGACTTGCGGTGAAGGCTCCAGAAAGGAGGCTCCCACAGAAAGATTGACAGAAGTTGACTACCATCAGAGATCTGCCAGCATACCTGAAGGGATTGCTATCATTTGGGAGTCTGGGTCTGAAGCTTGACACCAATTTCTCCCTAGCATCAGTTGCGTGCGCCTCATCTTTAGCCTTGTTAGGGGAAGAGTCACAACACATGAGGCCATGAGGCCCAGAAACTTTGAAACCACCAGTCTGACCTCTGGGATGAGCTGAGAAACAGTTGGCAAGTGACTGAGAAGTCTGTAATCCTGTCTTCTGTTAGGAAAATCAGGTTCTGAGAAGGCGTCATCGACGGCTTCCACCAGTTTACCGACAGCCCAAGTCAGAACAGTAGTTGGCAAAGGGACTGAAGATTCTTCGCTGCAGTTTGTTGTTGTTATGCCGGTCCGATAGCAGAGCGAGTAGAGCGCTCGCTTTGCCGTTTGTGCCGAACCTGCTGATGCAGGTTCAAATCCCGCCAAGGCCAAACTCAGCCTTTCATCCTTCTGAGGTTGATAAATGAGCACCACACACAGTGGGTAACAATAAGCAGCGCTCAGATGCCTGATGGTTTGTAGTTCTATATAAATGCTAAGTTATTATTATTATTTGACAGTGACTTCGAAGCAGCCAGTCGTCTAAATTGGATAGACGTGGATTCCCTGGATGCTGAGGAACACTGCAATGACTGCCATCCTCTTCGTAAAGACCTGTGGTGCTGAACTAAGACCAAAGGGGAGGACTCAATATTGGGAATGTTGCATCCATACCGAGAAGCGAAAGAATTTGCGGTGCTGAGGCCATATGAGGATATGCATGTAAGCATCCTGGAGATCTATCACGCTGTGCCTTTCCGAAGAGAGGACCTGATCTGGTTGGGCGTGATCATCTTGAATTTCTCTTGGGGGAACGAAATGTTGAAGTTGGACAGCTCTAGAATAGTGCGCAAGTCAGCCTGGTTGGGTTTGGGCACTATGAACAGACTTGAATAAAATTTCTCCCCTCATTTCGATGGAGGGACATACTCCACCACCCAGAGAACCAAGAGGTTCTGCACCACATCTCTGAGAGAAGGAGACCATGTCTGATATAAAGGATGATGAGAAGGTGGGGTACCTGGAAGAGGTAGCCGAAATCCTGACCGGGCGATGGACAAAACCCACTGGTCGTCTTTTATGGTCCTCCACACCTCCAGATGAGACAAAATCCTTCCTCCCACTGGAGACTTGTGGGACTGATGAAAAACATAATTTTGTAGATTTATCGGAGGCAAAGGCTCCTGTAGCCTAAGAGGAGGCTGAGGATCGGGAGAAAAACTTTCCGCCTTGTCTCTGCTTTTTGCGCCGAGGCCCACAGGAGGAACTATCTGCCTGGCGGGCTCTTCAGTCTTGAAACCTTCTGAAGCCTGAAAAGGATCTTGATCGGGATTCCGATTTCTGAGTATAGGTTTTAGACGGAGCAGGTTTTGCTAAAACAGCCATAGACTTGCTTGTGTGCGTACTCTCTTTGGTTTTGTTGAGGTCCTCATTAGTGGAGGAATGGAAAAGCTCTTTTCATTCAAAAGGAAGATCAAGCACCTTTTCTTGGACCTCCCTTGAAAACATTGTAGCATGGAGCCACGCCTGGCCGGAAACATCAACCCCGATCATAAGGCCCCAGGCTGAAGTGTCCATGTGATGGGCTGCAGCCTCAAGCAGATCTTGAGACAACAACCTGAAATCAGACAGGCTGTTTTTGAAGTCCTCTGGCTTGTCTTGAGGAATACAGTTTCGGAATTCCGACAACTCTTTCCATAGCTTGAGCTTTACTGCCAAAAGTATGACCTCAGTATTTGCCTGACGCAGCTGAAGCCCTGCATTTGCAAACACTTTTTTCCCGATACCGTCGAGGATCTTGTCCTCTTTAGACAACACCTGTGACGCAGCGGTGGAGGAGGAGGAGGAATGTTTAGATTGAAGCATAGCTGCTGCCAATACCATAGTGGCAGGAAGTGGACAGGAAGCTAAAGGAATGTCTTCTGATGACTGTAGCTTATAGCAAGCATACGATATTTTGTTAATGTGATGCCCGCTATAGGGGTTCTCCCATATTTTGCGAGCTTCCACGAGCACGTCTTTTTGAAGAAACAATCCTGAGCGCTCTTGTGACTTTAAGGTCAGGGACCCGAGAGTGCACCCTCCTGCAGGGCTGGAGGATCCCGAGTTGGAATTTCTATCAACCACAAACAAATCCAAACGCTCTGATGAAATGGGCAGGTCCTCATTATCTTCATCCATCTGGCCCTCGCCCTTTTTGGCAGCAACTGAAGACTGTTCCGAAAACATGGTGTATCAGGCCCCTTTAGCTCAAATGGCTGCAAACAGGAGTTGGTAGCACCAGAGAAAGTGGGGGCCATGGAGGCAGGGGAGGAATTGGAGGCGGTGGCCCTGCAGGACGTGGAAGAGGCAATTTTGGGCCTGCTGAAGAAGTGGAGGAGCGGGCTGAGGCTGGAGAGGCTTTGGGGACATATCCTTGAAGAGATCCCTAAAATACACCTTCATCGTGTCTGTTAGGGAGAATTCTCCAGAGTGGCTAATTTCCCTTACCTACTGAGTCCCTCAGCAGCTTTGCTGGATTTCTAGGATTTCTTTTTTCACCTGGTAAGATTGTGAGCCTTTTTTCCCACTCTTACATGTGTTTTGCTGTGTGTGTTTAACATTTGTCTTGTGTTCATAGACTGTGGAGCCTCACCTACTCCATAGGCATCATCTTTTTACTGTGTGTTACACAGCACCTTCAGTGCAGTGACACAGGGTTGTCTTTTCGACTTCCCAACTCCGAATCCATTTTCTGGGGGTGACTAATGTCTCCTAGAACATGTAAAGTTGACATTGACTTTATTAGTCTCTTTTAAAATCTCATAGACCCAGTACAAACTATCTTAAATAGAGTCCTGGAAAGAGTTAATACTTATCCCTTTTTGGCTGTTTCTCTTGGAGCATTGTTTTGCTCCCTTTTCATTAAGACTTGGCTGGTGGCAGTGGTAACTACTCTAGTTTTCCTACTGCGGTTATCTTAAATAACCCTGGTATAGTTTTAGGCTATCTTGGTAGCCTTGAACTTAAACCCGCTAGACCATATACGGTTTTATATGGTTCCGGCTGGGTTTATTCACCATTTCTTTTTGTAAAAGTCTTTCTCGTGTTTTACTCTGTGCGCCAAACCAGGTTTGGTTCCTTTCTACACAGAAGCCCCCCTTAGGCGCCTGCATGTCTCGGGGGGACAAGATGTGAGGGGGATAGGATTCCCTGCACAGGGTTTCCTTGGAGACCCACGTCGCACTCTGATCTGATTGGCTGTGGTGACTGTCCTGGTGGGACAGCCACCCTGCTGTGTAATTGACAGCCAGTCTGTGTGAATGGGGGAAAACTGCATAAAAAGCAGGTCTTTAGGGCTGGAAAGGCAGAGTCACCACTGGAACGAGAGAACCGAAGAGGAGCTGACAGAAGCGGACCCCTACAACGACTGAACCGCCTGGTTAAGCCCTGCTGCAGGTCCGAATCTTCATACTCCAACAACAGGGAAGATCTGCTAGGAATCTTCTCCCCTTGAGCTGGTGGGAACAACCAGTTTACCAAACTGCTCGTCAGGCCCCCCTTCTCTGGTCGAATTTGCTGTACAGAGCTACAGTGAACCGGATAGACAGGAGGAACAGAACCTGCTTGCGTTTTAAGGAGCGCACCTTTTATTTGTTGCTTTGCTCTGCTGCTGGTTTCTTCCCTGGGCAGTGCAGGACCCTCCAGTCTTCCTACTTCCTGTCAGTCCGACAGTCGCTTCAGGAACCGTGAGCCTGCAGGACCTGCCAGGAACGTCCGCCTCAGCTACAGCCTTCTTCTCCATTTAAGGTACTGTTTAAATCCGGTTGTTCGTTTCGTCCAGCTGCGGTGAAAGCATGTGAAACCTTTTGCCAATCCGAGGGCTTGTCCTTCTCCGTTCTTTAAGCTAACTTTTCTGCCGACCAACTTCCTCCTGAACTCTTGGCAAAGACTTAACCGCAAACTACCCTAAACTGTGTGATCTTGAGCAAAGACTTTGGTGCCTTGACCAATGATACACAGCTGCGAATGCACCTAGACAGCAACACCTAGCGATGACTCCTAACTTTGCTTCCTGTCTATTGGCCATCCAGAAACAGCTCTGCCTCAATCTAGGAAAGGGGGAGATCCTACTTTGTGGCACTGCCTAAGTGTGCAATTTATGCCAGGCTATGTTCAAAAACCGAAAAAATCAGTTGGTGACCTGTTCACCGTGTGGGGTACCCCCACGGGCTCGTCCCCCCAGGGTGGTTGCCTCCCATACGGCTCCTGGAGGCCAGTTCTCTCTGTATATCAATAGTAAATCATGCTCTGTTTCATGACAAAATGAATACACATGGTAGATACCTCAAGCCCCAGCTCTGCGGTATGTGCGTATATGGGCATCAGAAGAAAAGCAGTACGGAACACTAGAGACAACTACCTTTCATCAATTTCACGCTGAAGATTGCTAAGCTTGAGCGCAACCAACACACTGACCCTGGCATCATGCAATTGCATAACATTTGGTAATAAAATACCATATGAACACTTCGGATGCCTTGATTCTGTATAATCTATGCCTTTTTGCACAACTTGATGTTGTCCCTCTTTTACCCACTTCAATCTTTCCACCCAGTACCACTTCCTTATCTCTCCCCTCCTTTTCCTCTCTTTTTCTTCTATGCATTCCTGTAACCTGTAGACATATGGGACATTATAAAACACCAAATAAACAAGTGATACAAGTACACGTATTATCAAAAATGAAATTATTATCAGAATAATAACAAGTATACAGGGTATAATGCTGACAGAATGAGACCATGTTTGCTGAAACAATAACCGCGAAGCATGCAGGATTACTGCACCTATGCCGGTTCTGCTGGGGTCATGAGCCGCAGAGCAATCCCCTATGAGGGCTTTTCTAACTAGCCCAATACATGTCTGATGTCACAAGGGTTACTTGCACAATATACCTATTGGATGAGGCCATGAAAAAGGCACAATAACTATAGTGCTGGAGAAACCAAGCTCGCACATCAGTTTCGGGTAGTGGCGATTCAGAAAAAGCTTTATTTGTCTTGCAAGCCAGAGGTCCAGATACATATTCACCCTACAGGAACTGACTGCAACAAACTAACCCACCCTATAGACGTTCAGCCTTTATAGGTCACTTGCCAGGTGGTTGATTCGGAACTTAACTGGAATTCTCAGCCTAGGCCTTCAGGCAGAAGAGGCCTCCTACTCCGCTAAAACCTTTACTGTGAATATCTGTAATCGAAGTGGATATCAACTGCTGTATCAAGTTACAAGTGCCTATGTGCACTTCCCGCCAAAGGGGTTTTCATTGATCCCGCCCATTGAGACGCTGCCCCCTATTCCTTGTATGAGCAGGACAAAACCAGTATTGTTGATCACTTGTTTCCTAGAGGCTGTGGCATGAAAAAGTGCAACAGAGCAATTTTTGATTTCTCAGTCTGCGCATTTCAAGTAAAAATAGCCACTGGGAACAAGCATTCTCAAAATGATTACCTCATCTAGCCGCTGGTGCAATAAGACGGCAGCGGTGACTCTATTAGCAACAATATACTCCCACAATGGCGCAAGGAGTAATACCACTACAATACCAAAAATGCTTGGTGGGTTCATGTTTGCTGTCGGAATAAAAGTCAGAAGGCATGGGCACAATAACTACTATATGGGGCATTAGACAACCACCAAAGGGGCATGTTTACCAGCACAAAAGCTGTCAGATGAATCTTGACTGTGCAGCCCACATTATGTTTTATGAGGGGCTACTGGACTTAAAAAGAAACTGGGTCCAGGAGATTGTTTTGGAATTTTGGAGAGTAAGAACCAGACGGTATTCCTACGCACCGGGATAAAAGCATGTTAGGGAGCCCAGGAAGACTGGCTGATTGGTGGCTCTCAAGAGGAGCTCTTCCACAGGCAATACCACTGAATTCCCAAACTGCCCGACATCTGATTATTCCAGGAGATAGGGGGCACAGTTGTAGCTGTTTCAACTCCAGACCTTGGCCAACTTTGTGACCCGGAAGAAGGAGTTTAACCACTGGAAAGTGCATTAGAGATCTGAGAAAGGTCCTGTATGTGAGGGAGTATTAGAAGCTGCCATGCAGCATGACACCTTCTGCTACCACCATTAAAGACCTAAACAATCCCAGAAACATCCCACCCCCCTCGAGTGTTCCCCGAATATGTTCTATGCCTATTGAAAGATTATTTAAAATGTAAAATAAAAAAGGGACAAAGCAAATCAGAAGTTGGTGTGGAGTGGTCCTTTGAAGGTAGAGACGTCAATTTCCCAAAATGTCAGTGACACCATGTGCTTGATGAGAGCACAATGTACTCTCATGCCCGTGACCACAGTGATATAACAGGAAGCGCCATAAGAAATTGCGTCTTGATAATAGCCCAGGAGGTTCCATTACAAATGTAAAAAAGAACTACATTTAGTCTATTAGCAATACAAAAACAGATATTACTAATTCAAAGGACTGTTTTAGTTGCCAGTCGTATAGCAATTAGGGTAATGCCTCGATATTACGTGGACAGCCAATGCATTATAGACCATGGGAGCTGTCTTAATATGCCCGTCCAGCCTCATATATATCGGTTTATTACAGCGGTTATGCAAGTTATATTTCTATTAATATTTTATTGTGTTTCTAGAGTGCGGTACACCTTGAAACACTTGTGTATAGGCGCGTTATAAATGCCATGTCATATCATATCAAAGCACGTAAAGCCTCATAAATTCAAGCCTCATATGCCATATACAGTCATCATATGGTAGTAGAGGCAGTGCCACCTTATCCAATGTTAAGTCTCGTATTGCAAGTATAATGATCATATGAAAAGTACAGTTTTGCATACCCAGGTGATGCCATCCTATAGTTAATGCAACCTCAAGGTCCAGAGCACAGCCCTCGATATAGTCATAATACATAAGTGTACCGCTTCACTTGTCCAGGTGCTTCAGTTATCAATTATATGTCCACTGGGCTGCTCACAGCCTGGCAGTGGTAATTTTAAGACAAACGGCTGACAGGCAAGAAACAAAGTCAAGAAGGGCAGCGGCAGACAGATTGTGAGGTTGGGGCAGGCCATAGGGGTAGATTTTAAAGGTAGGTACATTTTGGGTGGTAACGGAGCATTTTTTTGGTAAACGATTCAGCTTGTTTGGCCAAGCGAGGCCCGTCCTACATGAAACTTGAATTTAAAAGGTACGGCGATGAGAGCAAGTCATTGTCTGAGGGCTTTGCCCTGAAGGTAGAGAAGCAGAAGTGACAGCAAGTTCTGTGTGATTTATTTCCGCATAAAGCGTGCAGTTTCAGCTGAACCGGAGCGTTGGTACCTTGCATCTGTTACACGGGCACGCTCGCCTCTGCACCCATTATGCAGACGGCTGTGTGGTCGCAGAGACAATGTCTGCCTTGGGCAAACAACCACAGACTGGTAACCTAATCATATCCTACTGACCTCTCCAACTGCACAGCCAATCTCGTGCTCCTTACAGCAAAAACACTAGACACCCACAAGCAAGTCAATGGACAATTTGAAAGCCATTTTACCAAACACATACCTTTAACAGTAAATTCTTTATTTTTCAAACCAAATACATTAAAAAATGTAACATAACTGAAAAGACGCAGTAAATATTTTTTAAAGTATCAATTAAGTCAAATAACTTTTTAATAACATTAAAAAATGGCGGCCGCCATTTTGGAAGGAGAAATAGCCAACTAATCCTCCACACAGGAGAAATTCAGCCAAAGAGTGCAAAAAGAGACATGTCGTGGCCAGAGATAAGTGGGAACGGGAGGAAAAGTCCATTGATTTCACTTAGCTATGGGAGTGAAATGGGTGGGACATAAAGTCAAACTACCAAGTATCGATCCTCAAATGTCAACCTGCATTGAAAAGAATTACAACAAACCTGCATCCCCTGTTTCAAGCTCTCCTGTTAAAGCTCTTATTTTAAGGACAATAGTTTCGGCTTTATAGGTACCGCTTTCAGCCAAAACTAACAATGTCACCTCTGGCATAGCACTGCTGATGACCTTGAGTGATTTTTAGGTTTGTAAAAGGAATTTTTGTAATTTTGGAATCTTTTTATATATGAAATGTAATGAGTTTATTTGTATGATATCAACTTTGTATTTTTTTATATATTGTTTTGTATCATTATATGTTTACTGTGATTTAAGTACTAATTTGTTAAATTTATTAAAAGTCAATTGACTAATAACAACAAAATTAAAATAAATAAATATATGGAAAGCAATGAGAAAAAATAAATGTATCAACATGCCTTAAAAATGAATTCCTAAATGAAAACAAAATGTGTAAAACTGCTACAAATCCACACGATAACCCCCTTTTACATGGACAACTGATTTAAAGAGAAGAATCCCTTTTTATCACCATTCCTTTAAAATAACAAAATTGATCAGATGTCTTTATAGTGTTTTGGAAAGTTTTCCAAACATCTGAAGCAGAAAAGGGAAACAGAGGGTGGTACCTTTTTCGGTAGTGGGAATTTCAGTTGAAACACACCATGCACCCTGGGCGACTTCTGTGTGGTAATCTATGTTATTTCCAAAAGTTCTCTTATAGGGCCACTTGAAAATTATCTCCAGGGTCTCTTTTGATTGCCAGTCCACCCCCTGATAGAACCATGAATGCATTTTGCATTTTCCCAAAAAGTTAAATCATTATTTTTAAAATGCCATACACTAGTAGTAAAATAAATAATACACATTACATTTCAGATGAGGCATACACGTTCCACATAGGCAACAGAGAAAAGGTGTGTTTTCAACGGACATAAAATAGAAGTGAGCATGAGGCGAATGCGAGGGAGCAAAGAATACCAGGCACGGAGCAGCAGGTGAAAAAAAAATAGGGAGCAACCGGTACCTGTTTAAACCTGGGCAGAGAAACACACAGAACGTCCTATCTAGACGTTGACCCAGGAACACCATCTACATAACCTGGTTTCCCTAAGACTACAGCGTTTTAGGTAGTGCAGCAAATCTTAAAAAAGTGTGAGCTAGGCGTAGGGTGACCAGACGTCCCGGGTTAGCTAGGACTGTCCTGGTTTTTGCTGCTCTGTCCCCCTTTCTCAAGTTTATGTTCCCAATGGAAACTGCAGTGGTTCTGGTTTTTTGTTGTAGGTCTTCATAGCTGGCAGGCAAGAAATGCAATCTAGCACAGAAGAAATGCTGCATTTTACAACTTAAGATAGTGTTCGTTTGTGACAAATTAAATATATTATGTGTTTATTTAAACAGCAACAATGAAACCCCCTTCTTCTCCAAACCTACTGAAGGGCAGTGCCTTGACAGCCACTTTCAAAAGTTAGTCCTACTTTTATGTTAGTTGTCCTGTCCCTGTTTTTTACTTTATAAATGTGGTCACCCTACACTTAGTCCCCCTTATCCGCCAAACCCTACTGAAGTGCAGTGCCTTGACAGCTACTTTCAAGAGTTAGTCCTACTTTTATGTTAGTTGCCCTGTCTCTGTTTTTTACTTTATAAATCTGGTTACCCTACACTTAAACCCCCTTCTCCGGCAAACCCTACTGAAGTGCTGTCCCCTGGCAGCCATTTTCAAGAGTTAGTCCTACTTTTATGTTAGTTGCCCTATTCCTTTTTTTTTACTGTATAATTCAGATTTTCCACACATTCGTTACAGAAAGTCATAATTCTATTAAAGACACAGAGGCGAAGGATTATGCTTACTCTTCAACTTTACTGTTCAGCAGCAAAGAAACATTACCAAAGAACATGAATACAAATCTGATAAAAACTACAATAACCATGTTTTTCTGAGCATTTGTAGTTAATTTCTATTGGTCCTCAACTGACCATGTGACAATTCCATAAACCAATAAACAATTCCTCAATGAAACAAAACTCCTGTCATCTTTCCCTTCCTCCTCTTTCTTTGTCCTTGCGAGGATGAGTTCTGTACGTCTTTGATATTCTCTTCCATTCTCAATTTCCTGCTTGTTTGCCATCTGACGTCGTCCCTAAAGAAAACATAAATTAGAAAAGTGACTATAAACCGATACAGGCTGGGTCAATCGTAAATTCCACATCTAGTAATAACCTGTATAATCATTGATCATTAGCAACATCTTCATAGTCATTATACCTCTTGTATGATTTGTTACATAAATAACAACAGAAACATGTTATGTAAACATCTCATTCTTATGATTGATCGGGTGGGATAATCCTTCGCCTCCGTGTCTTTAATAGAATTATGACTTTCTGTAACGAATGTGTGGAAAATCTGAATTCTATGTCAAGACCGGAGGCTCGGATTATGCTTGTTCAAAGCTTACTTACCACTAACAATGTTGCACTTTCCAAAGGTTTAAAATAGAAAGTTTTAAAAATCGATTCATTCGACCAATCCGCAGACCTCATAATGTCTTCTACTCTAGCACCTATGTTATATGCTTTAGTAGCCATCGCTCCTCTAGCTGAATGGGCGCCATACCTCTCAATATTTATGCCTGCTTCTGCCATCACCCACCTAAGCCATCTGGCTATGGTAGCCGGTCTAACCGCTTTAAAAGGTTTACAAATTGCTGTCAATAATTGAGTTATCCCTTGAGGCCTTACTTCCCTCGTCATATCTTCGTATGCCCCTAGGCATCTGACTGGACATAATTTTGGTTGGTTTGGAAACGATTCATATGAAATAGATCTCAATCCTGTTTTGGTCCTCCTTGAAATGAGAAAAGTCACTCCGTTAGGGGACATACTTTTCCTATTAACTTCCAGAGCTCTAACATCAGAAGATCTTTTACATGCTAAAAGACATAAGAGCATAGCTAACTTTCCTGAAATTGCTTTACGAGTCAAATCTTGATTATCTGGCCATGTCAAAAATAATCTCAGGACCTTATCTACATCCCATAATTGACTATATTTTTCGCTAGGAGGTTTAATCATCTTTACTCCTCTTAGTAGTCTACAAATTAATGGGTGTTCCCCAATCGCTAAGCCATCAACTCTAGGATGCCCAGCCGATATCGCAGATCTGGCCATGTTAATGGTCCTATATGCCTTACCCTGCGCTGCCATCTGCGCTAAAAGATTTGCTGCATGCACTACATCCGTTCTATCGGGATTTATGTTCCTCTCCAAACACCAGCTACTCCATCTAATCCATGCTGATCTATAAGCCTTATGTGTCCCTGGGGCCCAGGATTCGTTGATGATGTTCTCAGCTTCGTCCGATAGTCCTGGCCTAATCCAAGATCCCCTGAAATCGCCCACACTAAGAGGTTGAGTCCGCCTGACTTCACCAAAGGGTGACTGAGACCTCTGGGATCTCGAATGATTAATTCTCCGTTGGGTAAAGCCAGTGAGTTCTGGTAAGTCAATTCCAGTAGACTGGGAAACCACACCTGACTTCTCCAATCCGGAGTGACTAGGATTAGGGATGCACTCTGACATCTCACCTGAGCAAGCGTCCTCGTTATCATGGAGAATGGAGGAAACGCATAGTTCCTCTGATGACCCCAGTATTGCAGAAAAGCATCTATCGCTTCTGCCTCCAGGTCCAGTCTCCAGCTGAAGAACCGGGGTAACTGTCTGTTCAATCTCGATGCAAATAGATCGATCTGGCATGGACCCCACCGAGACATTAGTTCCTGGAACACCCTTTCGTCCAGCTTCCAATCGCTGGTGTCTCTGAGGTATCTGGAGTTCCAGTCGGCCACTTCATTCTGTTGGCCCGGTAGGTACTCTGCTCTCACTGAAACTCTCCTTTCCAGACAAAGTTCCCAGAATTCCTTTGCCAGTTCTGCAAGAATTCTGGATCTTGTCCCTCCCAGTCTGTTGATATATCTGACTGCCGAGACATTGTCCATTTTCAGCAGAACGCAACATTGAACTTTCTCCTGTGTCAAGCATTTCACTGCAAAAGACCCTGCTAGTAATTCCAGGCAGTTGATATGGAGATTCGTCTCCTGATCCGACCACCTGCCCTCTGTCGACAGGTTTCCGCAACGGGCTCCCCAGCCCCATCTGCTGGCGTCGGATTCTATGATCAGGTCCGGGGATGAACCAAATATGGCTCTCCCGTTCCATGCATCCATATGAATGAGCCACCATTTCAACTCTTCCCTCACTTCTTGGGAAATGTTCACCTTTGATTCGTATGAAGCGCCCTTCCTGAGGTGATAAATCTTCAACCTCTGGAGTGCTCTGTAATGAAGTGGCCCTGGAAAAATCGTTTGTATTGATGCCGCTAGGCGCCCTACTAATCTCGCAATGTCCCTCAGCGATATTTCTCCCTTCGCTAGTGTGTGTCTCAGCTGTTTCTTGATCTCGTTCACTTTGTGAATGGCTAGGCTGAGGGTTCCCTGATTCGAGTCCACTATGAAGCCTAGGAATTCCATTGCTTGAATTGGAACTAAGCTGGATTTCTCCCAATTTATAATAAAGCCCAGGCTTTCTAATAAGTCTATTGTTAACTGTACTTTTTCTACCAATGTCTCCTTCTCTTGGCACATCAGACATATATCATCTAGATATATTATGAGTCTTATCCCTTGAGCCCTGAGGTGTGATACAACTGGCTTCATCATCTTGGTGAAACACCATGGTGCTGATGCTAGGCCGATGGTAGACATCGAAACTCCCATGTCGCTTCCCCCCAGATGAATCTCAGAAATCTGCAGTGTTCCTCTGCTATGGGGATAGTCAGGTATGCATCTTTCAAATCTATCCTGGCCAGCCAGTCTCCTTGAATTAGAATATCCCTTAGTAGGTGTATCGCTTCCATTTTGAAGTGTCTGTACACTACGTAATTGTTTAGACCTCTTAGGTTGATTATTGGTCTTGTCTTGTGTTTCCCTTTTACTAGGAACATATTGCTTATGTAACCTCCTGACTGATCTGATGCGGGACGTATAGCTTTTTTGCTTTCCAGACCTCTCAACTCTCTTTCCAGTAGGATCTTGTCTTCCCTGCTCAATACTATCCCTCTTGGTGGTTTCTCCTGCTGAGGTGTATCTAGAAAATCTATATAGAAGCCTTGCGCGGTCTGAATCACCCAAGTATCCCCTGATATGTTCAACCAATTCTTTAAAAACTGAGCAGTTCTCCCACCTACTTCTATGATATTTAGATGTGGGATTGATAATCTCACCTCGGTTGTTTTGCTGACGTTCACCTCGCCAGTTTCTTCCTCTTCCTCTACCTCTCGATGGGAAGAAAGGTGTTTGTTTGCGCTCCTCATAATCTCTCCATTGTGTCCTGTCTTGGTAGGATCAATTGTATTGGAACCGGCCAGCCGAACGACCCCTTCCTCTGCTGGCCCGTCCAAAAATCTGCCTTCCGAAAACCCTCTTAAGGGAGGCTTGAGCCTTATCCAAAGCTGCATAGGAGTTTACAAATTTGGTGAGCTCCTTGATAAAGGAGTCCCCAAACAACTTTCCCTTCGCCGAAGTGGCGGATTCTGAGGAGGCTAACTCGCTCAATTTTGGGTCGATATTTACTAGTAAAGATCTCCTCCTTTCTGTAGTTATGGCATGATTAGCGGTCCCTGACATGCATATCGCCCTTTGGGCCCATCCGATAAGGATTGCCGGGTCTATCGGCTCCCCTTTCATCTTCGCTTCTTCTCCCATCTGGAGAATCTTTGTGAGGGGTCCCGTCATATCAAGCTTCTTGTCCTGACACGAACGCCAGGATCTATCAAGGCCCTTCCTCACATCTTTAGTAAACTTACTCATAAAAGTTATCATTTTTTCATCTATTACCGGCGTGTCTGCCGCCCCCTCAGGGAGGAGTGGTCTGGGGCATTCCGCCCTCATCTTGCTTCTCGCCTCTTTGGCTAATGGCGCCCTCAGGCGTTTCTTTAAGTATGCCGAAATTCTTCTGGGGGGTTCCCATTCTGATGATCTGGGATGGATTAGTGCTTCTGGATCAAAATCCCCCTCATCGGCAACCTCCTCCTCCTCCTTCTTCCTTTTCTTTAACGCTTCATGGCTCTCATCCCCTGATGAGGATATTGATAACACTTCCTCTTCCTCGGGGTATTCCTCCTCCCAATCATTCTCACCCTCGTCTGAGGAATCGGAGGATGACTCTTGTCCCCTGCTAGGCACCGTCTTACCCTTTCTCTTTCTTTTACCACCTTTCTTTTTAGGTGGAGAGCCCGGGGGGGTGTGGGCTTCATCCGCCCTACGGGCCAATTTAATGCCCCCTTTTGTCTTCATCCGTGCCTTAAGGCTCTTGCCCTCCTCCAGGCCCTGGGATAGTCTGAGCCAATCCTCCATCAGCGCTATCTGCTGAGGATTATGTCCCAGAGAAGCCCCCAGGGCTTTCTGGAAGACAACATTCATGTCCAAGTGGCTCCTCTTTTGGCTGACCCCAGCCTTCCCCTCATCACTAGAGGAACTCATGATTCCCAGGCCCTGGGGAGTAATATTATGATATTATATATATATATATATATATATATATATATATATATATATATATATATATATCAAAAATATATATAAAATATATACCAGGGTTCTCTCAGTACAGAGGTTCAGATATTGTTTTAAAATTGTAATTTATAAGTCTTCCCTGGTTTTGTTTATATCAAAGATATAAACAGTATTTCCAATTCACAGGTTTTACCTGGGACTGTGCCCGTTTTAGGTGCGGTGTCAGAAGATTGCCTGCAGGGGCGCTGCTGAGCTCGTAAACAGGACGCTACGCTTGTGCGATGCGTGTTGTTAAGCCCTTATTCGTATAAAAGAATCTTTCTTTCGGCTCAACCTCACTCGTGTCCAACTCCTAACGTATAAATTTTGCAATGAAAAACGAAGGAGAGAGCGCCGGAACTACGCGGTCCCGTCGCGCTCTCCCTTCCGTTATGTAGTGCCCTCTTTGACGGTTCGTAGGAGCTGCGGCCGCCGGAGCACCAGCACCGTCGCGGTCGCGGCCCCTTAGAACCTCCTATCCGTTGCGGAATGTTCCGCCTTATAAAATAAACACTCTCGTCACACGTAGGTGAAAATTATCATGCACACCAACATTCACAATAGGTTAATAAAAGAAAGTATTTAACTCGCTGCCGAGCAGCAAAGAAAGAGGAGGAAGGGAAAGAGGAAAGGAGTTTTGTTTCATTGAGGACTTGTTTATTGGTTTATGGAATTGTCACATGGTCAGTTGAGGACCAATAGAAATTAACTACAAATGCTCAGAAAAACATGGTTATTGTAGTTTTTATCAGATTTGTATTCATGTTCTTTGGTAATGTTTCTTTGCTGCTGAACAGTAAAGTTGAAGAGTAAGCATAATCCGAGCCTCCGGTCTTGACATAGAAATCTGGTCGCCCTAGCTAGGCGTGAAGTACGTAACGCAACGGCGGCGCGCAGTAGGTCCCACCCAGGGGAATTCGTTATCTCCGAAAGGCTGTGGGTCCGCAGTCCTGCAGATTCCAGCTTCATAATGTCCATGTTTGTGATGGATGGATTGATCCTCTCACATCACTACTGTAAAAACGCAATATATTATAGTTGACTTACCAGCCGCCTGATTGGCGGCCGTGCGCAGGCCGGTGTTGTCGACCTGCCGCCTTCACAAAATGGCGGCGGCGCTACAGTGGCGCGCGATCTCGCGGGAGCGCGGAATTGGCCTGTAGGTGGGTCCGCAGGGGCGGGCACAGCGAGTGGGCCAAAAAGTGAGCTGTGAGAGTGCTACAGTGGCGCAATGGCCTTTATCCACACCCCCCCCTCACCCCCAGCCTCCCTCAGCCCACGAAATTTTGGGTTCAGTTGACAAGAGCTGGCTGACCTAAAGACAAGGAACGGTGCGCGTGCTCCTGCACAGTTATGCCCCGGCAATTACATATATGCCAACCCTGCCCCTATTTAGGCGGGAGACTCCGATTTTGGTACTGTCCCCTGCCAAAAATAATTCTAACCCTAATGCATTTGAATCGGGGAATTCCAAACCTTAGATTTCCCTGATAGTCTCTCCGTCCCAGTTACTATACAAATGTTGGTATGTATTTACTAATGAAAAGCATGTAATTGTTAACATTGTTCACACCTGCATTTGTACGCATACATTTTTATTTATTCGTATTTGTCGAGCGCGCTACATTTGAAGTTATGATGTGTGATGTTAGTACTTGCAGGGCAGGTGATCGGTTGGAGGGGTGGTGGCAGTGCTTTAAGTGGCCTTCAAACTTGAGCTTGGGCTCTTAGGGGTAATGGCCTGGTAGAGGTAGGTAGAGGCAACACTGCTGCCTGTTAGGCCACGCCACCCCTGTAAGAGCCCGACTCGATTTTGTTAAAGGGCCGTGGCTAGGGTGACGAGTTGTCCTGGGTTTGCCGGGACTGCCCCTATATTTGGTGCTCTGTCCCCCTTTCTCAAGATCATCTTCCCATTGGAAACTGCAGTGGTCCCGGTTTTTGTTAGTAGGTCTTCATTGCTGGCAGGCAGGAATGCACAATCTCCCATAGAAGAAATGCTGCATTTTACAACTTAAGATAGTGTTACTTTGTGATAGATTAATTATAATTTGTATTTCTTTGAGCAGTGACACTTAAACCCCCTTCTTATCCAAACCTACTGGAGTGTAGTGCCTTGACAGCCTCTTTAAAGAGTAAGTCCTACTTCTATGTTAGTTGCCGTGTCCCGGTTTTTGACTTATTAAATCTGGTCACCCTAGCCGTGGCCAAACAGGCAGCAGTCAGGTAAGGTAATTTTTGTCTTGTCATTTAATTGTTGCGCTGACCACCTGCCAGCCACCCTTTTCACCATAGATGCAAGGATCATGACCCTCTCACTTGGGGTGCGATGGTGATGATCCCTGCATCTCTAATAAAAGGGCTGTCAGGCAGGGGGTCAGTGCGGCGACACAATGAAAAGGCAAGGCTTTTTTTGCAAAGCCTGAAGTTCTCGCATACACGCAAAAACCTCAGGCTGTAGACAAAAGCCTCACCATTTCATTGTGTTGCTGACCCCTTGCCAGACGCCTCTTTCATTAGAGATGCAGGCCTCATCACCCCTGCATCTCTATTGAAAGGGGTGTCTGTCAGGTTGTCGTATGGCGTCACAATGAAAAGGCAAAGCTATTTTTTCTAAATCCTTCTCGCTTACACACGAGAGCTTCAGGCTTTAGAAAATAATCCTTGGATTGTCAGAGCCTGGTGGGCTGGGGTTAGCAGGGGACTTAAGAAAGCCCCAGCAGTGCCACGTCATTGACATAATTGTTTCAGAGCCTGCTAGCCCCAGCCCACTTAAAGCCCTGGGTGAGGGAGGGTTGCAGGGGAGACAGCCCATTCTCACAGCAGTTCTTAAGTGTCTGGCTTCAGACATGAAGGAGAGTGTTAACTGCTTGTAACATTAAAGATGTACTAGAAGAGTCATTAGAATGTGTAAAGAATTTAGATGCCCCCACCGAAGTAAGGCCACCCCTCTTCCACAGTCTTTGACGTTAGCACCTATCCCAACATTTTTCTAAACCTTCAAATGTTATCCTAGTTGCACACCTGGAGTGGTAATAGGTGGTTGGGTGATTATAGTTATAGGTGTGGTAGAAAGAAGGTTTGGCAAACAGCCACATCAACGTTCATGCAATGGGCATTTAGAAAAGGTTACCAGGTGGCATGAATGTCCTGGTGGAATGATACTGCATACATGCCAAACATTCTGACGCACCTGAGAGGCGAATTTTTGGAGAAAAAGCGGGAGAAATAAATGTTCCCATTGGACTGCATTGGGGTAAGACATATTTTAGGTGGGAGAACATGAAAAGTAGTAATATTTTCGATTGACAAATCAGGAGTCTCCTAACTAAATCAGTAGGGTTGGCATATATGATACCAGCAAAAAGTGAAAAGATCCTGGTGTGCTGGCGCATTCACATTGGCCCAAAGATTCTCGACTAGGCACAATCATTTTGATTATCATGATTTTAAACTGTGCTCTAAAATTGTAAACAAAATGTGATGCTTTAAACTGTATATATCTCATTTGCAATAACCTTCTTCCCTCTTCCTTTGAGGAAAGGATTTTTTTAACACACATTCACAAAGTTTCACCGAGTACACATTTTGTTTTGTTCCCAGATACACTTTCACTGTCTTATCTTGAATACAGCACTAGTATTTGACTAGGCCGAATGGGCACCCCTTATATATGTACTCTGATTGCATTATCAAAGCCAATTCCAAAAAGACATTGATTTCAACTCATTTCTAGCTACAACCAGATTGCTGGTGTGACACACTAAAGATTGGTAGAGAAGACCTGCTTTGGCATAGATGCACGGCTTTGGGTTCTATGTGACCTTGAAATGCTGTACTTAATGCTGACATCTGATTGCCGGTACCCCGCAGCCTTTTTGTTTATTCTAGGCAGGAGATGGCATGCTCATATGCTGGCGGCTGTTTATTTTCCATGTGATGCCCCCTGCCATGTAAGGTGCCCTGCATCCCACTGCATGGCATGTGTGCCACCTGAGACATAGCTAGACGGATCTGTGGGTCATTAGCCCCAGGTCGTTTTGTTGTAGCTTCGGATAAAGGCTCAGGGGCTGCAACCAAAAGGCTATATAGCTAGCCCCGAGTCCTGAAAGTCCCGACATTAGCATAGCCCCAGATCTTTTCCAGATATAGCTGTAACGCTCACCTGATTCCCGCAGAGGCGCCGGTCTTGACTGGGTGAATGCCGTATCTTCAAAGGTGATGTGTAACACACGGTTGGCTCTTTGGGCTGGACCTCTGTGCACTGTATGTCTGACTCGAAGAGTAATATGTCTGCAGATAGAAAATATGGGATTAATGAACTGGGGTTATTGGGTGCCTCTCTCCTCTTCCCTTTCTCTTCTCCTGTAGAACCCCAAAGGTTAACACCCTCACCTTAGGTAAGTGAACGCCGAGCTCTCCATCTGCCTCGGGGCAGGGTGCCGGAACCAGTTTCTTCACTGGATAAGGGTGCAGGCCTCTTGACCTCAGAGGACTGCTGTCCGTCGTTAACTGCACGAACGGTAAGTTCTGGGCACTTCAAATGTCTTAAAAGTCTTTTGTAATGATATCTCTTGTTTTGCAGGGTTCCGGCGATGGCGGATGGCGGGCTGATGAGAGTTGAGGATCGAACCCGCGTGAGGAATAGAAGCGCCTGGAAGCACGTAAGTAAGCGCTTGTAGCCTGCTTCACGATGCGCACTAACTGTCCCTTTTATCTTGCAGGTACAAGTTCAGAGCTTTAGAGAAGCTGAAGGGTGCTGGAATACCCACTGGATTCGGCGTGGGAAGGAGTAATGGCACGTGAGTAATAAAGTTGCCCAATGTCTTTAAACGCACCTTCTTTTGTCTTTCAGATGCGGGATGCAGCGCCGAAGGCCTCCGGAGCGTGCGAAGAGCTGGTAAGCTTTTGTCTTTCAGATGCCGGAATGCAGTGCGAAGACCTCCGGAGCATGCGAAGAGTAGGTAAGCCTTTGTCTTTCAGATGCCGGAATGCAGCGCGAGGCGTTGGTGACAGCCGATGGACCAGGTAAGAGATGCGCTGCTACTGAAGACCGTAGTGCTAACCTGTTCTTTCTTTGTCTTTACAGGTGCTGCTGAAGACTGGATTCCAGGATGGTAAGCCTTTGTTCCCTTAGGCCCAGGATCAGAAGCAGAAGACACGATGAGCGTTCTGCTGCAGAGAATGCAGAATAACGCAAAGCAAGATTCATCCATCGGGTGTGGTTTAAATAGCCTCCTGTAGTGCTTAGGTGTCTCCTTCCACAGCCACGCCTAGGTAAGAAAAGAGTTCCTGCTTTCCAGAAGAGTTCCAGTGTTCTGAACCTAGGGAGTGGCTCCTGCCCCACCCAACAGGAAAAGTAGTCCCAAACAGAAGAGGATCAGGGGTTCAACTGGCAGGTAAGTAAGCAGCATGGTCTGCTGCAGGTAAGTCCACCCAAGCATTATGAGCCCGGCGCTTCCAGCGCTGGGACTGGGCATCTTTATGAGCCTGGTGCCACTGGCGCCAGGACAGGGTCCAAAAGGACCCAATTGGGACTGGCTGGCACTCGGAACCGGGGTTATGGGTCTGCTTCCAAGGGAGTCGGGCAAGTCCTGATCTTTTGGAAGCAGAGATCATGACAGCACCCCCCCTCAAGGCCCCTCCCAAACCGGGCTTCTCCGGGGGTTTGGGCTTGTTAGGAAATGTTCGATGAAATCTTTTGATTAGACGAGGCGCCTGGACATATTCTGCAGGTTCCCAGGATCTTTCTTGGGGACCGTAGCCTTTCCAGTCAATCAGGTAAAATAGTTTAGATTTGGAGATCTTGGAATCCAGGATGCTTTTGACTTCAAACTCGAGTTCTCCATCAACTAGAATAGGTTTTGGAGATGTAGTTAGTCGGGTTTGAGGTTGCACGGGTTTTAATAGAGAGACGTGGAAGACCGGATGTATCTTCATGTGAGGGGGCAAGTCCAACTTGACCGCTACTGGATTTACTATGGTAGTGATGGAATAGGGACCAAGGTATCTAGGGTTGAATGTGCGCGGTCCTTTTAGAGGCAGATATTTGGTGGATAACCAGACTTGATCTCCTACTTGATATTGGGGGGCTTCCTTCCGATGTTGGTCTGCTCCTTTCTTGTATTGTTCTTTAGCCCTTTGAAGGTGAGAAACGGCTTCCTTAAAGGCTTGGGTGATTGTAGAATGCAGGTGGTCTACTGCTGGTGTTCCAAGATCTTGGAGTGGATCCAACTCCGAGGTTCGAGGGTGACTACCGTATAAAAGAAAAAACGGGGTCTTCCCAGTTCCCGAGTGGACAGAGTTATTGTAGGCATATTCGGCTATCCAAAGGATATCTTTCCAAGTTTTTTCAGTTTGTTGTAGCATGCAGCGCAAATACTGTTCCAGAGTTTGATTGGTCCTCTCGGTTTGTCCGTCTGTTTGAGGGTGGTGGCTGGTCGAAAGTCTCACATCAATTTGAGCCGACCAACAGCAACTTCGCCAAAAATGAGAAATAAATTGACTACCTCGAACCGAAATTAGAACTGAAGGAAAACCGTGCAGTCGGACGATGTTTTCGAAAAATTCTCGGGCCAGAGTTGCTGCTGTTGTTAAGCCTTTGAGTGGAATGAAATGCGCCATCTTGGAGAATAGGTCCACGATTACCAGGATCGTATTGTATCCGGAGCATGGAGGTAGATCGGTGATGAAGTCCATAGAAAGCGTATGCCAAGGGCGAGGCGGGATGTCAATAGGGCGTAAGAGGCCAGCTGGTTTTTCCTTTTGACTCTTGTTTTGGGCGCATACTCCACAGGACATTATAAAGTCTCTGATATCTTTTTTCCAAGACGGCCACCAGAAGTAGCGCTTGATCTTTTCCGAGGTCTTGGTCATACCGGGATGTCCTTCCATTAAAGAATCGTGATAACAAGAGATTACCTTTTTCTGTAAATCTGTGCTGGGCAGGTATAACCGTTCTTGGAAATATAATAGGTTGTCCTTCACCGTAAAGTCCTTTCCCTGCAGATGCCAATTCTGTATGTCTGCTGGAGTTACCAGTAGCCTGGCTTTATCCTTAACTTCCTCTATGGATTGTGTGGCGATTACACCTAGAATTCTTTGTTCGGGAATGATAGGTACAGGTTTAGGATTGATCAAATGTTCTTCCACTCCCATCCGAGAAAGGGCATCAGCTTTACCGTTTTTTGTACCAGGTCGATAGGTAATTATGAAGTCAAACTCGGCAAAGAATAGTGCCCAACAGAGTTGCCTAGAGGATTGAGCTTTTGCGGTTTTCAAATATTGCAGGTTTCGGTGATCTGTAATCACAGTAACGGTGTGTCGGGCCCCCAGAAGATAATGCCGCCAAGCCTTAAAGGCGGACTTGATAGCTAGAAGTTCCTTATCAGTAATAGTGTAATTGATTTCAGGAGGCGAGAATTTGCGGGACCAAAATGCCACGGGATGCAACTGATTGGTTACTGGGTCCTTTTGTGATAGAACTGCCCCCATGGCAAGGCTCGAAGCATCAGTTTCAACGATGTAGGGGAGTTCTGGGCGAGGATGTTTTAAGATCGGTGCAGAGATAAATCTAGTCTTCAAATTCTGGAAAGATTGTTCCGCCTCGGTAGACCATTCAAAACGTTTGTTTTTCTTTAACAAGGCGGTGATGGGCTGGACTATTCGAGAGAATTCGGGGATAAACCTGCGGTAAAAGTTAGCGAAGCCTAACATGCTTTGAACACCTTTTACGGAGGATGGCGATGGCCATTTGAGAATTGCATCGACCTTCTTTGAATCCATACGCACTCCGCTAGGTGATAATATGAATCCCAAGAATTCAACTTCAGTCACGTTGAAAACACATTTTTCCAACTTAGCGAAAAGTTTGTGTTGACACAATCTCTCGAGGACCATTTTCACGTGTTTCCGATGTTCAGTTTCCGATGAAGAATAAACGAGGATGTCGTCAATGTAAACAACAACTCTATGAGCTCTCTGAGGACATCGTTCATAAAATATTGAAAGGCGGCTGGGGCATTGCAAAGTCCGAAGGGCATGACCTGATATTCAAATAGACCATACTTGGTGCGGAAGGCCGTCTTCCATTCATCGCCCTCATTTACTCGTACCAAGTGGTAGGCTCCTCTAAGATCCAGCTTTGTATATATGCATGCTTTTCTGACTTGGCCCAGGAGTTCAGGGATCAAAGGTAACGGATATCTATTCTTAACGGTGATCTGGTTCAGGGTGCGATAATCTATACAAGTTCTAAGGTCCCCTTCTTTTTTTGGAACGAAGAACAAAGCTGAGGAAGCAGGGGACTTGGAAGGACGAATAAACCCATTTGCTAGGTATTGATCCAGGTATTGTCGGAGGTGAAGATTCTCAGGCTCGGTGAGGGCATAAATTCTACTACAAGGAGGAGTAGATCCAGGTATCAGGTCTATCTGGCAGTCATAAGACCTATGAGGAGGTAGAGAGTTAGCCTGATCCTTCCGGAAAACATCTTGGAATTCTAGGTATTCAGGAGGTAACTGGGGAGCCTCCGAGGAAATTGCTGCTAGTGCAACACCAGGTCGAGGGTGACAAGTAGAGACACATTCTGGAAACTGAACCGTTCTTGCTCGCCAATCGATCTGAGGATTGTGCTTCTCTAACCAAGGAATTCCTAGAATAATCTGGAACTGAGGGGCCTTGATCACATCGAACACGATCTTCTCATGGTGTCCATCTTGACTTACTAGCGTCACTTCTTGGGTGCTATGCGTTACTGGTCCGGAGGCTATCTCCGTACCATCCACCGTAGTAATGACGTCCTTTACAGCCTTTGGACAAAGAGTCAGATTCATCCTCAAAACCATTTCATGATCCACATAATTGCCGATGGCACCGCTGTCGACGTAAGCTTCAATCGCATGTAATCGATCCGGATGTTCAGGGCTAATGAGGACCATAGGTATCACGAAATGCGAGGTCACGGAACTGGTTTTAACGCTCGGCAAGAGGACTTCTATTCTTGTCGGGCGAGGTCGTTTCCCTGCTCAGAGTTTGTGACCCTGGTAACTGCAGCTCCTACTGCCTTCTTGGCTGGTTTCATCGGACAGTCTCGAAGAAAGTGCCCCGAGTTTCCGCAATAGAGGCATAATTGCAGCTGTTTTCTCCTTTCCCGCTCCTTTTGTGTTAGTGGTCCTTTCAGGCCCCCTATTTGCATGGGTTCCCCGGAGTCTACTCCTTTGGTAGGAGTTGGTGGTTTGGAAAATACTCGAGCATCAAACTTGGAACGATCGGCCTTCCTGTTCTGCAGTCTGTGGTCAATTTGAACGACTAAGTCAATATAGTCCGAACAGTCTTGCGGGGGATTCACTACTTGGGCTAACACATCTTTGAGCTCTCCACGTAGACCTCTATAAAACAGTGTAATCCTTTTGTCCTCAGGCCATCGAGTTTCCACTATCAGTCTGTTGAAAGACGCAATATAAGCCAAAAGGTCTTGATTACCCTGTCGCAATGAAAGGAGCTCATTGTCCAAGGCCTGCCCCTGTGAATGTCTTGCAAACAGTTTTTCCATGCTGAGCTGAAAAGCTTGAAAATCATGGAGAACCGGATCATCTTGATTAACTAGAGGGATCGACCAGTCTGCCGCATTGCCACTAAGGTACGAAAGCACGAAAGCTACCTTAGCTTGATCAGTTGGAAAGGCTGCTGGCCGGCATAAGAAGTGCAACCGGCACTGATTAATAAATACTGCAAACCTCTTTGGGTCACCAGAAAATCGTTCGGGCGGAGCCAGAGGTACATTCCCAGGTAGGTTGATCTGCACTGGGTTCGTAGAGGATGTTGAAGGAAGATTTGCCCCTGATACGGGTAACGGAATTTGTCCGGCTTGTGACTGTAGCAATTGTCTAGCGAGATCGTCTGTTCGCTCCTTGGAAATAATCAGTTCCCTTCTTAGAGCATTTGTTTCCTGACGGGCTGCATGCACTTCTGCTCTTAGTTCCCCAAGTAACTGGGCTAGCTGGTCGGTATCCGAGGTTTCCATAGCGCCTGGGTGGGAGTTTTGCGATAGGCTTTGCGTTCTGTAACGCTCACCTGATTCCCGCAGCGGCGCCGGTCTTGACTGGGTGAATGCCGTATCTTCAAAGGTGATGTGTAACACACGGTTGGCTCTTTGGGCTGGACCTCTGTGGACTGTATGTCTGACTCGAAGAGTAATATGTATGCAGATAGAAAATATGGGATTAATGAACTGGGGTTATTGGGTGCCTCTCTCCTCTTCCCTTTCTCTTCTCCTGTAGAACCCCAAAGGTTAACTCCCTCACCTTAGGTAAGTGAACGCCGAGCTCTCCATCTGCCTCGGGGCAGGGTGAAGTAACCAGTTGCTTCACTGGATAAGGGTGCAGGCCTCTTGACCTCAGAGGACTGCTGTCCGTCGTTAACTGCACGAACGGTAAGTTCTGGGCACTTCAAATGTCTTAAAAGTCTTTTGTAATGATATCTCTTGTTTTGCAGGGTTCCGGCGATGGCGGATGGCGGGCTGATGAGAGTTGAGGATCGAACCCGCGTGAGGAATAGAAGCGCCTGGAAGCACGTAAGTAAGCGCTTGTAGCCTGCTTCACGATGCGCACTAACTGTCCCTTTTATCTTGCAGGTACAAGTTCGGAGCTTTAGAGAAGCTGAAGGGTGCTGGAATACCCACTGGATTCGGCGTGGGAAGGAGTAATGGCACGTGAGTAATAAAGTTGCCCAATGTCTTTAAACGCACCTTCTTTTGTCTTTCAGATGCGGGATGCAGCGCCGAAGGCCTCCGGAGCGTGCGAAGAGCTGGTAAGCTTTTGTCTTTCAGATGCCGGAATGCAGTGCGAAGACCTCCGGAGCATGCGAAGAGTAGGTAAGCCTTTGTCTTTCAGATGCCGGAATGCAGCGCGAGGCGTTGGTGACAGCCGATGGACCAGGTAAGAGATGCGCTGCCACTGAAGACTGTAGTGCTAACCTGTTCTTTCTTTGTCTTTACAGGTGCTGCTGAAGACTGGATTCCAGGATGGTAAGCCTTTGTTCCCTTAGGCCCAGGATCAGAAGCAGAAGACACGATGAGCGTTCTGCTGCAGAGAATGCAGAATAACGCAAAGCAAGATTCATCCATCGCGTGTGGTTTAAATAGCCTCCTGTAGTGCTTAGGTGTCTCCTTCCACAGCCACGGCTAGGTAAGAAAAGAGTTCCTGCTTTCCAGAAGAGTTCCAGTGTTCTGAACCTAGGGAGTGGCTCCTGCCCCACCCAACAGGAAAAGTAGTCCCAAACAGAAGAGGATCAGGGGTTCAACTGGCAGGTAAGTAAGCAGCATGGTCTGCTGCAGGTAAGTCCACCCAAGCATTATGAGCCCGGCGCTTCCAGCGCTGGGACTGGGCATCTTTATGAGCCTGGTGCCACTGGCGCCAGGACAGGGTCCAAAAGGTCCCAATTGGGACTGGCTGGCACTCGGAACCGGGGTTATGGGTCTGCTTCCAAGGGAGTTGGGCAAGTCCTGATCTTTTGGAAGCAGAGATCATGACAATAGCGACACCCCAGCGTGCCACAGCACACTACCCTCTGCTGTCAAATTCACCCGTTACAGGACGTTTATGTGCGAGCTCCTATATTTCTTCACTGCAGATGCCTAAAGGGAAGCAGGCATTTTCCCGCAATTTCTTGTTAGCAGGTTGTTGTTAGGAATTGTTGCTGCCAATTATATGAAAGAGCCATACATACCCTGAAGTAGTCAAAGACGTTCATATCTCCAGTTGGAATATTTATCATTTTGCATTTGTATCCTTAATATTTGGTCCTACCCACTGCTATGATTTTAATGTTGCCCTTGTTGACACTCGAACCTTTCTGTTTGAACGAGATTAAACAGTGATTGTCAACATGCACCAGAGTTTGGTTCTTCGTCATATAACCCCCGGTGGCCTTCCAGGGAGGGTTACCGAGTGGCAGCGTGGCAGGGATGGCTTGTTACTTGAAATCGCTTATTCTACTCTATAATATTTCTACCACATTAGATAATAAGTTGGACGTTTTACACTTTGCAATGATCTTTTGTGTAATTTGTCAATGAAGTGTCTTTTCTAGCAATTTGTCTTTATTGCACTTTTTTCAGTGCATTTTGTTACATTTATTAAGCATTAACACTATTTTATTTGTTTTTTATTACCATATGCTGACAGGCTACATCATCTGCAAAATGCCTCCAAATAAAGCATTCTGGAGGAAGCAAGATGGTGCCCACCTCCAAGAAAACCAGCAGAGTTCCTCAGTGTTTAATCAAGCCATACCAATTCTTCAGAAAACTGCAGCTGCCACCATCTGGTGAACATGGTGCATCCACTAGTGCCAGAACCGGTAGTGAACAAGTAAGTGCTGCTGACTCTGAGCCCAAGGCATTATCCAAGTTGAATCATGTGGAGTATAAGGTGACTGGAGCAGTAGTGCTGTATGCGATATTTGGTGATGATGTTCAGTTACAGGAAGAGGGTAAAGCAGTAGGACAGAAGCAAGAAGGTCCAGCTATGACTGCAGACAAGGCAACTCCTTCAGACGGCGATAGGGGTGGTGGTGAAAGCGAGCAAAATGCCAAGGGCAGTCATTCATCACATTCAACAGATGATGATGGGGATGCCATTGACCTTGCTCTGGACCCCTGCAGGCCCTGCTGAGAAGAAGATGCAGAAATCGCTGACACACTCGAGTGATGATGATAACGGTTGTGGTGTTGACGATTGACTTGTGTGTGCATGTGCGAATGAGGAGCAACAGAAGTTCAGCATAAATCAAACAACCTCTGTGCTACCCCTCACTGCCATTTTCTTGCGGGGCAAGTAGTCCAAGAACAAGGGGAAGGCCAGTGGCAGTAACAGATAGCAAAGCTAGTGGCCAATGGGTCCTCGATGTTGTCTACCACAGAAACAGCCAGCACATCACGAAATTAGGAAAATCTGTTACCGACTTTGCCAGTGTGAAAAAGCCCACATCCTGGGTATAGGATTTTAAAAACTATTTATCAGGACAAAAATCACATGGCAACCTGCATGTTCTATGAAAGAAACATGTGCATCGTGGTGTGAAGACGCACACGCTCAGATTATGACAATGGGTACCTTCGATAAACAATCAATAGCATGCTCATCAAACAGAAGAAAAGTAGTGCACATCCGAGATTTTAAGGGACAGCGCTTATGGTCGAGGGATGAGGTGATGATTGTGAATGAGCTGTCGGAAACACCTGACGATGCAAGCATAGCATCAAGCACAGGCCCCATTTACCTTCCTCTAGGCAGCACAGCAATGTCTCCCCTTTTCATACATGGTCCTCACTTAGTGAGCCGAGCACCCGTGCTGGCAAGTCTGGCAGCACACTTTCACAGTCTAGTACTCTTAAACACTCCAGCCCTGAAGACTGCTTTCCCCAGGTCTGCTAGGTACTACCAAAACCATCCCGTGGTGTGTTTTACAGTGGGAAGCTGGCCAAAATGTTGACATAATCCTTGGTGGACACCAAATGATTCTGGGATTTTCTCAAATCTGTTTGACCAAAATATCCTTTAACATGTCGCACATATTTTTCAACAGTTGCAGTGCCTAATCTTCAGAGAACCAATTTAGCAACAATTGGAAAAAGGCCGGTGAAGTCTCCCATGCACACCATTCGTATGACAACAGACACGTTTACCAGTGAGCAGGCAACAGACTACGGGCCTGATTCAAAAGGCAAGATTTTCCTTTAAAAAACGCAATGTGAATTGTGCCCTAAATTTGAATCATGGCACATTTACGCTTCGTTCGAAGAACTGCACACGGGCAACTCAACTCACTACCTCAATTGCCACACCAAATATTTACCAGCAAGCGACTCTTTCGATCATTGCCATGGAGGAGGCACACACAGCAGCAAGCATTCTTGCAGCATTCAAAGCCCAGGTTTTGGGATCAGGTATACCAAAGGAATTCATTGTGGGTTTCATTGTTAGCATCAATGGTAGTAACCTCGTGCTTGCAATGACGTATGGGAACAATTACTGTGTACCTTGTTTGGCACAGTGCTTGATGCTTAAATTACAGAACTTCCAGGAAAAAAAGGCACAGAGGATACCAATGTGATGGCCATATGCTGTACAATTTGTGGCCATTTCAGCCATTCTGTCAAAGCCCAGAGGATGCTCAGAAATTGCAAGCAGCAAATGTTCTTAGCCAGCTCAGCAACATACAGGAGGTCTCCATCCACCAAATGTAACAATTTATATATCTTAATATCTCTTTGAATAACACACAACTATCAATAAATATTCAATGCAACGCAAAGATGATGTAGCATGCTCCATGTCTTTGATGCCTTCTCAGTGGGGACCTGTGAAACAGCTCATCCAGGTTCTAGCAATATTTGAATTTGAATATGCTACAAAGGCTGCCAGCAGCACGAACCCAATCACCAGTGATGTGATCCTTCTCATCGATCTGCTCCAAGTCCACATGACACAATTAAGCAGGAGATTGAAGAAGAAGAGGATTATGAAGTTCTGCATCTGGTCAATGACACACACCACCAGCATTAGAAACCAATGTCAGGATACATATAGGAATAGGTGGTTTATGAGGAGTTCTTCTGTGCCAAACATTAAACTCATGTTACAGATTTTGATTGGGATATGACGAGATAAAAGACATGGACTCTGGACCGAATTGGAACTGGTAAATTGCCCTCATCCACCTCCAAACAGAACAGTCCCAGTGGCACCAATGCCCCACCCACGGACACCACACTTTTAATACAGTCAAAATCACTAGTCTCTCCAAAGTCTCCTCTGTCACCTATGAGTCCAGCAGCACAAGCTCAAATTTATAATAGCTTCCCAAATTCAGTCCAAAGCAGAAGACCGTTTTTGGAAAGTCATAACTAAATTTGGATTTTAGACACAGACAACAGAGCAATTGTGTATATCAGGAAAGAAAGCAGAGCATATGCTTGAGCAATATCACACAGAGATAAAGAAATGTCTTCCATCCATGATGGAGGAGTGGCCAACAATTAGCAGGCCGGAAATCAACATATCTATTGTGCCCTGTAGCCAGGCTCAATTCTGAATGTGTTTCTAGTGCTTTGGGGACCCTCAATGGAGACAGAAGAAGAAGGCTGCCAGACAAAAATGTAGAAATCCTAATTATGCTGAAGATGAAACATCACTTCCTGTTCCAGCAGATGGGAATTTGTGCTAAGCACATCTGGAGTATGTATACATGTTCATGCTGCTTCTGACTCGTATGAAAATAATGCAAAACCGGCAACAGAATCCACCAGTGCTGCTTGGCACCGCTACAGCACTCTGCATTGACGAGAATGGGATGCTGCAGACAGGGTAAGAATTTTTAAATTCTATATTTATACAAGCCGTATGTGTGATATATGCCTTCTGCAAAAATACTACTTGTTTCACATACATCATTTGCATGTTGGGAAATGTTGGATGCATGCATGGGCATAGATCACTTACCCATGATTGCACACTCCGCACAGCACTACAACAAAAGAAGGCCAACTACATGCACTTGAGAGTATGTGCTCCTTCAAACGGAAGCTCGTCTTCCAGAAGGACTCGCACACGTGCTGCACTTTCGACTGCAATGCTATGTTGGATCAATTGTCTCTATGGGCCTCATTACGACCCAGGCGGTAAGTTACCGCCTGGGTCGTACCTTTACCACCATGGCGTATACTACGTTTACGCCATGGTGGTTGGCGGACTTACCGCCCCATTCCGAGTTTGGCGGGGCGGTAAGTCCCCAATCCCCATTTACCCTTCCCCATTCCCATTTTTGCCCCATAGGGCATAATGGGAGTGGGGAAGGCGTTAATTACGCCACCGTAAATTACGGTGGCGTAATTAACTCCATGGTCCCTTAGCGCCATGGATTTTAACACCTGCTAAAAGCAGGTGTTAAAACCTCCATGGCGCTAAGGGACCTCGTACTCAGGCGGTACGGGTCGGCGCTGTTTACGCCGCCGTAAACCCCTTACCGCCTGAGTCGTAATGAGGCCCTATGTATTTTATCCAACTTAATTTTGGATGCACTACACTTTACCTCAAGATAAGTGAGGTACTAGATAACACTGTGCGGAAGTATAAATGTAATGAAAGTTTTTACCTCACAAATGATAAACGTCAGCTTTCAAGAGCGATAGAAGAAGAAGCCAACACAGACTCAGCCCAGTAGCCCAACTGACTTAGGTCCTCCGTCACACACACTTCCTGGCACTGCTCACCTTGCTACATGGACTCTGGTCTAGTGGCTTCAATGAGCCAATCAACATAACATGGCAAATGTCTCAAAGGTGGGTGCTAACACGTTCTACTACAAAAAATAAGTAAAACCTCACAGCAGCAACAAAAGAGTTAAAAGAAAAGGAAAACGAGAGTTTTTGATTGTGAAGTCACAAGTAAATATAAAAATAACACGTATATCAAAAAGGGAAAAGTGGAACAGGGAAATGGTGATTATAAAACGAGACCAATGCGGAAGGGCCTGTTGAGCTTCCCTTCAAAACACTCAATCATGGGCACAACATGGTGCTGCTTCTTTTGGGCTTCCCAGAACTTCCCATTTATTCTCTTCAGCACTCCCCGAAGGCTTTAGAGACACACTGATGGTATTTACCATCAGAACTGGCGACTACCCTTGTAGTATAAACGACTGCATAACTAATCGCAAATTAATAAAAAACGCAATCCACCCTTCATTTTCTCTGTGACATGCTTTAATGTCTTGTACTGTGCCTTCTTAATGGAAGTGACAGACTTCAGGACTAATTCTGTCTGTTGTGGTAGTTAAATCACTGGCACGTTATATCTTTATGGCAGAATCAGGGGTAGTAATTTGCAAGTAGTAAATCTTCTTGAAGGAAGAAAAGATTCCTCCACAAATTGTGTGCATATGGACTTCGACTACCTCATGAGCACTGTGTGTAAATTCCGCAAATGTAGCTATGTGCCTTTTGTTTTGTCTTTTGCTAAATGTACTTTTAGTGAGTGATAATGCTTACAAATGTGGTTTGGGTGGTTTATTATGTTCCACTGAATGTACCTCAGTGAGTAGTAAACTTTGCAAATTGGTTACACTTCTCAATCCTTTAGCACAACTGTATTGTTAAGAAGTACTTCACACAAAGTCATATGTGTGAATATGTGTAGCCGCACACAGAATTGATGGGAAATTGCACCCACTAAATGTATTGTGTGGACAAAACAACTTCACATGAGTGAAAGCAGAAAGAATCCCAGCAAACTTGCCAATTTCGGGTGGCAGTGAGTTGGGAAAATGTTACAATTACGCCAAATGACAAAAGATGTTTCACATTATAGTTCCTACTCCTGGTGTACCGTTGCAGTCCCAGAAGCCAGAAACACTCAAGTGGAACCTTTTCTTGGGGGCTTTATTTCTAAGTGCTGCCAGAAGGTCCTTCTTATTTCTTTCATATAGATCGGGGGTCTGAAACATTTAGCTCTCCGGATATTTTGGATTTTGACTCCCATGAACTCTCGCCATTGCTTAAGGTTTTTGTGAATTGTAGTCCAAAACATCTGGCGAGTTAAGAATTACATTTAAGTGCTCTTATGGCACTATTAGAGGGTTAAGGTTGCTGTGTTATTGGCAGTCTTAGCTACTCTGTTTGTTTTCATACCAGTGACATTTTGCTGCTTGCATCTATTTATGACTACATACTGCACGTGAAATTATGTTCTAGTTACACATTATGTCCTCTGGTGATTTGCTGTTCCACTTATAACTTCAACCTAAGTGATCAGACAATGTATCCAAACCTCTGCAAATTTTCCTTTTCCATCACATTTGACAGTTGCTACTTTTCTCTAGGTGTACATTATTTTCTCCACTCTCTGAGAATATGGGAAGGTGGGGCAGTTTCCATATCTAACATCATGGAGGATGTCTACTCTAAACCCTGTCAAAGACCATACAATATTTCTGTAGATGCTAGCCCTCAGATTGAAGAACATGCAGTCCATCTGGCGCGGTGAACCAGAGGAAGGACTCGGAGTACGTGTGGTCATGATTCACAAGTTTTATTGAAATAAAAACCAAAACGCTGAACTAACCATATCGCTATGAGGGAAGTTCTCTACCTAATAAAAGTATAACTGAGGGTGCTAGGGCTTCGAGGTCCATGGTTGCATAGGATTGTTCTTTAGGGAACAATTTCTGGCTTGTGTATAAAAGAGGTTGTTCCAAGCCATCATGTTCTCAGCTCCAAGCCCGATCTTAGAAGCATCTGTCTGAAGAAAACAGTCTCGGTTGAAATCAGTCTTCTTTAGGACAAGCTCTTGCATAGGATTTGTTTGAGGCCTTCAAAGCTTCTTTGGTCTTTACTTTCCCAGACACGTTTTTGAGGGTGAGAGTTTTTAAGTTTGTCTGCCAGATTGATACCACATTTTTCTACCTTGGTTGCCAATCTTCTGTAATAGCCTGTCAATTCTAGGAAAGCGTGATGGTCCTTTTTGGTTTTGGGTACCAGTATTGCTTTTACTGAATTGACCTTTTCCATCTGGGGTTTATTTATTCAGTCCATTTCCCATAAAATAATCCAGGTACTTTACAGCCGACAGGGCCAGGTGGCATTTCTTTGGGTTGGCTGTTAAACCTGCTCTCAGGGGGGCTCTTGCCATCACATAAAGATGGTGCATGTGTTCTGGCTAGGTCTTACTGTGGATAATGTCATCTAAATAATCTCCAGAGGAGCTAGAATATGGTCTTAATATTTTGTCCATCAATCGTTGCAATGTGGCAGGAGCACTGTGTAATCCAAAAGGCAGTACCTTAAATTGGAAGAGGCCCTGGGAAAGTGGAAAAGGCATCTGTTTCTCCTATCGGTGGCATTCAGGGGCACCTGCCAGTAACCTTTGGTTAGGTCCAGAGTGGAGAAGTGCTTGGACAAACCTAGCTTCTCAATGTGTTTGTCTACTAGGACAAGTGGGGGACGACCAAGGATTCTCTGAGGGCTCAATGATGTTGGCCTTGATCCTCTCTTGGAGATCGTTCTTCATAAGTTTTCTCCTTCCCTTTGGAATCCAGTAAGGCTTTAGGTTTACCGTCGACCCGGCTGGGGTTCTGATATAATAAAAGACATCTGCACTCATTCAGAGTGTTCCGAAAATACTTCTGGAGATTGGTCTAAAAGGTCATGGAGGTCTTTCTGTTGGGAGAGTGGTAGCTGGTTAGCGTTTAGATGTTGGTCGAGATCGGGGTTTGTAAGTAAAGGGTGACCATGGTCAGCGTATTCTCCTCCAAGGGGTCGACCTTCCACTCCTTCAACAGGTTTATATGGTAAACCTGGGTTTTCTGCCTTCTGTCTGGTTGGTCTACTACAAAGTTAACTGGGCCTTTAGTTTCATGAATTCTGTTGGGCCCATACAAACGTGGATATCATTTTGTTCTCTGAGGTGGGAAGGAGGACAGATTCCCCAATAGGAAAAGACCTGGCTACCGCTTATTTATTGTGTAGGGCTTTTTGTTGTTCCTGTGCCCTACCAAGGTGATGTGTGACAATTTCCCTTTCAAAATCTATATATGATTTTAGCAACTTCTGGGCTGTCTGAGGCGGTTTCCTGACTGCAAATAGTGCCCATGGAATCATAACGTCACAGTTTCTGCTGTCTGTCTCTACCAGCCTGTGCAGAATCCTTTTTATGGTGTGATGAAACCTCTCCACAAGGCCATCAGTTTGGTGAACCCTACTCTAGATAGAAAAGGAAGGCGGTGTTTAAGGATCTATTGACTAGTGTTCTTCTGGAGAGGACAGGCCTCAGGGTATCGGGGCATAGTCAACAATCACTGATAAACATTTGTTCCCCAGTTTTGATGGTTCTAGGAGGCCCCCTATGTCCCTTGCTATTTTAGAAAATGGGATGTCAATAACGGGAAGTGGCTTTAATAGGGCTGGGGCAACAGGGGTGGCTTCAGATTTCTGGCAGATTTTGCAGATACAGACATAGTTCTTTACATTGGCAAACCCTCCAGGCCAGTACAATCGGGGTATCACTTGGCTTTGGGTCTTGCCCAGCCCCTCATGGGCTGCCGTGAGATGGGAATGGGCAAACTCTAGGACTATTCTTCAATGTTTGCGAGTTGTGCCGGATGAAGCCCATCCTTTCCCACATCTCCTCAGTAGGTTATTCCCTTTCTCAAAAAGAAAAAGGGACCAGCCTGGCTACGACCCTTCTCCTCCGAGGTTACCCTCGGGTAACAGATCGGGTAACAGGATCATTTTCTCCGCTTCTCCCCCTTCAGGTTCCTTTCTAATGAGTTCTGCCTTTCCAAAACCTATTGATCCTCTCTCGGTTTCGAGTAAGGTCTTCCTTTCCTGGGGTACTGGGGTGAGGGCTTTCCCGATGATTCCCTAAGCTACGGCCTCCCCCTCTTTAAATAGTCAGAGGTTCTGTGGTTATGGAGGATCACCTTCACGTCCCCCCTATAATCAGGATCTGCTACCCCAGCAGCAAGATCTAGGCCATATCGCCAAGCTAACTCAGATTTACTTGCCAGCCTGGTATAGGTCCCAAGGGAGGAGAAAGACCTAAGCATCTTGGTATTCAGCGTCTATCCTTCGAGGGAATGGAGATGGTTTCTACGCTACATAAGTCAAAACCAATAGATTGGGGAGTGGCCAGGGTAGAGGTATTGGCTTGCTCAATCATCATAGTGAAGAGGAGGGGTCTCCAGTTCATGTCAACTGGCCTACATCCCACTCTGACACCATATGTGGTGAAACAGAAGGAGGACTCTGACTACATGTGGCTCTGATACCCAGGTTTTGTTTAAGTAAAAACCAAAACGCCTAATTAACCCTATCGCTATGAGGGAAGTGCCCTACCTAAGAAAAGTAAGTAAAACTAAGGGTGCTTGTCAAGTCCAAATAATAACATCTTCTGTCGGAATCCTAGGTAGCTACTGGGCCTACCACTTTAGAAAAATACCTGACTCAAAAGAAAAGGGAGGCTTGTTCAATAGCGTCAGTATGGACCTCTGCATGGCCCGGTTGTAGTTGACTTGTTCTCAGTCTTTAGAGTTCTTGTAGATTGTCCTCACAATTTTAATACAAAATCCTTTTGGAAATTCAACAACTATCTTCTTTAAGAGTTTCAAACAAATCTTTACAATACAGCATATAATAAAACCTCATCAAGATATTCCAGTGGTAATAAAACAACAATTACACTACATTTGACTTCAACTCCTTATAACAACATGATAAAAGGACATAAATAAATCCTAAAATTATAAGTCTAAAATTCCATGTAGGTTTGGAAGAAGTTCTAAAATTACTATTCTAAAACACTGTAGAAATTCCAAAGAACTTTAAAATTGCCCACAACGACCTAACAAAAATCGCACAATTTTAAGAATCTAATGACTGAAAGTAATAATGCAACCAAACCCCCTCACAACACCAGGCACATGGGTGTCCATTCTGCATGCCGCTAATTAAAATGGGGATTTATGTCTAGGGGTGTACCTGCCCAATCACAATAGACCAAGTTATCTGGAGTACTATAGATAGTAGAACCAATAAGACGTTGTACTTGTAGTGACGTCAATCACGTGTGGTGTAGTGGGATGGGCGTAGATGGCCACCCGATAAGAGTTATCCAATCCGCATGCCCTATTATCATATACAGATATAGCACCTATACTTAAGTAACTTTCCTAACCAATTATATTGCATGTCGAGTTTTGTAGAGTTAGACGTCAATGATGACGAATATTGCCTATAAGAATTGCTGTTCAACTGAACTTCAAGAAAGTCGGAGCAAGACAGGTGATCGCAATGCTGCTGATTTCCATTTGTTTCTCTGTTTGATGTACTTGTCATTAAACGGACTTCCCTTTGCCAACTTACTGAGTACTCATTATTGAGTCGTGTTGGAGTAAGTGAATCCTGCACCCCCTGTCCTCACATGGTGCAGCTATCTTGTCTTACAAGTTCTAGAGGTTGAGCGCTGACCTATGGGCCCGTCAGTGAATTCCTCTCCTCCTGAACACTTGGTAGCGTGAGGATGGTTTCGGCCATTAATTATTGATTATATAATATTAAGACACCTTAGACCGACGGCACAAAGTAACTCCGGGCCTTCGGCAATATCACAAGTCCTTTCGCCATTCTGGCTGAGTAGACTGAGAAGCTCCCCATGGACAATGATAGAGTAAGTCCATAAAAAATCTGCAGTGGGTGTGAGGGAACCCGCCTTACCAAGCATAACCCTTCTCATTCCCACGGGCAGCCAATCGGACGAAAACACCTTAAAAGGTCAAAAGGCTGGAAGAGGAAGGGGCGGTGATCCCGAAGTTCCAGAGAGGAAAAGATGCGATCGGTGAGTGAAACAACAAACATGTTACTTTGGCAAATGTCGTGTAGGCATTACAGCTAGTAAGGGAAAGGTAACGGTGGGTGGCAGAGAAAAAATTAAATAGTCAGAAGTAGAGAAGACTGTATATATATATGAAATGATTCGAGCATAAGAGATAAAAAGGGGTACCGGGGGGACACCCAAGAGAAATACAAGGGGTACCGAGGGGACACCCAAGATAAAAACGTAAGGATTACCAGGGGGGCACCTGAGATAAAAACGAAGATTTGCCTTATTCTTGCGCTTTAATACAGCGGTCAGAAGAAACGTGAACTCAGAGCCCACAGTGGGGGGACAATTAGGCTACAGTAACGTTTAAATACGTCATCAAGGGAGTTTGTTTAAATCCCATGATGGGGTATTGATTAGAAGGCAGGTATACGTATGACCAGCTGGTGTTCGCCTAGTCTGTCAAGTGTCTGTAATACGTGTCTTGTTGTATGTCAATTGTATTAATGATTGTTTGAAATGCATTTTGGCTTTACGCGATTCTGTAACTAAGAGGGAATTGCCATTGAATTGATGGGTTTTGAGTAGATTGTTGGTATAAATTTTGGCGGGAAAAGATTGGATTGGAGCTTGCGTATGTGGTGCTCGCTCATACTATTGGAAGGATAAAACACTGTATAAACATTGTTGGTGGCGGAATCAAAAATGGAGGAGGTCACCCCACTCGCGCATCTGTGCATGCAACTACCCAAGCATGCACCAAAACTCAAGAAGTATAGTACAGAGTGGGTTAATGGTACTGCCCACAAGATGTTTATGCCGTGGCCCCAGAATGGGTCCCTTTCTAAGGCTGTTTTACAGCATATGACGACCTTCCTACACGCCACATATACAGGCAAGAAGCTAGAGAAACGTCTTGCTGTTCTAGAATTGTGGAAAATGTTTGAAGAAACGAAGGCGGAAGAACCACCCACAGACTGGATACTAAATATATGTACGGATGGGGGTGAGACGCCTTCCGCGCCACCAGCCCCACGTGAGCCAGTCATTGAAGGGAGTAAAACGGAGGGGCTTTACCCGCTAAGAGAACTTAAGGCAGCCACAGGGTATAGCAACCCCGCATATGAGTCGCCTACGTACAGTAGTGACGATAATAAGGGAAAGGAACAGGAAAACAATATCGCCTCCGCGGTCTCAAGGGACAAAGAGAGATGCGAAGATGAAGGAAAAGATTGGGCACAGAGTTGTGCACCTCCAGATAAGGAGAAATAGGGAAATAAACATAAAGGAAATGAAGGTAGAGTTGATGAGATGGCATTCGCGAAAGACGAATGGATGGGAGGTCAGATATTACTGAAGTTGGATGGAAAAGGAAGTGATGATTTGAGGCCAAGGGAGATGTCTGATGAGATGCAAAGGAGAGAGAGAGAGAGAAAGAGATGGAAGTAAGGGATGAAAGGACAAGAAGGAAAGAGCTGAGAACAACTTTATCGCGAAGAGCAAGGAGTACCGCTCAGTCGCACACAGTACGCAGCCTATAGAAAATTCAGGCAGAACATGTTAAAGTTAGAGGAAGAAAGGATTGTGCACGAAAGGAAAGTAAAAAAGCGGGAAGATGAGGAGATTAGAAGGGCAAAGGAATGTAGAAATGAACGAATGAGGGAAGTAGGTAAGGCTAGAGAAGAAGCAAGGAAGCGTAAGGAAATAGACGAGGAAGTAGAACGGAAATGCAGAAAAAGGGCACTGGATCTTGAATATTTGGAGCGGGAAGTCATTAAACCCAATCCTACAGTAGAATCGGAAGACATAGAAGAATTCTTTCCTGCAAGCGATGCAGTACCAGGTACAAGCGGTACAAATATTGAAGATGACTTCGACAGCAGAAGCATCGGGGAAACGATTGATAAAATCTATGACGAGATGGGGCTGGAACTAATTTCCCAAGTGGGGAGGGAAGATGAGCGCTTAGAGAGCAATCAGCTATATGACACTGAGGATTTTACCCAAAGTAGTGGGAGCAGGGGACTGTCCCTAGACAGGTTGGAGATTGGGCAGACCGAAGAAGATGCAAGGAGTTGTGTAAACTGTGAGTATTCAGGATCTGACTCCGGTGGCGAAACGGAGGATGTGGCACTCGAGGAAGGGAGACGGTGCGAAAAACGGCCTCCACAGTACTGAGCGGTACGATGGTCAGATACTAGCGGGTCCACAAGTAGGACACCGAAGTCTGCCGCGCAGTACGGCTGACAAGAAGGAACACCCAATGGTCAGAGGGGGGGTGTCAGCACTTACCTATGCAGACAGATTAAGGGCATTGCCAGGAAGACGGCAAGGCGGGAATGCCACCCCAGCGGTAGACAGAGGAGCTATGGGGAAGGAAAAGGAAGACTGCGCATTCCAATTCCCGTTGCTAGAAAAGGGGGGAGTAAGACCACAATATACGCCATGGCCACACATGGACCGAGAGAACCTTAAAAATAAGCTTCCAATGCTGACATCGGGAGCCGGAAAGTGGATACATGAGTTAGAGAAAATGACGGGGGGTGTCACCTTAGCTATGGGGGACATTAAGGGCCTCCTAATTGCCATACTTGGTGAAAGAGCAGATGATATATGGAAACGGGCAGGCTATCCTAGAGTAACCCTAACTAACACCTCCCATGACGGAGCACCATTTAATAACTGTAGAGCAGCAGTGTGGAAAGCACTGCGAACGCTATATCCAGACACTTCTGATATGGGGGCTAAAATGACTCGGAAAATGAAAGAGTCAGAGAATCTGTTGATTTATATCCAGAATTTTCAAGACGTGTGGGTGCTCGAAACGCATGAGTCTTGGACTAAATCTGTCCCTGTATTCTACCATATATTATGCCAAGGGTTGCCTGAGCCAGTGCAAAAACAGCTCAAGAAATTGGTAGGATTAGAAGCAAAACCATGGGCTGAAATACAGTTGACAATTGCACATTACTGTAGATTGCTGCAAGAAAAGAATCGGAAAAAGGAAGCAAACCATAAGGTTGAGGAGGCAAAGCTGGTGCAAAAGAAACTCTCAAAGTATGCTCTCCAGGGAGCCATGCTGACAAGCCCATCTGAACCACACGCACAGCAGGCGACTAACCCAGCGCAGGATAACCAAGGCAGTGCAGGATTTTACCAGAGGGGAAGGAGTTTTGGAGGAAGAAGATGGCAGAGTAATCAGGGAGGGTTTCGAGCTAACCAGGGAGGCTTTCAGAATAATCAAAATGGCTTTCAGAACACTCAGATGGGCGGTCCAGCTATGCCCGATGGACAGATGGCCTGACCACAGCCAGTGTGTTGGCTGTGTGGAATGACAGGACATGTGGCGCGTGTGTGCAGAAGCCCAGAAAAGGCTGAAGCTATCATGAACACGGGTAAACCACTCAACGATAAAACAAATGCAAAGCTTCTTAGGCCTGTGCAATTATGTCAGAGCATGGGTTTTTCGACTACAGCTTTGAAGAAAGCCCAGGCAACAAAAGGATAAATTGAATGGACTGAGGCAATGGAGAAGGGGTTTGCAGAACTTAAGGGGGCAATTTGCAAGGCCCCAGTTCTCGGGATTCCTAATTACGCAGAGGAATTCTACCTGTTCTCACACTATGATGGTAATTTTATGACGGCAGTGCCCGCGCAGCGAACCTCGCTGGGGTACAAACCCCTAGCATATTACAGCGGGAGTCTGGACCCGGTCATGAGGGGCAACTTCCTATGCAAACAGAATCTACCTGCTGCCGCATTCGCTATCGAAAAGACGTCATCCATCGTGATGGGGTGCTCCATGACATTGTATGTTGAACATTCGCTGTTCGCCATACTAGAGAAGCCAAAGGGCACACTGACATCTCAAGAGAGCATCCGCCTATGAGGTGATTATCTATAATCCATCGATCAAAATAGTGCAATGTAAGACTGTAAACAGTGCAACGTTCATAGCTGAGCTAGTCACAGAGGGAGAACCTATAAATGACTGTGCGAACTATGAGGAATTCTATGATGAGATCCCCAGGGTAAAGGAAAATGCTCTGGCAAGTGGAGAGATTGTCTTTATTGATGGGTCTTCGAGAATCGACCAAGAAGACGGACATAGATATACAGGCGTGGCAAAACACGTAGCGAATGGAGAGTTCCAAGTACTTGTCAGTGCGCGAATACCCTCTCACTATTCTGCGCAAGCTGCAGAACTGTTGGCGCTGATACTCGCCATTGAGAATCATGCAGACCAGGAAGTAACTGTGTACAGTGACTCAGCCTATGTGACGTCCACAGTACATGCAGGTCTAGCGGGCTGGAAAAGGAGGGGCTACTTCTGAGCAGACGGCACGCCAGTGCAACACGCAGCCTTACTGGACAGGTTGATAAAAGCACTACAGCTCCCAGTGGGCATAGCGGTCATGAAATGCGCCGCCCACACCAAGGGGACAGATTTCATGTCACGTGGAAACCATAAAGCGGACACGGAAGCCAAGCGCATGGCATCCAAAACTGAAACAATCGTGGACGTGGAGGTGGCACGTACCCATGAGAGGATGATGGTAGCGCGAGCCACACCTGAGGCCTATAGTAACATGGGGCATACTCAGCTAATGGAACTCCAAGGGGAGGCACCTCAGGAAGAGAAAGATTTGTGGAAGCGTCGAGCGCTCGATCCATGACCAGCAATGACCACTAGACCCCAGGGATTCGTTTGTGACGTGGGCGGGGGGGGGCTGCTTACAGTAAGCAGCCCTCTCCCCTCCCCCGCCCCCAAAGCATGGGGGCACATGGCTGATCATCTGCCCCCAGGGAAGGGGACAAAAAAAAGAATAATAAAAAAATTATTGGGGGCCCTCTGCCCCCCCACCCCAAATGGAGGGGGGTGTACCTTTGTAGGAGGCCCAGGGAGGCCTGCATGAGGTGCCCCCGCCACCCATTTGGGGTGAGGGGGGAGAGGGCCCCCAAAAATGGTGGAACAGGCCCCCCAGTGGGTGGGCCAGTAAGGTTTGGGCACCCCGAGGCCAGATTAGCACATCAACGTGCCTCTTTGCAATAAGGGGAGTTGGGTTACCAAAGGAAAATGGTGGAATGCTTTTTAGGGGGGGCGGTGGGGCACCCCAAAGGGTTGGGGAATTTTCTAATGGGATGGGGCGTTGACCCCCTCCCTCCCCACCCGCAATGGAGTGGGTGCCATGTCATGCAGCCCTCCCTGGGACCAGATATCTGCTCCTAGGAACGGTCGCCTAAGCCCAGGGAGGAGTGCAGGACAGCCCCCCCCTTATCTGCCCCTGGGGAGGGCTACATGAGATTGTCTTCATTTACAGACAATTTCAGAGACATTTCCCTGTGTCCACTCACCGAAACACGTCGCCAACAACAGATGTCATACCTTCTCGCGTTCCCACAGGTGTCCCGACGAAAAAGGTACCTCGCATGTGTGGGTGCACCTACCGGGGGTGCAAAAGGAAAAGGGTAACCCGCTAGTAACCCCAAGCCTTTCGCCACAGCACAATTTGTTCATGTGGGCGACCTACAGATTTGGGCCTAGGGTGTCGAAGCAAGCAAGGAAAACAGTTTCCACTCAACCTGTTCGTGAAAGCCAGGAAATTGGGGAACTCAGCACAGCAAACCATTTGTTCCTAGCTCTTACAAGTAAAACACCACAGGCTTCTTTGTACATCATTTTAGTGGCATTTTTTGAAAAAACCCAAAATGTTCGCCCTTTTTGCTTATTTTCTCTCACCCCCCTACAGCAACCTAGGATTCCTGGGTGGCGTTACGACCGCCTACATGTGGGAAGAAAAGGAGCCAAATTTGGCCGATATATCTCATGTAACAAAAAAGTTACAAGCCATTGAATGGCCACATACCGAAATCACCAAAAAAGGCCCTGGCACTGGGGGGAAATACCCATGGCAGTTAAAGGGTTAAACCCCTCTGACGGTTTGTGGAGACAGGACAGCACTGGTAAACCGGTAATGCCTGTCGCCCTACTGCAGGTAGCATTGGAGCAGTTACACTACCCTATACATATGACAAAAGAAAATCTTGCTGCAACGCTCGCAGAATTTTGCAGAGCATGTTGCATTTTTCATGGTGAACTGCATTATCTGCCAACAGTTAATCGCTGGGCACACATTAAAAGTAGTGAGATGAGTTGTCCCCCAGCCGAATGAACCATTCCAGCACTTGCATATTGACTACGTCGACATGATTCAAGTGTGCAATGGGTACAGGTATTTAATTGTGGTGGTGGGTCCATTCTCTAGATGGATAGAAGCAGGTCCCTGTACACACCCAGACGCTACCTGTGCTGCCAAATTCCTAGTGAGGGAAGTGTTCCCTAGATGGGGGGTGTGCGAAGTAATGAGATCAGATAATGGGGCTCCTTTTGTTAATGCAGTGTTCGAACAGATCAGCTTGTTGCTTGGTATAAAGCACAAGTTCTCGTCGGCGTATCACACAGAGGGAAATGGGATATGTGAGCAGCTCAACGGCCTGTTAAAGGAGAGGATAGCCAAGTTGAAGCTCACATTAAGAAAGGGATGCTGCACTGTCTACCACTGGCATTGTATGTACTTCGGAACCAACCCGGCTCCGACCATCATCTTACGCCGCACAAGATAGTTACAGGCAGAAGGATCAGGACCCCTCTTTCCCCCAGAGATAGAGCTAGATGTGATGCCCAGCCAACTAGAGAGGTTCTGGGAACAGAGATGCAGGAGTACCTTAACTGTTTGACATCCAGCGCCTCTGTCATTTCAGGCCAGCAGCAGCAACGGCGAAAAGGGGACAGTGCACCACAAAACACATCAGGAAGTGCTGAAGCTGACCCCACACAAGGTCTACATGCGCCCCTCATCTTCCCTGGTGACAAAGTGATTGTGAAGAACCTTACCAGGAAGAGGTGGGACGAGGCAAGATTTAATAGCCCTTTCATCGTAGAGGACTGCGCCCCCTCCGCTGTCAAGCTCCAGGGCAGAAGGGCATGTATCTTCATAAATGACATTAAACCGTATATAGGGGAGAGCCCTCCTGCTGCATCCAACTGCGAAGAAACCACAGACAATAGGGAAGAACCTCAGCACGTGCAGACAAGATCCATGGGGAGGAAGAAGGACGCATTAGCAGGAACACCAAGACAAAGAACCTGGATGCAAGTTGTGGCATTAAACTGGACAGGATCCCCAAGCAAAGGGGGATAAGGACATAACGAACACTCTGTACATCCCAGTTGCAGGGTAAAGAGAAGCACATCCAAAGCCACAACAACATTGATGAAACAAACTTTTGAAAGCACGTCATGCCCAAGTATTACAAAGAATCAAGACTCTGATAGACTGTAAACAAAATATTCTCTGAGAGTGTAACACGGTATCCTGATGTGACCAGTATTGAGACTTTGTTCACAAAATGTATGGTACATTCCAGCAGAAGTCTCAAGTGGGATGCACTCACCTATTTCCAACTCGTGGTGTTATCCTATCCGTCATTCATAGGGAGAGAAGCCGGTGTCACAGACTTTATTCAAGATCCAGCCAACAAAAAAGTGATCAGGCGACTGCTGACTGTCATCACAGAAGCCTTCGCCAAACTACCCGAGCACAGCGAGGAGGACACAAATGCTTCCACCGCCAATAGACATTGATGAACTCACGTTTAATTAGTTCTTCCAAATAATCACGAAATGCCCAGAGCTCGTCGGGAGAACAACTGATACACGCACTTATATCAGAGATCCAAGAAACCTAGCTCATCTGAGTCAGCTGTGGATTAAATTAAGTCATTTGGTGGTAATCCACGCAACAGGAAGGTGCAAAGACTGTGCGAATCAAAAGAAAAGCTTGTGATCAGGACACAGCCAAACAGGGCAAATGTCCCTACCACCCGAGGACACCCGGCTGGCACAGAACGTCCTGTTTCGATTAGTCACAGACTATCCAGAAATGGTGGGGAGGCCTGCAGATGTTGATGTCATCACCTTCCTTAGCGATCCGGCCAACGCCCCTCGCATGGGCACACTTCTCCACGGTATAATGCTCCAAGTGGAGCTGTGCAACTTCCAGCGAGAATTCCTAAGGAGATTCCAGTGAGACTTTCCGCCGGGGACAGATCAAGGAGACAAAGACACAGTTCTTCATTCTTCCGCCGAGGACAGATCGAGAAGAGCAGAAACGAGGATTACAACATCTTGTTCCTACTTTATTTTTGTTTTTTCTTCTATTTTTCTTATTATCCTTTTCATCGTCTTTCCGCCGGGGAGCAGATCGAGGAGAGACACTGTTCTTCAACTTGTCGCCGAGAGACCGAGGGAAAGGAGTGGACCCAAGAACTTCACCATCTTATTTTCCTTTTTCTTAATTTTTGACATTTTTTCCTATTTTTTCATATGTTCACTTTTATTTTTATTTTTGTTTTATTTTTACAACATTTTATTTTTGTGTGATTTACAGCAATTCCATCTGTTCAGCCCTTTGCATTGAACAGATTCCAGCATGTCCTCAGGGCCAAGGCAAATTAGAGGAGTGCACTGGGATTTTGTCTATCATAGAGATGCAGAATGAGTGTGATGTGTTAAAGACGTTAGTCTAACCTTTTTCCATAGTCTAGCACAGGGACTGTACTGAGTACCCAGAGACTACCGTTGTCACTCACATGAGGGGGGACATTTGGAAGGCACTCATCACTTAATAGTAATGAACTCTCGAACTGTGAGACCAGAGCAAGAGAAGGAATAAATAACTGACTATGAACTCATTCGAAATGGTGGCCCAGAACAGTAATTTGGTTTTACCCCCAACAGAAGGGCGCCCCACTTCCCTGGAAGAAAATGCTGCAAATTGTTGTTCCGAATGATTATGTGTATATGTATAGTTATTATTGTTGTATTTTTGTCCCTAACTATCAGAACTGCTTTCTTTATTGGTGCATGAAGTGTCCTAATCACAGTGCATCCATCGGATAATGAACGCATGGGTCCCACGAAAGCACCCAGACCATATATAGTGATTCCAGTTCCCAGGAAGGCTGATGATAAAACAAAGAAACTAAAACTAAATGTAATTAGCAGTGATACATACACACTTGACGTGATGAATGGAGAGAAAAGCTCTAGAGAGGGTCAGCACGGAATGAATGAAAACGCGGCACTGACCATTGCACGCACCCACACACAGGATGCACACAGACAAGGGTACGTGTCAATGGCTACAGGGCCTCCAACGAAGGTGGCAGAGAAGGGGAGACAGCCTGCCGAACAATCAGTTTCAGAAAACAGTGGAAGTGACCAAGAGAAGTCAAGTGAGAAACCCAAGAGAGAGGGCATAGAAAAATCCCTCGAAAGAACAGAAGTAGCCACAAAGGAACTCAGAGAAAACACAAACGCTGATAGATTATGTATTCCCATTCATAATCAGAGCAAAGAAACTGCACGAGGAGCTGAAAGACAGGACTATAGAGACGATAACAGCAAGCACACCTGCTCCAACGCAAGGAACAAGCCTCAGGCCTACAACACGACCACGCGTTGGGAGGTTGGGGAGCCAATGGCCGTTAGAGGAAGTCTATGACAAAATACAAAAGGGAAGGAAAGGACACACAAAACCTTCTCTTACCACAGCGATGCAGTCGAGGCAGCCTGCTCTACTGAGATACCCAGAGAGGAAAAGCAGCACAGATGCATTTAGAGACATTGGCCCTCATTACGACCCTTGCGGAAAGTGACTGACCGGACCGCAACAGCGTAAATAGCGTTTCCGCCATTGCACGAAGGAGCAAAGTGCGGCCAATCACGACCCATCGGGCACGAGCATTACGCCATGGCGGAATCCGAAAGGCTGCGATGGCGGAAATGACCCCAAAACGGCCCTTACCGCCGCCGTACGCTGCACCAGGTGCAATACCGCCACCCATCTTAGCGGTCACCGTAATGAGCGGTCACCGTAACGAGCGTGCACCGCAAATTACGGCCACCGTAAATATACGGAAACGGAAGTAAAAGCATGTGGCCGGAACGGGAAACAGCACGCCGCACAACTATAAAAACCGAATCCCAACACAACCATAAAAAATCCGACCCTGACACACATCCCAACCCGTTAGCAACCCCAGTTAAAAAAATAAATATGGGAAAGGTAGCCAAGAAAGCGTGTGACCGCAAGCGGCAGGTACACTTCTCCCGAGAGGAACTGACCGTGCTCACCGAGACCCTACAGGAAAATTCCGCCGTCGTCTTCTCCAGTCAAATGACCAGGACGGCCCTTGCCAACAAGAAGGCCATATGGGCCCTGGTGGCACAGCGCGTAAGTGCGGTGGGGACAACACCCCGCACGCCACAGCAATGTCGCAAGCGGTGGGACGACCTGCGGATCCGCGTTCGCAGCATACTTTCTGCGAACAGGAACATCGCCACAGCTACCGGGGGGGGTCCAGAGTCGCCCATCAAGTTGACCCCCTGGGAGGAAATCTGCGCCTCCACCATAGGAATGGAGAGCATAGAGGGAGTCGGAGGGATGGAGAAAGGAGTGCCGACATCCGGAGAATCAGGTAGGTTGGCCAAGAGAAACAATGCGAAATCCACAAACCACGAACATGTGCAGTACCATGTGACCCCATAGTGCAATACATACTTAGCCCTGACAGCGCCCTCTAAAAGTCAGAATGAACAAACAAATCAATCAAGAAGCCATAAACAACCCCTACATGTGCAGCATGCACCCCCTAACTGCAGGCAGCCAAATGAATGCATCCTCAATCCACACGAAAATGAGACCACCCCCAAGGCCCAGTCCCAAATCAGCCTCATGTACCACCCCAATGCATTTGATACGTTGCCATTCCAAATCCGACAGACCCATAACTAACGCTCGCCCCTCTTTACTCCACCACAGGGTCCGATACCAACGACGAGCTGCAGGACACCCCTACCAGCACGCCTGCAAAGAGGGCCAGGACCAACGTCCCAAGAGCCTCCACCTCAGGTGCAAGGATCAAGACACGGCAGCAGCAGGAATCAAGTGGCAGCACACTGGAGGGGACTGCAACAGGCACCCCAGCAGCCAGCAAGTCCACAACCCCAGCACCACAGGTCCCCCCAAAGAACGTATCTGATGGCACTGCCTCTGGTGGTAGCAGCACCATAGGTGACACAGCTGTCATGCCAGCATGCTCCGACACGGAAAACAGTGCTGGCGACGTAGGTACCATCCATGACCTTTCCCAATCCCCCTGCATGTTCCATCCCCTACACCATGACGAAACCACGCAGGGGCACCCTGAAGACGACGACTGGCCAACCCCCACAAGTCCTGTGCCAAGGCAACATGTGTTGAGCAGCCCCCCTGTCACACCACCGCAAATGTCCATGGCCCAGCAGAGGCAACAGTCCCTCGACCTGCTGATCGAGCAACAGCAGGAAGCGTCCACGCTACTCAAGGACCATGCAAATGAATGCGGGGGTTCCAGGGCAGCCATGGAAACATCCACCGAGACACTCAGGGCACAAATAGAGAAAAGTAGTGAGAGCCTCAGGGGAGAAATGGAGAGAAGCACCGAGAGCCTGAGAGCACAAATGGAGAAAAGCACCGAGAGCCTGAGGGGGGAACTGCATGCGACGTCCAAAGACGTTTGTGCTGAACTTGCTGCTGTGCGCCGTGTGCTCTCGGAGCTCTCACAAACCCTCAGAGACATGCATGGACGCGAGCAGGCAGAGACCTCATCCGTGGCAAGTTCCGTCCAGGGCAGCCCCCAACGCAGATCTGGCAGGAACCTGCGCTCCACGGGCAGGGGTGCCCCTGATACCCGTAGAGGGGGCTTGCAATAGCGTCTACCCACGGACAGCATGCATATTTGGACACTGGTGTTGGGGGGGGAGGTAGTAGGTTGGAGGGGGTGTGTTGGGCTTCACTGGGTGGCGGGTCCATAGGGTGTATAAATCAAATCACATTAACAATACAGCACCTCATTATCATCCAATGACATGTGTGGACATTGATATTTGCGTACGGGGCCTTCATAGGCGTACAGTCCACAATGTGCCTGTACTACACACACACAGTGCCACAGGTCCCCTTTCCGTGTAATAGGCACCATGCGTGGTTGCTAGAAGCATGCATCTATGATGCTCTGTCGGATTGCACGTGCATCCTGTGCCTCATGGACTCCTTGAGGTGCCTCCACATCCCCACCCTCATCATCATCATCATCTTCAGGTGCATGCAGTACAGCGTCAGGGGGCATGGGCACATTCCTACGCATGCACATGTTGTGCAGCATGACACATGCCATGACCATCTTAGAAACCTTCTCATGGCTGTATATGAGTGCCCCGCCAGACCTGCTGAGGCTGCGGAAACGAGCCTTCAGTAGGCCGAATGCCTGTTCAATGACCACACGGGTACGTGAGTGGGCATGGTTGTAGTCCTCCTCATGCTCGTTCTGTGGGTTCCGGATTGGTGTAAGGAGCCATCTCTTCAGTGGATACCCGGCATCACCTGTATGAGACGAATAAAGGGTGTCAGTGGAATGATAGTGCTAAGTAGCCCCCCCCCCCCCTGCAAGGTCATTGACGCATCAAATGGGCCACGATGTCATGCATGGAATGAGACTCACCGAGTAGCCAGGATCTGTGCCCTGCGTGTCGCTCCATGTAGCGTGGTATTCTTGTGTTCCTCAGGACCATAGAATCATGGGTAGATCCTGGAAATCTGGCACAACAATGCGTAAATATCTTGTTGGAGTCACACACCATTTGCACATTGATTGAATGAAATTGTTTCCGGTTGCGGTACTGGACCTCCATGGCATGTGGGACAACCAATTCAACATGGGTGCAGTCGATGGCACCAATGCAACCCGGGATGCCGCCAAGTGCATGGAATCCCACTTTAGCGTTGGTAATCTCCTGGTACGTGCGTGGTAGTGTGATGTGGTCGTCGGCGTGCTTCAGGAGGGCATCGTGCACTTGGAAGAGTGTCCGTGAGAACAGTGGCTGTGAAATGCCATGCAACTGTCCCACTGTGTGCTGGTAGGTGCCTGTGGCCAGGAAGTGGAGTGCAGACACCACCTTCAGTAGGGGTGGGATGGCGGTTGGGCTATCTATCATGCTCACGAGGTCAGCATGTGTCATGTCCACAATGGCGATTATGGTGTCCCGGTCCAAACGGTAGAGGGTGTGGATCTGCTCAGCAGTGAGGTTGAACGGATCGGCTCGGAGGCGTGGGATTGCGGGCCGCCTGCGTGGTGGTAGTGGCAGTGCTTGTGGGCCTTGCTGACCCTGCCTTGCCCTCCTCCTCCTCCTTCTCCTCCGTCTCCCCTGTGCGCCCGGTTGTTGTACCTGTTGTTGTTCGTCGTCTTCTTGTAGTTGTAGCACTTGCAGTGCTATCTGGTACCCCAGGCCCAACATCGCTAGTCCTGCCGGTAGCATTTTGGAGTGGGAGTGGTTGTGGGAGGGGTTTGGGTCTGCAATATATGTGCTGTCGGCCTGTATGGCCTCCACCTGTGCTGATTGAATGAATCTGTGGCAGATGCAATCCCTTCTGGTCGAGCACGTCCCGCACGTAAGGCTGCATTTGGCCGCATGGCATCTTGGGATTTGAATCATGTATCTAATCCCGATGGCAGTGTGATGTACTTTGACTGATCTTCATGCTATGCTCCCATTGTTACACATGCTATGATTGCAGCCGCTTACATACCTGTGAAGAGTCAGTGGTATGTAGGGCTCGATCGATGGGCGACCCTCATGCAGCACAGTAACGTAATTCACCGACGGCCGTGGCGTACCATTTGTGATTGCAGCCAGTTAGCATCATGACACACAGCCGCACTACATTGATGTAATTGTGAATGCAAGCGTTCACAGAAGCCTTTTCGACGTAATGTTGCAAGTGAGGAATTCGAAGGCCAGCATTTTGGGTTTTGAAGTAGCGGCGAGGATACGCCCACAGGTCTGGCTGGAAATGTAACGTTCTATTGTAGAATGTCCTTGGGACATGGCCCATAACGAGCAGGCAATGAATGATATGAATTGAATGGGATGCGCAATAGCGTAGTGGACGATAAGGCAGGACGTTCCCAAATCCATCTTGCTTCACAACACTACAGATCCGGCCAGGGGCACAGTGGTTTTTGGCGGACTGCATTACGCACAGACGCGATGGAAGTTTCACATATTATGTGAGTGAATATTCATGCGTTTTCATTGCGGGATGAGGGAATGATGTGTGGATGCATGGACTGATGAATCCGTTTAGGGTCTGCCATGTACATGTGTTTTTTGGTTCACTCCCCTTCCCCTGCGTTATGTGATGCAAGGCTGCCATAGTGGGACATACGTCTATCTGCCCTTGTCGGATCCTCCCTGTCTCGACGCGCCTTCATACACTTGTGTCTAGGCACGTTACTAATCCCATGTCATGGGTTCTGTCTTGACGGACGCATGCACAGTAACCGACGTTGCCAATGGTGTATTTAGCTCGATTGGTTTCGTTGTGATTCGATACTGATTTAGGGGTGTGTATATTCCTTTGGAGTGGGCTAGCATGCATATGGGTGTGGATTTGGTGTGTTGAATGAAGATTGTAATGCATCATGAGTCCCGTAATGCAATCGGTTGATTTGTGTTTCTTTTGGGTGACAGGTATCTCCTGCCCTATTGCAGATGCCATCTCTACGCCACTCCTCCAGATGGTTCTTACTCTCGACTCCTGCAGCTTCGGGTGAATCAGTGGAGCACCATTTCGATCATATGGGACGATCGCCAATGGGCCACATGCCCTTACGCTGTACTGGTGGCTAGGTGCAACATTTCGGCCTTTCAGCTCGACTAGTGCCTGCCTCATGGGACGGACCTGCGGTTCTTGCCGCTTCCATGTTGCCTTTTGGAACGTTGATGTAAGCCCTGTGTGCCATGATGGTACAGGGCGTCACACAAGTGGAAGCCGGTCAATTATTGCAGATGCAGCCCTCGGTGATGATGGTTGTTTTGGTGGTATTTTGCAAATTGCTGTGGGGCCTTTGTCATTTGGATGTGCATTTAAATTGTATTCCGATATTTGTCGTGTTGCGTTGTTCTTTGCAGGTGATGTGGCGATTTTCGCTTTGTGGCGGTATGTATTGCGTGATGATCTGCATTGTGTTCCGCCTTCTGAGTTGAGTTGTGTGGTACAGTACTGGCCGCGTTTGCCTACGTAGCACAGTATGGTCACGGATAGAGGCTGCCATTGTGACTGTTTACATGATGTGCTGTTCAGGGGCGGGGGATTGGCTTTTGGCCGACTGGTGCCTGTCAGCCAGGTCGATTGGTGGAATGATGGGTTGTTCAGAATGTGGCTGGTCACAGGTGCCTGTGTTTGCGTGCGTTTGTTGGAGGGGGACTGGGGTCATGTCCATTGGAATAGCTTCTGTATTGATGCCATCTGTGCCCTGCAGCTCCCATCGGCCCCTCTTGGGATGAGCCTGGCTGCTCAGTCACTCTGCCGACTTGTGTGGTACATGCTTCTGCTGATGGTTGGTTTGTTTACTGGCATGAGTACAGGGCTGGTGCAATCCCCCTCAGGATGCTGTTGTGGATGTTGCCTTGCGCTGGTGGCAAGCGATGGGGGACTACTGTTGTTTTGTGTCATGTGTTCTTGATTTTCATTTTGATGTGTTGTACCTTCACATGCCTGTGCTGCGTCAGTACGGCTATGGTGACATGCCGTACATGGATGCCCACTCACGGGGCGCTTTGAGCCCCTGCATGCTTTTCTACGTTGGCATGCATGGGTGAATTGTGGATTTCACTGGTTGCATAGTGTGAGTACATAGCGCATGCCAGGAGTTGTGCAATGAGGCCAGGGAGTGGAGTACAGGCACTCAGTGGGCCATTTACGGTTGGTTCGCGTTGCCGTATTTCTCGCCATGGCGGAATGGTACTTTACGACGTGCTTGATGGCGTTCAGTACATGTCCGCTAGGGTCAGAATTCGCGTACCGTTGCGCCATGGCGGTGATTCCGGTTTTGCAAGGCGCGCGTGCGCGTACTTGGTGCAGTTAGCGTTGCCGTTCACTGCGGTGTCGCTAATGGCATCGTACTTTACGGTGACGGGTCATGATCGCAACGAGCGGTGTTCGATGGCGGTATTGCATTTCCGCCATCATTTTTCCATTTCCGCAAGGGTCGTAATGAGGCCCATAGTCATAGCAAACTAGAGAAAAACACTAAGAATAAAGAGAAGCCCATATGAAGAGAACAATGAACTTAACGGTTACCTGGACAGCACAGCCTATCTCGGAAACAACATATGGTACCAGCACATGAAGGAAGTAGGACGAAGATAGTCGGAAGGAGAATGCTTCGTCTGTGCTCCACTACCATATAGCATGGTAGATGCCAAGATCTTCGAGGCTGTAGAAATTGATTTCCCTACAGCACACTGTATGTCACACGTAGCAATGTGCAACACCAGAGGACAATTTATGGGAAGAGACGCTTCACTGATATGGGCCACCGAAAAGGACTACCCAGACTAAGATGGCTACGTCCAGGACATTAGAACAAGAAACAGGGCGCACACCAGGAATCACGTGATCCGATACGAGAATCCTGACGTCAAAGGATCAGGGACACGATGGGTGACAAACCTGAGACAGAACATTCACAGAAACACTGCAAAAGAGGCACAAATCTGGAAGAACAGAGGCCAAATGCAGATCTGGGGAACAATGGTTTCCCCAAATGGATGGGAAGGAGTAGTGATCTGCCGAGCTTGGATGGTCCTTGGAGCCTGCAAAGAAGCAATAGAAAACTCTCAAAAACTGTGCAAACCCCTATGGCCAAAGCTAATAAAGTTACTAACATGGGTCGAAGATAAAGGGGGACCCCTGCAGATAGTGCCACTGGAGAGCCCGAAACTATGCGTCAGAAACAATGGCACAAGGAAGATGGGAGAGAATTGTTAGGGAGAATTCTCTGTTTAGGCTGAATTTCCTAACCTAGTCTGGATGGATTTCTGGAGTTTGTTTTTTCTCCTGCCAAGAGTGAGACTCTTTTCCTCACGCTCTTGGACATGATTTGAGGAGTTCCTTTGACTGTTAATGTGTTTTATGGGCTGTGGGGTCTTTTACTCCATAGGGTCTCATGTGTTTTTACTATGTGTGTTACACAGCACCCTCAGTGCAGTGACACAGGGGTGTCATAGTGACTCCCCACCATAGACTCCATACCCTGGGACTGACTACTGTCTCCCAGGGCATGTAAAGTCATCATTGGCTTTACTAGTCCCAAATTTAGTAACAGAACTAGTACAAACCATCATAATGTGGAAGTACTGGTAGGGGTAATTCGATTGCCCCTGGGTCTGTTTTTCGAGGGGGTACTGTGCAGTCCTCCCTCATCGAGTTTCTGGCTGGTGGCAGTGGTTACCACGCGGAATATTCCTTAAGAATATTCTCTATGGGATTTTCCCATGTATTTTAAACGCACCACTTTTTGGTGCAATGCTAAAGATACCGCTGGTTTATTTATTTAATATTAATTCACCGGTAGGGTCTTTTTGCCAGAACTCGGTTTTAAAATGGCGTTTGTGTTCGTCTCTGTAACTCCAAACCAAAGGTCGAGCCCTTTGTTTCACATTTGGCGGGCTTCTACACAGAAGCCCTCCAAAGTGGTGCCACTCTGTCTGGGTACCACAGGGGGTCTGGGAGGGGGTTTAGGCACCTTGGACTAGGTTGCCTTGCCATCCCAAATCATACTCTTGCGTGATAGGCCCAAGTGGTGAGGCGCCCTGCTCACCACTTAGCATGTTTGATTGACAGCTAGGCTGAATGAATGGGGGTTTCTTGCATAAAAGCAGGACTTTTGGGACTGGAACATCAGAAGTCGCCACAGGACCTGAAAATCCGAAGAGGGAGAAGCTGAGCCGACCTGCAACGACGACACCCCCGGTGGAGTCCTGCTGAACCGTCTCACCACTTCCCGACGACAGAGGAGATCTTCTTGCCGGAGAGTCTCTTTCCCTTGAGCTGGTGGGGACAACCAGTTCGCTTTCTTTTTCGCCTACCAGGACGTCTAGTGGTTGAATTGCCCGTGCCAAGCACCCCGGCAACCGGATAGCTACTTGCCACTGAACCGCGAATAAAAGGACTGCTCCTTTTAATCGAGAACTCTGCGGCTGGTTTCTTCCCTGGCAGTGCAACGACCTTCTGCTTTCCTCCCCGACGAGATCTTCTCTTCCCCCGGACGAAGCACCAACTTGCACCCGCTGCCAGGAACAACTGCCCCAGCTGGAGCGTTCTCACCATTTCAAGGTACTGTGTCCGCCTGGCCTCCCTTTCTATAGATTGCTACAAGGTGACAGTAAATCCTTAACCTTCTAGACTGGGCTGGTCTCTTGACCATCTAACTGGTCCCTTTCTTTTGGTCCAACTTCTTTCTGAACCTTTTCGAGACTTTTGTGCACTTTTCAACCGTGTGACCTTGGACACATTTCGTTCTGATCCTCTTAAAGTGGATCCGGCTTTCTGAACTCTAACTTCACGGTTTTATTCTGCCTTCCTCTCTTGCTGTGTTCTTCTGAAAGTGTTGGGATCTGTTTCAATGTATGGTCTGCCTTTCTCTCCCTTTTAAAACCAAATTATTAGAGTTCCATCTGCGTTAAGCGTTCACCGCTGTCTGAAAACAAGTGGCGCTTTACTTAAGACTTGTCTAATATTCTTTTAAGGGAGTGTATATACTTTAGTGACTGTGTTTTTGAACTTGCTTGATATTAGTGCCAGTGTGTTTTTATAGATGGGTTTTTAAATAAATAATTATATATCTTTTACACCAAAGCTCTGGTCAGTGTTTGCTTGTTTTACTGTGTTTATCTGCCCTATTGTGTATGCTCTGTATACTGCCTAACTCTTCTTGAGAGCAGTCTGACTGCTCAGCCACTGCTACCAGGTAAATCTGGGTGGTGCAGACTGCTACCAATTGGGTTTACTGCTAACTCCTGTAGTTTTAAACTTTTTGCAGTGGTCCCTAAGGGAACTGCACAGGTTTCTGCCTAATAAGAATCAAAACTGCGGACAAATCTTTGAAGCTGCAGGAATGACACAAGGAACCACAGTTATTATGGACCATTACTGGCCGTGTGGATCCAAGGCATACATAAGGCTGCCGAAAAACTGGGGAGGCATATGCACACTAGGGAACGTCCACTTTCCCGCGCTAGTGATCCCTAAGAATGACCTGAAGTTGGACAGTTACCCGAAAGCAGATGCTCATCTAAGAAGAAGGAGATCTGTGGAACTGGTATCCAGGATGAAGAGGGAAAATTACTTTTCTCCCAAATCAGAAGAGGCATTCCATGCAATCCCGTACGAACACAGGCTGTTCAGCCTCACCTGAACAGTATTCACAACACTGGTCCTGCCCCACATCCAAGTTGGAGTGAATACATAATGGTTGTAGATAACCAGATGGAAGTTATTGCAGACCATCAATACCACTATAAAAGGATTCAACGCGATCAAAGACCTGAGAGCAATCAGACTGATGACCCTCCAAAGCAGTTGTGCTTGACTTGATCACTGCAATGGATGGAGGTGTTTGTGCAAAAATAGGAGAATCATGTTGCACATTTGTACCATCACATGATGAAGAAAACGGAACCCTAACAGAGGCCATAAGCATGTTGACAAACCTGAAAAACCAGATGATCGATGAAAGTGATGAAGTGGACGATGACAGCTGGTTTGGAGACCTATTCTCGTGGGTCCCACAATGGATGACAGATATATTTAAGTTTCTGGAAGCTCTACTAGCAATGGTATTGCTAGGATTCTGTGTTATCAAGATAATCATTACACAGTGCCAGAAAATTGCAAAGAAATGCATAGGGATGAAAATAATGGTTGATGTCGAGCCAGGGTGGAAGCCCAGAGACCTGACTGATGAAGAAATGAGAGACTTTGTGAAGGCCAGCAAATTTGCGCCAGAAGGAACAAGGTTCACGTACCCTAAGAAACGAAGAAGATATGAAGGAAAATGGATCTACTGCAGCCCAAATGGACAATGCCAGCTAATGACATGGAACAAAGATGAACATGTGAAAACAGCAGGGAGTTTGAAATGAGTGATAAAAATATGGACTCCAAAGGCTCACACATTCATACCATCATGTACAAACCCTGAAGACGATGAACAAGACGCCGAAGAATCAAAAGAAATGAATGCAAAAGAGGTTGCAGAAGTGGTCGATGAACCGACCGGAGGGGGGGGGAGTGTAGAGGAGGTCCCAGACATGGCCTGCACCCCTTCCCCTCATTTCGAGGTACCAGGAGCGTACTCGCCAAGGTATGTGACGTATGAGGAGCAAATGAACCAACAAAGAGCTGCACTGGGACTCTGCCCAGTATTCATCAGAAGATCCATACCTGTTGAAGTGCCTATAATCAGACAACCCTGGGCAGCACGGTACCCTATCAGACAGCCGTACCAGCCGCTGATACGAAACGAAGAGTACCTACAGACGGTCCATGAAGAGACCCAAAGAGCCCTAATGGAAGGCCAGTGGAAATGACTGAAGGGCCTGAACAGACTTGTGAATGAATAAAAGCAGCTATCGAAGATGTCACGCCAGTGCGAGTAACTATGAAAATAAATGTAATGGACACAGAGAAGAGACAATGTTGAAATGTGAGGAAACGTTGCTACGAGACACGATGAAGCAACCGACCTGTTAAAACGTGTGTAAATAGGCTTGGAACGCAAGAGGCAAGAGAAACAATACTGCTTGCAATGATTAGTAGAAGATAGAGCTGCAAGCGCCAACCATATATCTACCTCAATAAGGCACATTATACAAGTGCAACTCCATTTTGTAAAAGCAGAACTGTACCCAGGCTGCCAGAGGCCTGACAGGTCCAGTTTCGTGACCCAGCCAAAGGTAAGAGAAGGAGCGGAATCGAAACTCAACAAAGAGTGGCTCATGCCTAGGAAATCAAGGAAAGCCAGAGAAAGGGAGGAGAGCGTCAGCCAACAAGACTCAAACTTCAGAGCATACCAGCCTGCCTCATGAAGGTCAAGATAAGGGGGGACCCTTGCAGGTGGCGAGGCTGAAACAGAATTAAATGCACTAAAACCTGGAAACTGAAGCAGATTAATGGTGAACTAACATGTGACCAGCCAGGCGCGAAGAAGTACCACCGCTTGATATCATCCAGGACCCGAGGATGCCATAACTTTTCCTGATAAGAGGCTACAGTTTCGAGGCCATACCCAGCCAGCTAATTGACACATAGTCCTAAGATACTGATTGATGGAAGGGAGGCAGGGTGAATCTTGGGACACCAGGCACATGGGTGTCCATTCTGCATGCCGCTAATTAAAATGGGGATTTATGTCTAGGGGTGTAACCTGCCCAATCACAATGGACCAATTTATCTGGAGTCCTATAGATAGAAGAACCAATAAGACGTCGTACTTGTAGTGACGTCAATCACGTGTGGTGTAGTGGGATGGGCGTAGACGCCCACCCGATAAGAGTTATCCAATCCGCCTGCCCTATTATCATATACAGATATAGCACCTATACTTAAGTTACCTTTCCTAACCAATTATATTGCATGTCGAGTTTTGTAGAGTTAGACGTCAATGATGACGAATATTGCCTATAAGAATTGCTGTTCAACTGAAGTTCAAGGAAGTCAGAGCGAGACAGGTGATCGCAATGCTGCTGTTTTCCATTTGTTTCTCTGTTTGATGTACTTGTCATTAAACAGACTTCCCTTTGCCAACTTACTGAGTCCTCATTATTGAGTCGTGTTGGAGTAAGTGAATCCTGCACCCCCTGTCCTCACATGGTGCAGCTATCTTGTCTTACAAGTTCTAGAGGGTGAGCGCTGACCTATGGGCCCGTCAGTGAATTCCTCTCCTCCTGAACAACTGCCTATACAAGCATACATCAATTCTGGTGGCTAACATAATCATTGTCTGAAAGTGCCAGCTGCCTCACAACACCAAACTCCGAAGAGACTGGAGGTCCAGTTCATGATGGAATTAGTTAGGGAGGCAAAATGAAACCCTCCTCCACATCAGAGCTTCATAATGGTCTAATGTATTCCTTAGCCAGGTGGGGAGTACTTCCATCCCATAAAGAAATTTGAGAACGACTTTACCAATATAACATTTTAATACTGGTATTAGGGAAAATGTCCCATATTTCTTAATAGCACCGTGGCGGGGAGCCAGCCAATCAGGTTGCTAGGAACGCAGGCTTGAACCGCAGGTGAAAGCCTGAATTCCAGGCAGCCTGACAGCCGGCACCCACCGCACCCTCCATCGACGATTTTTAAACATTTCCGTTTACCCCCAACTTAATTTATTTTGGCTGCGGCGGAGCTCTCTGCGTAGCCCCACCTTCCGCCCTGCTCTTTGTACGAAGGAAAATCCTTTTTTTTAGCATTCCGAGTTACTGCTCTGGCAACCCGAGGCTGTAGTATCGGCCCGATAACCTAGGCCACCGGGCGTTAACCCCCGTTCCAGCCCTTGGAACAGGAGCTTAACGCCATATTGACACATTTCATCTGGGCAGCTAAAACTGCGTTTTTCTTTCTTTAAGGAATCTCAATAAAAGGCTTTACAACGATAAGCCAAAATCGGGAGACCGAAGTAAACAAGTCTTTCCGTTGTTTCTAGACAAACCCCATTGCTGAACCAAGCATATTTACAGCTCTTATTGTCTGACAAAATTGAACAATATTTGATCGTCTACTTGTTACTCCCCATATACTGCTCAACTGTCCTTATTACATGCTCTAAATCAAAGGAGGCGTTATCCAAGAGAATAAAAGCATCCACATAGACGTGCCACAATAACCTTATGTCCCCCAGACATGGAGAGACGAAAGCGGCTCCTTCTAGAACCTCTCCAATATCAGTCACATATAAGTTAAAAAGGCAGCCTGCTAAAATGCATCCTTGCCGTAAGCCCAAACTTGTTTCTATGTTCCTGGACACAGAGCGTCATTATTCATCCTCACCTGTATAAATGTCCCCTTATTCAAATAAACCAATTTACTAAGTAACCCATGGTGCAGTCCCCACTTGTCTTGTTTTGACAATATCAGATTTCTATCTACCATGTCAACAGTGGTAGTTAAATATAAAGCAAGGGCATTCATTGGCAACACATCCTGATCCCATGCCAACTACTGAACACAGCACACTACCAGTACACTAACAATCCATTACAGCCCACCCCCATATTCCATCTTAGACCAGTTTGATATGTGCTTAAAATTCTACGGTACTTCACCCAATCCTCCAATTTCTCCAATACAAGAGTGGCAAAAATCTTGCTGTCCACATCGAGTAATGTTATGGGACGATAATTTGCTGGCAGGGCTCTACTACCTTTTTTAAAAATTAGAATTCCAAATGCGATCTTCCAGATCCTCGGGGTCTTTTTTCCAAGAGCTACTGTATTCCCATTGAAAACAAACAGCACAGCCACAGCGCAGATGCCGGCTCCTGGCATGGAACTGTGAACCACATCTCTCTGTGAAATGCGCACGATTAGGGAAAGGAGTGCCAATTCGCAACAGCCCAGGCAGACAGTATGCTGCCACAGGAGGCCACCTTAAAAACCCTGCCTAATTCTAACATGGTAACTGGCACAGGGGTATACAGTTACCCTCACCTGGACAAATGGAGGGGGAGGGTCTAAGTACAAGAGGGGAGGTGGATGTAAGGGCCCAGAATATAATCAGATGTAAAGAAACCCAGTCATGTATGGGGCAGACATCAGATCCATATTGCCCCACCCCACCCATATTATCTAAAAAACTAAAAGACAGTAGTACTACACAAGCTTGGTGGCAGCGAGGATGGTGTTCCAGTGTGAAGAGATTGCGATAAGAGCAGTACCTGGAGGAGTTTGAGATGCAGGAGTGAAAGGGGAAGAAGGAGGAGGTGGAGAACAGAAGTGAGAGGTGGATTTAGAGAGAAAGAAGCAAGAGTAAGAGTAGGGAAAGGACAGCAAGAGCTGGAGTCACCCAGAGGAAGAGGCAGTTCCCTGGAGGTGGTCACCTACAAGGTACTGCAGTGAGCCAAGCCCCAGATTAGGAATTGAGGTTAAGCCAGAAGCTCTGTTAAATACCTGAGTCCAGAAGCTGAAAAGGGGTAGACAAAGAGTGGTAAATAGGTTACTAATGAGAGTCAGGGATGCTATATCCCCGAAAGGTTGTAGAAGCGAGTCAAGGATGCTATATCTCCTAAAGGTTATTGTATTGTATTTGTATTTGTTTATTTATAACGCGCAGACCATCAGGCCCGGGGGCATCAGGGCGCAATTTGTACAACAGTTGCAAGGACAAACATACAGGCAAGGAGGTTACATCACAAAAATTTAAACAATACCAGTAAATAACAATCATATTAATTACATATATTACATATATTACATAGTTTACAATGCACTAGGATTAACTGAGGAGGTATCCTACTGTGAGCAAAATCGTTAGCAGAATTAGCAGGCCAGAAATGGAGTCAAGGGGGGCAGGCCAGGGAAAATAAGACAGAGGTGTCGGGCATGTCTTAATGCTGGTCAAAGAGCCAGAATTTGGTTTTAGTCTTGAAGGTGTTGAAGGAATCTTCGGCTCTGATAGTAGCAGGGACGGTGTTCCAGAGTTTAGAGGCTAGGACAGGGAAGCTGGTGCCTCCCGCTTTCTGAAGCTTAAACCTGGGAATGGTTAGGCAGTGAGTCTGAGCAGTTCCTAGAGGTCAGGTAGTAGAGTGGCGCGAAAGCTAAGCATTTGTGCGTGAGGGCAAGCGTTTTTAGGGAAATTCTCTGCTTCACCGGTAGCCACTTTAGGCTGGTTCTGGTGTGTGAGATGTGATGGTTGCGAGGGATGTTCAGGGCCGCTCGAATGGCATTGTTCTGGTTATTTGTTTGTATTTATTTTATTTGTATAGCGCAGACCAGGCCCGGAGGCTACCGGGCGCATTTCTTAAGGCAATGGTTACATAAGTTGCATACAGTGATAATATATCAAACAATAAATATGGCATAGAAATAGACATAGGTAGGTAGTACAACGATACATGGTTTGTCAAGTAGTACATCCCTACATAGGTTATTGCAACACGTTTTCAGAATGTAGCTTAGGCATTGGAAGAGGCGAGCCAACATTTGGCTCTATGTTTGAAAAGGTTGAGGGAGGGGAGGTTTCTGATAGCCAAGGGGACAGCATTCCACAGTTTGGCTGCCAGGACTGGGAAGCTAGAACCACCAGCTGTTTGGAGCTTGTATCTAGGTATCAGTAGGCTCTGGTTGAGGGTAGATCTCAGTGAGCGAACTGGGGTGTACAGCGTGAATCGTGAGGAGAGATAAGTGGGGGCCAGGTTATTCATGCATTTGTAGGTTAGGGCAAGCGATTTTAGTGAGATCCTTTGGGTGACTGACAACCAATGAAGGTTCTTCCTGGTATCCGAAATGTGTGCGGATCTGGGGATATTGAGGGCTGCCCTGATGGCGTTATTTTGTATGATTTGGAGCTTGTCTAGGTTACCCTTATTAGTGCCCTGGTACAATGCATTGCAATAGTCAAGTTTGGACATGACCAGGGTCCTAGCAAGGGTAGTACAGTTGTGCGTGGAGAGGAAAGGGCGACATGCTGTGATCAGCTTGCAGGTATAGGCGGCAGCGGCCGCAACTGCATTAGTTTGTCTGTGAAGGGAGAGGGTGGAGTCGAGGTAAATTCCAAGCGTTTTTGTGTCTTTGGAGACTTTTATTATATTTCCATCGATGTTAAAGGAGCTGAACATAGGGTTCAGCTTGTTTAGTCTTTGCTGAGTACCTAGGATGAGGAGCTCTGTCTTGTCGTCATTGAGACAGAGCTCATGTTGGGCCATCCATGTTTGAATGACATGGTAAACGTCGTTCAAGGCTTTTGAGTCTAATGTGTAATCACCCGTGATGGGGATGAGTATCTGGGTGTCATCCGCATAATTTGTGTAGGTGACACCCAGATAGTCGAGCACATCAAATAAGGGTTTAGTAAATACATTGTAAAGGGTCGGGGATACACACGATCCTTGGGGGACTCCGCAAGGGACTGGTGCAGGGTCAGCCGCGGAGGTGGGCGAAAATACCCTCATCTGTCTGTTATCCAGGAAGGATTGAATCCAGTTTGTGGCCATGTCGGAGAAGTGAGTTGCAGTTTTCAGGTGGTGACAGAGGATTTGGTGATTAACCAGATCAAAGGCAGCAGATAAGTCTAAAAGTAGTAACAGGGCTAGTTTACCTTTGTCTTTGAGATCCTCAATTTGGGTCTTGAGATCGGGGAGGGCTGTCTCCGTACTGTGCTTCGGTCTAAAGCCGGATTGTCTCGTGCCTAGTAGGTTGTTTGATTCCAGATAGTTCTGTATCTGAAGATAGGCTGCTCTATCTAAGATCTTTAGCAGAAATGGGACCGTTGTGATAGGCCTATAATTGGTTGAAACCTCCGGGTCTAAGGTGTTTTTTTAGGAGAGGGATAACCCAAGCATCCTTTAGGTTATTGGGGACCACTCCCGATTGAAAGGAGGCGTTGATGAAAGAGGTGATAAAAGGAGCGAGGTCGTGAGCCGACTCCTTAATGATCGGGGCTGGACAGGTGTCCCCTTGGCAGTTTGAGGGTTTTAAGTTGCAGATGATTTTTTCAACCTCCAGAACGGTGAGTGGTGTAAAGCTGAACGGCACCGGGGAGTCAGGGGTTGTTATTTTAGGTGGCCTGGTATTGCTTAATGTAGGGGTGTGGAGGGTATTTTGTTTGGCGTTGATTTTGGATTACAAGGTGGATATTTTGTTGAGAAGGGCATTTTGTATATTGTTGCACCAGGTGCTGTCCGTGGTGCACGTGTCCGGGGCAGGTGAGGGAGATTCTAGCTCTTTGAGGATATTGAATAATTCTCTAGTGTTCGATTCTGCCTGGGATATTCATGAGTTGTATGTCTCCTTTTTGGCTTGTAATATGGCCTCCTTGTAGTTAAGAGAGGTGATTAGAAGGGAGGTTACTGGATTGAGTCAGGGATGCTATATCTCCTAAAGGTTACTGAAGTGAGTTAGGGTTGCTATATCCCATAAAGGTTAATGAAGCTAGTCAGGAATGCTATATCGCCTAAATTTTACTGAAGTAGGTCAGCTGTGCTATATCTCCTAAAGGCCCTGATCCTGTGCCTCGTTTGTCAACTTGAGCCCCCCCAGGCCCTGCATACAGCATTCTTGTTCCGATCCCCTCTGCCCTTCTCCTTCCTCTCCTTCCCTCCTCCCACCTCCCAGCCCTCCCTCCACCCGTGATTGGCTTGTTTGTTTTTCCCCTTGCTGGGCCCTGTTGCTGGCATCGCTGGTGCGCAACTCTTCTGCCTTGGCCTGCCAGGTGAGTGGTTGTGTTTTTGCACCCTCCTTGGCCGTGATCTTGTGCCTCATTTGTGAACTTGAGCCCCCCAGACCACGCATGCAGTGTTCTTGTTCAGATCCCCTCTGCCCTTCTCCTTCCTCTCCCTCATCCTGCCTCCCATCCATCCCTCCACCCCTCAATGGCCAATCGCTGCTCTTAACTGACCTCCCCAGGGCAGCCCTATGCCCGGCAGCCCCTGCGGCTAGGGGCCCCAAGGCAAAAAAGCGCCTCCCCTGAGGCGGCTCCAGCCAGTGTCTGCAGGTGTCAGAAGGGGAAGCCAGTGATCAGCCGTCAACCAGCAGCTACTAAGTAAGGTAGGTGTGGCCCGGGTTAGGAGTGGAGCCTTCCCTCTACCATGGATACCGTGCCACTTAGCAAACTCTCAGACTTAGGTGTGTTTTTCTCCTGGTTTAAAATTGCATTGTGAAAGTATTTAAAATTGCATTGTGAAACATAGGCCTTTTCCCCTTTTACAGGACTCTCAGACTTAGGTGTGTTTTCTCCTTGTTTAAAATTGCATCGTGAAAGAAGGCCCATTCTGTGGTTTTGACTTCCTAGCAAAGCATTAATCTACCAAAGTTCTACCATTGTCTGAGCGCCTATCGTCTTGTCCAATTGTTTACTATTGTCTCGTCTCTCTCTGTCTCGTCTGCTTGCGCCCCTCCCTGCGCCCTTCCCTAGTGTTCTCACCTCCCTCCCCCCTTCCTCTTCTCGCCTCTCTCCACTTTCTCTATGGTGCTCTCTGCCTCTCCTATCTTTTCTAACTGCTTCTCTATCGACTATCCTGCTTTCCTCACTAAATCTGGTAGGAAGAAGTTTAAAAAGGAAATCCTGGTCTCCAACCCAGGCCTCCCTATCGCTGACACCTATACCAGTGCCTCCTCTAGGCAAACCCTCACCGACATCCTCTTTGTCGTTCCCTCGCCAGACCTATGGACTCTTCATATGGTCACTGTGCTTTATCCTCTCTCTTCTTCTCCCACTAATGGTGGCACCCGGTGGGAGGCCTTCCTGGCCTCTTTCGACTCCTCTAAGGTCATCATAAATGTTTACCTGAATGGTACTGTCTTGGTCCAAGGCCCTCAAGCCAACCTTCTCCTCTTTGATAGATGCTTCCCGCGCCTCATCAATTTCCTTCCTTCTCCTGCTGTCACCTCTTTTCCCTCCACGGCTTCCTTGCCTCTCCCTGCTGTCTCCTCATTGGCTACCTTGCCCTCTCCTCTTTCCTCTTCACCTCCCCCCCCTCTGGCTTTTTCTACACCTCCGCAGGGCGTACCTCTGATTTGTACCCCTCCCCGGAAGTCTTTCAAGGACGGCAACCATCTCCATATTGCTACTCTTAACTCTTGCTCAGCTGTCAAACACTCCTCTGACATCTGCAGCCTCCTGGAAGAACTTGACCTCAATGTCCTTGGTCTCACCGAAACATGGTTCACGGCCAGCTCTGTCACAAGCTTTGACACTCTCCTACCTGACGGCTACAAGATCCTCTCCACGCCCAGTCCCAACCGTTCCGGAGGGGCTGTAGCCTGATCTTCCATGCGTGGATTCTTGCCTCTGTTATTCCTACGCGGGCCTACTCCTCTTTCGAATGCCTAGTCTGCAGGCTCTCTCTCTTTCCTAGCCATTCCCTTACTGTGGCTACCATCTATCAGCCACCTGGTCATATCTCCTCCTTACTCTCCTCTTCCCTCCTGGTCTCGACCACTCAACTCCTCCTTCTTGGGAGACTTTAACATCCATCTGGATGCTTCCTGTCCTTCCTCTGGACTCTTTCGTGACCTCTGCCTCTCTCTCACTCTCTATCCTCGCCTCTGGCCCGACTCGCTCTGCAGGGCACACTCTTGATGTTCTGATCTCTACAGACCTTCCCCTTTCCATCCCCCTTAACACTCTCTCCTGGAGCAATCACTTTCTCCTTTCCTCCCTTCTCTCCACCCCTCAGGCCAAGCCAATTCCGCACTGCCACCTACCTTCTTGGTTATCCGACCCATGAAGCGTGTTTCAGTTGAGGCTTTTGCTGCCACTTTCTCACCACGCCCCGCCCCCTTGGCAGACTCACACCCTGACACAGCCATCTACATTCTCCACTCTGCTATATCTGATACTCTCGATGTTCTTGCCCCTGTCATGAGGATTCGCTTGAAGCCCAAAACCAAGTGCAACTCCTGGTACGACTCAGACCTTGCCACCCTTAAACGCAAATGCTGGGTGGCTGAGAGGAAATGGCGTGCTTCCGGTACATCCTCTGACAAACTGGCCTGCCACCTGCTCCAAAGGTAATACCGGCTCTCTGTCCACACCAAGAAGAGAGCCCATCTCCAAGTCCGCGTCTCTGCGGCATTTAACAACTCAGCCAAACTCTTTAAAATCTGCAAGGAGCTGGGCAATCCTGCTGCAGTCTCTTCCTCTCCTGTCCCCTCCCAGGCCCTGGCTTCTCATTTCAACTCTAAAACTCAGGGCATCCTGTCCTCTCTCTCTTCCTCTCCCCTGCCACCTCTCCTCCCTCTTTCTCTACCTTTCCCCTGTTCTCTCCAGATGAGGTTTCTAGACAAGTCCGATCTATGGACGTCTCATCAAAACAGGTTCACCCCTGTTCCTCCAAAACCATCAAGGACCACATTGACACCTTGGCCCCTGCTCTGGGTGACTTCTGCAACAACTCCTTTGCCACTGGTGTCTTCCCTTCCCCCCTGAAGGACTCCCTTGTGCACCCTCTTCTTAAGAAACCCACAGCTGACCCCTCCTGCCCTGATAACTATCGCCCAATCTCCATTCTTCCTTTCCTGGGAAAACTCCTGGAAAAGCTGGCCATCTCCCAGCTTAATCTTCACACTACAGAACTACATGCTCTTGCACGCTACAGAACCTAGGTGTGTCCTTCCTGGCCGTTGCAGACCAATTTGCGCCAGCCAAGCTTGGTAAAGGAAGAGCTCATGTGTCCGAACCCTGGTTTTCAGACGAGCTCAGAGTTCTCAAGCTTGGATGTCGCCAAGCGGAACGCAAGTGGAGTGTTACGCTCACCTGGTATCCACGGGGGCGCCACCCAGCCGGGCTGCTCGCTCGTACACTCCTCAGTGATTCCTAGATGTGGTCTGCAGGGAAGGTTCTGCCTGGAAATACAGGAGGGCTGTTTTCAAGACTGGTTGATCGAGCTAAATATCTTCACTCCACCCCGTATAATTTCAGCCCCTCTGGGCCCTCTCCTAACCTTGTGGTAGAATTAGGCGTGCTCTCCGTCCTGCCTTCTTGGCAGGGGCGCATTGTCTTCCGTGGGCGTGTGCGGTCTAGTTACTTCACTGACGCCGGCCCGTGATGTCTTTCAGTAGGTCTTATTGCTGTTCTTTCGTATTGTATCCTGCATGCCTTTCTGTATTTAATAATGTCTTTTTCTCCCTTAGCTATACTGAGCTTCAGCATGGCGAACTGGCCTGGTTGAGCCTCGCTGGTATTTGATGGCACGTTATAAGCGCTACAATACGGTAAGTAAGCGTTATGCGCAGCGCTGCAATGTCTTGCCTTTGCTAACCTGTTGTCTTGCTTTTCTCGTAAGTCGCTGTATTCTTCCAGCGCGTGTGGAATTTCCAGAGTGATGCCAGCCGAGAAGCGACCAGCCAGGTAAGCCTTTTGAGCAGTCCGTAATTTGCAATGTCTTTAATGCCTTCCTTAATGTTGTCTCTACCTTCCTCTTTCAGGTCGTTCGGTCCGGGAGGCGTTCGGATTTGAGGAAACTGTTCACAGGAGCTGCGAGAAGATAAAGATGAAGACTGCAGGTAAGATGCCGCTGCTAATGGTATAACATTTGTCTCTCTGCAGGTTCAGCTTCTCCGGGGCTCGTGGGTATAGCTGGACACGGTGAGTGTCACGTTGCAAACTGCAAAGTAACGCGAAGCGTGTTGTCTTGCTCGGATGTGGTTTAAATAGCCCCAACAAAATAGTCCAGGTAAACTAGTCCCTAGGCCACCACACCCAAAACACTAGACCGCATAACTTGGTTTCTAGGAACCAAGCTATGTGGATGCCTCCATGTTGGCTGCCAGTCTCAATAAAGTAGTTCCAGAACACATGTTTTTCATGGTGTATGAGCCTGGTGCCATAGGCGCGAGGACTGGCCCCAGGAGGGCTTTTGAAGAGGATGCCAGGCCCTAGAGACCCGAGTCCTGACCCCACCTGGCCAATGGGCTTGCCAGAGGGGGTTTTGGGCGAGGGTTGTGACAGCACTCCTCCCTAAGTTCCTCCCACGGTGTTCCTTCTATCTGGCCCAGGTTTAGTTGGGAAGTTCAGGTGAAATTTCCTGATTAGACGTGGTGCGTGGATGTTCTCACTGGACTCCCAGGATCTATCTTGTGGTCCAAATCCTTTCCAATCAACGAGATAATATAACTTGGACCTAGAGTATTTAGAGTCCAGGATATCTTTGACTTTCGAATTCTGGTTCTCCGTTAATAAGTACGGGCTTTGGTGGTGTCCCAATCCGCGTATCGGGTTGCATTGGTTTCAAGAGGGATACATGAAATACCGGGTGGATTTGTAGATTAGGTGGTAAATCCAGTTTCACGGCTACTGGGTTGATAATTGCCTTGATGGTATAGGGTCCTAAGTATCAAGAATGAAAGGTTCGCTTGATGGGTACAAATTTAGTGGCTAACCAAACTTTGTCTTCTACTTGATAGTCAGGGGCCTTTTTTCGGTGTTGGTCGGCGAATATCTTTTGTTTTTCTTTGGCATGAATAAGATGTTCCTTCGCCTTTTTGAAAGCCTGAGTGATGGTTGTGTGTAGAGTCTTCACCGCTGGCATTTCCAAGCTGGTTGGAAGGTCTGGTTCAGAGGTACGTGGATGTCTGCCATAAAGGGTATAGAAGGTTGTTTGTCCTGTGCTTGAATGCAAGGAATTGTTATATGCATATTCGGCTATCCATAGTAAGTCTTTCCAACTCCTTTGTTCTTGGTGCAGCATGCACTGTAAATATTGCTCGAGTGTCTGATTGGTCCTCTCGGTTTAGCCGTCCGTTTGGGGATGGTGACTAGTAGATAACCGAACGTCAATTTGCGCCATAGCACAACATTTCCTCCAGAAATTGGATACAAACTGGCTGCCTCGATCAGAGACCAGAACTGATGGGAAGCCATGTAGCTTAACAGCCCCCTCCAGAAACACTTTTGCTAAAGTGGATGCGTCAGGGAGGCCTTTGAGAGGAATAAAGTGTGCTATCTTTGAGAATACATCCACAACTACAAGGATGGTGTTGAACCCTTGCCTGGGGGGTAGATCAGTGATGAGGTTGAGGGAAAGAGTGTGCCATGGAACGGGAGGAATGTCTAATGGTTGTAGAAGACCAGATGGTTTTTGTTTTTGTGATTTATATTGTGCGCAGACACCGCAGGACTGAATATACTGAATGATGTCCTTACGCCAGGTAGGCCACCAAAAGTTCTGTTTCACCTTAGCTAGGGTTTTGGCGCTGCCAGGGTGCACTTCGATTAGTGAATCGTGATAACCTGAAATAATATGCTGTTGTAATTCTTTCTTGGGTACATATAGACGATCCCTAAAAAAGGGTAGATGGTCCTTGATGGAATATTGTTCTCCTTGAGTTTGCCAAGTGAGGAAAGCATCAGGATTCATTGTCCGTTGAATTGAATTTCGTAAGGTTGTTGTGATACCCAAGAATTTCTCTTCAGGTATAATAGGTACTGGGTCTGGAGTTGTATATACCATTTCATTTATGCCCATACAAGATAAGGCATCTGCCTTTCCGTTTCTGACCCCTGGCCGAAACGTGATTACATAGTCATATTCGGCGAAGAAAAGGGCCCACCGCAATTGATGCCTTTTGGCGTATGCTGTGCTCTACAAATTCACATAACATAACACTGAATCTGTTGGTTGTCTTCATGACCGTCAGTCTGGCTTCAGAGCTGCCAGAAGCACGGAAACTGTTTTCCTGAACATCCGTGAAGACCTGCTCTCCAACCTCGATTCCAACGTCCCCTGTGTCCTCCTGTGTCCTCATCTTACTTGATCTCTCTTCTGATTTTGACACGGTCAACCATGCCATCCTGCTCAACCGTCTCCGTCATAACCTGGGTATCACCGATCAGGCCCTGGCTTGGCTGACCTCTTTCCTCTCTGATCAACCCTCCCCGGTCCAACTTAGGTCCTTCCTCTCCTTTATCTCTATCTCTACCTGTGGTGTTCCCCAGGGGTCTAACCTCTCTTCCTGGCTGTTCAACCAATACCTGGCACTTCTTGCCCACGGCATTGCTGCTCTCTCTCCCAACTTTCAGTGCTATGCGGATGACACTCAACTCATTTTCAGGCTCCCTTCTGTCAATTCTTCTCCTTTGCTCATCTCTGACTGTCTGGTATCCAGTAGTGGTGTGCTGCCAATGATCTCTGCCTTAATGCCAGTAAGACGGAGATGCTCCTCATTGGCACACCTGCTCCCTCCTTTCCTGTCACTCTCTGGCCGGCCTCTCTTGGCCCTCTTCCTGCTCCCATCTGTGAGGTTAAAAAACTTTTGGGTCATCTTCGACTCTACACTCTCCTTCTCTCCTCAAATCTCTGACGTCTCTAAAAAGTCACACTCCAAACTTTATGGCCGGTCTCTGGTATCTGTAGCGGGACAAATACACTTGGTTACATAAGCTCAGGGAAGAACATAAGAATTTGAATAATAGCTGTAGCTGAAAAAAATCTGTTACCTGTTGTGCCTCTGCTGTTAGCTTAGAGGCGTAGTATAAGCTAGCTGAACACTTTCAAAGTTATTTGACACCAAAATACTCCGTTTATAATAATTGCAGAAAAACCAGAGTTCTATTACAAGTCTCTTCCTGGACCTATTACTGAGTATTGCTTTCTGCTTTTAGTATTTCTCTTCAGAACAAATGTCTTTTCGTCAGATGTAATTAAAAACTGGAGTGAATGCCTTTATAGTATTACTATTGTAAACTGGAAGCAATGTCTTTTCCTTTACTTGCAATGGATAGCTGAAAACAAAATATTTTTCTTGAACTGGCATTAGTAAACTTAGTGCAATGTCTTTTCACAACTCACTCTAGTTCTTTAGCAATGTGTCTTCTCAGGAGACTGTTCTTGCCCTTTTTCAGTATACACTGTAATGCTGCAAGCATAAAGGAATTCACCTTATTGAGTCTTCCCTATGAGAGCGTAGTCCTCTTTCAATCTCCATGAATTCTGGAAGTTAGGAATGTACAGGTGAGCGTTTCTGCAGAAACAGAACTACTTAGATGTGCCTTTGAAGTTCCTTCACGCCGCGTGCGACTTTACAGGTGCTGTGCATGCAAATATTATTCTGCGCCTTGGACTGGCACGTTTATTCACTGTGCAATCCTTTTCCCTCTCGCGCATCTGCAACACGACGCTGGATTCACCACGACCCTCGGGGAGTTGTAGAGATTGCTCTGTAATCCCTACACCCACATGCACATGTGTCACGACGCGGGCTTCCCTCTACAACATAAATCGAGGCGTCACATGAAACTAAACCTTACTCGCGCCTAGCTTGCTATAAAACATTCTTACGTTGGCGTGTCTTCTGTACATATGGTTACTGAGTCTCAGTAATAACACGCCATGCTCTATCACACGCTGCGCACACTTTAGAAACCAGCGCCGGGCATCTTTGACACGACACGCTTATTTAAACATTTAACTTATTTACATATCTCCGTTAACAGTTCTTCTGTTTGCAATGACAGTCTATGCACGTTTTCAAGAGCTGTAAATAGTTTCTTTCTTCTAAATGTTCTGAATGAACAGCTACGTTTAGTTTTGCTGTTCTCATAGGCATTTAATTTCAAATTGAAACGCTCCCACCTGTGGTCTTCTAGGTAAATGACTCTCACTGCTACAATCTAAGAGGCTACCCATGTTTTAGGCAGATTTCAAACAAGGGTAGTCCAAAACTGACCGCTGCTCAGGTCTGTGCAACCAGTTTGAGGTATCTCAAAAGGCAAGGCCATTCCTCGCTTGACAAGACCTGAGATCTGACCCGGTTAATTGGGTAACAGGTGTGCCCAGTTGTACCGTTCTTGCTTTCTTCTCTACATAGGCTCATGTTTCTGATATTTTCTGTCATCCTGATTTTGTGACATCAGTAATATTACATGCACAATGCACATTTCTTTCTGGGAACCATGTAGTAACTTGTTGAGCAATACCTTGTTAGAGATAGCCAATGATCCACTCCAATGTTAGACCGATGCAATTATGTGAGAGTTCCTGAATTTCCAAGGGTACAGATGCATACACCATTACCTGGCAGAGAGAAGCTGCTACACCCTAAACGCAAGCAACATTTCCAAACTCAGGTCTAAAAAATCATAGGGGCCTCTTTTAGAATATAACTGACACGAATCATGGAACACACCACAGCAATATAAAACATTAGCACCAGGGTGGCGGGGAGCCAGCCAATCAGAGGGCTAGGAATTCAGGCTTGAACCACTGGTACAAGCCTGCATTCCAAACCGACTGACGCCCAGCTCCCCCCGCCGCCATCTTCCCTCACCCCTGTTCCCTTTTTATTTATCTCTCCTCCCCCTACTTACCTTTTTTCCATGGCGAGTCCCGCCGCCGCATCCGCTCCTTCTTCTTGCGTCACGCAGACTGCTATGGAAATGGAAGAGGGGCTCCAATCCTTCCATTTTTATGACGCCCATCTTTGTAAAGGATTCGTCCTCGTTCAACGGGATGCGAGTGGCGTCCCATTGAACGAGGGAAAACCCTTTTTCTTTTTTACAGTTACCGCTTTGGTATCCAGGGTGCTAATGGCCTTAACATCCAATACGGCCTGCCGGATCGGGTGTTAACACCACATAAAGACACAGTAAAAGGTATAAGAGAGAGTTAATAGTGAGAACTAAAGATCAGAACTAAGCAAGAAGGATTTATGCCAAGAATGGAAAAGAGAGGATTCGGGGTGGTATAGAGAGAAAAAAGAAGGCCAAGGGCAGAGCCTTGAGGGACACCATGAATAAGGGGCTAGGTAGGAGAAGTTTTACCGTTTCCATGTGATAATAACTGATGAAAAAACAAAACCTTTTTTTATCTAATTATAAATACTTCTTTATCTAATTATAAATAACGAAAAAATATTGTTTTTTTCTCTTTTTAAATTTGGGGGGAACCCCCAAACCCCTGTTTCCCTAGCTTTATTACCCACCCTGAACTCCCCCACCCATTTGAATCCCTTACCCCACCCCCCATATATACTTTTATTGGCTTTATATGGTTATACAGTATGGACAACCTTTTGCCATTTATCAAAACACATATTAAAACTTAAATTTCATTCCTATCATTATTTCTGATATTAAAATGTTATCACTTCAATTAATAATTTTACCACTCTGACTTGTGAAAAAATGTCCAAAAGTAGTTTCACTAGTGTCAATGTTAGTGGTGTTTCATTCCCCAACAAAAGTTCTCTCCACCAGTCTTCCATAGATCGTGAGCCGTATTTCTTGGTGACTTGTGTCATTAGAGTCAGTCTAGTGTCCTCCATGGCTGGACAAAATAGAACCAAGTGTTTTACTTATTGACAGGAGTTACCTTTCTGACACAGTCTACAAGTAACCCCACAGTTGCCACTTCTTCTTCGATTCAGTATCTCCCTAGTCGGAAACCGATTCAGTCGGAACCTCATAAATTGGTCCCTGAAATACCAGTGTGGGAATAACTTTCTCGCTTCGTGGAAGGGTTTCCCATAGAATTTGAGTTGCGGGCGGTTTTCCAGGGCTGTAATCCAGTACTGGATATAGAGTTTTTTTCTTATCCCTGTCTGAGCTTTCACACAAGGTAAAATCAGATTCGCCTAGGTCCGATATCATTATTTGGCAGATCAGTCTCCATTCTGACAATGTCATGTTGTTGTTGGTTTCCAGGGCTTCTCTTAGGGCCGGGGAAATTTTAACAAACTTTTTGATATTTTTTCATTATTTATCATTTGTTACAAAAGTTATTCGTTATTTTCATTTCATTATAATCACTGTATATCGTTTTACCATACCAAGAGACAAGACACTGAGAAGGATCTTCCACCAAGATAAGAAGAAAATTAGTGTCGAAAGCAGTAGAAAGATCGGGAAAATCAGAGTTGAGGAAAGCTGAGTACCGGGCCGAAATAAGAGACTCGGAAATGCTTAGTAAGGCGAAACCCTGATTGGGGAGAAAGTAGAAAGTCAAGGTAGGAGGAGGTACACTGATCATCGCCTAACCAACTCTGGATCCAGACCACAATATACACATCCAGTCTATTGTGTACTGGGGTACGTATTAGACATGTACCACAGCACTGAGGGAGACCATGTCAACTGCATCCGCCATCAGGTATACTTTGAGTTTCCTTCAAGTAAAGGACAGATTTTGTTTCACAAGGCTTCATTTTATACAGGCCAATATTGGTTTCTTTTTACTATATTTTTTCAAGGTCCTTTAATATGATTTCACCCAACACTATTAATATTTTTATTCATTTTACCTGTCTATAATGTCAAGTAGTTTTCCCTTGCAAAGCCTCCTAGCACTTAATTTGTCTATATGTATTACTTTGACATTTCTGCTAGCTGCTTTTTCTAGATATACATATATACATACCTACATAACTACATTAGTTTCCTTATTCATAAGGGATCAAGTATTGTTTTCCACATTTAGTATTAGAATTTCTTTTAATATTTATAAATGTTGAATTTCCTACCCATATCGTTCTGAGTTGAGTCCGCAATCCAGACGAGAAAGCACATCCAAACTGGCATCATCCGTTTTACATGATTCATATATGGCGTTGACAAGATTGCGATGCCCGTGGCAGCCTGTCCACCATGACCCACCAGAGGAGCATCAGCTCTTGGTGAAGACACATGCCTCTGAAGGTCCATGGGCTGGAGATAAAGAGTTAGCTGTGACATCACAATGGCCCTGAGCATTAACTAGTGAATCATTGGCAGCTCTAAGGCAGAGGAAGGGGCCCACAGAGTTCAGGATGACCAATCACTCAGAATCTTAGACCATTGGGGAATTTCCTGGCATGCTAGCACCTCTGAAAGGGACTTGGCTCAGGCCATTTCAAACCAGGTGACTGACTGCCATCGGTCTTTCACAGTCTCTGGCCGATTAGAACATTTTCTGGTAAATCCTGTGGAAAGGTTTTATGTGGCAATGTCTTCACAACCCAACTTCCTTATTTAAAGGGGACATATTCTTGGCGGAAACAACACAAATATTTGTTTTATCTTAAGCAACACCACAAACAGAGAACTCCAAAAAGCACAAAAATACAATTTATAAATATTACAATTTTTACAGGTTCAATAAAGTACCAAAATTAAGTTATCTACAATAAATACACAAAATAAAACTCCTACCTAAACTATGTAATGCATATTTTAAAAGCAATATCTCATTAAGAATGTTATTTAGCGTGCACATAGTCTCCTACTTTATATTGGTGTGGCTCTAGACCAGGCCTCTTTATAGAGCTGTGTCGTTTAAGCCTTTGGATGTCAAGTCATGGTAACTGCACCCCTACCAATACAAGAACTTGGACTATTAGTTGAAAAAGCCAACAATTCTGATTTCATGATGAGTATGTGAATTGTACTATGACAGAAGCATGATTTTTGATTCTCTACAATGCACAGTACCCAGCGCACCAGCTGCCTCCATCAAGGATATCCATCCCAAAATCCCATCACGAGTAGACCCAGCAGGGATGCAGTCTTGCATTGAGGAAGGGCCACTTTTTCAATAATTCCAAAGCAAATATCAGACCTAGCTTCACTATGATTAGAGCTTTCGAGGTAGCTTGCCGTGGCATCCTTACTCGATATTATGTGGGTAACTTGAAAACTGTTAGAAGACTGACACTGCGCACAGAAAAACTAGTATATATGTGTTCAACAAGATATTAGAGTGTTCAGAAAATGGCAATCAAAATCCGATGCTGTAAATAATTTGAGCCACACATCATAATTTGAAGAATTTCTTCATTGAATTGGAAGGTAATAGCCGACACGTGTTTCGACTCCGACGGTCGTTTTCAAGGCTATATGTTACCCATAGTACAGTGCATTGTTGACATACATAAAGGATATACATCAAAGTCCACCCATAATTGAAACATAATATAAAGCAAAATTTGAAATAAAATTATAGCATACCACATCAGTTGGTAGAAGGTTTGAGATGAACAAAAATAAATAAAAGAAAATAGAAGAGAGAAACCAATGAATTCATATTCGCTATCGTGAATGTTTTGCTACGAAAAATATACAATACATTATTGTAGTATTGTACCTATTTGCACTGGGTGCACACAGTTCTGCTAGTGGAATACAGTTATGTCATATAGAATGTGATGGGACCTGAGCGTTCCAAGTGTTACAGTTGGGACACAGGATGGGAGAACCTTACATGAAAGGATGTCATCTGTTTAGCTCCCTGCCTTTCTATATAACTAGCCCTGTAACTCTGTAACTCTGTAACTCTGTAGCTTATAAGTAAACGTACTCCTTTTATATATACTGGTCTCCTGTGCCTTACCTGAATCCAGATGTCTTCCTTACCATCCTCGATACTACAATTATATGTAAACATAATCCAAAAGATGTATCCGTATAAGTGTATTCATATATACAGAACATGATGTAGGACATGTGACCCGCGCGGATCACCCGTCTAGAGACCACAAAATTCTAGCCCATGTGAGGGACCACTTAAAATGTGAAATTCAAAATTACAGAGTGGATTGCCACTACCACCGTGACATCATTTATAGAATATGATACTATTGTGCAATAGTGGGAAAAAATTTCTTACCCTCTTGATGCACAAATTTTGTTCGAACCTTTAGATGGTATTATGTGTTTGTAAAATTCATATTGCCAATTAAAAATAAGAAATACACGATATGTTACGAGCTCATGTGTAACGTTGCCTGCCTTAAGTAAGATGTTTTCCAATGACCTTAAGTCAAGATATCGTCTGGTCAATTAGATCAAGATCAATGGGTTAAATCCCCACGTCACTGCAAGCAATGTATACGCATAGTTAGTATGCCTGATTATAAGAGTGAGGTATGTAGCTACTATAGAATTGAAATTTACCTTTCATGGGTGATAAAATCCTCACAATCAGTAAACTAGCTCCCCCTCGCAAGGACGGCGTTGTATAAGTAAATACTGCGGCCCACTGCGCTTGGGAATGACCTGTCACGTAACGACGTCATGCGCAGAGATGTGCGTGACGTCACAGTGTAAACATGACGCGTAATGATAGAGAGATGTGTTTTACTAAGTGTGTGGTTGTCAAGTTTGAGAGGTTCTAAGACATTGTTGCTTAGACATTAGATTGTAACAACTAAATATACCATATATATATACTCCTAAAATAGGTGTAGACTCAAGCTATTTGAGAGCATCAAAGCGTTCATAAATCAATGGATTGAATTGTGTGCCTTGTGGTCTCCAAAGGGGATAAACCATAGACGCCGGGCACATGCCCCCACCCCAACTATTAGAAGGAAGAACACGTTCTGTCATAGATCAAACATGGTTATTCATAAGAAAACGTGCATCTCATGATCTGAATTCAAACCAATTTACGTTGTTCTCAAAAGGCAGATTAATCTTGCTTCCATTTTGCGCAGTTTCAATTGAATATCACCTCCCCTCTTGCCTTTTTTAACTTTCATCAGACCCAAAAACCGTATTTCTTCCGTGCTATCCATTTGGTGTATTTTTTGCCAATGAATGGCCAATGGTGTTTTAGGTGGCAAGAGGGGAGGTGATATTCAATTGTCCCAATTGTCCTGTCTGTACATGTGGCATGAAGATAAAAAAAGAAACAGCTATTGGCAGCGTTGGGATTCAAACCCACACCTCCAAAGAGACTGGAGCCTAAATCCAGCGCCTTAGACCGCTCGGCCACGCTACCCTGTTGGCATTAAAATGAGAGCCTGGTTTAGCCATTAATTCAAAATCAAAGCAAAGCATGAACTTGGATTGAATTCTAGCACTGGCTGTGCAAAGCCCGAACTGAACAATAAAGCACACTTGTCAGCCTGAAATTGAAATGTCACCTTTCGGGAGTGCTCTGTTCGACAGCAGTCTGGTAGCCTAGTGGTCAATGTCAGCACCCCTCTATCCAGCAGTCTTGAGTTCAATTCCCGGTGAGGGAGGTCAGATCTTTTCTAGGTTTTTTTTGGTTCTAAAAATGTTTGGGAAGCGAAGGTTCAGGAACATTGCCGGTAGGGAGAGTAAGCTCTTTAAAGGCATGCAATGAGATGTGTTTTTCTTTATTTCTGCATATTTCTGTAGCTAGCTGCATTCTTTCAGTCAACATCCCGCCCCATTTAGTGCTCACGTTTTTAAAGAAGTCCACCATTAGCCCGCAGTGTAAGCCTACCCGGGGCCTCCGCCGATGGTCCATGGTGTGTGGGATCCTTACTGGACCAACCCCAGCCGTAACGCAAATCTTAGCTTTGTCTCATTCGACCCCTAACTCGACCCAAGGAGCTACTGCAAACTCTTAGCCTAACACTAGCCCTAAATGAAAGACGCCTATTGTCCTCACATGTGGGATTTTGTTCTCGCTGCTAGTGCATACGAAACTTGGTTCCGACGTGTCCAGGAGTGGGAGAATTACCAGGGACCTTGCAATCTCGTGCCTGGGGGTTTCTAAGCTGGGCATAGGAGCTCCACTGGATGGAGCCAAGTGTCTTGAACTGAGTTTTTGTGATGCAGCAGGAAAAGGCGCTGCAAAAAGGAGCAACTACCAAGGCAAAGAGATGTGCATTCATTAGGGCATCGTGTCGGCAGATTTGTGGCCCTGCCCTGAACGTGTTTATTGACAGGATCGTGAACGCATGTCCGTTTTCAGTGAACAGTGATTTATGCTTTACCCTTTTTTGGTGAAAACGCACACGAGTCAGATGTGTGCTTTCAGTCTGGGTGTTCAGAAAAGCAAGAATTCATAAACACATGCCATTCCCTGGCTCCCAATTGTCCTGTCTGTACACGTGGCATGAAGATAAAAAAGAAACAGCTATTGGCAGCGGTGGGATTCGAACCCACGCCTCCAAAGAGACTGGAGCCTAAATCCAGCGCCTTAGACCGCTCGGCCACGCTACCCTGCTGGTACTGAAACGAGAGCCTCTGAGACCTGTATTTTTTTAGGGATTGGCTGGTTTGGCCATTAATTCAAAATCAAAGCAAAGCATGAACTTGGATTGAATTCTAGCACTGGCTGTGCAAAGCCCGAACTGAACAATAAAGCACACTTGTCAGCCTGAAATTGAAATGTCACCTTTCGGGAGTGCTCTGTTCGACAGCAGTCTGGTAGCCTAGTGGTCAATGTCAGCACCCCTCCATCCAGCAGTCCTGAGTTCAATTCCCGGTGAGGGAGGTCAGATCTTTTCTAGGTTTTTTTTGGTTCTAAAAATGTTTGGGAAGCGAAGGTTCAGGAACATTGCCGGTAGGGAGAGTAAGCTCTTTAAAGGCATGCAATGAGATGTGTTTTTCTTTATTTCTGCATATTTCTGTAGCTAGCTGCATTCTTTCAGTCAACATCCCGCCCCATTTAGTGCTCACGTTTTTAAAGAAGTCCACCATTAGCCCGCAGTGTAAGCCTACCCGGGGCCTCCGCCGATGGTCCATGGTGTGTGGGATCCTTACTGGACCAACCCCAGCCGTAACGCAAATCTTAGCTTTGTCTCATTCGACCCCTAACTCGACCCAAGGAGCTACTGCAAACTCTTAGCCTAACACTAGCCCTAAATGAAAGACGCCTATTGTCCTCACATGTGGGATTTTGTTCTCGCTGCTAGTGCATACGAAACTTGGTTCCGACGTGTCCAGGAGTGGGAGAATTACCAGGGACCTTGCAATCTCGTGCCTGGGGGTTTCTAAGCTGGGCATAGGAGCTCCACTGGATGGAGCCAAGTGTCTTGAACTGAGTTTTTGTGATGCAGCAGGAAAAGGCGCTGCAAAAAGGAGCAACTACCAAGGCAAAGAGATGTGCATTCATTAGGGCATCGTGTCGGCAGATTTGTGGCCCTGCCAAGCACGTGTTTATTGACAGGATCGTGAACGCATGTCCGTTTTCAGTGAACAGTGATTTATGCTTTACCCTTTTTTGGTGAAAACGCACACGAGTCAGATGTGTGCTTTCAGTCTGGGTGTTCAGAAAAGCAAGAATTCATAAACACATGCCATTCCCTGGCTCCCAATTGTCCTGTCTGTACACGTGGCATGAAGATAAAAAAGAAACAGCTATTGGCAGCGGTGGGATTCGAACCCACGCCTCCAAAGAGACTGGAGCCTAAATCCAGCGCCTTAGACCGCTCGGCCACGCTACCCTGCTGGTACTGAAACGAGAGCCTCTGAGACCTGTATTTTTTTAGGGATTGGCTGGTTTGGCCATTAATTCAAAATCAAAGCAAAGCATGAACTTGGATTGAATTCTAGCACTTGCTGTGCAAAGCCCGAACTGAACAATAAAGCACACTTGTCAGCCTGAAATTGAAATGTCACCTTTCGGGAGTGCTCTGTTCAACAGCAGTCTGGTAGCCTAGTGGTCAATGTCAGCACCCCTCCATCCAGCAGTCTTGAGTTCAATTCCCGGTGAGGGAGGTCAGATCTTTTCTAGGTTTTTTTTGGTTCTAAAAATGTTTGGGAAGCGAAGGTTCAGGAACATTGCCGGTAGGGAGAGTAAGCTCTTTAAAGGCATGCAATGAGATGTGTTTTTCTTTATTTCTGCATATTTCTGTAGCTAGCTGCATTCTTTCAGTCAACATCCCGCCCCATTTAGTGCTCACGTTTTTAAAGAAGTCCACCATTAGCCCGCAGTGTAAGCCTACCCGGGGCCTCCGCCGATGGTCCATGGTGTGTGGGATCCTTACTGGACCAACCCCAGCCGTAACGCAAATCTTAGCTTTGTCTCATTCGACCCCTAACTCGACCCAAGGAGCTACTGCAAACTCTTAGCCTAACACTAGCCCTAAATGAAAGACGCCTATTGTCCTCACATGTGGGATTTTGTTCTCGCTGCTAGTGCATACGAAACTTGGTTCCGACGTGTCCAGGAGTGGGAGAATTACCAGGGACCTTGCAATCTCGTGCCTGGGGGTTTCTAAGCTGGGCATAGGAGCTCCACTGGATGGAGCCAAGTGTCTTGAACTGAGTTTTTGTGATGCAGCAGGAAAAGGCGCTGCAAAAAGGAGCAACTACCAAGGCAAAGAGATGTGCATTCATTAGGGCATCGTGTCGGCAGATTTGTGGCCCTGCCAAGCACGTGTTTATTGACAGGATCGTGAACGCATGTCCGTTTTCAGTGAACAGTGATTTATGCTTTACCCTTTTTTGGTGAAAACGCACACGAGTCAGATGTGTGCTTTCAGTCTGGGTGTTCAGAAAAGCAAGAATTCATAAACACATGCCATTCCCTGGCTCCCAATTGTCCTGTCTGTACACGTGGCATGAAGATAAAAAAGAAACAGCTATTGGCAGCGGTGGGATTCGAACCCACGCCTCCAAAGAGACTGGAGCCTAAATCCAGCGCCTTAGACCGCTCGGCCACGCTACCCTGCTGGTACTGAAACGAGAGCCTCTGAGACCTGTATTTTTTTAGGGATTGGCTGGTTTGGCCATTAATTCAAAATCAAAGCAAAGCATGAACTTGGATTGAATTCTAGCACTGGCTGTGCAAAGCCCGAACTGAACAATAAAGCACACTTGTCAGCCTGAAATTGAAATGTCACCTTTCGGGAGTGCTCTGTTCGACAGCAGTCTGGTAGCCTAGTGGTCAATGTCAGCACCCCTCCATCCAGCAGTCTTGAGTTCAATTCCCGGTGAGGGAGGTCAGATCTTTTCTAGGTTTTTTTTGGTTCTAAAAATGTTTGGGAAGCGAAGGTTCAGGAACATTGCCGGTAGGGAGAGTAAGCTCTTTAAAGGCATGCAATGAGATGTGTTTTTCTTTATTTCTGCATATTTCTGTAGCTAGCTGCATTCTTTCAGTCAACATCCCGCCCCATTTAGTGCTCACGTTTTTAAAGAAGTCCACCATTAGCCCGCAGTGTAAGCCTACCCGGGGCCTCCGCCGATGGTCCATGGTGTGTGGGATCCTTACTGGACCAACCCCAGCCGTAACGCAAATCTTAGCTTTGTCTCATTCGACCCCTAACTCGACCCAAGGAGCTACTGCAAACTCTTAGCCTAACACTAGCCCTAAATGAAAGACGCCTATTGTCCTCACATGTGGGATTTTGTTCTCGCTGCTAGTGCATACGAAACTTGGTTCCGACGTGTCCAGGAGTGGGAGAATTACCAGGGACCTTGCAATCTCGTGCCTGGGGGTTTCTAAGCTGGGCATAGGAGCTCCACTGGATGGAGCCAAGTGTCTTGAACTGAGTTTTTGTGATGCAGCAGGAAAAGGCGCTGCAAAAAGGAGCAACTACCAAGGCAAAGAGATGTGCATTCATTAGGGCATCGTGTCGGCAGATTTGTGGCCCTGCCAAGCACGTGTTTATTGACAGGATCGTGAACGCATGTCCGTTTTCAGTGAACAGTGATTTATGCTTTACCCTTTTTTGGTGAAAACGCACACGAGTCAGATGTGTGCTTTCAGTCTGGGTGTTCAGAAAAGCAAGAATTCATAAACACATGCCATTCCCTGGCTCCCAATTGTCCTGTCTGTACACGTGGCATGAAGATAAAAAAGAAACAGCTATTGGCAGCGGTGGGATTCGAACCCACGCCTCCAAAGAGACTGGAGCCTAAATCCAGCGCCTTAGACCGCTCGGCCACGCTACCCTGCTGGTACTGAAACGAGAGCCTCTGAGACCTGTATTTTTTTAGGGATTGGCTGGTTTGGCCATTAATTCAAAATCAAAGCAAAGCATGAACTTGGATTGAATTCTAGCACTGGCTGTGCAAAGCCCGAACTGAACAATAAAGCACACTTGTCAGCCTGAAATTGAAATGTCACCTTTCGGGAGTGCTCTGTTCGACAGCAGTCTGGTAGCCTAGTGGTCAATGTCAGCACCCCTCCATCCAGCAGTCTTGAGTTCAATTCCCGGTGAGGGAGGTCAGATCTTTTCTAGGTTTTTTTTGGTTCTAAAAATGTTTGGGAAGCGAAGGTTCAGGAACATTGCCGGTAGGGAGAGTAAGCTCTTTAAAGGCATGCAATGAGATGTGTTTTTCTTTATTTCTGCATATTTCTGTAGCTAGCTGCATTCTTTCAGTCAACATCCCGCCCCATTTAGTGCTCACGTTTTTAAAGAAGTCCACCATTAGCCCGCAGTGTAAGCCTACCCGGGGCCTCCGCCGATGGTCCATGGTGTGTGGGATCCTTACTGGACCAACCCCAGCCGTAACGCAAATCTTAGCTTTGTCTCATTCGACCCCTAACTCGACCCAAGGAGCTACTGCAAACTCTTAGCCTAACACTAGCCCTAAATGAAAGACGCCTATTGTCCTCACATGTGGGATTTTGTTCTCGCTGCTAGTGCATACGAAACTTGGTTCCGACGTGTCCAGGAGTGGGAGAATTACCAGGGACCTTGCAATCTCGTGCCTGGGGGTTTCTAAGCTGGGCATAGGAGCTCCACTGGATGGAGCCAAGTGTCTTGAACTGAGTTTTTGTGATGCAGCAGGAAAAGGCGCTGCAAAAAGGAGCAACTACCAAGGCAAAGAGATGTGCATTCATTAGGGCATCGTGTCGGCAGATTTGTGGCCCTGCCAAGCACGTGTTTATTGACAGGATCGTGAACGCATGTCCGTTTTCAGTGAACAGTGATTTATGCTTTACCCTTTTTTGGTGAAAACGCACACGAGTCAGATGTGTGCTTTCAGTCTGGGTGTTCAGAAAAGCAAGAATTCATAAACACATGCCATTCCCTGGCTCCCAATTGTCCTGTCTGTACACGTGGCATGAAGATAAAAAAGAAACAGCTATTGGCAGCGGTGGGATTCGAACCCACGCCTCCAAAGAGACTGGAGCCTAAATCCAGCGCCTTAGACCGCTCGGCCACGCTACCCTGCTGGTACTGAAACGAGAGCCTCTGAGACCTGTATTTTTTTAGGGATTGGCTGGTTTGGCCATTAATTCAAAATCAAAGCAAAGCATGAACTTGGATTGAATTCTAGCACTTGCTGTGCAAAGCCCGAACTGAACAATAAAGCACACTTGTCAGCCTGAAATTGAAATGTCACCTTTCGGGAGTGCTCTGTTCAACAGCAGTCTGGTAGCCTAGTGGTCAATGTCAGCACCCCTCCATCCAGCAGTCTTGAGTTCAATTCCCGGTGAGGGAGGTCAGATCTTTTCTAGGTTTTTTTTGGTTCTAAAAATGTTTGGGAAGCGAAGGTTCAGGAACATTGCCGGTAGGGAGAGTAAGCTCTTTAAAGGCATGCAATGAGATGTGTTTTTCTTTATTTCTGCATATTTCTGTAGCTAGCTGCATTCTTTCAGTCAACATCCCGCCCCATTTAGTGCTCACGTTTTTAAAGAAGTCCACCATTAGCCCGCAGTGTAAGCCTACCCGGGGCCTCCGCCGATGGTCCATGGTGTGTGGGATCCTTACTGGACCAACCCCAGCCGTAACGCAAATCTTAGCTTTGTCTCATTCGACCCCTAACTCGACCCAAGGAGCTACTGCAAACTCTTAGCCTAACACTAGCCCTAAATGAAAGACGCCTATTGTCCTCACATGTGGGATTTTGTTCTCGCTGCTAGTGCATACGAAACTTGGTTCCGACGTGTCCAGGAGTGGGAGAATTACCAGGGACCTTGCAATCTCGTGCCTGGGGGTTTCTAAGCTGGGCATAGGAGCTCCACTGGATGGAGCCAAGTGTCTTGAACTGAGTTTTTGTGATGCAGCAGGAAAAGGCGCTGCAAAAAGGAGCAACTACCAAGGCAAAGAGATGTGCATTCATTAGGGCATCGTGTCGGCAGATTTGTGGCCCTGCCAAGCACGTGTTTATTGACAGGATCGTGAACGCATGTCCGTTTTCAGTGAACAGTGATTTATGCTTTACCCTTTTTTGGTGAAAACGCACACGAGTCAGATGTGTGCTTTCAGTCTGGGTGTTCAGAAAAGCAAGAATTCATAAACACATGCCATTCCCTGGCTCCCAATTGTCCTGTCTGTACACGTGGCATGAAGATAAAAAAGAAACAGCTATTGGCAGCGGTGGGATTCGAACCCACGCCTCCAAAGAGACTGGAGCCTAAATCCAGCGCCTTAGACCGCTCGGCCACGCTACCCTGCTGGTACTGAAACGAGAGCCTCTGAGACCTGTATTTTTTTAGGGATTGGCTGGTTTGGCCATTAATTCAAAATCAAAGCAAAGCATGAACTTGGATTGAATTCTAGCACTGGCTGTGCAAAGCCCGAACTGAACAATAAAGCACACTTGTCAGCCTGAAATTGAAATGTCACCTTTCGGGAGTGCTCTGTTCGACAGCAGTCTGGTAGCCTAGTGGTCAATGTCAGCACCCCTCCATCCAGCAGTCCTGAGTTCAATTCCCGGTGAGGGAGGTCAGATCTTTTCTAGGTTTTTTTTGGTTCTAAAAATGTTTGGGAAGCGAAGGTTCAGGAACATTGCCGGTAGGGAGAGTAAGCTCTTTAAAGGCATGCAATGAGATGTGTTTTTCTTTATTTCTGCATATTTCTGTAGCTAGCTGCATTCTTTCAGTCAACATCCCGCCCCATTTAGTGCTCACGTTTTTAAAGAAGTCCACCATTAGCCCGCAGTGTAAGCCTACCCGGGGCCTCCGCCGATGGTCCATGGTGTGTGGGATCCTTACTGGACCAACCCCAGCCGTAACGCAAATCTTAGCTTTGTCTCATTCGACCCCTAACTCGACCCAAGGAGCTACTGCAAACTCTTAGCCTAACACTAGCCCTAAATGAAAGACGCCTATTGTCCTCACATGTGGGATTTTGTTCTCGCTGCTAGTGCATACGAAACTTGGTTCCGACGTGTCCAGGAGTGGGAGAATTACCAGGGACCTTGCAATCTCGTGCCTGGGGGTTTCTAAGCTGGGCATAGGAGCTCCACTGGATGGAGCCAAGTGTCTTGAACTGAGTTTTTGTGATGCAGCAGGAAAAGGCGCTGCAAAAAGGAGCAACTACCAAGGCAAAGAGATGTGCATTCATTAGGGCATCGTGTCGGCAGATTTGTGGCCCTGCCAAGCACGTGTTTATTGACAGGATCGTGAACGCATGTCCGTTTTCAGTGAACAGTGATTTATGCTTTACCCTTTTTTGGTGAAAACGCACACGAGTCAGATGTGTGCTTTCAGTCTGGGTGTTCAGAAAAGCAAGAATTCATAAACACATGCCATTCCCTGGCTCCCAATTGTCCTGTCTGTACACGTGGCATGAAGATAAAAAAGAAACAGCTATTGGCAGCGGTGGGATTCGAACCCACGCCTCCAAAGAGACTGGAGCCTAAATCCAGCGCCTTAGACCGCTCGGCCACGCTACCCTGCTGGTACTGAAACGAGAGCCTCTGAGACCTGTATTTTTTTAGGGATTGGCTGGTTTGGCCATTAATTCAAAATCAAAGCAAAGCATGAACTTGGATTGAATTCTAGCACTTGCTGTGCAAAGCCCGAACTGAACAATAAAGCACACTTGTCAGCCTGAAATTGAAATGTCACCTTTCGGGAGTGCTCTGTTCAACAGCAGTCTGGTAGCCTAGTGGTCAATGTCAGCACCCCTCCATCCAGCAGTCTTGAGTTCAATTCCCGGTGAGGGAGGTCAGATCTTTTCTAGGTTTTTTTTGGTTCTAAAAATGTTTGGGAAGCGAAGGTTCAGGAACATTGCCGGTAGGGAGAGTAAGCTCTTTAAAGGCATGCAATGAGATGTGTTTTTCTTTATTTCTGCATATTTCTGTAGCTAGCTGCATTCTTTCAGTCAACATCCCGCCCCATTTAGTGCTCACGTTTTTAAAGAAGTCCACCATTAGCCCGCAGTGTAAGCCTACCCGGGGCCTCCGCCGATGGTCCATGGTGTGTGGGATCCTTACTGGACCAACCCCAGCCGTAACGCAAATCTTAGCTTTGTCTCATTCGACCCCTAACTCGACCCAAGGAGCTACTGCAAACTCTTAGCCTAACACTAGCCCTAAATGAAAGACGCCTATTGTCCTCACATGTGGGATTTTGTTCTCGCTGCTAGTGCATACGAAACTTGGTTCCGACGTGTCCAGGAGTGGGAGAATTACCAGGGACCTTGCAATCTCGTGCCTGGGGGTTTCTAAGCTGGGCATAGGAGCTCCACTGGATGGAGCCAAGTGTCTTGAACTGAGTTTTTGTGATGCAGCAGGAAAAGGCGCTGCAAAAAGGAGCAACTACCAAGGCAAAGAGATGTGCATTCATTAGGGCATCGTGTCGGCAGATTTGTGGCCCTGCCAAGCACGTGTTTATTGACAGGATCGTGAACGCATGTCCGTTTTCAGTGAACAGTGATTTATGCTTTACCCTTTTTTGGTGAAAACGCACACGAGTCAGATGTGTGCTTTCAGTCTGGGTGTTCAGAAAAGCAAGAATTCATAAACACATGCCATTCCCTGGCTCCCAATTGTCCTGTCTGTACACGTGGCATGAAGATAAAAAAGAAACAGCTATTGGCAGCGGTGGGATTCGAACCCACGCCTCCAAAGAGACTGGAGCCTAAATCCAGCGCCTTAGACCGCTCGGCCACGCTACCCTGCTGGTACTGAAACGAGAGCCTCTGAGACCTGTATTTTTTTAGGGATTGGCTGGTTTGGCCATTAATTCAAAATCAAAGCAAAGCATGAACTTGGATTGAATTCTAGCACTGGCTGTGCAAAGCCCGAACTGAACAATAAAGCACACTTGTCAGCCTGAAATTGAAATGTCACCTTTCGGGAGTGCTCTGTTCGACAGCAGTCTGGTAGCCTAGTGGTCAATGTCAGCACCCCTCCATCCAGCAGTCTTGAGTTCAATTCCCGGTGAGGGAGGTCAGATCTTTTCTAGGTTTTTTTTGGTTCTAAAAATGTTTGGGAAGCGAAGGTTCAGGAACATTGCCGGTAGGGAGAGTAAGCTCTTTAAAGGCATGCAATGAGATGTGTTTTTCTTTATTTCTGCATATTTCTGTAGCTAGCTGCATTCTTTCAGTCAACATCCCGCCCCATTTAGTGCTCACGTTTTTAAAGAAGTCCACCATTAGCCCGCAGTGTAAGCCTACCCGGGGCCTCCGCCGATGGTCCATGGTGTGTGGGATCCTTACTGGACCAACCCCAGCCGTAACGCAAATCTTAGCTTTGTCTCATTCGACCCCTAACTCGACCCAAGGAGCTACTGCAAACTCTTAGCCTAACACTAGCCCTAAATGAAAGACGCCTATTGTCCTCACATGTGGGATTTTGTTCTCGCTGCTAGTGCATACGAAACTTGGTTCCGACGTGTCCAGGAGTGGGAGAATTACCAGGGACCTTGCAATCTCGTGCCTGGGGGTTTCTAAGCTGGGCATAGGAGCTCCACTGGATGGAGCCAAGTGTCTTGAACTGAGTTTTTGTGATGCAGCAGGAAAAGGCGCTGCAAAAAGGAGCAACTACCAAGGCAAAGAGATGTGCATTCATTAGGGCATCGTGTCGGCAGATTTGTGGCCCTGCCAAGCACGTGTTTATTGACAGGATCGTGAACGCATGTCCGTTTTCAGTGAACAGTGATTTATGCTTTACCCTTTTTTGGTGAAAACGCACACGAGTCAGATGTGTGCTTTCAGTCTGGGTGTTCAGAAAAGCAAGAATTCATAAACACATGCCATTCCCTGGCTCCCAATTGTCCTGTCTGTACACGTGGCATGAAGATAAAAAAGAAACAGCTATTGGCAGCGGTGGGATTCGAACCCACGCCTCCAAAGAGACTGGAGCCTAAATCCAGCGCCTTAGACCGCTCGGCCACGCTACCCTGCTGGTACTGAAACGAGAGCCTCTGAGACCTGTATTTTTTTAGGGATTGGCTGGTTTGGCCATTAATTCAAAATCAAAGCAAAGCATGAACTTGGATTGAATTCTAGCACTGGCTGTGCAAAGCCCGAACTGAACAATAAAGCACACTTGTCAGCCTGAAATTGAAATGTCACCTTTCGGGAGTGCTCTGTTCGACAGCAGTCTGGTAGCCTAGTGGTCAATGTCAGCACCCCTCCATCCAGCAGTCTTGAGTTCAATTCCCGGTGAGGGAGGTCAGATCTTTTCTAGGTTTTTTTTGGTTCTAAAAATGTTTGGGAAGCGAAGGTTCAGGAACATTGCCGGTAGGGAGAGTAAGCTCTTTAAAGGCATGCAATGAGATGTGTTTTTCTTTATTTCTGCATATTTCTGTAGCTAGCTGCATTCTTTCAGTCAACATCCCGCCCCATTTAGTGCTCACGTTTTTAAAGAAGTCCACCATTAGCCCGCAGTGTAAGCCTACCCGGGGCCTCCGCCGATGGTCCATGGTGTGTGGGATCCTTACTGGACCAACCCCAGCCGTAACGCAAATCTTAGCTTTGTCTCATTCGACCCCTAACTCGACCCAAGGAGCTACTGCAAACTCTTAGCCTAACACTAGCCCTAAATGAAAGACGCCTATTGTCCTCACATGTGGGATTTTGTTCTCGCTGCTAGTGCATACGAAACTTGGTTCCGACGTGTCCAGGAGTGGGAGAATTACCAGGGACCTTGCAATCTCGTGCCTGGGGGTTTCTAAGCTGGGCATAGGAGCTCCACTGGATGGAGCCAAGTGTCTTGAACTGAGTTTTTGTGATGCAGCAGGAAAAGGCGCTGCAAAAAGGAGCAACTACCAAGGCAAAGAGATGTGCATTCATTAGGGCATCGTGTCGGCAGATTTGTGGCCCTGCCAAGCACGTGTTTATTGACAGGATCGTGAACGCATGTCCGTTTTCAGTGAACAGTGATTTATGCTTTACCCTTTTTTGGTGAAAACGCACACGAGTCAGATGTGTGCTTTCAGTCTGGGTGTTCAGAAAAGCAAGAATTCATAAACACATGCCATTCCCTGGCTCCCAATTGTCCTGTCTGTACACGTGGCATGAAGATAAAAAAGAAACAGCTATTGGCAGCGGTGGGATTCGAACCCACGCCTCCAAAGAGACTGGAGCCTAAATCCAGCGCCTTAGACCGCTCGGCCACGCTACCCTGCTGGTACTGAAACGAGAGCCTCTGAGACCTGTATTTTTTTAGGGATTGGCTGGTTTGGCCATTAATTCAAAATCAAAGCAAAGCATGAACTTGGATTGAATTCTAGCACTTGCTGTGCAAAGCCCGAACTGAACAATAAAGCACACTTGTCAGCCTGAAATTGAAATGTCACCTTTCGGGAGTGCTCTGTTCAACAGCAGTCTGGTAGCCTAGTGGTCAATGTCAGCACCCCTCCATCCAGCAGTCTTGAGTTCAATTCCCGGTGAGGGAGGTCAGATCTTTTCTAGGTTTTTTTTGGTTCTAAAAATGTTTGGGAAGCGAAGGTTCAGGAACATTGCCGGTAGGGAGAGTAAGCTCTTTAAAGGCATGCAATGAGATGTGTTTTTCTTTATTTCTGCATATTTCTGTAGCTAGCTGCATTCTTTCAGTCAACATCCCGCCCCATTTAGTGCTCACGTTTTTAAAGAAGTCCACCATTAGCCCGCAGTGTAAGCCTACCCGGGGCCTCCGCCGATGGTCCATGGTGTGTGGGATCCTTACTGGACCAACCCCAGCCGTAACGCAAATCTTAGCTTTGTCTCATTCGACCCCTAACTCGACCCAAGGAGCTACTGCAAACTCTTAGCCTAACACTAGCCCTAAATGAAAGACGCCTATTGTCCTCACATGTGGGATTTTGTTCTCGCTGCTAGTGCATACGAAACTTGGTTCCGACGTGTCCAGGAGTGGGAGAATTACCAGGGACCTTGCAATCTCGTGCCTGGGGGTTTCTAAGCTGGGCATAGGAGCTCCACTGGATGGAGCCAAGTGTCTTGAACTGAGTTTTTGTGATGCAGCAGGAAAAGGCGCTGCAAAAAGGAGCAACTACCAAGGCAAAGAGATGTGCATTCATTAGGGCATCGTGTCGGCAGATTTGTGGCCCTGCCAAGCACGTGTTTATTGACAGGATCGTGAACGCATGTCCGTTTTCAGTGAACAGTGATTTATGCTTTACCCTTTTTTGGTGAAAACGCACACGAGTCAGATGTGTGCTTTCAGTCTGGGTGTTCAGAAAAGCAAGAATTCATAAACACATGCCATTCCCTGGCTCCCAATTGTCCTGTCTGTACACGTGGCATGAAGATAAAAAAGAAACAGCTATTGGCAGCGGTGGGATTCGAACCCACGCCTCCAAAGAGACTGGAGCCTAAATCCAGCGCCTTAGACCGCTCGGCCACGCTACCCTGCTGGTACTGAAACGAGAGCCTCTGAGACCTGTATTTTTTTAGGGATTGGCTGGTTTGGCCATTAATTCAAAATCAAAGCAAAGCATGAACTTGGATTGAATTCTAGCACTGGCTGTGCAAAGCCCGAACTGAACAATAAAGCACACTTGTCAGCCTGAAATTGAAATGTCACCTTTCGGGAGTGCTCTGTTCGACAGCAGTCTGGTAGCCTAGTGGTCAATGTCAGCACCCCTCCATCCAGCAGTCTTGAGTTCAATTCCCGGTGAGGGAGGTCAGATCTTTTCTAGGTTTTTTTTGGTTCTAAAAATGTTTGGGAAGCGAAGGTTCAGGAACATTGCCGGTAGGGAGAGTAAGCTCTTTAAAGGCATGCAATGAGATGTGTTTTTCTTTATTTCTGCATATTTCTGTAGCTAGCTGCATTCTTTCAGTCAACATCCCGCCCCATTTAGTGCTCACGTTTTTAAAGAAGTCCACCATTAGCCCGCAGTGTAAGCCTACCCGGGGCCTCCGCCGATGGTCCATGGTGTGTGGGATCCTTACTGGACCAACCCCAGCCGTAACGCAAATCTTAGCTTTGTCTCATTCGACCCCTAACTCGACCCAAGGAGCTACTGCAAACTCTTAGCCTAACACTAGCCCTAAATGAAAGACGCCTATTGTCCTCACATGTGGGATTTTGTTCTCGCTGCTAGTGCATACGAAACTTGGTTCCGACGTGTCCAGGAGTGGGAGAATTACCAGGGACCTTGCAATCTCGTGCCTGGGGGTTTCTAAGCTGGGCATAGGAGCTCCACTGGATGGAGCCAAGTGTCTTGAACTGAGTTTTTGTGATGCAGCAGGAAAAGGCGCTGCAAAAAGGAGCAACTACCAAGGCAAAGAGATGTGCATTCATTAGGGCATCGTGTCGGCAGATTTGTGGCCCTGCCAAGCACGTGTTTATTGACAGGATCGTGAACGCATGTCCGTTTTCAGTGAACAGTGATTTATGCTTTACCCTTTTTTGGTGAAAACGCACACGAGTCAGATGTGTGCTTTCAGTCTGGGTGTTCAGAAAAGCAAGAATTCATAAACACATGCCATTCCCTGGCTCCCAATTGTCCTGTCTGTACACGTGGCATGAAGATAAAAAAGAAACAGCTATTGGCAGCGGTGGGATTCGAACCCACGCCTCCAAAGAGACTGGAGCCTAAATCCAGCGCCTTAGACCGCTCGGCCACGCTACCCTGCTGGTACTGAAACGAGAGCCTCTGAGACCTGTATTTTTTTAGGGATTGGCTGGTTTGGCCATTAATTCAAAATCAAAGCAAAGCATGAACTTGGATTGAATTCTAGCACTGGCTGTGCAAAGCCCGAACTGAACAATAAAGCACACTTGTCAGCCTGAAATTGAAATGTCACCTTTCGGGAGTGCTCTGTTCGACAGCAGTCTGGTAGCCTAGTGGTCAATGTCAGCACCCCTCCATCCAGCAGTCTTGAGTTCAATTCCCGGTGAGGGAGGTCAGATCTTTTCTAGGTTTTTTTTGGTTCTAAAAATGTTTGGGAAGCGAAGGTTCAGGAACATTGCCGGTAGGGAGAGTAAGCTCTTTAAAGGCATGCAATGAGATGTGTTTTTCTTTATTTCTGCATATTTCTGTAGCTAGCTGCATTCTTTCAGTCAACATCCCGCCCCATTTAGTGCTCACGTTTTTAAAGAAGTCCACCATTAGCCCGCAGTGTAAGCCTACCCGGGGCCTCCGCCGATGGTCCATGGTGTGTGGGATCCTTACTGGACCAACCCCAGCCGTAACGCAAATCTTAGCTTTGTCTCATTCGACCCCTAACTCGACCCAAGGAGCTACTGCAAACTCTTAGCCTAACACTAGCCCTAAATGAAAGACGCCTATTGTCCTCACATGTGGGATTTTGTTCTCGCTGCTAGTGCATACGAAACTTGGTTCCGACGTGTCCAGGAGTGGGAGAATTACCAGGGACCTTGCAATCTCGTGCCTGGGGGTTTCTAAGCTGGGCATAGGAGCTCCACTGGATGGAGCCAAGTGTCTTGAACTGAGTTTTTGTGATGCAGCAGGAAAAGGCGCTGCAAAAAGGAGCAACTACCAAGGCAAAGAGATGTGCATTCATTAGGGCATCGTGTCGGCAGATTTGTGGCCCTGCCAAGCACGTGTTTATTGACAGGATCGTGAACGCATGTCCGTTTTCAGTGAACAGTGATTTATGCTTTACCCTTTTTTGGTGAAAACGCACACGAGTCAGATGTGTGCTTTCAGTCTGGGTGTTCAGAAAAGCAAGAATTCATAAACACATGCCATTCCCTGGCTCCCAATTGTCCTGTCTGTACACGTGGCATGAAGATAAAAAAGAAACAGCTATTGGCAGCGGTGGGATTCGAACCCACACCTCCAAAGAGACTGGAGCCTAAATCCAGCGCCTTAGACCGCTCGGCCACGCTACCCTGCTGGTACTGAAACGAGAGCCTCTGAGACCTGTATTTTTTTAGGGATTGGCTGGTTTGGCCATTAATTCAAAATCAAAGCAAAGCATGAACTTGGATTGAATTCTAGCACTGGCTGTGCAAAGCCCGAACTGAACAATAAAGCACACTTGTCAGCCTGAAATTGAAATGTCACCTTACGGGAGTGCTCTGTTCAACAGCAGTCTGGTAGCCTAGTGGTCAATGTCAGCACCCCTCCATCCAGCAGTCTTGAGTTCAATTCCCGGTGAGGGAGGTCAGATCTTTTCTAGGTTTTTTTTGGTTCTAAAAATGTTTGGGAAGCGAAGGTTCAGGAACATTGCCGGTAGGGAGAGTAAGCTCTTTAAAGGCATGCAATGAGATGTGTTTTTCTTTATTTCTGCATATTTCTGTAGCTAGCTGCATTCTTTCAGTCAACATCCCGCCCCATTTAGTGCTCACGTTTTTAAAGAAGTCCACCATTAGCCCGCAGTGTAAGCCTACCCGGGGCCTCCGCCGATGGTCCATGGTGTGTGGGATCCTTACTGGACCAACCCCAGCCGTAACGCAAATCTTAGCTTTGTCTCATTCGACCCCTAACTCGACCCAAGGAGCTACTGCAAACTCTTAGCCTAACACTAGCCCTAAATGAAAGACGCCTATTGTCCTCACATGTGGGATTTTGTTCTCGCTGCTAGTGCATACGAAACTTGGTTCCGACGTGTCCAGGAGTGGGAGAATTACCAGGGACCTTGCAATCTCGTGCCTGGGGGTTTCTAAGCTGGGCATAGGAGCTCCACTGGATGGAGCCAAGTGTCTTGAACTGAGTTTTTGTGATGCAGCAGGAAAAGGCGCTGCAAAAAGGAGCAACTACCAAGGCAAAGAGATGTGCATTCATTAGGGCATCGTGTCGGCAGATTTGTGGCCCTGCCCTGAACGTGTTTATTGACAGGATCGTGAACGCATGTCCGTTTTCAGTGAACAGTGATTTATGCTTTACCCTTTTTTGGTGAAAACGCACACGAGTCAGATGTGTGCTTTCAGTCTGGGTGTTCAGAAAAGCAAGAATTCATAAACACATGCCATTCCCTGGCTCCCAATTGTCCTGTCTGTACACGTGGCATGAAGATAAAAAAGAAACAGCTATTGGCAGCGGTGGGATTCGAACCCACGCCTCCAAAGAGACTGGAGCCTAAATCCAGCGCCTTAGACCGCTCGGCCACGCTACCCTGCTGGTACTGAAACGAGAGCCTCTGAGACCTGTATTTTTTTAGGGATTGGCTGGTTTGGCCATTAATTCAAAATCAAAGCAAAGCATGAACTTGGATTGAATTCTAGCACTGGCTGTGCAAAGCCCGAACTGAACAATAAAGCACACTTGTCAGCCTGAAATTGAAATGTCACCTTTCGGGAGTGCTCTGTTCTACAGCAGTCTGGTAGCCTAGTGGTCAATGTCAGCACCCCTCCATCCAGCAGTCCTGAGTTCAATTCCCGGTGAGGGAGGTCAGATCTTTTCTAGGTTTTTTTTGGTTCTAAAAATGTTTGGGAAGCGAAGGTTCAGGAACATTGCCGGTAGGGAGAGTAAGCTCTTTAAAGGCATGCAATGAGATGTGTTTTTCTTTATTTCTGCATATTTCTGTAGCTAGCTGCATTCTTTCAGTCAACATCCCGCCCCATTTAGTGCTCACGTTTTTAAAGAAGTCCACCATTAGCCCGCAGTGTAAGCCTACCCGGGGCCTCCGCCGATGGTCCATGGTGTGTGGGATCCTTACTGGACCAACCCCAGCCGTAACGCAAATCTTAGCTTTGTCTCATTCGACCCCTAACTCGACCCAAGGAGCTACTGCAAACTCTTAGCCTAACACTAGCCCTAAATGAAAGACGCCTATTGTCCTCACATGTGGGATTTTGTTCTCGCTGCTAGTGCATACGAAACTTGGTTCCGACGTGTCCAGGAGTGGGAGAATTACCAGGGACCTTGCAATCTCGTGCCTGGGGGTTTCTAAGCTGGGCATAGGAGCTCCACTGGATGGAGCCAAGTGTCTTGAACTGAGTTTTTGTGATGCAGCAGGAAAAGGCGCTGCAAAAAGGAGCAACTACCAAGGCAAAGAGATGTGCATTCATTAGGGCATCGTGTCGGCAGATTTGTGGCCCTGCCAAGCACGTGTTTATTGACAGGATCGTGAACGCATGTCCGTTTTCAGTGAACAGTGATTTATGCTTTACCCTTTTTTGGTGAAAACGCACACGAGTCAGATGTGTGCTTTCAGTCTGGGTGTTCAGAAAAGCAAGAATTCATAAACACATGCCATTCCCTGGCTCCCAATTGTCCTGTCTGTACACGTGGCATGAAGATAAAAAAGAAACAGCTATTGGCAGCGGTGGGATTCGAACCCACGCCTCCAAAGAGACTGGAGCCTAAATCCAGCGCCTTAGACCGCTCGGCCACGCTACCCTGCTGGTACTGAAACGAGAGCCTCTGAGACCTGTATTTTTTTAGGGATTGGCTGGTTTGGCCATTAATTCAAAATCAAAGCAAAGCATGAACTTGGATTGAATTCTAGCACTTGCTGTGCAAAGCCCGAACTGAACAATAAAGCACACTTGTCAGCCTGAAATTGAAATGTCACCTTTCGGGAGTGCTCTGTTCAACAGCAGTCTGGTAGCCTAGTGGTCAATGTCAGCACCCCTCCATCCAGCAGTCTTGAGTTCAATTCCCGGTGAGGGAGGTCAGATCTTTTCTAGGTTTTTTTTGGTTCTAAAAATGTTTGGGAAGCGAAGGTTCAGGAACATTGCCGGTAGGGAGAGTAAGCTCTTTAAAGGCATGCAATGAGATGTGTTTTTCTTTATTTCTGCATATTTCTGTAGCTAGCTGCATTCTTTCAGTCAACATCCCGCCCCATTTAGTGCTCACGTTTTTAAAGAAGTCCACCATTAGCCCGCAGTGTAAGCCTACCCGGGGCCTCCGCCGATGGTCCATGGTGTGTGGGATCCTTACTGGACCAACCCCAGCCGTAACGCAAATCTTAGCTTTGTCTCATTCGACCCCTAACTCGACCCAAGGAGCTACTGCAAACTCTTAGCCTAACACTAGCCCTAAATGAAAGACGCCTATTGTCCTCACATGTGGGATTTTGTTCTCGCTGCTAGTGCATACGAAACTTGGTTCCGACGTGTCCAGGAGTGGGAGAATTACCAGGGACCTTGCAATCTCGTGCCTGGGGGTTTCTAAGCTGGGCATAGGAGCTCCACTGGATGGAGCCAAGTGTCTTGAACTGAGTTTTTGTGATGCAGCAGGAAAAGGCGCTGCAAAAAGGAGCAACTACCAAGGCAAAGAGATGTGCATTCATTAGGGCATCGTGTCGGCAGATTTGTGGCCCTGCCAAGCACGTGTTTATTGACAGGATCGTGAACGCATGTCCGTTTTCAGTGAACAGTGATTTATGCTTTACCCTTTTTTGGTGAAAACGCACACGAGTCAGATGTGTGCTTTCAGTCTGGGTGTTCAGAAAAGCAAGAATTCATAAACACATGCCATTCCCTGGCTCCCAATTGTCCTGTCTGTACACGTGGCATGAAGATAAAAAAGAAACAGCTATTGGCAGCGGTGGGATTCGAACCCACGCCTCCAAAGAGACTGGAGCCTAAATCCAGCGCCTTAGACCGCTCGGCCACGCTACCCTGCTGGTACTGAAACGAGAGCCTCTGAGACCTGTATTTTTTTAGGGATTGGCTGGTTTGGCCATTAATTCAAAATCAAAGCAAAGCATGAACTTGGATTGAATTCTAGCACTGGCTGTGCAAAGCCCGAACTGAACAATAAAGCACACTTGTCAGCCTGAAATTGAAATGTCACCTTTCGGGAGTGCTCTGTTCGACAGCAGTCTGGTAGCCTAGTGGTCAATGTCAGCACCCCTCCATCCAGCAGTCTTGAGTTCAATTCCCGGTGAGGGAGGTCAGATCTTTTCTAGGTTTTTTTTGGTTCTAAAAATGTTTGGGAAGCGAAGGTTCAGGAACATTGCCGGTAGGGAGAGTAAGCTCTTTAAAGGCATGCAATGAGATGTGTTTTTCTTTATTTCTGCATATTTCTGTAGCTAGCTGCATTCTTTCAGTCAACATCCCGCCCCATTTAGTGCTCACGTTTTTAAAGAAGTCCACCATTAGCCCGCAGTGTAAGCCTACCCGGGGCCTCCGCCGATGGTCCATGGTGTGTGGGATCCTTACTGGACCAACCCCAGCCGTAACGCAAATCTTAGCTTTGTCTCATTCGACCCCTAACTCGACCCAAGGAGCTACTGCAAACTCTTAGCCTAACACTAGCCCTAAATGAAAGACGCCTATTGTCCTCACATGTGGGATTTTGTTCTCGCTGCTAGTGCATACGAAACTTGGTTCCGACGTGTCCAGGAGTGGGAGAATTACCAGGGACCTTGCAATCTCGTGCCTGGGGGTTTCTAAGCTGGGCATAGGAGCTCCACTGGATGGAGCCAAGTGTCTTGAACTGAGTTTTTGTGATGCAGCAGGAAAAGGCGCTGCAAAAAGGAGCAACTACCAAGGCAAAGAGATGTGCATTCATTAGGGCATCGTGTCGGCAGATTTGTGGCCCTGCCAAGCACGTGTTTATTGACAGGATCGTGAACGCATGTCCGTTTTCAGTGAACAGTGATTTATGCTTTACCCTTTTTTGGTGAAAACGCACACGAGTCAGATGTGTGCTTTCAGTCTGGGTGTTCAGAAAAGCAAGAATTCATAAACACATGCCATTCCCTGGCTCCCAATTGTCCTGTCTGTACACGTGGCATGAAGATAAAAAAGAAACAGCTATTGGCAGCGGTGGGATTCGAACCCACGCCTCCAAAGAGACTGGAGCCTAAATCCAGCGCCTTAGACCGCTCGGCCACGCTACCCTGCTGGTACTGAAACGAGAGCCTCTGAGACCTGTATTTTTTTAGGGATTGGCTGGTTTGGCCATTAATTCAAAATCAAAGCAAAGCATGAACTTGGATTGAATTCTAGCACTGGCTGTGCAAAGCCCGAACTGAACAATAAAGCACACTTGTCAGCCTGAAATTGAAATGTCACCTTTCGGGAGTGCTCTGTTCGACAGCAGTCTGGTAGCCTAGTGGTCAATGTCAGCACCCCTCCATCCAGCAGTCTTGAGTTCAATTCCCGGTGAGGGAGGTCAGATCTTTTCTAGGTTTTTTTTGGTTCTAAAAATGTTTGGGAAGCGAAGGTTCAGGAACATTGCCGGTAGGGAGAGTAAGCTCTTTAAAGGCATGCAATGAGATGTGTTTTTCTTTATTTCTGCATATTTCTGTAGCTAGCTGCATTCTTTCAGTCAACATCCCGCCCCATTTAGTGCTCACGTTTTTAAAGAAGTCCACCATTAGCCCGCAGTGTAAGCCTACCCGGGGCCTCCGCCGATGGTCCATGGTGTGTGGGATCCTTACTGGACCAACCCCAGCCGTAACGCAAATCTTAGCTTTGTCTCATTCGACCCCTAACTCGACCCAAGGAGCTACTGCAAACTCTTAGCCTAACACTAGCCCTAAATGAAAGACGCCTATTGTCCTCACATGTGGGATTTTGTTCTCGCTGCTAGTGCATACGAAACTTGGTTCCGACGTGTCCAGGAGTGGGAGAATTACCAGGGACCTTGCAATCTCGTGCCTGGGGGTTTCTAAGCTGGGCATAGGAGCTCCACTGGATGGAGCCAAGTGTCTTGAACTGAGTTTTTGTGATGCAGCAGGAAAAGGCGCTGCAAAAAGGAGCAACTACCAAGGCAAAGAGATGTGCATTCATTAGGGCATCGTGTCGGCAGATTTGTGGCCCTGCCAAGCACGTGTTTATTGACAGGATCGTGAACGCATGTCCGTTTTCAGTGAACAGTGATTTATGCTTTACCCTTTTTTGGTGAAAACGCACACGAGTCAGATGTGTGCTTTCAGTCTGGGTGTTCAGAAAAGCAAGAATTCATAAACACATGCCATTCCCTGGCTCCCAATTGTCCTGTCTGTACACGTGGCATGAAGATAAAAAAGAAACAGCTATTGGCAGCGGTGGGATTCGAACCCACGCCTCCAAAGAGACTGGAGCCTAAATCCAGCGCCTTAGACCGCTCGGCCACGCTACCCTGCTGGTACTGAAACGAGAGCCTCTGAGACCTGTATTTTTTTAGGGATTGGCTGGTTTGGCCATTAATTCAAAATCAAAGCAAAGCATGAACTTGGATTGAATTCTAGCACTGGCTGTGCAAAGCCCGAACTGAACAATAAAGCACACTTGTCAGCCTGAAATTGAAATGTCACCTTTCGGGAGTGCTCTGTTCGACAGCAGTCTGGTAGCCTAGTGGTCAATGTCAGCACCCCTCCATCCAGCAGTCTTGAGTTCAATTCCCGGTGAGGGAGGTCAGATCTTTTCTAGGTTTTTTTTGGTTCTAAAAATGTTTGGGAAGCGAAGGTTCAGGAACATTGCCGGTAGGGAGAGTAAGCTCTTTAAAGGCATGCAATGAGATGTGTTTTTCTTTATTTCTGCATATTTCTGTAGCTAGCTGCATTCTTTCAGTCAACATCCCGCCCCATTTAGTGCTCACGTTTTTAAAGAAGTCCACCATTAGCCCGCAGTGTAAGCCTACCCGGGGCCTCCGCCGATGGTCCATGGTGTGTGGGATCCTTACTGGACCAACCCCAGCCGTAACGCAAATCTTAGCTTTGTCTCATTCGACCCCTAACTCGACCCAAGGAGCTACTGCAAACTCTTAGCCTAACACTAGCCCTAAATGAAAGACGCCTATTGTCCTCACATGTGGGATTTTGTTCTCGCTGCTAGTGCATACGAAACTTGGTTCCGACGTGTCCAGGAGTGGGAGAATTACCAGGGACCTTGCAATCTCGTGCCTGGGGGTTTCTAAGCTGGGCATAGGAGCTCCACTGGATGGAGCCAAGTGTCTTGAACTGAGTTTTTGTGATGCAGCAGGAAAAGGCGCTGCAAAAAGGAGCAACTACCAAGGCAAAGAGATGTGCATTCATTAGGGCATCGTGTCGGCAGATTTGTGGCCCTGCCAAGCACGTGTTTATTGACAGGATCGTGAACGCATGTCCGTTTTCAGTGAACAGTGATTTATGCTTTACCCTTTTTTGGTGAAAACGCACACGAGTCAGATGTGTGCTTTCAGTCTGGGTGTTCAGAAAAGCAAGAATTCATAAACACATGCCATTCCCTGGCTCCCAATTGTCCTGTCTGTACACGTGGCATGAAGATAAAAAAGAAACAGCTATTGGCAGCGGTGGGATTCGAACCCACGCCTCCAAAGAGACTGGAGCCTAAATCCAGCGCCTTAGACCGCTCGGCCACGCTACCCTGCTGGTACTGAAACGAGAGCCTCTGAGACCTGTATTTTTTTAGGGATTGGCTGGTTTGGCCATTAATTCAAAATCAAAGCAAAGCATGAACTTGGATTGAATTCTAGCACTGGCTGTGCAAAGCCCGAACTGAACAATAAAGCACACTTGTCAGCCTGAAATTGAAATGTCACCTTTCGGGAGTGCTCTGTTCAACAGCAGTCTGGTAGCCTAGTGGTCAATGTCAGCACCCCTCCATCCAGCAGTCTTGAGTTCAATTCCCGGTGAGGGAGGTCAGATCTTTTCTAGGTTTTTTTTGGTTCTAAAAATGTTTGGGAAGCGAAGGTTCAGGAACATTGCCGGTAGGGAGAGTAAGCTCTTTAAAGGCATGCAATGAGATGTGTTTTTCTTTATTTCTGCATATTTCTGTAGCTAGCTGCATTCTTTCAGTCAACATCCCGCCCCATTTAGTGCTCACGTTTTTAAAGAAGTCCACCATTAGCCCGCAGTGTAAGCCTACCCGGGGCCTCCGCCGATGGTCCATGGTGTGTGGGATCCTTACTGGACCAACCCCAGCCGTAACGCAAATCTTAGCTTTGTCTCATTCGACCCCTAACTCGACCCAAGGAGCTACTGCAAACTCTTAGCCTAACACTAGCCCTAAATGAAAGACGCCTATTGTCCTCACATGTGGGATTTTGTTCTCGCTGCTAGTGCATACGAAACTTGGTTCCGACGTGTCCAGGAGTGGGAGAATTACCAGGGACCTTGCAATCTCGTGCCTGGGGGTTTCTAAGCTGGGCATAGGAGCTCCACTGGATGGAGCCAAGTGTCTTGAACTGAGTTTTTGTGATGCAGCAGGAAAAGGCGCTGCAAAAAGGAGCAACTACCAAGGCAAAGAGATGTGCATTCATTAGGGCATCGTGTCGGCAGATTTGTGGCCCTGCCAAGCACGTGTTTATTGACAGGATCGTGAACGCATGTCCGTTTTCAGTGAACAGTGATTTATGCTTTACCCTTTTTTGGTGAAAACGCACACGAGTCAGATGTGTGCTTTCAGTCTGGGTGTTCAGAAAAGCAAGAATTCATAAACACATGCCATTCCCTGGCTCCCAATTGTCCTGTCTGTACACGTGGCATGAAGATAAAAAAGAAACAGCTATTGGCAGCGGTGGGATTCGAACCCACGCCTCCAAAGAGACTGGAGCCTAAATCCAGCGCCTTAGACCGCTCGGCCACGCTACCCTGCTGGTACTGAAACGAGAGCCTCTGAGACCTGTATTTTTTTAGGGATTGGCTGGTTTGGCCATTAATTCAAAATCAAAGCAAAGCATGAACTTGGATTGAATTCTAGCACTGGCTCTGCAAAGCCCGAACTGAACAATAAAGCACACTTGTCAGCCTGAAATTGAAATGTCACCTTTCGGGAGTGCTCTGTTCAACAGCAGTCTGGTAGCCTAGTGGTCAATGTCAGCACCCCTCCATCCAGCAGTCTTGAGTTCAATTCCCGGTGAGGGAGGTCAGATCTTTTCTAGGTTTTTTTTGGTTCTAAAAATGTTTGGGAAGCGAAGGTTCAGGAACATTGCCGGTAGGGAGAGTAAGCTCTTTAAAGGCATGCAATGAGATGTGTTTTTCTTTATTTCTGCATATTTCTGTAGCTAGCTGCATTCTTTCAGTCAACATCCCGCCCCATTTAGTGCTCACGTTTTTAAAGAAGTCCACCATTAGCCCGCAGTGTAAGCCTACCCGGGGCCTCCGCCGATGGTCCATGGTGTGTGGGATCCTTACTGGACCAACCCCAGCCGTAACGCAAATCTTAGCTTTGTCTCATTCGACCCCTAACTCGACCCAAGGAGCTACTGCAAACTCTTAGCCTAACACTAGCCCTAAATGAAAGACGCCTATTGTCCTCACATGTGGGATTTTGTTCTCGCTGCTAGTGCATACGAAACTTGGTTCCGACGTGTCCAGGAGTGGGAGAATTACCAGGGACCTTGCAATCTCGTGCCTGGGGGTTTCTAAGCTGGGCATAGGAGCTCCACTGGATGGAGCCAAGTGTCTTGAACTGAGTTTTTGTGATGCAGCAGGAAAAGGCGCTGCAAAAAGGAGCAACTACCAAGGCAAAGAGATGTGCATTCATTAGGGCATCGTGTCGGCAGATTTGTGGCCCTGCCAAGCACGTGTTTATTGACAGGATCGTGAACGCATGTCCGTTTTCAGTGAACAGTGATTTATGCTTTACCCTTTTTTGGTGAAAACGCACACGAGTCAGATGTGTGCTTTCAGTCTGGGTGTTCAGAAAAGCAAGAATTCATAAACACATGCCATTCCCTGGCTCCCAATTGTCCTGTCTGTACACGTGGCATGAAGATAAAAAAGAAACAGCTATTGGCAGCGGTGGGATTCGAACCCACGCCTCCAAAGAGACTGGAGCCTAAATCCAGCGCCTTAGACCGCTCGGCCACGCTACCCTGCTGGTACTGAAACGAGAGCCTCTGAGACCTGTATTTTTTTAGGGATTGGCTGGTTTGGCCATTAATTCAAAATCAAAGCAAAGCATGAACTTGGATTGAATTCTAGCACTGGCTGTGCAAAGCCCGAACTGAACAATAAAGCACACTTGTCAGCCTGAAATTGAAATGTCACCTTTCGGGAGTGCTCTGTTCGACAGCAGTCTGGTAGCCTAGTGGTCAATGTCAGCACCCCTCCATCCAGCAGTCTTGAGTTCAATTCCCGGTGAGGGAGGTCAGATCTTTTCTAGGTTTTTTTTGGTTCTAAAAATGTTTGGGAAGCGAAGGTTCAGGAACATTGCCGGTAGGGAGAGTAAGCTCTTTAAAGGCATGCAATGAGATGTGTTTTTCTTTATTTCTGCATATTTCTGTAGCTAGCTGCATTCTTTCAGTCAACATCCCGCCCCATTTAGTGCTCACGTTTTTAAAGAAGTCCACCATTAGCCCGCAGTGTAAGCCTACCCGGGGCCTCCGCCGATGGTCCATGGTGTGTGGGATCCTTACTGGACCAACCCCAGCCGTAACGCAAATCTTAGCTTTGTCTCATTCGACCCCTAACTCGACCCAAGGAGCTACTGCAAACTCTTAGCCTAACACTAGCCCTAAATGAAAGACGCCTATTGTCCTCACATGTGGGATTTTGTTCTCGCTGCTAGTGCATACGAAACTTGGTTCCGACGTGTCCAGGAGTGGGAGAATTACCAGGGACCTTGCAATCTCGTGCCTGGGGGTTTCTAAGCTGGGCATAGGAGCTCCACTGGATGGAGCCAAGTGTCTTGAACTGAGTTTTTGTGATGCAGCAGGAAAAGGCGCTGCAAAAAGGAGCAACTACCAAGGCAAAGAGATGTGCATTCATTAGGGCATCGTGTCGGCAGATTTGTGGCCCTGCCAAGCACGTGTTTATTGACAGGATCGTGAACGCATGTCCGTTTTCAGTGAACAGTGATTTATGCTTTACCCTTTTTTGGTGAAAACGCACACGAGTCAGATGTGTGCTTTCAGTCTGGGTGTTCAGAAAAGCAAGAATTCATAAACACATGCCATTCCCTGGCTCCCAATTGTCCTGTCTGTACACGTGGCATGAAGATAAAAAAGAAACAGCTATTGGCAGCGGTGGGATTCGAACCCACGCCTCCAAAGAGACTGGAGCCTAAATCCAGCGCCTTAGACCGCTCGGCCACGCTACCCTGCTGGTACTGAAACGAGAGCCTCTGAGACCTGTATTTTTTTAGGGATTGGCTGGTTTGGCCATTAATTCAAAATCAAAGCAAAGCATGAACTTGGATTGAATTCTAGCACTGGCTGTGCAAAGCCCGAACTGAACAATAAAGCACACTTGTCAGCCTGAAATTGAAATGTCACCTTTCGGGAGTGCTCTGTTCAACAGCAGTCTGGTAGCCTAGTGGTCAATGTCAGCACCCCTCCATCCAGCAGTCTTGAGTTCAATTCCCAGTGAGGGAGGTCAGATCTTTTCTAGGTTTTTTTTGGTTCTAAAAATGTTTGGGAAGCGAAGGTTCAGGAACATTGCCGGTAGGGAGAGTAAGCTCTTTAAAGGCATGCAATGAGATGTGTTTTTCTTTATTTCTGCATATTTCTGTAGCTAGCTGCATTCTTTCAGTCAACATCCCGCCCCATTTAGTGCTCACGTTTTTAAAGAAGTCCACCATTAGCCCGCAGTGTAAGCCTACCCGGGGCCTCCGCCGATGGTCCATGGTGTGTGGGATCCTTACTGGACCAACCCCAGCCGTAACGCAAATCTTAGCTTTGTCTCATTCGACCCCTAACTCGACCCAAGGAGCTACTGCAAACTCTTAGCCTAACACTAGCCCTAAATGAAAGACGCCTATTGTCCTCACATGTGGGATTTTGTTCTCGCTGCTAGTGCATACGAAACTTGGTTCCGACGTGTCCAGGAGTGGGAGAATTACCAGGGACCTTGCAATCTCGTGCCTGGGGGTTTCTAAGCTGGGCATAGGAGCTCCACTGGATGGAGCCAAGTGTCTTGAACTGAGTTTTTGTGATGCAGCAGGAAAAGGCGCTGCAAAAAGGAGCAACTACCAAGGCAAAGAGATGTGCATTCATTAGGGCATCGTGTCGGCAGATTTGTGGCCCTGCCAAGCACGTGTTTATTGACAGGATCGTGAACGCATGTCCGTTTTCAGTGAACAGTGATTTATGCTTTACCCTTTTTTGGTGAAAACGCACACGAGTCAGATGTGTGCTTTCAGTCTGGGTGTTCAGAAAAGCAAGAATTCATAAACACATGCCATTCCCTGGCTCCCAATTGTCCTGTCTGTACACGTGGCATGAAGATAAAAAAGAAACAGCTATTGGCAGCGGTGGGATTCGAACCCACGCCTCCAAAGAGACTGGAGCCTAAATCCAGCGCCTTAGACCGCTCGGCCACGCTACCCTGCTGGTACTGAAACGAGAGCCTCTGAGACCTGTATTTTTTTAGGGATTGGCTGGTTTGGCCATTAATTCAAAATCAAAGCAAAGCATGAACTTGGATTGAATTCTAGCACTGGCTGTGCAAAGCCCGAACTGAACAATAAAGCACACTTGTCAGCCTGAAATTGAAATGTCACCTTTCGGGAGTGCTCTGTTCGACAGCAGTCTGGTAGCCTAGTGGTCAATGTCAGCACCCCTCCATCCAGCAGTCTTGAGTTCAATTCCCGGTGAGGGAGGTCAGATCTTTTCTAGGTTTTTTTTGGTTCTAAAAATGTTTGGGAAGCGAAGGTTCAGGAACATTGCCGGTAGGGAGAGTAAGCTCTTTAAAGGCATGCAATGAGATGTGTTTTTCTTTATTTCTGCATATTTCTGTAGCTAGCTGCATTCTTTCAGTCAACATCCCGCCCCATTTAGTGCTCACGTTTTTAAAGAAGTCCACCATTAGCCCGCAGTGTAAGCCTACCCGGGGCCTCCGCCGATGGTCCATGGTGTGTGGGATCCTTACTGGACCAACCCCAGCCGTAACGCAAATCTTAGCTTTGTCTCATTCGACCCCTAACTCGACCCAAGGAGCTACTGCAAACTCTTAGCCTAACACTAGCCCTAAATGAAAGACGCCTATTGTCCTCACATGTGGGATTTTGTTCTCGCTGCTAGTGCATACGAAACTTGGTTCCGACGTGTCCAGGAGTGGGAGAATTACCAGGGACCTTGCAATCTCGTGCCTGGGGGTTTCTAAGCTGGGCATAGGAGCTCCACTGGATGGAGCCAAGTGTCTTGAACTGAGTTTTTGTGATGCAGCAGGAAAAGGCGCTGCAAAAAGGAGCAACTACCAAGGCAAAGAGATGTGCATTCATTAGGGCATCGTGTCGGCAGATTTGTGGCCCTGCCAAGCACGTGTTTATTGACAGGATCGTGAACGCATGTCCGTTTTCAGTGAACAGTGATTTATGCTTTACCCTTTTTTGGTGAAAACGCACACGAGTCAGATGTGTGCTTTCAGTCTGGGTGTTCAGAAAAGCAAGAATTCATAAACACATGCCATTCCCTGGCTCCCAATTGTCCTGTCTGTACACGTGGCATGAAGATAAAAAAGAAACAGCTATTGGCAGCGGTGGGATTCGAACCCACGCCTCCAAAGAGACTGGAGCCTAAATCCAGCGCCTTAGACCGCTCGGCCACGCTACCCTGCTGGTACTGAAACGAGAGCCTCTGAGACCTGTATTTTTTTAGGGATTGGCTGGTTTGGCCATTAATTCAAAATCAAAGCAAAGCATGAACTTGGATTGAATTCTAGCACTGGCTGTGCAAAGCCCGAACTGAACAATAAAGCACACTTGTCAGCCTGAAATTGAAATGTCACCTTTCGGGAGTGCTCTGTTCGACAGCAGTCTGGTAGCCTAGTGGTCAATGTCAGCACCCCTCCATCCAGCAGTCTTGAGTTCAATTCCCGGTGAGGGAGGTCAGATCTTTTCTAGGTTTTTTTTGGTTCTAAAAATGTTTGGGAAGCGAAGGTTCAGGAACATTGCCGGTAGGGAGAGTAAGCTCTTTAAAGGCATGCAATGAGATGTGTTTTTCTTTATTTCTGCATATTTCTGTAGCTAGCTGCATTCTTTCAGTCAACATCCCGCCCCATTTAGTGCTCACGTTTTTAAAGAAGTCCACCATTAGCCCGCAGTGTAAGCCTACCCGGGGCCTCCGCCGATGGTCCATGGTGTGTGGGATCCTTACTGGACCAACCCCAGCCGTAACGCAAATCTTAGCTTTGTCTCATTCGACCCCTAACTCGACCCAAGGAGCTACTGCAAACTCTTAGCCTAACACTAGCCCTAAATGAAAGACGCCTATTGTCCTCACATGTGGGATTTTGTTCTCGCTGCTAGTGCATACGAAACTTGGTTCCGACGTGTCCAGGAGTGGGAGAATTACCAGGGACCTTGCAATCTCGTGCCTGGGGGTTTCTAAGCTGGGCATAGGAGCTCCACTGGATGGAGCCAAGTGTCTTGAACTGAGTTTTTGTGATGCAGCAGGAAAAGGCGCTGCAAAAAGGAGCAACTACCAAGGCAAAGAGATGTGCATTCATTAGGGCATCGTGTCGGCAGATTTCTGGCCCTGCCAAGCACGTGTTTATTGACAGGATCGTGAACGCATGTCCGTTTTCAGTGAACAGTGATTTATGCTTTACCCTTTTTTGGTGAAAACGCACACGAGTCAGATGTGTGCTTTCAGTCTGGGTGTTCAGAAAAGCAAGAATTCATAAACACATGCCATTCCCTGGCTCCCAATTGTCCTGTCTGTACACGTGGCATGAAGATAAAAAAGAAACAGCTATTGGCAGCGGTGGGATTCGAACCCACGCCTCCAAAGAGACTGGAGCCTAAATCCAGCGCCTTAGACCGCTCGGCCACGCTACCCTGCTGGTACTGAAACGAGAGCCTCTGAGACCTGTATTTTTTTAGGGATTGGCTGGTTTGGCCATTAATTCAAAATCAAAGCAAAGCATGAACTTGGATTGAATTCTAGCACTGGCTGTGCAAAGCCCGAACTGAACAATAAAGCACACTTGTCAGCCTGAAATTGAAATGTCACCTTTCGGGAGTGCTCTGTTCAACAGCAGTCTGGTAGCCTAGTGGTCAATGTCAGCACCCCTCCATCCAGCAGTCTTGAGTTCAATTCCCGGTGAGGGAGGTCAGATCTTTTCTAGGTTTTTTTTGGTTCTAAAAATGTTTGGGAAGCGAAGGTTCAGGAACATTGCCGGTAGGGAGAGTAAGCTCTTTAAAGGCATGCAATGAGATGTGTTTTTCTTTATTTCTGCATATTTCTGTAGCTAGCTGCATTCTTTCAGTCAACATCCCGCCCCATTTAGTGCTCACGTTTTTAAAGAAGTCCACCATTAGCCCGCAGTGTAAGCCTACCCGGGGCCTCCGCCGATGGTCCATGGTGTGTGGGATCCTTACTGGACCAACCCCAGCCGTAACGCAAATCTTAGCTTTGTCTCATTCGACCCCTAACTCGACCCAAGGAGCTACTGCAAACTCTTAGCCTAACACTAGCCCTAAATGAAAGACGCCTATTGTCCTCACATGTGGGATTTTGTTCTCGCTGCTAGTGCATACGAAACTTGGTTCCGACGTGTCCAGGAGTGGGAGAATTACCAGGGACCTTGCAATCTCGTGCCTGGGGGTTTCTAAGCTGGGCATAGGAGCTCCACTGGATGGAGCCAAGTGTCTTGAACTGAGTTTTTGTGATGCAGCAGGAAAAGGCGCTGCAAAAAGGAGCAACTACCAAGGCAAAGAGATGTGCATTCATTAGGGCATCGTGTCGGCAGATTTGTGGCCCTGCCAAGCACGTGTTTATTGACAGGATCGTGAACGCATGTCCGTTTTCAGTGAACAGTGATTTATGCTTTACCCTTTTTTGGTGAAAACGCACACGAGTCAGATGTGTGCTTTCAGTCTGGGTGTTCAGAAAAGCAAGAATTCATAAACACATGCCATTCCCTGGCTCCCAATTGTCCTGTCTGTACACGTGGCATGAAGATAAAAAAGAAACAGCTATTGGCAGCGGTGGGATTCGAACCCACGCCTCCAAAGAGACTGGAGCCTAAATCCAGCGCCTTAGACCGCTCGGCCACGCTACCCTGCTGGTACTGAAACGAGAGCCTCTGAGACCTGTATTTTTTTAGGGATTGGCTGGTTTGGCCATTAATTCAAAATCAAAGCAAAGCATGAACTTGGATTGAATTCTAGCACTGGCTGTGCAAAGCCCGAACTGAACAATAAAGCACACTTGTCAGCCTGAAATTGAAATGTCACCTTTCGGGAGTGCTCTGTTCAACAGCAGTCTGGTAGCCTAGTGGTCAATGTCAGCACCCCTCCATCCAGCAGTCTTGAGTTCAATTCCCGGTGAGGGAGGTCAGATCTTTTCTAGGTTTTTTTTGGTTCTAAAAATGTTTGGGAAGCGAAGGTTCAGGAACATTGCCGGTAGGGAGAGTAAGCTCTTTAAAGGCATGCAATGAGATGTGTTTTTCTTTATTTCTGCATATTTCTGTAGCTAGCTGCATTCTTTCAGTCAACATCCCGCCCCATTTAGTGCTCACGTTTTTAAAGAAGTCCACCATTAGCCCGCAGTGTAAGCCTACCCGGGGCCTCCGCCGATGGTCCATGGTGTGTGGGATCCTTACTGGACCAACCCCAGCCGTAACGCAAATCTTAGCTTTGTCTCATTCGACCCCTAACTCGACCCAAGGAGCTACTGCAAACTCTTAGCCTAACACTAGCCCTAAATGAAAGACGCCTATTGTCCTCACATGTGGGATTTTGTTCTCGCTGCTAGTGCATACGAAACTTGGTTCCGACGTGTCCAGGAGTGGGAGAATTACCAGGGACCTTGCAATCTCGTGCCTGGGGGTTTCTAAGCTGGGCATAGGAGCTCCACTGGATGGAGCCAAGTGTCTTGAACTGAGTTTTTGTGATGCAGCAGGAAAAGGCGCTGCAAAAAGGAGCAACTACCAAGGCAAAGAGATGTGCATTCATTAGGGCATCGTGTCGGCAGATTTGTGGCCCTGCCAAGCACGTGTTTATTGACAGGATCGTGAACGCATGTCCGTTTTCAGTGAACAGTGATTTATGCTTTACCCTTTTTTGGTGAAAACGCACACGAGTCAGATGTGTGCTTTCAGTCTGGGTGTTCAGAAAAGCAAGAATTCATAAACACATGCCATTCCCTGGCTCCCAATTGTCCTGTCTGTACACGTGGCATGAAGATAAAAAAGAAACAGCTATTGGCAGCGGTGGGATTCGAACCCACGCCTCCAAAGAGACTGGAGCCTAAATCCAGCGCCTTAGACCGCTCGGCCACGCTACCCTGCTGGTACTGAAACGAGAGCCTCTGAGACCTGTATTTTTTTAGGGATTGGCTGGTTTGGCCATTAATTCAAAATCAAAGCAAAGCATGAACTTGGATTGAATTCTAGCACTGGCTGTGCAAAGCCCGAACTGAACAATAAAGCACACTTGTCAGCCTGAAATTGAAATGTCACCTTTCGGGAGTGCTCTGTTCAACAGCAGTCTGGTAGCCTAGTGGTCAATGTCAGCACCCCTCCATCCAGCAGTCTTGAGTTCAATTCCCGGTGAGGGAGGTCAGATCTTTTCTAGGTTTTTTTTGGTTCTAAAAATGTTTGGGAAGCGAAGGTTCAGGAACATTGCCGGTAGGGAGAGTAAGCTCTTTAAAGGCATGCAATGAGATGTGTTTTTCTTTATTTCTGCATATTTCTGTAGCTAGCTGCATTCTTTCAGTCAACATCCCGCCCCATTTAGTGCTCACGTTTTTAAAGAAGTCCACCATTAGCCCGCAGTGTAAGCCTACCCGGGGCCTCCGCCGATGGTCCATGGTGTGTGGGATCCTTACTGGACCAACCCCAGCCGTAACGCAAATCTTAGCTTTGTCTCATTCGACCCCTAACTCGACCCAAGGAGCTACTGCAAACTCTTAGCCTAACACTAGCCCTAAATGAAAGACGCCTATTGTCCTCACATGTGGGATTTTGTTCTCGCTGCTAGTGCATACGAAACTTGGTTCCGACGTGTCCAGGAGTGGGAGAATTACCAGGGACCTTGCAATCTCGTGCCTGGGGGTTTCTAAGCTGGGCATAGGAGCTCCACTGGATGGAGCCAAGTGTCTTGAACTGAGTTTTTGTGATGCAGCAGGAAAAGGCGCTGCAAAAAGGAGCAACTACCAAGGCAAAGAGATGTGCATTCATTAGGGCATCGTGTCGGCAGATTTGTGGCCCTGCCAAGCACGTGTTTATTGACAGGATCGTGAACGCATGTCCGTTTTCAGTGAACAGTGATTTATGCTTTACCCTTTTTTGGTGAAAACGCACACGAGTCAGATGTGTGCTTTCAGTCTGGGTGTTCAGAAAAGCAAGAATTCATAAACACATGCCATTCCCTGGCTCCCAATTGTCCTGTCTGTACACGTGGCATGAAGATAAAAAAGAAACAGCTATTGGCAGCGGTGGGATTCGAACCCACGCCTCCAAAGAGACTGGAGCCTAAATCCAGCGCCTTAGACCGCTCGGCCACGCTACCCTGCTGGTACTGAAACGAGAGCCTCTGAGACCTGTATTTTTTTAGGGATTGGCTGGTTTGGCCATTAATTCAAAATCAAAGCAAAGCATGAACTTGGATTGAATTCTAGCACTGGCTGTGCAAAGCCCGAACTGAACAATAAAGCACACTTGTCAGCCTGAAATTGAAATGTCACCTTTCGGGAGTGCTCTGTTCGACAGCAGTCTGGTAGCCTAGTGGTCAATGTCAGCACCCCTCCATCCAGCAGTCTTGAGTTCAATTCCCGGTGAGGGAGGTCAGATCTTTTCTAGGTTTTTTTTGGTTCTAAAAATGTTTGGGAAGCGAAGGTTCAGGAACATTGCCGGTAGGGAGAGTAAGCTCTTTAAAGGCATGCAATGAGATGTGTTTTTCTTTATTTCTGCATATTTCTGTAGCTAGCTGCATTCTTTCAGTCAACATCCCGCCCCATTTAGTGCTCACGTTTTTAAAGAAGTCCACCATTAGCCCGCAGTGTAAGCCTACCCGGGGCCTCCGCCGATGGTCCATGGTGTGTGGGATCCTTACTGGACCAACCCCAGCCGTAACGCAAATCTTAGCTTTGTCTCATTCGACCCCTAACTCGACCCAAGGAGCTACTGCAAACTCTTAGCCTAACACTAGCCCTAAATGAAAGACGCCTATTGTCCTCACATGTGGGATTTTGTTCTCGCTGCTAGTGCATACGAAACTTGGTTCCGACGTGTCCAGGAGTGGGAGAATTACCAGGGACCTTGCAATCTCGTGCCTGGGGGTTTCTAAGCTGGGCATAGGAGCTCCACTGGATGGAGCCAAGTGTCTTGAACTGAGTTTTTGTGATGCAGCAGGAAAAGGCGCTGCAAAAAGGAGCAACTACCAAGGCAAAGAGATGTGCATTCATTAGGGCATCGTGTCGGCAGATTTGTGGCCCTGCCAAGCACGTGTTTATTGACAGGATCGTGAACGCATGTCCGTTTTCAGTGAACAGTGATTTATGCTTTACCCTTTTTTGGTGAAAACGCACACGAGTCAGATGTGTGCTTTCAGTCTGGGTGTTCAGAAAAGCAAGAATTCATAAACACATGCCATTCCCTGGCTCCCAATTGTCCTGTCTGTACACGTGGCATGAAGATAAAAAAGAAACAGCTATTGGCAGCGGTGGGATTCGAACCCACGCCTCCAAAGAGACTGGAGCCTAAATCCAGCGCCTTAGACCGCTCGGCCACGCTACCCTGCTGGTACTGAAACGAGAGCCTCTGAGACCTGTATTTTTTTAGGGATTGGCTGGTTTGGCCATTAATTCAAAATCAAAGCAAAGCATGAACTTGGATTGAATTCTAGCACTGGCTGTGCAAAGCCCGAACTGAACAATAAAGCACACTTGTCAGCCTGAAATTGAAATGTCACCTTTCGGGAGTGCTCTGTTCAACAGCAGTCTGGTAGCCTAGTGGTCAATGTCAGCACCCCTCCATCCAGCAGTCTTGAGTTCAATTCCCGGTGAGGGAGGTCAGATCTTTTCTAGGTTTTTTTTGGTTCTAAAAATGTTTGGGAAGCGAAGGTTCAGGAACATTGCCGGTAGGGAGAGTAAGCTCTTTAAAGGCATGCAATGAGATGTGTTTTTCTTTATTTCTGCATATTTCTGTAGCTAGCTGCATTCTTTCAGTCAACATCCCGCCCCATTTAGTGCTCACGTTTTTAAAGAAGTCCACCATTAGCCCGCAGTGTAAGCCTACCCGGGGCCTCCGCCGATGGTCCATGGTGTGTGGGATCCTTACTGGACCAACCCCAGCCGTAACGCAAATCTTAGCTTTGTCTCATTCGACCCCTAACTCGACCCAAGGAGCTACTGCAAACTCTTAGCCTAACACTAGCCCTAAATGAAAGACGCCTATTGTCCTCACATGTGGGATTTTGTTCTCGCTGCTAGTGCATACGAAACTTGGTTCCGACGTGTCCAGGAGTGGGAGAATTACCAGGGACCTTGCAATCTCGTGCCTGGGGGTTTCTAAGCTGGGCATAGGAGCTCCACTGGATGGAGCCAAGTGTCTTGAACTGAGTTTTTGTGATGCAGCAGGAAAAGGCGCTGCAAAAAGGAGCAACTACCAAGGCAAAGAGATGTGCATTCATTAGGGCATCGTGTCGGCAGATTTGTGGCCCTGCCAAGCACGTGTTTATTGACAGGATCGTGAACGCATGTCCGTTTTCAGTGAACAGTGATTTATGCTTTACCCTTTTTTGGTGAAAACGCACACGAGTCAGATGTGTGCTTTCAGTCTGGGTGTTCAGAAAAGCAAGAATTCATAAACACATGCCATTCCCTGGCTCCCAATTGTCCTGTCTGTACACGTGGCATGAAGATAAAAAAGAAACAGCTATTGGCAGCGGTGGGATTCGAACCCACGCCTCCAAAGAGACTGGAGCCTAAATCCAGCGCCTTAGACCGCTCGGCCACGCTACCCTGCTGGTACTGAAACGAGAGCCTCTGAGACCTGTATTTTTTTAGGGATTGGCTGGTTTGGCCATTAATTCAAAATCAAAGCAAAGCATGAACTTGGATTGAATTCTAGCACTGGCTGTGCAAAGCCCGAACTGAACAATAAAGCACACTTGTCAGCCTGAAATTGAAATGTCACCTTTCGGGAGTGCTCTGTTCGACAGCAGTCTGGTAGCCTAGTGGTCAATGTCAGCACCCCTCCATCCAGCAGTCTTGAGTTCAATTCCCGGTGAGGGAGGTCAGATCTTTTCTAGGTTTTTTTTGGTTCTAAAAATGTTTGGGAAGCGAAGGTTCAGGAACATTGCCGGTAGGGAGAGTAAGCTCTTTAAAGGCATGCAATGAGATGTGTTTTTCTTTATTTCTGCATATTTCTGTAGCTAGCTGCATTCTTTCAGTCAACATCCCGCCCCATTTAGTGCTCACGTTTTTAAAGAAGTCCACCATTAGCCCGCAGTGTAAGCCTACCCGGGGCCTCCGCCGATGGTCCATGGTGTGTGGGATCCTTACTGGACCAACCCCAGCCGTAACGCAAATCTTAGCTTTGTCTCATTCGACCCCTAACTCGACCCAAGGAGCTACTGCAAACTCTTAGCCTAACACTAGCCCTAAATGAAAGACGCCTATTGTCCTCACATGTGGGATTTTGTTCTCGCTGCTAGTGCATACGAAACTTGGTTCCGACGTGTCCAGGAGTGGGAGAATTACCAGGGACCTTGCAATCTCGTGCCTGGGGGTTTCTAAGCTGGGCATAGGAGCTCCACTGGATGGAGCCAAGTGTCTTGAACTGAGTTTTTGTGATGCAGCAGGAAAAGGCGCTGCAAAAAGGAGCAACTACCAAGGCAAAGAGATGTGCATTCATTAGGGCATCGTGTCGGCAGATTTGTGGCCCTGCCAAGCACGTGTTTATTGACAGGATCGTGAACGCATGTCCGTTTTCAGTGAACAGTGATTTATGCTTTACCCTTTTTTGGTGAAAACGCACACGAGTCAGATGTGTGCTTTCAGTCTGGGTGTTCAGAAAAGCAAGAATTCATAAACACATGCCATTCCCTGGCTCCCAATTGTCCTGTCTGTACACGTGGCATGAAGATAAAAAAGAAACAGCTATTGGCAGCGGTGGGATTCGAACCCACGCCTCCAAAGAGACTGGAGCCTAAATCCAGCGCCTTAGACCGCTCGGCCACGCTACCCTGCTGGTACTGAAACGAGAGCCTCTGAGACCTGTATTTTTTTAGGGATTGGCTGGTTTGGCCATTAATTCAAAATCAAAGCAAAGCATGAACTTGGATTGAATTCTAGCACTGGCTGTGCAAAGCCCGAACTGAACAATAAAGCACACTTGTCAGCCTGAAATTGAAATGTCACCTTTCGGGAGTGCTCTGTTCGACAGCAGTCTGGTAGCCTAGTGGTCAATGTCAGCACCCCTCCATCCAGCAGTCTTGAGTTCAATTCCCGGTGAGGGAGGTCAGATCTTTTCTAGGTTTTTTTTGGTTCTAAAAATGTTTGGGAAGCGAAGGTTCAGGAACATTGCCGGTAGGGAGAGTAAGCTCTTTAAAGGCATGCAATGAGATGTGTTTTTCTTTATTTCTGCATATTTCTGTAGCTAGCTGCATTCTTTCAGTCAACATCCCGCCCCATTTAGTGCTCACGTTTTTAAAGAAGTCCACCATTAGCCCGCAGTGTAAGCCTACCCGGGGCCTCCGCCGATGGTCCATGGTGTGTGGGATCCTTACTGGACCAACCCCAGCCGTAACGCAAATCTTAGCTTTGTCTCATTCGACCCCTAACTCGACCCAAGGAGCTACTGCAAACTCTTAGCCTAACACTAGCCCTAAATGAAAGACGCCTATTGTCCTCACATGTGGGATTTTGTTCTCGCTGCTAGTGCATACGAAACTTGGTTCCGACGTGTCCAGGAGTGGGAGAATTACCAGGGACCTTGCAATCTCGTGCCTGGGGGTTTCTAAGCTGGGCATAGGAGCTCCACTGGATGGAGCCAAGTGTCTTGAACTGAGTTTTTGTGATGCAGCAGGAAAAGGCGCTGCAAAAAGGAGCAACTACCAAGGCAAAGAGATGTGCATTCATTAGGGCATCGTGTCGGCAGATTTCTGGCCCTGCCAAGCACGTGTTTATTGACAGGATCGTGAACGCATGTCCGTTTTCAGTGAACAGTGATTTATGCTTTACCCTTTTTTGGTGAAAACGCACACGAGTCAGATGTGTGCTTTCAGTCTGGGTGTTCAGAAAAGCAAGAATTCATAAACACATGCCATTCCCTGGCTCCCAATTGTCCTGTCTGTACACGTGGCATGAAGATAAAAAAGAAACAGCTATTGGCAGCGGTGGGATTCGAACCCACGCCTCCAAAGAGACTGGAGCCTAAATCCAGCGCCTTAGACCGCTCGGCCACGCTACCCTGCTGGTACTGAAACGAGAGCCTCTGAGACCTGTATTTTTTTAGGGATTGGCTGGTTTGGCCATTAATTCAAAATCAAAGCAAAGCATGAACTTGGATTGAATTCTAGCACTGGCTGTGCAAAGCCCGAACTGAACAATAAAGCACACTTGTCAGCCTGAAATTGAAATGTCACCTTTCGGGAGTGCTCTGTTCGACAGCAGTCTGGTAGCCTAGTGGTCAATGTCAGCACCCCTCCATCCAGCAGTCTTGAGTTCAATTCCCGGTGAGGGAGGTCAGATCTTTTCTAGGTTTTTTTTGGTTCTAAAAATGTTTGGGAAGCGAAGGTTCAGGAACATTGCCGGTAGGGAGAGTAAGCTCTTTAAAGGCATGCAATGAGATGTGTTTTTCTTTATTTCTGCATATTTCTGTAGCTAGCTGCATTCTTTCAGTCAACATCCCGCCCCATTTAGTGCTCACGTTTTTAAAGAAGTCCACCATTAGCCCGCAGTGTAAGCCTACCCGGGGCCTCCGCCGATGGTCCATGGTGTGTGGGATCCTTACTGGACCAACCCCAGCCGTAACGCAAATCTTAGCTTTGTCTCATTCGACCCCTAACTCGACCCAAGGAGCTACTGCAAACTCTTAGCCTAACACTAGCCCTAAATGAAAGACGCCTATTGTCCTCACATGTGGGATTTTGTTCTCGCTGCTAGTGCATACGAAACTTGGTTCCGACGTGTCCAGGAGTGGGAGAATTACCAGGGACCTTGCAATCTCGTGCCTGGGGGTTTCTAAGCTGGGCATAGGAGCTCCACTGGATGGAGCCAAGTGTCTTGAACTGAGTTTTTGTGATGCAGCAGGAAAAGGCGCTGCAAAAAGGAGCAACTACCAAGGCAAAGAGATGTGCATTCATTAGGGCATCGTGTCGGCAGATTTGTGGCCCTGCCAAGCACGTGTTTATTGACAGGATCGTGAACGCATGTCCGTTTTCAGTGAACAGTGATTTATGCTTTACCCTTTTTTGGTGAAAACGCACACGAGTCAGATGTGTGCTTTCAGTCTGGGTGTTCAGAAAAGCAAGAATTCATAAACACATGCCATTCCCTGGCTCCCAATTGTCCTGTCTGTACACGTGGCATGAAGATAAAAAAGAAACAGCTATTGGCAGCGGTGGGATTCGAACCCACGCCTCCAAAGAGACTGGAGCCTAAATCCAGCGCCTTAGACCGCTCGGCCACGCTACCCTGCTGGTACTGAAACGAGAGCCTCTGAGACCTGTATTTTTTTAGGGATTGGCTGGTTTGGCCATTAATTCAAAATCAAAGCAAAGCATGAACTTGGATTGAATTCTAGCACTGGCTGTGCAAAGCCCGAACTGAACAATAAAGCACACTTGTCAGCCTGAAATTGAAATGTCACCTTTCGGGAGTGCTCTGTTCGACAGCAGTCTGGTAGCCTAGTGGTCAATGTCAGCACCCCTCCATCCAGCAGTCTTGAGTTCAATTCCCGGTGAGGGAGGTCAGATCTTTTCTAGGTTTTTTTTGGTTCTAAAAATGTTTGGGAAGCGAAGGTTCAGGAACATTGCCGGTAGGGAGAGTAAGCTCTTTAAAGGCATGCAATGAGATGTGTTTTTCTTTATTTCTGCATATTTCTGTAGCTAGCTGCATTCTTTCAGTCAACATCCCGCCCCATTTAGTGCTCACGTTTTTAAAGAAGTCCACCATTAGCCCGCAGTGTAAGCCTACCCGGGGCCTCCGCCGATGGTCCATGGTGTGTGGGATCCTTACTGGACCAACCCCAGCCGTAACGCAAATCTTAGCTTTGTCTCATTCGACCCCTAACTCGACCCAAGGAGCTACTGCAAACTCTTAGCCTAACACTAGCCCTAAATGAAAGACGCCTATTGTCCTCACATGTGGGATTTTGTTCTCGCTGCTAGTGCATACGAAACTTGGTTCCGGCGTGTCCAGGAGTGGGAGAATTACCAGGGACCTTGCAATCTCGTGCCTGGGGGTTTCTAAGCTGGGCATAGGAGCTCCACTGGATGGAGCCAAGTGTCTTGAACTGAGTTTTTGTGATGCAGCAGGAAAAGGCGCTGCAAAAAGGAGCAACTACCAAGGCAAAGAGATGTGCATTCATTAGGGCATCGTGTCGGCAGATTTCTGGCCCTGCCAAGCACGTGTTTATTGACAGGATCGTGAACGCATGTCCGTTTTCAGTGAACAGTGATTTATGCTTTACCCTTTTTTGGTGAAAACGCACACGAGTCAGATGTGTGCTTTCAGTCTGGGTGTTCAGAAAAGCAAGAATTCATAAACACATGCCATTCCCTGGCTCCCAATTGTCCTGTCTGTACACGTGGCATGAAGATAAAAAAGAAACAGCTATTGGCAGCGGTGGGATTCGAACCCACGCCTCCAAAGAGACTGGAGCCTAAATCCAGCGCCTTAGACCGCTCGGCCACGCTACCCTGCTGGTACTGAAACGAGAGCCTCTGAGACCTGTATTTTTTTAGGGATTGGCTGGTTTGGCCATTAATTCAAAATCAAAGCAAAGCATGAACTTGGATTGAATTCTAGCACTGGCTGTGCAAAGCCCGAACTGAACAATAAAGCACACTTGTCAGCCTGAAATTGAAATGTCACCTTTCGGGAGTGCTCTGTTCAACAGCAGTCTGGTAGCCTAGTGGTCAATGTCAGCACCCCTCCATCCAGCAGTCTTGAGTTCAATTCCCGGTGAGGGAGGTCAGATCTTTTCTAGGTTTTTTTTGGTTCTAAAAATGTTTGGGAAGCGAAGGTTCAGGAACATTGCCGGTAGGGAGAGTAAGCTCTTTAAAGGCATGCAATGAGATGTGTTTTTCTTTATTTCTGCATATTTCTGTAGCTAGCTGCATTCTTTCAGTCAACATCCCGCCCCATTTAGTGCTCACGTTTTTAAAGAAGTCCACCATTAGCCCGCAGTGTAAGCCTACCCGGGGCCTCCGCCGATGGTCCATGGTGTGTGGGATCCTTACTGGACCAACCCCAGCCGTAACGCAAATCTTAGCTTTGTCTCATTCGACCCCTAACTCGACCCAAGGAGCTACTGCAAACTCTTAGCCTAACACTAGCCCTAAATGAAAGACGCCTATTGTCCTCACATGTGGGATTTTGTTCTCGCTGCTAGTGCATACGAAACTTGGTTCCGACGTGTCCAGGAGTGGGAGAATTACCAGGGACCTTGCAATCTCGTGCCTGGGGGTTTCTAAGCTGGGCATAGGAGCTCCACTGGATGGAGCCAAGTGTCTTGAACTGAGTTTTTGTGATGCAGCAGGAAAAGGCGCTGCAAAAAGGAGCAACTACCAAGGCAAAGAGATGTGCATTCATTAGGGCATCGTGTCGGCAGATTTGTGGCCCTGCCAAGCACGTGTTTATTGACAGGATCGTGAACGCATGTCCGTTTTCAGTGAACAGTGATTTATGCTTTACCCTTTTTTGGTGAAAACGCACACGAGTCAGATGTGTGCTTTCAGTCTGGGTGTTCAGAAAAGCAAGAATTCATAAACACATGCCATTCCCTGGCTCCCAATTGTCCTGTCTGTACACGTGGCATGAAGATAAAAAAGAAACAGCTATTGGCAGCGGTGGGATTCGAACCCACGCCTCCAAAGAGACTGGAGCCTAAATCCAGCGCCTTAGACCGCTCGGCCACGCTACCCTGCTGGTACTGAAACGAGAGCCTCTGAGACCTGTATTTTTTTAGGGATTGGCTGGTTTGGCCATTAATTCAAAATCAAAGCAAAGCATGAACTTGGATTGAATTCTAGCACTGGCTGTGCAAAGCCCGAACTGAACAATAAAGCACACTTGTCAGCCTGAAATTGAAATGTCACCTTTCGGGAGTGCTCTGTTCGACAGCAGTCTGGTAGCCTAGTGGTCAATGTCAGCACCCCTCCATCCAGCAGTCTTGAGTTCAATTCCCGGTGAGGGAGGTCAGATCTTTTCTAGGTTTTTTTTGGTTCTAAAAATGTTTGGGAAGCGAAGGTTCAGGAACATTGCCGGTAGGGAGAGTAAGCTCTTTAAAGGCATGCAATGAGATGTGTTTTTCTTTATTTCTGCATATTTCTGTAGCTAGCTGCATTCTTTCAGTCAACATCCCGCCCCATTTAGTGCTCACGTTTTTAAAGAAGTCCACCATTAGCCCGCAGTGTAAGCCTACCCGGGGCCTCCGCCGATGGTCCATGGTGTGTGGGATCCTTACTGGACCAACCCCAGCCGTAACGCAAATCTTAGCTTTGTCTCATTCGACCCCTAACTCGACCCAAGGAGCTACTGCAAACTCTTAGCCTAACACTAGCCCTAAATGAAAGACGCCTATTGTCCTCACATGTGGGATTTTGTTCTCGCTGCTAGTGCATACGAAACTTGGTTCCGACGTGTCCAGGAGTGGGAGAATTACCAGGGACCTTGCAATCTCGTGCCTGGGGGTTTCTAAGCTGGGCATAGGAGCTCCACTGGATGGAGCCAAGTGTCTTGAACTGAGTTTTTGTGATGCAGCAGGAAAAGGCGCTGCAAAAAGGAGCAACTACCAAGGCAAAGAGATGTGCATTCATTAGGGCATCGTGTCGGCAGATTTGTGGCCCTGCCAAGCACGTGTTTATTGACAGGATCGTGAACGCATGTCCGTTTTCAGTGAACAGTGATTTATGCTTTACCCTTTTTTGGTGAAAACGCACACGAGTCAGATGTGTGCTTTCAGTCTGGGTGTTCAGAAAAGCAAGAATTCATAAACACATGCCATTCCCTGGCTCCCAATTGTCCTGTCTGTACACGTGGCATGAAGATAAAAAAGAAACAGCTATTGGCAGCGGTGGGATTCGAACCCACGCCTCCAAAGAGACTGGAGCCTAAATCCAGCGCCTTAGACCGCTCGGCCACGCTACCCTGCTGGTACTGAAACGAGAGCCTCTGAGACCTGTATTTTTTTAGGGATTGGCTGGTTTGGCCATTAATTCAAAATCAAAGCAAAGCATGAACTTGGATTGAATTCTAGCACTGGCTGTGCAAAGCCCGAACTGAACAATAAAGCACACTTGTCAGCCTGAAATTGAAATGTCACCTTTCGGGAGTGCTCTGTTCAACAGCAGTCTGGTAGCCTAGTGGTCAATGTCAGCACCCCTCCATCCAGCAGTCTTGAGTTCAATTCCCGGTGAGGGAGGTCAGATCTTTTCTAGGTTTTTTTTGGTTCTAAAAATGTTTGGGAAGCGAAGGTTCAGGAACATTGCCGGTAGGGAGAGTAAGCTCTTTAAAGGCATGCAATGAGATGTGTTTTTCTTTATTTCTGCATATTTCTGTAGCTAGCTGCATTCTTTCAGTCAACATCCCGCCCCATTTAGTGCTCACGTTTTTAAAGAAGTCCACCATTAGCCCGCAGTGTAAGCCTACCCGGGGCCTCCGCCGATGGTCCATGGTGTGTGGGATCCTTACTGGACCAACCCCAGCCGTAACGCAAATCTTAGCCTTGTCTCATTCGACCCCTAACTCGACCCAAGGAGCTACTGCAAACTCTTAGCCTAACACTAGCCCTAAATGAAAGACGCCTATTGTCCTCACATGTGGGATTTTGTTCTCGCTGCTAGTGCATACGAAACTTGGTTCCGACGTGTCCAGGAGTGGGAGAATTACCAGGGACCTTGCAATCTCGTGCCTGGGGGTTTCTAAGCTGGGCATAGGAGCTCCACTGGATGGAGCCAAGTGTCTTGAACTGAGTTTTTGTGATGCAGCAGGAAAAGGCGCTGCAAAAAGGAGCAACTACCAAGGCAAAGAGATGTGCATTCATTAGGGCATCGTGTCGGCAGATTTGTGGCCCTGCCAAGCACGTGTTTATTGACAGGATCGTGAACGCATGTCCGTTTTCAGTGAACAGTGATTTATGCTTTACCCTTTTTTGGTGAAAACGCACACGAGTCAGATGTGTGCTTTCAGTCTGGGTGTTCAGAAAAGCAAGAATTCATAAACACATGCCATTCCCTGGCTCCCAATTGTCCTGTCTGTACACGTGGCATGAAGATAAAAAAGAAACAGCTATTGGCAGCGGTGGGATTCGAACCCACGCCTCCAAAGAGACTGGAGCCTAAATCCAGCGCCTTAGACCGCTCGGCCACGCTACCCTGCTGGTACTGAAACGAGAGCCTCTGAGACCTGTATTTTTTTAGGGATTGGCTGGTTTGGCCATTAATTCAAAATCAAAGCAAAGCATGAACTTGGATTGAATTCTAGCACTGGCTCTGCAAAGCCCGAACTGAACAATAAAGCACACTTGTCAGCCTGAAATTGAAATGTCACCTTTCGGGAGTGCTCTGTTCAACAGCAGTCTGGTAGCCTAGTGGTCAATGTCAGCACCCCTCCATCCAGCAGTCTTGAGTTCAATTCCCGGTGAGGGAGGTCAGATCTTTTCTAGGTTTTTTTTGGTTCTAAAAATGTTTGGGAAGCGAAGGTTCAGGAACATTGCCGGTAGGGAGAGTAAGCTCTTTAAAGGCATGCAATGAGATGTGTTTTTCTTTATTTCTGCATATTTCTGTAGCTAGCTGCATTCTTTCAGTCAACATCCCGCCCCATTTAGTGCTCACGTTTTTAAAGAAGTCCACCATTAGCCCGCAGTGTAAGCCTACCCGGGGCCTCCGCCGATGGTCCATGGTGTGTGGGATCCTTACTGGACCAACCCCAGCCGTAACGCAAATCTTAGCTTTGTCTCATTCGACCCCTAACTCGACCCAAGGAGCTACTGCAAACTCTTAGCCTAACACTAGCCCTAAATGAAAGACGCCTATTGTCCTCACATGTGGGATTTTGTTCTCGCTGCTAGTGCATACGAAACTTGGTTCCGACGTGTCCAGGAGTGGGAGAATTACCAGGGACCTTGCAATCTCGTGCCTGGGGGTTTCTAAGCTGGGCATAGGAGCTCCACTGGATGGAGCCAAGTGTCTTGAACTGAGTTTTTGTGATGCAGCAGGAAAAGGCGCTGCAAAAAGGAGCAACTACCAAGGCAAAGAGATGTGCATTCATTAGGGCATCGTGTCGGCAGATTTGTGGCCCTGCCAAGCACGTGTTTATTGACAGGATCGTGAACGCATGTCCGTTTTCAGTGAACAGTGATTTATGCTTTACCCTTTTTTGGTGAAAACGCACACGAGTCAGATGTGTGCTTTCAGTCTGGGTGTTCAGAAAAGCAAGAATTCATAAACACATGCCATTCCCTGGCTCCCAATTGTCCTGTCTGTACACGTGGCATGAAGATAAAAAAGAAACAGCTATTGGCAGCGGTGGGATTCGAACCCACGCCTCCAAAGAGACTGGAGCCTAAATCCAGCGCCTTAGACCGCTCGGCCACGCTACCCTGCTGGTACTGAAACGAGAGCCTCTGAGACCTGTATTTTTTTAGGGATTGGCTGGTTTGGCCATTAATTCAAAATCAAAGCAAAGCATGAACTTGGATTGAATTCTAGCACTGGCTGTGCAAAGCCCGAACTGAACAATAAAGCACACTTGTCAGCCTGAAATTGAAATGTCACCTTTCGGGAGTGCTCTGTTCAACAGCAGTCTGGTAGCCTAGTGGTCAATGTCAGCACCCCTCCATCCAGCAGTCTTGAGTTCAATTCCCGGTGAGGGAGGTCAGATCTTTTCTAGGTTTTTTTTGGTTCTAAAAATGTTTGGGAAGCGAAGGTTCAGGAACATTGCCGGTAGGGAGAGTAAGCTCTTTAAAGGCATGCAATGAGATGTGTTTTTCTTTATTTCTGCATATTTCTGTAGCTAGCTGCATTCTTTCAGTCAACATCCCGCCCCATTTAGTGCTCACGTTTTTAAAGAAGTCCACCATTAGCCCGCAGTGTAAGCCTACCCGGGGCCTCCGCCGATGGTCCATGGTGTGTGGGATCCTTACTGGACCAACCCCAGCCGTAACGCAAATCTTAGCTTTGTCTCATTCGACCCCTAACTCGACCCAAGGAGCTACTGCAAACTCTTAGCCTAACACTAGCCCTAAATGAAAGACGCCTATTGTCCTCACATGTGGGATTTTGTTCTCGCTGCTAGTGCATACGAAACTTGGTTCCGACGTGTCCAGGAGTGGGAGAATTACCAGGGACCTTGCAATCTCGTGCCTGGGGGTTTCTAAGCTGGGCATAGGAGCTCCACTGGATGGAGCCAAGTGTCTTGAACTGAGTTTTTGTGATGCAGCAGGAAAAGGCGCTGCAAAAAGGAGCAACTACCAAGGCAAAGAGATGTGCATTCATTAGGGCATCGTGTCGGCAGATTTGTGGCCCTGCCAAGCACGTGTTTATTGACAGGATCGTGAACGCATGTCCGTTTTCAGTGAACAGTGATTTATGCTTTACCCTTTTTTGGTGAAAACGCACACGAGTCAGATGTGTGCTTTCAGTCTGGGTGTTCAGAAAAGCAAGAATTCATAAACACATGCCATTCCCTGGCTCCCAATTGTCCTGTCTGTACACGTGGCATGAAGATAAAAAAGAAACAGCTATTGGCAGCGGTGGGATTCGAACCCACGCCTCCAAAGAGACTGGAGCCTAAATCCAGCGCCTTAGACCGCTCGGCCACGCTACCCTGCTGGTACTGAAACGAGAGCCTCTGAGACCTGTATTTTTTTAGGGATTGGCTGGTTTGGCCATTAATTCAAAATCAAAGCAAAGCATGAACTTGGATTGAATTCTAGCACTGGCTGTGCAAAGCCCGAACTGAACAATAAAGCACACTTGTCAGCCTGAAATTGAAATGTCACCTTTCGGGAGTGCTCTGTTCAACAGCAGTCTGGTAGCCTAGTGGTCAATGTCAGCACCCCTCCATCCAGCAGTCTTGAGTTCAATTCCCGGTGAGGGAGGTCAGATCTTTTCTAGGTTTTTTTTGGTTCTAAAAATGTTTGGGAAGCGAAGGTTCAGGAACATTGCCGGTAGGGAGAGTAAGCTCTTTAAAGGCATGCAATGAGATGTGTTTTTCTTTATTTCTGCATATTTCTGTAGCTAGCTGCATTCTTTCAGTCAACATCCCGCCCCATTTAGTGCTCACGTTTTTAAAGAAGTCCACCATTAGCCCGCAGTGTAAGCCTACCCGGGGCCTCCGCCGATGGTCCATGGTGTGTGGGATCCTTACTGGACCAACCCCAGCCGTAACGCAAATCTTAGCTTTGTCTCATTCGACCCCTAACTCGACCCAAGGAGCTACTGCAAACTCTTAGCCTAACACTAGCCCTAAATGAAAGACGCCTATTGTCCTCACATGTGGGATTTTGTTCTCGCTGCTAGTGCATACGAAACTTGGTTCCGACGTGTCCAGGAGTGGGAGAATTACCAGGGACCTTGCAATCTCGTGCCTGGGGGTTTCTAAGCTGGGCATAGGAGCTCCACTGGATGGAGCCAAGTGTCTTGAACTGAGTTTTTGTGATGCAGCAGGAAAAGGCGCTGCAAAAAGGAGCAACTACCAAGGCAAAGAGATGTGCATTCATTAGGGCATCGTGTCGGCAGATTTGTGGCCCTGCCAAGCACGTGTTTATTGACAGGATCGTGAACGCATGTCCGTTTTCAGTGAACAGTGATTTATGCTTTACCCTTTTTTGGTGAAAACGCACACGAGTCAGATGTGTGCTTTCAGTCTGGGTGTTCAGAAAAGCAAGAATTCATAAACACATGCCATTCCCTGGCTCCCAATTGTCCTGTCTGTACACGTGGCATGAAGATAAAAAAGAAACAGCTATTGGCAGCGGTGGGATTCGAACCCACGCCTCCAAAGAGACTGGAGCCTAAATCCAGCGCCTTAGACCGCTCGGCCACGCTACCCTGCTGGTACTGAAACGAGAGCCTCTGAGACCTGTATTTTTTTAGGGATTGGCTGGTTTGGCCATTAATTCAAAATCAAAGCAAAGCATGAACTTGGATTGAATTCTAGCACTGGCTGTGCAAAGCCCGAACTGAACAATAAAGCACACTTGTCAGCCTGAAATTGAAATGTCACCTTTCGGGAGTGCTCTGTTCAACAGCAGTCTGGTAGCCTAGTGGTCAATGTCAGCACCCCTCCATCCAGCAGTCTTGAGTTCAATTCCCGGTGAGGGAGGTCAGATCTTTTCTAGGTTTTTTTTGGTTCTAAAAATGTTTGGGAAGCGAAGGTTCAGGAACATTGCCGGTAGGGAGAGTAAGCTCTTTAAAGGCATGCAATGAGATGTGTTTTTCTTTATTTCTGCATATTTCTGTAGCTAGCTGCATTCTTTCAGTCAACATCCCGCCCCATTTAGTGCTCACGTTTTTAAAGAAGTCCACCATTAGCCCGCAGTGTAAGCCTACCCGGGGCCTCCGCCGATGGTCCATGGTGTGTGGGATCCTTACTGGACCAACCCCAGCCGTAACGCAAATCTTAGCTTTGTCTCATTCGACCCCTAACTCGACCCAAGGAGCTACTGCAAACTCTTAGCCTAACACTAGCCCTAAATGAAAGACGCCTATTGTCCTCACATGTGGGATTTTGTTCTCGCTGCTAGTGCATACGAAACTTGGTTCCGACGTGTCCAGGAGTGGGAGAATTACCAGGGACCTTGCAATCTCGTGCCTGGGGGTTTCTAAGCTGGGCATAGGAGCTCCACTGGATGGAGCCAAGTGTCTTGAACTGAGTTTTTGTGATGCAGCAGGAAAAGGCGCTGCAAAAAGGAGCAACTACCAAGGCAAAGAGATGTGCATTCATTAGGGCATCGTGTCGGCAGATTTGTGGCCCTGCCAAGCACGTGTTTATTGACAGGATCGTGAACGCATGTCCGTTTTCAGTGAACAGTGATTTATGCTTTACCCTTTTTTGGTGAAAACGCACACGAGTCAGATGTGTGCTTTCAGTCTGGGTGTTCAGAAAAGCAAGAATTCATAAACACATGCCATTCCCTGGCTCCCAATTGTCCTGTCTGTACACGTGGCATGAAGATAAAAAAGAAACAGCTATTGGCAGCGGTGGGATTCGAACCCACGCCTCCAAAGAGACTGGAGCCTAAATCCAGCGCCTTAGACCGCTCGGCCACGCTACCCTGCTGGTACTGAAACGAGAGCCTCTGAGACCTGTATTTTTTTAGGGATTGGCTGGTTTGGCCATTAATTCAAAATCAAAGCAAAGCATGAACTTGGATTGAATTCTAGCACTGGCTGTGCAAAGCCCGAACTGAACAATAAAGCACACTTGTCAGCCTGAAATTGAAATGTCACCTTTCGGGAGTGCTCTGTTCAACAGCAGTCTGGTAGCCTAGTGGTCAATGTCAGCACCCCTCCATCCAGCAGTCTTGAGTTCAATTCCCGGTGAGGGAGGTCAGATCTTTTCTAGGTTTTTTTTGGTTCTAAAAATGTTTGGGAAGCGAAGGTTCAGGAACATTGCCGGTAGGGAGAGTAAGCTCTTTAAAGGCATGCAATGAGATGTGTTTTTCTTTATTTCTGCATATTTCTGTAGCTAGCTGCATTCTTTCAGTCAACATCCCGCCCCATTTAGTGCTCACGTTTTTAAAGAAGTCCACCATTAGCCCGCAGTGTAAGCCTACCCGGGGCCTCCGCCGATGGTCCATGGTGTGTGGGATCCTTACTGGACCAACCCCAGCCGTAACGCAAATCTTAGCTTTGTCTCATTCGACCCCTAACTCGACCCAAGGAGATACTGCAAACTCTTAGCCTAACACTAGCCCTAAATGAAAGACGCCTATTGTCCTCACATGTGGGATTTTGTTCTCGCTGCTAGTGCATACGAAACTTGGTTCCGACGTGTCCAGGAGTGGGAGAATTACCAGGGACCTTGCAATCTCGTGCCTGGGGGTTTCTAAGCTGGGCATAGGAGCTCCACTGGATGGAGCCAAGTGTCTTGAACTGAGTTTTTGTGATGCAGCAGGAAAAGGCGCTGCAAAAAGGAGCAACTACCAAGGCAAAGAGATGTGCATTCATTAGGGCATCGTGTCGGCAGATTTGTGGCCCTGCCAAGCACGTGTTTATTGACAGGATCGTGAACGCATGTCCGTTTTCAGTGAACAGTGATTTATGCTTTACCCTTTTTTGGTGAAAACGCACACGAGTCAGATGTGTGCTTTCAGTCTGGGTGTTCAGAAAAGCAAGAATTCATAAACACATGCCATTCCCTGGCTCCCAATTGTCCTGTCTGTACACGTGGCATGAAGATAAAAAAGAAACAGCTATTGGCAGCGGTGGGATTCGAACCCACGCCTCCAAAGAGACTGGAGCCTAAATCCAGCGCCTTAGACCGCTCGGCCACGCTACCCTGCTGGTACTGAAACGAGAGCCTCTGAGACCTGTATTTTTTTAGGGATTGGCTGGTTTGGCCATTAATTCAAAATCAAAGCAAAGCATGAACTTGGATTGAATTCTAGCACTGGCTCTGCAAAGCCCGAACTGAACAATAAAGCACACTTGTCAGCCTGAAATTGAAATGTCACCTTTCGGGAGTGCTCTGTTCAACAGCAGTCTGGTAGCCTAGTGGTCAATGTCAGCACCCCTCCATCCAGCAGTCTTGAGTTCAATTCCCGGTGAGGGAGGTCAGATCTTTTCTAGGTTTTTTTTGGTTCTAAAAATGTTTGGGAAGCGAAGGTTCAGGAACATTGCCGGTAGGGAGAGTAAGCTCTTTAAAGGCATGCAATGAGATGTGTTTTTCTTTATTTCTGCATATTTCTGTAGCTAGCTGCATTCTTTCAGTCAACATCCCGCCCCATTTAGTGCTCACGTTTTTAAAGAAGTCCACCATTAGCCCGCAGTGTAAGCCTACCCGGGGCCTCCGCCGATGGTCCATGGTGTGTGGGATCCTTACTGGACCAACCCCAGCCGTAACGCAAATCTTAGCTTTGTCTCATTCGACCCCTAACTCGACCCAAGGAGCTACTGCAAACTCTTAGCCTAACACTAGCCCTAAATGAAAGACGCCTATTGTCCTCACATGTGGGATTTTGTTCTCGCTGCTAGTGCATACGAAACTTGGTTCCGACGTGTCCAGGAGTGGGAGAATTACCAGGGACCTTGCAATCTCGTGCCTGGGGGTTTCTAAGCTGGGCATAGGAGCTCCACTGGATGGAGCCAAGTGTCTTGAACTGAGTTTTTGTGATGCAGCAGGAAAAGGCGCTGCAAAAAGGAGCAACTACCAAGGCAAAGAGATGTGCATTCATTAGGGCATCGTGTCGGCAGATTTGTGGCCCTGCCAAGCACGTGTTTATTGACAGGATCGTGAACGCATGTCCGTTTTCAGTGAACAGTGATTTATGCTTTACCCTTTTTTGGTGAAAATGCACACGAGTCAGATGTGTGCTTTCAGTCTGGGTGTTCAGAAAAGCAAGAATTCATAAACACATGCCATTCCCTGGCTCCCAATTGTCCTGTCTGTACACGTGGCATGAAGATAAAAAAGAAACAGCTATTGGCAGCGGTGGGATTCGAACCCACGCCTCCAAAGAGACTGGAGCCTAAATCCAGCGCCTTAGACCGCTCGGCCACGCTACCCTGCTGGTACTGAAACGAGAGCCTCTGAGACCTGTATTTTTTTAGGGATTGGCTGGTTTGGCCATTAATTCAAAATCAAAGCAAAGCATGAACTTGGATTGAATTCTAGCACTGGCTGTGCAAAGCCCGAACTGAACAATAAAGCACACTTGTCAGCCTGAAATTGAAATGTCACCTTTCGGGAGTGCTCTGTTCAACAGCAGTCTGGTAGCCTAGTGGTCAATGTCAGCACCCCTCCATCCAGCAGTCTTGAGTTCAATTCCTGGTGAGGGAGGTCAGATCTTTTCTAGGTTTTTTTTGGTTCTAAAAATGTTTGGGAAGCGAAGGTTCAGGAACATTGCCGGTAGGGAGAGTAAGCTCTTTAAAGGCATGCAATGAGATGTGTTTTTCTTTATTTCTGCATATTTCTGTAGCTAGCTGCATTCTTTCAGTCAACATCCCGCCCCATTTAGTGCTCACGTTTTTAAAGAAGTCCACCATTAGCCCGCAGTGTAAGCCTACCCGGGGCCTCCGCCGATGGTCCATGGTGTGTGGGATCCTTACTGGACCAACCCCAGCCGTAACGCAAATCTTAGCTTTGTCTCATTCGACCCCTAACTCGACCCAAGGAGCTACTGCAAACTCTTAGCCTAACACTAGCCCTAAATGAAAGACGCCTATTGTCCTCACATGTGGGATTTTGTTCTCGCTGCTAGTGCATACGAAACTTGGTTCCGACGTGTCCAGGAGTGGGAGAATTACCAGGGACCTTGCAATCTCGTGCCTGGGGGTTTCTAAGCTGGGCATAGGAGCTCCACTGGATGGAGCCAAGTGTCTTGAACTGAGTTTTTGTGATGCAGCAGGAAAAGGCGCTGCAAAAAGGAGCAACTACCAAGGCAAAGAGATGTGCATTCATTAGGGCATCGTGTCGGCAGATTTGTGGCCCTGCCAAGCACGTGTTTATTGACAGGATCGTGAACGCATGTCCGTTTTCAGTGAACAGTGATTTATGCTTTACCCTTTTTTGGTGAAAACGCACACGAGTCAGATGTGTGCTTTCAGTCTGGGTGTTCAGAAAAGCAAGAATTCATAAACACATGCCATTCCCTGGCTCCCAATTGTCCTGTCTGTACACGTGGCATGAAGATAAAAAAGAAACAGCTATTGGCAGCGGTGGGATTCGAACCCACGCCTCCAAAGAGACTGGAGCCTAAATCCAGCGCCTTAGACCGCTCGGCCACGCTACCCTGCTGGTACTGAAACGAGAGCCTCTGAGACCTGTATTTTTTTAGGGATTGGCTGGTTTGGCCATTAATTCAAAATCAAAGCAAAGCATGAACTTGGATTGAATTCTAGCACTTGCTGTGCAAAGCCCGAACTGAACAATAAAGCACACTTGTCAGCCTGAAATTGAAATGTCACCTTTCGGGAGTGCTCTGTTCAACAGCAGTCTGGTAGCCTAGTGGTCAATGTCAGCACCCCTCCATCCAGCAGTCTTGAGTTCAATTCCCGGTGAGGGAGGTCAGATCTTTTCTAGGTTTTTTTTGGTTCTAAAAATGTTTGGGAAGCGAAGGTTCAGGAACATTGCCGGTAGGGAGAGTAAGCTCTTTAAAGGCATGCAATGAGATGTGTTTTTCTTTATTTCTGCATATTTCTGTAGCTAGCTGCATTCTTTCAGTCAACATCCCGCCCCATTTAGTGCTCACGTTTTTAAAGAAGTCCACCATTAGCCCGCAGTGTAAGCCTACCCGGGGCCTCCGCCGATGGTCCATGGTGTGTGGGATCCTTACTGGACCAACCCCAGCCGTAACGCAAATCTTAGCTTTGTCTCATTCGACCCCTAACTCGACCCAAGGAGCTACTGCAAACTCTTAGCCTAACACTAGCCCTAAATGAAAGACGCCTATTGTCCTCACATGTGGGATTTTGTTCTCGCTGCTAGTGCATACGAAACTTGGTTCCGACGTGTCCAGGAGTGGGAGAATTACCAGGGACCTTGCAATCTCGTGCCTGGGGGTTTCTAAGCTGGGCATAGGAGCTCCACTGGATGGAGCCAAGTGTCTTGAACTGAGTTTTTGTGATGCAGCAGGAAAAGGCGCTGCAAAAAGGAGCAACTACCAAGGCAAAGAGATGTGCATTCATTAGGGCATCGTGTCGGCAGATTTGTGGCCCTGCCAAGCACGTGTTTATTGACAGGATCGTGAACGCATGTCCGTTTTCAGTGAACAGTGATTTATGCTTTACCCTTTTTTGGTGAAAACGCACACGAGTCAGATGTGTGCTTTCAGTCTGGGTGTTCAGAAAAGCAAGAATTCATAAACACATGCCATTCCCTGGCTCCCAATTGTCCTGTCTGTACACGTGGCATGAAGATAAAAAAGAAACAGCTATTGGCAGCGGTGGGATTCGAACCCACGCCTCCAAAGAGACTGGAGCCTAAATCCAGCGCCTTAGACCGCTCGGCCACGCTACCCTGCTGGTACTGAAACGAGAGCCTCTGAGACCTGTATTTTTTTAGGGATTGGCTGGTTTGGCCATTAATTCAAAATCAAAGCAAAGCATGAACTTGGATTGAATTCTAGCACTGGCTGTGCAAAGCCCGAACTGAACAATAAAGCACACTTGTCAGCCTGAAATTGAAATGTCACCTTTCGGGAGTGCTCTGTTCGACAGCAGTCTGGTAGCCTAGTGGTCAATGTCAGCACCCCTCCATCCAGCAGTCTTGAGTTCAATTCCCGGTGAGGGAGGTCAGATCTTTTCTAGGTTTTTTTTGGTTCTAAAAATGTTTGGGAAGCGAAGGTTCAGGAACATTGCCGGTAGGGAGAGTAAGCTCTTTAAAGGCATGCAATGAGATGTGTTTTTCTTTATTTCTGCATATTTCTGTAGCTAGCTGCATTCTTTCAGTCAACATCCCGCCCCATTTAGTGCTCACGTTTTTAAAGAAGTCCACCATTAGCCCGCAGTGTAAGCCTACCCGGGGCCTCCGCCGATGGTCCATGGTGTGTGGGATCCTTACTGGACCAACCCCAGCCGTAACGCAAATCTTAGCTTTGTCTCATTCGACCCCTAACTCGACCCAAGGAGCTACTGCAAACTCTTAGCCTAACACTAGCCCTAAATGAAAGACGCCTATTGTCCTCACATGTGGGATTTTGTTCTCGCTGCTAGTGCATACGAAACTTGGTTCCGACGTGTCCAGGAGTGGGAGAATTACCAGGGACCTTGCAATCTCGTGCCTGGGGGTTTCTAAGCTGGGCATAGGAGCTCCACTGGATGGAGCCAAGTGTCTTGAACTGAGTTTTTGTGATGCAGCAGGAAAAGGCGCTGCAAAAAGGAGCAACTACCAAGGCAAAGAGATGTGCATTCATTAGGGCATCGTGTCGGCAGATTTGTGGCCCTGCCAAGCACGTGTTTATTGACAGGATCGTGAACGCATGTCCGTTTTCAGTGAACAGTGATTTATGCTTTACCCTTTTTTGGTGAAAACGCACACGAGTCAGATGTGTGCTTTCAGTCTGGGTGTTCAGAAAAGCAAGAATTCATAAACACATGCCATTCCCTGGCTCCCAATTGTCCTGTCTGTACACGTGGCATGAAGATAAAAAAGAAACAGCTATTGGCAGCGGTGGGATTCGAACCCACGCCTCCAAAGAGACTGGAGCCTAAATCCAGCGCCTTAGACCGCTCGGCCACGCTACCCTGCTGGTACTGAAACGAGAGCCTCTGAGACCTGTATTTTTTTAGGGATTGGCTGGTTTGGCCATTAATTCAAAATCAAAGCAAAGCATGAACTTGGATTGAATTCTAGCACTGGCTGTGCAAAGCCCGAACTGAACAATAAAGCACACTTGTCAGCCTGAAATTGAAATGTCACCTTTCGGGAGTGCTCTGTTCAACAGCAGTCTGGTAGCCTAGTGGTCAATGTCAGCACCCCTCCATCCAGCAGTCTTGAGTTCAATTCCCGGTGAGGGAGGTCAGATCTTTTCTAGGTTTTTTTTGGTTCTAAAAATGTTTGGGAAGCGAAGGTTCAGGAACATTGCCGGTAGGGAGAGTAAGCTCTTTAAAGGCATGCAATGAGATGTGTTTTTCTTTATTTCTGCATATTTCTGTAGCTAGCTGCATTCTTTCAGTCAACATCCCGCCCCATTTAGTGCTCACGTTTTTAAAGAAGTCCACCATTAGCCCGCAGTGTAAGCCTACCCGGGGCCTCCGCCGATGGTCCATGGTGTGTGGGATCCTTACTGGACCAACCCCAGCCGTAACGCAAATCTTAGCTTTGTCTCATTCGACCCCTAACTCGACCCAAGGAGCTACTGCAAACTCTTAGCCTAACACTAGCCCTAAATGAAAGACGCCTATTGTCCTCACATGTGGGATTTTGTTCTCGCTGCTAGTGCATACGAAACTTGGTTCCGACGTGTCCAGGAGTGGGAGAATTACCAGGGACCTTGCAATCTCGTGCCTGGGGGTTTCTAAGCTGGGCATAGGAGCTCCACTGGATGGAGCCAAGTGTCTTGAACTGAGTTTTTGTGATGCAGCAGGAAAAGGCGCTGCAAAAAGGAGCAACTACCAAGGCAAAGAGATGTGCATTCATTAGGGCATCGTGTCGGCAGATTTGTGGCCCTGCCAAGCACGTGTTTATTGACAGGATCGTGAACGCATGTCCGTTTTCAGTGAACAGTGATTTATGCTTTACCCTTTTTTGGTGAAAACGCACACGAGTCAGATGTGTGCTTTCAGTCTGGGTGTTCAGAAAAGCAAGAATTCATAAACACATGCCATTCCCTGGCTCCCAATTGTCCTGTCTGTACACGTGGCATGAAGATAAAAAAGAAACAGCTATTGGCAGCGGTGGGATTCGAACCCACGCCTCCAAAGAGACTGGAGCCTAAATCCAGCGCCTTAGACCGCTCGGCCACGCTACCCTGCTGGTACTGAAACGAGAGCCTCTGAGACCTGTATTTTTTTAGGGATTGGCTGGTTTGGCCATTAATTCAAAATCAAAGCAAAGCATGAACTTGGATTGAATTCTAGCACTGGCTGTGCAAAGCCCGAACTGAACAATAAAGCACACTTGTCAGCCTGAAATTGAAATGTCACCTTTCGGGAGTGCTCTGTTCGACAGCAGTCTGGTAGCCTAGTGGTCAATGTCAGCACCCCTCCATCCAGCAGTCTTGAGTTCAATTCCCGGTGAGGGAGGTCAGATCTTTTCTAGGTTTTTTTTGGTTCTAAAAATGTTTGGGAAGCGAAGGTTCAGGAACATTGCCGGTAGGGAGAGTAAGCTCTTTAAAGGCATGCAATGAGATGTGTTTTTCTTTATTTCTGCATATTTCTGTAGCTAGCTGCATTCTTTCAGTCAACATCCCGCCCCATTTAGTGCTCACGTTTTTAAAGAAGTCCACCATTAGCCCGCAGTGTAAGCCTACCCGGGGCCTCCGCCGATGGTCCATGGTGTGTGGGATCCTTACTGGACCAACCCCAGCCGTAACGCAAATCTTAGCTTTGTCTCATTCGACCCCTAACTCGACCCAAGGAGCTACTGCAAACTCTTAGCCTAACACTAGCCCTAAATGAAAGACGCCTATTGTCCTCACATGTGGGATTTTGTTCTCGCTGCTAGTGCATACGAAACTTGGTTCCGACGTGTCCAGGAGTGGGAGAATTACCAGGGACCTTGCAATCTCGTGCCTGGGGGTTTCTAAGCTGGGCATAGGAGCTCCACTGGATGGAGCCAAGTGTCTTGAACTGAGTTTTTGTGATGCAGCAGGAAAAGGCGCTGCAAAAAGGAGCAACTACCAAGGCAAAGAGATGTGCATTCATTAGGGCATCGTGTCGGCAGATTTGTGGCCCTGCCAAGCACGTGTTTATTGACAGGATCGTGAACGCATGTCCGTTTTCAGTGAACAGTGATTTATGCTTTACCCTTTTTTGGTGAAAACGCACACGAGTCAGATGTGTGCTTTCAGTCTGGGTGTTCAGAAAAGCAAGAATTCATAAACACATGCCATTCCCTGGCTCCCAATTGTCCTGTCTGTACACGTGGCATGAAGATAAAAAAGAAACAGCGGTGGGATTCGAACCCACGCCTCCAAAGAGACTGGAGCCTAAATCCAGCGCCTTAGACCGCTCGGCCACGCTACCCTGCTGGTACTGAAACGAGAGCCTCTGAGACCTGTATTTTTTTAGGGATTGGCTGGTTTGGCCATTAATTCAAAATCAAAGCAAAGCATGAACTTGGATTGAATTCTAGCACTGGCTGTGCAAAGCCCGAACTGAACAATAAAGCACACTTGTCAGCCTGAAATTGAAATGTCACCTTTCGGGAGTGCTCTGTTCGACAGCAGTCTGGTAGCCTAGTGGTCAATGTCAGCACCCCTCCATCCAGCAGTCTTGAGTTCAATTCCCGGTGAGGGAGGTCAGATCTTTTCTAGGTTTTTTTTGGTTCTAAAAATGTTTGGGAAGCGAAGGTTCAGGAACATTGCCGGTAGGGAGAGTAAGCTCTTTAAAGGCATGCAATGAGATGTGTTTTTCTTTATTTCTGCATATTTCTGTAGCTAGCTGCATTCTTTCAGTCAACATCCCGCCCCATTTAGTGCTCACGTTTTTAAAGAAGTCCACCATTAGCCCGCAGTGTAAGCCTACCCGGGGCCTCCGCCGATGGTCCATGGTGTGTGGGATCCTTACTGGACCAACCCCAGCCGTAACGCAAATCTTAGCTTTGTCTCATTCGACCCCTAACTCGACCCAAGGAGCTACTGCAAACTCTTAGCCTAACACTAGCCCTAAATGAAAGACGCCTATTGTCCTCACATGTGGGATTTTGTTCTCGCTGCTAGTGCATACGAAACTTGGTTCCGACGTGTCCAGGAGTGGGAGAATTACCAGGGACCTTGCAATCTCGTGCCTGGGGGTTTCTAAGCTGGGCATAGGAGCTCCACTGGATGGAGCCAAGTGTCTTGAACTGAGTTTTTGTGATGCAGCAGGAAAAGGCGCTGCAAAAAGGAGCAACTACCAAGGCAAAGAGATGTGCATTCATTAGGGCATCGTGTCGGCAGATTTCTGGCCCTGCCAAGCACGTGTTTATTGACAGGATCGTGAACGCATGTCCGTTTTCAGTGAACAGTGATTTATGCTTTACCCTTTTTTGGTGAAAACGCACACGAGTCAGATGTGTGCTTTCAGTCTGGGTGTTCAGAAAAGCAAGAATTCATAAACACATGCCATTCCCTGGCTCCCAATTGTCCTGTCTGTACACGTGGCATGAAGATAAAAAAGAAACAGCTATTGGCAGCGGTGGGATTCGAACCCACGCCTCCAAAGAGACTGGAGCCTAAATCCAGCGCCTTAGACCGCTCGGCCACGCTACCCTGCTGGTACTGAAACGAGAGCCTCTGAGACCTGTATTTTTTTAGGGATTGGCTGGTTTGGCCATTAATTCAAAATCAAAGCAAAGCATGAACTTGGATTGAATTCTAGCACTGGCTGTGCAAAGCCCGAACTGAACAATAAAGCACACTTGTCAGCCTGAAATTGAAATGTCACCTTTCGGGAGTGCTCTGTTCAACAGCAGTCTGGTAGCCTAGTGGTCAATGTCAGCACCCCTCCATCCAGCAGTCTTGAGTTCAATTCCCGGTGAGGGAGGTCAGATCTTTTCTAGGTTTTTTTTGGTTCTAAAAATGTTTGGGAAGCGAAGGTTCAGGAACATTGCCGGTAGGGAGAGTAAGCTCTTTAAAGGCATGCAATGAGATGTGTTTTTCTTTATTTCTGCATATTTCTGTAGCTAGCTGCATTCTTTCAGTCAACATCCCGCCCCATTTAGTGCTCACGTTTTTAAAGAAGTCCACCATTAGCCCGCAGTGTAAGCCTACCCGGGGCCTCCGCCGATGGTCCATGGTGTGTGGGATCCTTACTGGACCAACCCCAGCCGTAACGCAAATCTTAGCTTTGTCTCATTCGACCCCTAACTCGACCCAAGGAGCTACTGCAAACTCTTAGCCTAACACTAGCCCTAAATGAAAGACGCCTATTGTCCTCACATGTGGGATTTTGTTCTCGCTGCTAGTGCATACGAAACTTGGTTCCGACGTGTCCAGGAGTGGGAGAATTACCAGGGACCTTGCAATCTCGTGCCTGGGGGTTTCTAAGCTGGGCATAGGAGCTCCACTGGATGGAGCCAAGTGTCTTGAACTGAGTTTTTGTGATGCAGCAGGAAAAGGCGCTGCAAAAAGGAGCAACTACCAAGGCAAAGAGATGTGCATTCATTAGGGCATCGTGTCGGCAGATTTGTGGCCCTGCCAAGCACGTGTTTATTGACAGGATCGTGAACGCATGTCCGTTTTCAGTGAACAGTGATTTATGCTTTACCCTTTTTTGGTGAAAACGCACACGAGTCAGATGTGTGCTTTCAGTCTGGGTGTTCAGAAAAGCAAGAATTCATAAACACATGCCATTCCCTGGCTCCCAATTGTCCTGTCTGTACACGTGGCATGAAGATAAAAAAGAAACAGCTATTGGCAGCGGTGGGATTCGAACCCACGCCTCCAAAGAGACTGGAGCCTAAATCCAGCGCCTTAGACCGCTCGGCCACGCTACCCTGCTGGTACTGAAACGAGAGCCTCTGAGACCTGTATTTTTTTAGGGATTGGCTGGTTTGGCCATTAATTCAAAATCAAAGCAAAGCATGAACTTGGATTGAATTCTAGCACTGGCTGTGCAAAGCCCGAACTGAACAATAAAGCACACTTGTCAGCCTGAAATTGAAATGTCACCTTTCGGGAGTGCTCTGTTCGACAGCAGTCTGGTAGCCTAGTGGTCAATGTCAGCACCCCTCCATCCAGCAGTCTTGAGTTCAATTCCCGGTGAGGGAGGTCAGATCTTTTCTAGGTTTTTTTTGGTTCTAAAAATGTTTGGGAAGCGAAGGTTCAGGAACATTGCCGGTAGGGAGAGTAAGCTCTTTAAAGGCATGCAATGAGATGTGTTTTTCTTTATTTCTGCATATTTCTGTAGCTAGCTGCATTCTTTCAGTCAACATCCCGCCCCATTTAGTGCTCACGTTTTTAAAGAAGTCCACCATTAGCCCGCAGTGTAAGCCTACCCGGGGCCTCCGCCGATGGTCCATGGTGTGTGGGATCCTTACTGGACCAACCCCAGCCGTAACGCAAATCTTAGCTTTGTCTCATTCGACCCCTAACTCGACCCAAGGAGCTACTGCAAACTCTTAGCCTAACACTAGCCCTAAATGAAAGACGCCTATTGTCCTCACATGTGGGATTTTGTTCTCGCTGCTAGTGCATACGAAACTTGGTTCCGACGTGTCCAGGAGTGGGAGAATTACCAGGGACCTTGCAATCTCGTGCCTGGGGGTTTCTAAGCTGGGCATAGGAGCTCCACTGGATGGAGCCAAGTGTCTTGAACTGAGTTTTTGTGATGCAGCAGGAAAAGGCGCTGCAAAAAGGAGCAACTACCAAGGCAAAGAGATGTGCATTCATTAGGGCATCGTGTCGGCAGATTTGTGGCCCTGCCAAGCACGTGTTTATTGACAGGATCGTGAACGCATGTCCGTTTTCAGTGAACAGTGATTTATGCTTTACCCTTTTTTGGTGAAAACGCACACGAGTCAGATGTGTGCTTTCAGTCTGGGTGTTCAGAAAAGCAAGAATTCATAAACACATGCCATTCCCTGGCTCCCAATTGTCCTGTCTGTACACGTGGCATGAAGATAAAAAAGAAACAGCTATTGGCAGCGGTGGGATTCGAACCCACGCCTCCAAAGAGACTGGAGCCTAAATCCAGCGCCTTAGACCGCTCGGCCACGCTACCCTGCTGGTACTGAAACGAGAGCCTCTGAGACCTGTATTTTTTTAGGGATTGGCTGGTTTGGCCATTAATTCAAAATCAAAGCAAAGCATGAACTTGGATTGAATTCTAGCACTGGCTGTGCAAAGCCCGAACTGAACAATAAAGCACACTTGTCAGCCTGAAATTGAAATGTCACCTTTCGGGAGTGCTCTGTTCGACAGCAGTCTGGTAGCCTAGTGGTCAATGTCAGCACCCCTCCATCCAGCAGTCTTGAGTTCAATTCCCGGTGAGGGAGGTCAGATCTTTTCTAGGTTTTTTTTGGTTCTAAAAATGTTTGGGAAGCGAAGGTTCAGGAACATTGCCGGTAGGGAGAGTAAGCTCTTTAAAGGCATGCAATGAGATGTGTTTTTCTTTATTTCTGCATATTTCTGTAGCTAGCTGCATTCTTTCAGTCAACATCCCGCCCCATTTAGTGCTCACGTTTTTAAAGAAGTCCACCATTAGCCCGCAGTGTAAGCCTACCCGGGGCCTCCGCCGATGGTCCATGGTGTGTGGGATCCTTACTGGACCAACCCCAGCCGTAACGCAAATCTTAGCTTTGTCTCATTCGACCCCTAACTCGACCCAAGGAGCTACTGCAAACTCTTAGCCTAACACTAGCCCTAAATGAAAGACGCCTATTGTCCTCACATGTGGGATTTTGTTCTCGCTGCTAGTGCATACGAAACTTGGTTCCGACGTGTCCAGGAGTGGGAGAATTACCAGGGACCTTGCAATCTCGTGCCTGGGGGTTTCTAAGCTGGGCATAGGAGCTCCACTGGATGGAGCCAAGTGTCTTGAACTGAGTTTTTGTGATGCAGCAGGAAAAGGCGCTGCAAAAAGGAGCAACTACCAAGGCAAAGAGATGTGCATTCATTAGGGCATCGTGTCGGCAGATTTGTGGCCCTGCCAAGCACGTGTTTATTGACAGGATCGTGAACGCATGTCCGTTTTCAGTGAACAGTGATTTATGCTTTACCCTTTTTTGGTGAAAACGCACACGAGTCAGATGTGTGCTTTCAGTCTGGGTGTTCAGAAAAGCAAGAATTCATAAACACATGCCATTCCCTGGCTCCCAATTGTCCTGTCTGTACACGTGGCATGAAGATAAAAAAGAAACAGCTATTGGCAGCGGTGGGATTCGAACCCACGCCTCCAAAGAGACTGGAGCCTAAATCCAGCGCCTTAGACCGCTCGGCCACGCTACCCTGCTGGTACTGAAACGAGAGCCTCTGAGACCTGTATTTTTTTAGGGATTGGCTGGTTTGGCCATTAATTCAAAATCAAAGCAAAGCATGAACTTGGATTGAATTCTAGCACTGGCTGTGCAAAGCCCGAACTGAACAATAAAGCACACTTGTCAGCCTGAAATTGAAATGTCACCTTTCGGGAGTGCTCTGTTCAACAGCAGTCTGGTAGCCTAGTGGTCAATGTCAGCACCCCTCCATCCAGCAGTCTTGAGTTCAATTCCCGGTGAGGGAGGTCAGATCTTTTCTAGGTTTTTTTTGGTTCTAAAAATGTTTGGGAAGCGAAGGTTCAGGAACATTGCCGGTAGGGAGAGTAAGCTCTTTAAAGGCATGCAATGAGATGTGTTTTTCTTTATTTCTGCATATTTCTGTAGCTAGCTGCATTCTTTCAGTCAACATCCCGCCCCATTTAGTGCTCACGTTTTTAAAGAAGTCCACCATTAGCCCGCAGTGTAAGCCTACCCGGGGCCTCCGCCGATGGTCCATGGTGTGTGGGATCCTTACTGGACCAACCCCAGCCGTAACGCAAATCTTAGCTTTGTCTCATTCGACCCCTAACTCGACCCAAGGAGCTACTGCAAACTCTTAGCCTAACACTAGCCCTAAATGAAAGACGCCTATTGTCCTCACATGTGGGATTTTGTTCTCGCTGCTAGTGCATACGAAACTTGGTTCCGACGTGTCCAGGAGTGGGAGAATTACCAGGGACCTTGCAATCTCGTGCCTGGGGGTTTCTAAGCTGGGCATAGGAGCTCCACTGGATGGAGCCAAGTGTCTTGAACTGAGTTTTTGTGATGCAGCAGGAAAAGGCGCTGCAAAAAGGAGCAACTACCAAGGCAAAGAGATGTGCATTCATTAGGGCATCGTGTCGGCAGATTTGTGGCCCTGCCAAGCACGTGTTTATTGACAGGATCGTGAACGCATGTCCGTTTTCAGTGAACAGTGATTTATGCTTTACCCTTTTTTGGTGAAAACGCACACGAGTCAGATGTGTGCTTTCAGTCTGGGTGTTCAGAAAAGCAAGAATTCATAAACACATGCCATTCCCTGGCTCCCAATTGTCCTGTCTGTACACGTGGCATGAAGATAAAAAAGAAACAGCTATTGGCAGCGGTGGGATTCGAACCCACGCCTCCAAAGAGACTGGAGCCTAAATCCAGCGCCTTAGACCGCTCGGCCACGCTACCCTGCTGGTACTGAAACGAGAGCCTCTGAGACCTGTATTTTTTTAGGGATTGGCTGGTTTGGCCATTAATTCAAAATCAAAGCAAAGCATGAACTTGGATTGAATTCTAGCACTGGCTGTGCAAAGCCCGAACTGAACAATAAAGCACACTTGTCAGCCTGAAATTGAAATGTCACCTTTCGGGAGTGCTCTGTTCAACAGCAGTCTGGTAGCCTAGTGGTCAATGTCAGCACCCCTCCATCCAGCAGTCTTGAGTTCAATTCCCGGTGAGGGAGGTCAGATCTTTTCTAGGTTTTTTTTGGTTCTAAAAATGTTTGGGAAGCGAAGGTTCAGGAACATTGCCGGTAGGGAGAGTAAGCTCTTTAAAGGCATGCAATGAGATGTGTTTTTCTTTATTTCTGCATATTTCTGTAGCTAGCTGCATTCTTTCAGTCAACATCCCGCCCCATTTAGTGCTCACGTTTTTAAAGAAGTCCACCATTAGCCCGCAGTGTAAGCCTACCCGGGGCCTCCGCCGATGGTCCATGGTGTGTGGGATCCTTACTGGACCAACCCCAGCCGTAACGCAAATCTTAGCTTTGTCTCATTCGACCCCTAACTCGACCCAAGGAGCTACTGCAAACTCTTAGCCTAACACTAGCCCTAAATGAAAGACGCCTATTGTCCTCACATGTGGGATTTTGTTCTCGCTGCTAGTGCATACGAAACTTGGTTCCGACGTGTCCAGGAGTGGGAGAATTACCAGGGACCTTGCAATCTCGTGCCTGGGGGTTTCTAAGCTGGGCATAGGAGCTCCACTGGATGGAGCCAAGTGTCTTGAACTGAGTTTTTGTGATGCAGCAGGAAAAGGCGCTGCAAAAAGGAGCAACTACCAAGGCAAAGAGATGTGCATTCATTAGGGCATCGTGTCGGCAGATTTGTGGCCCTGCCAAGCACGTGTTTATTGACAGGATCGTGAACGCATGTCCGTTTTCAGTGAACAGTGATTTATGCTTTACCCTTTTTTGGTGAAAACGCACACGAGTCAGATGTGTGCTTTCAGTCTGGGTGTTCAGAAAAGCAAGAATTCATAAACACATGCCATTCCCTGGCTCCCAATTGTCCTGTCTGTACACGTGGCATGAAGATAAAAAAGAAACAGCTATTGGCAGCGGTGGGATTCGAACCCACGCCTCCAAAGAGACTGGAGCCTAAATCCAGCGCCTTAGACCGCTCGGCCACGCTACCCTGCTGGTACTGAAACGAGAGCCTCTGAGACCTGTATTTTTTTAGGGATTGGCTGGTTTGGCCATTAATTCAAAATCAAAGCAAAGCATGAACTTGGATTGAATTCTAGCACTGGCTGTGCAAAGCCCGAACTGAACAATAAAGCACACTTGTCAGCCTGAAATTGAAATGTCACCTTTCGGGAGTGCTCTGTTCAACAGCAGTCTGGTAGCCTAGTGGTCAATGTCAGCACCCCTCCATCCAGCAGTCTTGAGTTCAATTCCCGGTGAGGGAGGTCAGATCTTTTCTAGGTTTTTTTTGGTTCTAAAAATGTTTGGGAAGCGAAGGTTCAGGAACATTGCCGGTAGGGAGAGTAAGCTCTTTAAAGGCATGCAATGAGATGTGTTTTTCTTTATTTCTGCATATTTCTGTAGCTAGCTGCATTCTTTCAGTCAACATCCCGCCCCATTTAGTGCTCACGTTTTTAAAGAAGTCCACCATTAGCCCGCAGTGTAAGCCTACCCGGGGCCTCCGCCGATGGTCCATGGTGTGTGGGATCCTTACTGGACCAACCCCAGCCGTAACGCAAATCTTAGCTTTGTCTCATTCGACCCCTAACTCGACCCAAGGAGCTACTGCAAACTCTTAGCCTAACACTAGCCCTAAATGAAAGACGCCTATTGTCCTCACATGTGGGATTTTGTTCTCGCTGCTAGTGCATACGAAACTTGGTTCCGACGTGTCCAGGAGTGGGAGAATTACCAGGGACCTTGCAATCTCGTGCCTGGGGGTTTCTAAGCTGGGCATAGGAGCTCCACTGGATGGAGCCAAGTGTCTTGAACTGAGTTTTTGTGATGCAGCAGGAAAAGGCGCTGCAAAAAGGAGCAACTACCAAGGCAAAGAGATGTGCATTCATTAGGGCATCGTGTCGGCAGATTTGTGGCCCTGCCAAGCACGTGTTTATTGACAGGATCGTGAACGCATGTCCGTTTTCAGTGAACAGTGATTTATGCTTTACCCTTTTTTGGTGAAAACGCACACGAGTCAGATGTGTGCTTTCAGTCTGGGTGTTCAGAAAAGCAAGAATTCATAAACACATGCCATTCCCTGGCTCCCAATTGTCCTGTCTGTACACGTGGCATGAAGATAAAAAAGAAACAGCTATTGGCAGCGGTGGGATTCGAACCCACGCCTCCAAAGAGACTGGAGCCTAAATCCAGCGCCTTAGACCGCTCGGCCACGCTACCCTGCTGGTACTGAAACGAGAGCCTCTGAGACCTGTATTTTTTTAGGGATTGGCTGGTTTGGCCATTAATTCAAAATCAAAGCAAAGCATGAACTTGGATTGAATTCTAGCACTGGCTGTGCAAAGCCCGAACTGAACAATAAAGCACACTTGTCAGCCTGAAATTGAAATGTCACCTTTCGGGAGTGCTCTGTTCGACAGCAGTCTGGTAGCCTAGTGGTCAATGTCAGCACCCCTCCATCCAGCAGTCTTGAGTTCAATTCCCGGTGAGGGAGGTCAGATCTTTTCTAGGTTTTTTTTGGTTCTAAAAATGTTTGGGAAGCGAAGGTTCAGGAACATTGCCGGTAGGGAGAGTAAGCTCTTTAAAGGCATGCAATGAGATGTGTTTTTCTTTATTTCTGCATATTTCTGTAGCTAGCTGCATTCTTTCAGTCAACATCCCGCCCCATTTAGTGCTCACGTTTTTAAAGAAGTCCACCATTAGCCCGCAGTGTAAGCCTACCCGGGGCCTCCGCCGATGGTCCATGGTGTGTGGGATCCTTACTGGACCAACCCCAGCCGTAACGCAAATCTTAGCTTTGTCTCATTCGACCCCTAACTCGACCCAAGGAGCTACTGCAAACTCTTAGCCTAACACTAGCCCTAAATGAAAGACGCCTATTGTCCTCACATGTGGGATTTTGTTCTCGCTGCTAGTGCATACGAAACTTGGTTCCGACGTGTCCAGGAGTGGGAGAATTACCAGGGACCTTGCAATCTCGTGCCTGGGGGTTTCTAAGCTGGGCATAGGAGCTCCACTGGATGGAGCCAAGTGTCTTGAACTGAGTTTTTGTGATGCAGCAGGAAAAGGCGCTGCAAAAAGGAGCAACTACCAAGGCAAAGAGATGTGCATTCATTAGGGCATCGTGTCGGCAGATTTGTGGCCCTGCCAAGCACGTGTTTATTGACAGGATCGTGAACGCATGTCCGTTTTCAGTGAACAGTGATTTATGCTTTACCCTTTTTTGGTGAAAACGCACACGAGTCAGATGTGTGCTTTCAGTCTGGGTGTTCAGAAAAGCAAGAATTCATAAACACATGCCATTCCCTGGCTCCCAATTGTCCTGTCTGTACACGTGGCATGAAGATAAAAAAGAAACAGCTATTGGCAGCGGTGGGATTCGAACCCACGCCTCCAAAGAGACTGGAGCCTAAATCCAGCGCCTTAGACCGCTCGGCCACGCTACCCTGCTGGTACTGAAACGAGAGCCTCTGAGACCTGTATTTTTTTAGGGATTGGCTGGTTTGGCCATTAATTCAAAATCAAAGCAAAGCATGAACTTGGATTGAATTCTAGCACTGGCTGTGCAAAGCCCGAACTGAACAATAAAGCACACTTGTCAGCCTGAAATTGAAATGTCACCTTTCGGGAGTGCTCTGTTCAACAGCAGTCTGGTAGCCTAGTGGTCAATGTCAGCACCCCTCCATCCAGCAGTCTTGAGTTCAATTCCCGGTGAGGGAGGTCAGATCTTTTCTAGGTTTTTTTTGGTTCTAAAAATGTTTGGGAAGCGAAGGTTCAGGAACATTGCCGGTAGGGAGAGTAAGCTCTTTAAAGGCATGCAATGAGATGTGTTTTTCTTTATTTCTGCATATTTCTGTAGCTAGCTGCATTCTTTCAGTCAACATCCCGCCCCATTTAGTGCTCACGTTTTTAAAGAAGTCCACCATTAGCCCGCAGTGTAAGCCTACCCGGGGCCTCCGCCGATGGTCCATGGTGTGTGGGATCCTTACTGGACCAACCCCAGCCGTAACGCAAATCTTAGCTTTGTCTCATTCGACCCCTAACTCGACCCAAGGAGCTACTGCAAACTCTTAGCCTAACACTAGCCCTAAATGAAAGACGCCTATTGTCCTCACATGTGGGATTTTGTTCTCGCTGCTAGTGCATACGAAACTTGGTTCCGACGTGTCCAGGAGTGGGAGAATTACCAGGGACCTTGCAATCTCGTGCCTGGGGGTTTCTAAGCTGGGCATAGGAGCTCCACTGGATGGAGCCAAGTGTCTTGAACTGAGTTTTTGTGATGCAGCAGGAAAAGGCGCTGCAAAAAGGAGCAACTACCAAGGCAAAGAGATGTGCATTCATTAGGGCATCGTGTCGGCAGATTTGTGGCCCTGCCAAGCACGTGTTTATTGACAGGATCGTGAACGCATGTCCGTTTTCAGTGAACAGTGATTTATGCTTTACCCTTTTTTGGTGAAAACGCACACGAGTCAGATGTGTGCTTTCAGTCTGGGTGTTCAGAAAAGCAAGAATTCATAAACACATGCCATTCCCTGGCTCCCAATTGTCCTGTCTGTACACGTGGCATGAAGATAAAAAAGAAACAGCTATTGGCAGCGGTGGGATTCGAACCCACGCCTCCAAAGAGACTGGAGCCTAAATCCAGCGCCTTAGACCGCTCGGCCACGCTACCCTGCTGGTACTGAAACGAGAGCCTCTGAGACCTGTATTTTTTTAGGGATTGGCTGGTTTGGCCATTAATTCAAAATCAAAGCAAAGCATGAACTTGGATTGAATTCTAGCACTGGCTGTGCAAAGCCCGAACTGAACAATAAAGCACACTTGTCAGCCTGAAATTGAAATGTCACCTTTCGGGAGTGCTCTGTTCGACAGCAGTCTGGTAGCCTAGTGGTCAATGTCAGCACCCCTCCATCCAGCAGTCTTGAGTTCAATTCCCGGTGAGGGAGGTCAGATCTTTTCTAGGTTTTTTTTGGTTCTAAAAATGTTTGGGAAGCGAAGGTTCAGGAACATTGCCGGTAGGGAGAGTAAGCTCTTTAAAGGCATGCAATGAGATGTGTTTTTCTTTATTTCTGCATATTTCTGTAGCTAGCTGCATTCTTTCAGTCAACATCCCGCCCCATTTAGTGCTCACGTTTTTAAAGAAGTCCACCATTAGCCCGCAGTGTAAGCCTACCCGGGGCCTCCGCCGATGGTCCATGGTGTGTGGGATCCTTACTGGACCAACCCCAGCCGTAACGCAAATCTTAGCTTTGTCTCATTCGACCCCTAACTCGACCCAAGGAGCTACTGCAAACTCTTAGCCTAACACTAGCCCTAAATGAAAGACGCCTATTGTCCTCACATGTGGGATTTTGTTCTCGCTGCTAGTGCATACGAAACTTGGTTCCGACGTGTCCAGGAGTGGGAGAATTACCAGGGACCTTGCAATCTCGTGCCTGGGGGTTTCTAAGCTGGGCATAGGAGCTCCACTGGATGGAGCCAAGTGTCTTGAACTGAGTTTTTGTGATGCAGCAGGAAAAGGCGCTGCAAAAAGGAGCAACTACCAAGGCAAAGAGATGTGCATTCATTAGGGCATCGTGTCGGCAGATTTGTGGCCCTGCCAAGCACGTGTTTATTGACAGGATCGTGAACGCATGTCCGTTTTCAGTGAACAGTGATTTATGCTTTACCCTTTTTTGGTGAAAACGCACACGAGTCAGATGTGTGCTTTCAGTCTGGGTGTTCAGAAAAGCAAGAATTCATAAACACATGCCATTCCCTGGCTCCCAATTGTCCTGTCTGTACACGTGGCATGAAGATAAAAAAGAAACAGCTATTGGCAGCGGTGGGATTCGAACCCACGCCTCCAAAGAGACTGGAGCCTAAATCCAGCGCCTTAGACCGCTCGGCCACGCTACCCTGCTGGTACTGAAACGAGAGCCTCTGAGACCTGTATTTTTTTAGGGATTGGCTGGTTTGGCCATTAATTCAAAATCAAAGCAAAGCATGAACTTGGATTGAATTCTAGCACTGGCTGTGCAAAGCCCGAACTGAACAATAAAGCACACTTGTCAGCCTGAAATTGAAATGTCACCTTTCGGGAGTGCTCTGTTCGACAGCAGTCTGGTAGCCTAGTGGTCAATGTCAGCACCCCTCCATCCAGCAGTCTTGAGTTCAATTCCCGGTGAGGGAGGTCAGATCTTTTCTAGGTTTTTTTTGGTTCTAAAAATGTTTGGGAAGCGAAGGTTCAGGAACATTGCCGGTAGGGAGAGTAAGCTCTTTAAAGGCATGCAATGAGATGTGTTTTTCTTTATTTCTGCATATTTCTGTAGCTAGCTGCATTCTTTCAGTCAACATCCCGCCCCATTTAGTGCTCACGTTTTTAAAGAAGTCCACCATTAGCCCGCAGTGTAAGCCTACCCGGGGCCTCCGCCGATGGTCCATGGTGTGTGGGATCCTTACTGGACCAACCCCAGCCGTAACGCAAATCTTAGCTTTGTCTCATTCGACCCCTAACTCGACCCAAGGAGCTACTGCAAACTCTTAGCCTAACACTAGCCCTAAATGAAAGACGCCTATTGTCCTCACATGTGGGATTTTGTTCTCGCTGCTAGTGCATACGAAACTTGGTTCCGACGTGTCCAGGAGTGGGAGAATTACCAGGGACCTTGCAATCTCGTGCCTGGGGGTTTCTAAGCTGGGCATAGGAGCTCCACTGGATGGAGCCAAGTGTCTTGAACTGAGTTTTTGTGATGCAGCAGGAAAAGGCGCTGCAAAAAGGAGCAACTACCAAGGCAAAGAGATGTGCATTCATTAGGGCATCGTGTCGGCAGATTTCTGGCCCTGCCAAGCACGTGTTTATTGACAGGATCGTGAACGCATGTCCGTTTTCAGTGAACAGTGATTTATGCTTTACCCTTTTTTGGTGAAAACGCACACGAGTCAGATGTGTGCTTTCAGTCTGGGTGTTCAGAAAAGCAAGAATTCATAAACACATGCCATTCCCTGGCTCCCAATTGTCCTGTCTGTACACGTGGCATGAAGATAAAAAAGAAACAGCTATTGGCAGCGGTGGGATTCGAACCCACGCCTCCAAAGAGACTGGAGCCTAAATCCAGCGCCTTAGACCGCTCGGCCACGCTACCCTGCTGGTACTGAAACGAGAGCCTCTGAGACCTGTATTTTTTTAGGGATTGGCTGGTTTGGCCATTAATTCAAAATCAAAGCAAAGCATGAACTTGGATTGAATTCTAGCACTGGCTGTGCAAAGCCCGAACTGAACAATAAAGCACACTTGTCAGCCTGAAATTGAAATGTCACCTTTCGGGAGTGCTCTGTTCAACAGCAGTCTGGTAGCCTAGTGGTCAATGTCAGCACCCCTCCATCCAGCAGTCTTGAGTTCAATTCCCGGTGAGGGAGGTCAGATCTTTTCTAGGTTTTTTTTGGTTCTAAAAATGTTTGGGAAGCGAAGGTTCAGGAACATTGCCGGTAGGGAGAGTAAGCTCTTTAAAGGCATGCAATGAGATGTGTTTTTCTTTATTTCTGCATATTTCTGTAGCTAGCTGCATTCTTTCAGTCAACATCCCGCCCCATTTAGTGCTCACGTTTTTAAAGAAGTCCACCATTAGCCCGCAGTGTAAGCCTACCCGGGGCCTCCGCCGATGGTCCATGGTGTGTGGGATCCTTACTGGACCAACCCCAGCCGTAACGCAAATCTTAGCTTTGTCTCATTCGACCCCTAACTCGACCCAAGGAGCTACTGCAAACTCTTAGCCTAACACTAGCCCTAAATGAAAGACGCCTATTGTCCTCACATGTGGGATTTTGTTCTCGCTGCTAGTGCATACGAAACTTGGTTCCGACGTGTCCAGGAGTGGGAGAATTACCAGGGACCTTGCAATCTCGTGCCTGGGGGTTTCTAAGCTGGGCATAGGAGCTCCACTGGATGGAGCCAAGTGTCTTGAACTGAGTTTTTGTGATGCAGCAGGAAAAGGCGCTGCAAAAAGGAGCAACTACCAAGGCAAAGAGATGTGCATTCATTAGGGCATCGTGTCGGCAGATTTGTGGCCCTGCCAAGCACGTGTTTATTGACAGGATCGTGAACGCATGTCCGTTTTCAGTGAACAGTGATTTATGCTTTACCCTTTTTTGGTGAAAACGCACACGAGTCAGATGTGTGCTTTCAGTCTGGGTGTTCAGAAAAGCAAGAATTCATAAACACATGCCATTCCCTGGCTCCCAATTGTCCTGTCTGTACACGTGGCATGAAGATAAAAAAGAAACAGCTATTGGCAGCGGTGGGATTCGAACCCACGCCTCCAAAGAGACTGGAGCCTAAATCCAGCGCCTTAGACCGCTCGGCCACGCTACCCTGCTGGTACTGAAACGAGAGCCTCTGAGACCTGTATTTTTTTAGGGATTGGCTGGTTTGGCCATTAATTCAAAATCAAAGCAAAGCATGAACTTGGATTGAATTCTAGCACTGGCTGTGCAAAGCCCGAACTGAACAATAAAGCACACTTGTCAGCCTGAAATTGAAATGTCACCTTTCGGGAGTGCTCTGTTCGACAGCAGTCTGGTAGCCTAGTGGTCAATGTCAGCACCCCTCCATCCAGCAGTCTTGAGTTCAATTCCCGGTGAGGGAGGTCAGATCTTTTCTAGGTTTTTTTTGGTTCTAAAAATGTTTGGGAAGCGAAGGTTCAGGAACATTGCCGGTAGGGAGAGTAAGCTCTTTAAAGGCATGCAATGAGATGTGTTTTTCTTTATTTCTGCATATTTCTGTAGCTAGCTGCATTCTTTCAGTCAACATCCCGCCCCATTTAGTGCTCACGTTTTTAAAGAAGTCCACCATTAGCCCGCAGTGTAAGCCTACCCGGGGCCTCCGCCGATGGTCCATGGTGTGTGGGATCCTTACTGGACCAACCCCAGCCGTAACGCAAATCTTAGCTTTGTCTCATTCGACCCCTAACTCGACCCAAGGAGCTACTGCAAACTCTTAGCCTAACACTAGCCCTAAATGAAAGACGCCTATTGTCCTCACATGTGGGATTTTGTTCTCGCTGCTAGTGCATACGAAACTTGGTTCCGACGTGTCCAGGAGTGGGAGAATTACCAGGGACCTTGCAATCTCGTGCCTGGGGGTTTCTAAGCTGGGCATAGGAGCTCCACTGGATGGAGCCAAGTGTCTTGAACTGAGTTTTTGTGATGCAGCAGGAAAAGGCGCTGCAAAAAGGAGCAACTACCAAGGCAAAGAGATGTGCATTCATTAGGGCATCGTGTCGGCAGATTTCTGGCCCTGCCAAGCACGTGTTTATTGACAGGATCGTGAACGCATGTCCGTTTTCAGTGAACAGTGATTTATGCTTTACCCTTTTTTGGTGAAAACGCACACGAGTCAGATGTGTGCTTTCAGTCTGGGTGTTCAGAAAAGCAAGAATTCATAAACACATGCCATTCCCTGGCTCCCAATTGTCCTGTCTGTACACGTGGCATGAAGATAAAAAAGAAACAGCTATTGGCAGCGGTGGGATTCGAACCCACGCCTCCAAAGAGACTGGAGCCTAAATCCAGCGCCTTAGACCGCTCGGCCACGCTACCCTGCTGGTACTGAAACGAGAGCCTCTGAGACCTGTATTTTTTTAGGGATTGGCTGGTTTGGCCATTAATTCAAAATCAAAGCAAAGCATGAACTTGGATTGAATTCTAGCACTGGCTGTGCAAAGCCCGAACTGAACAATAAAGCACACTTGTCAGCCTGAAATTGAAATGTCACCTTTCGGGAGTGCTCTGTTCAACAGCAGTCTGGTAGCCTAGTGGTCAATGTCAGCACCCCTCCATCCAGCAGTCTTGAGTTCAATTCCCGGTGAGGGAGGTCAGATCTTTTCTAGGTTTTTTTTGGTTCTAAAAATGTTTGGGAAGCGAAGGTTCAGGAACATTGCCGGTAGGGAGAGTAAGCTCTTTAAAGGCATGCAATGAGATGTGTTTTTCTTTATTTCTGCATATTTCTGTAGCTAGCTGCATTCTTTCAGTCAACATCCCGCCCCATTTAGTGCTCACGTTTTTAAAGAAGTCCACCATTAGCCCGCAGTGTAAGCCTACCCGGGGCCTCCGCCGATGGTCCATGGTGTGTGGGATCCTTACTGGACCAACCCCAGCCGTAACGCAAATCTTAGCTTTGTCTCATTCGACCCCTAACTCGACCCAAGGAGCTACTGCAAACTCTTAGCCTAACACTAGCCCTAAATGAAAGACGCCTATTGTCCTCACATGTGGGATTTTGTTCTCGCTGCTAGTGCATACGAAACTTGGTTCCGACGTGTCCAGGAGTGGGAGAATTACCAGGGACCTTGCAATCTCGTGCCTGGGGGTTTCTAAGCTGGGCATAGGAGCTCCACTGGATGGAGCCAAGTGTCTTGAACTGAGTTTTTGTGATGCAGCAGGAAAAGGCGCTGCAAAAAGGAGCAACTACCAAGGCAAAGAGATGTGCATTCATTAGGGCATCGTGTCGGCAGATTTCTGGCCCTGCCAAGCACGTGTTTATTGACAGGATCGTGAACGCATGTCCGTTTTCAGTGAACAGTGATTTATGCTTTACCCTTTTTTGGTGAAAACGCACACGAGTCAGATGTGTGCTTTCAGTCTGGGTGTTCAGAAAAGCAAGAATTCATAAACACATGCCATTCCCTGGCTCCCAATTGTCCTGTCTGTACACGTGGCATGAAGATAAAAAAGAAACAGCTATTGGCAGCGGTGGGATTCGAACCCACGCCTCCAAAGAGACTGGAGCCTAAATCCAGCGCCTTAGACCGCTCGGCCACGCTACCCTGCTGGTACTGAAACGAGAGCCTCTGAGACCTGTATTTTTTTAGGGATTGGCTGGTTTGGCCATTAATTCAAAATCAAAGCAAAGCATGAACTTGGATTGAATTCTAGCACTGGCTGTGCAAAGCCCGAACTGAACAATAAAGCACACTTGTCAGCCTGAAATTGAAATGTCACCTTTCGGGAGTGCTCTGTTCAACAGCAGTCTGGTAGCCTAGTGGTCAATGTCAGCACCCCTCCATCCAGCAGTCTTGAGTTCAATTCCCGGTGAGGGAGGTCAGATCTTTTCTAGGTTTTTTTTGGTTCTAAAAATGTTTGGGAAGCGAAGGTTCAGGAACATTGCCGGTAGGGAGAGTAAGCTCTTTAAAGGCATGCAATGAGATGTGTTTTTCTTTATTTCTGCATATTTCTGTAGCTAGCTGCATTCTTTCAGTCAACATCCCGCCCCATTTAGTGCTCACGTTTTTAAAGAAGTCCACCATTAGCCCGCAGTGTAAGCCTACCCGGGGCCTCCGCCGATGGTCCATGGTGTGTGGGATCCTTACTGGACCAACCCCAGCCGTAACGCAAATCTTAGCTTTGTCTCATTCGACCCCTAACTCGACCCAAGGAGCTACTGCAAACTCTTAGCCTAACACTAGCCCTAAATGAAAGACGCCTATTGTCCTCACATGTGGGATTTTGTTCTCGCTGCTAGTGCATACGAAACTTGGTTCCGACGTGTCCAGGAGTGGGAGAATTACCAGGGACCTTGCAATCTCGTGCCTGGGGGTTTCTAAGCTGGGCATAGGAGCTCCACTGGATGGAGCCAAGTGTCTTGAACTGAGTTTTTGTGATGCAGCAGGAAAAGGCGCTGCAAAAAGGAGCAACTACCAAGGCAAAGAGATGTGCATTCATTAGGGCATCGTGTCGGCAGATTTGTGGCCCTGCCAAGCACGTGTTTATTGACAGGATCGTGAACGCATGTCCGTTTTCAGTGAACAGTGATTTATGCTTTACCCTTTTTTGGTGAAAACGCACACGAGTCAGATGTGTGCTTTCAGTCTGGGTGTTCAGAAAAGCAAGAATTCATAAACACATGCCATTCCCTGGCTCCCAATTGTCCTGTCTGTACACGTGGCATGAAGATAAAAAAGAAACAGCTATTGGCAGCGGTGGGATTCGAACCCACGCCTCCAAAGAGACTGGAGCCTAAATCCAGCGCCTTAGACCGCTCGGCCACGCTACCCTGCTGGTACTGAAACGAGAGCCTCTGAGACCTGTATTTTTTTAGGGATTGGCTGGTTTGGCCATTAATTCAAAATCAAAGCAAAGCATGAACTTGGATTGAATTCTAGCACTGGCTGTGCAAAGCCCGAACTGAACAATAAAGCACACTTGTCAGCCTGAAATTGAAATGTCACCTTTCGGGAGTGCTCTGTTCGACAGCAGTCTGGTAGCCTAGTGGTCAATGTCAGCACCCCTCCATCCAGCAGTCTTGAGTTCAATTCCCGGTGAGGGAGGTCAGATCTTTTCTAGGTTTTTTTTGGTTCTAAAAATGTTTGGGAAGCGAAGGTTCAGGAACATTGCCGGTAGGGAGAGTAAGCTCTTTAAAGGCATGCAATGAGATGTGTTTTTCTTTATTTCTGCATATTTCTGTAGCTAGCTGCATTCTTTCAGTCAACATCCCGCCCCATTTAGTGCTCACGTTTTTAAAGAAGTCCACCATTAGCCCGCAGTGTAAGCCTACCCGGGGCCTCCGCCGATGGTCCATGGTGTGTGGGATCCTTACTGGACCAACCCCAGCCGTAACGCAAATCTTAGCTTTGTCTCATTCGACCCCTAACTCGACCCAAGGAGCTACTGCAAACTCTTAGCCTAACACTAGCCCTAAATGAAAGACGCCTATTGTCCTCACATGTGGGATTTTGTTCTCGCTGCTAGTGCATACGAAACTTGGTTCCGACGTGTCCAGGAGTGGGAGAATTACCAGGGACCTTGCAATCTCGTGCCTGGGGGTTTCTAAGCTGGGCATAGGAGCTCCACTGGATGGAGCCAAGTGTCTTGAACTGAGTTTTTGTGATGCAGCAGGAAAAGGCGCTGCAAAAAGGAGCAACTACCAAGGCAAAGAGATGTGCATTCATTAGGGCATCGTGTCGGCAGATTTGTGGCCCTGCCAAGCACGTGTTTATTGACAGGATCGTGAACGCATGTCCGTTTTCAGTGAACAGTGATTTATGCTTTACCCTTTTTTGGTGAAAACGCACACGAGTCAGATGTGTGCTTTCAGTCTGGGTGTTCAGAAAAGCAAGAATTCATAAACACATGCCATTCCCTGGCTCCCAATTGTCCTGTCTGTACACGTGGCATGAAGATAAAAAAGAAACAGCTATTGGCAGCGGTGGGATTCGAACCCACGCCTCCAAAGAGACTGGAGCCTAAATCCAGCGCCTTAGACCGCTCGGCCACGCTACCCTGCTGGTACTGAAACGAGAGCCTCTGAGACCTGTATTTTTTTAGGGATTGGCTGGTTTGGCCATTAATTCAAAATCAAAGCAAAGCATGAACTTGGATTGAATTCTAGCACTGGCTGTGCAAAGCCCGAACTGAACAATAAAGCACACTTGTCAGCCTGAAATTGAAATGTCACCTTTCGGGAGTGCTCTGTTCAACAGCAGTCTGGTAGCCTAGTGGTCAATGTCAGCACCCCTCCATCCAGCAGTCTTGAGTTCAATTCCCGGTGAGGGAGGTCAGATCTTTTCTAGGTTTTTTTTGGTTCTAAAAATGTTTGGGAAGCGAAGGTTCAGGAACATTGCCGGTAGGGAGAGTAAGCTCTTTAAAGGCATGCAATGAGATGTGTTTTTCTTTATTTCTGCATATTTCTGTAGCTAGCTGCATTCTTTCAGTCAACATCCCGCCCCATTTAGTGCTCACGTTTTTAAAGAAGTCCACCATTAGCCCGCAGTGTAAGCCTACCCGGGGCCTCCGCCGATGGTCCATGGTGTGTGGGATCCTTACTGGACCAACCCCAGCCGTAACGCAAATCTTAGCCTTGTCTCATTCGACCCCTAACTCGACCCAAGGAGCTACTGCAAACTCTTAGCCTAACACTAGCCCTAAATGAAAGACGCCTATTGTCCTCACATGTGGGATTTTGTTCTCGCTGCTAGTGCATACGAAACTTGGTTCCGACGTGTCCAGGAGTGGGAGAATTACCAGGGACCTTGCAATCTCGTGCCTGGGGGTTTCTAAGCTGGGCATAGGAGCTCCACTGGATGGAGCCAAGTGTCTTGAACTGAGTTTTTGTGATGCAGCAGGAAAAGGCGCTGCAAAAAGGAGCAACTACCAAGGCAAAGAGATGTGCATTCATTAGGGCATCGTGTCGGCAGATTTGTGGCCCTGCCAAGCACGTGTTTATTGACAGGATCGTGAACGCATGTCCGTTTTCAGTGAACAGTGATTTATGCTTTACCCTTTTTTGGTGAAAACGCACACGAGTCAGATGTGTGCTTTCAGTCTGGGTGTTCAGAAAAGCAAGAATTCATAAACACATGCCATTCCCTGGCTCCCAATTGTCCTGTCTGTACACGTGGCATGAAGATAAAAAAGAAACAGCTATTGGCAGCGGTGGGATTCGAACCCACGCCTCCAAAGAGACTGGAGCCTAAATCCAGCGCCTTAGACCGCTCGGCCACGCTACCCTGCTGGTACTGAAACGAGAGCCTCTGAGACCTGTATTTTTTTAGGGATTGGCTGGTTTGGCCATTAATTCAAAATCAAAGCAAAGCATGAACTTGGATTGAATTCTAGCACTGGCTCTGCAAAGCCCGAACTGAACAATAAAGCACACTTGTCAGCCTGAAATTGAAATGTCACCTTTCGGGAGTGCTCTGTTCAACAGCAGTCTGGTAGCCTAGTGGTCAATGTCAGCACCCCTCCATCCAGCAGTCTTGAGTTCAATTCCCGGTGAGGGAGGTCAGATCTTTTCTAGGTTTTTTTTGGTTCTAAAAATGTTTGGGAAGCGAAGGTTCAGGAACATTGCCGGTAGGGAGAGTAAGCTCTTTAAAGGCATGCAATGAGATGTGTTTTTCTTTATTTCTGCATATTTCTGTAGCTAGCTGCATTCTTTCAGTCAACATCCCGCCCCATTTAGTGCTCACGTTTTTAAAGAAGTCCACCATTAGCCCGCAGTGTAAGCCTACCCGGGGCCTCCGCCGATGGTCCATGGTGTGTGGGATCCTTACTGGACCAACCCCAGCCGTAACGCAAATCTTAGCTTTGTCTCATTCGACCCCTAACTCGACCCAAGGAGCTACTGCAAACTCTTAGCCTAACACTAGCCCTAAATGAAAGACGCCTATTGTCCTCACATGTGGGATTTTGTTCTCGCTGCTAGTGCATACGAAACTTGGTTCCGACGTGTCCAGGAGTGGGAGAATTACCAGGGACCTTGCAATCTCGTGCCTGGGGGTTTCTAAGCTGGGCATAGGAGCTCCACTGGATGGAGCCAAGTGTCTTGAACTGAGTTTTTGTGATGCAGCAGGAAAAGGCGCTGCAAAAAGGAGCAACTACCAAGGCAAAGAGATGTGCATTCATTAGGGCATCGTGTCGGCAGATTTGTGGCCCTGCCAAGCACGTGTTTATTGACAGGATCGTGAACGCATGTCCGTTTTCAGTGAACAGTGATTTATGCTTTACCCTTTTTTGGTGAAAACGCACACGAGTCAGATGTGTGCTTTCAGTCTGGGTGTTCAGAAAAGCAAGAATTCATAAACACATGCCATTCCCTGGCTCCCAATTGTCCTGTCTGTACACGTGGCATGAAGATAAAAAAGAAACAGCTATTGGCAGCGGTGGGATTCGAACCCACGCCTCCAAAGAGACTGGAGCCTAAATCCAGCGCCTTAGACCGCTCGGCCACGCTACCCTGCTGGTACTGAAACGAGAGCCTCTGAGACCTGTATTTTTTTAGGGATTGGCTGGTTTGGCCATTAATTCAAAATCAAAGCAAAGCATGAACTTGGATTGAATTCTAGCACTGGCTGTGCAAAGCCCGAACTGAACAATAAAGCACACTTGTCAGCCTGAAATTGAAATGTCACCTTTCGGGAGTGCTCTGTTCAACAGCAGTCTGGTAGCCTAGTGGTCAATGTCAGCACCCCTCCATCCAGCAGTCTTGAGTTCAATTCCCGGTGAGGGAGGTCAGATCTTTTCTAGGTTTTTTTTGGTTCTAAAAATGTTTGGGAAGCGAAGGTTCAGGAACATTGCCGGTAGGGAGAGTAAGCTCTTTAAAGGCATGCAATGAGATGTGTTTTTCTTTATTTCTGCATATTTCTGTAGCTAGCTGCATTCTTTCAGTCAACATCCCGCCCCATTTAGTGCTCACGTTTTTAAAGAAGTCCACCATTAGCCCGCAGTGTAAGCCTACCCGGGGCCTCCGCCGATGGTCCATGGTGTGTGGGATCCTTACTGGACCAACCCCAGCCGTAACGCAAATCTTAGCTTTGTCTCATTCGACCCCTAACTCGACCCAAGGAGCTACTGCAAACTCTTAGCCTAACACTAGCCCTAAATGAAAGACGCCTATTGTCCTCACATGTGGGATTTTGTTCTCGCTGCTAGTGCATACGAAACTTGGTTCCGACGTGTCCAGGAGTGGGAGAATTACCAGGGACCTTGCAATCTCGTGCCTGGGGGTTTCTAAGCTGGGCATAGGAGCTCCACTGGATGGAGCCAAGTGTCTTGAACTGAGTTTTTGTGATGCAGCAGGAAAAGGCGCTGCAAAAAGGAGCAACTACCAAGGCAAAGAGATGTGCATTCATTAGGGCATCGTGTCGGCAGATTTGTGGCCCTGCCAAGCACGTGTTTATTGACAGGATCGTGAACGCATGTCCGTTTTCAGTGAACAGTGATTTATGCTTTACCCTTTTTTGGTGAAAACGCACACGAGTCAGATGTGTGCTTTCAGTCTGGGTGTTCAGAAAAGCAAGAATTCATAAACACATGCCATTCCCTGGCTCCCAATTGTCCTGTCTGTACACGTGGCATGAAGATAAAAAAGAAACAGCTATTGGCAGCGGTGGGATTCGAACCCACGCCTCCAAAGAGACTGGAGCCTAAATCCAGCGCCTTAGACCGCTCGGCCACGCTACCCTGCTGGTACTGAAACGAGAGCCTCTGAGACCTGTATTTTTTTAGGGATTGGCTGGTTTGGCCATTAATTCAAAATCAAAGCAAAGCATGAACTTGGATTGAATTCTAGCACTGGCTGTGCAAAGCCCGAACTGAACAATAAAGCACACTTGTCAGCCTGAAATTGAAATGTCACCTTTCGGGAGTGCTCTGTTCAACAGCAGTCTGGTAGCCTAGTGGTCAATGTCAGCACCCCTCCATCCAGCAGTCTTGAGTTCAATTCCCGGTGAGGGAGGTCAGATCTTTTCTAGGTTTTTTTTGGTTCTAAAAATGTTTGGGAAGCGAAGGTTCAGGAACATTGCCGGTAGGGAGAGTAAGCTCTTTAAAGGCATGCAATGAGATGTGTTTTTCTTTATTTCTGCATATTTCTGTAGCTAGCTGCATTCTTTCAGTCAACATCCCGCCCCATTTAGTGCTCACGTTTTTAAAGAAGTCCACCATTAGCCCGCAGTGTAAGCCTACCCGGGGCCTCCGCCGATGGTCCATGGTGTGTGGGATCCTTACTGGACCAACCCCAGCCGTAACGCAAATCTTAGCTTTGTCTCATTCGACCCCTAACTCGACCCAAGGAGCTACTGCAAACTCTTAGCCTAACACTAGCCCTAAATGAAAGACGCCTATTGTCCTCACATGTGGGATTTTGTTCTCGCTGCTAGTGCATACGAAACTTGGTTCCGACGTGTCCAGGAGTGGGAGAATTACCAGGGACCTTGCAATCTCGTGCCTGGGGGTTTCTAAGCTGGGCATAGGAGCTCCACTGGATGGAGCCAAGTGTCTTGAACTGAGTTTTTGTGATGCAGCAGGAAAAGGCGCTGCAAAAAGGAGCAACTACCAAGGCAAAGAGATGTGCATTCATTAGGGCATCGTGTCGGCAGATTTGTGGCCCTGCCAAGCACGTGTTTATTGACAGGATCGTGAACGCATGTCCGTTTTCAGTGAACAGTGATTTATGCTTTACCCTTTTTTGGTGAAAACGCACACGAGTCAGATGTGTGCTTTCAGTCTGGGTGTTCAGAAAAGCAAGAATTCATAAACACATGCCATTCCCTGGCTCCCAATTGTCCTGTCTGTACACGTGGCATGAAGATAAAAAAGAAACAGCTATTGGCAGCGGTGGGATTCGAACCCACGCCTCCAAAGAGACTGGAGCCTAAATCCAGCGCCTTAGACCGCTCGGCCACGCTACCCTGCTGGTACTGAAACGAGAGCCTCTGAGACCTGTATTTTTTTAGGGATTGGCTGGTTTGGCCATTAATTCAAAATCAAAGCAAAGCATGAACTTGGATTGAATTCTAGCACTGGCTGTGCAAAGCCCGAACTGAACAATAAAGCACACTTGTCAGCCTGAAATTGAAATGTCACCTTTCGGGAGTGCTCTGTTCAACAGCAGTCTGGTAGCCTAGTGGTCAATGTCAGCACCCCTCCATCCAGCAGTCTTGAGTTCAATTCCCGGTGAGGGAGGTCAGATCTTTTCTAGGTTTTTTTTGGTTCTAAAAATGTTTGGGAAGCGAAGGTTCAGGAACATTGCCGGTAGGGAGAGTAAGCTCTTTAAAGGCATGCAATGAGATGTGTTTTTCTTTATTTCTGCATATTTCTGTAGCTAGCTGCATTCTTTCAGTCAACATCCCGCCCCATTTAGTGCTCACGTTTTTAAAGAAGTCCACCATTAGCCCGCAGTGTAAGCCTACCCGGGGCCTCCGCCGATGGTCCATGGTGTGTGGGATCCTTACTGGACCAACCCCAGCCGTAACGCAAATCTTAGCTTTGTCTCATTCGACCCCTAACTCGACCCAAGGAGCTACTGCAAACTCTTAGCCTAACACTAGCCCTAAATGAAAGACGCCTATTGTCCTCACATGTGGGATTTTGTTCTCGCTGCTAGTGCATACGAAACTTGGTTCCGACGTGTCCAGGAGTGGGAGAATTACCAGGGACCTTGCAATCTCGTGCCTGGGGGTTTCTAAGCTGGGCATAGGAGCTCCACTGGATGGAGCCAAGTGTCTTGAACTGAGTTTTTGTGATGCAGCAGGAAAAGGCGCTGCAAAAAGGAGCAACTACCAAGGCAAAGAGATGTGCATTCATTAGGGCATCGTGTCGGCAGATTTGTGGCCCTGCCAAGCACGTGTTTATTGACAGGATCGTGAACGCATGTCCGTTTTCAGTGAACAGTGATTTATGCTTTACCCTTTTTTGGTGAAAACGCACACGAGTCAGATGTGTGCTTTCAGTCTGGGTGTTCAGAAAAGCAAGAATTCATAAACACATGCCATTCCCTGGCTCCCAATTGTCCTGTCTGTACACGTGGCATGAAGATAAAAAAGAAACAGCTATTGGCAGCGGTGGGATTCGAACCCACGCCTCCAAAGAGACTGGAGCCTAAATCCAGCGCCTTAGACCGCTCGGCCACGCTACCCTGCTGGTACTGAAACGAGAGCCTCTGAGACCTGTATTTTTTTAGGGATTGGCTGGTTTGGCCATTAATTCAAAATCAAAGCAAAGCATGAACTTGGATTGAATTCTAGCACTGGCTGTGCAAAGCCCGAACTGAACAATAAAGCACACTTGTCAGCCTGAAATTGAAATGTCACCTTTCGGGAGTGCTCTGTTCAACAGCAGTCTGGTAGCCTAGTGGTCAATGTCAGCACCCCTCCATCCAGCAGTCTTGAGTTCAATTCCCGGTGAGGGAGGTCAGATCTTTTCTAGGTTTTTTTTGGTTCTAAAAATGTTTGGGAAGCGAAGGTTCAGGAACATTGCCGGTAGGGAGAGTAAGCTCTTTAAAGGCATGCAATGAGATGTGTTTTTCTTTATTTCTGCATATTTCTGTAGCTAGCTGCATTCTTTCAGTCAACATCCCGCCCCATTTAGTGCTCACGTTTTTAAAGAAGTCCACCATTAGCCCGCAGTGTAAGCCTACCCGGGGCCTCCGCCGATGGTCCATGGTGTGTGGGATCCTTACTGGACCAACCCCAGCCGTAACGCAAATCTTAGCTTTGTCTCATTCGACCCCTAACTCGACCCAAGGAGATACTGCAAACTCTTAGCCTAACACTAGCCCTAAATGAAAGACGCCTATTGTCCTCACATGTGGGATTTTGTTCTCGCTGCTAGTGCATACGAAACTTGGTTCCGACGTGTCCAGGAGTGGGAGAATTACCAGGGACCTTGCAATCTCGTGCCTGGGGGTTTCTAAGCTGGGCATAGGAGCTCCACTGGATGGAGCCAAGTGTCTTGAACTGAGTTTTTGTGATGCAGCAGGAAAAGGCGCTGCAAAAAGGAGCAACTACCAAGGCAAAGAGATGTGCATTCATTAGGGCATCGTGTCGGCAGATTTGTGGCCCTGCCAAGCACGTGTTTATTGACAGGATCGTGAACGCATGTCCGTTTTCAGTGAACAGTGATTTATGCTTTACCCTTTTTTGGTGAAAACGCACACGAGTCAGATGTGTGCTTTCAGTCTGGGTGTTCAGAAAAGCAAGAATTCATAAACACATGCCATTCCCTGGCTCCCAATTGTCCTGTCTGTACACGTGGCATGAAGATAAAAAAGAAACAGCTATTGGCAGCGGTGGGATTCGAACCCACGCCTCCAAAGAGACTGGAGCCTAAATCCAGCGCCTTAGACCGCTCGGCCACGCTACCCTGCTGGTACTGAAACGAGAGCCTCTGAGACCTGTATTTTTTTAGGGATTGGCTGGTTTGGCCATTAATTCAAAATCAAAGCAAAGCATGAACTTGGATTGAATTCTAGCACTGGCTCTGCAAAGCCCGAACTGAACAATAAAGCACACTTGTCAGCCTGAAATTGAAATGTCACCTTTCGGGAGTGCTCTGTTCAACAGCAGTCTGGTAGCCTAGTGGTCAATGTCAGCACCCCTCCATCCAGCAGTCTTGAGTTCAATTCCCGGTGAGGGAGGTCAGATCTTTTCTAGGTTTTTTTTGGTTCTAAAAATGTTTGGGAAGCGAAGGTTCAGGAACATTGCCGGTAGGGAGAGTAAGCTCTTTAAAGGCATGCAATGAGATGTGTTTTTCTTTATTTCTGCATATTTCTGTAGCTAGCTGCATTCTTTCAGTCAACATCCCGCCCCATTTAGTGCTCACGTTTTTAAAGAAGTCCACCATTAGCCCGCAGTGTAAGCCTACCCGGGGCCTCCGCCGATGGTCCATGGTGTGTGGGATCCTTACTGGACCAACCCCAGCCGTAACGCAAATCTTAGCTTTGTCTCATTCGACCCCTAACTCGACCCAAGGAGCTACTGCAAACTCTTAGCCTAACACTAGCCCTAAATGAAAGACGCCTATTGTCCTCACATGTGGGATTTTGTTCTCGCTGCTAGTGCATACGAAACTTGGTTCCGACGTGTCCAGGAGTGGGAGAATTACCAGGGACCTTGCAATCTCGTGCCTGGGGGTTTCTAAGCTGGGCATAGGAGCTCCACTGGATGGAGCCAAGTGTCTTGAACTGAGTTTTTGTGATGCAGCAGGAAAAGGCGCTGCAAAAAGGAGCAACTACCAAGGCAAAGAGATGTGCATTCATTAGGGCATCGTGTCGGCAGATTTGTGGCCCTGCCAAGCACGTGTTTATTGACAGGATCGTGAACGCATGTCCGTTTTCAGTGAACAGTGATTTATGCTTTACCCTTTTTTGGTGAAAATGCACACGAGTCAGATGTGTGCTTTCAGTCTGGGTGTTCAGAAAAGCAAGAATTCATAAACACATGCCATTCCCTGGCTCCCAATTGTCCTGTCTGTACACGTGGCATGAAGATAAAAAAGAAACAGCTATTGGCAGCGGTGGGATTCGAACCCACGCCTCCAAAGAGACTGGAGCCTAAATCCAGCGCCTTAGACCGCTCGGCCACGCTACCCTGCTGGTACTGAAACGAGAGCCTCTGAGACCTGTATTTTTTTAGGGATTGGCTGGTTTGGCCATTAATTCAAAATCAAAGCAAAGCATGAACTTGGATTGAATTCTAGCACTGGCTGTGCAAAGCCCGAACTGAACAATAAAGCACACTTGTCAGCCTGAAATTGAAATGTCACCTTTCGGGAGTGCTCTGTTCAACAGCAGTCTGGTAGCCTAGTGGTCAATGTCAGCACCCCTCCATCCAGCAGTCTTGAGTTCAATTCCTGGTGAGGGAGGTCAGATCTTTTCTAGGTTTTTTTTGGTTCTAAAAATGTTTGGGAAGCGAAGGTTCAGGAACATTGCCGGTAGGGAGAGTAAGCTCTTTAAAGGCATGCAATGAGATGTGTTTTTCTTTATTTCTGCATATTTCTGTAGCTAGCTGCATTCTTTCAGTCAACATCCCGCCCCATTTAGTGCTCACGTTTTTAAAGAAGTCCACCATTAGCCCGCAGTGTAAGCCTACCCGGGGCCTCCGCCGATGGTCCATGGTGTGTGGGATCCTTACTGGACCAACCCCAGCCGTAACGCAAATCTTAGCTTTGTCTCATTCGACCCCTAACTCGACCCAAGGAGCTACTGCAAACTCTTAGCCTAACACTAGCCCTAAATGAAAGACGCCTATTGTCCTCACATGTGGGATTTTGTTCTCGCTGCTAGTGCATACGAAACTTGGTTCCGACGTGTCCAGGAGTGGGAGAATTACCAGGGACCTTGCAATCTCGTGCCTGGGGGTTTCTAAGCTGGGCATAGGAGCTCCACTGGATGGAGCCAAGTGTCTTGAACTGAGTTTTTGTGATGCAGCAGGAAAAGGCGCTGCAAAAAGGAGCAACTACCAAGGCAAAGAGATGTGCATTCATTAGGGCATCGTGTCGGCAGATTTGTGGCCCTGCCAAGCACGTGTTTATTGACAGGATCGTGAACGCATGTCCGTTTTCAGTGAACAGTGATTTATGCTTTACCCTTTTTTGGTGAAAACGCACACGAGTCAGATGTGTGCTTTCAGTCTGGGTGTTCAGAAAAGCAAGAATTCATAAACACATGCCATTCCCTGGCTCCCAATTGTCCTGTCTGTACACGTGGCATGAAGATAAAAAAGAAACAGCTATTGGCAGCGGTGGGATTCGAACCCACGCCTCCAAAGAGACTGGAGCCTAAATCCAGCGCCTTAGACCGCTCGGCCACGCTACCCTGCTGGTACTGAAACGAGAGCCTCTGAGACCTGTATTTTTTTAGGGATTGGCTGGTTTGGCCATTAATTCAAAATCAAAGCAAAGCATGAACTTGGATTGAATTCTAGCACTTGCTGTGCAAAGCCCGAACTGAACAATAAAGCACACTTGTCAGCCTGAAATTGAAATGTCACCTTTCGGGAGTGCTCTGTTCAACAGCAGTCTGGTAGCCTAGTGGTCAATGTCAGCACCCCTCCATCCAGCAGTCTTGAGTTCAATTCCCGGTGAGGGAGGTCAGATCTTTTCTAGGTTTTTTTTGGTTCTAAAAATGTTTGGGAAGCGAAGGTTCAGGAACATTGCCGGTAGGGAGAGTAAGCTCTTTAAAGGCATGCAATGAGATGTGTTTTTCTTTATTTCTGCATATTTCTGTAGCTAGCTGCATTCTTTCAGTCAACATCCCGCCCCATTTAGTGCTCACGTTTTTAAAGAAGTCCACCATTAGCCCGCAGTGTAAGCCTACCCGGGGCCTCCGCCGATGGTCCATGGTGTGTGGGATCCTTACTGGACCAACCCCAGCCGTAACGCAAATCTTAGCTTTGTCTCATTCGACCCCTAACTCGACCCAAGGAGCTACTGCAAACTCTTAGCCTAACACTAGCCCTAAATGAAAGACGCCTATTGTCCTCACATGTGGGATTTTGTTCTCGCTGCTAGTGCATACGAAACTTGGTTCCGACGTGTCCAGGAGTGGGAGAATTACCAGGGACCTTGCAATCTCGTGCCTGGGGGTTTCTAAGCTGGGCATAGGAGCTCCACTGGATGGAGCCAAGTGTCTTGAACTGAGTTTTTGTGATGCAGCAGGAAAAGGCGCTGCAAAAAGGAGCAACTACCAAGGCAAAGAGATGTGCATTCATTAGGGCATCGTGTCGGCAGATTTGTGGCCCTGCCAAGCACGTGTTTATTGACAGGATCGTGAACGCATGTCCGTTTTCAGTGAACAGTGATTTATGCTTTACCCTTTTTTGGTGAAAACGCACACGAGTCAGATGTGTGCTTTCAGTCTGGGTGTTCAGAAAAGCAAGAATTCATAAACACATGCCATTCCCTGGCTCCCAATTGTCCTGTCTGTACACGTGGCATGAAGATAAAAAAGAAACAGCTATTGGCAGCGGTGGGATTCGAACCCACGCCTCCAAAGAGACTGGAGCCTAAATCCAGCGCCTTAGACCGCTCGGCCACGCTACCCTGCTGGTACTGAAACGAGAGCCTCTGAGACCTGTATTTTTTTAGGGATTGGCTGGTTTGGCCATTAATTCAAAATCAAAGCAAAGCATGAACTTGGATTGAATTCTAGCACTGGCTGTGCAAAGCCCGAACTGAACAATAAAGCACACTTGTCAGCCTGAAATTGAAATGTCACCTTTCGGGAGTGCTCTGTTCGACAGCAGTCTGGTAGCCTAGTGGTCAATGTCAGCACCCCTCCATCCAGCAGTCTTGAGTTCAATTCCCGGTGAGGGAGGTCAGATCTTTTCTAGGTTTTTTTTGGTTCTAAAAATGTTTGGGAAGCGAAGGTTCAGGAACATTGCCGGTAGGGAGAGTAAGCTCTTTAAAGGCATGCAATGAGATGTGTTTTTCTTTATTTCTGCATATTTCTGTAGCTAGCTGCATTCTTTCAGTCAACATCCCGCCCCATTTAGTGCTCACGTTTTTAAAGAAGTCCACCATTAGCCCGCAGTGTAAGCCTACCCGGGGCCTCCGCCGATGGTCCATGGTGTGTGGGATCCTTACTGGACCAACCCCAGCCGTAACGCAAATCTTAGCTTTGTCTCATTCGACCCCTAACTCGACCCAAGGAGCTACTGCAAACTCTTAGCCTAACACTAGCCCTAAATGAAAGACGCCTATTGTCCTCACATGTGGGATTTTGTTCTCGCTGCTAGTGCATACGAAACTTGGTTCCGACGTGTCCAGGAGTGGGAGAATTACCAGGGACCTTGCAATCTCGTGCCTGGGGGTTTCTAAGCTGGGCATAGGAGCTCCACTGGATGGAGCCAAGTGTCTTGAACTGAGTTTTTGTGATGCAGCAGGAAAAGGCGCTGCAAAAAGGAGCAACTACCAAGGCAAAGAGATGTGCATTCATTAGGGCATCGTGTCGGCAGATTTGTGGCCCTGCCAAGCACGTGTTTATTGACAGGATCGTGAACGCATGTCCGTTTTCAGTGAACAGTGATTTATGCTTTACCCTTTTTTGGTGAAAACGCACACGAGTCAGATGTGTGCTTTCAGTCTGGGTGTTCAGAAAAGCAAGAATTCATAAACACATGCCATTCCCTGGCTCCCAATTGTCCTGTCTGTACACGTGGCATGAAGATAAAAAAGAAACAGCTATTGGCAGCGGTGGGATTCGAACCCACGCCTCCAAAGAGACTGGAGCCTAAATCCAGCGCCTTAGACCGCTCGGCCACGCTACCCTGCTGGTACTGAAACGAGAGCCTCTGAGACCTGTATTTTTTTAGGGATTGGCTGGTTTGGCCATTAATTCAAAATCAAAGCAAAGCATGAACTTGGATTGAATTCTAGCACTGGCTGTGCAAAGCCCGAACTGAACAATAAAGCACACTTGTCAGCCTGAAATTGAAATGTCACCTTTCGGGAGTGCTCTGTTCAACAGCAGTCTGGTAGCCTAGTGGTCAATGTCAGCACCCCTCCATCCAGCAGTCTTGAGTTCAATTCCCGGTGAGGGAGGTCAGATCTTTTCTAGGTTTTTTTTGGTTCTAAAAATGTTTGGGAAGCGAAGGTTCAGGAACATTGCCGGTAGGGAGAGTAAGCTCTTTAAAGGCATGCAATGAGATGTGTTTTTCTTTATTTCTGCATATTTCTGTAGCTAGCTGCATTCTTTCAGTCAACATCCCGCCCCATTTAGTGCTCACGTTTTTAAAGAAGTCCACCATTAGCCCGCAGTGTAAGCCTACCCGGGGCCTCCGCCGATGGTCCATGGTGTGTGGGATCCTTACTGGACCAACCCCAGCCGTAACGCAAATCTTAGCTTTGTCTCATTCGACCCCTAACTCGACCCAAGGAGCTACTGCAAACTCTTAGCCTAACACTAGCCCTAAATGAAAGACGCCTATTGTCCTCACATGTGGGATTTTGTTCTCGCTGCTAGTGCATACGAAACTTGGTTCCGACGTGTCCAGGAGTGGGAGAATTACCAGGGACCTTGCAATCTCGTGCCTGGGGGTTTCTAAGCTGGGCATAGGAGCTCCACTGGATGGAGCCAAGTGTCTTGAACTGAGTTTTTGTGATGCAGCAGGAAAAGGCGCTGCAAAAAGGAGCAACTACCAAGGCAAAGAGATGTGCATTCATTAGGGCATCGTGTCGGCAGATTTGTGGCCCTGCCAAGCACGTGTTTATTGACAGGATCGTGAACGCATGTCCGTTTTCAGTGAACAGTGATTTATGCTTTACCCTTTTTTGGTGAAAACGCACACGAGTCAGATGTGTGCTTTCAGTCTGGGTGTTCAGAAAAGCAAGAATTCATAAACACATGCCATTCCCTGGCTCCCAATTGTCCTGTCTGTACACGTGGCATGAAGATAAAAAAGAAACAGCTATTGGCAGCGGTGGGATTCGAACCCACGCCTCCAAAGAGACTGGAGCCTAAATCCAGCGCCTTAGACCGCTCGGCCACGCTACCCTGCTGGTACTGAAACGAGAGCCTCTGAGACCTGTATTTTTTTAGGGATTGGCTGGTTTGGCCATTAATTCAAAATCAAAGCAAAGCATGAACTTGGATTGAATTCTAGCACTGGCTGTGCAAAGCCCGAACTGAACAATAAAGCACACTTGTCAGCCTGAAATTGAAATGTCACCTTTCGGGAGTGCTCTGTTCGACAGCAGTCTGGTAGCCTAGTGGTCAATGTCAGCACCCCTCCATCCAGCAGTCTTGAGTTCAATTCCCGGTGAGGGAGGTCAGATCTTTTCTAGGTTTTTTTTGGTTCTAAAAATGTTTGGGAAGCGAAGGTTCAGGAACATTGCCGGTAGGGAGAGTAAGCTCTTTAAAGGCATGCAATGAGATGTGTTTTTCTTTATTTCTGCATATTTCTGTAGCTAGCTGCATTCTTTCAGTCAACATCCCGCCCCATTTAGTGCTCACGTTTTTAAAGAAGTCCACCATTAGCCCGCAGTGTAAGCCTACCCGGGGCCTCCGCCGATGGTCCATGGTGTGTGGGATCCTTACTGGACCAACCCCAGCCGTAACGCAAATCTTAGCTTTGTCTCATTCGACCCCTAACTCGACCCAAGGAGCTACTGCAAACTCTTAGCCTAACACTAGCCCTAAATGAAAGACGCCTATTGTCCTCACATGTGGGATTTTGTTCTCGCTGCTAGTGCATACGAAACTTGGTTCCGACGTGTCCAGGAGTGGGAGAATTACCAGGGACCTTGCAATCTCGTGCCTGGGGGTTTCTAAGCTGGGCATAGGAGCTCCACTGGATGGAGCCAAGTGTCTTGAACTGAGTTTTTGTGATGCAGCAGGAAAAGGCGCTGCAAAAAGGAGCAACTACCAAGGCAAAGAGATGTGCATTCATTAGGGCATCGTGTCGGCAGATTTGTGGCCCTGCCAAGCACGTGTTTATTGACAGGATCGTGAACGCATGTCCGTTTTCAGTGAACAGTGATTTATGCTTTACCCTTTTTTGGTGAAAACGCACACGAGTCAGATGTGTGCTTTCAGTCTGGGTGTTCAGAAAAGCAAGAATTCATAAACACATGCCATTCCCTGGCTCCCAATTGTCCTGTCTGTACACGTGGCATGAAGATAAAAAAGAAACAGCGGTGGGATTCGAACCCACGCCTCCAAAGAGACTGGAGCCTAAATCCAGCGCCTTAGACCGCTCGGCCACGCTACCCTGCTGGTACTGAAACGAGAGCCTCTGAGACCTGTATTTTTTTAGGGATTGGCTGGTTTGGCCATTAATTCAAAATCAAAGCAAAGCATGAACTTGGATTGAATTCTAGCACTGGCTGTGCAAAGCCCGAACTGAACAATAAAGCACACTTGTCAGCCTGAAATTGAAATGTCACCTTTCGGGAGTGCTCTGTTCGACAGCAGTCTGGTAGCCTAGTGGTCAATGTCAGCACCCCTCCATCCAGCAGTCTTGAGTTCAATTCCCGGTGAGGGAGGTCAGATCTTTTCTAGGTTTTTTTTGGTTCTAAAAATGTTTGGGAAGCGAAGGTTCAGGAACATTGCCGGTAGGGAGAGTAAGCTCTTTAAAGGCATGCAATGAGATGTGTTTTTCTTTATTTCTGCATATTTCTGTAGCTAGCTGCATTCTTTCAGTCAACATCCCGCCCCATTTAGTGCTCACGTTTTTAAAGAAGTCCACCATTAGCCCGCAGTGTAAGCCTACCCGGGGCCTCCGCCGATGGTCCATGGTGTGTGGGATCCTTACTGGACCAACCCCAGCCGTAACGCAAATCTTAGCTTTGTCTCATTCGACCCCTAACTCGACCCAAGGAGCTACTGCAAACTCTTAGCCTAACACTAGCCCTAAATGAAAGACGCCTATTGTCCTCACATGTGGGATTTTGTTCTCGCTGCTAGTGCATACGAAACTTGGTTCCGACGTGTCCAGGAGTGGGAGAATTACCAGGGACCTTGCAATCTCGTGCCTGGGGGTTTCTAAGCTGGGCATAGGAGCTCCACTGGATGGAGCCAAGTGTCTTGAACTGAGTTTTTGTGATGCAGCAGGAAAAGGCGCTGCAAAAAGGAGCAACTACCAAGGCAAAGAGATGTGCATTCATTAGGGCATCGTGTCGGCAGATTTCTGGCCCTGCCAAGCACGTGTTTATTGACAGGATCGTGAACGCATGTCCGTTTTCAGTGAACAGTGATTTATGCTTTACCCTTTTTTGGTGAAAACGCACACGAGTCAGATGTGTGCTTTCAGTCTGGGTGTTCAGAAAAGCAAGAATTCATAAACACATGCCATTCCCTGGCTCCCAATTGTCCTGTCTGTACACGTGGCATGAAGATAAAAAAGAAACAGCTATTGGCAGCGGTGGGATTCGAACCCACGCCTCCAAAGAGACTGGAGCCTAAATCCAGCGCCTTAGACCGCTCGGCCACGCTACCCTGCTGGTACTGAAACGAGAGCCTCTGAGACCTGTATTTTTTTAGGGATTGGCTGGTTTGGCCATTAATTCAAAATCAAAGCAAAGCATGAACTTGGATTGAATTCTAGCACTGGCTGTGCAAAGCCCGAACTGAACAATAAAGCACACTTGTCAGCCTGAAATTGAAATGTCACCTTTCGGGAGTGCTCTGTTCAACAGCAGTCTGGTAGCCTAGTGGTCAATGTCAGCACCCCTCCATCCAGCAGTCTTGAGTTCAATTCCCGGTGAGGGAGGTCAGATCTTTTCTAGGTTTTTTTTGGTTCTAAAAATGTTTGGGAAGCGAAGGTTCAGGAACATTGCCGGTAGGGAGAGTAAGCTCTTTAAAGGCATGCAATGAGATGTGTTTTTCTTTATTTCTGCATATTTCTGTAGCTAGCTGCATTCTTTCAGTCAACATCCCGCCCCATTTAGTGCTCACGTTTTTAAAGAAGTCCACCATTAGCCCGCAGTGTAAGCCTACCCGGGGCCTCCGCCGATGGTCCATGGTGTGTGGGATCCTTACTGGACCAACCCCAGCCGTAACGCAAATCTTAGCTTTGTCTCATTCGACCCCTAACTCGACCCAAGGAGCTACTGCAAACTCTTAGCCTAACACTAGCCCTAAATGAAAGACGCCTATTGTCCTCACATGTGGGATTTTGTTCTCGCTGCTAGTGCATACGAAACTTGGTTCCGACGTGTCCAGGAGTGGGAGAATTACCAGGGACCTTGCAATCTCGTGCCTGGGGGTTTCTAAGCTGGGCATAGGAGCTCCACTGGATGGAGCCAAGTGTCTTGAACTGAGTTTTTGTGATGCAGCAGGAAAAGGCGCTGCAAAAAGGAGCAACTACCAAGGCAAAGAGATGTGCATTCATTAGGGCATCGTGTCGGCAGATTTGTGGCCCTGCCAAGCACGTGTTTATTGACAGGATCGTGAACGCATGTCCGTTTTCAGTGAACAGTGATTTATGCTTTACCCTTTTTTGGTGAAAACGCACACGAGTCAGATGTGTGCTTTCAGTCTGGGTGTTCAGAAAAGCAAGAATTCATAAACACATGCCATTCCCTGGCTCCCAATTGTCCTGTCTGTACACGTGGCATGAAGATAAAAAAGAAACAGCTATTGGCAGCGGTGGGATTCGAACCCACGCCTCCAAAGAGACTGGAGCCTAAATCCAGCGCCTTAGACCGCTCGGCCACGCTACCCTGCTGGTACTGAAACGAGAGCCTCTGAGACCTGTATTTTTTTAGGGATTGGCTGGTTTGGCCATTAATTCAAAATCAAAGCAAAGCATGAACTTGGATTGAATTCTAGCACTGGCTGTGCAAAGCCCGAACTGAACAATAAAGCACACTTGTCAGCCTGAAATTGAAATGTCACCTTTCGGGAGTGCTCTGTTCGACAGCAGTCTGGTAGCCTAGTGGTCAATGTCAGCACCCCTCCATCCAGCAGTCTTGAGTTCAATTCCCGGTGAGGGAGGTCAGATCTTTTCTAGGTTTTTTTTGGTTCTAAAAATGTTTGGGAAGCGAAGGTTCAGGAACATTGCCGGTAGGGAGAGTAAGCTCTTTAAAGGCATGCAATGAGATGTGTTTTTCTTTATTTCTGCATATTTCTGTAGCTAGCTGCATTCTTTCAGTCAACATCCCGCCCCATTTAGTGCTCACGTTTTTAAAGAAGTCCACCATTAGCCCGCAGTGTAAGCCTACCCGGGGCCTCCGCCGATGGTCCATGGTGTGTGGGATCCTTACTGGACCAACCCCAGCCGTAACGCAAATCTTAGCTTTGTCTCATTCGACCCCTAACTCGACCCAAGGAGCTACTGCAAACTCTTAGCCTAACACTAGCCCTAAATGAAAGACGCCTATTGTCCTCACATGTGGGATTTTGTTCTCGCTGCTAGTGCATACGAAACTTGGTTCCGACGTGTCCAGGAGTGGGAGAATTACCAGGGACCTTGCAATCTCGTGCCTGGGGGTTTCTAAGCTGGGCATAGGAGCTCCACTGGATGGAGCCAAGTGTCTTGAACTGAGTTTTTGTGATGCAGCAGGAAAAGGCGCTGCAAAAAGGAGCAACTACCAAGGCAAAGAGATGTGCATTCATTAGGGCATCGTGTCGGCAGATTTCTGGCCCTGCCAAGCACGTGTTTATTGACAGGATCGTGAACGCATGTCCGTTTTCAGTGAACAGTGATTTATGCTTTACCCTTTTTTGGTGAAAACGCACACGAGTCAGATGTGTGCTTTCAGTCTGGGTGTTCAGAAAAGCAAGAATTCATAAACACATGCCATTCCCTGGCTCCCAATTGTCCTGTCTGTACACGTGGCATGAAGATAAAAAAGAAACAGCTATTGGCAGCGGTGGGATTCGAACCCACGCCTCCAAAGAGACTGGAGCCTAAATCCAGCGCCTTAGACCGCTCGGCCACGCTACCCTGCTGGTACTGAAACGAGAGCCTCTGAGACCTGTATTTTTTTAGGGATTGGCTGGTTTGGCCATTAATTCAAAATCAAAGCAAAGCATGAACTTGGATTGAATTCTAGCACTGGCTGTGCAAAGCCCGAACTGAACAATAAAGCACACTTGTCAGCCTGAAATTGAAATGTCACCTTTCGGGAGTGCTCTGTTCAACAGCAGTCTGGTAGCCTAGTGGTCAATGTCAGCACCCCTCCATCCAGCAGTCTTGAGTTCAATTCCCGGTGAGGGAGGTCAGATCTTTTCTAGGTTTTTTTTGGTTCTAAAAATGTTTGGGAAGCGAAGGTTCAGGAACATTGCCGGTAGGGAGAGTAAGCTCTTTAAAGGCATGCAATGAGATGTGTTTTTCTTTATTTCTGCATATTTCTGTAGCTAGCTGCATTCTTTCAGTCAACATCCCGCCCCATTTAGTGCTCACGTTTTTAAAGAAGTCCACCATTAGCCCGCAGTGTAAGCCTACCCGGGGCCTCCGCCGATGGTCCATGGTGTGTGGGATCCTTACTGGACCAACCCCAGCCGTAACGCAAATCTTAGCTTTGTCTCATTCGACCCCTAACTCGACCCAAGGAGCTACTGCAAACTCTTAGCCTAACACTAGCCCTAAATGAAAGACGCCTATTGTCCTCACATGTGGGATTTTGTTCTCGCTGCTAGTGCATACGAAACTTGGTTCCGACGTGTCCAGGAGTGGGAGAATTACCAGGGACCTTGCAATCTCGTGCCTGGGGGTTTCTAAGCTGGGCATAGGAGCTCCACTGGATGGAGCCAAGTGTCTTGAACTGAGTTTTTGTGATGCAGCAGGAAAAGGCGCTGCAAAAAGGAGCAACTACCAAGGCAAAGAGATGTGCATTCATTAGGGCATCGTGTCGGCAGATTTGTGGCCCTGCCAAGCACGTGTTTATTGACAGGATCGTGAACGCATGTCCGTTTTCAGTGAACAGTGATTTATGCTTTACCCTTTTTTGGTGAAAACGCACACGAGTCAGATGTGTGCTTTCAGTCTGGGTGTTCAGAAAAGCAAGAATTCATAAACACATGCCATTCCCTGGCTCCCAATTGTCCTGTCTGTACACGTGGCATGAAGATAAAAAAGAAACAGCTATTGGCAGCGGTGGGATTCGAACCCACGCCTCCAAAGAGACTGGAGCCTAAATCCAGCGCCTTAGACCGCTCGGCCACGCTACCCTGCTGGTACTGAAACGAGAGCCTCTGAGACCTGTATTTTTTTAGGGATTGGCTGGTTTGGCCATTAATTCAAAATCAAAGCAAAGCATGAACTTGGATTGAATTCTAGCACTGGCTGTGCAAAGCCCGAACTGAACAATAAAGCACACTTGTCAGCCTGAAATTGAAATGTCACCTTTCGGGAGTGCTCTGTTCGACAGCAGTCTGGTAGCCTAGTGGTCAATGTCAGCACCCCTCCATCCAGCAGTCTTGAGTTCAATTCCCGGTGAGGGAGGTCAGATCTTTTCTAGGTTTTTTTTGGTTCTAAAAATGTTTGGGAAGCGAAGGTTCAGGAACATTGCCGGTAGGGAGAGTAAGCTCTTTAAAGGCATGCAATGAGATGTGTTTTTCTTTATTTCTGCATATTTCTGTAGCTAGCTGCATTCTTTCAGTCAACATCCCGCCCCATTTAGTGCTCACGTTTTTAAAGAAGTCCACCATTAGCCCGCAGTGTAAGCCTACCCGGGGCCTCCGCCGATGGTCCATGGTGTGTGGGATCCTTACTGGACCAACCCCAGCCGTAACGCAAATCTTAGCTTTGTCTCATTCGACCCCTAACTCGACCCAAGGAGCTACTGCAAACTCTTAGCCTAACACTAGCCCTAAATGAAAGACGCCTATTGTCCTCACATGTGGGATTTTGTTCTCGCTGCTAGTGCATACGAAACTTGGTTCCGACGTGTCCAGGAGTGGGAGAATTACCAGGGACCTTGCAATCTCGTGCCTGGGGGTTTCTAAGCTGGGCATAGGAGCTCCACTGGATGGAGCCAAGTGTCTTGAACTGAGTTTTTGTGATGCAGCAGGAAAAGGCGCTGCAAAAAGGAGCAACTACCAAGGCAAAGAGATGTGCATTCATTAGGGCATCGTGTCGGCAGATTTCTGGCCCTGCCAAGCACGTGTTTATTGACAGGATCGTGAACGCATGTCCGTTTTCAGTGAACAGTGATTTATGCTTTACCCTTTTTTGGTGAAAACGCACACGAGTCAGATGTGTGCTTTCAGTCTGGGTGTTCAGAAAAGCAAGAATTCATAAACACATGCCATTCCCTGGCTCCCAATTGTCCTGTCTGTACACGTGGCATGAAGATAAAAAAGAAACAGCTATTGGCAGCGGTGGGATTCGAACCCACGCCTCCAAAGAGACTGGAGCCTAAATCCAGCGCCTTAGACCGCTCGGCCACGCTACCCTGCTGGTACTGAAACGAGAGCCTCTGAGACCTGTATTTTTTTAGGGATTGGCTGGTTTGGCCATTAATTCAAAATCAAAGCAAAGCATGAACTTGGATTGAATTCTAGCACTGGCTGTGCAAAGCCCGAACTGAACAATAAAGCACACTTGTCAGCCTGAAATTGAAATGTCACCTTTCGGGAGTGCTCTGTTCAACAGCAGTCTGGTAGCCTAGTGGTCAATGTCAGCACCCCTCCATCCAGCAGTCTTGAGTTCAATTCCCGGTGAGGGAGGTCAGATCTTTTCTAGGTTTTTTTTGGTTCTAAAAATGTTTGGGAAGCGAAGGTTCAGGAACATTGCCGGTAGGGAGAGTAAGCTCTTTAAAGGCATGCAATGAGATGTGTTTTTCTTTATTTCTGCATATTTCTGTAGCTAGCTGCATTCTTTCAGTCAACATCCCGCCCCATTTAGTGCTCACGTTTTTAAAGAAGTCCACCATTAGCCCGCAGTGTAAGCCTACCCGGGGCCTCCGCCGATGGTCCATGGTGTGTGGGATCCTTACTGGACCAACCCCAGCCGTAACGCAAATCTTAGCTTTGTCTCATTCGACCCCTAACTCGACCCAAGGAGCTACTGCAAACTCTTAGCCTAACACTAGCCCTAAATGAAAGACGCCTATTGTCCTCACATGTGGGATTTTGTTCTCGCTGCTAGTGCATACGAAACTTGGTTCCGACGTGTCCAGGAGTGGGAGAATTACCAGGGACCTTGCAATCTCGTGCCTGGGGGTTTCTAAGCTGGGCATAGGAGCTCCACTGGATGGAGCCAAGTGTCTTGAACTGAGTTTTTGTGATGCAGCAGGAAAAGGCGCTGCAAAAAGGAGCAACTACCAAGGCAAAGAGATGTGCATTCATTAGGGCATCGTGTCGGCAGATTTGTGGCCCTGCCAAGCACGTGTTTATTGACAGGATCGTGAACGCATGTCCGTTTTCAGTGAACAGTGATTTATGCTTTACCCTTTTTTGGTGAAAACGCACACGAGTCAGATGTGTGCTTTCAGTCTGGGTGTTCAGAAAAGCAAGAATTCATAAACACATGCCATTCCCTGGCTCCCAATTGTCCTGTCTGTACACGTGGCATGAAGATAAAAAAGAAACAGCTATTGGCAGCGGTGGGATTCGAACCCACGCCTCCAAAGAGACTGGAGCCTAAATCCAGCGCCTTAGACCGCTCGGCCACGCTACCCTGCTGGTACTGAAACGAGAGCCTCTGAGACCTGTATTTTTTTAGGGATTGGCTGGTTTGGCCATTAATTCAAAATCAAAGCAAAGCATGAACTTGGATTGAATTCTAGCACTGGCTGTGCAAAGCCCGAACTGAACAATAAAGCACACTTGTCAGCCTGAAATTGAAATGTCACCTTTCGGGAGTGCTCTGTTCGACAGCAGTCTGGTAGCCTAGTGGTCAATGTCAGCACCCCTCCATCCAGCAGTCTTGAGTTCAATTCCCGGTGAGGGAGGTCAGATCTTTTCTAGGTTTTTTTTGGTTCTAAAAATGTTTGGGAAGCGAAGGTTCAGGAACATTGCCGGTAGGGAGAGTAAGCTCTTTAAAGGCATGCAATGAGATGTGTTTTTCTTTATTTCTGCATATTTCTGTAGCTAGCTGCATTCTTTCAGTCAACATCCCGCCCCATTTAGTGCTCACGTTTTTAAAGAAGTCCACCATTAGCCCGCAGTGTAAGCCTACCCGGGGCCTCCGCCGATGGTCCATGGTGTGTGGGATCCTTACTGGACCAACCCCAGCCGTAACGCAAATCTTAGCTTTGTCTCATTCGACCCCTAACTCGACCCAAGGAGCTACTGCAAACTCTTAGCCTAACACTAGCCCTAAATGAAAGACGCCTATTGTCCTCACATGTGGGATTTTGTTCTCGCTGCTAGTGCATACGAAACTTGGTTCCGACGTGTCCAGGAGTGGGAGAATTACCAGGGACCTTGCAATCTCGTGCCTGGGGGTTTCTAAGCTGGGCATAGGAGCTCCACTGGATGGAGCCAAGTGTCTTGAACTGAGTTTTTGTGATGCAGCAGGAAAAGGCGCTGCAAAAAGGAGCAACTACCAAGGCAAAGAGATGTGCATTCATTAGGGCATCGTGTCGGCAGATTTGTGGCCCTGCCAAGCACGTGTTTATTGACAGGATCGTGAACGCATGTCCGTTTTCAGTGAACAGTGATTTATGCTTTACCCTTTTTTGGTGAAAACGCACACGAGTCAGATGTGTGCTTTCAGTCTGGGTGTTCAGAAAAGCAAGAATTCATAAACACATGCCATTCCCTGGCTCCCAATTGTCCTGTCTGTACACGTGGCATGAAGATAAAAAAGAAACAGCTATTGGCAGCGGTGGGATTCGAACCCACGCCTCCAAAGAGACTGGAGCCTAAATCCAGCGCCTTAGACCGCTCGGCCACGCTACCCTGCTGGTACTGAAACGAGAGCCTCTGAGACCTGTATTTTTTTAGGGATTGGCTGGTTTGGCCATTAATTCAAAATCAAAGCAAAGCATGAACTTGGATTGAATTCTAGCACTGGCTGTGCAAAGCCCGAACTGAACAATAAAGCACACTTGTCAGCCTGAAATTGAAATGTCACCTTTCGGGAGTGCTCTGTTCGACAGCAGTCTGGTAGCCTAGTGGTCAATGTCAGCACCCCTCCATCCAGCAGTCTTGAGTTCAATTCCCGGTGAGGGAGGTCAGATCTTTTCTAGGTTTTTTTTGGTTCTAAAAATGTTTGGGAAGCGAAGGTTCAGGAACATTGCCGGTAGGGAGAGTAAGCTCTTTAAAGGCATGCAATGAGATGTGTTTTTCTTTATTTCTGCATATTTCTGTAGCTAGCTGCATTCTTTCAGTCAACATCCCGCCCCATTTAGTGCTCACGTTTTTAAAGAAGTCCACCATTAGCCCGCAGTGTAAGCCTACCCGGGGCCTCCGCCGATGGTCCATGGTGTGTGGGATCCTTACTGGACCAACCCCAGCCGTAACGCAAATCTTAGCTTTGTCTCATTCGACCCCTAACTCGACCCAAGGAGCTACTGCAAACTCTTAGCCTAACACTAGCCCTAAAGGAAAGACGCCTATTGTCCTCACATGTGGGATTTTGTTCTCGCTGCTAGTGCATACGAAACTTGGTTCCGACGTGTCCAGGAGTGGGAGAATTACCAGGGACCTTGCAATCTCGTGCCTGGGGGTTTCTAAGCTGGGCATAGGAGCTCCACTGGATGGAGCCAAGTGTCTTGAACTGAGTTTTTGTGATGCAGCAGGAAAAGGCGCTGCAAAAAGGAGCAACTACCAAGGCAAAGAGATGTGCATTCATTAGGGCATCGTGTCGGCAGATTTGTGGCCCTGCCAAGCACGTGTTTATTGACAGGATCGTGAACGCATGTCCGTTTTCAGTGAACAGTGATTTATGCTTTACCCTTTTTTGGTGAAAACGCACACGAGTCAGATGTGTGCTTTCAGTCTGGGTGTTCAGAAAAGCAAGAATTCATAAACACATGCCATTCCCTGGCTCCCAATTGTCCTGTCTGTACACGTGGCATGAAGATAAAAAAGAAACAGCTATTGGCAGCGGTGGGATTCGAACCCACGCCTCCAAAGAGACTGGAGCCTAAATCCAGCGCCTTAGACCGCTCGGCCACGCTACCCTGCTGGTACTGAAACGAGAGCCTCTGAGACCTGTATTTTTTTAGGGATTGGCTGGTTTGGCCATTAATTCAAAATCAAAGCAAAGCATGAACTTGGATTGAATTCTAGCACTGGCTGTGCAAAGCCCGAACTGAACAATAAAGCACACTTGTCAGCCTGAAATTGAAATGTCACCTTTCGGGAGTGCTCTGTTCAACAGCAGTCTGGTAGCCTAGTGGTCAATGTCAGCACCCCTCCATCCAGCAGTCTTGAGTTCAATTCCCGGTGAGGGAGGTCAGATCTTTTCTAGGTTTTTTTTGGTTCTAAAAATGTTTGGGAAGCGAAGGTTCAGGAACATTGCCGGTAGGGAGAGTAAGCTCTTTAAAGGCATGCAATGAGATGTGTTTTTCTTTATTTCTGCATATTTCTGTAGCTAGCTGCATTCTTTCAGTCAACATCCCGCCCCATTTAGTGCTCACGTTTTTAAAGAAGTCCACCATTAGCCCGCAGTGTAAGCCTACCCGGGGCCTCCGCCGATGGTCCATGGTGTGTGGGATCCTTACTGGACCAACCCCAGCCGTAACGCAAATCTTAGCTTTGTCTCATTCGACCCCTAACTCGACCCAAGGAGCTACTGCAAACTCTTAGCCTAACACTAGCCCTAAATGAAAGACGCCTATTGTCCTCACATGTGGGATTTTGTTCTCGCTGCTAGTGCATACGAAACTTGGTTCCGACGTGTCCAGGAGTGGGAGAATTACCAGGGACCTTGCAATCTCGTGCCTGGGGGTTTCTAAGCTGGGCATAGGAGCTCCACTGGATGGAGCCAAGTGTCTTGAACTGAGTTTTTGTGATGCAGCAGGAAAAGGCGCTGCAAAAAGGAGCAACTACCAAGGCAAAGAGATGTGCATTCATTAGGGCATCGTGTCGGCAGATTTGTGGCCCTGCCAAGCACGTGTTTATTGACAGGATCGTGAACGCATGTCCGTTTTCAGTGAACAGTGATTTATGCTTTACCCTTTTTTGGTGAAAACGCACACGAGTCAGATGTGTGCTTTCAGTCTGGGTGTTCAGAAAAGCAAGAATTCATAAACACATGCCATTCCCTGGCTCCCAATTGTCCTGTCTGTACACGTGGCATGAAGATAAAAAAGAAACAGCTATTGGCAGCGGTGGGATTCGAACCCACGCCTCCAAAGAGACTGGAGCCTAAATCCAGCGCCTTAGACCGCTCGGCCACGCTACCCTGCTGGTACTGAAACGAGAGCCTCTGAGACCTGTATTTTTTTAGGGATTGGCTGGTTTGGCCATTAATTCAAAATCAAAGCAAAGCATGAACTTGGATTGAATTCTAGCACTGGCTGTGCAAAGCCCGAACTGAACAATAAAGCACACTTGTCAGCCTGAAATTGAAATGTCACCTTTCGGGAGTGCTCTGTTCGACAGCAGTCTGGTAGCCTAGTGGTCAATGTCAGCACCCCTCCATCCAGCAGTCTTGAGTTCAATTCCCGGTGAGGGAGGTCAGATCTTTTCTAGGTTTTTTTTGGTTCTAAAAATGTTTGGGAAGCGAAGGTTCAGGAACATTGCCGGTAGGGAGAGTAAGCTCTTTAAAGGCATGCAATGAGATGTGTTTTTCTTTATTTCTGCATATTTCTGTAGCTAGCTGCATTCTTTCAGTCAACATCCCGCCCCATTTAGTGCTCACGTTTTTAAAGAAGTCCACCATTAGCCCGCAGTGTAAGCCTACCCGGGGCCTCCGCCGATGGTCCATGGTGTGTGGGATCCTTACTGGACCAACCCCAGCCGTAACGCAAATCTTAGCTTTGTCTCATTCGACCCCTAACTCGACCCAAGGAGCTACTGCAAACTCTTAGCCTAACACTAGCCCTAAATGAAAGACGCCTATTGTCCTCACATGTGGGATTTTGTTCTCGCTGCTAGTGCATACGAAACTTGGTTCCGACGTGTCCAGGAGTGGGAGAATTACCAGGGACCTTGCAATCTCGTGCCTGGGGGTTTCTAAGCTGGGCATAGGAGCTCCACTGGATGGAGCCAAGTGTCTTGAACTGAGTTTTTGTGATGCAGCAGGAAAAGGCGCTGCAAAAAGGAGCAACTACCAAGGCAAAGAGATGTGCATTCATTAGGGCATCGTGTCGGCAGATTTGTGGCCCTGCCAAGCACGTGTTTATTGACAGGATCGTGAACGCATGTCCGTTTTCAGTGAACAGTGATTTATGCTTTACCCTTTTTTGGTGAAAACGCACACGAGTCAGATGTGTGCTTTCAGTCTGGGTGTTCAGAAAAGCAAGAATTCATAAACACATGCCATTCCCTGGCTCCCAATTGTCCTGTCTGTACACGTGGCATGAAGATAAAAAAGAAACAGCTATTGGCAGCGGTGGGATTCGAACCCACGCCTCCAAAGAGACTGGAGCCTAAATCCAGCGCCTTAGACCGCTCGGCCACGCTACCCTGCTGGTACTGAAACGAGAGCCTCTGAGACCTGTATTTTTTTAGGGATTGGCTGGTTTGGCCATTAATTCAAAATCAAAGCAAAGCATGAACTTGGATTGAATTCTAGCACTGGCTGTGCAAAGCCCGAACTGAACAATAAAGCACACTTGTCAGCCTGAAATTGAAATGTCACCTTTCGGGAGTGCTCTGTTCAACAGCAGTCTGGTAGCCTAGTGGTCAATGTCAGCACCCCTCCATCCAGCAGTCTTGAGTTCAATTCCCGGTGAGGGAGGTCAGATCTTTTCTAGGTTTTTTTTGGTTCTAAAAATGTTTGGGAAGCGAAGGTTCAGGAACATTGCCGGTAGGGAGAGTAAGCTCTTTAAAGGCATGCAATGAGATGTGTTTTTCTTTATTTCTGCATATTTCTGTAGCTAGCTGCATTCTTTCAGTCAACATCCCGCCCCATTTAGTGCTCACGTTTTTAAAGAAGTCCACCATTAGCCCGCAGTGTAAGCCTACCCGGGGCCTCCGCCGATGGTCCATGGTGTGTGGGATCCTTACTGGACCAACCCCAGCCGTAACGCAAATCTTAGCTTTGTCTCATTCGACCCCTAACTCGACCCAAGGAGCTACTGCAAACTCTTAGCCTAACACTAGCCCTAAATGAAAGACGCCTATTGTCCTCACATGTGGGATTTTGTTCTCGCTGCTAGTGCATACGAAACTTGGTTCCGACGTGTCCAGGAGTGGGAGAATTACCAGGGACCTTGCAATCTCGTGCCTGGGGGTTTCTAAGCTGGGCATAGGAGCTCCACTGGATGGAGCCAAGTGTCTTGAACTGAGTTTTTGTGATGCAGCAGGAAAAGGCGCTGCAAAAAGGAGCAACTACCAAGGCAAAGAGATGTGCATTCATTAGGGCATCGTGTCGGCAGATTTGTGGCCCTGCCAAGCACGTGTTTATTGACAGGATCGTGAACGCATGTCCGTTTTCAGTGAACAGTGATTTATGCTTTACCCTTTTTTGGTGAAAACGCACACGAGTCAGATGTGTGCTTTCAGTCTGGGTGTTCAGAAAAGCAAGAATTCATAAACACATGCCATTCCCTGGCTCCCAATTGTCCTGTCTGTACACGTGGCATGAAGATAAAAAAGAAACAGCTATTGGCAGCGGTGGGATTCGAACCCACGCCTCCAAAGAGACTGGAGCCTAAATCCAGCGCCTTAGACCGCTCGGCCACGCTACCCTGCTGGTACTGAAACGAGAGCCTCTGAGACCTGTATTTTTTTAGGGATTGGCTGGTTTGGCCATTAATTCAAAATCAAAGCAAAGCATGAACTTGGATTGAATTCTAGCACTGGCTGTGCAAAGCCCGAACTGAACAATAAAGCACACTTGTCAGCCTGAAATTGAAATGTCACCTTTCGGGAGTGCTCTGTTCAACAGCAGTCTGGTAGCCTAGTGGTCAATGTCAGCACCCCTCCATCCAGCAGTCTTGAGTTCAATTCCCGGTGAGGGAGGTCAGATCTTTTCTAGGTTTTTTTTGGTTCTAAAAATGTTTGGGAAGCGAAGGTTCAGGAACATTGCCGGTAGGGAGAGTAAGCTCTTTAAAGGCATGCAATGAGATGTGTTTTTCTTTATTTCTGCATATTTCTGTAGCTAGCTGCATTCTTTCAGTCAACATCCCGCCCCATTTAGTGCTCACGTTTTTAAAGAAGTCCACCATTAGCCCGCAGTGTAAGCCTACCCGGGGCCTCCGCCGATGGTCCATGGTGTGTGGGATCCTTACTGGACCAACCCCAGCCGTAACGCAAATCTTAGCTTTGTCTCATTCGACCCCTAACTCGACCCAAGGAGCTACTGCAAACTCTTAGCCTAACACTAGCCCTAAATGAAAGACGCCTATTGTCCTCACATGTGGGATTTTGTTCTCGCTGCTAGTGCATACGAAACTTGGTTCCGACGTGTCCAGGAGTGGGAGAATTACCAGGGACCTTGCAATCTCGTGCCTGGGGGTTTCTAAGCTGGGCATAGGAGCTCCACTGGATGGAGCCAAGTGTCTTGAACTGAGTTTTTGTGATGCAGCAGGAAAAGGCGCTGCAAAAAGGAGCAACTACCAAGGCAAAGAGATGTGCATTCATTAGGGCATCGTGTCGGCAGATTTGTGGCCCTGCCAAGCACGTGTTTATTGACAGGATCGTGAACGCATGTCCGTTTTCAGTGAACAGTGATTTATGCTTTACCCTTTTTTGGTGAAAACGCACACGAGTCAGATGTGTGCTTTCAGTCTGGGTGTTCAGAAAAGCAAGAATTCATAAACACATGCCATTCCCTGGCTCCCAATTGTCCTGTCTGTACACGTGGCATGAAGATAAAAAAGAAACAGCTATTGGCAGCGGTGGGATTCGAACCCACGCCTCCAAAGAGACTGGAGCCTAAATCCAGCGCCTTAGACCGCTCGGCCACGCTACCCTGCTGGTACTGAAACGAGAGCCTCTGAGACCTGTATTTTTTTAGGGATTGGCTGGTTTGGCCATTAATTCAAAATCAAAGCAAAGCATGAACTTGGATTGAATTCTAGCACTGGCTGTGCAAAGCCCGAACTGAACAATAAAGCACACTTGTCAGCCTGAAATTGAAATGTCACCTTTCGGGAGTGCTCTGTTCAACAGCAGTCTGGTAGCCTAGTGGTCAATGTCAGCACCCCTCCATCCAGCAGTCTTGAGTTCAATTCCCGGTGAGGGAGGTCAGATCTTTTCTAGGTTTTTTTTGGTTCTAAAAATGTTTGGGAAGCGAAGGTTCAGGAACATTGCCGGTAGGGAGAGTAAGCTCTTTAAAGGCATGCAATGAGATGTGTTTTTCTTTATTTCTGCATATTTCTGTAGCTAGCTGCATTCTTTCAGTCAACATCCCGCCCCATTTAGTGCTCACGTTTTTAAAGAAGTCCACCATTAGCCCGCAGTGTAAGCCTACCCGGGGCCTCCGCCGATGGTCCATGGTGTGTGGGATCCTTACTGGACCAACCCCAGCCGTAACGCAAATCTTAGCTTTGTCTCATTCGACCCCTAACTCGACCCAAGGAGCTACTGCAAACTCTTAGCCTAACACTAGCCCTAAATGAAAGACGCCTATTGTCCTCACATGTGGGATTTTGTTCTCGCTGCTAGTGCATACGAAACTTGGTTCCGACGTGTCCAGGAGTGGGAGAATTACCAGGGACCTTGCAATCTCGTGCCTGGGGGTTTCTAAGCTGGGCATAGGAGCTCCACTGGATGGAGCCAAGTGTCTTGAACTGAGTTTTTGTGATGCAGCAGGAAAAGGCGCTGCAAAAAGGAGCAACTACCAAGGCAAAGAGATGTGCATTCATTAGGGCATCGTGTCGGCAGATTTGTGGCCCTGCCAAGCACGTGTTTATTGACAGGATCGTGAACGCATGTCCGTTTTCAGTGAACAGTGATTTATGCTTTACCCTTTTTTGGTGAAAACGCACACGAGTCAGATGTGTGCTTTCAGTCTGGGTGTTCAGAAAAGCAAGAATTCATAAACACATGCCATTCCCTGGCTCCCAATTGTCCTGTCTGTACACGTGGCATGAAGATAAAAAAGAAACAGCTATTGGCAGCGGTGGGATTCGAACCCACGCCTCCAAAGAGACTGGAGCCTAAATCCAGCGCCTTAGACCGCTCGGCCACGCTACCCTGCTGGTACTGAAACGAGAGCCTCTGAGACCTGTATTTTTTTAGGGATTGGCTGGTTTGGCCATTAATTCAAAATCAAAGCAAAGCATGAACTTGGATTGAATTCTAGCACTGGCTGTGCAAAGCCCGAACTGAACAATAAAGCACACTTGTCAGCCTGAAATTGAAATGTCACCTTTCGGGAGTGCTCTGTTCAACAGCAGTCTGGTAGCCTAGTGGTCAATGTCAGCACCCCTCCATCCAGCAGTCTTGAGTTCAATTCCCGGTGAGGGAGGTCAGATCTTTTCTAGGTTTTTTTTGGTTCTAAAAATGTTTGGGAAGCGAAGGTTCAGGAACATTGCCGGTAGGGAGAGTAAGCTCTTTAAAGGCATGCAATGAGATGTGTTTTTCTTTATTTCTGCATATTTCTGTAGCTAGCTGCATTCTTTCAGTCAACATCCCGCCCCATTTAGTGCTCACGTTTTTAAAGAAGTCCACCATTAGCCCGCAGTGTAAGCCTACCCGGGGCCTCCGCCGATGGTCCATGGTGTGTGGGATCCTTACTGGACCAACCCCAGCCGTAACGCAAATCTTAGCTTTGTCTCATTCGACCCCTAACTCGACCCAAGGAGATACTGCAAACTCTTAGCCTAACACTAGCCCTAAATGAAAGACGCCTATTGTCCTCACATGTGGGATTTTGTTCTCGCTGCTAGTGCATACGAAACTTGGTTCCGACGTGTCCAGGAGTGGGAGAATTACCAGGGACCTTGCAATCTCGTGCCTGGGGGTTTCTAAGCTGGGCATAGGAGCTCCACTGGATGGAGCCAAGTGTCTTGAACTGAGTTTTTGTGATGCAGCAGGAAAAGGCGCTGCAAAAAGGAGCAACTACCAAGGCAAAGAGATGTGCATTCATTAGGGCATCGTGTCGGCAGATTTGTGGCCCTGCCAAGCACGTGTTTATTGACAGGATCGTGAACGCATGTCCGTTTTCAGTGAACAGTGATTTATGCTTTACCCTTTTTTGGTGAAAACGCACACGAGTCAGATGTGTGCTTTCAGTCTGGGTGTTCAGAAAAGCAAGAATTCATAAACACATGCCATTCCCTGGCTCCCAATTGTCCTGTCTGTACACGTGGCATGAAGATAAAAAAGAAACAGCTATTGGCAGCGGTGGGATTCGAACCCACGCCTCCAAAGAGACTGGAGCCTAAATCCAGCGCCTTAGACCGCTCGGCCACGCTACCCTGCTGGTACTGAAACGAGAGCCTCTGAGACCTGTATTTTTTTAGGGATTGGCTGGTTTGGCCATTAATTCAAAATCAAAGCAAAGCATGAACTTGGATTGAATTCTAGCACTGGCTCTGCAAAGCCCGAACTGAACAATAAAGCACACTTGTCAGCCTGAAATTGAAATGTCACCTTTCGGGAGTGCTCTGTTCAACAGCAGTCTGGTAGCCTAGTGGTCAATGTCAGCACCCCTCCATCCAGCAGTCTTGAGTTCAATTCCCGGTGAGGGAGGTCAGATCTTTTCTAGGTTTTTTTTGGTTCTAAAAATGTTTGGGAAGCGAAGGTTCAGGAACATTGCCGGTAGGGAGAGTAAGCTCTTTAAAGGCATGCAATGAGATGTGTTTTTCTTTATTTCTGCATATTTCTGTAGCTAGCTGCATTCTTTCAGTCAACATCCCGCCCCATTTAGTGCTCACGTTTTTAAAGAAGTCCACCATTAGCCCGCAGTGTAAGCCTACCCGGGGCCTCCGCCGATGGTCCATGGTGTGTGGGATCCTTACTGGACCAACCCCAGCCGTAACGCAAATCTTAGCTTTGTCTCATTCGACCCCTAACTCGACCCAAGGAGCTACTGCAAACTCTTAGCCTAACACTAGCCCTAAATGAAAGACGCCTATTGTCCTCACATGTGGGATTTTGTTCTCGCTGCTAGTGCATACGAAACTTGGTTCCGACGTGTCCAGGAGTGGGAGAATTACCAGGGACCTTGCAATCTCGTGCCTGGGGGTTTCTAAGCTGGGCATAGGAGCTCCACTGGATGGAGCCAAGTGTCTTGAACTGAGTTTTTGTGATGCAGCAGGAAAAGGCGCTGCAAAAAGGAGCAACTACCAAGGCAAAGAGATGTGCATTCATTAGGGCATCGTGTCGGCAGATTTGTGGCCCTGCCAAGCACGTGTTTATTGACAGGATCGTGAACGCATGTCCGTTTTCAGTGAACAGTGATTTATGCTTTACCCTTTTTTGGTGAAAATGCACACGAGTCAGATGTGTGCTTTCAGTCTGGGTGTTCAGAAAAGCAAGAATTCATAAACACATGCCATTCCCTGGCTCCCAATTGTCCTGTCTGTACACGTGGCATGAAGATAAAAAAGAAACAGCTATTGGCAGCGGTGGGATTCGAACCCACGCCTCCAAAGAGACTGGAGCCTAAATCCAGCGCCTTAGACCGCTCGGCCACGCTACCCTGCTGGTACTGAAACGAGAGCCTCTGAGACCTGTATTTTTTTAGGGATTGGCTGGTTTGGCCATTAATTCAAAATCAAAGCAAAGCATGAACTTGGATTGAATTCTAGCACTGGCTGTGCAAAGCCGAACTGAACAATAAAGCACACTTGTCAGCCTGAAATTGAAATGTCACCTTTCGGGAGTGCTCTGTTCAACAGCAGTCTGGTAGCCTAGTGGTCAATGTCAGCACCCCTCCATCCAGCAGTCTTGAGTTCAATTCCTGGTGAGGGAGGTCAGATCTTTTCTAGGTTTTTTTTGGTTCTAAAAATGTTTGGGAAGCGAAGGTTCAGGAACATTGCCGGTAGGGAGAGTAAGCTCTTTAAAGGCATGCAATGAGATGTGTTTTTCTTTATTTCTGCATATTTCTGTAGCTAGCTGCATTCTTTCAGTCAACATCCCGCCCCATTTAGTGCTCACGTTTTTAAAGAAGTCCACCATTAGCCCGCAGTGTAAGCCTACCCGGGGCCTCCGCCGATGGTCCATGGTGTGTGGGATCCTTACTGGACCAACCCCAGCCGTAACGCAAATCTTAGCTTTGTCTCATTCGACCCCTAACTCGACCCAAGGAGCTACTGCAAACTCTTAGCCTAACACTAGCCCTAAATGAAAGACGCCTATTGTCCTCACATGTGGGATTTTGTTCTCGCTGCTAGTGCATACGAAACTTGGTTCCGACGTGTCCAGGAGTGGGAGAATTACCAGGGACCTTGCAATCTCGTGCCTGGGGGTTTCTAAGCTGGGCATAGGAGCTCCACTGGATGGAGCCAAGTGTCTTGAACTGAGTTTTTGTGATGCAGCAGGAAAAGGCGCTGCAAAAAGGAGCAACTACCAAGGCAAAGAGATGTGCATTCATTAGGGCATCGTGTCGGCAGATTTGTGGCCCTGCCAAGCACGTGTTTATTGACAGGATCGTGAACGCATGTCCGTTTTCAGTGAACAGTGATTTATGCTTTACCCTTTTTTGGTGAAAACGCACACGAGTCAGATGTGTGCTTTCAGTCTGGGTGTTCAGAAAAGCAAGAATTCATAAACACATGCCATTCCCTGGCTCCCAATTGTCCTGTCTGTACACGTGGCATGAAGATAAAAAAGAAACAGCTATTGGCAGCGGTGGGATTCGAACCCACGCCTCCAAAGAGACTGGAGCCTAAATCCAGCGCCTTAGACCGCTCGGCCACGCTACCCTGCTGGTACTGAAACGAGAGCCTCTGAGACCTGTATTTTTTTAGGGATTGGCTGGTTTGGCCATTAATTCAAAATCAAAGCAAAGCATGAACTTGGATTGAATTCTAGCACTTGCTGTGCAAAGCCCGAACTGAACAATAAAGCACACTTGTCAGCCTGAAATTGAAATGTCACCTTTCGGGAGTGCTCTGTTCAACAGCAGTCTGGTAGCCTAGTGGTCAATGTCAGCACCCCTCCATCCAGCAGTCTTGAGTTCAATTCCCGGTGAGGGAGGTCAGATCTTTTCTAGGTTTTTTTTGGTTCTAAAAATGTTTGGGAAGCGAAGGTTCAGGAACATTGCCGGTAGGGAGAGTAAGCTCTTTAAAGGCATGCAATGAGATGTGTTTTTCTTTATTTCTGCATATTTCTGTAGCTAGCTGCATTCTTTCAGTCAACATCCCGCCCCATTTAGTGCTCACGTTTTTAAAGAAGTCCACCATTAGCCCGCAGTGTAAGCCTACCCGGGGCCTCCGCCGATGGTCCATGGTGTGTGGGATCCTTACTGGACCAACCCCAGCCGTAACGCAAATCTTAGCTTTGTCTCATTCGACCCCTAACTCGACCCAAGGAGCTACTGCAAACTCTTAGCCTAACACTAGCCCTAAATGAAAGACGCCTATTGTCCTCACATGTGGGATTTTGTTCTCGCTGCTAGTGCATACGAAACTTGGTTCCGACGTGTCCAGGAGTGGGAGAATTACCAGGGACCTTGCAATCTCGTGCCTGGGGGTTTCTAAGCTGGGCATAGGAGCTCCACTGGATGGAGCCAAGTGTCTTGAACTGAGTTTTTGTGATGCAGCAGGAAAAGGCGCTGCAAAAAGGAGCAACTACCAAGGCAAAGAGATGTGCATTCATTAGGGCATCGTGTCGGCAGATTTGTGGCCCTGCCAAGCACGTGTTTATTGACAGGATCGTGAACGCATGTCCGTTTTCAGTGAACAGTGATTTATGCTTTACCCTTTTTTGGTGAAAACGCACACGAGTCAGATGTGTGCTTTCAGTCTGGGTGTTCAGAAAAGCAAGAATTCATAAACACATGCCATTCCCTGGCTCCCAATTGTCCTGTCTGTACACGTGGCATGAAGATAAAAAAGAAACAGCTATTGGCAGCGGTGGGATTCGAACCCACGCCTCCAAAGAGACTGGAGCCTAAATCCAGCGCCTTAGACCGCTCGGCCACGCTACCCTGCTGGTACTGAAACGAGAGCCTCTGAGACCTGTATTTTTTTAGGGATTGGCTGGTTTGGCCATTAATTCAAAATCAAAGCAAAGCATGAACTTGGATTGAATTCTAGCACTGGCTGTGCAAAGCCCGAACTGAACAATAAAGCACACTTGTCAGCCTGAAATTGAAATGTCACCTTTCGGGAGTGCTCTGTTCGACAGCAGTCTGGTAGCCTAGTGGTCAATGTCAGCACCCCTCCATCCAGCAGTCTTGAGTTCAATTCCCGGTGAGGGAGGTCAGATCTTTTCTAGGTTTTTTTTGGTTCTAAAAATGTTTGGGAAGCGAAGGTTCAGGAACATTGCCGGTAGGGAGAGTAAGCTCTTTAAAGGCATGCAATGAGATGTGTTTTTCTTTATTTCTGCATATTTCTGTAGCTAGCTGCATTCTTTCAGTCAACATCCCGCCCCATTTAGTGCTCACGTTTTTAAAGAAGTCCACCATTAGCCCGCAGTGTAAGCCTACCCGGGGCCTCCGCCGATGGTCCATGGTGTGTGGGATCCTTACTGGACCAACCCCAGCCGTAACGCAAATCTTAGCTTTGTCTCATTCGACCCCTAACTCGACCCAAGGAGCTACTGCAAACTCTTAGCCTAACACTAGCCCTAAATGAAAGACGCCTATTGTCCTCACATGTGGGATTTTGTTCTCGCTGCTAGTGCATACGAAACTTGGTTCCGACGTGTCCAGGAGTGGGAGAATTACCAGGGACCTTGCAATCTCGTGCCTGGGGGTTTCTAAGCTGGGCATAGGAGCTCCACTGGATGGAGCCAAGTGTCTTGAACTGAGTTTTTGTGATGCAGCAGGAAAAGGCGCTGCAAAAAGGAGCAACTACCAAGGCAAAGAGATGTGCATTCATTAGGGCATCGTGTCGGCAGATTTGTGGCCCTGCCAAGCACGTGTTTATTGACAGGATCGTGAACGCATGTCCGTTTTCAGTGAACAGTGATTTATGCTTTACCCTTTTTTGGTGAAAACGCACACGAGTCAGATGTGTGCTTTCAGTCTGGGTGTTCAGAAAAGCAAGAATTCATAAACACATGCCATTCCCTGGCTCCCAATTGTCCTGTCTGTACACGTGGCATGAAGATAAAAAAGAAACAGCTATTGGCAGCGGTGGGATTCGAACCCACGCCTCCAAAGAGACTGGAGCCTAAATCCAGCGCCTTAGACCGCTCGGCCACGCTACCCTGCTGGTACTGAAACGAGAGCCTCTGAGACCTGTATTTTTTTAGGGATTGGCTGGTTTGGCCATTAATTCAAAATCAAAGCAAAGCATGAACTTGGATTGAATTCTAGCACTGGCTCTGCAAAGCCCGAACTGAACAATAAAGCACACTTGTCAGCCTGAAATTGAAATGTCACCTTTCGGGAGTGCTCTGTTCAACAGCAGTCTGGTAGCCTAGTGGTCAATGTCAGCACCCCTCCATCCAGCAGTCTTGAGTTCAATTCCCGGTGAGGGAGGTCAGATCTTTTCTAGGTTTTTTTTGGTTCTAAAAATGTTTGGGAAGCGAAGGTTCAGGAACATTGCCGGTAGGGAGAGTAAGCTCTTTAAAGGCATGCAATGAGATGTGTTTTTCTTTATTTCTGCATATTTCTGTAGCTAGCTGCATTCTTTCAGTCAACATCCCGCCCCATTTAGTGCTCACGTTTTTAAAGAAGTCCACCATTAGCCCGCAGTGTAAGCCTACCCGGGGCCTCCGCCGATGGTCCATGGTGTGTGGGATCCTTACTGGACCAACCCCAGCCGTAACGCAAATCTTAGCTTTGTCTCATTCGACCCCTAACTCGACCCAAGGAGCTACTGCAAACTCTTAGCCTAACACTAGCCCTAAATGAAAGACGCCTATTGTCCTCACATGTGGGATTTTGTTCTCGCTGCTAGTGCATACGAAACTTGGTTCCGACGTGTCCAGGAGTGGGAGAATTACCAGGGACCTTGCAATCTCGTGCCTGGGGGTTTCTAAGCTGGGCATAGGAGCTCCACTGGATGGAGCCAAGTGTCTTGAACTGAGTTTTTGTGATGCAGCAGGAAAAGGCGCTGCAAAAAGGAGCAACTACCAAGGCAAAGAGATGTGCATTCATTAGGGCATCGTGTCGGCAGATTTGTGGCCCTGCCAAGCACGTGTTTATTGACAGGATCGTGAACGCATGTCCGTTTTCAGTGAACAGTGATTTATGCTTTACCCTTTTTTGGTGAAAACGCACACGAGTCAGATGTGTGCTTTCAGTCTGGGTGTTCAGAAAAGCAAGAATTCATAAACACATGCCATTCCCTGGCTCCCAATTGTCCTGTCTGTACACGTGGCATGAAGATAAAAAAGAAACAGCTATTGGCAGCGGTGGGATTCGAACCCACGCCTCCAAAGAGACTGGAGCCTAAATCCAGCGCCTTAGACCGCTCGGCCACGCTACCCTGCTGGTACTGAAACGAGAGCCTCTGAGACCTGTATTTTTTTAGGGATTGGCTGGTTTGGCCATTAATTCAAAATCAAAGCAAAGCATGAACTTGGATTGAATTCTAGCACTGGCTGTGCAAAGCCCGAACTGAACAATAAAGCACACTTGTCAGCCTGAAATTGAAATGTCACCTTTCGGGAGTGCTCTGTTCGACAGCAGTCTGGTAGCCTAGTGGTCAATGTCAGCACCCCTCCATCCAGCAGTCTTGAGTTCAATTCCCGGTGAGGGAGGTCAGATCTTTTCTAGGTTTTTTTTGGTTCTAAAAATGTTTGGGAAGCGAAGGTTCAGGAACATTGCCGGTAGGGAGAGTAAGCTCTTTAAAGGCATGCAATGAGATGTGTTTTTCTTTATTTCTGCATATTTCTGTAGCTAGCTGCATTCTTTCAGTCAACATCCCGCCCCATTTAGTGCTCACGTTTTTAAAGAAGTCCACCATTAGCCCGCAGTGTAAGCCTACCCGGGGCCTCCGCCGATGGTCCATGGTGTGTGGGATCCTTACTGGACCAACCCCAGCCGTAACGCAAATCTTAGCTTTGTCTCATTCGACCCCTAACTCGACCCAAGGAGCTACTGCAAACTCTTAGCCTAACACTAGCCCTAAATGAAAGACGCCTATTGTCCTCACATGTGGGATTTTGTTCTCGCTGCTAGTGCATACGAAACTTGGTTCCGACGTGTCCAGGAGTGGGAGAATTACCAGGGACCTTGCAATCTCGTGCCTGGGGGTTTCTAAGCTGGGCATAGGAGCTCCACTGGATGGAGCCAAGTGTCTTGAACTGAGTTTTTGTGATGCAGCAGGAAAAGGCGCTGCAAAAAGGAGCAACTACCAAGGCAAAGAGATGTGCATTCATTAGGGCATCGTGTCGGCAGATTTGTGGCCCTGCCAAGCACGTGTTTATTGACAGGATCGTGAACGCATGTCCGTTTTCAGTGAACAGTGATTTATGCTTTACCCTTTTTTGGTGAAAACGCACACGAGTCAGATGTGTGCTTTCAGTCTGGGTGTTCAGAAAAGCAAGAATTCATAAACACATGCCATTCCCTGGCTCCCAATTGTCCTGTCTGTACACGTGGCATGAAGATAAAAAAGAAACAGCTATTGGCAGCGGTGGGATTCGAACCCACGCCTCCAAAGAGACTGGAGCCTAAATCCAGCGCCTTAGACCGCTCGGCCACGCTACCCTGCTGGTACTGAAACGAGAGCCTCTGAGACCTGTATTTTTTTAGGGATTGGCTGGTTTGGCCATTAATTCAAAATCAAAGCAAAGCATGAACTTGGATTGAATTCTAGCACTGGCTGTGCAAAGCCCGAACTGAACAATAAAGCACACTTGTCAGCCTGAAATTGAAATGTCACCTTTCGGGAGTGCTCTGTTCGACAGCAGTCTGGTAGCCTAGTGGTCAATGTCAGCACCCCTCCATCCAGCAGTCTTGAGTTCAATTCCCGGTGAGGGAGGTCAGATCTTTTCTAGGTTTTTTTTGGTTCTAAAAATGTTTGGGAAGCGAAGGTTCAGGAACATTGCCGGTAGGGAGAGTAAGCTCTTTAAAGGCATGCAATGAGATGTGTTTTTCTTTATTTCTGCATATTTCTGTAGCTAGCTGCATTCTTTCAGTCAACATCCCGCCCCATTTAGTGCTCACGTTTTTAAAGAAGTCCACCATTAGCCCGCAGTGTAAGCCTACCCGGGGCCTCCGCCGATGGTCCATGGTGTGTGGGATCCTTACTGGACCAACCCCAGCCGTAACGCAAATCTTAGCTTTGTCTCATTCGACCCCTAACTCGACCCAAGGAGCTACTGCAAACTCTTAGCCTAACACTAGCCCTAAATGAAAGACGCCTATTGTCCTCACATGTGGGATTTTGTTCTCGCTGCTAGTGCATACGAAACTTGGTTCCGACGTGTCCAGGAGTGGGAGAATTACCAGGGACCTTGCAATCTCGTGCCTGGGGGTTTCTAAGCTGGGCATAGGAGCTCCACTGGATGGAGCCAAGTGTCTTGAACTGAGTTTTTGTGATGCAGCAGGAAAAGGCGCTGCAAAAAGGAGCAACTACCAAGGCAAAGAGATGTGCATTCATTAGGGCATCGTGTCGGCAGATTTGTGGCCCTGCCAAGCACGTGTTTATTGACAGGATCGTGAACGCATGTCCGTTTTCAGTGAACAGTGATTTATGCTTTACCCTTTTTTGGTGAAAACGCACACGAGTCAGATGTGTGCTTTCAGTCTGGGTGTTCAGAAAAGCAAGAATTCATAAACACATGCCATTCCCTGGCTCCCAATTGTCCTGTCTGTACACGTGGCATGAAGATAAAAAAGAAACAGCTATTGGCAGCGGTGGGATTCGAACCCACGCCTCCAAAGAGACTGGAGCCTAAATCCAGCGCCTTAGACCGCTCGGCCACGCTACCCTGCTGGTACTGAAACGAGAGCCTCTGAGACCTGTATTTTTTTAGGGATTGGCTGGTTTGGCCATTAATTCAAAATCAAAGCAAAGCATGAACTTGGATTGAATTCTAGCACTGGCTGTGCAAAGCCCGAACTGAACAATAAAGCACACTTGTCAGCCTGAAATTGAAATGTCACCTTTCGGGAGTGCTCTGTTCGACAGCAGTCTGGTAGCCTAGTGGTCAATGTCAGCACCCCTCCATCCAGCAGTCTTGAGTTCAATTCCCGGTGAGGGAGGTCAGATCTTTTCTAGGTTTTTTTTGGTTCTAAAAATGTTTGGGAAGCGAAGGTTCAGGAACATTGCCGGTAGGGAGAGTAAGCTCTTTAAAGGCATGCAATGAGATGTGTTTTTCTTTATTTCTGCATATTTCTGTAGCTAGCTGCATTCTTTCAGTCAACATCCCGCCCCATTTAGTGCTCACGTTTTTAAAGAAGTCCACCATTAGCCCGCAGTGTAAGCCTACCCGGGGCCTCCGCCGATGGTCCATGGTGTGTGGGATCCTTACTGGACCAACCCCAGCCGTAACGCAAATCTTAGCTTTGTCTCATTCGACCCCTAACTCGACCCAAGGAGCTACTGCAAACTCTTAGCCTAACACTAGCCCTAAATGAAAGACGCCTATTGTCCTCACATGTGGGATTTTGTTCTCGCTGCTAGTGCATACGAAACTTGGTTCCGACGTGTCCAGGAGTGGGAGAATTACCAGGGACCTTGCAATCTCGTGCCTGGGGGTTTCTAAGCTGGGCATAGGAGCTCCACTGGATGGAGCCAAGTGTCTTGAACTGAGTTTTTGTGATGCAGCAGGAAAAGGCGCTGCAAAAAGGAGCAACTACCAAGGCAAAGAGATGTGCATTCATTAGGGCATCGTGTCGGCAGATTTGTGGCCCTGCCAAGCACGTGTTTATTGACAGGATCGTGAACGCATGTCCGTTTTCAGTGAACAGTGATTTATGCTTTACCCTTTTTTGGTGAAAACGCACACGAGTCAGATGTGTGCTTTCAGTCTGGGTGTTCAGAAAAGCAAGAATTCATAAACACATGCCATTCCCTGGCTCCCAATTGTCCTGTCTGTACACGTGGCATGAAGATAAAAAAGAAACAGCGGTGGGATTCGAACCCACGCCTCCAAAGAGACTGGAGCCTAAATCCAGCGCCTTAGACCGCTCGGCCACGCTACCCTGCTGGTACTGAAACGAGAGCCTCTGAGACCTGTATTTTTTTAGGGATTGGCTGGTTTGGCCATTAATTCAAAATCAAAGCAAAGCATGAACTTGGATTGAATTCTAGCACTGGCTGTGCAAAGCCCGAACTGAACAATAAAGCACACTTGTCAGCCTGAAATTGAAATGTCACCTTTCGGGAGTGCTCTGTTCGACAGCAGTCTGGTAGCCTAGTGGTCAATGTCAGCACCCCTCCATCCAGCAGTCTTGAGTTCAATTCCCGGTGAGGGAGGTCAGATCTTTTCTAGGTTTTTTTTGGTTCTAAAAATGTTTGGGAAGCGAAGGTTCAGGAACATTGCCGGTAGGGAGAGTAAGCTCTTTAAAGGCATGCAATGAGATGTGTTTTTCTTTATTTCTGCATATTTCTGTAGCTAGCTGCATTCTTTCAGTCAACATCCCGCCCCATTTAGTGCTCACGTTTTTAAAGAAGTCCACCATTAGCCCGCAGTGTAAGCCTACCCGGGGCCTCCGCCGATGGTCCATGGTGTGTGGGATCCTTACTGGACCAACCCCAGCCGTAACGCAAATCTTAGCTTTGTCTCATTCGACCCCTAACTCGACCCAAGGAGCTACTGCAAACTCTTAGCCTAACACTAGCCCTAAATGAAAGACGCCTATTGTCCTCACATGTGGGATTTTGTTCTCGCTGCTAGTGCATACGAAACTTGGTTCCGACGTGTCCAGGAGTGGGAGAATTACCAGGGACCTTGCAATCTCGTGCCTGGGGGTTTCTAAGCTGGGCATAGGAGCTCCACTGGATGGAGCCAAGTGTCTTGAACTGAGTTTTTGTGATGCAGCAGGAAAAGGCGCTGCAAAAAGGAGCAACTACCAAGGCAAAGAGATGTGCATTCATTAGGGCATCGTGTCGGCAGATTTCTGGCCCTGCCAAGCACGTGTTTATTGACAGGATCGTGAACGCATGTCCGTTTTCAGTGAACAGTGATTTATGCTTTACCCTTTTTTGGTGAAAACGCACACGAGTCAGATGTGTGCTTTCAGTCTGGGTGTTCAGAAAAGCAAGAATTCATAAACACATGCCATTCCCTGGCTCCCAATTGTCCTGTCTGTACACGTGGCATGAAGATAAAAAAGAAACAGCTATTGGCAGCGGTGGGATTCGAACCCACGCCTCCAAAGAGACTGGAGCCTAAATCCAGCGCCTTAGACCGCTCGGCCACGCTACCCTGCTGGTACTGAAACGAGAGCCTCTGAGACCTGTATTTTTTTAGGGATTGGCTGGTTTGGCCATTAATTCAAAATCAAAGCAAAGCATGAACTTGGATTGAATTCTAGCACTGGCTGTGCAAAGCCCGAACTGAACAATAAAGCACACTTGTCAGCCTGAAATTGAAATGTCACCTTTCGGGAGTGCTCTGTTCAACAGCAGTCTGGTAGCCTAGTGGTCAATGTCAGCACCCCTCCATCCAGCAGTCTTGAGTTCAATTCCCGGTGAGGGAGGTCAGATCTTTTCTAGGTTTTTTTTGGTTCTAAAAATGTTTGGGAAGCGAAGGTTCAGGAACATTGCCGGTAGGGAGAGTAAGCTCTTTAAAGGCATGCAATGAGATGTGTTTTTCTTTATTTCTGCATATTTCTGTAGCTAGCTGCATTCTTTCAGTCAACATCCCGCCCCATTTAGTGCTCACGTTTTTAAAGAAGTCCACCATTAGCCCGCAGTGTAAGCCTACCCGGGGCCTCCGCCGATGGTCCATGGTGTGTGGGATCCTTACTGGACCAACCCCAGCCGTAACGCAAATCTTAGCTTTGTCTCATTCGACCCCTAACTCGACCCAAGGAGCTACTGCAAACTCTTAGCCTAACACTAGCCCTAAATGAAAGACGCCTATTGTCCTCACATGTGGGATTTTGTTCTCGCTGCTAGTGCATACGAAACTTGGTTCCGACGTGTCCAGGAGTGGGAGAATTACCAGGGACCTTGCAATCTCGTGCCTGGGGGTTTCTAAGCTGGGCATAGGAGCTCCACTGGATGGAGCCAAGTGTCTTGAACTGAGTTTTTGTGATGCAGCAGGAAAAGGCGCTGCAAAAAGGAGCAACTACCAAGGCAAAGAGATGTGCATTCATTAGGGCATCGTGTCGGCAGATTTGTGGCCCTGCCAAGCACGTGTTTATTGACAGGATCGTGAACGCATGTCCGTTTTCAGTGAACAGTGATTTATGCTTTACCCTTTTTTGGTGAAAACGCACACGAGTCAGATGTGTGCTTTCAGTCTGGGTGTTCAGAAAAGCAAGAATTCATAAACACATGCCATTCCCTGGCTCCCAATTGTCCTGTCTGTACACGTGGCATGAAGATAAAAAAGAAACAGCTATTGGCAGCGGTGGGATTCGAACCCACGCCTCCAAAGAGACTGGAGCCTAAATCCAGCGCCTTAGACCGCTCGGCCACGCTACCCTGCTGGTACTGAAACGAGAGCCTCTGAGACCTGTATTTTTTTAGGGATTGGCTGGTTTGGCCATTAATTCAAAATCAAAGCAAAGCATGAACTTGGATTGAATTCTAGCACTGGCTGTGCAAAGCCCGAACTGAACAATAAAGCACACTTGTCAGCCTGAAATTGAAATGTCACCTTTCGGGAGTGCTCTGTTCGACAGCAGTCTGGTAGCCTAGTGGTCAATGTCAGCACCCCTCCATCCAGCAGTCTTGAGTTCAATTCCCGGTGAGGGAGGTCAGATCTTTTCTAGGTTTTTTTTGGTTCTAAAAATGTTTGGGAAGCGAAGGTTCAGGAACATTGCCGGTAGGGAGAGTAAGCTCTTTAAAGGCATGCAATGAGATGTGTTTTTCTTTATTTCTGCATATTTCTGTAGCTAGCTGCATTCTTTCAGTCAACATCCCGCCCCATTTAGTGCTCACGTTTTTAAAGAAGTCCACCATTAGCCCGCAGTGTAAGCCTACCCGGGGCCTCCGCCGATGGTCCATGGTGTGTGGGATCCTTACTGGACCAACCCCAGCCGTAACGCAAATCTTAGCTTTGTCTCATTCGACCCCTAACTCGACCCAAGGAGCTACTGCAAACTCTTAGCCTAACACTAGCCCTAAATGAAAGACGCCTATTGTCCTCACATGTGGGATTTTGTTCTCGCTGCTAGTGCATACGAAACTTGGTTCCGACGTGTCCAGGAGTGGGAGAATTACCAGGGACCTTGCAATCTCGTGCCTGGGGGTTTCTAAGCTGGGCATAGGAGCTCCACTGGATGGAGCCAAGTGTCTTGAACTGAGTTTTTGTGATGCAGCAGGAAAAGGCGCTGCAAAAAGGAGCAACTACCAAGGCAAAGAGATGTGCATTCATTAGGGCATCGTGTCGGCAGATTTCTGGCCCTGCCAAGCACGTGTTTATTGACAGGATCGTGAACGCATGTCCGTTTTCAGTGAACAGTGATTTATGCTTTACCCTTTTTTGGTGAAAACGCACACGAGTCAGATGTGTGCTTTCAGTCTGGGTGTTCAGAAAAGCAAGAATTCATAAACACATGCCATTCCCTGGCTCCCAATTGTCCTGTCTGTACACGTGGCATGAAGATAAAAAAGAAACAGCTATTGGCAGCGGTGGGATTCGAACCCACGCCTCCAAAGAGACTGGAGCCTAAATCCAGCGCCTTAGACCGCTCGGCCACGCTACCCTGCTGGTACTGAAACGAGAGCCTCTGAGACCTGTATTTTTTTAGGGATTGGCTGGTTTGGCCATTAATTCAAAATCAAAGCAAAGCATGAACTTGGATTGAATTCTAGCACTGGCTGTGCAAAGCCCGAACTGAACAATAAAGCACACTTGTCAGCCTGAAATTGAAATGTCACCTTTCGGGAGTGCTCTGTTCGACAGCAGTCTGGTAGCCTAGTGGTCAATGTCAGCACCCCTCCATCCAGCAGTCTTGAGTTCAATTCCCGGTGAGGGAGGTCAGATCTTTTCTAGGTTTTTTTTGGTTCTAAAAATGTTTGGGAAGCGAAGGTTCAGGAACATTGCCGGTAGGGAGAGTAAGCTCTTTAAAGGCATGCAATGAGATGTGTTTTTCTTTATTTCTGCATATTTCTGTAGCTAGCTGCATTCTTTCAGTCAACATCCCGCCCCATTTAGTGCTCACGTTTTTAAAGAAGTCCACCATTAGCCCGCAGTGTAAGCCTACCCGGGGCCTCCGCCGATGGTCCATGGTGTGTGGGATCCTTACTGGACCAACCCCAGCCGTAACGCAAATCTTAGCTTTGTCTCATTCGACCCCTAACTCGACCCAAGGAGCTACTGCAAACTCTTAGCCTAACACTAGCCCTAAATGAAAGACGCCTATTGTCCTCACATGTGGGATTTTGTTCTCGCTGCTAGTGCATACGAAACTTGGTTCCGACGTGTCCAGGAGTGGGAGAATTACCAGGGACCTTGCAATCTCGTGCCTGGGGGTTTCTAAGCTGGGCATAGGAGCTCCACTGGATGGAGCCAAGTGTCTTGAACTGAGTTTTTGTGATGCAGCAGGAAAAGGCGCTGCAAAAAGGAGCAACTACCAAGGCAAAGAGATGTGCATTCATTAGGGCATCGTGTCGGCAGATTTGTGGCCCTGCCAAGCACGTGTTTATTGACAGGATCGTGAACGCATGTCCGTTTTCAGTGAACAGTGATTTATGCTTTACCCTTTTTTGGTGAAAACGCACACGAGTCAGATGTGTGCTTTCAGTCTGGGTGTTCAGAAAAGCAAGAATTCATAAACACATGCCATTCCCTGGCTCCCAATTGTCCTGTCTGTACACGTGGCATGAAGATAAAAAAGAAACAGCTATTGGCAGCGGTGGGATTCGAACCCACGCCTCCAAAGAGACTGGAGCCTAAATCCAGCGCCTTAGACCGCTCGGCCACGCTACCCTGCTGGTACTGAAACGAGAGCCTCTGAGACCTGTATTTTTTTAGGGATTGGCTGGTTTGGCCATTAATTCAAAATCAAAGCAAAGCATGAACTTGGATTGAATTCTAGCACTGGCTGTGCAAAGCCCGAACTGAACAATAAAGCACACTTGTCAGCCTGAAATTGAAATGTCACCTTTCGGGAGTGCTCTGTTCGACAGCAGTCTGGTAGCCTAGTGGTCAATGTCAGCACCCCTCCATCCAGCAGTCTTGAGTTCAATTCCCGGTGAGGGAGGTCAGATCTTTTCTAGGTTTTTTTTGGTTCTAAAAATGTTTGGGAAGCGAAGGTTCAGGAACATTGCCGGTAGGGAGAGTAAGCTCTTTAAAGGCATGCAATGAGATGTGTTTTTCTTTATTTCTGCATATTTCTGTAGCTAGCTGCATTCTTTCAGTCAACATCCCGCCCCATTTAGTGCTCACGTTTTTAAAGAAGTCCACCATTAGCCCGCAGTGTAAGCCTACCCGGGGCCTCCGCCGATGGTCCATGGTGTGTGGGATCCTTACTGGACCAACCCCAGCCGTAACGCAAATCTTAGCTTTGTCTCATTCGACCCCTAACTCGACCCAAGGAGCTACTGCAAACTCTTAGCCTAACACTAGCCCTAAATGAAAGACGCCTATTGTCCTCACATGTGGGATTTTGTTCTCGCTGCTAGTGCATACGAAACTTGGTTCCGACGTGTCCAGGAGTGGGAGAATTACCAGGGACCTTGCAATCTCGTGCCTGGGGGTTTCTAAGCTGGGCATAGGAGCTCCACTGGATGGAGCCAAGTGTCTTGAACTGAGTTTTTGTGATGCAGCAGGAAAAGGCGCTGCAAAAAGGAGCAACTACCAAGGCAAAGAGATGTGCATTCATTAGGGCATCGTGTCGGCAGATTTGTGGCCCTGCCAAGCACGTGTTTATTGACAGGATCGTGAACGCATGTCCGTTTTCAGTGAACAGTGATTTATGCTTTACCCTTTTTTGGTGAAAACGCACACGAGTCAGATGTGTGCTTTCAGTCTGGGTGTTCAGAAAAGCAAGAATTCATAAACACATGCCATTCCCTGGCTCCCAATTGTCCTGTCTGTACACGTGGCATGAAGATAAAAAAGAAACAGCTATTGGCAGCGGTGGGATTCGAACCCACGCCTCCAAAGAGACTGGAGCCTAAATCCAGCGCCTTAGACCGCTCGGCCACGCTACCCTGCTGGTACTGAAACGAGAGCCTCTGAGACCTGTATTTTTTTAGGGATTGGCTGGTTTGGCCATTAATTCAAAATCAAAGCAAAGCATGAACTTGGATTGAATTCTAGCACTGGCTGTGCAAAGCCCGAACTGAACAATAAAGCACACTTGTCAGCCTGAAATTGAAATGTCACCTTTCGGGAGTGCTCTGTTCGACAGCAGTCTGGTAGCCTAGTGGTCAATGTCAGCACCCCTCCATCCAGCAGTCTTGAGTTCAATTCCCGGTGAGGGAGGTCAGATCTTTTCTAGGTTTTTTTTGGTTCTAAAAATGTTTGGGAAGCGAAGGTTCAGGAACATTGCCGGTAGGGAGAGTAAGCTCTTTAAAGGCATGCAATGAGATGTGTTTTTCTTTATTTCTGCATATTTCTGTAGCTAGCTGCATTCTTTCAGTCAACATCCCGCCCCATTTAGTGCTCACGTTTTTAAAGAAGTCCACCATTAGCCCGCAGTGTAAGCCTACCCGGGGCCTCCGCCGATGGTCCATGGTGTGTGGGATCCTTACTGGACCAACCCCAGCCGTAACGCAAATCTTAGCTTTGTCTCATTCGACCCCTAACTCGACCCAAGGAGCTACTGCAAACTCTTAGCCTAACACTAGCCCTAAATGAAAGACGCCTATTGTCCTCACATGTGGGATTTTGTTCTCGCTGCTAGTGCATACGAAACTTGGTTCCGACGTGTCCAGGAGTGGGAGAATTACCAGGGACCTTGCAATCTCGTGCCTGGGGGTTTCTAAGCTGGGCATAGGAGCTCCACTGGATGGAGCCAAGTGTCTTGAACTGAGTTTTTGTGATGCAGCAGGAAAAGGCGCTGCAAAAAGGAGCAACTACCAAGGCAAAGAGATGTGCATTCATTAGGGCATCGTGTCGGCAGATTTGTGGCCCTGCCAAGCACGTGTTTATTGACAGGATCGTGAACGCATGTCCGTTTTCAGTGAACAGTGATTTATGCTTTACCCTTTTTTGGTGAAAACGCACACGAGTCAGATGTGTGCTTTCAGTCTGGGTGTTCAGAAAAGCAAGAATTCATAAACACATGCCATTCCCTGGCTCCCAATTGTCCTGTCTGTACACGTGGCATGAAGATAAAAAAGAAACAGCTATTGGCAGCGGTGGGATTCGAACCCACGCCTCCAAAGAGACTGGAGCCTAAATCCAGCGCCTTAGACCGCTCGGCCACGCTACCCTGCTGGTACTGAAACGAGAGCCTCTGAGACCTGTATTTTTTTAGGGATTGGCTGGTTTGGCCATTAATTCAAAATCAAAGCAAAGCATGAACTTGGATTGAATTCTAGCACTGGCTGTGCAAAGCCCGAACTGAACAATAAAGCACACTTGTCAGCCTGAAATTGAAATGTCACCTTTCGGGAGTGCTCTGTTCAACAGCAGTCTGGTAGCCTAGTGGTCAATGTCAGCACCCCTCCATCCAGCAGTCTTGAGTTCAATTCCCGGTGAGGGAGGTCAGATCTTTTCTAGGTTTTTTTTGGTTCTAAAAATGTTTGGGAAGCGAAGGTTCAGGAACATTGCCGGTAGGGAGAGTAAGCTCTTTAAAGGCATGCAATGAGATGTGTTTTTCTTTATTTCTGCATATTTCTGTAGCTAGCTGCATTCTTTCAGTCAACATCCCGCCCCATTTAGTGCTCACGTTTTTAAAGAAGTCCACCATTAGCCCGCAGTGTAAGCCTACCCGGGGCCTCCGCCGATGGTCCATGGTGTGTGGGATCCTTACTGGACCAACCCCAGCCGTAACGCAAATCTTAGCTTTGTCTCATTCGACCCCTAACTCGACCCAAGGAGCTACTGCAAACTCTTAGCCTAACACTAGCCCTAAATGAAAGACGCCTATTGTCCTCACATGTGGGATTTTGTTCTCGCTGCTAGTGCATACGAAACTTGGTTCCGACGTGTCCAGGAGTGGGAGAATTACCAGGGACCTTGCAATCTCGTGCCTGGGGGTTTCTAAGCTGGGCATAGGAGCTCCACTGGATGGAGCCAAGTGTCTTGAACTGAGTTTTTGTGATGCAGCAGGAAAAGGCGCTGCAAAAAGGAGCAACTACCAAGGCAAAGAGATGTGCATTCATTAGGGCATCGTGTCGGCAGATTTGTGGCCCTGCCAAGCACGTGTTTATTGACAGGATCGTGAACGCATGTCCGTTTTCAGTGAACAGTGATTTATGCTTTACCCTTTTTTGGTGAAAACGCACACGAGTCAGATGTGTGCTTTCAGTCTGGGTGTTCAGAAAAGCAAGAATTCATAAACACATGCCATTCCCTGGCTCCCAATTGTCCTGTCTGTACACGTGGCATGAAGATAAAAAAGAAACAGCTATTGGCAGCGGTGGGATTCGAACCCACGCCTCCAAAGAGACTGGAGCCTAAATCCAGCGCCTTAGACCGCTCGGCCACGCTACCCTGCTGGTACTGAAACGAGAGCCTCTGAGACCTGTATTTTTTTAGGGATTGGCTGGTTTGGCCATTAATTCAAAATCAAAGCAAAGCATGAACTTGGATTGAATTCTAGCACTGGCTGTGCAAAGCCCGAACTGAACAATAAAGCACACTTGTCAGCCTGAAATTGAAATGTCACCTTTCGGGAGTGCTCTGTTCGACAGCAGTCTGGTAGCCTAGTGGTCAATGTCAGCACCCCTCCATCCAGCAGTCTTGAGTTCAATTCCCGGTGAGGGAGGTCAGATCTTTTCTAGGTTTTTTTTGGTTCTAAAAATGTTTGGGAAGCGAAGGTTCAGGAACATTGCCGGTAGGGAGAGTAAGCTCTTTAAAGGCATGCAATGAGATGTGTTTTTCTTTATTTCTGCATATTTCTGTAGCTAGCTGCATTCTTTCAGTCAACATCCCGCCCCATTTAGTGCTCACGTTTTTAAAGAAGTCCACCATTAGCCCGCAGTGTAAGCCTACCCGGGGCCTCCGCCGATGGTCCATGGTGTGTGGGATCCTTACTGGACCAACCCCAGCCGTAACGCAAATCTTAGCTTTGTCTCATTCGACCCCTAACTCGACCCAAGGAGCTACTGCAAACTCTTAGCCTAACACTAGCCCTAAATGAAAGACGCCTATTGTCCTCACATGTGGGATTTTGTTCTCGCTGCTAGTGCATACGAAACTTGGTTCCGACGTGTCCAGGAGTGGGAGAATTACCAGGGACCTTGCAATCTCGTGCCTGGGGGTTTCTAAGCTGGGCATAGGAGCTCCACTGGATGGAGCCAAGTGTCTTGAACTGAGTTTTTGTGATGCAGCAGGAAAAGGCGCTGCAAAAAGGAGCAACTACCAAGGCAAAGAGATGTGCATTCATTAGGGCATCGTGTCGGCAGATTTGTGGCCCTGCCAAGCACGTGTTTATTGACAGGATCGTGAACGCATGTCCGTTTTCAGTGAACAGTGATTTATGCTTTACCCTTTTTTGGTGAAAACGCACACGAGTCAGATGTGTGCTTTCAGTCTGGGTGTTCAGAAAAGCAAGAATTCATAAACACATGCCATTCCCTGGCTCCCAATTGTCCTGTCTGTACACGTGGCATGAAGATAAAAAAGAAACAGCTATTGGCAGCGGTGGGATTCGAACCCACGCCTCCAAAGAGACTGGAGCCTAAATCCAGCGCCTTAGACCGCTCGGCCACGCTACCCTGCTGGTACTGAAACGAGAGCCTCTGAGACCTGTATTTTTTTAGGGATTGGCTGGTTTGGCCATTAATTCAAAATCAAAGCAAAGCATGAACTTGGATTGAATTCTAGCACTGGCTGTGCAAAGCCCGAACTGAACAATAAAGCACACTTGTCAGCCTGAAATTGAAATGTCACCTTTCGGGAGTGCTCTGTTCGACAGCAGTCTGGTAGCCTAGTGGTCAATGTCAGCACCCCTCCATCCAGCAGTCTTGAGTTCAATTCCCGGTGAGGGAGGTCAGATCTTTTCTAGGTTTTTTTTGGTTCTAAAAATGTTTGGGAAGCGAAGGTTCAGGAACATTGCCGGTAGGGAGAGTAAGCTCTTTAAAGGCATGCAATGAGATGTGTTTTTCTTTATTTCTGCATATTTCTGTAGCTAGCTGCATTCTTTCAGTCAACATCCCGCCCCATTTAGTGCTCACGTTTTTAAAGAAGTCCACCATTAGCCCGCAGTGTAAGCCTACCCGGGGCCTCCGCCGATGGTCCATGGTGTGTGGGATCCTTACTGGACCAACCCCAGCCGTAACGCAAATCTTAGCTTTGTCTCATTCGACCCCTAACTCGACCCAAGGAGCTACTGCAAACTCTTAGCCTAACACTAGCCCTAAATGAAAGACGCCTATTGTCCTCACATGTGGGATTTTGTTCTCGCTGCTAGTGCATACGAAACTTGGTTCCGACGTGTCCAGGAGTGGGAGAATTACCAGGGACCTTGCAATCTCGTGCCTGGGGGTTTCTAAGCTGGGCATAGGAGCTCCACTGGATGGAGCCAAGTGTCTTGAACTGAGTTTTTGTGATGCAGCAGGAAAAGGCGCTGCAAAAAGGAGCAACTACCAAGGCAAAGAGATGTGCATTCATTAGGGCATCGTGTCGGCAGATTTCTGGCCCTGCCAAGCACGTGTTTATTGACAGGATCGTGAACGCATGTCCGTTTTCAGTGAACAGTGATTTATGCTTTACCCTTTTTTGGTGAAAACGCACACGAGTCAGATGTGTGCTTTCAGTCTGGGTGTTCAGAAAAGCAAGAATTCATAAACACATGCCATTCCCTGGCTCCCAATTGTCCTGTCTGTACACGTGGCATGAAGATAAAAAAGAAACAGCTATTGGCAGCGGTGGGATTCGAACCCACGCCTCCAAAGAGACTGGAGCCTAAATCCAGCGCCTTAGACCGCTCGGCCACGCTACCCTGCTGGTACTGAAACGAGAGCCTCTGAGACCTGTATTTTTTTAGGGATTGGCTGGTTTGGCCATTAATTCAAAATCAAAGCAAAGCATGAACTTGGATTGAATTCTAGCACTGGCTGTGCAAAGCCCGAACTGAACAATAAAGCACACTTGTCAGCCTGAAATTGAAATGTCACCTTTCGGGAGTGCTCTGTTCAACAGCAGTCTGGTAGCCTAGTGGTCAATGTCAGCACCCCTCCATCCAGCAGTCTTGAGTTCAATTCCCGGTGAGGGAGGTCAGATCTTTTCTAGGTTTTTTTTGGTTCTAAAAATGTTTGGGAAGCGAAGGTTCAGGAACATTGCCGGTAGGGAGAGTAAGCTCTTTAAAGGCATGCAATGAGATGTGTTTTTCTTTATTTCTGCATATTTCTGTAGCTAGCTGCATTCTTTCAGTCAACATCCCGCCCCATTTAGTGCTCACGTTTTTAAAGAAGTCCACCATTAGCCCGCAGTGTAAGCCTACCCGGGGCCTCCGCCGATGGTCCATGGTGTGTGGGATCCTTACTGGACCAACCCCAGCCGTAACGCAAATCTTAGCTTTGTCTCATTCGACCCCTAACTCGACCCAAGGAGCTACTGCAAACTCTTAGCCTAACACTAGCCCTAAATGAAAGACGCCTATTGTCCTCACATGTGGGATTTTGTTCTCGCTGCTAGTGCATACGAAACTTGGTTCCGACGTGTCCAGGAGTGGGAGAATTACCAGGGACCTTGCAATCTCGTGCCTGGGGGTTTCTAAGCTGGGCATAGGAGCTCCACTGGATGGAGCCAAGTGTCTTGAACTGAGTTTTTGTGATGCAGCAGGAAAAGGCGCTGCAAAAAGGAGCAACTACCAAGGCAAAGAGATGTGCATTCATTAGGGCATCGTGTCGGCAGATTTGTGGCCCTGCCAAGCACGTGTTTATTGACAGGATCGTGAACGCATGTCCGTTTTCAGTGAACAGTGATTTATGCTTTACCCTTTTTTGGTGAAAACGCACACGAGTCAGATGTGTGCTTTCAGTCTGGGTGTTCAGAAAAGCAAGAATTCATAAACACATGCCATTCCCTGGCTCCCAATTGTCCTGTCTGTACACGTGGCATGAAGATAAAAAAGAAACAGCTATTGGCAGCGGTGGGATTCGAACCCACGCCTCCAAAGAGACTGGAGCCTAAATCCAGCGCCTTAGACCGCTCGGCCACGCTACCCTGCTGGTACTGAAACGAGAGCCTCTGAGACCTGTATTTTTTTAGGGATTGGCTGGTTTGGCCATTAATTCAAAATCAAAGCAAAGCATGAACTTGGATTGAATTCTAGCACTGGCTGTGCAAAGCCCGAACTGAACAATAAAGCACACTTGTCAGCCTGAAATTGAAATGTCACCTTTCGGGAGTGCTCTGTTCGACAGCAGTCTGGTAGCCTAGTGGTCAATGTCAGCACCCCTCCATCCAGCAGTCTTGAGTTCAATTCCCGGTGAGGGAGGTCAGATCTTTTCTAGGTTTTTTTTGGTTCTAAAAATGTTTGGGAAGCGAAGGTTCAGGAACATTGCCGGTAGGGAGAGTAAGCTCTTTAAAGGCATGCAATGAGATGTGTTTTTCTTTATTTCTGCATATTTCTGTAGCTAGCTGCATTCTTTCAGTCAACATCCCGCCCCATTTAGTGCTCACGTTTTTAAAGAAGTCCACCATTAGCCCGCAGTGTAAGCCTACCCGGGGCCTCCGCCGATGGTCCATGGTGTGTGGGATCCTTACTGGACCAACCCCAGCCGTAACGCAAATCTTAGCTTTGTCTCATTCGACCCCTAACTCGACCCAAGGAGCTACTGCAAACTCTTAGCCTAACACTAGCCCTAAATGAAAGACGCCTATTGTCCTCACATGTGGGATTTTGTTCTCGCTGCTAGTGCATACGAAACTTGGTTCCGACGTGTCCAGGAGTGGGAGAATTACCAGGGACCTTGCAATCTCGTGCCTGGGGGTTTCTAAGCTGGGCATAGGAGCTCCACTGGATGGAGCCAAGTGTCTTGAACTGAGTTTTTGTGATGCAGCAGGAAAAGGCGCTGCAAAAAGGAGCAACTACCAAGGCAAAGAGATGTGCATTCATTAGGGCATCGTGTCGGCAGATTTCTGGCCCTGCCAAGCACGTGTTTATTGACAGGATCGTGAACGCATGTCCGTTTTCAGTGAACAGTGATTTATGCTTTACCCTTTTTTGGTGAAAACGCACACGAGTCAGATGTGTGCTTTCAGTCTGGGTGTTCAGAAAAGCAAGAATTCATAAACACATGCCATTCCCTGGCTCCCAATTGTCCTGTCTGTACACGTGGCATGAAGATAAAAAAGAAACAGCTATTGGCAGCGGTGGGATTCGAACCCACGCCTCCAAAGAGACTGGAGCCTAAATCCAGCGCCTTAGACCGCTCGGCCACGCTACCCTGCTGGTACTGAAACGAGAGCCTCTGAGACCTGTATTTTTTTAGGGATTGGCTGGTTTGGCCATTAATTCAAAATCAAAGCAAAGCATGAACTTGGATTGAATTCTAGCACTGGCTGTGCAAAGCCCGAACTGAACAATAAAGCACACTTGTCAGCCTGAAATTGAAATGTCACCTTTCGGGAGTGCTCTGTTCAACAGCAGTCTGGTAGCCTAGTGGTCAATGTCAGCACCCCTCCATCCAGCAGTCTTGAGTTCAATTCCCGGTGAGGGAGGTCAGATCTTTTCTAGGTTTTTTTTGGTTCTAAAAATGTTTGGGAAGCGAAGGTTCAGGAACATTGCCGGTAGGGAGAGTAAGCTCTTTAAAGGCATGCAATGAGATGTGTTTTTCTTTATTTCTGCATATTTCTGTAGCTAGCTGCATTCTTTCAGTCAACATCCCGCCCCATTTAGTGCTCACGTTTTTAAAGAAGTCCACCATTAGCCCGCAGTGTAAGCCTACCCGGGGCCTCCGCCGATGGTCCATGGTGTGTGGGATCCTTACTGGACCAACCCCAGCCGTAACGCAAATCTTAGCTTTGTCTCATTCGACCCCTAACTCGACCCAAGGAGCTACTGCAAACTCTTAGCCTAACACTAGCCCTAAATGAAAGACGCCTATTGTCCTCACATGTGGGATTTTGTTCTCGCTGCTAGTGCATACGAAACTTGGTTCCGACGTGTCCAGGAGTGGGAGAATTACCAGGGACCTTGCAATCTCGTGCCTGGGGGTTTCTAAGCTGGGCATAGGAGCTCCACTGGATGGAGCCAAGTGTCTTGAACTGAGTTTTTGTGATGCAGCAGGAAAAGGCGCTGCAAAAAGGAGCAACTACCAAGGCAAAGAGATGTGCATTCATTAGGGCATCGTGTCGGCAGATTTGTGGCCCTGCCAAGCACGTGTTTATTGACAGGATCGTGAACGCATGTCCGTTTTCAGTGAACAGTGATTTATGCTTTACCCTTTTTTGGTGAAAACGCACACGAGTCAGATGTGTGCTTTCAGTCTGGGTGTTCAGAAAAGCAAGAATTCATAAACACATGCCATTCCCTGGCTCCCAATTGTCCTGTCTGTACACGTGGCATGAAGATAAAAAAGAAACAGCTATTGGCAGCGGTGGGATTCGAACCCACGCCTCCAAAGAGACTGGAGCCTAAATCCAGCGCCTTAGACCGCTCGGCCACGCTACCCTGCTGGTACTGAAACGAGAGCCTCTGAGACCTGTATTTTTTTAGGGATTGGCTGGTTTGGCCATTAATTCAAAATCAAAGCAAAGCATGAACTTGGATTGAATTCTAGCACTGGCTGTGCAAAGCCCGAACTGAACAATAAAGCACACTTGTCAGCCTGAAATTGAAATGTCACCTTTCGGGAGTGCTCTGTTCGACAGCAGTCTGGTAGCCTAGTGGTCAATGTCAGCACCCCTCCATCCAGCAGTCTTGAGTTCAATTCCCGGTGAGGGAGGTCAGATCTTTTCTAGGTTTTTTTTGGTTCTAAAAATGTTTGGGAAGCGAAGGTTCAGGAACATTGCCGGTAGGGAGAGTAAGCTCTTTAAAGGCATGCAATGAGATGTGTTTTTCTTTATTTCTGCATATTTCTGTAGCTAGCTGCATTCTTTCAGTCAACATCCCGCCCCATTTAGTGCTCACGTTTTTAAAGAAGTCCACCATTAGCCCGCAGTGTAAGCCTACCCGGGGCCTCCGCCGATGGTCCATGGTGTGTGGGATCCTTACTGGACCAACCCCAGCCGTAACGCAAATCTTAGCTTTGTCTCATTCGACCCCTAACTCGACCCAAGGAGCTACTGCAAACTCTTAGCCTAACACTAGCCCTAAATGAAAGACGCCTATTGTCCTCACATGTGGGATTTTGTTCTCGCTGCTAGTGCATACGAAACTTGGTTCCGACGTGTCCAGGAGTGGGAGAATTACCAGGGACCTTGCAATCTCGTGCCTGGGGGTTTCTAAGCTGGGCATAGGAGCTCCACTGGATGGAGCCAAGTGTCTTGAACTGAGTTTTTGTGATGCAGCAGGAAAAGGCGCTGCAAAAAGGAGCAACTACCAAGGCAAAGAGATGTGCATTCATTAGGGCATCGTGTCGGCAGATTTGTGGCCCTGCCAAGCACGTGTTTATTGACAGGATCGTGAACGCATGTCCGTTTTCAGTGAACAGTGATTTATGCTTTACCCTTTTTTGGTGAAAACGCACACGAGTCAGATGTGTGCTTTCAGTCTGGGTGTTCAGAAAAGCAAGAATTCATAAACACATGCCATTCCCTGGCTCCCAATTGTCCTGTCTGTACACGTGGCATGAAGATAAAAAAGAAACAGCTATTGGCAGCGGTGGGATTCGAACCCACGCCTCCAAAGAGACTGGAGCCTAAATCCAGCGCCTTAGACCGCTCGGCCACGCTACCCTGCTGGTACTGAAACGAGAGCCTCTGAGACCTGTATTTTTTTAGGGATTGGCTGGTTTGGCCATTAATTCAAAATCAAAGCAAAGCATGAACTTGGATTGAATTCTAGCACTGGCTGTGCAAAGCCCGAACTGAACAATAAAGCACACTTGTCAGCCTGAAATTGAAATGTCACCTTTCGGGAGTGCTCTGTTCGACAGCAGTCTGGTAGCCTAGTGGTCAATGTCAGCACCCCTCCATCCAGCAGTCTTGAGTTCAATTCCCGGTGAGGGAGGTCAGATCTTTTCTAGGTTTTTTTTGGTTCTAAAAATGTTTGGGAAGCGAAGGTTCAGGAACATTGCCGGTAGGGAGAGTAAGCTCTTTAAAGGCATGCAATGAGATGTGTTTTTCTTTATTTCTGCATATTTCTGTAGCTAGCTGCATTCTTTCAGTCAACATCCCGCCCCATTTAGTGCTCACGTTTTTAAAGAAGTCCACCATTAGCCCGCAGTGTAAGCCTACCCGGGGCCTCCGCCGATGGTCCATGGTGTGTGGGATCCTTACTGGACCAACCCCAGCCGTAACGCAAATCTTAGCTTTGTCTCATTCGACCCCTAACTCGACCCAAGGAGCTACTGCAAACTCTTAGCCTAACACTAGCCCTAAATGAAAGACGCCTATTGTCCTCACATGTGGGATTTTGTTCTCGCTGCTAGTGCATACGAAACTTGGTTCCGACGTGTCCAGGAGTGGGAGAATTACCAGGGACCTTGCAATCTCGTGCCTGGGGGTTTCTAAGCTGGGCATAGGAGCTCCACTGGATGGAGCCAAGTGTCTTGAACTGAGTTTTTGTGATGCAGCAGGAAAAGGCGCTGCAAAAAGGAGCAACTACCAAGGCAAAGAGATGTGCATTCATTAGGGCATCGTGTCGGCAGATTTCTGGCCCTGCCAAGCACGTGTTTATTGACAGGATCGTGAACGCATGTCCGTTTTCAGTGAACAGTGATTTATGCTTTACCCTTTTTTGGTGAAAACGCACACGAGTCAGATGTGTGCTTTCAGTCTGGGTGTTCAGAAAAGCAAGAATTCATAAACACATGCCATTCCCTGGCTCCCAATTGTCCTGTCTGTACACGTGGCATGAAGATAAAAAAGAAACAGCTATTGGCAGCGGTGGGATTCGAACCCACGCCTCCAAAGAGACTGGAGCCTAAATCCAGCGCCTTAGACCGCTCGGCCACGCTACCCTGCTGGTACTGAAACGAGAGCCTCTGAGACCTGTATTTTTTTAGGGATTGGCTGGTTTGGCCATTAATTCAAAATCAAAGCAAAGCATGAACTTGGATTGAATTCTAGCACTGGCTGTGCAAAGCCCGAACTGAACAATAAAGCACACTTGTCAGCCTGAAATTGAAATGTCACCTTTCGGGAGTGCTCTGTTCAACAGCAGTCTGGTAGCCTAGTGGTCAATGTCAGCACCCCTCCATCCAGCAGTCTTGAGTTCAATTCCCGGTGAGGGAGGTCAGATCTTTTCTAGGTTTTTTTTGGTTCTAAAAATGTTTGGGAAGCGAAGGTTCAGGAACATTGCCGGTAGGGAGAGTAAGCTCTTTAAAGGCATGCAATGAGATGTGTTTTTCTTTATTTCTGCATATTTCTGTAGCTAGCTGCATTCTTTCAGTCAACATCCCGCCCCATTTAGTGCTCACGTTTTTAAAGAAGTCCACCATTAGCCCGCAGTGTAAGCCTACCCGGGGCCTCCGCCGATGGTCCATGGTGTGTGGGATCCTTACTGGACCAACCCCAGCCGTAACGCAAATCTTAGCTTTGTCTCATTCGACCCCTAACTCGACCCAAGGAGCTACTGCAAACTCTTAGCCTAACACTAGCCCTAAATGAAAGACGCCTATTGTCCTCACATGTGGGATTTTGTTCTCGCTGCTAGTGCATACGAAACTTGGTTCCGACGTGTCCAGGAGTGGGAGAATTACCAGGGACCTTGCAATCTCGTGCCTGGGGGTTTCTAAGCTGGGCATAGGAGCTCCACTGGATGGAGCCAAGTGTCTTGAACTGAGTTTTTGTGATGCAGCAGGAAAAGGCGCTGCAAAAAGGAGCAACTACCAAGGCAAAGAGATGTGCATTCATTAGGGCATCGTGTCGGCAGATTTGTGGCCCTGCCAAGCACGTGTTTATTGACAGGATCGTGAACGCATGTCCGTTTTCAGTGAACAGTGATTTATGCTTTACCCTTTTTTGGTGAAAACGCACACGAGTCAGATGTGTGCTTTCAGTCTGGGTGTTCAGAAAAGCAAGAATTCATAAACACATGCCATTCCCTGGCTCCCAATTGTCCTGTCTGTACACGTGGCATGAAGATAAAAAAGAAACAGCTATTGGCAGCGGTGGGATTCGAACCCACGCCTCCAAAGAGACTGGAGCCTAAATCCAGCGCCTTAGACCGCTCGGCCACGCTACCCTGCTGGTACTGAAACGAGAGCCTCTGAGACCTGTATTTTTTTAGGGATTGGCTGGTTTGGCCATTAATTCAAAATCAAAGCAAAGCATGAACTTGGATTGAATTCTAGCACTGGCTGTGCAAAGCCCGAACTGAACAATAAAGCACACTTGTCAGCCTGAAATTGAAATGTCACCTTTCGGGAGTGCTCTGTTCGACAGCAGTCTGGTAGCCTAGTGGTCAATGTCAGCACCCCTCCATCCAGCAGTCTTGAGTTCAATTCCCGGTGAGGGAGGTCAGATCTTTTCTAGGTTTTTTTTGGTTCTAAAAATGTTTGGGAAGCGAAGGTTCAGGAACATTGCCGGTAGGGAGAGTAAGCTCTTTAAAGGCATGCAATGAGATGTGTTTTTCTTTATTTCTGCATATTTCTGTAGCTAGCTGCATTCTTTCAGTCAACATCCCGCCCCATTTAGTGCTCACGTTTTTAAAGAAGTCCACCATTAGCCCGCAGTGTAAGCCTACCCGGGGCCTCCGCCGATGGTCCATGGTGTGTGGGATCCTTACTGGACCAACCCCAGCCGTAACGCAAATCTTAGCTTTGTCTCATTCGACCCCTAACTCGACCCAAGGAGCTACTGCAAACTCTTAGCCTAACACTAGCCCTAAATGAAAGACGCCTATTGTCCTCACATGTGGGATTTTGTTCTCGCTGCTAGTGCATACGAAACTTGGTTCCGACGTGTCCAGGAGTGGGAGAATTACCAGGGACCTTGCAATCTCGTGCCTGGGGGTTTCTAAGCTGGGCATAGGAGCTCCACTGGATGGAGCCAAGTGTCTTGAACTGAGTTTTTGTGATGCAGCAGGAAAAGGCGCTGCAAAAAGGAGCAACTACCAAGGCAAAGAGATGTGCATTCATTAGGGCATCGTGTCGGCAGATTTGTGGCCCTGCCAAGCACGTGTTTATTGACAGGATCGTGAACGCATGTCCGTTTTCAGTGAACAGTGATTTATGCTTTACCCTTTTTTGGTGAAAACGCACACGAGTCAGATGTGTGCTTTCAGTCTGGGTGTTCAGAAAAGCAAGAATTCATAAACACATGCCATTCCCTGGCTCCCAATTGTCCTGTCTGTACACGTGGCATGAAGATAAAACAGAAACAGCTATTGGCAGCGGTGGGATTCGAACCCACGCCTCCAAAGAGACTGGAGCCTAAATCCAGCGCCTTAGACCGCTCGGCCACGCTACCCTGCTGGTACTGAAACGAGAGCCTCTGAGACCTGTATTTTTTTAGGGATTGGCTGGTTTGGCCATTAATTCAAAATCAAAGCAAAGCATGAACTTGGATTGAATTCTAGCACTGGCTGTGCAAAGCCCGAACTGAACAATAAAGCACACTTGTCAGCCTGAAATTGAAATGTCACCTTTCGGGAGTGCTCTGTTCGACAGCAGTCTGGTAGCCTAGTGGTCAATGTCAGCACCCCTCCATCCAGCAGTCTTGAGTTCAATTCCCGGTGAGGGAGGTCAGATCTTTTCTAGGTTTTTTTTGGTTCTAAAAATGTTTGGGAAGCGAAGGTTCAGGAACATTGCCGGTAGGGAGAGTAAGCTCTTTAAAGGCATGCAATGAGATGTGTTTTTCTTTATTTCTGCATATTTCTGTAGCTAGCTGCATTCTTTCAGTCAACATCCCGCCCCATTTAGTGCTCACGTTTTTAAAGAAGTCCACCATTAGCCCGCAGTGTAAGCCTACCCGGGGCCTCCGCCGATGGTCCATGGTGTGTGGGATCCTTACTGGACCAACCCCAGCCGTAACGCAAATCTTAGCTTTGTCTCATTCGACCCCTAACTCGACCCAAGGAGCTACTGCAAACTCTTAGCCTAACACTAGCCCTAAATGAAAGACGCCTATTGTCCTCACATGTGGGATTTTGTTCTCGCTGCTAGTGCATACGAAACTTGGTTCCGACGTGTCCAGGAGTGGGAGAATTACCAGGGACCTTGCAATCTCGTGCCTGGGGGTTTCTAAGCTGGGCATAGGAGCTCCACTGGATGGAGCCAAGTGTCTTGAACTGAGTTTTTGTGATGCAGCAGGAAAAGGCGCTGCAAAAAGGAGCAACTACCAAGGCAAAGAGATGTGCATTCATTAGGGCATCGTGTCGGCAGATTTGTGGCCCTGCCAAGCACGTGTTTATTGACAGGATCGTGAACGCATGTCCGTTTTCAGTGAACAGTGATTTATGCTTTACCCTTTTTTGGTGAAAACGCACACGAGTCAGATGTGTGCTTTCAGTCTGGGTGTTCAGAAAAGCAAGAATTCATAAACACATGCCATTCCCTGGCTCCCAATTGTCCTGTCTGTACACGTGGCATGAAGATAAAAAAGAAACAGCTATTGGCAGCGGTGGGATTCGAACCCACGCCTCCAAAGAGACTGGAGCCTAAATCCAGCGCCTTAGACCGCTCGGCCACGCTACCCTGCTGGTACTGAAACGAGAGCCTCTGAGACCTGTATTTTTTTAGGGATTGGCTGGTTTGGCCATTAATTCAAAATCAAAGCAAAGCATGAACTTGGATTGAATTCTAGCACTGGCTGTGCAAAGCCCGAACTGAACAATAAAGCACACTTGTCAGCCTGAAATTGAAATGTCACCTTTCGGGAGTGCTCTGTTCGACAGCAGTCTGGTAGCCTAGTGGTCAATGTCAGCACCCCTCCATCCAGCAGTCTTGAGTTCAATTCCCGGTGAGGGAGGTCAGATCTTTTCTAGGTTTTTTTTGGTTCTAAAAATGTTTGGGAAGCGAAGGTTCAGGAACATTGCCGGTAGGGAGAGTAAGCTCTTTAAAGGCATGCAATGAGATGTGTTTTTCTTTATTTCTGCATATTTCTGTAGCTAGCTGCATTCTTTCAGTCAACATCCCGCCCCATTTAGTGCTCACGTTTTTAAAGAAGTCCACCATTAGCCCGCAGTGTAAGCCTACCCGGGGCCTCCGCCGATGGTCCATGGTGTGTGGGATCCTTACTGGACCAACCCCAGCCGTAACGCAAATCTTAGCTTTGTCTCATTCGACCCCTAACTCGACCCAAGGAGCTACTGCAAACTCTTAGCCTAACACTAGCCCTAAATGAAAGACGCCTATTGTCCTCACATGTGGGATTTTGTTCTCGCTGCTAGTGCATACGAAACTTGGTTCCGACGTGTCCAGGAGTGGGAGAATTACCAGGGACCTTGCAATCTCGTGCCTGGGGGTTTCTAAGCTGGGCATAGGAGCTCCACTGGATGGAGCCAAGTGTCTTGAACTGAGTTTTTGTGATGCAGCAGGAAAAGGCGCTGCAAAAAGGAGCAACTACCAAGGCAAAGAGATGTGCATTCATTAGGGCATCGTGTCGGCAGATTTGTGGCCCTGCCAAGCACGTGTTTATTGACAGGATCGTGAACGCATGTCCGTTTTCAGTGAACAGTGATTTATGCTTTACCCTTTTTTGGTGAAAACGCACACGAGTCAGATGTGTGCTTTCAGTCTGGGTGTTCAGAAAAGCAAGAATTCATAAACACATGCCATTCCCTGGCTCCCAATTGTCCTGTCTGTACACGTGGCATGAAGATAAAAAAGAAACAGCTATTGGCAGCGGTGGGATTCGAACCCACGCCTCCAAAGAGACTGGAGCCTAAATCCAGCGCCTTAGACCGCTCGGCCACGCTACCCTGCTGGTACTGAAACGAGAGCCTCTGAGACCTGTATTTTTTTAGGGATTGGCTGGTTTGGCCATTAATTCAAAATCAAAGCAAAGCATGAACTTGGATTGAATTCTAGCACTGGCTGTGCAAAGCCCGAACTGAACAATAAAGCACACTTGTCAGCCTGAAATTGAAATGTCACCTTTCGGGAGTGCTCTGTTCGACAGCAGTCTGGTAGCCTAGTGGTCAATGTCAGCACCCCTCCATCCAGCAGTCTTGAGTTCAATTCCCGGTGAGGGAGGTCAGATCTTTTCTAGGTTTTTTTTGGTTCTAAAAATGTTTGGGAAGCGAAGGTTCAGGAACATTGCCGGTAGGGAGAGTAAGCTCTTTAAAGGCATGCAATGAGATGTGTTTTTCTTTATTTCTGCATATTTCTGTAGCTAGCTGCATTCTTTCAGTCAACATCCCGCCCCATTTAGTGCTCACGTTTTTAAAGAAGTCCACCATTAGCCCGCAGTGTAAGCCTACCCGGGGCCTCCGCCGATGGTCCATGGTGTGTGGGATCCTTACTGGACCAACCCCAGCCGTAACGCAAATCTTAGCTTTGTCTCATTCGACCCCTAACTCGACCCAAGGAGCTACTGCAAACTCTTAGCCTAACACTAGCCCTAAATGAAAGACGCCTATTGTCCTCACATGTGGGATTTTGTTCTCGCTGCTAGTGCATACGAAACTTGGTTCCGACGTGTCCAGGAGTGGGAGAATTACCAGGGACCTTGCAATCTCGTGCCTGGGGGTTTCTAAGCTGGGCATAGGAGCTCCACTGGATGGAGCCAAGTGTCTTGAACTGAGTTTTTGTGATGCAGCAGGAAAAGGCGCTGCAAAAAGGAGCAACTACCAAGGCAAAGAGATGTGCATTCATTAGGGCATCGTGTCGGCAGATTTGTGGCCCTGCCAAGCACGTGTTTATTGACAGGATCGTGAACGCATGTCCGTTTTCAGTGAACAGTGATTTATGCTTTACCCTTTTTTGGTGAAAACGCACACGAGTCAGATGTGTGCTTTCAGTCTGGGTGTTCAGAAAAGCAAGAATTCATAAACACATGCCATTCCCTGGCTCCCAATTGTCCTGTCTGTACACGTGGCATGAAGATAAAAAAGAAACAGCTATTGGCAGCGGTGGGATTCGAACCCACGCCTCCAAAGAGACTGGAGCCTAAATCCAGCGCCTTAGACCGCTCGGCCACGCTACCCTGCTGGTACTGAAACGAGAGCCTCTGAGACCTGTATTTTTTTAGGGATTGGCTGGTTTGGCCATTAATTCAAAATCAAAGCAAAGCATGAACTTGGATTGAATTCTAGCACTGGCTGTGCAAAGCCCGAACTGAACAATAAAGCACACTTGTCAGCCTGAAATTGAAATGTCACCTTTCGGGAGTGCTCTGTTCAACAGCAGTCTGGTAGCCTAGTGGTCAATGTCAGCACCCCTCCATCCAGCAGTCTTGAGTTCAATTCCCGGTGAGGGAGGTCAGATCTTTTCTAGGTTTTTTTTGGTTCTAAAAATGTTTGGGAAGCGAAGGTTCAGGAACATTGCCGGTAGGGAGAGTAAGCTCTTTAAAGGCATGCAATGAGATGTGTTTTTCTTTATTTCTGCATATTTCTGTAGCTAGCTGCATTCTTTCAGTCAACATCCCGCCCCATTTAGTGCTCACGTTTTTAAAGAAGTCCACCATTAGCCCGCAGTGTAAGCCTACCCGGGGCCTCCGCCGATGGTCCATGGTGTGTGGGATCCTTACTGGACCAACCCCAGCCGTAACGCAAATCTTAGCTTTGTCTCATTCGACCCCTAACTCGACCCAAGGAGCTACTGCAAACTCTTAGCCTAACACTAGCCCTAAATGAAAGACGCCTATTGTCCTCACATGTGGGATTTTGTTCTCGCTGCTAGTGCATACGAAACTTGGTTCCGACGTGTCCAGGAGTGGGAGAATTACCAGGGACCTTGCAATCTCGTGCCTGGGGGTTTCTAAGCTGGGCATAGGAGCTCCACTGGATGGAGCCAAGTGTCTTGAACTGAGTTTTTGTGATGCAGCAGGAAAAGGCGCTGCAAAAAGGAGCAACTACCAAGGCAAAGAGATGTGCATTCATTAGGGCATCGTGTCGGCAGATTTGTGGCCCTGCCAAGCACGTGTTTATTGACAGGATCGTGAACGCATGTCCGTTTTCAGTGAACAGTGATTTATGCTTTACCCTTTTTTGGTGAAAACGCACACGAGTCAGATGTGTGCTTTCAGTCTGGGTGTTCAGAAAAGCAAGAATTCATAAACACATGCCATTCCCTGGCTCCCAATTGTCCTGTCTGTACACGTGGCATGAAGATAAAAAAGAAACAGCTATTGGCAGCGGTGGGATTCGAACCCACGCCTCCAAAGAGACTGGAGCCTAAATCCAGCGCCTTAGACCGCTCGGCCACGCTACCCTGCTGGTACTGAAACGAGAGCCTCTGAGACCTGTATTTTTTTAGGGATTGGCTGGTTTGGCCATTAATTCAAAATCAAAGCAAAGCATGAACTTGGATTGAATTCTAGCACTGGCTGTGCAAAGCCCGAACTGAACAATAAAGCACACTTGTCAGCCTGAAATTGAAATGTCACCTTTCGGGAGTGCTCTGTTCGACAGCAGTCTGGTAGCCTAGTGGTCAATGTCAGCACCCCTCCATCCAGCAGTCTTGAGTTCAATTCCCGGTGAGGGAGGTCAGATCTTTTCTAGGTTTTTTTTGGTTCTAAAAATGTTTGGGAAGCGAAGGTTCAGGAACATTGCCGGTAGGGAGAGTAAGCTCTTTAAAGGCATGCAATGAGATGTGTTTTTCTTTATTTCTGCATATTTCTGTAGCTAGCTGCATTCTTTCAGTCAACATCCCGCCCCATTTAGTGCTCACGTTTTTAAAGAAGTCCACCATTAGCCCGCAGTGTAAGCCTACCCGGGGCCTCCGCCGATGGTCCATGGTGTGTGGGATCCTTACTGGACCAACCCCAGCCGTAACGCAAATCTTAGCTTTGTCTCATTCGACCCCTAACTCGACCCAAGGAGCTACTGCAAACTCTTAGCCTAACACTAGCCCTAAATGAAAGACGCCTATTGTCCTCACATGTGGGATTTTGTTCTCGCTGCTAGTGCATACGAAACTTGGTTCCGACGTGTCCAGGAGTGGGAGAATTACCAGGGACCTTGCAATCTCGTGCCTGGGGGTTTCTAAGCTGGGCATAGGAGCTCCACTGGATGGAGCCAAGTGTCTTGAACTGAGTTTTTGTGATGCAGCAGGAAAAGGCGCTGCAAAAAGGAGCAACTACCAAGGCAAAGAGATGTGCATTCATTAGGGCATCGTGTCGGCAGATTTGTGGCCCTGCCAAGCACGTGTTTATTGACAGGATCGTGAACGCATGTCCGTTTTCAGTGAACAGTGATTTATGCTTTACCCTTTTTTGGTGAAAACGCACACGAGTCAGATGTGTGCTTTCAGTCTGGGTGTTCAGAAAAGCAAGAATTCATAAACACATGCCATTCCCTGGCTCCCAATTGTCCTGTCTGTACACGTGGCATGAAGATAAAAAAGAAACAGCTATTGGCAGCGGTGGGATTCGAACCCACGCCTCCAAAGAGACTGGAGCCTAAATCCAGCGCCTTAGACCGCTCGGCCACGCTACCCTGCTGGTACTGAAACGAGAGCCTCTGAGACCTGTATTTTTTTAGGGATTGGCTGGTTTGGCCATTAATTCAAAATCAAAGCAAAGCATGAACTTGGATTGAATTCTAGCACTGGCTGTGCAAAGCCCGAACTGAACAATAAAGCACACTTGTCAGCCTGAAATTGAAATGTCACCTTTCGGGAGTGCTCTGTTCAACAGCAGTCTGGTAGCCTAGTGGTCAATGTCAGCACCCCTCCATCCAGCAGTCTTGAGTTCAATTCCCGGTGAGGGAGGTCAGATCTTTTCTAGGTTTTTTTTGGTTCTAAAAATGTTTGGGAAGCGAAGGTTCAGGAACATTGCCGGTAGGGAGAGTAAGCTCTTTAAAGGCATGCAATGAGATGTGTTTTTCTTTATTTCTGCATATTTCTGTAGCTAGCTGCATTCTTTCAGTCAACATCCCGCCCCATTTAGTGCTCACGTTTTTAAAGAAGTCCACCATTAGCCCGCAGTGTAAGCCTACCCGGGGCCTCCGCCGATGGTCCATGGTGTGTGGGATCCTTACTGGACCAACCCCAGCCGTAACGCAAATCTTAGCTTTGTCTCATTCGACCCCTAACTCGACCCAAGGAGCTACTGCAAACTCTTAGCCTAACACTAGCCCTAAATGAAAGACGCCTATTGTCCTCACATGTGGGATTTTGTTCTCGCTGCTAGTGCATACGAAACTTGGTTCCGACGTGTCCAGGAGTGGGAGAATTACCAGGGACCTTGCAATCTCGTGCCTGGGGGTTTCTAAGCTGGGCATAGGAGCTCCACTGGATGGAGCCAAGTGTCTTGAACTGAGTTTTTGTGATGCAGCAGGAAAAGGCGCTGCAAAAAGGAGCAACTACCAAGGCAAAGAGATGTGCATTCATTAGGGCATCGTGTCGGCAGATTTCTGGCCCTGCCAAGCACGTGTTTATTGACAGGATCGTGAACGCATGTCCGTTTTCAGTGAACAGTGATTTATGCTTTACCCTTTTTTGGTGAAAACGCACACGAGTCAGATGTGTGCTTTCAGTCTGGGTGTTCAGAAAAGCAAGAATTCATAAACACATGCCATTCCCTGGCTCCCAATTGTCCTGTCTGTACACGTGGCATGAAGATAAAAAAGAAACAGCTATTGGCAGCGGTGGGATTCGAACCCACGCCTCCAAAGAGACTGGAGCCTAAATCCAGCGCCTTAGACCGCTCGGCCACGCTACCCTGCTGGTACTGAAACGAGAGCCTCTGAGACCTGTATTTTTTTAGGGATTGGCTGGTTTGGCCATTAATTCAAAATCAAAGCAAAGCATGAACTTGGATTGAATTCTAGCACTGGCTGTGCAAAGCCCGAACTGAACAATAAAGCACACTTGTCAGCCTGAAATTGAAATGTCACCTTTCGGGAGTGCTCTGTTCAACAGCAGTCTGGTAGCCTAGTGGTCAATGTCAGCACCCCTCCATCCAGCAGTCTTGAGTTCAATTCCCGGTGAGGGAGGTCAGATCTTTTCTAGGTTTTTTTTGGTTCTAAAAATGTTTGGGAAGCGAAGGTTCAGGAACATTGCCGGTAGGGAGAGTAAGCTCTTTAAAGGCATGCAATGAGATGTGTTTTTCTTTATTTCTGCATATTTCTGTAGCTAGCTGCATTCTTTCAGTCAACATCCCGCCCCATTTAGTGCTCACGTTTTTAAAGAAGTCCACCATTAGCCCGCAGTGTAAGCCTACCCGGGGCCTCCGCCGATGGTCCATGGTGTGTGGGATCCTTACTGGACCAACCCCAGCCGTAACGCAAATCTTAGCTTTGTCTCATTCGACCCCTAACTCGACCCAAGGAGCTACTGCAAACTCTTAGCCTAACACTAGCCCTAAATGAAAGACGCCTATTGTCCTCACATGTGGGATTTTGTTCTCGCTGCTAGTGCATACGAAACTTGGTTCCGACGTGTCCAGGAGTGGGAGAATTACCAGGGACCTTGCAATCTCGTGCCTGGGGGTTTCTAAGCTGGGCATAGGAGCTCCACTGGATGGAGCCAAGTGTCTTGAACTGAGTTTTTGTGATGCAGCAGGAAAAGGCGCTGCAAAAAGGAGCAACTACCAAGGCAAAGAGATGTGCATTCATTAGGGCATCGTGTCGGCAGATTTGTGGCCCTGCCAAGCACGTGTTTATTGACAGGATCGTGAACGCATGTCCGTTTTCAGTGAACAGTGATTTATGCTTTACCCTTTTTTGGTGAAAACGCACACGAGTCAGATGTGTGCTTTCAGTCTGGGTGTTCAGAAAAGCAAGAATTCATAAACACATGCCATTCCCTGGCTCCCAATTGTCCTGTCTGTACACGTGGCATGAAGATAAAAAAGAAACAGCTATTGGCAGCGGTGGGATTCGAACCCACGCCTCCAAAGAGACTGGAGCCTAAATCCAGCGCCTTAGACCGCTCGGCCACGCTACCCTGCTGGTACTGAAACGAGAGCCTCTGAGACCTGTATTTTTTTAGGGATTGGCTGGTTTGGCCATTAATTCAAAATCAAAGCAAAGCATGAACTTGGATTGAATTCTAGCACTGGCTGTGCAAAGCCCGAACTGAACAATAAAGCACACTTGTCAGCCTGAAATTGAAATGTCACCTTTCGGGAGTGCTCTGTTCAACAGCAGTCTGGTAGCCTAGTGGTCAATGTCAGCACCCCTCCATCCAGCAGTCTTGAGTTCAATTCCCGGTGAGGGAGGTCAGATCTTTTCTAGGTTTTTTTTGGTTCTAAAAATGTTTGGGAAGCGAAGGTTCAGGAACATTGCCGGTAGGGAGAGTAAGCTCTTTAAAGGCATGCAATGAGATGTGTTTTTCTTTATTTCTGCATATTTCTGTAGCTAGCTGCATTCTTTCAGTCAACATCCCGCCCCATTTAGTGCTCACGTTTTTAAAGAAGTCCACCATTAGCCCGCAGTGTAAGCCTACCCGGGGCCTCCGCCGATGGTCCATGGTGTGTGGGATCCTTACTGGACCAACCCCAGCCGTAACGCAAATCTTAGCTTTGTCTCATTCGACCCCTAACTCGACCCAAGGAGCTACTGCAAACTCTTAGCCTAACACTAGCCCTAAATGAAAGACGCCTATTGTCCTCACATGTGGGATTTTGTTCTCGCTGCTAGTGCATACGAAACTTGGTTCCGACGTGTCCAGGAGTGGGAGAATTACCAGGGACCTTGCAATCTCGTGCCTGGGGGTTTCTAAGCTGGGCATAGGAGCTCCACTGGATGGAGCCAAGTGTCTTGAACTGAGTTTTTGTGATGCAGCAGGAAAAGGCGCTGCAAAAAGGAGCAACTACCAAGGCAAAGAGATGTGCATTCATTAGGGCATCGTGTCGGCAGATTTGTGGCCCTGCCAAGCACGTGTTTATTGACAGGATCGTGAACGCATGTCCGTTTTCAGTGAACAGTGATTTATGCTTTACCCTTTTTTGGTGAAAACGCACACGAGTCAGATGTGTGCTTTCAGTCTGGGTGTTCAGAAAAGCAAGAATTCATAAACACATGCCATTCCCTGGCTCCCAATTGTCCTGTCTGTACACGTGGCATGAAGATAAAAAAGAAACAGCTATTGGCAGCGGTGGGATTCGAACCCACGCCTCCAAAGAGACTGGAGCCTAAATCCAGCGCCTTAGACCGCTCGGCCACGCTACCCTGCTGGTACTGAAACGAGAGCCTCTGAGACCTGTATTTTTTTAGGGATTGGCTGGTTTGGCCATTAATTCAAAATCAAAGCAAAGCATGAACTTGGATTGAATTCTAGCACTGGCTGTGCAAAGCCCGAACTGAACAATAAAGCACACTTGTCAGCCTGAAATTGAAATGTCACCTTTCGGGAGTGCTCTGTTCGACAGCAGTCTGGTAGCCTAGTGGTCAATGTCAGCACCCCTCCATCCAGCAGTCTTGAGTTCAATTCCCGGTGAGGGAGGTCAGATCTTTTCTAGGTTTTTTTTGGTTCTAAAAATGTTTGGGAAGCGAAGGTTCAGGAACATTGCCGGTAGGGAGAGTAAGCTCTTTAAAGGCATGCAATGAGATGTGTTTTTCTTTATTTCTGCATATTTCTGTAGCTAGCTGCATTCTTTCAGTCAACATCCCGCCCCATTTAGTGCTCACGTTTTTAAAGAAGTCCACCATTAGCCCGCAGTGTAAGCCTACCCGGGGCCTCCGCCGATGGTCCATGGTGTGTGGGATCCTTACTGGACCAACCCCAGCCGTAACGCAAATCTTAGCTTTGTCTCATTCGACCCCTAACTCGACCCAAGGAGCTACTGCAAACTCTTAGCCTAACACTAGCCCTAAATGAAAGACGCCTATTGTCCTCACATGTGGGATTTTGTTCTCGCTGCTAGTGCATACGAAACTTGGTTCCGACGTGTCCAGGAGTGGGAGAATTACCAGGGACCTTGCAATCTCGTGCCTGGGGGTTTCTAAGCTGGGCATAGGAGCTCCACTGGATGGAGCCAAGTGTCTTGAACTGAGTTTTTGTGATGCAGCAGGAAAAGGCGCTGCAAAAAGGAGCAACTACCAAGGCAAAGAGATGTGCATTCATTAGGGCATCGTGTCGGCAGATTTGTGGCCCTGCCAAGCACGTGTTTATTGACAGGATCGTGAACGCATGTCCGTTTTCAGTGAACAGTGATTTATGCTTTACCCTTTTTTGGTGAAAACGCACACGAGTCAGATGTGTGCTTTCAGTCTGGGTGTTCAGAAAAGCAAGAATTCATAAACACATGCCATTCCCTGGCTCCCAATTGTCCTGTCTGTACACGTGGCATGAAGATAAAAAAGAAACAGCTATTGGCAGCGGTGGGATTCGAACCCACGCCTCCAAAGAGACTGGAGCCTAAATCCAGCGCCTTAGACCGCTCGGCCACGCTACCCTGCTGGTACTGAAACGAGAGCCTCTGAGACCTGTATTTTTTTAGGGATTGGCTGGTTTGGCCATTAATTCAAAATCAAAGCAAAGCATGAACTTGGATTGAATTCTAGCACTGGCTGTGCAAAGCCCGAACTGAACAATAAAGCACACTTGTCAGCCTGAAATTGAAATGTCACCTTTCGGGAGTGCTCTGTTCAACAGCAGTCTGGTAGCCTAGTGGTCAATGTCAGCACCCCTCCATCCAGCAGTCTTGAGTTCAATTCCCGGTGAGGGAGGTCAGATCTTTTCTAGGTTTTTTTTGGTTCTAAAAATGTTTGGGAAGCGAAGGTTCAGGAACATTGCCGGTAGGGAGAGTAAGCTCTTTAAAGGCATGCAATGAGATGTGTTTTTCTTTATTTCTGCATATTTCTGTAGCTAGCTGCATTCTTTCAGTCAACATCCCGCCCCATTTAGTGCTCACGTTTTTAAAGAAGTCCACCATTAGCCCGCAGTGTAAGCCTACCCGGGGCCTCCGCCGATGGTCCATGGTGTGTGGGATCCTTACTGGACCAACCCCAGCCGTAACGCAAATCTTAGCTTTGTCTCATTCGACCCCTAACTCGACCCAAGGAGCTACTGCAAACTCTTAGCCTAACACTAGCCCTAAATGAAAGACGCCTATTGTCCTCACATGTGGGATTTTGTTCTCGCTGCTAGTGCATACGAAACTTGGTTCCGACGTGTCCAGGAGTGGGAGAATTACCAGGGACCTTGCAATCTCGTGCCTGGGGGTTTCTAAGCTGGGCATAGGAGCTCCACTGGATGGAGCCAAGTGTCTTGAACTGAGTTTTTGTGATGCAGCAGGAAAAGGCGCTGCAAAAAGGAGCAACTACCAAGGCAAAGAGATGTGCATTCATTAGGGCATCGTGTCGGCAGATTTGTGGCCCTGCCAAGCACGTGTTTATTGACAGGATCGTGAACGCATGTCCGTTTTCAGTGAACAGTGATTTATGCTTTACCCTTTTTTGGTGAAAACGCACACGAGTCAGATGTGTGCTTTCAGTCTGGGTGTTCAGAAAAGCAAGAATTCATAAACACATGCCATTCCCTGGCTCCCAATTGTCCTGTCTGTACACGTGGCATGAAGATAAAAAAGAAACAGCTATTGGCAGCGGTGGGATTCGAACCCACGCCTCCAAAGAGACTGGAGCCTAAATCCAGCGCCTTAGACCGCTCGGCCACGCTACCCTGCTGGTACTGAAACGAGAGCCTCTGAGACCTGTATTTTTTTAGGGATTGGCTGGTTTGGCCATTAATTCAAAATCAAAGCAAAGCATGAACTTGGATTGAATTCTAGCACTGGCTGTGCAAAGCCCGAACTGAACAATAAAGCACACTTGTCAGCCTGAAATTGAAATGTCACCTTTCGGGAGTGCTCTGTTCAACAGCAGTCTGGTAGCCTAGTGGTCAATGTCAGCACCCCTCCATCCAGCAGTCTTGAGTTCAATTCCCGGTGAGGGAGGTCAGATCTTTTCTAGGTTTTTTTTGGTTCTAAAAATGTTTGGGAAGCGAAGGTTCAGGAACATTGCCGGTAGGGAGAGTAAGCTCTTTAAAGGCATGCAATGAGATGTGTTTTTCTTTATTTCTGCATATTTCTGTAGCTAGCTGCATTCTTTCAGTCAACATCCCGCCCCATTTAGTGCTCACGTTTTTAAAGAAGTCCACCATTAGCCCGCAGTGTAAGCCTACCCGGGGCCTCCGCCGATGGTCCATGGTGTGTGGGATCCTTACTGGACCAACCCCAGCCGTAACGCAAATCTTAGCTTTGTCTCATTCGACCCCTAACTCGACCCAAGGAGCTACTGCAAACTCTTAGCCTAACACTAGCCCTAAATGAAAGACGCCTATTGTCCTCACATGTGGGATTTTGTTCTCGCTGCTAGTGCATACGAAACTTGGTTCCGACGTGTCCAGGAGTGGGAGAATTACCAGGGACCTTGCAATCTCGTGCCTGGGGGTTTCTAAGCTGGGCATAGGAGCTCCACTGGATGGAGCCAAGTGTCTTGAACTGAGTTTTTGTGATGCAGCAGGAAAAGGCGCTGCAAAAAGGAGCAACTACCAAGGCAAAGAGATGTGCATTCATTAGGGCATCGTGTCGGCAGATTTGTGGCCCTGCCAAGCACGTGTTTATTGACAGGATCGTGAACGCATGTCCGTTTTCAGTGAACAGTGATTTATGCTTTACCCTTTTTTGGTGAAAACGCACACGAGTCAGATGTGTGCTTTCAGTCTGGGTGTTCAGAAAAGCAAGAATTCATAAACACATGCCATTCCCTGGCTCCCAATTGTCCTGTCTGTACACGTGGCATGAAGATAAAAAAGAAACAGCTATTGGCAGCGGTGGGATTCGAACCCACGCCTCCAAAGAGACTGGAGCCTAAATCCAGCGCCTTAGACCGCTCGGCCACGCTACCCTGCTGGTACTGAAACGAGAGCCTCTGAGACCTGTATTTTTTTAGGGATTGGCTGGTTTGGCCATTAATTCAAAATCAAAGCAAAGCATGAACTTGGATTGAATTCTAGCACTGGCTGTGCAAAGCCCGAACTGAACAATAAAGCACACTTGTCAGCCTGAAATTGAAATGTCACCTTTCGGGAGTGCTCTGTTCAACAGCAGTCTGGTAGCCTAGTGGTCAATGTCAGCACCCCTCCATCCAGCAGTCTTGAGTTCAATTCCCGGTGAGGGAGGTCAGATCTTTTCTAGGTTTTTTTTGGTTCTAAAAATGTTTGGGAAGCGAAGGTTCAGGAACATTGCCGGTAGGGAGAGTAAGCTCTTTAAAGGCATGCAATGAGATGTGTTTTTCTTTATTTCTGCATATTTCTGTAGCTAGCTGCATTCTTTCAGTCAACATCCCGCCCCATTTAGTGCTCACGTTTTTAAAGAAGTCCACCATTAGCCCGCAGTGTAAGCCTACCCGGGGCCTCCGCCGATGGTCCATGGTGTGTGGGATCCTTACTGGACCAACCCCAGCCGTAACGCAAATCTTAGCTTTGTCTCATTCGACCCCTAACTCGACCCAAGGAGCTACTGCAAACTCTTAGCCTAACACTAGCCCTAAATGAAAGACGCCTATTGTCCTCACATGTGGGATTTTGTTCTCGCTGCTAGTGCATACGAAACTTGGTTCCGACGTGTCCAGGAGTGGGAGAATTACCAGGGACCTTGCAATCTCGTGCCTGGGGGTTTCTAAGCTGGGCATAGGAGCTCCACTGGATGGAGCCAAGTGTCTTGAACTGAGTTTTTGTGATGCAGCAGGAAAAGGCGCTGCAAAAAGGAGCAACTACCAAGGCAAAGAGATGTGCATTCATTAGGGCATCGTGTCGGCAGATTTGTGGCCCTGCCAAGCACGTGTTTATTGACAGGATCGTGAACGCATGTCCGTTTTCAGTGAACAGTGATTTATGCTTTACCCTTTTTTGGTGAAAACGCACACGAGTCAGATGTGTGCTTTCAGTCTGGGTGTTCAGAAAAGCAAGAATTCATAAACACATGCCATTCCCTGGCTCCCAATTGTCCTGTCTGTACACGTGGCATGAAGATAAAAAAGAAACAGCTATTGGCAGCGGTGGGATTCGAACCCACGCCTCCAAAGAGACTGGAGCCTAAATCCAGCGCCTTAGACCGCTCGGCCACGCTACCCTGCTGGTACTGAAACGAGAGCCTCTGAGACCTGTATTTTTTTAGGGATTGGCTGGTTTGGCCATTAATTCAAAATCAAAGCAAAGCATGAACTTGGATTGAATTCTAGCACTGGCTGTGCAAAGCCCGAACTGAACAATAAAGCACACTTGTCAGCCTGAAATTGAAATGTCACCTTTCGGGAGTGCTCTGTTCGACAGCAGTCTGGTAGCCTAGTGGTCAATGTCAGCACCCCTCCATCCAGCAGTCTTGAGTTCAATTCCCGGTGAGGGAGGTCAGATCTTTTCTAGGTTTTTTTTGGTTCTAAAAATGTTTGGGAAGCGAAGGTTCAGGAACATTGCCGGTAGGGAGAGTAAGCTCTTTAAAGGCATGCAATGAGATGTGTTTTTCTTTATTTCTGCATATTTCTGTAGCTAGCTGCATTCTTTCAGTCAACATCCCGCCCCATTTAGTGCTCACGTTTTTAAAGAAGTCCACCATTAGCCCGCAGTGTAAGCCTACCCGGGGCCTCCGCCGATGGTCCATGGTGTGTGGGATCCTTACTGGACCAACCCCAGCCGTAACGCAAATCTTAGCTTTGTCTCATTCGACCCCTAACTCGACCCAAGGAGCTACTGCAAACTCTTAGCCTAACACTAGCCCTAAATGAAAGACGCCTATTGTCCTCACATGTGGGATTTTGTTCTCGCTGCTAGTGCATACGAAACTTGGTTCCGACGTGTCCAGGAGTGGGAGAATTACCAGGGACCTTGCAATCTCGTGCCTGGGGGTTTCTAAGCTGGGCATAGGAGCTCCACTGGATGGAGCCAAGTGTCTTGAACTGAGTTTTTGTGATGCAGCAGGAAAAGGCGCTGCAAAAAGGAGCAACTACCAAGGCAAAGAGATGTGCATTCATTAGGGCATCGTGTCGGCAGATTTGTGGCCCTGCCAAGCACGTGTTTATTGACAGGATCGTGAACGCATGTCCGTTTTCAGTGAACAGTGATTTATGCTTTACCCTTTTTTGGTGAAAACGCACACGAGTCAGATGTGTGCTTTCAGTCTGGGTGTTCAGAAAAGCAAGAATTCATAAACACATGCCATTCCCTGGCTCCCAATTGTCCTGTCTGTACACGTGGCATGAAGATAAAAAAGAAACAGCTATTGGCAGCGGTGGGATTCGAACCCACGCCTCCAAAGAGACTGGAGCCTAAATCCAGCGCCTTAGACCGCTCGGCCACGCTACCCTGCTGGTACTGAAACGAGAGCCTCTGAGACCTGTATTTTTTTAGGGATTGGCTGGTTTGGCCATTAATTCAAAATCAAAGCAAAGCATGAACTTGGATTGAATTCTAGCACTGGCTGTGCAAAGCCCGAACTGAACAATAAAGCACACTTGTCAGCCTGAAATTGAAATGTCACCTTTCGGGAGTGCTCTGTTCAACAGCAGTCTGGTAGCCTAGTGGTCAATGTCAGCACCCCTCCATCCAGCAGTCTTGAGTTCAATTCCCGGTGAGGGAGGTCAGATCTTTTCTAGGTTTTTTTTGGTTCTAAAAATGTTTGGGAAGCGAAGGTTCAGGAACATTGCCGGTAGGGAGAGTAAGCTCTTTAAAGGCATGCAATGAGATGTGTTTTTCTTTATTTCTGCATATTTCTGTAGCTAGCTGCATTCTTTCAGTCAACATCCCGCCCCATTTAGTGCTCACGTTTTTAAAGAAGTCCACCATTAGCCCGCAGTGTAAGCCTACCCGGGGCCTCCGCCGATGGTCCATGGTGTGTGGGATCCTTACTGGACCAACCCCAGCCGTAACGCAAATCTTAGCTTTGTCTCATTCGACCCCTAACTCGACCCAAGGAGCTACTGCAAACTCTTAGCCTAACACTAGCCCTAAATGAAAGACGCCTATTGTCCTCACATGTGGGATTTTGTTCTCGCTGCTAGTGCATACGAAACTTGGTTCCGACGTGTCCAGGAGTGGGAGAATTACCAGGGACCTTGCAATCTCGTGCCTGGGGGTTTCTAAGCTGGGCATAGGAGCTCCACTGGATGGAGCCAAGTGTCTTGAACTGAGTTTTTGTGATGCAGCAGGAAAAGGCGCTGCAAAAAGGAGCAACTACCAAGGCAAAGAGATGTGCATTCATTAGGGCATCGTGTCGGCAGATTTGTGGCCCTGCCAAGCACGTGTTTATTGACAGGATCGTGAACGCATGTCCGTTTTCAGTGAACAGTGATTTATGCTTTACCCTTTTTTGGTGAAAACGCACACGAGTCAGATGTGTGCTTTCAGTCTGGGTGTTCAGAAAAGCAAGAATTCATAAACACATGCCATTCCCTGGCTCCCAATTGTCCTGTCTGTACACGTGGCATGAAGATAAAAAAGAAACAGCTATTGGCAGCGGTGGGATTCGAACCCACGCCTCCAAAGAGACTGGAGCCTAAATCCAGCGCCTTAGACCGCTCGGCCACGCTACCCTGCTGGTACTGAAACGAGAGCCTCTGAGACCTGTATTTTTTTAGGGATTGGCTGGTTTGGCCATTAATTCAAAATCAAAGCAAAGCATGAACTTGGATTGAATTCTAGCACTGGCTGTGCAAAGCCCGAACTGAACAATAAAGCACACTTGTCAGCCTGAAATTGAAATGTCACCTTTCGGGAGTGCTCTGTTCGACAGCAGTCTGGTAGCCTAGTGGTCAATGTCAGCACCCCTCCATCCAGCAGTCTTGAGTTCAATTCCCGGTGAGGGAGGTCAGATCTTTTCTAGGTTTTTTTTGGTTCTAAAAATGTTTGGGAAGCGAAGGTTCAGGAACATTGCCGGTAGGGAGAGTAAGCTCTTTAAAGGCATGCAATGAGATGTGTTTTTCTTTATTTCTGCATATTTCTGTAGCTAGCTGCATTCTTTCAGTCAACATCCCGCCCCATTTAGTGCTCACGTTTTTAAAGAAGTCCACCATTAGCCCGCAGTGTAAGCCTACCCGGGGCCTCCGCCGATGGTCCATGGTGTGTGGGATCCTTACTGGACCAACCCCAGCCGTAACGCAAATCTTAGCTTTGTCTCATTCGACCCCTAACTCGACCCAAGGAGCTACTGCAAACTCTTAGCCTAACACTAGCCCTAAATGAAAGACGCCTATTGTCCTCACATGTGGGATTTTGTTCTCGCTGCTAGTGCATACGAAACTTGGTTCCGACGTGTCCAGGAGTGGGAGAATTACCAGGGACCTTGCAATCTCGTGCCTGGGGGTTTCTAAGCTGGGCATAGGAGCTCCACTGGATGGAGCCAAGTGTCTTGAACTGAGTTTTTGTGATGCAGCAGGAAAAGGCGCTGCAAAAAGGAGCAACTACCAAGGCAAAGAGATGTGCATTCATTAGGGCATCGTGTCGGCAGATTTGTGGCCCTGCCAAGCACGTGTTTATTGACAGGATCGTGAACGCATGTCCGTTTTCAGTGAACAGTGATTTATGCTTTACCCTTTTTTGGTGAAAACGCACACGAGTCAGATGTGTGCTTTCAGTCTGGGTGTTCAGAAAAGCAAGAATTCATAAACACATGCCATTCCCTGGCTCCCAATTGTCCTGTCTGTACACGTGGCATGAAGATAAAAAAGAAACAGCTATTGGCAGCGGTGGGATTCGAACCCACGCCTCCAAAGAGACTGGAGCCTAAATCCAGCGCCTTAGACCGCTCGGCCACGCTACCCTGCTGGTACTGAAACGAGAGCCTCTGAGACCTGTATTTTTTTAGGGATTGGCTGGTTTGGCCATTAATTCAAAATCAAAGCAAAGCATGAACTTGGATTGAATTCTAGCACTGGCTGTGCAAAGCCCGAACTGAACAATAAAGCACACTTGTCAGCCTGAAATTGAAATGTCACCTTTCGGGAGTGCTCTGTTCGACAGCAGTCTGGTAGCCTAGTGGTCAATGTCAGCACCCCTCCATCCAGCAGTCTTGAGTTCAATTCCCGGTGAGGGAGGTCAGATCTTTTCTAGGTTTTTTTTGGTTCTAAAAATGTTTGGGAAGCGAAGGTTCAGGAACATTGCCGGTAGGGAGAGTAAGCTCTTTAAAGGCATGCAATGAGATGTGTTTTTCTTTATTTCTGCATATTTCTGTAGCTAGCTGCATTCTTTCAGTCAACATCCCGCCCCATTTAGTGCTCACGTTTTTAAAGAAGTCCACCATTAGCCCGCAGTGTAAGCCTACCCGGGGCCTCCGCCGATGGTCCATGGTGTGTGGGATCCTTACTGGACCAACCCCAGCCGTAACGCAAATCTTAGCTTTGTCTCATTCGACCCCTAACTCGACCCAAGGAGCTACTGCAAACTCTTAGCCTAACACTAGCCCTAAATGAAAGACGCCTATTGTCCTCACATGTGGGATTTTGTTCTCGCTGCTAGTGCATACGAAACTTGGTTCCGACGTGTCCAGGAGTGGGAGAATTACCAGGGACCTTGCAATCTCGTGCCTGGGGGTTTCTAAGCTGGGCATAGGAGCTCCACTGGATGGAGCCAAGTGTCTTGAACTGAGTTTTTGTGATGCAGCAGGAAAAGGCGCTGCAAAAAGGAGCAACTACCAAGGCAAAGAGATGTGCATTCATTAGGGCATCGTGTCGGCAGATTTGTGGCCCTGCCAAGCACGTGTTTATTGACAGGATCGTGAACGCATGTCCGTTTTCAGTGAACAGTGATTTATGCTTTACCCTTTTTTGGTGAAAACGCACACGAGTCAGATGTGTGCTTTCAGTCTGGGTGTTCAGAAAAGCAAGAATTCATAAACACATGCCATTCCCTGGCTCCCAATTGTCCTGTCTGTACACGTGGCATGAAGATAAAAAAGAAACAGCTATTGGCAGCGGTGGGATTCGAACCCACGCCTCCAAAGAGACTGGAGCCTAAATCCAGCGCCTTAGACCGCTCGGCCACGCTACCCTGCTGGTACTGAAACGAGAGCCTCTGAGACCTGTATTTTTTTAGGGATTGGCTGGTTTGGCCATTAATTCAAAATCAAAGCAAAGCATGAACTTGGATTGAATTCTAGCACTGGCTGTGCAAAGCCCGAACTGAACAATAAAGCACACTTGTCAGCCTGAAATTGAAATGTCACCTTTCGGGAGTGCTCTGTTCAACAGCAGTCTGGTAGCCTAGTGGTCAATGTCAGCACCCCTCCATCCAGCAGTCTTGAGTTCAATTCCCGGTGAGGGAGGTCAGATCTTTTCTAGGTTTTTTTTGGTTCTAAAAATGTTTGGGAAGCGAAGGTTCAGGAACATTGCCGGTAGGGAGAGTAAGCTCTTTAAAGGCATGCAATGAGATGTGTTTTTCTTTATTTCTGCATATTTCTGTAGCTAGCTGCATTCTTTCAGTCAACATCCCGCCCCATTTAGTGCTCACGTTTTTAAAGAAGTCCACCATTAGCCCGCAGTGTAAGCCTACCCGGGGCCTCCGCCGATGGTCCATGGTGTGTGGGATCCTTACTGGACCAACCCCAGCCGTAACGCAAATCTTAGCTTTGTCTCATTCGACCCCTAACTCGACCCAAGGAGCTACTGCAAACTCTTAGCCTAACACTAGCCCTAAATGAAAGACGCCTATTGTCCTCACATGTGGGATTTTGTTCTCGCTGCTAGTGCATACGAAACTTGGTTCCGACGTGTCCAGGAGTGGGAGAATTACCAGGGACCTTGCAATCTCGTGCCTGGGGGTTTCTAAGCTGGGCATAGGAGCTCCACTGGATGGAGCCAAGTGTCTTGAACTGAGTTTTTGTGATGCAGCAGGAAAAGGCGCTGCAAAAAGGAGCAACTACCAAGGCAAAGAGATGTGCATTCATTAGGGCATCGTGTCGGCAGATTTGTGGCCCTGCCAAGCACGTGTTTATTGACAGGATCGTGAACGCATGTCCGTTTTCAGTGAACAGTGATTTATGCTTTACCCTTTTTTGGTGAAAACGCACACGAGTCAGATGTGTGCTTTCAGTCTGGGTGTTCAGAAAAGCAAGAATTCATAAACACATGCCATTCCCTGGCTCCCAATTGTCCTGTCTGTACACGTGGCATGAAGATAAAAAAGAAACAGCTATTGGCAGCGGTGGGATTCGAACCCACGCCTCCAAAGAGACTGGAGCCTAAATCCAGCGCCTTAGACCGCTCGGCCACGCTACCCTGCTGGTACTGAAACGAGAGCCTCTGAGACCTGTATTTTTTTAGGGATTGGCTGGTTTGGCCATTAATTCAAAATCAAAGCAAAGCATGAACTTGGATTGAATTCTAGCACTGGCTGTGCAAAGCCCGAACTGAACAATAAAGCACACTTGTCAGCCTGAAATTGAAATGTCACCTTTCGGGAGTGCTCTGTTCGACAGCAGTCTGGTAGCCTAGTGGTCAATGTCAGCACCCCTCCATCCAGCAGTCTTGAGTTCAATTCCCGGTGAGGGAGGTCAGATCTTTTCTAGGTTTTTTTTGGTTCTAAAAATGTTTGGGAAGCGAAGGTTCAGGAACATTGCCGGTAGGGAGAGTAAGCTCTTTAAAGGCATGCAATGAGATGTGTTTTTCTTTATTTCTGCATATTTCTGTAGCTAGCTGCATTCTTTCAGTCAACATCCCGCCCCATTTAGTGCTCACGTTTTTAAAGAAGTCCACCATTAGCCCGCAGTGTAAGCCTACCCGGGGCCTCCGCCGATGGTCCATGGTGTGTGGGATCCTTACTGGACCAACCCCAGCCGTAACGCAAATCTTAGCTTTGTCTCATTCGACCCCTAACTCGACCCAAGGAGCTACTGCAAACTCTTAGCCTAACACTAGCCCTAAATGAAAGACGCCTATTGTCCTCACATGTGGGATTTTGTTCTCGCTGCTAGTGCATACGAAACTTGGTTCCGACGTGTCCAGGAGTGGGAGAATTACCAGGGACCTTGCAATCTCGTGCCTGGGGGTTTCTAAGCTGGGCATAGGAGCTCCACTGGATGGAGCCAAGTGTCTTGAACTGAGTTTTTGTGATGCAGCAGGAAAAGGCGCTGCAAAAAGGAGCAACTACCAAGGCAAAGAGATGTGCATTCATTAGGGCATCGTGTCGGCAGATTTGTGGCCCTGCCAAGCACGTGTTTATTGACAGGATCGTGAACGCATGTCCGTTTTCAGTGAACAGTGATTTATGCTTTACCCTTTTTTGGTGAAAACGCACACGAGTCAGATGTGTGCTTTCAGTCTGGGTGTTCAGAAAAGCAAGAATTCATAAACACATGCCATTCCCTGGCTCCCAATTGTCCTGTCTGTACACGTGGCATGAAGATAAAAAAGAAACAGCTATTGGCAGCGGTGGGATTCGAACCCACGCCTCCAAAGAGACTGGAGCCTAAATCCAGCGCCTTAGACCGCTCGGCCACGCTACCCTGCTGGTACTGAAACGAGAGCCTCTGAGACCTGTATTTTTTTAGGGATTGGCTGGTTTGGCCATTAATTCAAAATCAAAGCAAAGCATGAACTTGGATTGAATTCTAGCACTGGCTGTGCAAAGCCCGAACTGAACAATAAAGCACACTTGTCAGCCTGAAATTGAAATGTCACCTTTCGGGAGTGCTCTGTTCAACAGCAGTCTGGTAGCCTAGTGGTCAATGTCAGCACCCCTCCATCCAGCAGTCTTGAGTTCAATTCCCGGTGAGGGAGGTCAGATCTTTTCTAGGTTTTTTTTGGTTCTAAAAATGTTTGGGAAGCGAAGGTTCAGGAACATTGCCGGTAGGGAGAGTAAGCTCTTTAAAGGCATGCAATGAGATGTGTTTTTCTTTATTTCTGCATATTTCTGTAGCTAGCTGCATTCTTTCAGTCAACATCCCGCCCCATTTAGTGCTCACGTTTTTAAAGAAGTCCACCATTAGCCCGCAGTGTAAGCCTACCCGGGGCCTCCGCCGATGGTCCATGGTGTGTGGGATCCTTACTGGACCAACCCCAGCCGTAACGCAAATCTTAGCTTTGTCTCATTCGACCCCTAACTCGACCCAAGGAGCTACTGCAAACTCTTAGCCTAACACTAGCCCTAAATGAAAGACGCCTATTGTCCTCACATGTGGGATTTTGTTCTCGCTGCTAGTGCATACGAAACTTGGTTCCGACGTGTCCAGGAGTGGGAGAATTACCAGGGACCTTGCAATCTCGTGCCTGGGGGTTTCTAAGCTGGGCATAGGAGCTCCACTGGATGGAGCCAAGTGTCTTGAACTGAGTTTTTGTGATGCAGCAGGAAAAGGCGCTGCAAAAAGGAGCAACTACCAAGGCAAAGAGATGTGCATTCATTAGGGCATCGTGTCGGCAGATTTGTGGCCCTGCCAAGCACGTGTTTATTGACAGGATCGTGAACGCATGTCCGTTTTCAGTGAACAGTGATTTATGCTTTACCCTTTTTTGGTGAAAACGCACACGAGTCAGATGTGTGCTTTCAGTCTGGGTGTTCAGAAAAGCAAGAATTCATAAACACATGCCATTCCCTGGCTCCCAATTGTCCTGTCTGTACACGTGGCATGAAGATAAAAAAGAAACAGCTATTGGCAGCGGTGGGATTCGAACCCACGCCTCCAAAGAGACTGGAGCCTAAATCCAGCGCCTTAGACCGCTCGGCCACGCTACCCTGCTGGTACTGAAACGAGAGCCTCTGAGACCTGTATTTTTTTAGGGATTGGCTGGTTTGGCCATTAATTCAAAATCAAAGCAAAGCATGAACTTGGATTGAATTCTAGCACTGGCTGTGCAAAGCCCGAACTGAACAATAAAGCACACTTGTCAGCCTGAAATTGAAATGTCACCTTTCGGGAGTGCTCTGTTCAACAGCAGTCTGGTAGCCTAGTGGTCAATGTCAGCACCCCTCCATCCAGCAGTCTTGAGTTCAATTCCCGGTGAGGGAGGTCAGATCTTTTCTAGGTTTTTTTTGGTTCTAAAAATGTTTGGGAAGCGAAGGTTCAGGAACATTGCCGGTAGGGAGAGTAAGCTCTTTAAAGGCATGCAATGAGATGTGTTTTTCTTTATTTCTGCATATTTCTGTAGCTAGCTGCATTCTTTCAGTCAACATCCCGCCCCATTTAGTGCTCACGTTTTTAAAGAAGTCCACCATTAGCCCGCAGTGTAAGCCTACCCGGGGCCTCCGCCGATGGTCCATGGTGTGTGGGATCCTTACTGGACCAACCCCAGCCGTAACGCAAATCTTAGCTTTGTCTCATTCGACCCCTAACTCGACCCAAGGAGCTACTGCAAACTCTTAGCCTAACACTAGCCCTAAATGAAAGACGCCTATTGTCCTCACATGTGGGATTTTGTTCTCGCTGCTAGTGCATACGAAACTTGGTTCCGACGTGTCCAGGAGTGGGAGAATTACCAGGGACCTTGCAATCTCGTGCCTGGGGGTTTCTAAGCTGGGCATAGGAGCTCCACTGGATGGAGCCAAGTGTCTTGAACTGAGTTTTTGTGATGCAGCAGGAAAAGGCGCTGCAAAAAGGAGCAACTACCAAGGCAAAGAGATGTGCATTCATTAGGGCATCGTGTCGGCAGATTTGTGGCCCTGCCAAGCACGTGTTTATTGACAGGATCGTGAACGCATGTCCGTTTTCAGTGAACAGTGATTTATGCTTTACCCTTTTTTGGTGAAAACGCACACGAGTCAGATGTGTGCTTTCAGTCTGGGTGTTCAGAAAAGCAAGAATTCATAAACACATGCCATTCCCTGGCTCCCAATTGTCCTGTCTGTACACGTGGCATGAAGATAAAAAAGAAACAGCTATTGGCAGCGGTGGGATTCGAACCCACGCCTCCAAAGAGACTGGAGCCTAAATCCAGCGCCTTAGACCGCTCGGCCACGCTACCCTGCTGGTACTGAAACGAGAGCCTCTGAGACCTGTATTTTTTTAGGGATTGGCTGGTTTGGCCATTAATTCAAAATCAAAGCAAAGCATGAACTTGGATTGAATTCTAGCACTGGCTGTGCAAAGCCCGAACTGAACAATAAAGCACACTTGTCAGCCTGAAATTGAAATGTCACCTTTCGGGAGTGCTCTGTTCAACAGCAGTCTGGTAGCCTAGTGGTCAATGTCAGCACCCCTCCATCCAGCAGTCTTGAGTTCAATTCCCGGTGAGGGAGGTCAGATCTTTTCTAGGTTTTTTTTGGTTCTAAAAATGTTTGGGAAGCGAAGGTTCAGGAACATTGCCGGTAGGGAGAGTAAGCTCTTTAAAGGCATGCAATGAGATGTGTTTTTCTTTATTTCTGCATATTTCTGTAGCTAGCTGCATTCTTTCAGTCAACATCCCGCCCCATTTAGTGCTCACGTTTTTAAAGAAGTCCACCATTAGCCCGCAGTGTAAGCCTACCCGGGGCCTCCGCCGATGGTCCATGGTGTGTGGGATCCTTACTGGACCAACCCCAGCCGTAACGCAAATCTTAGCTTTGTCTCATTCGACCCCTAACTCGACCCAAGGAGCTACTGCAAACTCTTAGCCTAACACTAGCCCTAAATGAAAGACGCCTATTGTCCTCACATGTGGGATTTTGTTCTCGCTGCTAGTGCATACGAAACTTGGTTCCGACGTGTCCAGGAGTGGGAGAATTACCAGGGACCTTGCAATCTCGTGCCTGGGGGTTTCTAAGCTGGGCATAGGAGCTCCACTGGATGGAGCCAAGTGTCTTGAACTGAGTTTTTGTGATGCAGCAGGAAAAGGCGCTGCAAAAAGGAGCAACTACCAAGGCAAAGAGATGTGCATTCATTAGGGCATCGTGTCGGCAGATTTGTGGCCCTGCCAAGCACGTGTTTATTGACAGGATCGTGAACGCATGTCCGTTTTCAGTGAACAGTGATTTATGCTTTACCCTTTTTTGGTGAAAACGCACACGAGTCAGATGTGTGCTTTCAGTCTGGGTGTTCAGAAAAGCAAGAATTCATAAACACATGCCATTCCCTGGCTCCCAATTGTCCTGTCTGTACACGTGGCATGAAGATAAAAAAGAAACAGCTATTGGCAGCGGTGGGATTCGAACCCACGCCTCCAAAGAGACTGGAGCCTAAATCCAGCGCCTTAGACCGCTCGGCCACGCTACCCTGCTGGTACTGAAACGAGAGCCTCTGAGACCTGTATTTTTTTAGGGATTGGCTGGTTTGGCCATTAATTCAAAATCAAAGCAAAGCATGAACTTGGATTGAATTCTAGCACTGGCTGTGCAAAGCCCGAACTGAACAATAAAGCACACTTGTCAGCCTGAAATTGAAATGTCACCTTTCGGGAGTGCTCTGTTCGACAGCAGTCTGGTAGCCTAGTGGTCAATGTCAGCACCCCTCCATCCAGCAGTCTTGAGTTCAATTCCCGGTGAGGGAGGTCAGATCTTTTCTAGGTTTTTTTTGGTTCTAAAAATGTTTGGGAAGCGAAGGTTCAGGAACATTGCCGGTAGGGAGAGTAAGCTCTTTAAAGGCATGCAATGAGATGTGTTTTTCTTTATTTCTGCATATTTCTGTAGCTAGCTGCATTCTTTCAGTCAACATCCCGCCCCATTTAGTGCTCACGTTTTTAAAGAAGTCCACCATTAGCCCGCAGTGTAAGCCTACCCGGGGCCTCCGCCGATGGTCCATGGTGTGTGGGATCCTTACTGGACCAACCCCAGCCGTAACGCAAATCTTAGCTTTGTCTCATTCGACCCCTAACTCGACCCAAGGAGCTACTGCAAACTCTTAGCCTAACACTAGCCCTAAATGAAAGACGCCTATTGTCCTCACATGTGGGATTTTGTTCTCGCTGCTAGTGCATACGAAACTTGGTTCCGACGTGTCCAGGAGTGGGAGAATTACCAGGGACCTTGCAATCTCGTGCCTGGGGGTTTCTAAGCTGGGCATAGGAGCTCCACTGGATGGAGCCAAGTGTCTTGAACTGAGTTTTTGTGATGCAGCAGGAAAAGGCGCTGCAAAAAGGAGCAACTACCAAGGCAAAGAGATGTGCATTCATTAGGGCATCGTGTCGGCAGATTTGTGGCCCTGCCAAGCACGTGTTTATTGACAGGATCGTGAACGCATGTCCGTTTTCAGTGAACAGTGATTTATGCTTTACCCTTTTTTGGTGAAAACGCACACGAGTCAGATGTGTGCTTTCAGTCTGGGTGTTCAGAAAAGCAAGAATTCATAAACACATGCCATTCCCTGGCTCCCAATTGTCCTGTCTGTACACGTGGCATGAAGATAAAAAAGAAACAGCTATTGGCAGCGGTGGGATTCGAACCCACGCCTCCAAAGAGACTGGAGCCTAAATCCAGCGCCTTAGACCGCTCGGCCACGCTACCCTGCTGGTACTGAAACGAGAGCCTCTGAGACCTGTATTTTTTTAGGGATTGGCTGGTTTGGCCATTAATTCAAAATCAAAGCAAAGCATGAACTTGGATTGAATTCTAGCACTGGCTGTGCAAAGCCCGAACTGAACAATAAAGCACACTTGTCAGCCTGAAATTGAAATGTCACCTTTCGGGAGTGCTCTGTTCAACAGCAGTCTGGTAGCCTAGTGGTCAATGTCAGCACCCCTCCATCCAGCAGTCTTGAGTTCAATTCCCGGTGAGGGAGGTCAGATCTTTTCTAGGTTTTTTTTGGTTCTAAAAATGTTTGGGAAGCGAAGGTTCAGGAACATTGCCGGTAGGGAGAGTAAGCTCTTTAAAGGCATGCAATGAGATGTGTTTTTCTTTATTTCTGCATATTTCTGTAGCTAGCTGCATTCTTTCAGTCAACATCCCGCCCCATTTAGTGCTCACGTTTTTAAAGAAGTCCACCATTAGCCCGCAGTGTAAGCCTACCCGGGGCCTCCGCCGATGGTCCATGGTGTGTGGGATCCTTACTGGACCAACCCCAGCCGTAACGCAAATCTTAGCTTTGTCTCATTCGACCCCTAACTCGACCCAAGGAGCTACTGCAAACTCTTAGCCTAACACTAGCCCTAAATGAAAGACGCCTATTGTCCTCACATGTGGGATTTTGTTCTCGCTGCTAGTGCATACGAAACTTGGTTCCGACGTGTCCAGGAGTGGGAGAATTACCAGGGACCTTGCAATCTCGTGCCTGGGGGTTTCTAAGCTGGGCATAGGAGCTCCACTGGATGGAGCCAAGTGTCTTGAACTGAGTTTTTGTGATGCAGCAGGAAAAGGCGCTGCAAAAAGGAGCAACTACCAAGGCAAAGAGATGTGCATTCATTAGGGCATCGTGTCGGCAGATTTGTGGCCCTGCCAAGCACGTGTTTATTGACAGGATCGTGAACGCATGTCCGTTTTCAGTGAACAGTGATTTATGCTTTACCCTTTTTTGGTGAAAACGCACACGAGTCAGATGTGTGCTTTCAGTCTGGGTGTTCAGAAAAGCAAGAATTCATAAACACATGCCATTCCCTGGCTCCCAATTGTCCTGTCTGTACACGTGGCATGAAGATAAAAAAGAAACAGCTATTGGCAGCGGTGGGATTCGAACCCACGCCTCCAAAGAGACTGGAGCCTAAATCCAGCGCCTTAGACCGCTCGGCCACGCTACCCTGCTGGTACTGAAACGAGAGCCTCTGAGACCTGTATTTTTTTAGGGATTGGCTGGTTTGGCCATTAATTCAAAATCAAAGCAAAGCATGAACTTGGATTGAATTCTAGCACTGGCTGTGCAAAGCCCGAACTGAACAATAAAGCACACTTGTCAGCCTGAAATTGAAATGTCACCTTTCGGGAGTGCTCTGTTCAACAGCAGTCTGGTAGCCTAGTGGTCAATGTCAGCACCCCTCCATCCAGCAGTCTTGAGTTCAATTCCCGGTGAGGGAGGTCAGATCTTTTCTAGGTTTTTTTTGGTTCTAAAAATGTTTGGGAAGCGAAGGTTCAGGAACATTGCCGGTAGGGAGAGTAAGCTCTTTAAAGGCATGCAATGAGATGTGTTTTTCTTTATTTCTGCATATTTCTGTAGCTAGCTGCATTCTTTCAGTCAACATCCCGCCCCATTTAGTGCTCACGTTTTTAAAGAAGTCCACCATTAGCCCGCAGTGTAAGCCTACCCGGGGCCTCCGCCGATGGTCCATGGTGTGTGGGATCCTTACTGGACCAACCCCAGCCGTAACGCAAATCTTAGCTTTGTCTCATTCGACCCCTAACTCGACCCAAGGAGCTACTGCAAACTCTTAGCCTAACACTAGCCCTAAATGAAAGACGCCTATTGTCCTCACATGTGGGATTTTGTTCTCGCTGCTAGTGCATACGAAACTTGGTTCCGACGTGTCCAGGAGTGGGAGAATTACCAGGGACCTTGCAATCTCGTGCCTGGGGGTTTCTAAGCTGGGCATAGGAGCTCCACTGGATGGAGCCAAGTGTCTTGAACTGAGTTTTTGTGATGCAGCAGGAAAAGGCGCTGCAAAAAGGAGCAACTACCAAGGCAAAGAGATGTGCATTCATTAGGGCATCGTGTCGGCAGATTTGTGGCCCTGCCAAGCACGTGTTTATTGACAGGATCGTGAACGCATGTCCGTTTTCAGTGAACAGTGATTTATGCTTTACCCTTTTTTGGTGAAAACGCACACGAGTCAGATGTGTGCTTTCAGTCTGGGTGTTCAGAAAAGCAAGAATTCATAAACACATGCCATTCCCTGGCTCCCAATTGTCCTGTCTGTACACGTGGCATGAAGATAAAAAAGAAACAGCTATTGGCAGCGGTGGGATTCGAACCCACGCCTCCAAAGAGACTGGAGCCTAAATCCAGCGCCTTAGACCGCTCGGCCACGCTACCCTGCTGGTACTGAAACGAGAGCCTCTGAGACCTGTATTTTTTTAGGGATTGGCTGGTTTGGCCATTAATTCAAAATCAAAGCAAAGCATGAACTTGGATTGAATTCTAGCACTGGCTGTGCAAAGCCCGAACTGAACAATAAAGCACACTTGTCAGCCTGAAATTGAAATGTCACCTTTCGGGAGTGCTCTGTTCAACAGCAGTCTGGTAGCCTAGTGGTCAATGTCAGCACCCCTCCATCCAGCAGTCTTGAGTTCAATTCCCGGTGAGGGAGGTCAGATCTTTTCTAGGTTTTTTTTGGTTCTAAAAATGTTTGGGAAGCGAAGGTTCAGGAACATTGCCGGTAGGGAGAGTAAGCTCTTTAAAGGCATGCAATGAGATGTGTTTTTCTTTATTTCTGCATATTTCTGTAGCTAGCTGCATTCTTTCAGTCAACATCCCGCCCCATTTAGTGCTCACGTTTTTAAAGAAGTCCACCATTAGCCCGCAGTGTAAGCCTACCCGGGGCCTCCGCCGATGGTCCATGGTGTGTGGGATCCTTACTGGACCAACCCCAGCCGTAACGCAAATCTTAGCTTTGTCTCATTCGACCCCTAACTCGACCCAAGGAGCTACTGCAAACTCTTAGCCTAACACTAGCCCTAAATGAAAGACGCCTATTGTCCTCACATGTGGGATTTTGTTCTCGCTGCTAGTGCATACGAAACTTGGTTCCGACGTGTCCAGGAGTGGGAGAATTACCAGGGACCTTGCAATCTCGTGCCTGGGGGTTTCTAAGCTGGGCATAGGAGCTCCACTGGATGGAGCCAAGTGTCTTGAACTGAGTTTTTGTGATGCAGCAGGAAAAGGCGCTGCAAAAAGGAGCAACTACCAAGGCAAAGAGATGTGCATTCATTAGGGCATCGTGTCGGCAGATTTGTGGCCCTGCCAAGCACGTGTTTATTGACAGGATCGTGAACGCATGTCCGTTTTCAGTGAACAGTGATTTATGCTTTACCCTTTTTTGGTGAAAACGCACACGAGTCAGATGTGTGCTTTCAGTCTGGGTGTTCAGAAAAGCAAGAATTCATAAACACATGCCATTCCCTGGCTCCCAATTGTCCTGTCTGTACACGTGGCATGAAGATAAAAAAGAAACAGCTATTGGCAGCGGTGGGATTCGAACCCACGCCTCCAAAGAGACTGGAGCCTAAATCCAGCGCCTTAGACCGCTCGGCCACGCTACCCTGCTGGTACTGAAACGAGAGCCTCTGAGACCTGTATTTTTTTAGGGATTGGCTGGTTTGGCCATTAATTCAAAATCAAAGCAAAGCATGAACTTGGATTGAATTCTAGCACTGGCTGTGCAAAGCCCGAACTGAACAATAAAGCACACTTGTCAGCCTGAAATTGAAATGTCACCTTTCGGGAGTGCTCTGTTCAACAGCAGTCTGGTAGCCTAGTGGTCAATGTCAGCACCCCTCCATCCAGCAGTCTTGAGTTCAATTCCCGGTGAGGGAGGTCAGATCTTTTCTAGGTTTTTTTTGGTTCTAAAAATGTTTGGGAAGCGAAGGTTCAGGAACATTGCCGGTAGGGAGAGTAAGCTCTTTAAAGGCATGCAATGAGATGTGTTTTTCTTTATTTCTGCATATTTCTGTAGCTAGCTGCATTCTTTCAGTCAACATCCCGCCCCATTTAGTGCTCACGTTTTTAAAGAAGTCCACCATTAGCCCGCAGTGTAAGCCTACCCGGGGCCTCCGCCGATGGTCCATGGTGTGTGGGATCCTTACTGGACCAACCCCAGCCGTAACGCAAATCTTAGCTTTGTCTCATTCGACCCCTAACTCGACCCAAGGAGCTACTGCAAACTCTTAGCCTAACACTAGCCCTAAATGAAAGACGCCTATTGTCCTCACATGTGGGATTTTGTTCTCGCTGCTAGTGCATACGAAACTTGGTTCCGACGTGTCCAGGAGTGGGAGAATTACCAGGGACCTTGCAATCTCGTGCCTGGGGGTTTCTAAGCTGGGCATAGGAGCTCCACTGGATGGAGCCAAGTGTCTTGAACTGAGTTTTTGTGATGCAGCAGGAAAAGGCTCTGCAAAAAGGAGCAACTACCAAGGCAAAGAGATGTGCATTCATTAGGGCATCGTGTCGGCAGATTTGTGGCCCTGCCCTGAACGTGTTTATTGACAGGATCGTGAACGCATGTCCGTTTTCAGTGAACAGTGATTTATGCTTTACCCTTTTTTGGTGAAAACGCACACGAGTCAGATGTGTGCTTTCAGTCTGGGTGTTCAGAAAAGCAAGAATTCATAAACACATGCCATTCCCTGGCTCCCAATTGTCCTGTCTGTACACGTGGCATGAAGATAAAAAAGAAACAGCTATTGGCAGCGGTGGGATTCGAACCCACGCCTCCAAAGAGACTGGAGCCTAAATCCAGCGCCTTAGACCGCTCGGCCACGCTACCCTGCTGGTACTGAAACGAGAGCCTCTGAGACCTGTATTTTTTTAGGGATTGGCTGGTTTGGCCATTAATTCAAAATCAAAGCAAAGCATGAACTTGGATTGAATTCTAGCACTGGCTGTGCAAAGCCCGAACTGAACAATAAAGCACACTTGTCAGCCTGAAATTGAAATGTCACCTTTCGGGAGTGCTCTGTTCAACAGCAGTCTGGTAGCCTAGTGGTCAATGTCAGCACCCCTCCATCCAGCAGTCTTGAGTTCAATTCCCGGTGAGGGAGGTCAGATCTTTTCTAGGTTTTTTTTGGTTCTAAAAATGTTTGGGAAGCGAAGGTTCAGGAACATTGCCGGTAGGGAGAGTAAGCTCTTTAAAGGCATGCAATGAGATGTGTTTTTCTTTATTTCTGCATATTTCTGTAGCTAGCTGCATTCTTTCAGTCAACATCCCGCCCCATTTAGTGCTCACGTTTTTAAAGAAGTCCACCATTAGCCCGCAGTGTAAGCCTACCCGGGGCCTCCGCCGATGGTCCATGGTGTGTGGGATCCTTACTGGACCAACCCCAGCCGTAACGCAAATCTTAGCTTTGTCTCATTCGACCCCTAACTCGACCCAAGGAGCTACTGCAAACTCTTAGCCTAACACTAGCCCTAAATGAAAGACGCCTATTGTCCTCACATGTGGGATTTTGTTCTCGCTGCTAGTGCATACGAAACTTGGTTCCGACGTGTCCAGGAGTGGGAGAATTACCAGGGACCTTGCAATCTCGTGCCTGGGGGTTTCTAAGCTGGGCATAGGAGCTCCACTGGATGGAGCCAAGTGTCTTGAACTGAGTTTTTGTGATGCAGCAGGAAAAGGCGCTGCAAAAAGGAGCAACTACCAAGGCAAAGAGATGTGCATTCATTAGGGCATCGTGTCGGCAGATTTGTGGCCCTGCCAAGCACGTGTTTATTGACAGGATCGTGAACGCATGTCCGTTTTCAGTGAACAGTGATTTATGCTTTACCCTTTTTTGGTGAAAACGCACACGAGTCAGATGTGTGCTTTCAGTCTGGGTGTTCAGAAAAGCAAGAATTCATAAACACATGCCATTCCCTGGCTCCCAATTGTCCTGTCTGTACACGTGGCATGAAGATAAAAAAGAAACAGCTATTGGCAGCGGTGGGATTCGAACCCACGCCTCCAAAGAGACTGGAGCCTAAATCCAGCGCCTTAGACCGCTCGGCCACGCTACCCTGCTGGTACTGAAACGAGAGCCTCTGAGACCTGTATTTTTTTAGGGATTGGCTGGTTTGGCCATTAATTCAAAATCAAAGCAAAGCATGAACTTGGATTGAATTCTAGCACTGGCTGTGCAAAGCCCGAACTGAACAATAAAGCACACTTGTCAGCCTGAAATTGAAATGTCACCTTTCGGGAGTGCTCTGTTCAACAGCAGTCTGGTAGCCTAGTGGTCAATGTCAGCACCCCTCCATCCAGCAGTCTTGAGTTCAATTCCCGGTGAGGGAGGTCAGATCTTTTCTAGGTTTTTTTTGGTTCTAAAAATGTTTGGGAAGCGAAGGTTCAGGAACATTGCCGGTAGGGAGAGTAAGCTCTTTAAAGGCATGCAATGAGATGTGTTTTTCTTTATTTCTGCATATTTCTGTAGCTAGCTGCATTCTTTCAGTCAACATCCCGCCCCATTTAGTGCTCACGTTTTTAAAGAAGTCCACCATTAGCCCGCAGTGTAAGCCTACCCGGGGCCTCCGCCGATGGTCCATGGTGTGTGGGATCCTTACTGGACCAACCCCAGCCGTAACGCAAATCTTAGCTTTGTCTCATTCGACCCCTAACTCGACCCAAGGAGCTACTGCAAACTCTTAGCCTAACACTAGCCCTAAATGAAAGACGCCTATTGTCCTCACATGTGGGATTTTGTTCTCGCTGCTAGTGCATACGAAACTTGGTTCCGACGTGTCCAGGAGTGGGAGAATTACCAGGGACCTTGCAATCTCGTGCCTGGGGGTTTCTAAGCTGGGCATAGGAGCTCCACTGGATGGAGCCAAGTGTCTTGAACTGAGTTTTTGTGATGCAGCAGGAAAAGGCGCTGCAAAAAGGAGCAACTACCAAGGCAAAGAGATGTGCATTCATTAGGGCATCGTGTCGGCAGATTTGTGGCCCTGCCAAGCACGTGTTTATTGACAGGATCGTGAACGCATGTCCGTTTTCAGTGAACAGTGATTTATGCTTTACCCTTTTTTGGTGAAAACGCACACGAGTCAGATGTGTGCTTTCAGTCTGGGTGTTCAGAAAAGCAAGAATTCATAAACACATGCCATTCCCTGGCTCCCAATTGTCCTGTCTGTACACGTGGCATGAAGATAAAAAAGAAACAGCTATTGGCAGCGGTGGGATTCGAACCCACGCCTCCAAAGAGACTGGAGCCTAAATCCAGCGCCTTAGACCGCTCGGCCACGCTACCCTGCTGGTACTGAAACGAGAGCCTCTGAGACCTGTATTTTTTTAGGGATTGGCTGGTTTGGCCATTAATTCAAAATCAAAGCAAAGCATGAACTTGGATTGAATTCTAGCACTGGCTGTGCAAAGCCCGAACTGAACAATAAAGCACACTTGTCAGCCTGAAATTGAAATGTCACCTTTCGGGAGTGCTCTGTTCAACAGCAGTCTGGTAGCCTAGTGGTCAATGTCAGCACCCCTCCATCCAGCAGTCTTGAGTTCAATTCCCGGTGAGGGAGGTCAGATCTTTTCTAGGTTTTTTTTGGTTCTAAAAATGTTTGGGAAGCGAAGGTTCAGGAACATTGCCGGTAGGGAGAGTAAGCTCTTTAAAGGCATGCAATGAGATGTGTTTTTCTTTATTTCTGCATATTTCTGTAGCTAGCTGCATTCTTTCAGTCAACATCCCGCCCCATTTAGTGCTCACGTTTTTAAAGAAGTCCACCATTAGCCCGCAGTGTAAGCCTACCCGGGGCCTCCGCCGATGGTCCATGGTGTGTGGGATCCTTACTGGACCAACCCCAGCCGTAACGCAAATCTTAGCTTTGTCTCATTCGACCCCTAACTCGACCCAAGGAGCTACTGCAAACTCTTAGCCTAACACTAGCCCTAAATGAAAGACGCCTATTGTCCTCACATGTGGGATTTTGTTCTCGCTGCTAGTGCATACGAAACTTGGTTCCGACGTGTCCAGGAGTGGGAGAATTACCAGGGACCTTGCAATCTCGTGCCTGGGGGTTTCTAAGCTGGGCATAGGAGCTCCACTGGATGGAGCCAAGTGTCTTGAACTGAGTTTTTGTGATGCAGCAGGAAAAGGCGCTGCAAAAAGGAGCAACTACCAAGGCAAAGAGATGTGCATTCATTAGGGCATCGTGTCGGCAGATTTGTGGCCCTGCCAAGCACGTGTTTATTGACAGGATCGTGAACGCATGTCCGTTTTCAGTGAACAGTGATTTATGCTTTACCCTTTTTTGGTGAAAACGCACACGAGTCAGATGTGTGCTTTCAGTCTGGGTGTTCAGAAAAGCAAGAATTCATAAACACATGCCATTCCCTGGCTCCCAATTGTCCTGTCTGTACACGTGGCATGAAGATAAAAAAGAAACAGCTATTGGCAGCGGTGGGATTCGAACCCACGCCTCCAAAGAGACTGGAGCCTAAATCCAGCGCCTTAGACCGCTCGGCCACGCTACCCTGCTGGTACTGAAACGAGAGCCTCTGAGACCTGTATTTTTTTAGGGATTGGCTGGTTTGGCCATTAATTCAAAATCAAAGCAAAGCATGAACTTGGATTGAATTCTAGCACTGGCTGTGCAAAGCCCGAACTGAACAATAAAGCACACTTGTCAGCCTGAAATTGAAATGTCACCTTTCGGGAGTGCTCTGTTCAACAGCAGTCTGGTAGCCTAGTGGTCAATGTCAGCACCCCTCCATCCAGCAGTCTTGAGTTCAATTCCCGGTGAGGGAGGTCAGATCTTTTCTAGGTTTTTTTTGGTTCTAAAAATGTTTGGGAAGCGAAGGTTCAGGAACATTGCCGGTAGGGAGAGTAAGCTCTTTAAAGGCATGCAATGAGATGTGTTTTTCTTTATTTCTGCATATTTCTGTAGCTAGCTGCATTCTTTCAGTCAACATCCCGCCCCATTTAGTGCTCACGTTTTTAAAGAAGTCCACCATTAGCCCGCAGTGTAAGCCTACCCGGGGCCTCCGCCGATGGTCCATGGTGTGTGGGATCCTTACTGGACCAACCCCAGCCGTAACGCAAATCTTAGCTTTGTCTCATTCGACCCCTAACTCGACCCAAGGAGCTACTGCAAACTCTTAGCCTAACACTAGCCCTAAATGAAAGACGCCTATTGTCCTCACATGTGGGATTTTGTTCTCGCTGCTAGTGCATACGAAACTTGGTTCCGACGTGTCCAGGAGTGGGAGAATTACCAGGGACCTTGCAATCTCGTGCCTGGGGGTTTCTAAGCTGGGCATAGGAGCTCCACTGGATGGAGCCAAGTGTCTTGAACTGAGTTTTTGTGATGCAGCAGGAAAAGGCGCTGCAAAAAGGAGCAACTACCAAGGCAAAGAGATGTGCATTCATTAGGGCATCGTGTCGGCAGATTTGTGGCCCTGCCAAGCACGTGTTTATTGACAGGATCGTGAACGCATGTCCGTTTTCAGTGAACAGTGATTTATGCTTTACCCTTTTTTGGTGAAAACGCACACGAGTCAGATGTGTGCTTTCAGTCTGGGTGTTCAGAAAAGCAAGAATTCATAAACACATGCCATTCCCTGGCTCCCAATTGTCCTGTCTGTACACGTGGCATGAAGATAAAAAAGAAACAGCTATTGGCAGCGGTGGGATTCGAACCCACGCCTCCAAAGAGACTGGAGCCTAAATCCAGCGCCTTAGACCGCTCGGCCACGCTACCCTGCTGGTACTGAAACGAGAGCCTCTGAGACCTGTATTTTTTTAGGGATTGGCTGGTTTGGCCATTAATTCAAAATCAAAGCAAAGCATGAACTTGGATTGAATTCTAGCACTGGCTGTGCAAAGCCCGAACTGAACAATAAAGCACACTTGTCAGCCTGAAATTGAAATGTCACCTTTCGGGAGTGCTCTGTTCGACAGCAGTCTGGTAGCCTAGTGGTCAATGTCAGCACCCCTCCATCCAGCAGTCTTGAGTTCAATTCCCGGTGAGGGAGGTCAGATCTTTTCTAGGTTTTTTTTGGTTCTAAAAATGTTTGGGAAGCGAAGGTTCAGGAACATTGCCGGTAGGGAGAGTAAGCTCTTTAAAGGCATGCAATGAGATGTGTTTTTCTTTATTTCTGCATATTTCTGTAGCTAGCTGCATTCTTTCAGTCAACATCCCGCCCCATTTAGTGCTCACGTTTTTAAAGAAGTCCACCATTAGCCCGCAGTGTAAGCCTACCCGGGGCCTCCGCCGATGGTCCATGGTGTGTGGGATCCTTACTGGACCAACCCCAGCCGTAACGCAAATCTTAGCTTTGTCTCATTCGACCCCTAACTCGACCCAAGGAGCTACTGCAAACTCTTAGCCTAACACTAGCCCTAAATGAAAGACGCCTATTGTCCTCACATGTGGGATTTTGTTCTCGCTGCTAGTGCATACGAAACTTGGTTCCGACGTGTCCAGGAGTGGGAGAATTACCAGGGACCTTGCAATCTCGTGCCTGGGGGTTTCTAAGCTGGGCATAGGAGCTCCACTGGATGGAGCCAAGTGTCTTGAACTGAGTTTTTGTGATGCAGCAGGAAAAGGCGCTGCAAAAAGGAGCAACTACCAAGGCAAAGAGATGTGCATTCATTAGGGCATCGTGTCGGCAGATTTGTGGCCCTGCCAAGCACGTGTTTATTGACAGGATCGTGAACGCATGTCCGTTTTCAGTGAACAGTGATTTATGCTTTACCCTTTTTTGGTGAAAACGCACACGAGTCAGATGTGTGCTTTCAGTCTGGGTGTTCAGAAAAGCAAGAATTCATAAACACATGCCATTCCCTGGCTCCCAATTGTCCTGTCTGTACACGTGGCATGAAGATAAAAAAGAAACAGCTATTGGCAGCGGTGGGATTCGAACCCACGCCTCCAAAGAGACTGGAGCCTAAATCCAGCGCCTTAGACCGCTCGGCCACGCTACCCTGCTGGTACTGAAACGAGAGCCTCTGAGACCTGTATTTTTTTAGGGATTGGCTGGTTTGGCCATTAATTCAAAATCAAAGCAAAGCATGAACTTGGATTGAATTCTAGCACTGGCTGTGCAAAGCCCGAACTGAACAATAAAGCACACTTGTCAGCCTGAAATTGAAATGTCACCTTTCGGGAGTGCTCTGTTCGACAGCAGTCTGGTAGCCTAGTGGTCAATGTCAGCACCCCTCCATCCAGCAGTCTTGAGTTCAATTCCCGGTGAGGGAGGTCAGATCTTTTCTAGGTTTTTTTTGGTTCTAAAAATGTTTGGGAAGCGAAGGTTCAGGAACATTGCCGGTAGGGAGAGTAAGCTCTTTAAAGGCATGCAATGAGATGTGTTTTTCTTTATTTCTGCATATTTCTGTAGCTAGCTGCATTCTTTCAGTCAACATCCCGCCCCATTTAGTGCTCACGTTTTTAAAGAAGTCCACCATTAGCCCGCAGTGTAAGCCTACCCGGGGCCTCCGCCGATGGTCCATGGTGTGTGGGATCCTTACTGGACCAACCCCAGCCGTAACGCAAATCTTAGCTTTGTCTCATTCGACCCCTAACTCGACCCAAGGAGCTACTGCAAACTCTTAGCCTAACACTAGCCCTAAATGAAAGACGCCTATTGTCCTCACATGTGGGATTTTGTTCTCGCTGCTAGTGCATACGAAACTTGGTTCCGACGTGTCCAGGAGTGGGAGAATTACCAGGGACCTTGCAATCTCGTGCCTGGGGGTTTCTAAGCTGGGCATAGGAGCTCCACTGGATGGAGCCAAGTGTCTTGAACTGAGTTTTTGTGATGCAGCAGGAAAAGGCGCTGCAAAAAGGAGCAACTACCAAGGCAAAGAGATGTGCATTCATTAGGGCATCGTGTCGGCAGATTTGTGGCCCTGCCAAGCACGTGTTTATTGACAGGATCGTGAACGCATGTCCGTTTTCAGTGAACAGTGATTTATGCTTTACCCTTTTTTGGTGAAAACGCACACGAGTCAGATGTGTGCTTTCAGTCTGGGTGTTCAGAAAAGCAAGAATTCATAAACACATGCCATTCCCTGGCTCCCAATTGTCCTGTCTGTACACGTGGCATGAAGATAAAAAAGAAACAGCTATTGGCAGCGGTGGGATTCGAACCCACGCCTCCAAAGAGACTGGAGCCTAAATCCAGCGCCTTAGACCGCTCGGCCACGCTACCCTGCTGGTACTGAAACGAGAGCCTCTGAGACCTGTATTTTTTTAGGGATTGGCTGGTTTGGCCATTAATTCAAAATCAAAGCAAAGCATGAACTTGGATTGAATTCTAGCACTGGCTCTGCAAAGCCCGAACTGAACAATAAAGCACACTTGTCAGCCTGAAATTGAAATGTCACCTTTCGGGAGTGCTCTGTTCAACAGCAGTCTGGTAGCCTAGTGGTCAATGTCAGCACCCCTCCATCCAGCAGTCTTGAGTTCAATTCCCGGTGAGGGAGGTCAGATCTTTTCTAGGTTTTTTTTGGTTCTAAAAATGTTTGGGAAGCGAAGGTTCAGGAACATTGCCGGTAGGGAGAGTAAGCTCTTTAAAGGCATGCAATGAGATGTGTTTTTCTTTATTTCTGCATATTTCTGTAGCTAGCTGCATTCTTTCAGTCAACATCCCGCCCCATTTAGTGCTCACGTTTTTAAAGAAGTCCACCATTAGCCCGCAGTGTAAGCCTACCCGGGGCCTCCGCCGATGGTCCATGGTGTGTGGGATCCTTACTGGACCAACCCCAGCCGTAACGCAAATCTTAGCTTTGTCTCATTCGACCCCTAACTCGACCCAAGGAGCTACTGCAAACTCTTAGCCTAACACTAGCCCTAAATGAAAGACGCCTATTGTCCTCACATGTGGGATTTTGTTCTCGCTGCTAGTGCATACGAAACTTGGTTCCGACGTGTCCAGGAGTGGGAGAATTACCAGGGACCTTGCAATCTCGTGCCTGGGGGTTTCTAAGCTGGGCATAGGAGCTCCACTGGATGGAGCCAAGTGTCTTGAACTGAGTTTTTGTGATGCAGCAGGAAAAGGCGCTGCAAAAAGGAGCAACTACCAAGGCAAAGAGATGTGCATTCATTAGGGCATCGTGTCGGCAGATTTGTGGCCCTGCCAAGCACGTGTTTATTGACAGGATCGTGAACGCATGTCCGTTTTCAGTGAACAGTGATTTATGCTTTACCCTTTTTTGGTGAAAACGCACACGAGTCAGATGTGTGCTTTCAGTCTGGGTGTTCAGAAAAGCAAGAATTCATAAACACATGCCATTCCCTGGCTCCCAATTGTCCTGTCTGTACACGTGGCATGAAGATAAAAAAGAAACAGCTATTGGCAGCGGTGGGATTCGAACCCACGCCTCCAAAGAGACTGGAGCCTAAATCCAGCGCCTTAGACCGCTCGGCCACGCTACCCTGCTGGTACTGAAACGAGAGCCTCTGAGACCTGTATTTTTTTAGGGATTGGCTGGTTTGGCCATTAATTCAAAATCAAAGCAAAGCATGAACTTGGATTGAATTCTAGCACTGGCTGTGCAAAGCCCGAACTGAACAATAAAGCACACTTGTCAGCCTGAAATTGAAATGTCACCTTTCGGGAGTGCTCTGTTCAACAGCAGTCTGGTAGCCTAGTGGTCAATGTCAGCACCCCTCCATCCAGCAGTCTTGAGTTCAATTCCCGGTGAGGGAGGTCAGATCTTTTCTAGGTTTTTTTTGGTTCTAAAAATGTTTGGGAAGCGAAGGTTCAGGAACATTGCCGGTAGGGAGAGTAAGCTCTTTAAAGGCATGCAATGAGATGTGTTTTTCTTTATTTCTGCATATTTCTGTAGCTAGCTGCATTCTTTCAGTCAACATCCCGCCCCATTTAGTGCTCACGTTTTTAAAGAAGTCCACCATTAGCCCGCAGTGTAAGCCTACCCGGGGCCTCCGCCGATGGTCCATGGTGTGTGGGATCCTTACTGGACCAACCCCAGCCGTAACGCAAATCTTAGCTTTGTCTCATTCGACCCCTAACTCGACCCAAGGAGCTACTGCAAACTCTTAGCCTAACACTAGCCCTAAATGAAAGACGCCTATTGTCCTCACATGTGGGATTTTGTTCTCGCTGCTAGTGCATACGAAACTTGGTTCCGACGTGTCCAGGAGTGGGAGAATTACCAGGGACCTTGCAATCTCGTGCCTGGGGGTTTCTAAGCTGGGCATAGGAGCTCCACTGGATGGAGCCAAGTGTCTTGAACTGAGTTTTTGTGATGCAGCAGGAAAAGGCGCTGCAAAAAGGAGCAACTACCAAGGCAAAGAGATGTGCATTCATTAGGGCATCGTGTCGGCAGATTTGTGGCCCTGCCAAGCACGTGTTTATTGACAGGATCGTGAACGCATGTCCGTTTTCAGTGAACAGTGATTTATGCTTTACCCTTTTTTGGTGAAAACGCACACGAGTCAGATGTGTGCTTTCAGTCTGGGTGTTCAGAAAAGCAAGAATTCATAAACACATGCCATTCCCTGGCTCCCAATTGTCCTGTCTGTACACGTGGCATGAAGATAAAAAAGAAACAGCTATTGGCAGCGGTGGGATTCGAACCCACGCCTCCAAAGAGACTGGAGCCTAAATCCAGCGCCTTAGACCGCTCGGCCACGCTACCCTGCTGGTACTGAAACGAGAGCCTCTGAGACCTGTATTTTTTTAGGGATTGGCTGGTTTGGCCATTAATTCAAAATCAAAGCAAAGCATGAACTTGGATTGAATTCTAGCACTGGCTGTGCAAAGCCCGAACTGAACAATAAAGCACACTTGTCAGCCTGAAATTGAAATGTCACCTTTCGGGAGTGCTCTGTTCAACAGCAGTCTGGTAGCCTAGTGGTCAATGTCAGCACCCCTCCATCCAGCAGTCTTGAGTTCAATTCCCGGTGAGGGAGGTCAGATCTTTTCTAGGTTTTTTTTGGTTCTAAAAATGTTTGGGAAGCGAAGGTTCAGGAACATTGCCGGTAGGGAGAGTAAGCTCTTTAAAGGCATGCAATGAGATGTGTTTTTCTTTATTTCTGCATATTTCTGTAGCTAGCTGCATTCTTTCAGTCAACATCCCGCCCCATTTAGTGCTCACGTTTTTAAAGAAGTCCACCATTAGCCCGCAGTGTAAGCCTACCCGGGGCCTCCGCCGATGGTCCATGGTGTGTGGGATCCTTACTGGACCAACCCCAGCCGTAACGCAAATCTTAGCTTTGTCTCATTCGACCCCTAACTCGACCCAAGGAGCTACTGCAAACTCTTAGCCTAACACTAGCCCTAAATGAAAGACGCCTATTGTCCTCACATGTGGGATTTTGTTCTCGCTGCTAGTGCATACGAAACTTGGTTCCGACGTGTCCAGGAGTGGGAGAATTACCAGGGACCTTGCAATCTCGTGCCTGGGGGTTTCTAAGCTGGGCATAGGAGCTCCACTGGATGGAGCCAAGTGTCTTGAACTGAGTTTTTGTGATGCAGCAGGAAAAGGCGCTGCAAAAAGGAGCAACTACCAAGGCAAAGAGATGTGCATTCATTAGGGCATCGTGTCGGCAGATTTGTGGCCCTGCCAAGCACGTGTTTATTGACAGGATCGTGAACGCATGTCCGTTTTCAGTGAACAGTGATTTATGCTTTACCCTTTTTTGGTGAAAACGCACACGAGTCAGATGTGTGCTTTCAGTCTGGGTGTTCAGAAAAGCAAGAATTCATAAACACATGCCATTCCCTGGCTCCCAATTGTCCTGTCTGTACACGTGGCATGAAGATAAAAAAGAAACAGCTATTGGCAGCGGTGGGATTCGAACCCACGCCTCCAAAGAGACTGGAGCCTAAATCCAGCGCCTTAGACCGCTCGGCCACGCTACCCTGCTGGTACTGAAACGAGAGCCTCTGAGACCTGTATTTTTTTAGGGATTGGCTGGTTTGGCCATTAATTCAAAATCAAAGCAAAGCATGAACTTGGATTGAATTCTAGCACTGGCTGTGCAAAGCCCGAACTGAACAATAAAGCACACTTGTCAGCCTGAAATTGAAATGTCACCTTTCGGGAGTGCTCTGTTCGACAGCAGTCTGGTAGCCTAGTGGTCAATGTCAGCACCCCTCCATCCAGCAGTCTTGAGTTCAATTCCCGGTGAGGGAGGTCAGATCTTTTCTAGGTTTTTTTTGGTTCTAAAAATGTTTGGGAAGCGAAGGTTCAGGAACATTGCCGGTAGGGAGAGTAAGCTCTTTAAAGGCATGCAATGAGATGTGTTTTTCTTTATTTCTGCATATTTCTGTAGCTAGCTGCATTCTTTCAGTCAACATCCCGCCCCATTTAGTGCTCACGTTTTTAAAGAAGTCCACCATTAGCCCGCAGTGTAAGCCTACCCGGGGCCTCCGCCGATGGTCCATGGTGTGTGGGATCCTTACTGGACCAACCCCAGCCGTAACGCAAATCTTAGCTTTGTCTCATTCGACCCCTAACTCGACCCAAGGAGCTACTGCAAACTCTTAGCCTAACACTAGCCCTAAATGAAAGACGCCTATTGTCCTCACATGTGGGATTTTGTTCTCGCTGCTAGTGCATACGAAACTTGGTTCCGACGTGTCCAGGAGTGGGAGAATTACCAGGGACCTTGCAATCTCGTGCCTGGGGGTTTCTAAGCTGGGCATAGGAGCTCCACTGGATGGAGCCAAGTGTCTTGAACTGAGTTTTTGTGATGCAGCAGGAAAAGGCGCTGCAAAAAGGAGCAACTACCAAGGCAAAGAGATGTGCATTCATTAGGGCATCGTGTCGGCAGATTTGTGGCCCTGCCAAGCACGTGTTTATTGACAGGATCGTGAACGCATGTCCGTTTTCAGTGAACAGTGATTTATGCTTTACCCTTTTTTGGTGAAAACGCACACGAGTCAGATGTGTGCTTTCAGTCTGGGTGTTCAGAAAAGCAAGAATTCATAAACACATGCCATTCCCTGGCTCCCAATTGTCCTGTCTGTACACGTGGCATGAAGATAAAAAAGAAACAGCTATTGGCAGCGGTGGGATTCGAACCCACGCCTCCAAAGAGACTGGAGCCTAAATCCAGCGCCTTAGACCGCTCGGCCACGCTACCCTGCTGGTACTGAAACGAGAGCCTCTGAGACCTGTATTTTTTTAGGGATTGGCTGGTTTGGCCATTAATTCAAAATCAAAGCAAAGCATGAACTTGGATTGAATTCTAGCACTGGCTGTGCAAAGCCCGAACTGAACAATAAAGCACACTTGTCAGCCTGAAATTGAAATGTCACCTTTCGGGAGTGCTCTGTTCGACAGCAGTCTGGTAGCCTAGTGGTCAATGTCAGCACCCCTCCATCCAGCAGTCTTGAGTTCAATTCCCGGTGAGGGAGGTCAGATCTTTTCTAGGTTTTTTTTGGTTCTAAAAATGTTTGGGAAGCGAAGGTTCAGGAACATTGCCGGTAGGGAGAGTAAGCTCTTTAAAGGCATGCAATGAGATGTGTTTTTCTTTATTTCTGCATATTTCTGTAGCTAGCTGCATTCTTTCAGTCAACATCCCGCCCCATTTAGTGCTCACGTTTTTAAAGAAGTCCACCATTAGCCCGCAGTGTAAGCCTACCCGGGGCCTCCGCCGATGGTCCATGGTGTGTGGGATCCTTACTGGACCAACCCCAGCCGTAACGCAAATCTTAGCTTTGTCTCATTCGACCCCTAACTCGACCCAAGGAGCTACTGCAAACTCTTAGCCTAACACTAGCCCTAAATGAAAGACGCCTATTGTCCTCACATGTGGGATTTTGTTCTCGCTGCTAGTGCATACGAAACTTGGTTCCGACGTGTCCAGGAGTGGGAGAATTACCAGGGACCTTGCAATCTCGTGCCTGGGGGTTTCTAAGCTGGGCCTAGGAGCTCCACTGGATGGAGCCAAGTGTCTTGAACTGAGTTTTTGTGATGCAGCAGGAAAAGGCGCTGCAAAAAGGAGCAACTACCAAGGCAAAGAGATGTGCATTCATTAGGGCATCGTGTCGGCAGATTTGTGGCCCTGCCAAGCACGTGTTTATTGACAGGATCGTGAACGCATGTCCGTTTTCAGTGAACAGTGATTTATGCTTTACCCTTTTTTGGTGAAAACGCACACGAGTCAGATGTGTGCTTTCAGTCTGGGTGTTCAGAAAAGCAAGAATTCATAAACACATGCCATTCCCTGGCTCCCAATTGTCCTGTCTGTACACGTGGCATGAAGATAAAAAAGAAACAGCTATTGGCAGCGGTGGGATTCGAACCCACGCCTCCAAAGAGACTGGAGCCTAAATCCAGCGCCTTAGACCGCTCGGCCACGCTACCCTGCTGGTACTGAAACGAGAGCCTCTGAGACCTGTATTTTTTTAGGGATTGGCTGGTTTGGCCATTAATTCAAAATCAAAGCAAAGCATGAACTTGGATTGAATTCTAGCACTGGCTCTGCAAAGCCCGAACTGAACAATAAAGCACACTTGTCAGCCTGAAATTGAAATGTCACCTTTCGGGAGTGCTCTGTTCAACAGCAGTCTGGTAGCCTAGTGGTCAATGTCAGCACCCCTCCATCCAGCAGTCTTGAGTTCAATTCCCGGTGAGGGAGGTCAGATCTTTTCTAGGTTTTTTTTGGTTCTAAAAATGTTTGGGAAGCGAAGGTTCAGGAACATTGCCGGTAGGGAGAGTAAGCTCTTTAAAGGCATGCAATGAGATGTGTTTTTCTTTATTTCTGCATATTTCTGTAGCTAGCTGCATTCTTTCAGTCAACATCCCGCCCCATTTAGTGCTCACGTTTTTAAAGAAGTCCACCATTAGCCCGCAGTGTAAGCCTACCCGGGGCCTCCGCCGATGGTCCATGGTGTGTGGGATCCTTACTGGACCAACCCCAGCCGTAACGCAAATCTTAGCTTTGTCTCATTCGACCCCTAACTCGACCCAAGGAGCTACTGCAAACTCTTAGCCTAACACTAGCCCTAAATGAAAGACGCCTATTGTCCTCACATGTGGGATTTTGTTCTCGCTGCTAGTGCATACGAAACTTGGTTCCGACGTGTCCAGGAGTGGGAGAATTACCAGGGACCTTGCAATCTCGTGCCTGGGGGTTTCTAAGCTGGGCATAGGAGCTCCACTGGATGGAGCCAAGTGTCTTGAACTGAGTTTTTGTGATGCAGCAGGAAAAGGCGCTGCAAAAAGGAGCAACTACCAAGGCAAAGAGATGTGCATTCATTAGGGCATCGTGTCGGCAGATTTGTGGCCCTGCCAAGCACGTGTTTATTGACAGGATCGTGAACGCATGTCCGTTTTCAGTGAACAGTGATTTATGCTTTACCCTTTTTTGGTGAAAACGCACACGAGTCAGATGTGTGCTTTCAGTCTGGGTGTTCAGAAAAGCAAGAATTCATAAACACATGCCATTCCCTGGCTCCCAATTGTCCTGTCTGTACACGTGGCATGAAGATAAAAAAGAAACAGCTATTGGCAGCGGTGGGATTCGAACCCACGCCTCCAAAGAGACTGGAGCCTAAATCCAGCGCCTTAGACCGCTCGGCCACGCTACCCTGCTGGTACTGAAACGAGAGCCTCTGAGACCTGTATTTTTTTAGGGATTGGCTGGTTTGGCCATTAATTCAAAATCAAAGCAAAGCATGAACTTGGATTGAATTCTAGCACTGGCTGTGCAAAGCCCGAACTGAACAATAAAGCACACTTGTCAGCCTGAAATTGAAATGTCACCTTTCGGGAGTGCTCTGTTCGACAGCAGTCTGGTAGCCTAGTGGTCAATGTCAGCACCCCTCCATCCAGCAGTCTTGAGTTCAATTCCCGGTGAGGGAGGTCAGATCTTTTCTAGGTTTTTTTTGGTTCTAAAAATGTTTGGGAAGCGAAGGTTCAGGAACATTGCCGGTAGGGAGAGTAAGCTCTTTAAAGGCATGCAATGAGATGTGTTTTTCTTTATTTCTGCATATTTCTGTAGCTAGCTGCATTCTTTCAGTCAACATCCCGCCCCATTTAGTGCTCACGTTTTTAAAGAAGTCCACCATTAGCCCGCAGTGTAAGCCTACCCGGGGCCTCCGCCGATGGTCCATGGTGTGTGGGATCCTTACTGGACCAACCCCAGCCGTAACGCAAATCTTAGCTTTGTCTCATTCGACCCCTAACTCGACCCAAGGAGCTACTGCAAACTCTTAGCCTAACACTAGCCCTAAATGAAAGACGCCTATTGTCCTCACATGTGGGATTTTGTTCTCGCTGCTAGTGCATACGAAACTTGGTTCCGACGTGTCCAGGAGTGGGAGAATTACCAGGGACCTTGCAATCTCGTGCCTGGGGGTTTCTAAGCTGGGCATAGGAGCTCCACTGGATGGAGCCAAGTGTCTTGAACTGAGTTTTTGTGATGCAGCAGGAAAAGGCGCTGCAAAAAGGAGCAACTACCAAGGCAAAGAGATGTGCATTCATTAGGGCATCGTGTCGGCAGATTTGTGGCCCTGCCAAGCACGTGTTTATTGACAGGATCGTGAACGCATGTCCGTTTTCAGTGAACAGTGATTTATGCTTTACCCTTTTTTGGTGAAAACGCACACGAGTCAGATGTGTGCTTTCAGTCTGGGTGTTCAGAAAAGCAAGAATTCATAAACACATGCCATTCCCTGGCTCCCAATTGTCCTGTCTGTACACGTGGCATGAAGATAAAAAAGAAACAGCTATTGGCAGCGGTGGGATTCGAACCCACGCCTCCAAAGAGACTGGAGCCTAAATCCAGCGCCTTAGACCGCTCGGCCACGCTACCCTGCTGGTACTGAAACGAGAGCCTCTGAGACCTGTATTTTTTTAGGGATTGGCTGGTTTGGCCATTAATTCAAAATCAAAGCAAAGCATGAACTTGGATTGAATTCTAGCACTGGCTGTGCAAAGCCCGAACTGAACAATAAAGCACACTTGTCAGCCTGAAATTGAAATGTCACCTTTCGGGAGTGCTCTGTTCAACAGCAGTCTGGTAGCCTAGTGGTCAATGTCAGCACCCCTCCATCCAGCAGTCTTGAGTTCAATTCCCGGTGAGGGAGGTCAGATCTTTTCTAGGTTTTTTTTGGTTCTAAAAATGTTTGGGAAGCGAAGGTTCAGGAACATTGCCGGTAGGGAGAGTAAGCTCTTTAAAGGCATGCAATGAGATGTGTTTTTCTTTATTTCTGCATATTTCTGTAGCTAGCTGCATTCTTTCAGTCAACATCCCGCCCCATTTAGTGCTCACGTTTTTAAAGAAGTCCACCATTAGCCCGCAGTGTAAGCCTACCCGGGGCCTCCGCCGATGGTCCATGGTGTGTGGGATCCTTACTGGACCAACCCCAGCCGTAACGCAAATCTTAGCTTTGTCTCATTCGACCCCTAACTCGACCCAAGGAGCTACTGCAAACTCTTAGCCTAACACTAGCCCTAAATGAAAGACGCCTATTGTCCTCACATGTGGGATTTTGTTCTCGCTGCTAGTGCATACGAAACTTGGTTCCAACGTGTCCAGGAGTGGGAGAATTACCAGGGACCTTGCAATCTCGTGCCTGGGGGTTTCTAAGCTGGGCATAGGAGCTCCACTGGATGGAGCCAAGTGTCTTGAACTGAGTTTTTGTGATGCAGCAGGAAAAGGCGCTGCAAAAAGGAGCAACTACCAAGGCAAAGAGATGTGCATTCATTAGGGCATCGTGTCGGCAGATTTGTGGCCCTGCCAAGCACGTGTTTATTGACAGGATCGTGAACGCATGTCCGTTTTCAGTGAACAGTGATTTATGCTTTACCCTTTTTTGGTGAAAACGCACACGAGTCAGATGTGTGCTTTCAGTCTGGGTGTTCAGAAAAGCAAGAATTCATAAACACATGCCATTCCCTGGCTCCCAATTGTCCTGTCTGTACACGTGGCATGAAGATAAAAAAGAAACAGCTATTGGCAGCGGTGGGATTCGAACCCACGCCTCCAAAGAGACTGGAGCCTAAATCCAGCGCCTTAGACCGCTCGGCCACGCTACCCTGCTGGTACTGAAACGAGAGCCTCTGAGACCTGTATTTTTTTAGGGATTGGCTGGTTTGGCCATTAATTCAAAATCAAAGCAAAGCATGAACTTGGATTGAATTCTAGCACTGGCTGTGCAAAGCCCGAACTGAACAATAAAGCACACTTGTCAGCCTGAAATTGAAATGTCACCTTTCGGGAGTGCTCTGTTCAACAGCAGTCTGGTAGCCTAGTGGTCAATGTCAGCACCCCTCCATCCAGCAGTCTTGAGTTCAATTCCCGGTGAGGGAGGTCAGATCTTTTCTAGGTTTTTTTTGGTTCTAAAAATGTTTGGGAAGCGAAGGTTCAGGAACATTGCCGGTAGGGAGAGTAAGCTCTTTAAAGGCATGCAATGAGATGTGTTTTTCTTTATTTCTGCATATTTCTGTAGCTAGCTGCATTCTTTCAGTCAACATCCCGCCCCATTTAGTGCTCACGTTTTTAAAGAAGTCCACCATTAGCCCGCAGTGTAAGCCTACCCGGGGCCTCCGCCGATGGTCCATGGTGTGTGGGATCCTTACTGGACCAACCCCAGCCGTAACGCAAATCTTAGCTTTGTCTCATTCGACCCCTAACTCGACCCAAGGAGCTACTGCAAACTCTTAGCCTAACACTAGCCCTAAATGAAAGACGCCTATTGTCCTCACATGTGGGATTTTGTTCTCGCTGCTAGTGCATACGAAACTTGGTTCCGACGTGTCCAGGAGTGGGAGAATTACCAGGGACCTTGCAATCTCGTGCCTGGGGGTTTCTAAGCTGGGCATAGGAGCTCCACTGGATGGAGCCAAGTGTCTTGAACTGAGTTTTTGTGATGCAGCAGGAAAAGGCGCTGCAAAAAGGAGCAACTACCAAGGCAAAGAGATGTGCATTCATTAGGGCATCGTGTCGGCAGATTTGTGGCCCTGCCAAGCACGTGTTTATTGACAGGATCGTGAACGCATGTCCGTTTTCAGTGAACAGTGATTTATGCTTTACCCTTTTTTGGTGAAAACGCACACGAGTCAGATGTGTGCTTTCAGTCTGGGTGTTCAGAAAAGCAAGAATTCATAAACACATGCCATTCCCTGGCTCCCAATTGTCCTGTCTGTACACGTGGCATGAAGATAAAAAAGAAACAGCTATTGGCAGCGGTGGGATTCGAACCCACGCCTCCAAAGAGACTGGAGCCTAAATCCAGCGCCTTAGACCGCTCGGCCACGCTACCCTGCTGGTACTGAAACGAGAGCCTCTGAGACCTGTATTTTTTTAGGGATTGGCTGGTTTGGCCATTAATTCAAAATCAAAGCAAAGCATGAACTTGGATTGAATTCTAGCACTGGCTGTGCAAAGCCCGAACTGAACAATAAAGCACACTTGTCAGCCTGAAATTGAAATGTCACCTTTCGGGAGTGCTCTGTTCAACAGCAGTCTGGTAGCCTAGTGGTCAATGTCAGCACCCCTCCATCCAGCAGTCTTGAGTTCAATTCCCGGTGAGGGAGGTCAGATCTTTTCTAGGTTTTTTTTGGTTCTAAAAATGTTTGGGAAGCGAAGGTTCAGGAACATTGCCGGTAGGGAGAGTAAGCTCTTTAAAGGCATGCAATGAGATGTGTTTTTCTTTATTTCTGCATATTTCTGTAGCTAGCTGCATTCTTTCAGTCAACATCCCGCCCCATTTAGTGCTCACGTTTTTAAAGAAGTCCACCATTAGCCCGCAGTGTAAGCCTACCCGGGGCCTCCGCCGATGGTCCATGGTGTGTGGGATCCTTACTGGACCAACCCCAGCCGTAACGCAAATCTTAGCTTTGTCTCATTCGACCCCTAACTCGACCCAAGGAGCTACTGCAAACTCTTAGCCTAACACTAGCCCTAAATGAAAGACGCCTATTGTCCTCACATGTGGGATTTTGTTCTCGCTGCTAGTGCATACGAAACTTGGTTCCGACGTGTCCAGGAGTGGGAGAATTACCAGGGACCTTGCAATCTCGTGCCTGGGGGTTTCTAAGCTGGGCATAGGAGCTCCACTGGATGGAGCCAAGTGTCTTGAACTGAGTTTTTGTGATGCAGCAGGAAAAGGCGCTGCAAAAAGGAGCAACTACCAAGGCAAAGAGATGTGCATTCATTAGGGCATCGTGTCGGCAGATTTGTGGCCCTGCCAAGCACGTGTTTATTGACAGGATCGTGAACGCATGTCCGTTTTCAGTGAACAGTGATTTATGCTTTACCCTTTTTTGGTGAAAACGCACACGAGTCAGATGTGTGCTTTCAGTCTGGGTGTTCAGAAAAGCAAGAATTCATAAACACATGCCATTCCCTGGCTCCCAATTGTCCTGTCTGTACACGTGGCATGAAGATAAAAAAGAAACAGCTATTGGCAGCGGTGGGATTCGAACCCACGCCTCCAAAGAGACTGGAGCCTAAATCCAGCGCCTTAGACCGCTCGGCCACGCTACCCTGCTGGTACTGAAACGAGAGCCTCTGAGACCTGTATTTTTTTAGGGATTGGCTGGTTTGGCCATTAATTCAAAATCAAAGCAAAGCATGAACTTGGATTGAATTCTAGCACTGGCTGTGCAAAGCCCGAACTGAACAATAAAGCACACTTGTCAGCCTGAAATTGAAATGTCACCTTTCGGGAGTGCTCTGTTCAACAGCAGTCTGGTAGCCTAGTGGTCAATGTCAGCACCCCTCCATCCAGCAGTCTTGAGTTCAATTCCCGGTGAGGGAGGTCAGATCTTTTCTAGGTTTTTTTTGGTTCTAAAAATGTTTGGGAAGCGAAGGTTCAGGAACATTGCCGGTAGGGAGAGTAAGCTCTTTAAAGGCATGCAATGAGATGTGTTTTTCTTTATTTCTGCATATTTCTGTAGCTAGCTGCATTCTTTCAGTCAACATCCCGCCCCATTTAGTGCTCACGTTTTTAAAGAAGTCCACCATTAGCCCGCAGTGTAAGCCTACCCGGGGCCTCCGCCGATGGTCCATGGTGTGTGGGATCCTTACTGGACCAACCCCAGCCGTAACGCAAATCTTAGCTTTGTCTCATTCGACCCCTAACTCGACCCAAGGAGCTACTGCAAACTCTTAGCCTAACACTAGCCCTAAATGAAAGACGCCTATTGTCCTCACATGTGGGATTTTGTTCTCGCTGCTAGTGCATACGAAACTTGGTTCCGACGTGTCCAGGAGTGGGAGAATTACCAGGGACCTTGCAATCTCGTGCCTGGGGGTTTCTAAGCTGGGCATAGGAGCTCCACTGGATGGAGCCAAGTGTCTTGAACTGAGTTTTTGTGATGCAGCAGGAAAAGGCGCTGCAAAAAGGAGCAACTACCAAGGCAAAGAGATGTGCATTCATTAGGGCATCGTGTCGGCAGATTTGTGGCCCTGCCAAGCACGTGTTTATTGACAGGATCGTGAACGCATGTCCGTTTTCAGTGAACAGTGATTTATGCTTTACCCTTTTTTGGTGAAAACGCACACGAGTCAGATGTGTGCTTTCAGTCTGGGTGTTCAGAAAAGCAAGAATTCATAAACACATGCCATTCCCTGGCTCCCAATTGTCCTGTCTGTACACGTGGCATGAAGATAAAAAAGAAACAGCTATTGGCAGCGGTGGGATTCGAACCCACGCCTCCAAAGAGACTGGAGCCTAAATCCAGCGCCTTAGACCGCTCGGCCACGCTACCCTGCTGGTACTGAAACGAGAGCCTCTGAGACCTGTATTTTTTTAGGGATTGGCTGGTTTGGCCATTAATTCAAAATCAAAGCAAAGCATGAACTTGGATTGAATTCTAGCACTGGCTGTGCAAAGCCCGAACTGAACAATAAAGCACACTTGTCAGCCTGAAATTGAAATGTCACCTTTCGGGAGTGCTCTGTTCGACAGCAGTCTGGTAGCCTAGTGGTCAATGTCAGCACCCCTCCATCCAGCAGTCTTGAGTTCAATTCCCGGTGAGGGAGGTCAGATCTTTTCTAGGTTTTTTTTGGTTCTAAAAATGTTTGGGAAGCGAAGGTTCAGGAACATTGCCGGTAGGGAGAGTAAGCTCTTTAAAGGCATGCAATGAGATGTGTTTTTCTTTATTTCTGCATATTTCTGTAGCTAGCTGCATTCTTTCAGTCAACATCCCGCCCCATTTAGTGCTCACGTTTTTAAAGAAGTCCACCATTAGCCCGCAGTGTAAGCCTACCCGGGGCCTCCGCCGATGGTCCATGGTGTGTGGGATCCTTACTGGACCAACCCCAGCCGTAACGCAAATCTTAGCTTTGTCTCATTCGACCCCTAACTCGACCCAAGGAGCTACTGCAAACTCTTAGCCTAACACTAGCCCTAAATGAAAGACGCCTATTGTCCTCACATCACATGTGGATTTTGTTCTCGCTGCTAGTGCATACGAAACTTGGTTCCGACGTGTCCAGGAGTGGGAGAATTACCAGGGACCTTGCAATCTCGTGCCTGGGGGTTTCTAAGCTGGGCATAGGAGCTCCACTGGATGGAGCCAAGTGTCTTGAACTGAGTTTTGTGCATGCAGAGGAAAAGGCGCTGCAAAAAGGAGCAACTACCAAGGCAAAGAGATGTGCATTCATTAGGGCATCGTGTCGGCAGATTTGTGGCCCTGCCAAGCACGTGTTTATTGACAGGATCGTGAACGCATGTCCGTTTTCAGTGAACAGTGATTTATGCTTTACCCTTTTTTGGTGAAAACGCACACGAGTCAGATGTGTGCTTTCAGTCTGGGTGTTCAGAAAAGCAAGAATTCATAAACACATGCCATTCCTGGCTCCCAATTGTCCTGTCTGTACACGTGGCATGAAGATAAAAAGAAACAGCTATTGGCAGCGGTGGGATTCGAACCCACGCCTCCAAGAGACTGGAGCCTAATCCAGCGCCTTAGACCGCTCGGCCACGCTACCCTGCTGGTACTGAAACGGAGCCTCTGAGACCTGTATTTTTTAGGATTGGCTGGTTTGGCCATTAATTCAAATCAAAGCAAAGCATGAACTTGGATTGAATTCTAGCACTGGCTGTGCAAAGCCCGAACTGAACAATAAAGCACACTTGTCAGCCTGAAATTGAAATGTCACCTTTCGGGAGTGCTCTGTTCGACAGCAGTCTGGTAGGCCTAGTGGTCATGTCAGCACCCCTCCATCCAGCAGTCTTGGAGTTCAATTCCCGGTGAGGGAGGTCAGATCTTTTCTAGGTTTTTTTTGGTTCTAAAAAATGTTTGGGAAGCGAAGGTTCAGGAACATTGCCGGTAGGGAGAGTAAGCTCTTTAAAGGCATGCAATGAGATGTGTTTTTCTTTATTTCTGCATATTTCTGTAGCTGCTGCATTCTTTCAGTCAACATCCAGCCCCATTTAGTGCTCACGTTTTTAAAGAAGTCCACCATTAGCCGCAGTGTAAGCCTACCCGGGGCCTCCGCCGATGGTCCATGGTGTGTGGGATCCTTACTGGACCAACCCCAGCCGTAACGCAAATCTTAGCTTTGTCTCATTCGACCCCTAACTCGACCCAAGGAGCTACTGCAAACTCTTAGCCTAACACTAGCCCTAAATGAAAGACGCCTATTGTCCTCACATGTGGATTTTGTTCTCGCTGCTAGTGCATACGAAACTTGGTTCGACGTGTCCCAGGAGTGGGAGAATTACCAGGACCTTGCAATCTCGTGCCTGGGGGTTTCTAAGCTGGGCATAGGAGCTCCACTGGATGGAGCCAAGTGTCTTGGAACTGAGTTTTTGTGATGCAGCAGGAAAAGGCGCTGCAAAAAGGAGCAACTACAGGCAAAGAGATGTGCATTCATTAGGGCATCGTGTCGGCAGATTTGTGGCCCTGCCAAGCACGTGTTTATTGACAGGATCGGTGAACGCATGTCCGTTTTCAGTGAACAGTGATTTATGCTTTACCCTTTTTTGGTGAAAACGCACACGAGTCAGATGTGTGCTTTCAGTCTGGGTGTTCAGAAAAGCAAGAATTCATAAACACATGCCATTCCTGGCTCCCAATTGTCCTGTCTGTACACGTGGCATGAAGATAAAAAAGAACAGCTATTGGCAGCGGTGGGATTCGAACCCACGCCTCCAAAGAGACTGGAAGCCTAAATCCAGCGCCTTAGACCGCTCGGCCACGCTACCCTGCTGGTACTGAAACGAGAGCCTCTGAGACCTGTATTTTTTTAGGGATTGGCTGGTTTGGCCATTAATTCAAAATCAAAGCAAAGCATGAACTTGGATTGAATTCTAGCACTGGCTGTGCAAAGCCGAACTGAACATAAAGCACATTGTCAGCCTGAAATTGAAATGTCACCTTTCAGGGAGTGCTCTGTTCAACAGCAGTCTGGTAGCCTAGTGGTCAGATGTCAGCACCCCTCCATCCCAGCAGTCTTGAGTTCAATTCCCGGTGAGGGAGGTCAGATCTTTTCTAGGTTTTTTTTTTGGTTCTAAAAATGTTTGGGAAGCGAAGGTTCAGGAACATTGCCGGTAGGGAGAGTAAGCTCTTTAAAGGCATGCAATGAGATGTGTTTTTCTTTATTTCTGCATATTTCTGTAGCTAGCTGCATTCTTTCAGTCAACATCCCGCCCCCATTTAGTGCTCACGTTTTAAAGAAGTCCACCATTAGCCCGCAGTGTAAGCCTACCCGGGGCCTCCGCCGATGGTCCCGATGGTGTGTGGGATCCTTACTGGACCAACCTCCAGCCGTAACGCAAATCTTAGCTTTGTCTCATTCGACCCCTAACTCGACCCAAGGAGCTACTGCAAACTCTTAGCCTAACACTAGCCCTAAATGAAAGACGCCTATTGTCCTCACATGTGGGATTTTGTTCTCGCTGCTAGTGCATACGAACTTGGTTCCGACGTGTCCAGGAGTGGGAGAATTACCAGGGACCTTGCAATCTCGTGCCTGGGGGTTTCTAAGCTGGGCATAGGAGCTCCACTGGATGGAGCCAAGTGTCTTGAACTGAGTTTTTGTGATGCAGCAGGAAAAGGCGCTGCAAAAAGGAGCAACTACCAAGGCAAAGAGATGTGCATTCATTAGGGCATCGTGTCGGCAGATTTGTGGCCCTGCCAAGCACGTGTTTATTGACAGGATCGTGAACGCATGTACCGTTTCAGTGAACAGTGATTTATGCTTTACCCTTTTTTGGTGAAACGCACACGAGTCAGATGTGTGCTTTTCAGTCTGGGTGTTCAGAAAAGCAAGGAATTCATAAAACACATGCCATTCCCTGGCTCCCAATTGTCCTGTCTGTACACGTGCATGAAGATAAAAAAGAAACAGCTATTGGCAGCGGTGGGATTCGAACCCACGCCTCCAAAGAGACTGGAGCTAAATCCAGCGCCTTAGACCGCTCGGCACGCTACCCTGCTGGTACTGAAACGAGAGCCTCTGAGACCTGTATTTTTTTAGGGATTGGCTGGTTGGCCATTAATTCAAAAATCAAAGCAAAGCAATGAACTTGGATTGAATTCTAGCACTGGCTGTGCAAAGCCCGAACTGAACAATAAAGCACACTTGTCAGCCTGAAATTGAAATGTCACCTTTCGGGAGTGCTCTGTTCAGACAGCAGTCTGGTAGCCTAGTGGTCAATGTCAGCACCCCTCCATCCAGCAGTCTTGAGTTCAATTCCCGGTGAGTGAGGTCAGATCTTTTCTAGGTTTTTTTGGTTCTAAAAATGTTTGGGAAGCGAAGGTTCAGGAACATTGCCGGTAGGGAGAGTAAGCTCTTTAAGCATGCAATGGATGTGTTTTTCTTTATTTCTGCATATTTCTGTAGCTAGCTGCATTCTTTCAGTCAACATCCCGCCCCATTTAGTGCTCACGTTTTTAAAGAAGTCCACCATTAGCCCGCAGTGTAAGCCTACCCGGGGCCTCCGCCGATGGTCCATGGTGTGTGGGATCCTTACTGGACCAACCCCAGCCGTACGCAAATCTTAGCTTTGTCTCATCGACCCCTAACTCGACCCAAGGAGCTACTGCAAACTCTAGCCTAACACTAGCCCTAAATGAAAGACGCCTATTGTCCTCACATGTGGGATTTTGTTCTCGCTGCTAGTGCATACGAAACTTGGTTCCGACGTGTCCAGGAGTGGGAGAATTACCAGGGACCTTGCAATCTCGTGCCTGGGGGTTTCTAAGCTGGGCATAGGAGCTCCAACTGGATGGAGCCAAGTGTCTTGACTGAGTTTTTGTGATGCAGCAGGAAAAGGCGCTGCAAAAAGGAGCAACTACCAAGGCAAAGAGATGTGCATTCATTAGGGCATCGTGTCGGCAGATTTGTGGCCCTGCCAAGCACGTGTTTATTGACAGGATCGTGAACGCATGTCCGTTTTCAGTGAACAGTGATTTATGCTTTACCCTTTTTTGGTGAAAACGCACACGAGTCAGATGTGTGCTTTCAGTCTGGGTGTTCAGAAAAGCAAGAATTCATAAACACATGCCATTCCCTGGCTCCCAATTGTCCTGTCTGTACACGTGGCATGAAGATAAAAAAGAAACAGCTATTGGCAGCGGTGGGATTCGAACCCACGCCTCCAAAGAGACGGAGCCTAAATCCAGCGCCTTAGACCGCTCGGCCACGCTACCCTGCTGGTACTGAAACGAGAGCCTCTGAGACCTGTATTTTTTTAGGGATTGGCTGGTTTGGCCATTAATTCAAAATCAAAGCAAAGCATAACTTGGATTGAATTTCATAGCACTGGCTGTGCCAAAGCCGAACTGAACAATAAAGCACACTTGTCAGCCTGAAATTGAAATGTCACCTTTCGGGAGTGCTCGTTCAACAGCAGTCTGGTAGCCTAGTGGTCAATGTCAGCACCCCTCCATCCAGCAGTCTTGAGTTCAATCCCGGTGAGGGAGGTCAGATCTTTTCTAGGTTTTTTTTTGGTTCTAAAATGTTTGGGAAGCGAAGGTTCAGGAACATTGCCGGTAGGGAGAGTAAGCTCTTTAAAGGCATGCAATGAGATGTGTTTTTCTTTATTTCTGCATATTTCTGTAGCTAGCTGCATTCTTTCAGTCAACATCCGCCCCATTTAGTGCTCACGTTTTTAAAGAAGTCCACCATTAGCCCGCAGTGTAAGCCTACCCGGGGCCTCCGCCGATGGTCCATGGTGTGTGGGATCCTTACTGGGACCAACCCCAGCCGTAACGCAAATCTTAGCTTTGTCTCATTCGACCCCTAACTCGACCCAAGGAGCTACTGCAAACTCTTAGCCTAACACTAGCCCTAAATGAAAGACGCCTATTGTCCTCACATGTGGGATTTTGTTCTCGCTGCTAGTGCATACGAAACTTGGTTCCGACGTGTCCAGGAGTGGGAGAATTACCAGGGACCTTGCAATCTCGTGCCTGGGGGTTTCTAAGCTGGGCATAGGAGCTCCACTGGATGGAGCCAAGTGTCTTGAACTGAGTTTTTGTGATGCAGCAGGAAAAGGCGCTGCAAAAAGGAGCAACTACCAAGGCAAAGAGATGTGCATTCATTAGGGCATCGTGTCGGCAGATTTCTGGCCCTGCCAAGCACGTGTTTATTGACAGGATCGTGAGAACGCATGTCCGTTTTCAGTGAACAGTGATTTATGCTTTACCCTTTTTTGGTGAAAACGCACACGAGTCAGATGTGTGCTTTCAGTCTGGGTGTTCAGAAAAGCAAGAATTCATAAACACATGCCATTCCCTGGCTCCCAATTGTCCTGTCTGTACACGTGGCATGAAGATAAAAAAGAAAACAGCTATTGGCAGCGGTGGGATTCGAACCCACGCCTCCAAAGAGACTGGAGCCTAAATCCAGCGCCTTAGACCGCTCGGCCACGCTACCCTGCTGGTACTGAAACGAGAGCCTCTGAGACCTGTATTTTTTTAGGGATTGGCTGGTTTGGCCATTATTCAAAATCAAAGCAAAGCATGAACTTGGATTGAATTCTAGCACTGGCTGTGCAAAGCCCGAACTGAACAATAAAGCACACTTGTCAGCCTGAAATTGAAATGTCACCTTTCGGGAGTGCTCTGTTCAACAGCAGTCTGGTAGCCTAGTGGTCAATGTCAGCACCCCTCCATCCAGCAGTCTTGAGTTCAATTCCCGGTGAGGGAGGTCAGATCTTTTCTAGGTTTTTTTTGGTTCTAAAAATGTTTGGGAAGCGAAGGTCAGGAACATTGCCGGTAGGGAGAGTAAGCTCTTTAAAGGCATGCAATGAGATGTGTTTTTCTTTATTTCTGCATATTCTGTAGCTAGCTGCATTCTTTCAGTCAACATCCCGCCCCATTTAGTGCTCACGTTTTTAAAGAAGTCCACCATTAGCCCGCAGTGTAAGCCTACCCCGGGGCCTCCGCCGATGGTCCATGGTGTGTGGGATCCTTACTGGACCAACCCCAGCCGTAACGCAAATCTTAGCTTTGTCTCATTCGACCCCTAACTCGACCCAAGGAGCTACTGCAAAACTCTTAGCCTAACACTAGCCCTAAATGAAAGACGCCTATTGTCCTCACATGTGGGATTTTGTTCTCGCTGCTAGTGCATACGAAACTTGGTTCCGACGTGTCCAGGAGTGGGAGAATTACCAGGGACCTTGCAATCTCGTGCCTGGGGGTTTCTAAGCTGGGCATAGGAGCTCCACTGGATGGAGCCAAGTGTCTTGAACTGAGTTTTTGTGATGCAGCAGGAAAAGGCGCTGCAAAAAGGAGCAACTACCAAGGCAAAGAGATGTGCATTCATTAGGGCATCGTGTCGGCAGATTTGTGGCCCTGCCAAGCACGTGTTTATTGACAGGATCGTGAACGCATGTCCGTTTTCAGTGAACAGTGATTTATGCTTTACCCTTTTTTGGTGAAAACGCACACGAGTCAGATGTGTGCTTTCAGTCTGGGTGTTCAGAAAAGCAAGAATTCATAAACACATGCCATTCCCTGGCTCCCAATTGTCCTGTCTGTACACGTGGCATGAAGATAAAAAAGAAACAGCTATTGGCAGCGGTGGGATTCGAACCCACGCCTCCAAAGAGACTGGAGCCTAAATCCAGCGCCTTAGACCGCTCGGCCACGCTACCCTGCTGGTACTGAAACGAGAGCCTCTGAGACCTGTATTTTTTTAGGGATTGGCTGGTTTGGCCATTAATTCAAAATCAAAGCAAAGCATGAACTTGGATTGAATTCTAGCACTGGCTGTGCAAAGCCCGAACTGAACAATAAAGCACACTTGTCAGCCTGAAATTGAAATGTCACCTTTCGGGAGTGCTCTGTTCAACAGCAGTCTGGTAGCCTAGTGGTCAATGTCAGCACCCCTCCATCCAGCAGTCTTGAGTTCAATTCCCGGTGAGGGAGGTCAGATCTTTTCTAGGTTTTTTTTGGTTCTAAAAATGTTTGGGAAGCGAAGGTTCAGGAACATTGCCGGTAGGGAGAGTAAGCTCTTTAAAGGCATGCAATGAGATGTGTTTTTCTTTATTTCTGCATATTTCTGTAGCTAGCTGCATTCTTTCAGTCAACATCCCGCCCCATTTAGTGCTCACGTTTTTTAAAGAAGTCCACCATTAGCCCGCAGTGTAAGCCTACCCGGGGCCTCCGCCGATGGTCCATGGTGTGTGGGATCCTTACTGGACCAACCCCAGCCGTAACGCAAATCTTAGCTTTGTCTCATTCGACCCCTAACTCGACCCAAGGAGCTACTGCAAACTCTTAGCCTAACACTAGCCCTAAATGAAAGACGCCTATTGTCCTCACATGTGGGATTTTGTTCTCGCTGCTAGTGCATACGAAACTTGGTTCCGACGTGTCCAGGAGTGGGAGAATTACCAGGGACCTTGCAATCTCGTGCCTGGGGGTTTCTAAGCTGGGCATAGGAGCTCCACTGGATGGAGCCAAGTGTCTTGAACTGAGTTTTTGTGATGCAGCAGGAAAAGGCGCTGCAAAAAGGAGCAACTACCAAGGCAAAGAGATGTGCATTCATTAGGGCATCGTGTCGGCAGATTTGTGGCCCTGCCAAGCACGTGTTTATTGACAGGATCGTGAACGCATGTCCGTTTTCAGTGAACAGTGATTTATGCTTTACCCTTTTTTGGTGAAAACGCACACGAGTCAGATGTGTGCTTTCAGTCTGGGTGTTCAGAAAAGCAAGAATTCATAAACACATGCCATTCCCTGGCTCCCAATTGTCCTGTCTGTACACGTGGCATGAAGATAAAAAAGAAACAGCTATTGGCAGCGGTGGGATTCGAACCCACGCCTCCAAAGAGACTGGAGCCTAAATCCAGCGCCTTAGACCGCTCGGCCACGCTACCCTGCTGGTACTGAAACGAGAGCCTCTGAGACCTGTATTTTTTTAGGGATTGGCTGGTTTGGCCATTAATTCAAAATCAAAGCAAAGCATGAACTTGGATTGAATTCTAGCACTGGCTGTGCAAAGCCCGAACTGAACAATAAAGCACACTTGTCAGCCTGAAATTGAAATGTCACCTTTCGGGAGTGCTCTGTTCGACAGCAGTCTGGTAGCCTAGTGGTCAATGTCAGCACCCCTCCATCCAGCAGTCTTGAGTTCAATTCCCGGTGAGGGAGGTCAGATCTTTTCTAGGTTTTTTTTGGTTCTAAAAATGTTTGGGAAGCGAAGGTTCAGGAACATTGCCGGTAGGGAGAGTAAGCTCTTTAAAGGCATGCAATGAGATGTGTTTTTCTTTATTTCTGCATATTTCTGTAGCTAGCTGCATTCTTTCAGTCAACATCCCGCCCCATTTAGTGCTCACGTTTTTAAAGAAGTCCACCATTAGCCCGCAGTGTAAGCCTACCCGGGGCCTCCGCCGATGGTCCACTGGTGTGTGGGATCCTTACTGGACCAACCCCAGCCGTAACGCAAATCTTAGCTTTGTCTCATTCGACCCCTAACTCGACCAAGGAGCTACTGCAAACTCTTAGCCTAACACTAGCCCTAAATGAAAGACGCCTATTGTCCTCACATGTGGGATTTTGTTCTCGCTGCTAGTGCATACGAAACTTGGTTCCGACGTGTCCAGGAGTGGGAGAATTACCAGGGACCTTGCAATCTCGTGCCTGGGGGTTTCTAAGCTGGGCATAGGAGCTCCACTGGATGGAGCCAAGTGTCTTGAACTGAGTTTTTGTGATGCAGCAGGAAAAGGCGCTGCAAAAAGGAGCAACTACCAAGGCAAAGAGATGTGCATTCATTAGGGCATCGTGTCGGCAGATTTGTGGCCCTGCCAAGCACGTGTTTATTGACAGGATCGTGAACGCATGTCCGTTTTCAGTGAACAGTGATTTATGCTTTACCCTTTTTGGTGAAAACGCACACGAGTCAGATGTGTGCTTTCAGTCTGGGTGTTCAGAAAAGCAAGAATTCATAAACACATGCCATTCCCTGGCTCCCAATTGTCCTGTCTGTACACGTGGCATGAAGATAAAAAAGAAACAGCTATTGGCAGCGGTGGGATTCGAACCCACGCCTCCAAAGAGACTGGAGCCTAAATCCAGCGCCTTAGACCGCTCGGCCACGCTACCCTGCTGGTACTGAAACGAGAGCCTCTGAGACCTGTATTTTTTTAGGGATTGGCTGGTTTGGCCATTAATTCAAAATCAAAGCAAAGCATGAACTTGGATTGAATTCTAGCACTGGCTGTGCAAAGCCCGAACTGAACAATAAAGCACACTTGTCAGCCTGAAATTGAAATGTCACCTTTCGGGAGTGCTCTGTTCAACAGCAGTCTGGTAGCCTAGTGGTCAATGTCAGCACCCCTCCATCCAGCAGTCTTGAGTTCAATTCCCGGTGAGGGAGGTCAGATCTTTTCTAGGTTTTTTTTGGTTCTAAAAATGTTTGGGAAGCGAAGGTTCAGGAACATTGCCGGTAGGGAGAGTAAGCTCTTTAAAGGCATGCAATGAGATGTGTTTTTCTTTATTTCTGCATATTTCTGTAGCTAGCTGCATTCTTTCAGTCAACATCCCGCCCCATTTAGTGCTCACGTTTTTAAAGAAGTCCACCATTAGCCCGCAGTGTAAGCCCTACCCGGGGCCTCCGCCGATGGTCCATGGTGTGTGGGATCCTTACTGGACCAACCCAGCCGTAACGCAAATCTTAGCTTTGTCTCATTCGACCCCTAACTCGACCCAAGGAGCTACTGCAAACTCTTAGCCTAACACTAGCCCTAAATGAAAGACGCCTATTGTCCTCACATGTGGGATTTTGTTCTCGCTGCTAGTGCATACGAAACTTGGTTCCGACGTGTCCAGGAGTGGGGAGAATTACCAGGGACCTTGCAATCTCGTGCCTGGGGGTTTCTAAGCTGGGCATAGGAGCTCCACTGGATGGAGCCAAGTGTCTTGAACTGAGTTTTTGTGATGCAGCAGGAAAAGGCGCTGCAAAAAGGAGCAACTACCAAGGCAAAGAGATGTGCATTCATTAGGGCATCGTGTCGGCAGATTTGTGGCCCTGCCAAGCACGTGTTTATTGACAGGATCGTGAACGCATGTCCGTTTTCAGTGAACAGTGATTTATGCTTTACCCTTTTTTGGTGAAAACGCACACGAGTCAGATGTGTGCTTTCAGTCTGGGTGTTCAGAAAAGCAAGAATTCATAAAACACATGCCATTCCCTGGCTCCCAATTGTCCTGTCTGTACACGTGGCATGAAGATAAAAAAGAAACAGCTATTGGCAGCGGTGGGATTCGAACCCACGCCTCCAAAGAGACTGGAGCCTAAATCCAGCGCCTTAGACCGCTCGGCCACGCTACCCTGCTGGTACTGAAACGAGAGCCTCTGAGACCTGTATTTTTTTAGGGATTGGCTGGTTTGGCCATTAATTCAAAATCAAAGCAAAGCATGAACTTGGATTGAATTCTAGCACTGGCTGTGCAAAGCCCGAACTGAACAATAAAGCACACTTGTCAGCCTGAAATTGAAATGTCACCTTTCGGGAGTGCTCTGTTCAACAGCAGTCTGGTAGCCTAGTGGTCAATGTCAGCACCCCTCCATCCAGCAGTCTTGAGTTCAATTCCCGGTGAGGGAGGTCAGATCTTTTCTAGGTTTTTTTTGGTTCTAAAAATGTTTGGGAAGCGAAGGTTCAGGAACATTGCCGGTAGGGAGAGTAAGCTCTTTAAAGGCATGCAATGAGATGTGTTTTTCTTTATTTCTGCATATTTCTGTAGCTAGCTGCATTCTTTCAGTCAACATCCCGCCCCATTTAGTGCTCACGTTTTTAAAGAAGTCCACCATTAGCCCGCAGTGTAAGCCTACCCGGGGCCTCCGCCGATGGTCCATGGTGTGTGGGATCCTTACTGGACCAACCCCAGCCGTAACGCAAATCTTAGCTTTGTCTCATTCGACCCCTAACTCGACCCAAGGAGCTACTGCAAACTCTTAGCCTAACACTAGCCCTAAATGAAAGACGCCTATTGTCCTCACATGTGGGATTTTGTTCTCGCTGCTAGTGCATACGAAACTTGGTTCCGACGTGTCCAGGAGTGGGAGAATTACCAGGGACCTTGCAATCTCGTGCCTGGGGGTTTCTAAGCTGGGCATAGGAGCTCCACTGGATGGAGCCAAGTGTCTTGAACTGAGTTTTTGTGATGCAGCAGGAAAAGGCGCTGCAAAAAGGAGCAACTACCAAGGCAAAGAGATGTGCATTCATTAGGGCATCGTGTCGGCAGATTTGTGGCCCTGCCAAGCACGTGTTTATTGACAGGATCGTGAACGCATGTCCGTTTTCAGTGAACAGTGATTTATGCTTTACCCTTTTTTGGTGAAAACGCACACGAGTCAGATGTGTGCTTTCAGTCTGGGTGTTCAGAAAAGCAAGAATTCATAAACACATGCCATTCCCTGGCTCCCAATTGTCCTGTCTGTACACGTGGCATGAAGATAAAAAAGAAACAGCTATTGGCAGCGGTGGGATTCGAACCCACGCCTCCAAAGAGACTGGAGCCTAAATCCAGCGCCTTAGACCGCTCGGCCACGCTACCCTGCTGGTACTGAAACGAGAGCCTCTGAGACCTGTATTTTTTTAGGGATTGGCTGGTTTGGCCATTAATTCAAAATCAAAGCAAAGCATGAACTTGGATTGAATTCTAGCACTGGCTGTGCAAAGCCCGAACTGAACAATAAAGCACACTTGTCAGCCTGAAATTGAAATGTCACCTTTCGGGAGTGCTCTGTTCAACAGCAGTCTGGTAGCCTAGTGGTCAATGTCAGCACCCCTCCATCCAGCAGTCTTGAGTTCAATTCCCGGTGAGGGAGGTCAGATCTTTTCTAGGTTTTTTTTGGTTCTCTAAAATGTTTGGGAAGCGAAGGTTCAGGAACATTGCCGGTAGGGAGAGTAAGCTCTTTAAAGGCATGCAATGAGATGTGTTTTTCTTTATTTCTGCATATTTCTGTAGCTAGCTGCATTCTTTCAGTCAACATCCCGCCCCATTTAGTGCTCACGTTTTTAAAGAAGTCCACCATTAGCCCGCAGTGTAAGCCTACCCGGGGCCTCCGCCGATGGTCCATGGTGTGTGGGATCCTTACTGGACCAACCCCAGCCGTAACGCAAATCTTAGCTTTGTCTCATTCGACCCCTAACTCGACCCAAGGAGCTACTGCAAACTCTTAGCCTAACACTAGCCCTAAATGAAAGACGCCTATTGTCCTCACATGTGGGATTTTGTTCTCGCTGCTAGTGCATACGAAACTTGGTTCCGACGTGTCCAGGAGTGGGAGAATTACCAGGGACCTTGCAATCTCGTGCCTGGGGGTTTCTAAGCTGGGCATAGGAGCTCCACTGGATGGAGCCAAGTGTCTTGAACTGAGTTTTTGTGATGCAGCAGGAAAAGGCGCTGCAAAAAGGAGCAACTACCAAGGCAAAGAGATGTGCATTCATTAGGGCATCGTGTCGGCAGATTTGTGGCCCTGCCAAGCACGTGTTTATTGACAGGATCGTGAACGCATGTCCGTTTTCAGTGAACAGTGATTTATGCTTTACCCTTTTTTGGTGAAAACGCACACGAGTCAGATGTGTGCTTTCAGTCTGGGTGTTCAGAAAAGCAAGAATTCATAAACACATGCCATTCCCTGGCTCCCAATTGTCCTGTCTGTACACGTGGCATGAAGATAAAAAAGAAACAGCTATTGCAGCGGTGGGATTCGAACCCACGCCTCCAAAGAGACTGGAGCCTAAATCCAGCGCCTTAGACCGCTCGGCCACGCTACCCTGCTGGTACTGAAACGAGAGCCTCTGAGACCTGTATTTTTTTAGGGATTGGCTGGTTTGGCCATTAATTCAAAATCAAAGCAAAGCATGAACTTGGATTGAATTCTAGCACTGGCTGTGCAAAGCCCGAACTGAACAATAAAGCACACTTGTCAGCCTGAAATTGAAATGTCACCTTTCGGGAGTGCTCTGTTCGACAGCAGTCTGGTAGCCTAGTGGTCAATGTCAGCACCCCTCCATCCAGCAGTCTTGAGTTCAATTCCCGGTGAGGGAGGTCAGATCTTTTCTAGGTTTTTTTTGGTTCTAAAAATGTTTGGGAAGCGAAGGTTCAGGAACATTGCCGGTAGGGAGAGTAAGCTCTTTAAAGGCATGCAATGAGATGTGTTTTTCTTTATTTCTGCATATTTCTGTAGCTAGCTGCATTCTTTCAGTCAACATCCCGCCCCATTTAGTGCTCACGTTTTTAAAGAAGTCCACCATTAGCCCGCAGTGTAAGCCTACCCGGGGCCTCCGCCGATGGTCCATGGTGTGTGGGATCCTTACTGGACCAACCCCAGCCGTAACGCAAATCTTAGCTTTGTCTCATTCGACCCCTAACTCGACCCAAGGAGCTACTGCAAACTCTTAGCCTAACACTAGCCCTAAATGAAAGACGCCTATTGTCCTCACATGTGGGATTTTGTTCTCGCTGCTAGTGCATACGAAACTTGGTTCCGACGTGTCCAGGAGTGGGAGAATTACCAGGGACCTTGCAATCTCGTGCCTGGGGGTTTCTAAGCTGGGCATAGGAGCTCCACTGGATGGAGCCAAGTGTCTTGAACTGAGTTTTTGTGATGCAGCAGGAAAAGGCGCTGCAAAAAGGAGCAACTACCAAGGCAAAGAGATGTGCATTCATTAGGGCATCGTGTCGGCAGATTTCTGGCCCTGCCAAGCACGTGTTTATTGACAGGATCGTGAACGCATGTCCGTTTTCAGTGAACAGTGATTTATGCTTTACCCTTTTTTGGTGAAAACGCACACGAGTCAGATGTGTGCTTTCAGTCTGGGTGTTCAGAAAAGCAAGAATTCATAAACACATGCCATTCCCTGGCTCCCAATTGTCCTGTCTGTACACGTGGCATGAAGATAAAAAAGAAACAGCTATTGGCAGCGGTGGGATTCGAACCCACGCCTCCAAAGAGACTGGAGCCTAAATCCAGCGCCTTAGACCGCTCGGCCACGCTACCCTGCTGGTACTGAAACGAGAGCCTCTGAGACCTGTATTTTTTTAGGGATTGGCTGGTTTGGCCATTAATTCAAAATCAAAGCAAAGCATGAACTTGGATTGAATTCTAGCACTGGCTGTGCAAAGCCCGAACTGAACAATAAAGCACACTTGTCAGCCTGAAATTGAAATGTCACCTTTCGGGAGTGCTCTGTTCAACAGCAGTCTGGTAGCCTAGTGGTCAATGTCAGCACCCCTCCATCCAGCAGTCTTGAGTTCAATTCCCGGTGAGGGAGGTCAGATCTTTTCTAGGTTTTTTTTGGTTCTAAAAATGTTTGGGAAGCGAAGGTTCAGGAACATTGCCGGTAGGGAGAGTAAGCTCTTTAAAGGCATGCAATGAGATGTGTTTTTCTTTATTTCTGCATATTTCTGTAGCTAGCTGCATTCTTTCAGTCAACATCCCGCCCCATTTAGTGCTCACGTTTTTAAAGAAGTCCACCATTAGCCCGCAGTGTAAGCCTACCCGGGGCCTCCGCCGATGGTCCATGGTGTGTGGGATCCTTACTGGACCAACCCCAGCCGTAACGCAAATCTTAGCTTTGTCTCATTCGACCCCTAACTCGACCCAAGGAGCTACTGCAAACTCTTAGCCTAACACTAGCCCTAAATGAAAGACGCCTATTGTCCTCACATGTGGGATTTTGTTCTCGCTGCTAGTGCATACGAAACTTGGTTCCGACGTGTCCAGGAGTGGGAGAATTACCAGGGACCTTGCAATCTCGTGCCTGGGGGTTTCTAAGCTGGGCATAGGAGCTCCACTGGATGGAGCCAAGTGTCTTGAACTGAGTTTTTGTGATGCAGCAGGAAAAGGCGCTGCAAAAAGGAGCAACTACCAAGGCAAAGAGATGTGCATTCATTAGGGCATCGTGTCGGCAGATTTGTGGCCCTGCCAAGCACGTGTTTATTGACAGGATCGTGAACGCATGTCCGTTTTCAGTGAACAGTGATTTATGCTTTACCCTTTTTTGGTGAAAACGCACACGAGTCAGATGTGTGCTTTCAGTCTGGGTGTTCAGAAAAGCAAGAATTCATAAACACATGCCATTCCCTGGCTCCCAATTGTCCTGTCTGTACACGTGGCATGAAGATAAAAAAGAAACAGCTATTGGCAGCGGTGGGATTCGAACCCACGCCTCCAAAGAGACTGGAGCCTAAATCCAGCGCCTTAGACCGCTCGGCCACGCTACCCTGCTGGTACTGAAACGAGAGCCTCTGAGACCTGTATTTTTTTAGGGATTGGCTGGTTTGGCCATTAATTCAAAATCAAAGCAAAGCATGAACTTGGATTGAATTCTAGCACTGGCTGTGCAAAGCCCGAACTGAACAATAAAGCACACTTGTCAGCCTGAAATTGAAATGTCACCTTTCGGGAGTGCTCTGTTCGACAGCAGTCTGGTAGCCTAGTGGTCAATGTCAGCACCCCTCCATCCAGCAGTCTTGAGTTCAATTCCCGGTGAGGGAGGTCAGATCTTTTCTAGGTTTTTTTTGGTTCTAAAAATGTTTGGGAAGCGAAGGTTCAGGAACATTGCCGGTAGGGAGAGTAAGCTCTTTAAAGGCATGCAATGAGATGTGTTTTTCTTTATTTCTGCATATTTCTGTAGCTAGCTGCATTCTTTCAGTCAACATCCCGCCCCATTTAGTGCTCACGTTTTTAAAGAAGTCCACCATTAGCCCGCAGTGTAAGCCTACCCGGGGCCTCCGCCGATGGTCCATGGTGTGTGGGATCCTTACTGGACCAACCCCAGCCGTAACGCAAATCTTAGCTTTGTCTCATTCGACCCCTAACTCGACCCAAGGAGCTACTGCAAACTCTTAGCCTAACACTAGCCCTAAATGAAAGACGCCTATTGTCCTCACATGTGGGATTTTGTTCTCGCTGCTAGTGCATACGAAACTTGGTTCCGACGTGTCCAGGAGTGGGAGAATTACCAGGGACCTTGCAATCTCGTGCCTGGGGGTTTCTAAGCTGGGCATAGGAGCTCCACTGGATGGAGCCAAGTGTCTTGAACTGAGTTTTTGTGATGCAGCAGGAAAAGGCGCTGCAAAAAGGAGCAACTACCAAGGCAAAGAGATGTGCATTCATTAGGGCATCGTGTCGGCAGATTTCTGGCCCTGCCAAGCACGTGTTTATTGACAGGATCGTGAACGCATGTCCGTTTTCAGTGAACAGTGATT